>NC_136060.1:299250712-300620733 GCF_964261635.1 Lissotriton helveticus | reverse complement strand
ACTTTTGCGAAAACCGAATTGGGTATCGTCTAGTCGCTGATAATCTTCTATGAACTCAGAAATGTGATTGTTCATTAGTTTTTCGACCACCTTGGCCGGAAAAGGCAGCCTAGCAATGGGCCTATAGTTTTTGGTGTCCTCTGGATCCAGATAGGATTTTTTCAGGAGGGGTTTAAGTATAGTATTTTTCCAGATGGATTGCTATGTGCTGGAGAGAAACATTGAATTACATATCACTGTCAGTACAGGGGCTATGATTTCGGTAACTGGGGCAAGAACAGCTGGAGGACATGGATCATTGGCTGAGCCGCATTTAATGGAGGTCATAGTGACTTGAGCTATGCTAACTTTTTGAAATTGCACTAAAAGAGGCTCAGGAGTTTTTGCAAATGAGAATTGAGTGGACAAATTTCTTTGAACAGAGAAGTTGGAGTAGATGTTATTAACTTTGTCATAGAAATAGTCTGCTAAGATATTGCAGAGTGCTTGTGAGGGTGTCGGGGTGGTTTGTGACACTTGTTGTGAAATCTTAGTTACTACTTGAAAAAGTTATTTATTTGAATTTTTAGCAAGTTCGATCTGCGTGGTGAAATTTGTACTTTTTTCTTGCGTAATCATTACTTTATGTTTCGCTAGTTTGTTTTTATAAAGAAGTTTTTCTTCATTTGTGTACAAGTTTCTCCAGTGCCTTTCCTGATTTCTGCATTTTTGCTTTTGATCTCTAAGTGCATTAGTGAACCAGGGGGCAGACGGAGAGCTTCGATTTTTGGACATCAGTTTAATTGGCACTAGCTTATTCATGGAATTAGAGAGCCAGTTAGTATAGGCTGTTGAGGCTATATTTGGGTCGTCCGAGACCTCGGGTTGTGAGGAGGACAGATGTTCCGATAGCTGTTGATTATCTAAATTTTTCCAAGCCTTAAATGCAGCTGTTCCATTCATCGAAGTATTAGTAGGCAGAGTATTGGCAAGTAGTATATCTAATTTTACTGCAAGCTGATCAGACCATGCTTAGGGTAAGATTTCTTTTATAGAGATGCTTTTTGAATTGGAAAATAGACCGTCCAGAGTGTGACCTGCTTCATGGGTGCTGTCAGAGACCAGCTGTGAGAGACCCAGCGACAGGTCTGATAGTAAAGTTTTAGTGTCCTTATCATGTAGATTTTCTAGGGGAAAATTGAAGTCGCCTAAAATTGTAAAGGTACGTTCGACTGCTATGGACTCCAGTACATCACTAAGGGTGGTCAGAAATTCCATCCTACATCCCGGGGGTCGATAGAGTAAGGCACCCTTAAAGCTTTGGGAGGGGGCCAGTGAGATGGAAAAGTATATTGCTTCACAGGTTGAAAGTGGGACATGGCGTGAAGTGGTCGTGAAATTGCTGCGGTAAATTATTGCTAGCCCACCCCCTTTTTTATTTACTCTGTCCTGTCTTACAATGTTATAGCCCTCTGGAGTGGCCACTATCAAGTCTGGTTCGGATGCAAGATTGGTCCATGTTTCGGTGATAAACAGAAGATCTATTTTATGGTCGGTGATTAGATCTGCAATCTCCTCTTTATGTTTGCCCAGTGAATGGGCATTTATGAGAGCAGCTACTATGTTAGTTCTCTTTTTGTTGTTGATATTGGGGAAGGTGTTGATTTTTAGCCTTGGGTCAGTGCCTGCTTTAAAGTGACAGTGAGTGCAGGCTTAAATAAAGACATGCTTCTGTCAGGATGATTGTAGGAGTGGACACAGACTCACAGTGTGATTCCGGACAAACATGAATATTCTCTGGACTTTTGACAGGAGAGACTCAGTAGTCTGGAAGGGGTTAGGGGACCGCATACATTGTGCACATTTGACTGTACCACTGCTTGTCTGAATGCCTGACTCATTATGCCAGTGCATAGACAGTGACTGGGAACTCACACTACTAGTAGTTGACAGCAGTATAAGTTTATAATCACTTATGTGTCAATAGAGAGATTAAATAAATACATGCTTCTGTCAGGATGATTGTAGGAGTGGACACAGATCACAGTGCGATTCCAGACAGGCATGACTATTCCCTGGACTTTTGCAGGAGAGACCCAGTAGTCTGCAAGGGGGTAGGGGAGTGCATACATTGTGCACATTTGACTGTATACCAACACAGTACATAGAGAATTTTTAAGTACATAGATGTTACTATACTGAATGAATTAGTATATGGTGCCCAATGGGTGAATAGAGGAGTGTATCCCTACTAACAAGACAATAACTGCGCAGCAAACAATCTCTATATAGAATATAACAACTGCACACATCTCTACTGCTGCATTACCTTTCTACAACTACATATTAATATAACATGTAGCTAAATACAAACCAGAAACCTTTCAGATTTCTCTACTGTAACACTCACCATATCACTGAAAAACATAAATGAGTATGTCTATACAGTACTCTATCTACACCACATAAATTCACAATACAAGCTTCAATTTTAAACCGGACACCAAAAATGATGTCACATATTTTACCTATACCTCTGTAAACACTTATAAAAACTACTGTCATTACTAATACCTTAACTCAACATATATATTTCCAAATTCTAAATCAACACCTAAAAGTATGCACTATAATACCAATGTACATATGCACACATTAAAACAATCAGCAATCCCTATTGCAAAACATACTAATAATATACAAACTCTATATTGAAAAACATTTAAACACATTACAAAAAAACTGTAATAAATATGTCTTCATTAGAAAATACATCACTAACTCAAAATGTTATGAATTATATTTTATGAACAAAGGCACAACATAGAACACTTCACAAAGTAATAACTCACCTTGAAAATTGATTTGTAGATTATGAAGTATCTGAATCACACGCCAGATTTTCTTATGCACACACTGAATGTAGTGCACTGCTCTTAGCAAAACCAAAAAATGGCAACATTTCCCTCTCATTCTACACACATATACATGTAAATATCAAATCACATTGCTTCCCAGATTAATTCAAATTCTAACACACATTTCTATTGGTTACACATATCAACCTTTGCCAACTGACCTCTAACTGAACCAAAATGGGTTCTGGATTTTTTTGGGGAGTTGCGCCTGGTCCGTGCACCTTAAGCGATGGAACCATGGATCCAGACGTGACTTCAAAAGTATCTGGCAAATATTTTTACCATTTTTTTTTCAACACACTACTTTTAACTATAGCAATGACTTGGGAAATCTCACTGCAATTACATATTACTGTAATATTAATGAGAAATACACATTTTAATGCCACACATAACTTCCAACCCTACCCCCATTTTCTGCTTAATGTCTGTTACCATAGTAACTCAACTGAACACACAGGTAACAAGTTCGGCACAAACTTTTGCAAAGTCAAACAATAAGTGTGCTTGACATTGCAAAGTACAAGCTTATTTTATCTAATGTACCTTTCAAACAGTTTGTACTAACCAATAAGAAACATGCTTTTAAAACACAGAAACATGCACCCTTTTTTCAGTGTATAATGTTGTCAATCAGCTAATCATTTCTCTTCTTTTTTTAAAACTGCATCTTGTCCACCATTTTAGAAACATCTTATTTTACAAACTACCTACTTCACCTACAGACATCTTCTGAGTGCATCCAGACTTCCCTTCAAAATGCTTAGAGTGTGGATTGTGGGACACAGCTATATTTTCTGGTGCAAAGGGTATGCTGAAAGCAGAGGTATTGACAAAGACCTAGCTTTGCAAAATGTAGACATTAAATGGATTGGACAGAGAGGATTAAAGTGGCACCAATTGATGCCATTGGTTAAATCCTTTTTGCATCTCCAACACCCTGACCTCATAATTGTGCACTGTGGTGGCAATGACCTAGGCACTTTGACTGGGGTAGGTGTGGAAATGCTAATGAAGGACACCTTTGCAGAATTGATGTTACTTTTCCCCCAAACTGCCTTTGTCTACTCTAACATATGCCAAAGACAGAAATGGAACTGGTCCAATCAATTTTGTCCACAGATTGAGAAAGCTAGGAAACATGTCAATAAAGCTGTTTCTGCTTATCTCAGAGATGATAGGATCCATTTACAACAACAATCTGCGTTTTAATATGGATGGCATTTACAGGAGAGATAGTGTACATTTCACAGATGAGGGTAGCAGAGTCTTTCTCAACAACTTTAGACGCTGCATAGGTACTTACTTGTAGGTACCAAAAGCTCCCAATAAACATAAGGGCTCCTTTTAGAGCTACCCAAGTTGTAAACATATAAGCTAGATTTATATTTGAAAAAGATTATTTTTTTTTTGCTAGGAGTCGCGCATCCAGCGCGTTTTAGAGTCACGCCCCCAGCGCTTTAACACCAGGGGGCTGCGCTGGGAGTCCCGCACCCAATGCGTTTCGGAGTCGCGCACCCAGTGCGTTCACACCAGGGGGCCGCGCTGGGAGTCATGCACCCAACGCGTTCACACCAGGGGGACGTGCTGGGAGTCGGGCACCCACGCGTTCACACCAGGGGGCCACGCTGAGCGTCGCGCTGGAGTCGCGACACCAGATTTTTCCGTAAAGAAAATGGCTCCTACCACTAATTTCTAATTGCCCCGGGGACCCCATCCCCCGGGCCCTATACACAAAGATGGGGACCGTGGGGGGAGCCCCAAAACCCCCACGGTCCCGCCGGCTCCCGGCGTCCTCTGGGAGACAGCATTGCTTTTCCACATGCGAAGCTGCTGACATGCAGCTCCCCGTGTGGAAATTCTGCTTTGAATTTTGGAAGAGAGAGCAGGTTTACCTGCTCTCTCTTCCAAAATCCAAAGCACACTTTGCTACGTTAGGGCGGGAGACATGCTCCCGCCCTATCGTAGCAAACAGCAGTGTCCACGGGGTGGGCACCCCGGGACACTGCAGGTGCCGGCCTTGGGGGGTGGCGGTCACCAGGGCCATCGAAGTCTCCAGGAGGGAGGCCTGCGGCCCCACTCCCAACATTTTCAAAGCCCGGGGGTGGTGGTCCCTGGGTCTTGGGGCTCCATCACGGACCCCCCATTTTTTATAATTAGAGCCCCGGGGAGGTGGCGGTCCCAGTGGACTTGAGCCCCCCACAAAGGAATAATTTTAAAATAAAAGACCCGGGGCTGGCTGTCCCCGGGGATTGGTGGGGGGCTTGGATGCCCCCCACGTTAAAAATCAAAGCCCTGGGGGTAGCAGTCCCCGGGGCTGTGGGGGGAAGCCGCATGCCCCCCGCAAATCATTCAACAAAGCCCCGGGGGTGGCAGTCCCCGGGGCAGTGTATGGGGCGTTGGGGCCCCCCACACTTTTGTTTTTCTGCCCCTGGGAACTGACCCACCCAGGGGCTTTATTTAAACACGCTTCGTATTTTTTTCATTTTCACGGCTGGATCCAACCAACAACCAACCAACAACAATTTTTATAGGGCGCTACTCACCCAGTAGGGTTTCAACGTGCTGGGGGGGGTCCGTTACTGCTCGAAAAGCCAGGTCTTGAGTTGTTTCCTGAAGGAGAGGTGGTCCTGGGTCAGCCGTTGGTGGATGGGGAGGGAGTTCCATGTCTTGGTCGCCAGGTAGGAGAAGGTTCTTCCTCCAGCGGTGGCTCTGCGGATGCGTGGTAGGGTGGCGAGGGCGAGGCTGGCCGATCGTAGCTGGCGGGTGGCTGTGTAGAAAGTGAGGCGGCTGTTGAGGTACTTCGGGCCCATGTCGTGGAGAGCCTTGTGTGCGTGGGTGAGGAGTCTGAACGTGATCCTCTTGTTGACTGGGAGCCAGTGCAGGTCTCTCAGGTGGGTCGAGATGTGGCTGTGGTGAGGGATGTCCAGAATGAGTCGTGCGGAGGCGTTCTGTATGCGCTAGAGTCTTTTCTGTAGTTTGGCAGTGGTTCCCGCGTAGAGGGTGTTCCCGTAGTCCAGTCGGCTGGTGACGAGTGCCTGGGTGACTGTCTTCCTGGTTTCAGTGGGGATCCATCGGAAGATCTTACGGAGCATGCGCAGGGTGTTGAAGCACGATGACGACACGGCGTTGACTTGTCTGGTCATCGTGAGGGAGGAGTCCAGGATGAAGCCCAGGTTTCGTGCGTGGTCCGTTGGCTTGGGGGTGGTGCCCAGGGCAGGGGGCCACCAGGAGTCAACCCAGGCGGAGGGCGATGATCCCAGGATGAGGACCTCCGTCTTGTCTGAGTTCAGTTTTAGGCGGCTGTTCTTCATCCACTCGGCGACGTCTTTCATCCCTCGTGTAGGCTGGCTCTGGCAGTGGCGGGGTCGTTGATGAGGGAGAGGATCAGCTGGGTGTTGTCGGCGTAGGAGATGATGTTGAGGTTGTGTTGGCATGCGATGGTTGCGAGGGGGCTCATGTAGACATTGAAGAGGGTGGGGCTGAGCTAGGATCCTTGTGGTACGCCGCAGATGACTTCGGTGGCCTCGGATCTGAACGGGGGGAGGCAGACTCTCTGGGTTCTTCCGGCGAGGAACGAGATGATCCACTCTAGAGCCTTCCCTTGGATACCGATGTTGCTGAGGCGCTGTACTAGGGTGCGGTGGCAGACTGTGTCGAACGCCACAGATAGGTCCAGGAGGATGAGGGCCGCTGTTTCACCGTTGTCGAGCAGGGATCTGATGTCAACGGTGGCTGTGATGAGGGCGGTCTCGGTGCTGTGGTTGGCTGGGAAGCCGGACTGCGAAGGGTCGAGGGATCCGTTTGTCTCGAAGAAGGCGGCGAGCTGTCTGTTGACGGTCTTCTCGATGACTTTGGCAGGAAAAGGGAGGAGCGAGATGGGGCGAAAGTTCTTGAGGTCGGTGGGGTCTGCTGTTGGTTTCTTCATGAGGGCGCTGAGCTAGGCGTGCTTCCAGCTCTCCGGGAAGGTGGCGGTGTTGAAGGAGCAGTTGATGAGTTGGGGTGCGATGATGGAGTTGGCCTTGTTGAAGACGTGGTGGGGCAGGGGTCGGTTGATGATCCGGAGTGGATGGTGTTCATCGTGCGGGTGGGGGTCCAGTTGCAGAGGGTGGTGGTGGGGGGCGTTTGTTCGGTGGTTGGGTGCGTGGTTTGTGCGTCGTGGCTGTTGTGTATGTCAGCGATCTTGTGGTGGAAGTAGGTGGCGAGTGAGTCGCAGAGGTCTTGCGAGGGTGGGATGTCGTTGTTTCCGGCGTTGGGGTTGAAGAACTCTTTGACGATGCTGAAGAGTTCCTTGCTGTTGTGGGTGTTGTTGTCCAGTCGTACTTTGAATGTTGTCCTTTTGGTGGTGCGGATCAGCTGGTGGTGTTTGCGGGTGGCGTTCTTGAGGGCAGTCATGTTTTCTGTGGTTTGGTCATGCCGCCAGGCTTTTTTGAGGGTGCGGCAGTTTTTCTTGGATGTTTTGAGTTCGATGTTTTGAGTTCGTCGGTGTACCAGGAGGCTTTCTTGCTGCCGGGTCTGCTGGGAGGGTTCTTCAGTGGAGCGAGGTCGTTGGCGCAGTTGGTGAGCCACTGTGTGAAGGTGCGGGCTGCTTCCTTGTGGTCCGTTGCGTGGGTGGGAGGGTTCAGGCTGAGGGAGGTGGTGAGCTGGTCGACGGTGATCTTGCTCCAGCTCCTGCAGGGAACCTGTTGCGGGTGGTGGTGGGTCGTGGTTCTTCTGAAGCTGAAGTGGATGCAGCTGTGATCCATCCAATGAAGTCCGGTGGAGTGGCTGAAGGAGATGTACCTGCTGGAGGAGAAGACGGGGTCAAGCGTGTGGCCGGCGTAGTGGGTGGGGTGTTCACCAGTTGCTTGAGTCCGAGGTTGGCGAGGTTGTCCATCAGGGTGGTGGTGTTGCAGTCCTTGGTGTTCTCCAGGTGGAAGTTGAGGTCCCCTAGGAGGATGTAGTCAGCGGAGGGGAGGGCGTGTGGGCTGATGAAGTCTGCGATGTCTTCGCTGAATTGGGTGTGTGGTCCCGGGGGCCTGTAGATGAGGGTGCCTCTGAGGGTGGTCCTGGGGTCGGTGTGCATCTGGAAGTGGAGGTGCTCGGCGGCGGTGAAGGTGTCAATGGAGTCGGTCGAGATGCGGATGGTGTCCCTGTGGACGATGGCGATGCCTCCTCCGGTTTGGTTGACGCGGTCTCTCCGGGTGATCTTGTATCCGTCCGGGATGGCTATGGCGATGTCGGGCTCTGAGGAGGCATTCATCCAGGTTTCCGTGAGGAAGGCGTCGTCTGGTTATGTTGTGTCGAGCAGATTCCAAAGTTCGAGGGCGTGTCTGTGGATGGAGCGGGTGTTGAGCAGGATGCACTTGAGGTGGTTGTTGCTGGTGGCTGGTCTTTTGGGTGCGGTGCAGGTCTGGAGGCCGGTGAATTTGCAGGCTTGGCAGCTGAAGGGTTCGTGGGTGCGTTTCGGGGTGGCTCGGTAGCAGGCGGGGTTCCAGTCGGGTTTGAGTGCTTTGAGCGTGGCGGCGTCGTAGGTCCGTCGTGTGGGCTGGCATCGTCGGGGGCCAGGGGTCCTGGTGCTGGGTGCGGTCCAGGCGCGGACGGGCGTAGACGGGCTTGCCTTTGGCGTGCCTTCGGCGCACAATCGGCGAGCCCGCTGCGCGTGAACGCTGCGTGTACGTGCGGGTTTCATTTAAGGCGAAGTGGGAGGGAGGAGCAGCTGGGAGGCGGGAGCGGGGGGGCCAATGGGGTTGACAGAAATTAAAAGGGGCGGGGCCGCAAGGGAGCAGCGGCGGGAAGCAGGGAGCGGAGGGGGGTAGATAGTCGAACTGCTCCATACCACCGTAGTTTGCCGTAGCAAGTGAAGGTATATTTATACCTTGAAGTTGTTTAGGAATGCCATAGATTGACATAACGTCGGGCATAATAACGTCAGGAAAGAACCCCCCTAGGGAATAGTTGTTCTTTGTAAAGTACATGAGTTCTTGGACAGATCAATATTCAAGCAAGTGGAAGTTCCCTAACTGCTTAAGCCGATTTTCCAAGAAATCGTTGTGACGTTTGGTACGGGTGGAAGTAGCCATGCCTGTATTTGGTCTGCATGGCCTATGTCTAAATAAGGGATTGATTTCTATGCCTATATAAGGGCAATGTGAATTGTACCTATATAAGGGCATGAATCCGGAGAATTCACTCGGAGCCTAAAACGCCACACAACACCATCCCAGGCTGGAGACGTAAAGGGCAATAATGAAAACAGAGTTCAAATGCCTGAGCATACTTAAAAAGTTATTATATGAAAATAGTTCAATTGAAGTGTATTAAAAAAATGTGTAGGAAAAAGTAAAAAAAGTTGGGAAAAATCAATCCAAGAATAACATGAATTTCTTACAAGTCTTGGAGACTGCAGTCCAGAAGTTCTTCAGCGGCTTGAGATGCGTAATGTTCCAAAAGGTCATTGTTGCCATCATGTGAGAAAAGCGAAGCGATCCAATTCATATCCTTGAAGGGACAGTAATGTTCCTCGAATGTTAGAGCGGCAATTTGAATTGGCAGGCAATCTGCGATGTTGTCAAAGGTCGCACGTTGCAGGAGATCTTTCGTGGCTTCGCAGAAATCCTATTACGCCATGATACCTTTTTGCTTTGCATCCGCCATTGCTCCACTGCCCGAACAATCAAGTTCATGGTTTTCAAGATACTCCATTACCTGCTGGATATCGGGAGCGATTGTTGGGATGTTGGCTAGGCATAGATCCATTTGCCAGTCGAATGGGCAAGGTTTGCAATAAAAAGATGGTTGCACGCAGATTGCATATATGTAAATAAATGACATTGTTGTAGCTGGCTCCGATAATAGAGGCAGGCAGCCAAAAAATTGTTCCATTTTTTCACGGTATTGATGTAGCTTTGCGTACAAGCGTATTCTGTCGAACATGCTTGTTACCACAGGGAGCACAGCCATTTTTTACAAGCAAAAATAGTAGTAGGCTAGCCGCAAAGAGAGCGAGAATTATGGGAACTGTTCCTGTTATTCCAGAGATGATCGAATGAATGAAGTCTGGTATTATACCAAAAACAGTTTGAAAGCCTGTGACAAGGCCGGAGGAGACTGTGTTAAAAAAGTGTGCCAGGCCTTGAGTGTGAGATGTGTTGAAAATTGTGTAACAATTCACAAAGTGTAATGGGAGGTTCGTATTTAAAAGGGACTGTATTTTACTTGAAGTTCGTGCTATCTGCAGTCGATACATTTCTTTAGCAGAATTGAGGAACACTTCTGTTCTGAACAAAAGCGCTTTCAGTTTGCTCAGTTTAATGAAATCTGTTTTCAAAGTAGGTATTGAAGGCCAAGTTGAAGTTTGGAAGTTACTTTGTGTGGGTGGGAATAGACATTGCCACAGGAAGTTACTCGGTTTGAAACGGTAAGGACATACAGTATGCCAGCTCACATTCCGTAGGAGTGCAATTATTAAGAAGCAGATAACTGCCATTAGAAAGCTGTGTGAATGATGGTCTGATTGTGGGAGTTGGCGTGCTTTTAAGAAAGCACGGAAGATTGGGGGCTGTAAGCATAGAAGCGTTGTGCAGTTGGACATTCTTGCATAGTAATGAATGACTGCCATTGTGGTCGCACTTTTCACCTATGACAAAAACTTCTGTATCCTCATTAAGACAGCGATATGTAAATGGGAGAAACCACTGCTCGTGAATAAACGCTCTACCTTATATAATCACATACAACATGACAAACAACATGTACACCTAGCAGACACAATGACACTACATACGGTGGTATTCGTGGCTAGCCTTGTACACAAACCAAACATGGCATGGCACCTCTGTCACACAATGCAGAATGTGGGAAGAGATGGGAGCAAAGTATGTGCGAAGGTGGCAATTGATTCTTGATTATAAAAGTATACAATGCAAAGTGTTGAGGGGATGTGCCGGACATACTTGAGTATGCAGAGCACAGACATGTACATGTCAACATACACTGATGGTCTATTGAGTGAAGTGGACAGTGGACGCAACCATGATAGTACAGTCAGTAGGGAAGATTATGAAAACATTGCACGTACGTGCCTTCTCCCCCCTTAAATCTTTAGCGTAGTGGGCTGGCTCGGCGTATGCAAGGCAAGCATAGGGGTATGAATAAAAGGCTTATTTCTCTGGGTGTGGTTCTGTTCTGGAATGGCGAACGTGTCTGCCAGGTCTGCGCAGCTTAGATCGCCATGAGGTTGACACCATGAGCAAAGGTGGCTACGTGAATGATGCTCTCCGCCTGCTGGTACTAAGAAACTGTCATGGTCGCTGCAACGCATATATGCCGCACAGTTCACCTTTTGACACGGCCGTATGTGAAAGAGGGCCCACATGTGCCGGCAGAAGCTCCTCGGCCGAGGTCTGCTAGCTCAGAAGGCTCCTGAGATCAACGCTGGCAACAGCGACACAGGCACACAGCGCCCAGTCTAAGGCCCAGCACCGTGGAGTGTTCTGTATACTACTAACACAGTCGTCAAACAGGTACCAACAGTTGAACGGTGTCTTGATCGCACAATGGTTGATGTTAGAATTGCATCTGAGAGTGGAGATGAAGGTACTCTCTTCGACCAGGTGCAACCAACTCTAGGTCCCAACAGTTGAACGGTGTCTTGATCCCACAATGGACGATGTTAGAACTGCATATGAGAGTGGAGATGAAGGTACTCCCTTCGACCAGGTGCAACCAACTCTAGGTCCCAACAGTGGAACGGTGTCTTGATCCCACAATGGACGATGTCCGATATTACCTGTGCTTGGTTTTCATAGAAGTCCCTCTGTTGAGGTGATTCACACTCTGCGCTTCCGTAGTTAACTGCTGTACATAATTATTGGGCTTGGCCGACTGCAGTGGCTTGACTTCACTGGGGTACAGCAGGTCCGAACAGTGAAACGGGGTCTTGATTCTATGATTGAGGATGTCAGTAGTTAAAGTCTGTATTAATTTCTGTGTACCCCCTCCGATCAGGTGCGACCAACTCCGTGCTTTCGAATCCAACGGCACGTGGCTGTGCAACATTAATGACCACTGCCTCTGGTCTACACTGGGGTCAGCAGGGCTCACAATTTAGATTGAGTGGTGATTGTTTAATTACAGAATCCAGTAGTCAAGTAACTACAACGTCTATTGAAATATACACAATATCTTTTTTGTATACTTGCTTGAAGAACTTTTTTTAGATGAGTTATATGTTTAGTACAATGACCAAATTCTTCTTGGTAGTGGAAAAGAACACTGAATAACAGTCTACACTATGGACAGCAGATATTGCAATTTGAATTGTTTTGATGTATTTATTGCAGAGTTGTCTGTAATTTATGTTGTTGTATTTTGTGAAGAGGAAGTGAGAAAAAGTATTAATGGATGTCTGTGTGACTAGTGCCTTCAATTTACACTGCAGACAGCAGTGTTCACAATTCAGATTGAGTCGCTATTGTAGATGACGCAGTCCTGTAGGCAAAAGACATTGCTTCAGTGTGCTCTGTCTGCACCACGCATACGCATTATCGCAGGCTCCGCACACGCTTTCTGTTGCTTTGTGTATTACAAACTGGACAGCTCAAGTCCACATCACGTGGCTGTGGGCCCTTGCTGACCGCTCTCTCTGGCCTACACTGCAGACAGCAATGTTCACAATTCAGATCGAGTCGCTATTGCAGATGATGCAGTGCTGATGGCAACAGACATTGCTCCTAGTAAGGCCCGCCCGCAGCACGCATCATCGCTGGCTGTGCACATGCTGAATGCTTTTGATGTGACTATCTGAGTGCACTAGAACTGATGGACCCTTTATGATACAATCTTTTTGTGTATTATTTCAGATACATTGCCTGTGTCTCAGTATACCACAACTTGTGGCTCTTTTATGATATAATTTTTTCTGTGTTATTTCACATCTACAGTCCCTACTTTACAGCAGCACAAATGATTGACCCTTTTATTATTGAATCTCTGGGTGTGATCCAATGATTACTGTTGTAGATGATACTAGCAACAATTCCCTGAGGGCTGGTTTAAACTCACACCGCACGCATTCAGAACAGACATCACTGGAAATGTGTCCCTGATAATATAAATGAGTCGATCGCATGTGCCCGTACCCACTTCCACTATCTATCTGTGTCCGTGTGTTCATTATCTATGCATGATACTGCCCCTGAGCCGTACCACATAACATTGTGCTGTGGACAGCGTATGCAACCATGTTACCTCTGGCAGTTGGGAAAACTTTGGTTATGTAACTTTTAGATGTATGGCTATCACAGGTGGAAGGCTACTTTAAAGATCGTGAATATTGATGAAGATGATGGTTGCATGTTGTGTATAGTGTAAGATATGTGTACATAGCAAAATGTTTTCAAAAAAGCTCTCTAAGCAGAAGAGATGTGTCTCATCAAATGCTTTAGAGAGAATGACTAGAATGGTTGGCATTCTCCAACTGGTAGAATGCGAAATGTTATGAACTAATCAAATGCTTTTTTTAAGGTCACATGGAAATCCTGCACCCAGCATGCAAGGAGACCGCACCCGACGCAATTTTGAGAAAATATATTTACTATAATATACGTTTATTACAGTTAGAAATATATAAATGTTTAAAATATTTTAGATTATCGCTTGCTCTCGTATACACTTTAAACTTATTTAGATATTGTTTTTAGTCATAAAAAAATGAGGGAATGGCGTTCCCAGCGCGATACCATACGTCTATGACGTAACACAGTGCCTGGCAGCGTGCACTCGTCGCATATGCAATGCGCAGCGGGCGGGACCCCATAAGTTCATGATATATAGCGCGGCTTGGTTCTGCGTACCCGTCGCATACCAAAGTAACAGCTGGTGCGACCTCATATGTATATGTTGTTATGTGGGACGCGTTGCCACGAACCCATCGGATACGAAATGCGCATCATTTACGAGTTTAGCAACATGGTGGATATGATTTGCGTGCTGATGGTGCTAGGTACACTACCGGTACGGGACTCCAGTTTTCTAAAAAATAATTTATAAAGATAATAGAGTTCCAAAATATTACAATAAATTAGAAAAAATATAGGTTTTATAAATATTAAAATATGAAATGAACATTAAAAAAACTTTCGAAATTCAATGAAAAAACCATAGGTTTTACAGACATTATAGTTAGGAATTCGCATTTTAATAACCTTTGAAATTCACTAAAAAACCATAGGTGTCAGCGATGTTATAGTTGGTAGGACATTTGACTCATATAAAACCAGAGAAATTCGCCTGTTATAGTTAGTTGAGCTAACTATAACTTGCGCGCATGCAATGTACGGCTGATGATGTCACATATTACATCACTCATGACATGGTCAGTGACATCACTGATGACATCTCAAATGACATCACTGATACATGAGAAGGATACTGCAATTCACCTCAGAGTTCCATATTGTTGGAGAACGAGGCAGTATCTGTGAGGCCTGCACAAATAACATGACTACTTTTGTCCTTCACTGGGAACCAAACACCCAATTGTAGCGCCTGACTCTCAGAGGGTAGTGTTGCAGAGCAGTCTGAGGCTTACTCAAGGGAAATGCTGTGGGCTAGTAATCGCCATTTGCAGGTGCGCACAAATAACACTCAATAATTGATTGTCCATGCTGTACTTTGATTTATAAAAGTAAGAGTACATTTATTAAACACACATACTACTCAATACTATGCACCAATTTACAAATATACATAAGCTTTTGGAATTACTTTGTGACATTGCATAACATCTTCACCCCTCCCGCAGGGGGGGTGGAGTCTAGTACCACCACTCCCATGTAGGCACATCCTCTTGCCCCCAATGCAGTTAGTTGAACATAACCTGGAGCGTGGGCCCTGCCCACTGGCACCATCCCAGTGGCGACCCCCAAACCCATTATCCCAACAAGCATTTAAAATAGGCAACCCTGCCTTGGTGACACACAACCCTGACTGGGCATTTCTTACTGACCATGACGTATACACCTCTGCATCTTAAGGGCTAGCAGTCTGGGTTCTTCACCTAAGCGCAGCAGAAAGAATACATGTTTAAACATCACTTTTGAATGACAGTACTCATCACATTTGTGGATCATTAGAATGCATTTGAAATTACAGTCCCTAAAGGCATCACAGATGAAATCACAGGATTACGTATATACGAGTACCTGAGAAGGTACTCGCGCTTTGCATCGCGCTATGCGCCTAAATACCGCGCTATCATTTTTAAAGCTACCCTTATAACTATTTGTGTTCTTCTTAGTTGTACTCTGCCCTGATTTTAATAGGATTTATTGTAACCCCCTCACTTGCACTCTAATCGGCTCCTTCACCGCTGTTTTGGCGGGTCCGGTTTCTGGGGTGGGATTGGCTTTGGGCCCCATCTTGGAGTGGTGTTCACTTTGGGCGCCATCTTGGAGTGGTGTTCACTTTGGGCGCCATTTTGGAGTGGTGTTCACTCTGGGTGGGTGTTGCTGACGAGCGGTCTAGCGCTCCGGCTGAGTGGAGGGACGCCTATTTAAGGCGACCTGCCCTGTGGACTGCCCTGAGAAGGTACTCGCGCTTTGCATCGCGCTATGCGCCTAAATACCGCGCTATCATTTTTAAAGCTACCCTTATAACTATTTGTGTTCTTCTTAGTTGTGCTCTGCTCTGATTTTAATAGGATTTATTGTAACCCCCTCACTTGCACTCTAATCGGCTCCTTCACCGCTGTTTTGGCAGGTCCGGTTTCTGGGGTGGGATTGGCTTTGGGCGCCATCTTGGAGTGGTGTTCACTTTGGGCGCCATCTTGGAGTGGTGTTCACTTTGGGCGCCATTTTGGAGTGGTGTTCACTCTGGGTGGGTGTTGCTGATGAGCGGTCTAGCGCTCCGGCTGAGTGGAGGGACGCCTATTTAAGGCGACCTGCCCTGTGGACTGCCCTGAGAAGGTACTCGCGCTTTGCATCGCGCTATGCGCCTAAATACCGCACTATCATTTTTAAAGCTACCCTTATAACTATTTGTGTTCTTCTTAGTTGTGCTCTGCCCTGATTTTATTAGGATTTATTGTAACCCCCTCACTTGCACTCTAATCGGCTCCTTCACCACTGTTTTGGCGGGTCCGGTTTCTGGGGTGGGATTGGCTTTGGGCGCCATCTTGGATTGGTGTTCACTTTGGGCGCCATCTTGGAGTGGTGTTCACTTTGGGCGCCATCTTGGAGTGGTGTTCACTTTGGGCGCCATTTTGGAGTGGTGTTCACTCTGGGTGGGTGTTGCTGACGAGCGGTCAAGCGCTCCAGCTGAGTGGAGGGACGCCTATTTAAAGCTCCCTCCAACGCGCAGCGGTTACGCGCAGTGGGCGTGCCTGAGTCGTGCCAGAGTCCTGCCCGTCTGCGCCCGTCTGTGCCCGTCTGCGCCCGTCTGCGCTAAGGAGGCGCGGCCCACGGCAGGACTCTGGACCTGGCCATCATGACTTTACCTTTGAGAACTTATAGTAGGGCCGATCTACTGGCCCTTTGGGACCGATGTACACATTGCGAGTTTTCGCCTGTAGTCCCGCTTTGTGGCCCATATCATTGTAGGTGTGGTGCTTCGTCATTGGAACCCCCCTCTCTTATACGCTCCTTGGGGCCTGTTATAAAGAGGGTAGGACAACGGGATCTGAGTATCTGGAGCTTAAACGTCAGATCTGTGGTAAAGCACCATCAGGAGGTTTACGACCTTCTCATTGATGGCTCGCCGGATGTGCTTTTTCTAACGGAAACGTGGCTCCAGGACTCTGACTCCTCGATAATTAACCTAGCCTTTCCCCCAGAGTATGCTATTTTTACTTTAAATCGGACGACTAGAGGTGGAGGCATTGCGATGGCCACCAAACGGTGTTATCCCTGCGAGTGGAAAGCCGCTGAACTTTTGGGGTGTGAGGGTGCCCTATTTAAAATAGCGTTTAGTCACCAGTTTACCTTCTCTGGTTTATTAATTTACCGGCCTCCGGGCTGTGACTCTGTTTTTAGGGCTGCTCTTCCTGAGTACATTAGTACAGAGGCACTAGGATGCGAAAATTTTAATGTTGTGGGAGATCTTAATCTCCATTTGGACTACCCTTCTTTACCCTCTATTAGGAGCTTTCTGGCGGATCTTGAGGCTCTACAGCTCTCGCAGATGATTACTTTCCCCACACATAGAGGTGGTCATACTCTTGACCCATTCTTCACAAATCTAGAAGGATTCAGAGTTCTTGGTTCCTCCCAGTTGGTCTGGACAGACCACATGCTGGTGAAAACGGCATGCTCTTTGTCTGACTCTCCTTTTCTATCTAAGGAAAGACTTATTCTTAAACGACACTGGAACAAATTAAGACTGGAGGATTTTTACCATCTGCTCGAGGAGGTTCCTTTAGGTCCGCTCACCGAGGTTGATTGTGGATACGACTCCTTCTGTGAGTGGATATCTGGTGCCCTCGATTCTCTGATTCCTATGTGTTGGTCCAAGTGTCATCGGAAGGAGCCGAGTCCTTGGTATGACACTTCCTTGGCATCTCTTAAGAGGGCCTGTAGACAGGCCGAAAGATTATGGAGGAAGTCGTACGACCCAGATCTGAAGATATGTTATCTGGCCAAGGTCAAGATCTACCACAGGGCAGTGTGTCAAACTCGCGCTTCCTTTTATGCTCAACAGTTTCAGAATTCTGTCATTCCATCAAAACTTATTTTCAAAGTATTAAAGGACCTGATGGCGAAGAGAGCAACTGCAGTGGAAATATGCTCGGACTCACATTGTGAGGGTTTGGTCTCTTTCTTCCATGAAAAAGTGCAAGCCATCTATCGCACTTTTCCAACGGGTTCCCTGATGTTAGAGCAGGTTGGTCGCACCTTAGGTGAGGGGGAATGTCTTTCTATCTTACCCCCCTTATCTTTGGAGGTGTTTGACTCTCTCAGCGCCAAAATCAAGTCTGGATCTCCGGCAGACCCACTGAAACCGGCCCAACTCAAGACCCTGGCGCCGGTTTGCCGTACCCCGGTGCTGTCCTTGATCAACCTGTCCCTCTCTACTGGAGTGGTTCCCGTCAGATGGAAGCAGGCAGTAGTCACGCCAATTCTGAAGAAGGCGACCCTTGACCCCCTTAAACCTGAAAGCTACCGCCCTATCTCCCTTCTCCCTTGGGCCACGAAAATAGCGGAGGCCCATGTGAATGCCACTCTTACAGACCATCTTGGTAGGCTTAACATTCTCGACCCTACCCAGAACGGGTTCCGTGCGGGTCACAGCACGGAGACGGCCCTTCTCTCAATGGTCGAGCATCTGCGTTCAGTGCTGGATTCCGGTCGGACTGTGGCACTATTGTTATTAGATCTCAGTGCCGCCTTCGACACGGTCTCGCACGGGATTCTGATTCGGCGTCTTGAGGAGGTGGGCGTTTCTGGCTCCGCCTTGCACTGGTTTCGATCCTCACTGAGTCCCACCCTTTTCAATCTGTATGTAAGACCGTTGGCTGCGGTCGTCAAGCGGTGGGGCCTGACCATGGTCTCTTACGCAGATGACACGCAGCTGGCGGTCACACTGAGTGGGGACTCAGACCTGGAGGCTCCCAGGTTCTGTGATGGTCTGCGGGAAGTGGCTAACTGGATGAATTCCAACTGTCTCCAGTTAAACACCAAGAAGACGGAGATTATGGTGGTTGGTAAACAGGTGGCTTTGTGGGGTGACAAATGGTGGCCTTCGGAGTTGGGTGTGACTCCCCTCCCAGCGGCAGAGATAAAAAACCTGGGGGTGTGGCTTGATCCTTCCCTGAGTTTCAGCTGTCATACCAAGAAGGTGGCGGCTTCTTGCTATGGCATCATCAGAGGACTTCGACCCATCCTCAAATTCTTTGATGCACCCACAAGACAGCTGGTGGTCCAAGCATCAGTGCTGTCCAGGCTGGACTATGCCAGCTCCCTATTGGCGGGGGTTAACCAGTCAGAATTTCTGCGGCTCCAGCGGGTTCAAAACGCTGCGGCCCGACTGGTGACAGGTCTGCCTAGGCGGTGCTCGGTGTCCAATGCCCTGCGCTCTCTCCACTGGCTCCCTGTGCAGCAGAGGATTAGATTCAAGGTTCTCTGCCTTGCATTTAAAATCCTCAAGGGTACTTCCCCACAAATCTTGGAGAAACTGCTGATCCCCTATGTCCCCTCTCGCACTCTTAGATCGCTAGGCCAGAACTTAGCAGTGGTCCCGCATTTTAAGTTGAGCAGAATTGGTGGCCGCTCCTTTCGAGTCCTGGCAGCGAGCTGGTGGAATTCTCTCCCTCCACAAATCCGGGCCATCGATGAGCTCCTTCAGTTTAGATGGGCTATCAAGATCTTTTTATTTGTTTAGCTCATCTGTTGTGTCTCTTCTCCTTTCTGCCCGCTTTTAATGCTGTGTTGTGTTTACCTTCTCAAAGCGCCAGGACGCCCCTTTGCTGGGGCAGCTGTGCGCGGTACAAATAAAAATAACATAACATAACATAACATAACATACAGCCAGACACCCTAGCAGGAATGTCTGACAACATAACCCCACTTTGCTTATGACATCACCTTACACAGGCACTTCACATTACACATGTGACCTTCAGTCCCTCTAAAAGAAATAACTGTTAGTAAATGCATTTCTGAAGCAATTATACCTCTTCACCTCCAGGGAATGCCCGTCTCCAGACATCCCAAACTCAGCCCTTCACTCCGCGATGCACTTCTTAATACACCCTCAGCTGTATAACAAAAGTCCTTGAGGGGTTATTCTTTTCAAGTCCCCATGTGACTTAGGGAGGGACTTCTCTTCATTTTGCTGGGGGAGACTGCAATTCTCCAGCAGCTCCCCTGCACCGTTGTGCCTGTGTGGTGGTGACCCAGTTCTCGTGGTGCCACCACAAGCTGAGAAAACGCTGTGTTGCCCTTGCAGGCCGGTCCTGACCTGCAAGACATTATGGGAATAGCCGCATATTAGAGCAGCGGCTCTCCCGCTGCTTCAGGGAGAGCCGTAAAGTGGGCCTCCGGCCACGTCTGCTGCCCGTTGGAGGGTCTGGTCCCACCCAGACCCACTGCCGCTTTGGCACTGCTGGTGGTGGGGGCAGCCCGGGGAGCCCACCCCAGGCTGCTCCGGCTGCTCCCGGCCCGCCCCACTCTTTTGTGCAGCTGCGGGAGCCAGCGCTGCTCTTCTGGTCTTCCCGCTCCGGCGGGCAGACGCGGCGGCTGCAGCAGGACCGGCGAGTCTTCGGAGAGTGCAACAGCACTCCTCCCCTGCCTTCCTGCACATCGGGGCCCAGGGATGGGGTATCGGGCCCCTGTGCCAGCATTTCTCTTCATGGCGTTCCCTGCCTTATCTTTTCTTCGGGGCCCAGAGGTGGGGTCCCGGGCCCCTTTGGCATATCTTCATGGGTTGCGTGACAATGCACCCCAACTTCGGCGTGGCCCGGGGGTTGGGTCCCGGGCACCTGGAGCATATCTTCACGGGGTGCGCAATGGCGCACCCTGAGTTCAGTGGGGCCCGGGATGGGGGGGTCCCGGGCCCCCTCTGCCATTTACACAGGGAGCGCGGTAGTGCTCCCCGGCTTCTCTTCATCAGGGGCCAGGGTGGGCTTCTGGCACCCCCTGCGATCTTTCATGGGGGAGCACGACAGTGCCCCCTCCGACGTAACTTTTTTGGGGGCAGCCCCCGGGACCTGACCCACCCCGGGGGCATGTCATGGACAGGCAGTGGAGCCCCACGCGCTTCGTTGTTGGTCCCTCCAGAGGTCAAAGGTTGCCTACCATCTGTGGGGTGTATCTCGGCCTTCAGGAGTCCGATTTGGATGATCTTGGCCTCTTCTTGCTCTTTGTAGCGCTTCCCAGCCACTGGGAACACTCACTTTCTCCCTCCTTTTCTCCAAGAGGGTGCACTCTGCAGGGAGCAGTCTTCACTGGCTCCCTGCACCAGCCTTCGCCTGCTCTCCTCCTGGGCCTCTCTTCTCCCTGTGCAGAGGCCCCTGCTTCTGCGCACTGGCCCTGGCGCTGTTCAGGATCCTGGGGGGCAGTCAGGGAGTACCTCCATCCAACTGCCCATTGCGCCAGGCTCCAGCACCTTCTGCCTCAGCAGACCATACCCCAGAGAGAGCTTATCTTCCTGTGCAAGCACTTTTTAAAAGTTGAGTAGGGGGCTGGCAGGAAGTATCGGTCTGTCCTATCAAACAGCGACACATCACTTCACTGTGAGGAAAGTCAGGAAAATGGTCAGGCGATTTAGTCGATGTTTCTTAAGTAATTTTGCCCGGCGCTAAACGCCTCTAATACCATACGATGTGTATCAAATAAAGAGGCAGGCGCTCGAGGCAGGAAGACAGGAAACAAGTTTTATTCCGACGGAGCAGAACACATCAGATCGGACAACAAGGTATCGTCTCGAGGTGCTCTCTAACAGCCTCTCTGAGGCTTGGCCTTTTATACACTGGTTTACGACATGTGACCACTCTTTATTACAATAAAGACATTGTGAAGTAATGGAAAAAGACATCCCCGGTACCCCCCCCAGTTCCGGCTCATTCCAACACGTGGCTACAGTAGAGGTCCTCACCCCCCATACAATAGGAGGGGGCTATCACGCAGCTGAGTGTTCCGCCGATTCCTTTGGAATGTGTGCGCCTGATCGGATCTCAGGGGGTGGGGAGGTCATGATCAATAGTAGCTCCTTTGAAGAGGGGCGAGTGCATACAGTAGTGGACAATAAACTGTATCCTCAGGCTAAGGGATGACCAGCGGTCCGTGCAGACAATCGGGCTCAGAGGAAAGGGTCATCAAAGGAGAGATATTCATGAAGGGATGACCAGCGGTCCGTGTGGACAATCGAGCGTAGAGGAAGGGTTTATCAACAGAGGGGTATTCATGGAAGGAAAGGAGGTGTTGGTCAGGCGCGGGGTGTGATTTCCAGAGACAGAGTCATGCGGAAGGGGAGGGTTATTGACTTGTGCATGTGAGAGCGGGGGCAGCCAGGGTGCATGGGGGATGCTTGCAGGGTCAGGGAAGTGCGCTGATGATCGATCGTGAACAGGGAGACCATGGTACCTAAAATGGCTGTCGTGTATGTTCATACGTGAGTCTGAGGAATGGGCAAGATGGCGCAGATGATGTTCAGTTCACGAACTAAAATTCCACAGTCCTCCCTTTTAACATGTCTCGCCAGCTTGTCAATTCAGATCTATCCCCATAAGACCACGTATTTCTATCTCATAGAGGGGACTCATGTGTTCAGTTCTAAAGTTCAAAGTCTTAGGGCACATACAGTTAGAAATGAGTGAACACAAATGTGGCAAACATTGAATACCTAAGCAACACCCACACAGTATCACGACAGGTATCAATATAAATGTAAACAACCTCCATCCCCAGTCCTTCAAAGTGTCCCAAAACCAGCTTCCAAGCGACCATCCTTCTTGCTCCTGGTGAACCTCTGAGGATAGTCTGTGGAGGTGTTCGATTGCTTTGTAAACTGAAGGCGAGTTATCTGGCACGTAGGTGCAACAGCTGGAGCCGATGATGCGGCATGCTCCTCCACGGTCGGCCAGAACCACATCTAGAACAAGGCGGTTTTGAAGAGCCACCAGGCGGACCGCCTGGAGCTCAGCTGTGTTGTTAGCGAGGATGCCAGCCGTGATGTTAATGGTTGTTTCTACTGCCTGAGTCAGGTGTCGGATAGCGCGGCTATTTGCCATTGGGCCCCACAGAGGAACAAGTCCCTTCACCGCATCCAGGAACTGTGCTCCGGTGGAGTCGGCTTGTCCAATGTCTCCGGCGCGCCTTTGCCGGTGATGGTAGGATGGGGCCACATACGTGGGGGGAAGAATGAAGGCGATGTAGCACGTACCCCTCCAACCTTTCGGGAGCCAAGTGTAAGCTTTGATGCCACAAACAAAGTACATATTCGGAGAAGCAACAAAGGAGAGGGGATCAACTGAGACCAATGTCCTGGTGATGTGGCAGGAACTGTGACCCACCAGCTGTGTTCCCTGGTCTTCGAGGCACACGAGACCCGTGACATTGATGACAGACAAGGCCACAGTCAGAGTGGCAGCCGTTCGCTTCCGTAGGTGGGAGAAGGTGGGTCTAGCTGGATTGTGGAGCACTTGCATTTCAACTCGTTCTTTGGCAGGGATGTTCATATGGAAGGAGGAACCTGAGGTCACAGGACAAAAGGGGGCAGACGTCCTTCCTGTTTTGTTCAGCCAGAACCCATAGTAGAAGTGTGACACTGTTTGACCAGAAGCGGCGTTGTCCTTGTGGCTTTCCTGCAGGAGGATCAACCAGGCGAGGCAGGAGCCGTGAACTGAGAAAGGAGAAGGGATGAAGGGGATGGAGTGTCCAGTGGCATGCGGGAGCAACCCGCAGATCCAGCAGTTCGTGGCATTTGCAGCAAGGTTGTGCTGGTGCAATAGTTGCACGAAGGAATTGTTCCAGAACTCCTTACGCCTTTCTCGGAGCTGAGGCGAAAGGGAGATCAGGTGATGCTCTTTCATGGTGGTTGGCTGTGCAGTGGTCAGCAATATCTGATGAGCGGGTGTGCTGTCCTCCAAGATCCAGAAGGAGGTCATGAGGAGGAGGCAAAGGAGGAAGAGAATGAAAAAGGCGATTGTCTTTGATTTGTGCAAATTGTCAGCCTTTGGGTTCCTGTAGTGGGTATTTCCAATTGCGCCCATCATCTTCTTATCTGGCGCTTCCATCATCTTCAAGGTGCTCGGTAGTGGGCAGAACCACAGACTTTGTTTAGCTTCTCTCCGGGTAACCCTTGGTTGTTTTAGGCCACCGTTCTGAGATTTTAACTTAGTCCATGGTCTACTTAGCCGAAGCTCCCTCCTTTCGACGCAGGAAATACCCTTCCCGGGATGGCACAGTGGGATCAGAGAATTTTGCAAGTTCAAGTGCCTCGGTATCAGGATAGCAGTTCAGTGATGGCCGGTCTTTGTTCAGGAGCTCTTCTTGGGTGTCGACGTTTTCTGTCGTGGCCAGGGTCGAGGAGACCTTCTTGCAGTGGTGTGCGTGCAGCCAGTGCCTTCTCCCCTCTGCTCGAAGAGCCGTCCGAGTGGTGATCAGAACTTGCCAGGGGCCCGTCCACCGGGGTTCCGGACTAAAACGTAATCTCCCGGTTGGATATCGTGACCGGGACCCCTGGAAGCATCGGGGATGGCCTGCTGCACCTGTTGATGAATGACAGACAACGTTTTAGTTAACTTGTATAAATAATCTGACAGCAGGACATCGGGGACGTCGTGAATGGATGTTGGTTTGGGGGCAGTCCAGAGATTCATTGGTCGCCCAAACACTACCTCGTAGGGGGTCAGGTGGTGCTTAGTGGGAGTGGAGCGCATCGATAGCAATGCCAGTGGGAGGGCATCTGGCCACTTAAGTCCTGTGGTGGCCACTATTTTTGACAGTTTCAGTTTCAGTGTAGCATTGTGTCGCTCACCTAGGCCAGCGGATTGGGGGTGGAAGACCGCATGGAACCTCTGTTTTACCCCCAGCCCCTTCAAGATTAGCTGGATAACTTCAGCTATGAAGTGGGGTCCATTGTCGCTCCATAAAATTCGACAAAGGCCGTAGCGAGGGAAAAACTCTTTCAGTAGTACTTTGGCAGTAGTCATGGCAGTGTTATCACGGGTTGGATAGGCTTCCACCCATTTGCTGAAGGCGCATACAATGACTAATACGTACTTTAAGCCTTGGCATCTCTCCAGCTGGATTTAATCCATCTGGAGGACCTCAAAGGGATGGTCGGGGATCCCAAACCCTCCCCGGGGTACCACAGTTCCTTTCCCGGGGTTGTGTTGTAGGCAGATAAGGCACTGCTGGACCAGGCGTTTGGCTGAGTCGGGGATTTTGTTGTTGTGCCAGACTTTGGAAATGAGTTCAATCATGGGGGCAGAACCTATGTGTGCAGCAGAGTGTGCCATAGTCAGTATAGGAATCAAGTATGAGTCAGGCAGCAACCATTTGTTTGTGTCTTTTGTCCGCCAGCAGCCGTCATCGTCCTCTAGACCCACCCGTGCCCATTCAGTCAGTTCGTGAGGTGTGCTGGTCGACTGGATGTCCCTAATTGTTTCCCTAGCGTCAGTCCATTTTTCTGCTTGTGACCTGGTCACATATATGCGTGTCATCGTCCTATTCTCAGCTGTGGTTCGGGCAGTGATGTCGGCCAGTGCGTTTCCCTGTCCAACTAAGTCCGTCACCTTTTTGTGTGCCTGGCATTTGATCACTGCTAGTCGTTTGGGGAGGAGAACTGCTTCAATCAGGGCGGAGACTAGATCTCCGTGAAGGATGGGCGTGCCGTGGGACGTCAGGAATCCCCTTTCCCTCCACAAGAGCCCAAAATGATGAACCACCCCGAAGGCATATTGGCTGTCCGTGTAAATGTTCGCTGTGGTTCCTGCTGCTATGATACATGCTCGTGTGAGGGCAATTAGCTCTGCCGCCTGTGCGGATCGTTGCGTAATGCGGGCTGTTTCAACTACTGTTTGGGCTGTCGTCACCGCATAGGCAGCTGAAGTGGTGCCGTCTGCAATGTCTCGGAGGTCAATTCTACTCCTGGTCTGTTCGTCCGTGAGGGTCACACAGTCGTGTATAGGGGGCACATCGGGGTCATTTTCAGGCAAGGGCAACAGTGTATCAGGGTTCAAAGTTGTGCATCGCTTCAGAGTGATGTGGGGTGCAAGTAGTGTCAATTCGTACCCCGTCAGTCGTGCACTAGTCAGGTGTTGGGTCTTGGTCTGGTTCAAAAGGGTGTCAACTGCGTGGGGTACTAACACCGTGAGAGATTTCGAAAGTACGATTCCCTCACTCTGACGGATAGAGACAGCAGCGGCGGCTACCGCTCGAAGGCAGGTAGGCAAAGCTCTGGCGACTGGGTCAAGGGGGGCAGAGAAGTAGGCACAAGGGCGTTGTTTGGAGCCGATGGGCTGAGTTAGAACAGACAATGCGCATCCCTCCCTTTCGTGAGTGAAGAGGGAGAAGGGCTTGGAGTAATCTGGTGTTCCTAGGACGGGTGCCGAGCAAAGGGCATCCCGCAACTCCTTAAAGGACGCTTGGCATTCGGGGGTCCATGGGAGTGGGAAGGGAACATCTTTGGCCAACAGGGAAAGTAGGGGCTTTATAATGAGACTGAAATTTGGTAACCATTGTCGGCAAAAAGAGGTAAGGCCCACCAATGAACGGACTTGCTTCTGTGTTTTTGGGATGGGGGTGTCTAGGATGGTTTGGATTCGGTCGGGCGTAAGTATCCTCCCTTCTTTGGAAAGGAGATGGCCTAGGTATGTCACTTGAGGCTGGCAGAACTGCAGTTTCTTTTTTGGAGACTTTGTGGCCATTCTCTGCAAGAAAGTGCAAGAGTTGGATAGTGGCCGTGATTGCAAGTGGAGTGGTGTCGGCCGCCAAAAGGATATCATCGACATATTGGATCAACACCACTCCATCTGGTAGCTGGACGACGTCCAGCTGTCTTTTGAGAGCCTGGCTGTAGATGCTGGGACTTTCAGTGTAGCCCTGGGGAGCTCTACAAAATCGGTACGAACGGTTTTTTAAGGTGAAGCCGAAGAGATAACGGCTGTCTGGATGGATGGGGATAGAGAAAAATGTATTCTTGAGATCAATAACGGTGAAGGTGGTGGCAGTGGACGGGATGAGGGTCAGAATGGTGGTGATGTCTGAGACTACGGGGTACTGTGGTACCACCACTTTCTTGACTTCTCGCAGGTCGATGATGAAGCGGTACGCTTTCTCATCTCCCTCACCTTGCTTCTTAACAATGGGTAGGATAGGGCTGTTGCAGACATTACTAACCACTTCCTCTACCACTCCTGCATCTACCAGGGACTGAATAATCGCTACCAATGCCTTCTCGCCTTCGGGCGATATCCGGTACTGTGGGAGTTTCGGGAGTATTGCGTCTGGTCGAACAGTTATGTGCACAGGGTCGATCATCATTCGTCCTACATCCGAGTCGTTTCTGGCCCATAGGTACAGGGGTAGGGTGTCGAGCAAGGATGGATCAGCATCAGTTATAGAGTACATATGTCGTGCGGGGCGGGATCTGGACATGCTCGGGTTGTCATACAGGATGACTCGGACTCCATCTGGGGAACACCTAATAGTGGCTCGGAAATATTTTAGTAAATCAATACCCATAATGGCGTCAGGGGAGTTGGAGGAGAGCAGAAATGTTGTGTCAGTGGGGTTGTTTCCTAGGTCAAAGGAGATAGGTACAGACAGGGGATTAGTGGAGGGCGTTCCATCGAAACCTATCGATGTAATGTGTGAGCCAGACAAGGGTGCCCTTGGAATCAGTCGCTTTGATAATACACTACGTGTCGCTCCAGTGTCTACCAAGAATGGAGACTTTGTACCCAGGACCTTAGCGGTGACGTAAGGACCTTGCTGGTCAACACAGAGCTCGACTGGATCCCTCCCTTGCCCCTGGCAGTCCTATGCGAAGTCGGGAGTGTTCTCACTGTCAGATAGTTGGTACTGGTTCTGTCGGGGACGGTCAAATGTGTTCGATCTTCCTGGTCTGTCGCTGTTGGTGTCGTTCGCGTACCCCCGTCCCTGTCCTCTGGTCCTGGGGCCATTCGTCATGTCCCTCGTTTCTTTATTTTTAATAGGTTCCAGAAGAGCCGGACATTGAGACTTCCAATGCCCGAATCCTCTGCAAAATGCACACTGATTATCTTCTATGTCCCTACGTCCAGAGTAGGGAGTGGATGTGCGGTCCTTTGGGGGTGGATTTCTAGGGGTGATTGATTGGTAGCTCCCCTTGTGTAGTTCTTTCCCGACTGCCACCCCTTGTATCTGGGCTATCATCACCCTTTCCTTCAAATCTTTCTTCTTTCTCTCGGTTGCCCTATCATTCTCATTCCTTTGGTGTTCGTAGTACTGAGCCATTTGGAGGATAGCGGCGGGTTTGGAGGCCCCCCAACTACTCTCGCTCGTTTGTAACTTTTCGGAAACCTCTCGTGACAGACCCTTTACGTAGTTTTGCACAAATAGGTGTTGTCCGGTTGCGGTGGTCATGTCTTGGCCACTATAGTCGGAGAACACCGTTTCAAATCGGGAGAAGTATTCTGATACGTCTTCCTGGGGTTTCTGACGGCAAGCCGTGACTATTGACCAATCTACCTTTTTCTCTGGGATCAAGGTTTTTAGCTTCTGAACTATTTTGTCCGGAAGTTCCAGTATGTCCTTTATCGGTTTCCTTCCGGGCTCTCGTCGTCTATCTAGCTCACTGAGTTGATTCCAGGTATGTCCGAACAGATCTGTGTGTTCGGCTTTCCGGTTTGCTTCCACACGTCAGCCGGCAGACATAACCCGAAAAACAAATCAATGTCTGCTAGAGTCATTATCGTTGAGCCCAAGGCTGTGCCTAATTCGGTGTAAAATGCTGTCGGGTTCTTCCTTAAATCAGGCAGGGTTTGCCTAAAGGTTAAAATATCGTGTCGATCCGATGGTTGGTAGACCCAATTGTACACAACCCTTCCTTTTGCATCTGCGTGGTTGATATCGTCGTTTGTTCCCTGACCTCTTGGGGGAACCCAGTAGGGGGCGGCTTCTCTGATAGGCATCATAGTGTTGGCTACTTCTAATGGGGACTCAGCCGTTTCAGGGACTGTGATCTTAACTTCTGGTTTCTGTTCCGTGAGGTGGCGGAAGACTTCAAGCGTTTGCATGAAGAGGTCCGTCACATCGCGTTCAGTCCCATCTCCAACATCGACCTTTCTATATAGGGCCATTAGCTTAGCAGGACCCTTATTTTGATACCTATCCTCATATGCGTTCAGGGTGTGGTAGCTGAACCGTAAAATGAAATGCCGTCTGTGGCTACCGGCATGTGAATTGTGCATATCCATCGTATATTCTTCGCTCTCTTTCCGTTCTACCAGTGTCTTTGCTATCTTGTCAATCCCATCCCGCTCATCTTTGCTCAACCTGTTTGGTCTGGCCGTTAGCTGCTTGCTAGTCTCGAGTTCATCTGATGTTGTTACCAAGGTGGCTGGTGCGAAGGCCGTAAAAGCCGGGGCACTAGCGCCAGAGTCACCCTCGCCCGCACTCAGAACTGGTAGGTGCTGTGCCAGAGGCTGGCAGGGGGCATAAGGAGGGGGCATGTAGATAATCGGAGGACCTAGCAGTAACTCATCGTTTGCCCGTTGTTTGGAGGGCATCTCTGGGTAGAGCGTAGAGGGGGTCCTAACAGGGCATTGGCCTGTCGACCCTGATTCTTGCGTTTGTCTAACTTCCTCTCTCCTTCTTATTTCTTCATCTAGTTCCTTAGCGGCCAGGTGGGCTGCCTTTCGTAACTCTTTCCCTATTCTTGCTTCTTCTCTTTTCCTTCGTTGCTCTGCTTCTTTGCGCCACATGCCGATACTATCGAGCATGGTGGGTGTTGCCTTATTTATTCTAACAGCTGCTTCTAGCGCTTTTATTTTATGATCATCAAAGGAACCTATCAGTGGCCACTGACTTTCGGGATCCTTTTTTGTATATTTATGCCATAACTTACTATAAGCTATAGCGACTAGTCCTTGTTTAGTGAACATGTCCTTATTAGGGGTGCCTTCCAATGGAGCTGGATGGTTCATCTCTAATAAGCGGTCCGGGTTGTACCAACTACCAATCAGTGGGGAGAAGACAGGCATGACAGATTACAACGGGGGACAAAGGTCCGCACTACCTATCTTTCACTATTTGCAAAGACTAGACAGAATATTGCTATTCTACGTTATTTGCAAGCAGAGAACCTCAAAAGACCTATACCCCAAACAATCTATGTTCGGACAATCAATCAGTGGGGAGAAAAATAGGTACGGCAGATTACAATGGGGGACAAAAGTCCGCGTTACCTACCCTTCACTATCCGCAAAGGAAGATAGAATATTTCTATTCCTCCCCGTTTGCAGGCAGCGAATATCTCAAAGAGCGACTAAGCAAATACTAGTATTTCAATCAATCAAACAATCAATCAATTCGCAATTCGTCGTGTATCATGACCTTACCCGGACCGCATGGACAGTTTCTTGTCTTCCGCCTTCAGCGCCCGATCGTCCTCTACTCTCTGCTGCTACCGCGGCACTCCTGATGGTTCCCAGTCAGGACCGTAGATCACTCGGGAGAGGTCTGCTTGGAACCAGTGAAGTTCGGATGATCGGCTGTCAGACGAGGGTCTATCGGACAGGAGCTCTCCCAATCGTTGCAGTCGTTCACTCTGTCGTCGGGACCTCTCCCACTGGATCCACGTGTCGCTGATGGGCCCCACACTTGGGACGCCAATTGAGGAAAGTCAGGAAAATGGTCAGGCGATTTAGTCGATGTTTCTTAAGTAATTTTGCCCGGCGCTAAACGCCTCTAATACCATACGAAGTTTATCAAATAAAGAGGCAGGCGCTGGAGGCAGGAAGACAGGAAACAAGTTTTATTCCGACGGAGCAGAACACATCAGATCGGACAACAAGGTATCGTCTCGAGGTGCTCTCTAACAGCCTCTCTGAGGCTTGGCCTTTTATACACTGGTTTACGACATGTGACCACTCTTTATTACAATAAAGACATTGTGAAGTAATGGAAAAAGACATCCCCGGTACCCCCCCCCCCCCAGTTCCGGCTCATTCCAACACGTGGCTACAGTAGAGGTCCTCACCCCCCATACAATAGGAGGGGGCTATCACGCAGCTGAGTGTTCCGCCGATTCCTTTGGAATGTGTGCGCCTGATCTGATCTCAGGGGTTGGGGAGGTCATGATCAATAGTAGCTCCTTTGAAGAGGGGCGAGTGCATACAGTAGTGGACAATAAACTGTATCCTCAGGCTAAGGGATGACCAGCGGTCCATGCAGACAATCGGGCTCAGAGGAAGGGGTCATCAAAGGAGAGATATTCATGAAGGGATGACCAGCGGTCCGTGTGGACAATCGAGCGTAGAGGAAGGGTTTATCAACAGAGGGGTATTCATGGAAGGAAAGGAGGTGTTGGTCAGGCGCGGGGTGTGATTTCCAGAGACAGAGTCATGCGGAAGGGGAGGGTTCATGACTTGTGCATGTGAGAGCGGGGCCAGCCAGGGTGCATGGGGGATGCTTGCAGGGTCAGGGAAGTGCGCTGATGATCGATCGTGAACAGGGAGACCATGGTACCTAAAATGGCTGTCGTGTATGTTCATACGTGAGTCTGAGGAATGGGCAAGATGGCGCAGATGATGTTCAGTTCCCGAACTAAAATTCCACAACTGCCCCTGCTCCCTCCTTCCTGCCCAGCCTCTGGGTTTGTTCAAAATGGCGTCGTTAAGGGTCTCTTGCCACATGGTCTCTAAAAAAGCTCCTTCCCCCCTCGCTGCCTTACCTCCTTGGTGCAGCCTGGTGCCTGGCACCCAGCGATAGCTGCTGAAGGATGAGCATGTAGCCCCACCCATTGTGGAAGAAAGGTTATCAATCCATCCTGCTGAGGTCAGCCCTCAGCCAGGGTCTGCTTATGGCTGGCTCAGAGAAATATGAAAGTTCTGGATGACCCAAAAGCAGTTCAAATATGACTTTGGACTCTGCAGAATACTCTTTCTCACATCCGTTACAGTGGACTTTAGTGCGTGTCTGGGATCTGTAGGCCTTATGAAAGTTACTCTAGCCCATGGGCTCCACACCCCATAGGGGAATAATTAAGTGAAAAACAGTAAAACACACTGAATCTCCCTGGCATGTTCCTTCCCAGTGTATAAAGCCTATTCCATGTCACCACCAAATTCTGCATAAGTCCTGCCACAATATTCACTCTGTAGCTGCTCCTGGACTGCACAAGCTAGGAATCTCCCCTGCTCGGCCCCCACACGTGTGCACATGCATGTACACCTGTGTCTGCATGTAACCAGCCCGGTGTCCCTTACTCCAAATGCTGCACAGTGGCCTGGTCAAGCGAGGGGGACACCAGTAAAATCCCTATGCAGTCTCCTTCATTCTGAGTTCACTGTGGGTGAGTCCCAACACTTATGAGGCTCCCCCCAGTAAAAGCTCAACAATTAGGTGCTCAAAAATCGAAAATCCAGGCGGCCCATAGTGTCAGAACCACCTTCTAACACATATTCTTATAAAGGAAATCAGCCTTTGGCATTGTTTCTCTTAATAGTTATGGAACTCCTTGGTGATATGCAATATCCTTATAATATATGTCAGGGGGTACTTAATATATTATGTTACCATATCAAACTATAATGTCACTTAAAACTTTATTTTTTTTTAGTTAATTTCTGTATTGTTCGGTCAATTAAAGATTGAACATACCCCTACTCACTCACTCTTTCTAGTAGTACACTTGACGTTTGTCAGGCGAGGGACACAATTTCTCTGGTACTTCCCATTTCAAGTCAGTCCCATTATGGCAGAAATTGAATTAATGACCCACCATCCCTGTGGTGGCTCTTTCTACATATGAGGCTGCTCCGGTGTTCCCTAATCTTCAGTTTTACTCTTCTGCTTGTCATGCCCACATAGCGTTTATTACATGGACAGTTGGTGTGCCCATGGTCTTCCCAGTGCCTGATCAAGTTATTTTGTAATTTTAGTTAAGTGGCACACACTACATTCTCCACAGTGTTAACATCCACACTAGTGGTATATCTTTGAAGTGGGTTGTTTGTGGTCAATAGCTTGGTATCCTCAAAATGTTATGTGTGAAGGCAGGCTATGCTGGGGGCAAAGGTGCTACTAATTGATGTTCCAGGCACCTGCAAAACATTGTCTTGGACCTCATGTTGTTGATGTGTACACTTTGGGGCTTATGCACGGGTGATCTGAAAGGCTAATGTCCATGTAGGGCAGTTTATCATCCTCACTCCTTTTTTCTCTCGACTACATTTATCTAAGGAGAAGCAGTTTTATCAGTTGGATCCAAAGAGGGCTTTTAGTTTTGACATAGGTCAGTCTGAGGTATACTAGGTGATCAGCCGCCTTTTTGTTTCAAGGGGGGTAAGAAAGGAACATGGTTCAGAAGTGTACCTACTCCAGGTGGAGTGTCCTGTGCATAGAAATGCTATGCCCTGGCCAACGAGGAGACTCCTGAGGCCTCATTCCACCAGAACTAAGACTGCAACAACAGCATTGGTGAGATGTAGTCTGGTGTTGAAGTCATGGGCATCTATTTACACTTTCACAAGGTATTACTGTCTTGACACTCATGTCTAGAAGGATGGTCATTATGCCGGTTTGGTCCTGAATGAATTCCTCAGACCCTCCTTCTTTTCAGAGATACTGGAGTGAAATTGTTTCAAATCTGTAGTTAGAAGTATAGATCAGAAAAAGAAATTCTCTTCCAGGGGATGCTCAACAATATTCATAAGCAATGAATAATCCCCGCCCACGTGCGGGTCCCGGAGCATATAATAAAAAAAAAAAAAATATATATATATATATATATATATATATTCACTGAAAAAACCATAGGTTATAGACCATATATAGTTAGGAATTAGCATTTACAAAACCTTGAAAATTCACTGAAAAAACCATAGGTTATACACCATATATAGTTAGGATTTAGCATTTCAAAAACCTTATTTTACTCACACAAAACCATTGAAATTCCATATATAGTTAGTTGCACTAACTATATATCGCGCACCCGCAATCCACTGCTGATCATGTCACATATTACATCATTCATGACATGGTCAGTGACATCACTGATGACATCACTGATGACATCTCAAATGACATCACTGATGACATCTCAAATGACATCACTGATGACATCACTGATGACATCTCAAATGACATCACTGATGAGATCACTGATGACATCATCCAGTGACTGTGTGTTTCTGTAAAGTTTAAATATGTTTTACATATTGAAGAATGAGTAGATGTATAAGTGTCTGGACGAAGGATTTAGTAGGTGCATGACTGAATGTATGAGTGAGTGATTAAATGTGTCTCACTGAGTGCATGGGTTAGTGAGTAAACTGTCTTAATTTGTGCATCATTATGTCTGTTGTTCTGTAAACTGCTGCATGTGTTGATCAGTAGCTATATGATTAACTATATGGGTTATTGATTGATTGTCCAAGTATTTGTATAGGAGACTGAGTGTGTGTGTGGCTGGCTGGGAGGTGTGTGACTCTGTGCAGATCATTGTGTACTTGTATCAATGATTGTATAAGAAAGTAAGTATGTGTTAGTATATGTTTGAAAATGTAAGGTGCTCTATGTTTAACTGTATAGACAAGAAAATGGAAGTGTGATTGATTCTTTACAGGACTGACTAGGTGTGTGAGTAACTCCATGGATGAGTGGCAGAGTGTAAGTGTCTGTATAGGTGTATGAGTGCATATGATAGTGTTGTAAAGATGAGTGATTGTATGTATGAATGATTGTATGGGTGAATGAGTGAATGTGTGTGTAGACGTAGGAATCAGTGAGTACGTATGTAGTAACTAGTATTGGTGTGTCAATGGTTTCAAAAATTATACTCTGTATTTAACACTGGGTGAAACAGAGGTTATATTAAAACGTGAGGAGATGCATTGTATTGTCACATGAATGATATCATCAGTGATGTGGTCATTGATGTCAAATGAGATGTCATCAGTGATCTCATCAGTGATGTCATTTGAGATGTCATCAGTGATGTCATCAGTGATGTCACTGACCATGTCATGAATGATGTAATATGTGACATGATCAGCAGTGGATTGCGGGTGCACGATATATAGTTAGTGCAACTAACTATATATGGAATTTCAATGGTTTTGTGTGAGTAAAATAAGGTTTTTTAAATGCTAATTCCTAACTATATATGGTGTATAACCTATGGTTTTTTCAGTGAATTTTCAAGGTTTTGTAAATGCTAATTCCTAACTATATATGGTCTATAACCTATGGTTTTTTCAGTGAATTTCAATGGTTTTTTAATAGCAAATATCATAAGCTGTCGAATGTCAAGTACGTGGTAAGTGAAAACATTTTCGTGTTTATGCACACTGATCTGCTTTGAATGGTGCCCCCCCCCCCTCATTTCTATTAGGAGTACTCTCTCTTTGCAGATAGTGAAAGGTAGTTAACGCAGGCCTTTGCCCCCGTTGTAATCCGTTGTGCCTGCTTCTCTCTCCATTTGATTGATTGTTATCCAAGTATTTACTGTTTTAGAATTAGTTCTCTTTGGTTCATTCTCTATTTACAAACAAACACAGAGTCGCAATACTCTGTTTAGTCTTTGCAGATAACGAAAAATCGTGTAAAAAAAAAGAAAAGGAATCGAGCAAAATCAGTAGGCCACTAATGGGATCTCTTTTTGACCTCGCTAAAATAGAAACATTAGGAACAACCCCTCATGACAAATACAAAACTAGTGAGATGAACTGAACTCCACACAATGATGGCTGCAAAACAGCTCGGCTCCGCCACCCACCCCGCCCAAAATAACGATAAAGAGCGGCTGCCATGATTGGTTGCGGAATGGCCACAACGGAGCTACGAAATGGTGCTGCTCTCATGCTAACCCCAGCTTCGGTCTGAAACATCCAGAAACACTGTAGACTACCAATTCGATCAGTTCCGGTAGCGCCCCAATGTAACCCGGTAGAGAAGAACTAGCCCTCCCCTCTTTGACTGATGGTTCTTGTTGCCTGTCCTTTCTGTTGTCATTTAACAGAACTATTTAGCCTGCTGAAAGGGGTTGTGTTTCGACCGCTGGTTGGTGGAGACATTTTGACTATATTCTGGACCTGCGTTGTCGCGTAATGCGTCATATGACGCGCCGCGTTAGCGCATCCGGAAGTCATCCGGGGCGCGCAGCGCGTAACGTAAGCATAACAAGTCATGTGACTTGTTAATAAAACTTTTCATTGGTTCATTTTACTTTTCTTATTCTAATGATGAAAGCCTTGGTCATATCACCTAAAAATTACGCTTTTAATTACTTCCGAACATTATTTTCTCTTAAATATATGTTATAATGTTCCAGGCTAATGTACTTTCCCGGAAATTTTACAACTGTCCTGCAAGTAAAATATATTCTTTTTTCGAGAAAAAGAGCGTTTCTTCGTCCCATGACGGAGCCGTTGAGCAAAAGAGGGTCGACCTGCTGTCTTAGTCGCCGATACGCCTGAATATGAGATTCTTATCGATCACTTTATGTTGCAGGAATAGAAAACACAACAGCCCTTGACCATTTATCTTTACTGCGTTCCTTCGTATTATACCTTTTACCCTTCATGTAATTGGTCTGCTTTATTTCACTTGCCTTTTAATGATTCTAAAACAGTGACTATTATTAAAAACTTTACCAATGTATACACTACTACCATGTTTTCTTTTAAAAACCTTTATTGTGAAAATTTCATTATACAAATACGAGCCTATAACCACGTGGGCCTGCCACGGAGCAAACTGTAATCGTATATGATGAATAGACATTTACACTGTAGAGGAACGTAACGGGCGGGCCATTAGGTTGCAAAAACTAAGGTGTCTAACAGTTACGGAATCCGTGGACGTACATTTTATAATTAAAATACGACAGGGCCAGTTACAATAAAATTATTTAGATATACATTTGCGGGCAAGTACCATGGGTGACGTTAATTCGAATTTTCAACAGTACAGTAATCAATAACACATCAGAACTTAATATCAATAGGGATGTCGAAATATTCAATCAATTCTCGTCCCCGCCCGCCATGTGCTTCAAAACTGCATACGTATCTCGTGATTTCAAGGTTCTGCAACCAGTACACAACAAGGAGTTACGAGTCCCATTTATTCCGGCGCCATTTTGGGCGAGGACGGGCAGGTCCAGGATATAGTCAAAATGTCTCTACCAACCATCGACTATGATGATGTTCATATGCTGTATTTATTAGAGTAACACTCATCTGCCCACATGAAATTAATTTACCACAATCTAAACATGTCATTTTAATCTTTCCAAAGTTCTTCTAAATATTTGGGACCGTTTCCCTTGCCTCTGAAGCTCTCAGTGCCACTTCTTTGATGAATGTACTAGCAGGTCAGGGGTTCTCCTCCAAATCTCTCTTTTATGCAGCACTATAATTAATTGGTGCCACCTCTCCATATGACGATGCATGGTATAGTTACCACAACTATATATTTTTTCGGTTCCTCTGGAGAGTTCATCGTGGCAGATGAAGCGTGTAACATACCGGGCATTTACCTTTTTTTGCATGTACAGGAAAGGAAAAAAAAATAGAGCGTTCGAGTTCTTAGGTGTCCCAGGGCCATTTTAGTGGACCAGGCCCAAATCCAAAGAACAGCTATCTCACAGGCTAATGGGGCGACCCACGCCGAGTTTCAGCATTGTAGGATGACCACACAAGTACAGCAACTTGCTAGACATCACCTCGGTGCCATCCGGATCTCGGCGCCCCACTGCAGATGAAGTGCCTCTCAACTATGAAACCACCACGGTGACATCCGGATCTTGGCGCGTTGTGCTGCCTTCGGCCTATTCGCACATCGGTCCGCTACTGACGCCATCTCACAGGCTAATGGGGTGACCCACGCCGAGTTTCAGCATTGTAGGATGACCACACCAACTTGCTAGACATCACCTCGGTGCCATCCGAATGTTGGCATCTCAACGCCTAGTGGTATCTTCCATACAGAAAATATTGTTACGCTGCCTTTGGCCCCATTCGCACATCAGTCCGCAACTTAGACATCACCTCGATGCCATCCGGATCTTGGCATCTCAGCGCCTTGTGGTGTCAGTCAGAAAATATTGTTGCGCTGCCTTTGGCCCCATTCGCACATCAGTCCGCTACTGACACCATCTCACAGGCCAATAGGGCGCCCCACGCCGACTTTTACCATTGTACGATGGCCACACCAGTGGCACAACTTCCTAGACATCACCTCGGTGCCATCCGAATCTTGGCATCTCAACGCCTAGTGGTATCTTCCATACAGAAAATCTTGTTACGCTACCTTTGGCCCCATTCGCACATCGGTCCGCAACTTAGACATCACCTCGGTGCCATCCGGATCTTGGCATCTCAGCGCCTTGTGGTGTATTCTCTTCAGAAAATATTGTTGAGCTGCCTTTGGCCCCATTCGCACATCCGTCCGCAACTTACACATCACCTCGGTGCCATCCGGATCTTGGCATCTCAGCGCCTTGTGGTGTCTTCTACTCCGAAAATATAGTAGAAAATATTGTTGCGCTGCCTTTGGCCCCATTCACACATCAGTCCGCTACTGACACCATCTCACAGGCCAACAGGGCGCCCCACGCCGACTTTTACCATTGTACGATGGCCACACCAGTGCCACAACTTGCTAGACACCACCTCGGTGCCATCCGGATCTTGGCATCTCAGCGCCTTGTGGTGTCTTCAAATCAGAAAATATTGTTGCGCTGCCTTTGGCCCCATTCGCACATCGGTCCGCTACTGACGCCATCTCACAGGCCAACGGGGCGCCCCACGCCGACTTTCAACATTGTAGGATGGCCACAGAAGTGCGACAACTTACTAGACACCACCTCGGTGCCATCCGGATCTTGGCGCGTTGTGCTGCCTTCGACCTATTCGCACATCGGTCCGCTACTGACGCAAACTCACAGGCCAACGGGGCGCCCCACGCCGACTTTCAGCATTGTAGGATGGCCACACCAGTGCGGCAACTTACTAGACACCACCTCGGTGCCATCCGGATCTTGGCGCGTTGTGCTGCCTTCGGCCTATTCGCACATCGGTCCGCTACTGACGCAAACTCACAGGCCAACGGGGCGCCCCACGCCGACTTTCAGCATTGTTGGATGGCCACACCAGTGCGACAACTTACTAGACACCACCTCGGTGCCATCCGGATCTTGGCGCGTTGTGCTGCCTTCGGCCTATTCGCACATCGGTCCGCTACTGACGCAAACTCACAGGCCAACGGGGCGCCCCACGCCGACTTTCAGCATTGTAGGATGGCCACACCAGTGCTGCAACTTGCTGGACACCACCTCGGTGCCATCCAGATCTTGGCGCGTTGTGTTGCCTTCGGCCTATTCGCACATCGGTCCGCTACTGACGCCGCCTCACGTGCCAACGTATTTTCTCCTAATTTTACACCCTATGCCGCATAACAGGTCATGTGACTTGTTTATAAAACTTTTCATTGGTTCATTTTACTTTTGGTTTCCTAATGATGGAAGGCTTGATCATGTGACCTAAAAACAACACTTTTCATAGGATGAAAACTTTTTTTTTTCCCCAAACGATGAAAGCCCCACCTTGTTTCTGGATGTTTCAGACTGAAGCTGGCATCAGCATGAAAGCACCACCATCTCGTAGCTCAGTCGTGGTCATTCCGCGAGCAATCATGGCAGCCGCTCCCCACCAGAAGCCTGCAGGAGTCGGAGCCCCCAAAACTTTTGATGAATTCTCAAGGCGGAGGGGACGCTTTCGAGAATGAGGTCCAAGACCTAGCAGACAAGCGTCCGATTTCCAAGGTGTCCCAGGGCCATTTCAGTGGACCAGGCCCAAAAAGGAAACAGCCTGCCGCCATTTTGAGAGTCCTGTGACAGCCGCCTATCGCTGCACCGCAAGAGTGGGCGCAACTCAGCTGAATTGCGGCTTTTGACACAGTGGACCAAAAACGGACGGAATGGCAACTGAAACGGTAAAGGGGCGCCCCACTACAACAGATGACACTCCACCTGGAGAGGCCCGTTCACGCCGCCTCCCCCGGGGCGCTCCACGCCGTTATTCGGAGCAGCATTGTAGGATACCAAAACCAGTGCGGCAACTTACTGGACATCACCTTGGTGCCATCGTTCTGCTGCCTTGGAACTATTCGCGCAACAGTTTGCTACTGATGACCCACCCCCCGCGACGCCCCATGCCGTTATTTGCTGGGTGGCAACTTACTAGACATCACTTTCGTGTCATCTAGATTTCAACGCGTTCTGCTGCCTTGGAACTATTCGCACAACAGTTTGCTACTGATGACCCACCCCCCGCGACGCCCCACGCCGGAAATCTGGACGTTGTGCTGCGTTGGGACTATTCGCACAGCCGACCGCTACTTCGTTGTTTTTCCCTAAAAATGTTTATATGTTATTACTATTTTTGTTTTCTTGTATATATTTATAAATTATTAAAGTTTTATAATCTTACTACTTTGTCGGAGTGCTATATATTTTTAATGTGACACATAATTGTAAAAACTTTGATGTACAAACAGTCATCCCTGGAATCTTCCGCTTCAGGCTCGGTCCCCTCCCCAATCACAATACAGGATGTTTTTCAGATAATAGCAACGCTTCTGCTGTGACGAATCTCATCGAGTGTGGGCCTTGATCTACTATAACTCCTTTGAAGAGGGGTGATTCTTTACAGCTGTGGCCATAAACTACATCTGCAGGGCTAGCTGATACCCTAGGACCAGCCTGGACAATCGGACACAGAGGAAAAGGAGTGTCAGAGGGTGCGGTAGTGAATAGGGCGAAAGGGAGGTGTCGGGCGGGCACAGGGTGTGATTCTCAGGGAACAGCAGCGCAGATGGGGGAGGTTTATTACCCATGCATAAGACAGAGAGCGGGGGTGACCACTGCCTGGGGGAGATGTTTGCGAGGGTGGGGAGCCATGCTAAGGATCGACAGCGTGCACAGAGTGGGTCTGGTCAAGGCATCTAAAATGGCTGCCGTGCACGACAAAAGTGTGGCATTTGAAAAAAGACAAGATGGCGCAGACAATGTTTTTCAACACTTCCTGATTTCCTTCGAATCGAACGTTAACAGACGTTGGGGCATATTACCAAAGTTAAGCGATATTTATCCCTAACGATGCTTAGCAACGATTTTTTTACCGTCAGAAATTATCGCAGATAAACCTTGCTATTATCAAGGTTTATCGGAAATACGATAAAAAACGACCGCAATGCATTAATATCGCTGAAAACTCAGCGATATTCATGCATTACCGAGCTAATGCTCTTAGCCATGTTATCCACCTCCCATTGGATAACATGGCTAAGAACTGCTCAGGGCAGGTGGTAGCTTTTAGAGATATTCGCCCTTATCTCGAATATTTCCAAAAGTTGATAATAGGAGATAGCGATGTTAGCGACTGTTTCCAGTCGCTAACATCTTGGCATGCCCACTTTGCATGTCATTAGTGATAAATATCACTCACATGCAAAGTGGGGCCCAAGAAGGTCGCTATCTTCTACTAGACGTCGCTAACTGGTGTTAGCAACAGCTAGGTAATACACATATAATTTTATCTCCGCGAAGCGGAGCGCTGTTACAGATATATATCTTGTTTCTGAACGTTAATTTCTCAAAATGCACTGAAGCACATATATTGAGACCTAGCAAAGGCACATCGGGCTACCAGTCCCTACAATTTTACCAAGTTTCGTGCAAATCCATTCAGCTGTTCGATCCTACCGAGAGACAAGATGGCGGCCGCTACGGACTGTTTGGAATGTTTACAGACACCGGAGAGCCAATCAGCTTCGCTTCGCAAAGCTCCGTAACGCGAAAAGTACGCGAAGCGGTGCGCTGTTACAGATATATACCTTTTTTTGAACGTTAATTTCTCAAAATCCACTGGAGCACATATATTGAGATCTAGCAAAGGCACATCGGGCTACCAGTCCCTACAATTTTGCCAAGTTTCGTGCAAATCCATTCAGCTGTTCGATTATTATTATTTTTTTTTTTTTTTGCCCCGCGGGGCCCTTTTAAAACCTCCACATCAAACCTAGGGGGTGAGCGACAATGTACTATGCCCCCTTATGGTCATTTGCCCCTTCGCTTCGGCCTCCTCTTGTCTCTCGATCCTACCGAGAGACAAGATGGCGGCCGCTACGGACTGTTTGGAATGTTGACAGACGCCGGAGAACCAATCAGCTTCGCTTCACAAAGCTCCGTTGCGCGAAAAGTCCGCGAACCAGAGCGCTGCCCGGTCCGCTGTTACAGATATATATCTTTTTTTAAACGTTAATTTCTCAAAATCCACTGGAGCACATATATTGAGACCTACAAAAGGCACATCGGGCTACCAGTCCCTACAATTTTGCCAAGTTTCGTGCAAATCCATTCAGCCGTTCGGGCTAAAAGTGAGGCCAACCGCCCTATGGAATACTCAATGTTAAAAACACGTTTTGGGACCCCCCTTTTTTCTCGGCCCCCACCGGACGAACCTCCCCCAAATTTTCAAGGGCTGCTCAGAAACAAAATGTGCCATTTTCCTGAAAATTTCAGCCAATTCCGTCCACAAACGCCAAAGTTATTAGACATAGAATTTTCAAAAAACCCATAGAGAAAAAATCCTAACTATATATACCTACTGGCGACCGCCAGTAGGTAATATATATGTGTGTGTATGTGTGTGTGTGTATATGCTCAGGCCCACAAGTGTATAACACTACCGAAACATACACATACACATTTACATATATTACCTACTGGCGGTCGTCTGTAGGTATATATAGTTAGGATTGGCTACCATAGGAAATCCGCAACATTCTATTGGGAATAACTCTGGAGCCGGTTGAGGAATTTGTGTGTAATTTTCCAAAATTTTAGCCAGCTCTGCTGCGCTCCTTCACTGAAAGTTTCGGGGAGATTCGTGAAGTGGGGGCTGAGAAAAATGGGGGGTCCCTAAACGTGTTTTCCCCATGTTAATTTCCATAGGACGGTCTGACAAGTCTACAGCCCGAACCGCTGAACGGAATTACGCTAAACTTTGCAAAAATTTAGGGACTGGTAAGCAGATGTGCTTTGCTATATTTGGTGAAAATCCCTCCAGTAGTTCCTGAGAAAATCAAAAGAGAAAAAAAATATATATCTATAGCAGCTTACGTGTAAGCTTACTGTAAGCTTACCTTTCCGAGCATGAACTGCATTCTGATTGGCTGCCAATGTCTGTCAACACTCCAAACCAGAAAGTGTTGGCAGCCATCTTGTGCCTCAGTAGACTGAGGCACAGGAAAGCAGAAAAACAAACGTGTAGAACTCAAAAAGGGTGCAGGGTAGAAGCAACCTGACCCCCTCGACCTGCTCAGGGGGTCCCACAAGGACCCCCAAGGCAAAAAAAATAATTGTTTTCAAAATTCAAATTCTTCATCCAAGAAGTGTTGGCAGCCATCTTGGGACCAATATACATGATAGCACCTCATTAAAAAGCATTGTAGTTAATAGAGGGTTTTAGGACTTTAGTTAAATTATAAATCATTTGTTGATGGTACCATACTCATTTTAGGAATTGTGGTGTGTTCTAAGGTGATTTTACCATGTGACAAAGCCTTCTGCTGGGATATCATGAATCATGTTTGAAAGAAAACTATTATCTCATGCTTTTCCCACAGTGATTTGGAAGGGGATCTATAAGCTAAACTGAAAGCATATTTTCTGTAAATTCACATTATCTTTCTCAGTCATGTGAGAATGAAGTCTGACATTCTCAGTAAAACATGTACATCCGACAAGGACAGAGACTGTCAGTTGATTCCTTTGTGTTCTACTGCAGCTTCCCAGAGTGTTCTAAAGAACAACTAGAGCACTAACAGTCTTACTTATGACAAAAGTATGGCACACCAGAAGCCATCTTGATTGGAATGAAGTGGTAAGTCTGAAAACATTTAATTTAAAAAGGAACAAAATGAGGGGGTTCATTTTGCCGTAGAAAGTATGATTAGTGCTTCAGAAAGAAAAATTAGGGCACATTTTGAGTGACTTCTCAAACACTCTTCTATTTCATTAAACAATTCTGACATGCAGTCTCCCAAGATAGCCACCAGAGACAAAAGAGCCCAAATGTAGCCCAAATAGCACCCAGATGTAGCCCAAGTATAGCCCAATGACAGAATGTCCCAGAGTGTTTTAAAGAACAACTAGAGCGCTAACAGTCTTACTTATGACAAAAGTATGGCACAACAGAAGCCATCTTGATTGGAATGAAGTGGTAACTCTTAAAACATTTAATTTAAAAAGGAACAATATGAGGATATATTTTGCCATAGAAAGTATGATTAGTGCTGCAGAAAGAAAAATTAGGGCACATTTTGAGTGACTTCTCAAATCCTATTCTATTTCATTAAAAAATTCTGACATGCAGTCTCCCAAGATGGCCACCAGAGACAAAAGAGCCCAAATGTAGCCCAAATATCACCCAGATGTAGCCCAAGTATAGCCCAATGACAGAATGTCCCAGAGTGTTCTAAAGAACAACTAGAGCACTAACAGTCTTACTTATGACACAAGTATGGCACAACAGAAGCCATCTTGATTGGAATGAAGTGGTAAGTCTGAAAACATTTAATTTAAAAAGGAACAAAATGAGGGGGTTCATTTTGTCATAGAAAGTATGATTAGTGCTTCAGAAAGAAAAATTAGGGCACATTTTGAGTGACTTCTCAAATCCTCTTCTATTTCATTAAAAGAATTCTGACATGCAGACTGAAACATGCACTTTGAATACCAGCAGCAGACTTCCCTGGTGAGCAGTAGCTTTACTACAGTGATATAATGAGCAACTAGAGTGCTAACATTCAGAATTTATGGCAAATGTGTGACACATCTGAATGCCTTCTTGATGGAACCAAAGTAAACAAGCATTGAAAATGCAATAGATCTTGCCCTCGTTTAAGTTAAAGCCATTCTGTTTGTAATGAGGTGGCTTTTTAGCTTTGCTTTTAATAGTGTTTTTCAAACTTTCATGTAAATAACATGCACATGTATGCGTATATGCATATGTATGCATGCATTTATATTTGTATTTATATAGATATGCAGATTATATATGTTTATATATGTATGTATATATACACATACATATATATAAATGCATATATATGCATATATATATATATATATGTGTATATGTGTGGGTGTAGATAGACCGAGGCACAAGAAAGCAGAAAAACAAACGTGAAGAACACAAAAAGGGGGCAGGGTAGATGCACCCTGACCCTCTAGGCCTGCCCAGGTGGTCCCACAAGGACCAACACGGCCCACATTTCTTTAAAAAAAAAACCTGGTCTGTTTTTTTAAAAATTACCCCCGGGGGGACCAAATCGCGGCGGCATAGTGATAAAGAAGTGTGGGGGGTCCACAATCCCCCCAACACTGCCCCGGGGACCGCCGCCCACGGGGCAAAGCAACACAGCCCCTTGGCGCATACTGGAGGCTCCTGGTGGGCTACTTGGCCCCCAGGGACCCCCAGTATGCAAGGGGAATTAGTTCCTATTCTGCAAACACGCCAGGGGTCGCGCTGCAGAGAGGTGTAAAAAAGGGTGTGGCCTCATTACACCTCTCTGCAATGCAGCCCCCTGGCGCATACTGTAGGTTCCAGGTGGGCTAGTTGGCCCCCAGTGACCCGCAGTATGCAAGGGGAATTAGTTCCCCCTCTGCAAACACGCCCGGGGGCTGCGTTGCTGAGAGGTGTAAAAAAGGGTGTGGCCTAATTACACCTCTCTGTAATGCAGCTCCCTGGCTTATACTGGAGGCTCCTGGTGGGCTAGTTGCCCCCTAGGGACCCCCAGTATGCAAGGGGAATTAGTTCCTCCTCTGCAAACGCGCCAGGGGTTGCGCTGTAGAACGTTGTAAAAAGGGGGCGTGCCCTCTGAACACCTGCCTGCAAAAATGTAGTAAATCAGTATAAAAAAATAACAATTAATAGATTTAAAAATTGCTATTTAAAAATTCTTCGAAATTTTATGAAAAAACCATAGGTTTCAGGCCTTATATAGTTAGGAATTAGCATTTAAAAAACCTTGCAAATTCACTGAAAAAACCATAGGTTTCAGGCCTTATATAGTTAGGAATTAGCATTTAAAAAACCTTGCAAATTCACTGAAAAAACCATAGGTTTCAGGCCTTATATAGTTAGGAATTAGCATTTAAAAAACCTTTGAAAATCACTGAAAAAAACCATAGGTTTCAGGCGTAATATAGTTAGGAATTCGCTTTTAAAAAACCTTTGAAATTCACTCAAAAAACTATAAGTTTAAGGGGTGTTATAGTTAACTGGACATTTCACTCATACAAAACCATTGAAATTGCTCCTATATAGTTAGTTGTGCTAACTATATTTCGCGCACCCGCAATCCACTGCTGATGATGTCACATATTAGATCATTCATGACATGGTCAGTGACATCCTTTTGTAAGATGTTCCAATTTTTTCTTAGAATATTTATCACTTGTTGGTTACTAGTAGAGTAAGTAGTTATCTATCTTATTTTGTTTTCCTCATTCACAATTCGAGCTTTTTCTTTCAATAAGTCTGTTTTATTTTTCAATTCTGTTAGTTTAAGTGCTGTGTTGATCGCACCTGGGTTTTACATTCTTTTTTTCAAATCTCGATCCTGCCTGTTTTTGATGTTTAGTCCATTCCTCTTCATTTGAGCATATTCATTTAATCCTGAGGAATATGCTTTTGCCCTCCAGTGGGTAATTTTAATACCGCTAGTGGGTTGGTTTCTTGCAATCATTCCAACCCACTAGCGGGAAGATTGACTCTAAGGTATTAAAATGACCCACTGGAGGGCAAAAGCAAAATTGTCAATAATGAATGTTAAAATCATGTGCAAAGTCAATTATCTAAAGTTTGATTAATATTCAAAGGAATGAATTGGTACGAAGAAGGGGTAGTGAATACAAAATGAAATGTGTACTACATGTACCACAATGCCTAGCTGCCGCCAACAGGAAATGATGTCACTTTGTAATTTTTTCTTCACTTTATTTAAAAACACATGCAGGAAATGTCAGTTGATAATAGTCTTGTGAACAAGATCTCTGCGAGACCGAAACGCGTAGAGAAGTGCTGCTGGTAAAGCTGTTATGAAAAAAAATAACGTGCACTGCATGGAATTGCTGGTCTTCATTTAAAGAAAAGCCGGGAGTGTGCGAGAAAATGCCTTTGGCAAAATGAAAGTTATTATTTGCAGCGAGGCTCTGCTGCACTTGGAACGCACCGCCTGAGAGCGCCCGGGAGCCCTGTGTTGGGCCACATTTGGATATATATATATATATTCACTGAAAAAATCATAGGTTTCACACCAGTTATAGTTAGGAATTATCATTTAAAAAACCAATTAAATTCACTGAAAAAACCATAGGTTTCACACCAGTTATAGTTAGCTGGAAATTTTACTGGCATAAAACCATTGAAATTCCCACGTTATAGTTAGTTGGACTCACTATAACTTGCGCGTGCAATGCACTGCTGATGACGTCACATATTACATCACTCATAACATGGTCAGTGACATCACTCATGACATCACTGATGACACCATCCAGTGAATGTGTGTCTTTCTGAAAAACAAATATGTTTTATATGTGTATATGTAAAAGTTGATGCAAGAATAAATGTTTAAATAAGTGTTTACATGGATGTTTTTTTAAAAAAAAATTGATTGGTTAACTTGCTTATTAAGTGTATCTTAGTGAATACATATATTAGTGAGTAATGTTTAAATATTTCAATATATGGATTAGTGTTTCACTTTGTGTATAAGTGGCTACATGGGTTGGTGAGTAGCTACATGTGTAGGTATATGGGTTATTAGATGTTTGTTTTAATATCAGTATGAGTGTCTATATGGTTTGGTGGGGGTATTACTTAGCACATAGATGCATGAATGACTGACTCTCTGTTTGTATGTGTTTTGAAGACAACATATGTGCAGGACTGTATGGGTGGATGAGTGTGCATATGTGTATGTTAGTGAGTGAATGACTGTCTCACTAGTGTCTTTATCAGTAACTACATATGTTTTAATCTAGTATATGTGAATATTGATGTATATAAGTGAGTATATGTGAGAGTAAGAGATTGTAAGAGTTCCTGTTTAAATAAGTATGTGTTTCTATAAGTGATTGTTTAAGAGAATAAATATGTGTACATTTCCTTAGAAGTAAGGTGGTAGTGTGTGTATAGCTCTATATGCAAATAAATGGATGTTCAATAGTTTATTTGCATGTGTGAGTATGTGTGCGAGTAACTTTTGGATGACTGTCGGTGTGTAACAGGATGTATAGGTGTATCACTACATATGATGAGTGAGTATATGTATGAGTGACTATATAGAACTGTTTGTGAATGAGTGGATGTGTATATAGATGGTGGAATTACTGAATTGGTTGTTGTAACTGGTATGGGTATCTCCATTTTTTTGAAAATTTTAGTTTCTATTTTTGAATATGTGTTTCAAGGGTTACATTACAGTGAAAGGAGGTCTGTCACTCTGTCACAAGGATGATGTCATCAGTGATGTCATGAGTGATGTCACTGACCATGTCATGAGTGATGTAATATGTGACGTCATCAGCAGTGCATTGCACGCTCAAGTTATAGTGAGTCCAACTAACTATAACGTGGGAATTTCAATGGTTTTATGCCAGTAAAATTTCCAGCTAACTATAACTGGTGTGAAACCTATGGTTTTTTCAGTGAATTTAATAGGTTTTTTAAATGCTAATTCCTAACTATAACTGGTGTGAAACCCTTGGTTTTTTCAGTGAATTTCATAGGTTTTTTAAATGCTAATTCGTAACTATAACTGGCGTGAAACCTATGGTTTTTTCAGTGAATTTCATAGGTTTTTTAAATGCTAATTCCTAACTATAACTGGTGTGAAACCTATGGTTTTTTCAGTGAATTTCATAGGTTTTGTAAATGCTAATTCCTAACTATATATAGGGCCTCAACCCTATGTTTTTTTCAGTGAATTTCAAAAGTTTTTTAATAGCAAATCTCTATAGGTATGAAATATAATATTTTTTATAATCAATTTTATATTGTATATTTATGTAATACAATTTTTTTATATATATTTTTCCCTTTTTTTTTTTGCCTTGGTACGCTCCCATTGCGCGTACCGGTGAGCGCGCCGGTAAGCGCAGTGGCGGCGCGCCCCGGTGCGCGTCCTGTTAGCACTATTGTCGCGAACGAAAACATCATCGTGACGTATCGCGTAGTCGCGTGATGCGTCTTATGACGCACGGCGTAAGCGCACCCGGAAGCGCCCGAGCGCATATGATCGCGCAACGTAAGCGCCCGGGCGCGCCCCGGGGCGCGTAGCGTAAGCGCGTCGGGTCATGTGACCTGAAAATAACACTTTTGATTGGTTCAGAACACTTTTGGTTTCCAAATGATGAGAAAGCCCAGGTCATGAGACCTGAAAATAACACTTTTGATTGGTTCACAACAGTTTTGTTTTCCAAATGATGAAAGACCCCACCTTTTTTCCTCATTCTCACTTTGTTGTTTGAGTGAAGAAGACCTGCATTCATTCTGTGAAAAATGGCTTCACTAGTAGCAGCTGCAGGTGCATCTGCACCACCACCACCTCCACCACAAGGACCACCACAAGACCACATTGGTGGTCAAGAAGAAGGAGGACGATGAGGAGCAGGAGGAGAGGCACTTTCTGCCTGAGGACAATCCCCCATACAGACCCAAGGAACATTTTATTTGGGAGTTTTACAAGTTGCCAAGGGGTGCAAAAAAAGTGAATGCAGCTAAGGTGACTTGCCTCATCTGTGGCGAACGACTGTCAAGAGGGAACCCAAACAAGAAGTACTCTTTTGGGAACCACACTATGATTAGACATATGCAGAGGTAGCACCCGAACAATTATTCGGCAGCAGAGGTCAGGGAACTGACCAGGAACCCTCCCCATCCTTCTTCTTCAAGCGCCTCCAATCAACCCACTCCATCGTGTGCAGAGGCTAGGGAGATGGTCCCTAATGTACAAACCAGGTTTGCAAAATTTAAATTTGTTTGCATATATTGCAACAAAACAATTTCATATGGTGAGCAAAGCATCACTTTACTCAATCGAGCTGCAGACAACCATCACTGCAGCAAGCAACTTTAATTTTTTTGTATTTTTTTTGCTCCAGTTGAGCTGTTTGCAATTCCCTGTGTTTTGTTTGACCCCAGAAAAACTACAAAAAAAATATAAAATTGTCAGAAAAGCCCAAAAAATAAAAAATGTTCAAAAAAAACTATAAAAAAATATATAACAACAAAAAGAATAAAAAAAACAGTTCTTTTCAGAACTACCTCCAATTTATATAAAAATGCTACATTTTTAAAAAACTCTGTCTTTCTTTTTTTCTCCAGGGTACGCGTACCGGTACGTGTACCAGTACGTGTACCGGGGCGCACACCCCCCAAAAAAGAAATAAATAATGAGTGTGTGTGTGTGGTGTGTGTGTGGAGGGGGTGGGTGTGGGGTGTGTGTGTGGGGGGTATGTGTGGGGGGTATGTGTGGGTGTGTGTGTGTGTGTGTAGGATGTGTGGGTATGTGTGTGGGGAGTGTGTGTGGGTGTGTGTGTGTGGGGGTGTGTGTGTGGGGGTGTGGGGTGTGTGTGTGGGTGGGTGTGTGTGTGAGAGAGGTGTGTGTGGTGTGTGTGTGTGTCTGTGTGTGGGGGGTGTGTGTCAGAGGTGTGTGTGTGGGGGGGTGGTGTGTGTGGGGGATGTGTGGGGTGTGTCTGTGAGGTGTGTGTATGTGTGGGGGGTGAGGTGTGTGTGGGTGGGGGGTGTGGGTTGTGTGGGTGTGGGTGGGGGTGGGGGTGTGTAAGGTGTGTGTGTGGGTGTGGTTGTGTGGGGTGTTTGGGTGTGGGTGGAGGTGTGGGTGTGTGAGGTGTGTGTGGGGGGTGTGTGGGTGTGGGGGGTATGTGTGTGGGATGTGTGTGCGTGTATGGGATGTGTGGGTGTGTGTGAGGAGTGTGTGTGTTGGTGTGTGTGGGTGTGTGGGATGTGTGTGTGTGTGTGTGTGTGTGTGTATGGGGTGTGTGGGTGTGTGGGGTGTGTGTGGGAGTGTGGCTGGCGGTGTGGGGGTGTGTGTATGGTGTGTATGTGTGGCTGTGAGGGGGGTATGTGGGTGTGTGTGTGTGGGGTGTGTTTGTTGGTGTGTGTGTGTGTAGGGGTGGGGGTGGGTGTGTAGGGGTGTGGGATGTGTGTGTGTGTGTGAGAGAGGTGTATGTGTGGTGTGTGTGTGTGTGTGTATGTGTGGTGTGTGTGTGTGTGTGTGTGAGGTGTGTGTCAGAGGTGTGTGTGTGTGGGGGAGTGAGATGTGTGTGTGGGGGTGTGGGTGTGTGGGGTGTGTGGGTGGGGGTGTGGATGTGTAAGGTGTGTGTGGAAGTGTGGGTGTTTGAGGTGTGTCTGTGAGGTGTGTGTGTGTGGGGGGTGAGGTGTGTGTGTTGGGGTGTGGGTTTGTGGGGTGTGTGGGTGTGGGTGGGGGTGTGGATGTGTAAGGTGTGTGTGTGGGTGCAGGTGTGTGGGGTGTTTGGGTGTGGGTGGAAGTGTGGGTGTGTGAGGTGTGTGTGGTTGTGTGTGTGTGGTGTGTGCGTGTGTGGTGTGTGTGGGATGTACTTGTAGGTACCTAAATCAGCCACAGAACCCAAATGCTCTTTTCAGAGCTACCCTACCTCTGATCACTCAAAATGATTATTTTACACTAACTTTTTTCACTATTTTTCACCAAAGTACGCTCCCCGGTACGCTCCCCGGTGCGCGTACCGGGCGCTCCCCCCGCGAAAATTGAAAAAAAAATATTTTTTTTGCCCCGCAGGTCCCTTTTTAATGGCACCCACATCAAACCTAGGGGGTCAGGGGGGCTCTACCCTGCCCCCTTTTGGTCATTTCCCCCTTTGTTTTTGCCACATCTTGTGTCTCAATCCTACCGAGACACAAGATGGTGGCCGCTCCGGTCTGTTTGGAATGTTGACAGACACCTGAAAGCCAATCAGCTTTCCGCTCGCGAACTCGCGGTGCGCGCTGGAGCGCTTCCCGGTACGCGTACCGGGGCGCGCTTATAGATATATATATATTTTTTTAACCTAAATTACTCAAAATCCACTGGAGCACATATCTTGAGACATAGCAAAGGCACATCGGGCTTACAGTCCCTACAATTTTGCCAAGTTTGGTGGAAATCTATTCAGCCGTTCGGGGTAAAAGTGAGTCCAACCGCCCTATGGAAATTAACATGGGGAAAACACGTTTTGGGACCCCCCTTTTATCTCGGCCCCGCTTGACAAATCCCCCCCAAACTTTCAGGGAAGGAGCGGAGCGGGCCATCTTCTTTGAGAAATTCGCGAAGATTCGTCCACCGGCGCCAAAGTTATTCCCAATAGAATGTTGCGGATTTCCTATGGAAAACAATCCTAACTATAACTACCTACTGGCGACCGCCAGTAGGTAATATATATATATATATACATATATATATATATATATATATATTCACTGAAAAAAACATAGGTTTCAGGAGTTATATAGTTCGGAATTAGCTTTTACAAAACCTTTGAAATTCACTCAAAAAACTATAAGTTTTAGTGGTGTTATAGTTAGCTGGACATTTTACTCATACAAAACCATTGAAATTGCTCCTATATAGTTAGTTGTACTAAGTATATATCGCGCACCCGCAATCCACTGCTGATGATGTCACATATTACATCATTCATGACATGGTCAGTGACATCACTGATGACATCTCAAATGACATCACTGATGACATCACTGATGACATCATCCAGTGAATGTGGTTTGCTTCGTTATTTAAATATGCATTATATATATAGCAATTTGCATTGAAGAATGAGTGGATATATAAATAAATATTTGGATGGAGGATTTAGTAGCAGTGTAATTGACTGTTTACTTGACCAATTTATAATGTCTCACTAAATATAGTGGATAGTGACTAAACTGTGTGAATATCTGTATCACTTTGTCAGTTGTTGTGTAAACTGATTCTACAGTTGGTTACTAGCTATGTGAAAGTCTATATTAGTTATTGATTAGTTAACTGAGTATTTGTATGGGAGTGTGAAAGTGTGTGTGGTTCGGTGGAGGGTGTGTGACTGTCCAAAGATGTGTGAATAGTTTATTCAGTAGATATATGAAGTTAAAACTACATGTTCTAACAGTTTGGGTGAGGGAATCTCTTTATGTGTGTGGTGATGAGCAAATATATTTCTCAAAGGTACAGGTCCAACAAACTAGAAAAATAAAAGGCAGTGTATGTGTCAGTTGTTGTATATAAATAAGTATACATAAGACACAATGATTGTGTGAGTGACTGTATGGATAACTGTATACTTGTAATAATGATTTTATAATTCACTAAGTATGACTTACTATCTAAACGAATAGAAGAAGTGGTGTTTGTATAAGTGTTTTGCTAAGTAAATATGTAAGTATGATCCATTGTTTGCATAAGTGAGTAGGATGACTTCATATGTGAATAGGATGCGTGCTGTTGTTTAATGCCAATATAGATGTATAAGTATTTTTGATAGTGTTCTATTGTTCATTGACAGCATGTATGAGTGAATCCATAGGTAAGGGATTAGATGTGTGTATACATGTATGAATCACTGAGTGGATTTTTAGATACTTGTATTGCTGTGACAATGGATTAAAATATGATACTCTGTATTTTACAAAGAGTGATGAAAAATTGGAATAGTGTATGAAAAGGTGTATGTGATTGTCACGTGGATGATGTCATCAGTGATGTCACCAATGATGTCATTTGAGATGTCATCAGTGATGTCACTGACCATGTCATGAATGATGTAATATGTGACATCATCAGCAGTGGATTGCGGGTGCGCGATATATACTTAGTACAACTAACTATATAGAAGCAATTTCAATGGTTTTGTATGAGTAAAATGTCCAGCTAACTATAACACCACTAAAACTTATAGTTTTTTGAGTGAATTTCAAAGGTTTGGTAAAAGCTAATTCCTAACTATATAACTCCTGAAACCTATGGTTTTTTCAGTGAATTTCAAAGGTTTTCTTAAATGCTAATTCCTAACTATATAAGGCCTGAAACCTATGGTTTTTTCAGTGAATTTCAAAGGTTTTTTTAAATGCTAATTCCTAACTATATAAGGTCTGAAACCTATGTTTGTTTCAGTGAATTTCAAAGGTTTTTTAAATGCTAATTCCTAACTATATAAGGCCTGAAACCTATGGTTTTTTCAGTGAATTTAAAAGGTTTTTTAAATGCTAATTCTATTAGCGGATAACGTTTAAATATATTAATATCCTAGTGGGACCACCTGAGCAGCCCTAGGGGGTCAGGGTGTTCCTACCCTGCCCCTTTTTTGTGTTTTACACGTTTGTTTTTCTGCTTTCTTGTGCCTAATTCCTAACTATATAAGGCCTGAAACCTATGTTTTTTTCAGTGAATTTGCAAGGTTTTTTAAATGCTAATTCCTAACTATATAAGGCCTGAAACCTATGGTTTTTTCATTGAATTTGCAAGGTTTTTTAAATGCTAATTCCTAACTATATAAGGCCTGAAACCTATGGTTTTTTCAGTGAATTTCAAAGGTTTTTTAAATGCTAATTCCTAACTATATAAGGCCTGAAACCTATGGTTTTTTCAGTGAATTTCAAAGGTTTTTTAAATGCTGATTCCTAACTATATAAGGCCTGAAACCTATGGTTTTTTCAGTGAATTTCAAAGGTTTTTTAAATGCTAATTCCTAACTATATAAGGCCTGAAACCTATGTTTTTTTCAGTGAATTTCAACGTTTTTTTAATGCTAATTCCTAACTATATAAGACCTGAAAGCCCACCAGGAATCTCCAGTATGCACCAGGGGACTGCATTGCAGAGAGGTGTAATTAAGCCACGGCCCTTTTTACACCTCTCTGCAACCCAGCCCCCGTGCATGTTTGAAGAGAGGGAACTCATTCCCCCTGCATACTGGGGGCCCCTGGGGGCCAACTAGCCCACCTGGGACCTCCAGTATGCGCCAGGGGGCTGCATTGCAGAGGTGTAATGAGGCTATGCCCCTTGTTACACCTATCTGCAACGCAGCCGCCTGGCGCGTTTGCAGAGGGGGAACTAATTACCCTTGCATAATGGGGGTCCCTGGGGGCCAACTAACCCACCAGGAGCCTCCAGTATGCGCCAGATGGCTGCATTGCATAGAGGTGTAATGAGGCCACACCCTTTTTTACACCTCTCTGCAACGCAGCCCCCGTGCATGTTTGAAGAGGGGGAACTAATTCCCCTTGCATACTGGATGTCCCTGGCAGCCATCTTGTGCCTTGTTCGAACCAAGGCACAAGAAAGCAGTGAAACAAAGGTGTGAAACTTGCAAAGGGGCCAGAGTAGAAACACCCTGACTCCCTGGGCCTGCTCAGGGGGTCCCACAAGGACCCCCAAGGCAAAAAAAATATTTTTTTTTTTTTTAAAGTCGCGGGGTACAAAAAAACAATAAAAAAAATATAAAACAACAATGAGAATAAAAAAACAGTTCTTTTCAGAACTACCTCCAATTTATATAAAAATGCTACATTTAAAAAAAACTCTGTCTTTCTTTTTTTCTCCAGGGTACGCGTACCGGTCCGTGTACCGATACGTGTACCGGGGCGCGCACCCCCTAAAAAAAAATAAAAAAAATAATGAGTGTGTTTGTGAGTGGTGTGTGTGTGTGGGGGGGTGGGTGTGGGGTGTGTGTGTGGGGGGGTATGTGTGTGGGGTGTGTGTGTGTGTGTGTAGGATGTGTGGGTGTGTGTGTGTGGGGTGTGTGTGTGTGGGTGTGGGTGTGTGTGGGGGTGTGTGTGGGTGTGTGTGGGGGTGAGGAATGTGTGTGTGGGTGTGGGTGTGTGTGTGTGTGAGATGTGTGTGTGGGGTGTGTGTGTGTGTGTGTGTGTGGGTGTGTGTGTGTGGGGTGTGTGTCAGAGGTGTGTGTGTGGGGGGTGAGGTGTGTGTGGGGGATGTTTGGGGTGTGTCTGTGAGGTGTGTGTGTGTGGGGGGGAGTGAGGTGTGTGTGGGTGGGGGTGTGTGGGGTGTGTGGGTGTAGGTGAGAGTGTTGGGGTGTATGGTATGTGTGTGGGTGTGGGTGTGTGGGGTGTTTGGGTGTGGGTGGAGGTGTGGGTGTATGAGGTATGGTGGGGGTGTGTGTGGGGGGGTGGGTGTGGGGTGTGTGTGTGTCGGGGTATGTGTGTGGGGCAACCCCTCAAAAAAAATAAAAAATTATGAGTGTGTGTATGGTGTGTGTGTGTGGGGGGGTGGGTGTGGGGTGTGTGTGTGGGGGGTATGTGTGTGGGGTGTGTGTGTGTAGGATGTGTGGGTGTGTGTGTGGGGTGTGTATGTGGGTGGGGTGTGTGGGTGTGTGTGTGAGAGGAGTGTGTGTGTGGGTGTGTGTGTGTGTGTGTGTGTGAGGTGTGTGTGGTATGTGTGTGTGTGTGAGGTGTGTGTCAGAGGTGTGTGTGTGTGGGGTGTGTCTGTGAGGTGTGTGTGTGTGTGTCTGAGGGGGGATGAGGTGTATAGGTGTGTGTAGGTGTGTGGGGTATGTGGGTGTGGGTGGGGATGTGGATGTGTAAGGTGTGTGTGTGGGTGTGGGTGTGTGGGGTGTTTGGGTGTAGGTGGGGGTGTGGGTGTGTGAGGTGTGTGTGGGGGGTATGTGTGTAGGATGTGTGTGTATGTGTGGGATGTGTGGGTGTGTCTGTGAGGTGTGCATGTGTGTGTGTGGGGGGGAGGTGTGTGTGTGGGATGTGTGAGGTGTGTCTGTGAGGTATCTGTGTGTGCATGTGTGTGTGTTGGGGGGGTGAGGTGTGTGTGTGTGTGAGTGAGTGTGTGTGGGATGTGTGGGTGTGGGTGTGGATGTGTAAGGTGTCGGTGTGGGGGTGTGGGGTGTTTGGGTGTGGGTGGAGGTGTGCGTGTGTGAGGTGTGTGTGGGGAGTGTGTGGGTGTGGAGGTGTGGGGTTGTGTGCGTGTGGGTGTGTGTGGGACGTAATTGTAGGTACCTAAAACAGCCACAGAACCAAAAGCTCTTTTCAGAGCTACCCTACCTGTAATCACTCAAAATGATTATTTTATTATTTATTATTATGATTATATAATTTTTTTCACTATTTTTCCCCATGGTACACTCCCCGGTACGCTCCCCGGTGCGCGTACCGACTGCATATAAGAATTTTTTTAATGAAATATAAGAGGATTTGAGAAGTCACTCAAAATGTGCCCTAATTTTTCTTTCTTCAGCACTAATCATAATTTCTATGGCAAAATGAACCCCCTCATTTTGTTCCTTTAAAAATTAAATGTTTTAGGTGTTAACACTTTATTCCAATCAAGATGACTTCAGGTGTGCCATACTTTTGTCATAAGTAAGACTGTTAGCGCTCTAGTTGTTCTTTAGAACACTCTGGGACATTCTGTCATTGGGCTATAGTTGGACTACATCTGGCTGATATTTGGGCTACATTTGTTTTTTTTTGTCTCTGGTGGCCATCTTTGGGCTACATTGGGCTACATTGGGCTACATTGGGCTACAATTGGGCTCTAACATATATATAGCCCAATGTAGCCCAATATATATTTTTTCAAAGTAAATTTTCGTAAAAACCACTGGAGCATATATCTTGAGACATAGCAAAGGCACATCGGGGTACCAGTCCCTACAATTTTGCCAAGTTTGGTGAAAATCCATTCAGCCGTTCGAGCTAAAAGTGCGACAGACCGCCCTATGGAAATTAACATGGGGAAAACATGTTTTGGGACCCCCCTTTTATCTCGGCCCCCGCTTGACGAATCCCCCCCAAACTTTCAGGGAAGGACCGGAGCGCCGCGAGGCAAAGTTGCTGAAAACTTCAGGCAGATTCCTCAACCGGTGCCAAAGTTATTCCCAATAGAATGTTGTGATTTCCCTATGGAAATCAATCCTAATTTTATATATACCTGCTGGCGACCGCCAGTAGGTAATATATATATATATATATATATATATATATATATATAAATATATATATATATATATATATCACAACACGGAATCCCGGTGAGCCAGTACCTGCTCGCGAGTGGGTCGTTTTCAGGGTCCCGGAAGCCCAATATAACTAACCAACCATTCTCCCATCAGGAAAATACGTAAACGACACGCCAGGAGTTGCTGTGCTCGAAAATTTAATTGGCAGCAAAACAAACAACGCGTTTCACCTCACGGCTTGTTCACGTTTGCTGTGAACTCCAAACCATAGTCCTTTTACATTCTCAATTGATAACCATAAAAGTAGGACTAATTGTGCACACCTATAAGTGAAAGTTTAGCGGACATCTTGGAACAGGAAATACCATCATTTTTATGCCAGTTATGGTCGTGACTTGAGATTTATAAAGCTGTATTATAGCCATAATTCCTAGTATTTTACATGTTATTACTTGACAATCCACTGTGATAAGTTCAACCAAAATGGGTTATAATTCACCAAAATTATTTTTTCTCACAACCAACAACAGTATTCAGTCCATATCTGTCGATGTTGGTATAAGGTAGTTATCTCAATTCATCATGTGGTCAAAATGGGAAAATATGGACCCACAGTTTCGCCCCAGTGGGCGTGAAAACTCTATGTTAGATGGGCAGCATAATGTCCCTTACTCAATATGATAAATATTGACATTGCATCTATTAAGCCCAAGTGGGCATATTACACATATATATCACATTGTAATTAAATTTAATGACCACTTATTTATCGTGTCCCTTCGAATTTCAAAAGTAGTAACCTATAACTTGTTCTTGGCTGCTTGCTTCATGTGGTTGATTTGTTGTCATATTGGATTTAAATTAAATCACAAAAGTCTCTTCCGTGCCACACATAATTTTTCTTGAACTGGCATTTCAATGTATAATTGTTCCAAATGTCCATAGTTGTCGAAATAAATTCTGTGAAATTAAAAAACATATATACAAAGGTTTTTAAAAAAGACGACTCTAAGCTAGACAGCTACTTCTTTTTTCAGATTTTTAACAGTGTCCAATATACAAGCTGATTACATTTTCATTTTTATTTCTCCAAATGGACAGAAAGCTCCTCATGATTATTCAAACCCTGAGGGAATGTAGTTTCAAAGTCAATGATATACTTAGATTCCATTTTACGAAGGCATGTTGTTCTATCACCCCCACGTATTCCCAGGTCCACTTTATCCAGTACCACCATTCTTAACAAGTTTTCATCTTGAAAATGATATTTAAAAAAATGTCTGGCCACTGGATATTGTATGTTGTGGTTCCTAATAGCTCTAAGGTGTTGTAACACTCTTTCTTTGGCTTTTAGGGTGGTACTTCCTATGTACCATTTGTCACACGGGCAAATGAGTAAATAGACACAGTACATAGTGTTACATGTTACTGTTTTCTGTATAGAGAACACTCTCCCCGTACCTGGTAACGTCACCTCTTTACAGTTGATACTGTTTCTGCAGGCTTTACACGATCTACAGCACCTAAAGCCTGGTATATCATTGGGTGTGTTAGTGCTGGTCACGGAATTGGGGCTGAGTTTGTCTCTTAAAGATTTATTCCTTCTAAACGTAACTTGTGGGTTGTCGTTTAGATGTGGTTTCAGATGTTGATCAGTTAGTAACACGTGCCAATGTCTATTAAGAATCTTCTTCAATTCCATGGCTTGACCTGAGAATGTAGTAATGAATCTAATGTTAGATTCAGTGTTGTTAACTCTGTTTGTATCTCAAAGTTCTTTCCTCTCTTTCGTTTCTACTCTCTTCACGGCTCCCTGTATGGTTTTGTTGTTATACCCTCGTTCTTTGAAGCGTTTGATCATTGTTACTTGTTCATTCTCAAACGCTTCCTTGGTACTGCAGTTACGTTTGGCACGTAACAGTTCCCCATAGGGGATACTGTCAATAAGGTTTCTGGGATGTGCACTTCTTGCATTCAATAAACTGTTGCCGGCTGTTGATTTACTATAGAGACTAGTCGTCATCACTGTCCCTCTGATTTCAATTTTTTTGTCTAAAAATTCAATTTCTGATCTGTGTATATGTTCAGTGAATTTAAGATTCATTTCATTGGTATTCAGCTGGCACACGAATCTTCTTGCTGACTCCTCTGTGCCGTTCCAGATCAAAAAGATATCGTCGATATACCTCAGCCACAGGACAACTTGGTTGTTAAATTCGGCAATTTCGCTGGACACCTGCTCCTCCCACCAACCCATGAATAGGTTGGCATAACTGGGGGCGAAGCAGGTGCCCATTGCCGTGCCCTGTGACTGCCGGTATACCAACTCATTAAAAATGAAAAAGTTATGCTGTAAGCAAAATTCAATTAGCTCCAGCAACATATTTGAATGCTCCAAAAACGCAATAGATCTGGATTTCAAAAAGTGTTCAACCGCTTGTAGGCCTAAATTGTGTTTGATGCACGTATACAAGCTATTCACATCTAGGGTAACCAAGATGTAAGTTGGTTCCCAAACAATACCTTCTATACTTTTTAGAAAGTGTGTGGTATCTTTCAGATACGTGGGTAAAGCCACTACAAAAGGTCGTAAATAGTAGTCAATGTATTGGGAGGTTTTTTCAAGAAGTGAACCTATCGACGACACAATAGGTCTCCCTGGTGGATCAGTGGCATTTTTATGCACTTTCGGGAGTAGATATAGAATAGGAGTTCTGGGATGGTCACATTTCAGAAATTGATATTCTTCCCAGGTAAGCAACCCTTTGTCTTTGAAGTTCTGTAATTTAGTTTCAAACAGACCTTTAGTAAGTCTTACATCAATGAAAGAGCTTGCCTCATAGCAGTTTACATCTTCTAACTGTCTATGCCCTTCTCTTAGATATTTCTCTTTTTCTAAAACAACCACGTTGCCCCCCTTATCCGCATGGCGGATGACAATATTAACATCCTCTTTGAGGCTTTTGATTGCATTATGCTGTTCAAATGTCAAATTCTTTGTGTTGTTAGGCATACGATCATGTCTTAGTTTTTTAAGGTCTTGCAAAACCCCCTTTTCAAACACTTCCACTGCCTCACACATGATCTGTGGAATGAACTTAGATTTTACCTTAAAATCACTTCCTGGATTCACACAGGTATCAACATCATTATCATACAGAAATTCATTGCTGTCAATTCTACCTGATGAAATCATTTCCATTAATTCAATATCATTTTCACGCCCACTGGGGCGAAACTGTGGGTCCATATTTTCCCATTTTGACCACATGATGAATTGAGATAACTACCTTATACCAACATCGACAGATATGGACTGAATACTGTTGTTGTTTGTGAGAAAAAATAATTTTGGTGAATTATAACCCATTTTGGTTGAACTTATCACAGTGGATTGTCAAGTAATAACATGTAAAATACTAGGAATTATGGCTATAATACAGCTTTATAAATCTCAAGTCACGACCATAACTGGCATAAAAATGATGGTATTTCCTGTTCCAAGATGTCCGCTATACTTTCACTTATAGTGTTGCAGGGTTTCTGTACTCACACAGAACTGTGCACAGAGGAGTGGAACCTCGGCAAATTAGGGTGTCCCAAAACTTACCTTAGCAACCAACTCACCCCTTACCGAGCTAGCTACAGTGTCTCATTGGACATATCAAACACCCAATGTTTAGACAAACCAGAACATGAACTTACAGTACCTCAGGGTACGTGGGACTCATGAACACTCTTTCGTTATATTATCATTACAAACCAGAACATGGAGTAAAGAAGACACATGTGCATTTGAAATGTTTATTTACTAATGCCGTCTTCTCAGGCGCAGTATCTTAGATAATACAAGTATACTTATTATCAGTAGCAAAATTATCAGCATAGTTACTAAGACATAAAAAGCGAATGGTGACAGCATGTTAACATGCTGTAATGAATAAGAGTTAACAACACTTATATCTCACCCTCCCTAACACATATATTATATTATTAGCTAAGAAGGTCTCTTTGGGTTGTTTTAGGGCGGGCCCATACCTTAGTGTCCTAGCATGAAGGAATCACATCAGCATACACCAGCTCTCTCTGCATGTGCACCGCATCAAGTGTGTTAACAATTCCCGTGCAAAGCAATATCAATCCCGCCTCAAGCCCAAGTTGGCAAAGGCTGCACTTGTGTTATGACTATGAAGGCGTGGAGATCAGACCTCATAACAATTCCATATCGTGTTGCTCCTGAAACTTCAGCACTCTCCGTGCAGACATGGTTTATTAAACAAAACTGATATCAGAGCAATAACATATTATTCTCACATACACCACGGCAAACCACTAGGTTGAAAGCTAAGTCAACAATTAAGGGTCGTGTGCAGAAGTTGCAAGAAAGGAAAAATGGCGTTTAAATCTCAAATGTACCTATGCTAACTTAACACGATATAAGGATATATAGGAGCTATACAACACCCCCCCATGATCCGAGAACGGACTAAATAAGATAACAGAAGTGCCATCACATGAGAGCAGAATCCAATTATAAACGAGCATGAATAAAAATTCAATTATAAAAACTAATGCTAAAAAATAGCCCACAAGTATAATGTGGCTCAAGCCAATAGGCAAGCAAAAATAAAATGTCTTGACCAAAAGTCAATAAAATCAAGGAAATGCTATCAATCAGCATGTCAATTTGAGGCAGTGTCTATGATAAGACTGTATATGAAAAGTAAGCTGCAACAGCCTCCAGGAGGAAGTCACTGTCCTCATCCGAAAACAGGTCAGCCATCCAATTTAAAAGATGAAAGGAACATACGTGATCTTCCAGCATCGGATCCTCTATAACCATCAGAGGACAGCTCGGTGGGTTTTCAAGAAAACTTTGTTCCAAGAAATTTTGCGCTGCCGACAACACATCCCAGGGACCCATTAGTCCATGTGCCACCGCCAAGGCCATAATCCTTTCGTCAGAACAAACCAACTCGTGAGCAATGATAGGACTCATCAGTTGATCAAAATCGACGTCAGAAGATATTGGTCCGCAGAGACACAAATCAATGGCCCAAAGGAAATCACAGGTCAGGCAGCGAAATACAGGCTGGACACAGGTGAAATAGGTGAACCGAAAAGATAATCCAAACGCCGTGCTTAGAGTCGCCAACGGCAGTGTGCCATAATAATCAAGCATGCGGTTGCGAAACCGCGTCAGTAGCAGCTGAGCGTGGTCTTGCACAGGAAGGGCATCCATATTTAAAAAGGCAGAAAACCACCAATGCGCCAGCCGCTAATGCAAGTAAAAACGGGAACCCTCCAAATAAGGATGAAAAAATAGAATGGAAGAAGGAAGGGATGACTCCAAAAATCTTCTCAAAGGAAGTCACGAGACCACCGCTAACGACTTTTAAAAAAATGTGCTAGGCCCGTTGTGGAGGATGCGTTAAAGATAGAACGGACCATGGCTCCGAAATGCAAAGGCAAATCAGTATTTAAAAGAGCCTGAACCTCCGTACGGGTGTTAGCAATGTGAAGCACGAAAGTTTCACGGGCCGAGCTCAAGGCCACCTCTTTCTGGGACAATAGAGCTCTTATTCTAGCCATGCCGCTGAATTCTGCTCCCAAGGTCGGTATCTGTGGCCAAATGGAAGACTCCCTATGTTCACGTGTGGGAGGATAAAGAACATTTCTGCAGCAAATAACTCGCTCACTAACTGTTACTATGAAAGCTATACCTTTAATTAAACCACAACAGTTTTCATTATTGAGCATTAAATAACTACCATTCTCTAACAACTTAAACGTGGGGATGACAGCAGGAACTGGCGTGCCCTGTAAAACACAAGCCATATTCGGTCGGTCCTTGTTACATGAACCGTGTAACTGTATGTGTCTGCACATTAAAGAATGATCTGGCGTCTCAGTACACTCATCCCCTGTTAGATAAACTTCTTGTTCATCCTTGAAACATCTGTATGTGTATGGGAGTGACCAGACCTCATGAAGAAAACCGCTACCTAAGGGTTCAAAACGACCTATTGGCACATATTTCATACAATTTGAAAACTTATATAAAGCAAAAGGCAGCGTTATTAAACCGTGGATAAGCCACGTAGCAGCAGTGGCTTCTGCCACAGAAAAAGGTAAAGATTCCAACCTTTCAATATGTAGCATAGAAAAGGAAGCATCACGCATTGAAAGCAAGCGTTGTTTGTCTGTCAAATTAAACGGTGCAAATAAAGAGGAAACGTTCATGTATCCCCAGGGAACTTTACCCATTTTCAGAGTCTGAAGTGTCCATGCAAACTGCATGATTGACCGTAATTGATTTTGACCATGGTATAATACTGACACTTCATCATGCACAATATCAACAACAGACGACACAATATTATCTAATGTGTAAATTCTAGAGGAAAGCACGTTAATGCTATTGTCAACAACTGCAAGCACTTTTTCAAGATTCGCTTGATCAATAGCCCTAAGGCGTGAAGCGGCCTCAATCTGTGAGAGTTTCCAAATTTCATTGTAAACCCCATATAACCACCTTTTCGACCTGCCACTAGCCGGGCCTTTAATGAAATCATTCAAATCCACGTCTGCATTCAGTTTGGAAAGGTGATACTTAACCGCAGGTAAAGTTGAATGTTTCAGCCAAGCTTGACACAACTTGCCCACAGAGTAAGAGGTGACAGTATGACTCAAATCAAACCAGGGATCAGATCTAACAGTCTTAAAACCGTCAGTTATATTTAAAAACCTTTTTTGGCAAGAATCAGCACTACGGTGCCAAAGCAGCCAACCCTTGGGATTCATACTGGAAATGTTAAAGGAGGAATTAAGAAGCAGAGCCTGTATATCTTTAATGGACAATTGAGTAAAATTACTCCAATCCTCATATTCCTCCAACTCCGGGAAAGACGGGGTGTTCAACCTTTTAGATGTAGCCAATCCAAAGCATGTGGTCTGGGAAATGGTTTCATTTAAAAACAACATATGATTCGGGATGAGACATGCACGGTGCAAAGCCTCAGTGCCTCGTACCTGCCAGGCCCTTGAACCCCAAACCGATTTAAGGTCTATTGTTTCCTTCCATAACTCATAGCCCCCAGTAACTAATTGATCTAGGAAGGCCCTCGAATACAACAATTTTGTATCGGTAAGTCTAACCTTGGACAGTGGCTGTTTGTGAAATTTAAAATAAAAGGACTCGGGATTGGACTGGTTAAAGTCAGTGAAATAAGTATACTTTTTAAGAAACGTTTCAGAACTCCCTTGTGTAGGAGCTGGGCAATGTTCCCACTGAGTAAAATTAACAGCCACCCTTCGGGAAGATGTTTTGTGTAAGAAGTGATTGCCATAATGTTGGTAACAGAACAATTCACCATAATTAGCAGATTCTAAATATAAATCTTCAGCATCAAAAGCAGCATAGTATTTCAAATCAGAAAACAAACTTTCCACAGCATTAACATCCCAATCATCAGAACGAATGTTTTGTTTCACCACATCCCCCATATTAACTCTCAGTACATTAGGAACATTAACGACTTCCGTTGGACCATGAATCTGAAAACGAACTGCATCCCACGCGATTCCATCCAGAACAGGCCATGCTGTGATGTTAACCAAAGTCAAGTCTCTTTTTAATCTGTGTGTAGAATGTGAAGAGGAAAGTGGGGCCAATGTTCCATTTAAATGAGTAATGCAAGTTCTCTCCTCGACATAGTGTCCATTCATAATCCGAAAAAAATAAAACACAAAACCAATTGACATAAAAAGGTAAACCGAAAAAAGGACCAGCCAAATGTATATCCAAGGAGGTATCAAAAAATGTTTTTTAAACAGGCTAGCATATACTGCAATTTGAGAGGGTTTTTTCGAGGCAAGGGAAGCAGAGTCAAATGAAAATCTGGATTCCGTGGCTAAACGAGCTTGCAAGTCAGGCATGGACAAATCAGTGGGGTATGTATAGTCTGTCTCATCAAGGTTAGTTCCTGGTAAATTATTCAATAATGGACTGGAAACAGCAGGTAATTCGATGGCCACCTCAGGTTCATTATTAGAAGCAGTGGGCATAATTGAATTTCTCACAATGGAAGGACAGGAAACAGCCGGTGTCATGCTAAGAAGAATCGGCCACTCTGTGTATCTTGACATTGTCAATAGAAATAAACCTGTTGTCCTTACGACCTGGAAGTGGTGGTAAAATGACTGTTCTTGTGCCCTTCACTCCAAGCACTGGGACCGGAGCTCGATAGGAGGGACCAAACTCTTTCTTGTTGTCGATCTTCTCTCGAACCAGTTCTCCAACTTGGGGTAGCCAGCCAACTACCGGGATCAGCAACGCATTATCCGAAGTGGAGGGCAAATGTTCCTTTGCAAGAGTGTCTCTGGTCTTTTGTAGATCCTGTAAAACATTGCAATGTTCATCTGCGTCAAAGGAAGTGGCGCGAACCACAGAGTCTAGACCGTCAAGGTCAGGGACGTACATCTTGATGCCAAAGAGCATTTCGTATGGGGTCCGCCCACCCAGAGACCTTCTAGGGAGATTATTAAGAGCACGCTGCACGCCATAGAGGTGAGCCAGCCAGTTTCTGCCAGTGCCTATAACTCGGGCTGTCAAAGATTGCTTTAAATCACGGTTCATTCGTTCAACTACACTATTACCCTCAGGTCTGTAGGGTGACGAAAACTTGACTTGGACCCCCATCGAAGCCATGGCATCCTTATACGCCTTAGAGGCGAAAGCCGGACCCTGATCCGAATGGAAGGTACCACAGGCAAAAATCCCTATAAAGATACGCAAATCTCTAATGACAGTCCGTGAATCAGCGCTGCGATGTGGCTATACCCACACAAAGCGTGTGCATGAGTCAACTGCTACTAAGATGTATTTATACGCAGTATCAGATGAAAATGGACCGCAGTGATCTAAATAAACACAGCCTAGCGGTTTATTAGAAATGTACAACTGAGTCTGAGGCGGACGCGTAGCAGTCGAAGGTTTAATCTGCTGGCATATGTCACAAAGAAGGACATAATCACGCGTCTGTTTGTACAGTCCCCGCCACCAGAAACGTAATTGTAATTGAGTTACAGTGGCCGAGACGCCCGCATGCGCAGACGCCACACCTTCATGAGCCGCTGTAATCAAGTCTGCTCTGCGATCCGAGTTGGGAATCAGCCGTTCCCCAACATCAGGAATTGTCACAAAAGGAACCTTTTCGGGACTTAAGTGGTATTTATACTTCGAAGGGAATCCAGCAGGATGTTTATTTCCCTTCTCAGAGGCAGCAATCGCTGCCAAGATGTCGCTATCAATCTTGGTTTTAGACCTAGTAACTGCTGCAACTAAGTATGTAGATACTGCTGATTTCGCCGCTTCATCAGCAAGCGAGTTGCCAACAGCGTGTACTCCCACGCGCTGATGACCGAGAGTATGAATCACATAAACGAGTGGCAACATAGCCTTAAGCTCTGCCACTCGAACCCAGATCATTTTATGTTTTATTGTGCTACCCTTGGAATCATGAAAATCATTTTGAATCCAAAAGAACAAGTTTTCATTGTAAGACTGGACACAGTAGTAAGAATCACTTACAATTAGAGTAGTAACACTTGGATCTGCGTACTCCAAAGCTAGTAAGAGAGCACGAAGCTCTGCCAATTGTGCGGTGCAATCGCCCAGGGGCAACGTGTGTACTTCCCTGGAAATGAACTCATCATTCAACATAGCACCGACCACAATCGCGCATGCGGAAACGTAGGCATGTTTAGAGCCATGCGCAACCTGCGCCGACCCATCAGTGTAAATGATGCAATGGAAGTCCTCCAAAGGTCGCATCGCCAGAGGAGCAGGATGAACGAATTCATACTGCAAGTACTCCTGCGACCGTAAGGAAGCGTCAAAAATAAACATGACATCCGTGGATGACAATGACGCTGCCCACTGAATCCACCGAGGGTGCAAAGCCTTTGAATTCGGTACACTGGCTTTCGTGACTGCCTCCAAGTGAGGACAGGGTGTTACCACTAGCATGCGTTTCCCCTGAGACAGTGCTCGTTCTTTTAGAATTGCCATCTGTACAGCAGTTAAAACCTTTTCCACTGTGGGAAACCGCATCTCAGCCGAAGTGTACAAGTGTGACTTGTAAGCAATAGGTACCGTGTCACCTTCATTAAAAGTGAGGTACGTGAAACCCACCGTCCCAGGAATTATTCTTATTACCAGGTTGGTGTGGTTATCACGAGTCAGTAAATATTTAGAAGCGAGCAGATCAGCCTGCAAGGATTGCAAAATGGCTGAATGCTCAGGCAGCCAGCATGATTTCGAGAAAGTTGGTTGTATCAAAGCATACAATGGCTTGATACGCTGGGCATATTCCGGAATGTAAGTTCTTCCGAAATTCAAAAAGCCCAGTAAAGATTGTAATTTTTTCAGTGTTGTTGGAGCGCGCAATTGTGCGCACTTCTCTAAGAAGTGAGGAGCCAAACCTCTACCTTCATTGTTGAGCTCATAGCCCAAAAACAACACTGTGTGTTCAGCAATGTGCGATTTTGCAAAGTTAAATTTGTAACCCATGTCTGCGAAGTTGCAAACAACAGAATTTACACGACACAGATGCTCCCAAATATCGTCGTCTGTGAGATATATGTCATCCACATACGAAAAAGCATCAGGGTCGAGTGCCTCCAGAATAGAGACAATTCGAGCGGTAAATATACCAGGACTATTCTTGTAGCCCATTGGAAGACGCCGGAATTGCTTTTGGACTCCAGCGCTCGTAAAACTGGTCCATTGGGAGCTAAAGCTGTCTAATCTGTGGGCATAAAAACCATTGGATATGTCAAGCGTTGTCTTGAAACGCTTACGCACGAGACTATCCACTAGGGCAGAGCCGTGGGTATTCTGTACAGCACAGTTACGGCAATGCGAGTTTAAATGCCGGTAATCCAAAACGAAACGATATGATCCGTCAGGTTTGTTCACAGTAAAAAGGGGATTATTCATCGGTGACACACACGTTTCAATAACTCCCTGATATTCCAATTGTTCAAGGATTTCCGCGACGGAAGATTTTGCTTCACGCCGAATGGGATATTGAGGTTGAGGCTGCGGCTGAGACCGCAACGGTATTTCGTGGCAAGGCGACAATCTATCCCAACCACATTGGTTACGGTACAGAGCCGGCGCGAGAGCCCGAGCCCACTCTTCTGCAAAATGCTGCGCATGCTCTTTCGAGACAGTGTTCGCGAAACTGGGTAGGATCACCTCCTCCCCTCGCGGCGCCGCGAGCACAAAAGGTGGGGGCCAATCAGCCTCCGAAAGTAAAATATCATAAGTAGAAGACAGATTCTCCCAAAATACACCTTTAACGGTACGCTGTATGTCACCTTCAATTAACAGGACAATTTCATATAGTCTTTCAGGGGGAGCAAGTCTCGTATCCGCTGTTTCTATCACAACGTAGACATCAGTCGCTGTCACCCTCAGTAGTGGACGCAGCGCCTCTCTGACTATGGTTATCTCCGCCGCGCTGTCCAGCAAGGTCAGAGCCCACGTCAGATTCCGAAGCCGCGTTCTCACTATCTGTGGCATATCGATGCGCTGTTAAGGCTGCGACTTTCTTTTTCGCAAACTGCGGACGCCTAGGCGTAGAATCCTCCTGCTTCACTGCGCCGTCCGTCTGGCGGGACTGACCACGTCCTTGTTGGCCACCACGTCCACGTCCACCCCCTCCTCCTCCACCGGTCTTCTGGGCCGATGTGTCCTGAAAGGAACGAGGAGAGCGTTGATCAGAACCCTGAAAACGATCAGGTGATTTAATCATCGCGCGATCGCGCAAATCATAAACTTTTTCGGGTGGCGCAGGAGCTTGTATTGCAGGAAAAGTCCCCTGAGTCTGCGTTGTCTGCTTCCCCTGTGTCTGTTTTTTAGGCCAATTCGATTTCTTGGACTTGGGCTGGGCATCTGTTACTGCAGATTTTCCCTGAGGTTGTTTTTTATCCTTCACCGGAAAATATTTCAGACCTCTACTTGTGCGGCCAATCGTTTTATAAGCGGCCACTACAATCTTTGCTAACTGGCGGGGTTTGTCGGCATCGGGCAGAGCAGCCAAAGCATTCGACACCTGAAAGTTAACTGCATCTCCTTTAACATTGGAGAGAATGAGATCACTTACAATCTCAAAAGAACCACACAGGCGCATACCCAATTCCACCGCTGCCTCTGGACCGTGATCATTCTGAACACGTCTAATGATTTCAGGCAGGGCATTCATAGACGGGGTGCCGAAGCACCTCGTATAAACTGCCGCAAAAGTTTTTCCCCAGCTTTCACAGTCAGCAAGTTCAGGAGTAATATCCTTCGGTAGAGTAATCGTTAACATTCTATGTTTATCAGCAGGAGTAGAATTCGGAAAAACCGCCTCCAGTTGATCAAACTTCTCTGCTAGCCAGAATGGGAAGTCATCGTTGTCAACAGGACGCGCACCAAAAACCGAATTTACCATCACTGGATTGAGACGCATTCCGCCTCGTTCCATGGGAGCGGCCGCACCCCCCTGGGGACCACCAGGAAGATGTCGACCGATGTATTGCACTAAAGCACGAATCACGGAAATGGAAACTACATGTAGCCTGCGAATTTCTGCCAGGGTACAAGCCCCGTGATTCGGGTGCGGGGTAAAGCCACCCAACGCAGGCCAATTAGTACCTGGAATTGAGAGTGGACCTAACCTCGCACGGGACAAAGAGTGGGGGAGGGCGCCATCAAACCAAACTCGATGCTGCCAATGATCAATAGGTATTTCCAATGCCCTGTATGGCGTATATTCAGCCGGGACATCCGAGGCGGTGTAGGAGTGGAACAAACCAGAATTAGCGTCCACAGCCGGAAACGTAACCCAAGAGTAAAACAACTCGTAAGGAAACGCCGGATCTGCACTTACCACGAAAATCACAGCCATCCCATCTACTGGGACTTGGTACGTCTGAAGATGGTTGCGTACCGCTACGCGACTATGCTGTGCAATAGCCACCGCTGCCGCCATCACAGAATTGGAAACAAGAAAACACAAAGAATACTTTGTAGCACAACTGGGTAGTAATTCAAAGAAACCGTTTATGTAAGAATCAAGCTTGAATAAAGACCTATTTCAAAAAATAGGTAGGTTTCACCAACACCCCGTTTTCCGGAAACGGACGTGAAGGGGTTAAGGCATGAACGATAAACTACTCGAGTGTCATGATATAAGACCACCGAAACCGTTGGGCGCCATGTTGCAGGGTTTCTGTACTCACACAGAACTGTGCACAGAGGAGTGGAACCTCGGCAAATTAGGGTGTCCCAAAACTTACCTTAGCAACCAACTCACCCCTTACCGAGCTAGCTACAGTGTCTCATTGGACATATCAAACACCCAATGTTTAGACAAACCAGAACATGAACTTACAGTACCTCAGGGTACGTGGGACTCATGAACACTCTTTCGTTATATTATCATTACAAACCAGAACATGGAGTAAAGAAGACACATGTGCATTTGAAATGTTTATTTACTAATGCCGTCTTCTCAGGCGCAGTATCTTAGATAATACAAGTATACTTATTATCAGTAGCAAAATTATCAGCATAGTTACTAAGACATAAAAAGCGAATGGTGACAGCATGTTAACATGCTGTAATGAATAAGAGTTAACAACACTTATATCTCACCCTCCCTAACACATATATTATATTATTAGCTAAGAAGGTCTCTTTGGGTTGTTTTAGGGCGGGCCCATACCTTAGTGTCCTAGCATGAAGGAATCACATCAGCATACACCAGCTCTCTCTGCATGTGCACCGCATCAAGTGTGTTAACAATTCCCGTGCAAAGCAATATCAATCCCGCCTCAAGCCCAAGTTGGCAAAGGCTGCACTTGTGTTATGACTATGAAGGCGTGGAGATCAGACCTCATAACAATTCCATATCGTGTTGCTCCTGAAACTTCAGCACTCTCCGTGCAGACATGGTTTATTAAACAAAACTGATATCAGAGCAATAACATATTATTCTCACATACACCACGGCAAACCACTAGGTTGAAAGCTAAGTCAACAATTAAGGGTCGTGTGCAGAAGTTGCAAGAAAGGAAAAATGGCGTTTAAATCTCAAATGTACCTATGCTAACTTAACACGATATAAGGATATATAGGAGCTATACAACAATAGGTGTGCACAATTAGTCCTACTTTTATGGTTATCAATTGAGAATGTAAAAGGACTATGGTTTGGAGTTCACAGCAAGCGTGAACAAGCCGTGAGGTGAAACGCGTTGTTTGTTTTGCTGCCAATTAAATTTTCGAGCACAGCAACTCCTGGCGTGTCGTTTACGTATTTTCCTGATGGGAGAATGGTTGGTTAGATATATATATATATATATATATATATATATATATATATATATATATATATATATATATATATGGCAAACCACCAAAATTACAAAGGTTTCTCTTGTATGAAAATAATCCCCTAAATACACCTTGTAATAGAGAACATAAACTGTAATAGTTTCATACAAGAATCCTTTATTTTCAGAAAAGGAAAACAGGTCATAGCAGGCAGTTGGCCCATAGGCTGCATAGATAAATAACTAATATAGTACAGTAAACAAACTGGCACCTTGCCTTTAAGGCTTCCAAGATTCTGGACACCGTGCCTTTAAGACCTCCAGGAGCCCCTCTGCTTCCATCTTGCACCACAGGTGACAGTTAGGTCAATTCTTTTTTACGGCTCCTTCTGTGAGGATCCCGGAGCTTGAGCTCAACAGTTTTGGACTTTTTCAGTCAGGAATTGTTTTTCTTCTCTTAAAACTCAACATTTTTGTCTGCTGGTAGTTGTTTTCTACTTCTTTCTGGCATATTTACTATCTTTTTTCTGTCAGAATGCCAGCTTTATTTAATGAATGTCCGTCTTGTGGTAAAAAGATGGCAAACTCTGACCCACACTCAGTGTGCATTGTGTGTCTTCCATCTTTCCACAAGCCTGAAGTTTGCTACTACTGCCAGCAGTTTTCTAAAAGGACCCTGCATTACAGGGAAAGGATTTGACTCCATGCTGTGTTGGAAAGGGTAAAAAGTCATTCCAAAAGTGGCCCTGGGACTCAAGAGCCCTCCTCTCACCAAGAACATCAAAAACGGTGTCGCTCAGCTTCTCCAAGCTCAATAAAGAGGCAGATTCCAGATTGTTTGCTTTGGGTGTCGTGATCGCTGTCGAGGAAGCAGGCAAGGCACTCTTCAACATCGAGACAGCTAGAGCCTCCGTCGCCGAAGAAAGGATCGACGTCAAGGCAGACTACTTCGGGCGCAATGTATGTTGAGCCCGAGAGGCCTAAGTCCAAACATCCGTCGACGTTGAAACATCCGTCGATGGCGAGGCACACTCTGCCACCTTCCCGGGGGTCGGAGTGGAGAGGTTCGGCAGCTAAGACTCTGCCAAGAGCATACAGACTTTCAACGTCTAAATCACTGTCGCCGTTGAGTCATTCGCAGTCGAAGAAGTCGACGTCGAAGAAGCATCATAGAAGATCGACGTCAAATTCCACAGTTCGATCTCATGGGTGATCTATGTTGAGAGCATCACGGAGACAGGAGTCTTCCAGCATTTATCCACAGAGGAAGTCAACGTCAAAGATGGCACAGTCCAGGTTGTCGTCTAGATATCAACGCCGTCGAGATACAAGAATCCCGCCGTCACCTCGGAGGAGGAGACAGAGAGGCCTAGGTCGACATCGAGGGCAAGAAGGTCGACGTCGAGGGAACAGCCATCATCCCCTGGCTTTAACATTGTCCAGATTTCCCCAAAGTGTTCTCAGGTGGCTGCTAAGAAGTCCCATCCTTTTAACCTTTCGCCAAGGTGGCCGGAAAGTGTCAGACGCAAGGAAGCAGGGGGTGCTGCTCATTGAAGTATGGGCTAGAATTTCTCTCGTACATATTCCCCTTCAAGACTCTCAAGAGGTCCTGTTCCAACGGTTTCTTTGAGAGGGTCTCCGAGAAGGAACCTGAGAAGGTCGAGGTCCCCATCCTCCCGCCACACATGTTCACGGTAGAGATCACGTTCTCACCATACTTCCCTTCCAAAACGGAGGCAAAGAAGATCACCAACTTTATCAAGGTCCCCTAGGTCTTTGTTAAGGGACTATTCTCCAACTTTTTCGGTGACACCTCCATCAAGAGTGTCCCCGATGGATGACATAGGTACCTTCACCGAAGTTCTCTGCAGAGGGGCCAACAAACTGAACTTAAGTATGTCGGTTCCGGTGGTCTCCACTTCTGTTATTTTTGAGACCTTACATCATCATTCTTCAACTAGGTCTCTGCTGCCATTGGTCACAGGCCTTTTGGAACCCGCCTTGCAGACTTTTTTAACTCCTGCAACAGTAGGTGCAGTAACTTCTTGCATTGCAAAGAAGTTCAAAGCTCCTGATCTAGATCCGTTTTTCCTTCGTTCCGATCCTCCACCAGATTCTGTAATTGTGGCGGCAGACAGGAAAACAAACTCTGCGACAACAGCTTCTTCAGTCCCTCCTGAGAAGGCCAGCAAGATTATGGACTCTTTGGGCAAGAGGATGTGTAATATCTCGGCCTCCGTCATGAAGGTCGCCACCACCTCAGCTCTCTTGGGAAGATATGACAGGTCACTATGAGAATCTCTATCAAGATTTATGGAAAAACTCCCAAAAGAAGACCAACAGAACTTTCGGGAGATACTGCAGGAAAGGGGCTTGGTGGCATACCTGGTAATAAGTTCTGCTGCGGACTCATCTGACCTGGCCGCGAACGGCTATTCGCACGGCATCTGTTCTAGACACTCTGCCTGGCTGCGTCTTACAGGTCTTAAGTCTGATGCGCAACGGAAGATCGTCAATCTGCTGTTCAATGGTTCTTCATTGTTTGGGTCTCACGCGGATGATGAGATGTCCAAAATGATGGCTGAATTGAACACTGTGAAGGCTGTTGGACTGGAGAAGCAGAAGGAATTCTGCAAACGGTTTCGTCCCTACGACAGGCGTTCCTTCCAACAGAAGGTTCAAACCCCTCAGTGGTCCTCTCAGAATCAACAACAGCAGAGGTCACACTTCCACCAGAGGAGACCTGGTAGAGGAAGAGGAAACAACAGTCAGCAGGCCTCAACTGCTAAACAACCAACCAAACAATGAACACATGCTTGCTTCGTGCCCGTTAGCCACTCTGGTAGTGGGAAGTATCGCTTTTCACCTGGAAGAGTGGAGTTCAATCACAAACGACAAATGGGTGCTGAATATTGTGCAAAATGGTTACTTGCTGAGGTTCAAAACCCCATCTCCACCAGTTCCACCACACAGAGAATTCCATCAATGCCACCACATGTTACAGGAAGAGGTGAACAGTCTTCTACGAAAAAAGGCCATAGAATATGTTCTGACTCAACAACTAAAACAGGGAATATATTCTCGCTATTCCCTGGTCCAAAAAATAGGCCCGGCCAGAGAATACAGACCAATCCTCAATCTGTGCTTCCTGAACAAATTCATCCACAAGGAGAAGTTTTGGATGCTGGCCCTGCACCAGATCTTCCCTCGTCCCCATCAGGAGGACTGGATATGTGCTATAGATCTGTAGGACACGTATTTCTATGTCCCAGTGTCTGAAAAAAGCATCGAAAGTTTCTCTGCTTTCAAGTAGCTCATCAGCACTTCCAATTTTGAGTCCTTCCCTTCGGGTTCAAATCGGATCCCCGAACATTTTCAAAGTGTATGGCAGTGGTGGCAGCTTTTCTCTGCAAAAAAGATTTTCATTTATCCCTATCTGGACGATTGGCTCCTGAAGAGCTCTACGCTCCTGCTTCAGCCATCTCTCCTTCTGTCTTCATCTACTAAACACACTGGGTCTGCAGGTCAACAACGAGAAATCGGTCTTCAACCGACCCAGAAAATCCATTACCTGGGCGCTTCACTGAATACCGTAAAGGCAAGCGTGTGTCCTTCGGAGGAGAGGTTATCATCAATCAGGGAGAAATGTCGCAAACTCCTCAGCTGTCATCTTCCCACAGTCAGGCAGATGTCTTTGCTTCTGGGGTCAGTGGCTTCTTGTGTCTTCATCGTCCCTAATGCCAGGTTGAACATGCATCCTCTGCAACAGTCTCTGGAAGATCAGTGGATGCAGACGTCAGGCCGCTGGGAAGACCGTGTGACTCTACCTCAGTCAGTCAGAGATTCCATCACATGGTGGATGAAGCGATCACATCTACTGAAGGGAGTCTCATTCCACCAAGATACTCCCACTCAGACTATAGCCACGGATGCTTCCCTACAAGGTTGGGGAGCTCCCATGGGTGGTCGAGAACAGAGTGGGGATACCACATCAACCTTCTAGAGTTGTGAGCCGTGCACCTAGCCCTCATGTCGCTGTACCCTTCTCTCCAGTCCAGCTCCGTCTTGATTCAGACAGACAACACTACGACAATGTATTATCTGAACAAGCAGGGGGGCACCAGGTCGAGACCTCTCTCTCAGGAGTCACAGACCGTCTGGAAGTGGCTTCTTGCAAGAAATCTCAACATTTTGCCATTCATCTACCAGGGTCTCTGAATGTCCAAGCAGACGCCCTAAAGCAGAGACTTTGTAGAAGCTCATGGCTGGGTGCTAAACAGCGAAGTCACGCAAGATATCTTTCGGCAATGGGGAGTGTCAGACATCGATCTCCTCGCAGACGCAGCAAACACCAAATGCCACGTCTTTGCATCCAGTTTTCACCAGCCAGGACCACAGGGGAATGCCCTTTTGATAAAATGGTCTCAGACATTACTGTACGCCTTTCCGCCGCTGCCTCTCATCCCAGCAGTGATCAACAAGTTATACAGAACCAACTCCAGAATGATCCTGATAGCTCCGGAGTGGCCACATCAGTGGTGGTACCCGGACCTTCTACAACTATCCGAGGTGCCACAACAGAGGCTACCTTGCCGTCCAGACTTGTTGTCCAAGATTGAGGGGAGAGTGTTTCATCCCAATCTCTCATCCCTCTTATTGACAGCATGGCTCCTGGGGCCCTGCAATACGGACACTTAGACTTACCAGCGGACTGTATGACCATCCTCAAGGAAGCCAGGAGACCTTCCACCAAAGCATCCTTTGCTTTCAAATGGAAGCAGTTCTACTTGAGGTGCATGGACAATGCCCATGATCCGGTGAGGGGTGTAGAGCAGGTGATCTTGCCATACCTCCTGCATCTGGCCAAATCTGGACTGCGGTTCTCCTCGATTAAAGTTCACCTAGAAGCAATCACTGCATACAGAAAGTCTCCTACACAGGTTTCTTTTTTCCAGATGCCAGTGGTTAAAGATTTTCTTGAAGGGATAAAGAAGGTTTACCCCCCAGTGAGATCTCCTTCTCCACCTTGGGAGCTCAACATAGTCCTTACAAAACTAATGGGTGCTCCCGTTGAGCCAATTCACAGGGCTTCTCTGTAGCATTTGTCATGGAAAGGTGTCTTTTTAGTCCCCATCACTTCTGCCCGCAGGGTTAGTGAAATCCAGGCCTTGTGCTGTAAAGAGCCCTATATTGTTTTTCATGCACACAGGGTAGTTTTAAGAACCCATCCGAGTTTTCTACCTAAAGTGGTCTTGTATTTTCACATCAATCAGGCTATTACTCTGCCCACATTTTTTCCCAATCCCACTACTCCTGCTGAGAGGTCCCCCCATCCTCTAGACCTCAAGAGGGTTCTGAAATTGTATCTAGACAAAACCAAGTCATTGAGAAAGATGGACCGGTTGTTTGTTAATTATGGTCCGATTAAATACCAGTTCGGCAGCTTCTAAAAGATCCATCTCTATGTGGATAGTCTCATGCATATCTCTGTCCTACCAACTAGCCAACAAGGCTCTTCAGAGAAAACCTAAAGCTCATTCTACCAGGGGAAAAGCCTCTACCACTGCTCTCTTTAGAAATGTTCCTATAACAGAAAGGTGTAAAGCAGCTACATGGTGTTCCGTTCATACTTTATCTCGCCATTACTGTTTGGACTCTGATACGCAGGCGGAGAGCCCAAGTTGGGCAAGTCTGTTGAGAAATGTATTTGGTTGATTCCATATTAAGATGCACTGTTATTTATTTGATGTACTGGTTTGCTCGTGCGTGAGGTAGTGGGTGTGGGCTTGCTACTGCAGTGGGGCTGAGCCTTACATTCATACAGTGTTAAGTTAGCATGAGCTTATTAGAAGTTTAAACGCCATTTTACCTTTTGCTTTCTTTTGCACACAGCACACACGTTAGATATTGTTCCGCAAATAGGCTGAGAGTTTTGATTCACATGAGAATAACTTGTTTTTCTACATTGCTAGACTTGCTTTGTAAGCTTAGTCTGAACAGTGAGTGTTGTTCGAACTGATCAGCGCATGTTATAGACATAACATATATGCGGCTGTGGACAGCTCAGGTACTGGCGCCTTTAATAATACACTATGTAGGCATGATTGGACACAAACTTGGGGAACATCCGTATGCTGAGAGCTTGTGCAGAACTTGATGTGAATCACTGCTGCTAATCCTTGAGGTATGGGCGCCAATGCAAGCCTAAGAGACCTTCTTTAGTTATAAAATAACCTTCTAGCAAGGGACGGTGAAATATAGGTATATATTTAACCTGTTTCCATTTAGCATTATAACATGCTTTCTCCCTTTGTATTTTATGGAATAGTAACTATGCTGACAATCGTATTTCTTATCATATGTCTGCTTGTATTAGCTAAGATGCTGCACCTGAGATCACGGCGTTAAAATAAACATTTTAAACTTGCTCGTGTCTCCCTTTACTCCCTGTCCTGGACTGGTATGAGAGTATAACCAAAGAGTGCTCATGTTTCCCACCTTACCTGAGGTATCCTAAGTTGCATGTTCTGGGTTGTCTAATCATTGGTTACTTTGCTATAGGACGAAGAGCTAATGAGACTCTAATGCTAGTCAGGTAGGGGATTTTGGGTACTAATGTGAGTTTTTGGCACACCCTAATTCACTGAGGTCCTGAGTCTCTGTGCCCAGTTCTGTGTCTGAGCAGAATCCCTGCAACATGGCGCCCTAACAGTAGTGGTCTTATTTCATGATGCTTGAGTAGTGCTTATATCAGTCCTTAATCCCTTCACTATTGTTTCCGGTTAACAGTGGTGACGGATAAACCTACCTATAGTTCCTTTTGAATTACTACCCAGTTGTGCTACATTGATTTGCATTGTACCTTTTCTTTTCTGTGTCATTATGGGTGACGTTGACATACCGCAGCATAGTCGCATTGTGGCCTGCAATCATTTGCAGACGTTTAACGTACCCTTGGAGGGCATGGCGGTTATTTTGGTAGTGAGTGCTGAGATAGCGTACCCGTTTGAGATGTTCTACTCATGGGTGACATTTCCTGCAGTGGATGCAGCTACTCAGGTGTTCCACACTTATACTCACACAGCCGTGCCCGTGGAATATGTTCCTTACAGGACACAGGAAATTCCGATTTCTGCGTGGCAGCACCGTGTTTGGTTTAATGGCGCCCTTCCCCACAGTTTAACGGCGATTAGATTAGGTCCTTTGTCCATTCCAGGCGCTTCTTATCCTGTTTTTGCTGGATTTACCCTGCATCCTCGTGCGGGGACAGTCCCCGTTGCTGAATTAAGGCCCCTATATACCTCTGCAATCTGGGTTATCAGGGTCCTGGTTCAATATCTCACCCGCAATTTCCAGGGCGGGCCCCTGGTGTTGCGGCGCTTCCAGCTGCACCAAGTGGAATGAAGCTTAGTCTCGTGATGGTTAATACGGTTATGGGCAAGCGTCCCCAAGCTAAGGATGATATGCCTTTCTGGCTTGCTGAGAAATTTGACCAGCTGGAGGCAGTTTTTCCTAATTCGAGTCCTGTAGAAAAACACAGGATTCTTACAATTAGTTTGCCCAAGGACTTGGTACCGGAAGCTGGTGACTTCTAGTCATGGGGTAGAATCTTTGCGGCAGTGTACACAAGGTGCTTCGGCACTCTGTCAATGGCTGTCCTTCCGACGGTCATTAAGCGTGTTGAATATGAACACGGACCTGAAGCTGCGGTTGAATTGAGAATGAGACTCGTTGGCACATTTGACGTAGTTTCCGATCTCGTCCTTTCTAATATAAAGGGAGATGCGGTAAACTTCCAAGTGTCTAATGCTTTGCGCGATGTCCCCGATGCCGATAAACCCCATCAGTTACCAAGAATTATTACGGCGGCTTATAAGACCATAGGCCGTAATAGTTTAGGTGTCAAGCCCTTTTCTACCAAAGAGAAAAAACAACCTCAGGGGTCGAAGCCTGAGAAAGACGATCAACCCAAAGCTCCAAATCAAAATTGGAACAAAAATAAGAGACAGGGAAAACAACAACAGAAACAGGAGTCCCGTCCCGCGTCACCAGTGCCTGCGTTTACTGAACGTGCTTACGATTAAGTCACCTGATCATTTTCAGGTTCCTGATCAACGTTCTCCTCGTTCTTTGCAGGACACATCGGCCTCATTGACCAGTGGTGGAGGTGGTGGCAGAGGTCGGGGTGGCCAGCAAAGTCGCGACCAGACCCGCCCGAAAGACGGAAAAGGCAAGCTGGACGATTCTTCGCAGAAAGGACCCCAGTTGCAGAAAAAGAAAGTTGCAGCTTTGACAGCGAGATATGCCACAGATAGTGAGAACGCAGCTTCGGAATCAGACATGGGCGCTGACGTTGTTGGACAACGCGGCGGAGATTACCATTGTTCGAGGGGCCCAGCGTCCACTACTGAAAGTGACAGCGACTGACCAATTCGTTGTTGTTGAGACAGCTGATACTAGAGTAGCTCCCCCTGACAGGCTTTTTGAAATTGCCCTTTAAATTGAAGGTGACATACAACGTACCATAAAAGGGGTATTTTGGGAAAATCTTACAACTACGTATGACATTTTGTTAGCGGAGGCTGACTGGCCCCCACCTTTTGTTCTCGTAGCTCCGCGAGGGGAGGAGGTAATCCTCCCTAGTTTTTGCGCACACCGTGTCAAAGGAGCATTCGCTGAATTTAGCGCCTGCTTTGTACCGTACTCACTGTGGTTGGGATAAATTGTCTCCCAACATGAGATTCCCTTGCTGTCTATGCCACAGCCTCAACCTCAATATCCCATTTGACCTGAAGCGAAAGCTTCCGTGGCGGAAATCCTTGAACAATTGGAATATCAAGGTGTAATTGAAACTTGTGTGTCTCCGTTGAATAACCCTCTTTTTACTGTGAGCAAACCTAATGGTTCTTACCATTTCGTATTGGATTACCGGCATTTAAACCCGCATTGCCGTACCTGTGCAGTGCAGAATACCCACGGCTCTGCCTTGGTGGATGGTCTTGTGCGTAAAATGTTTAAAACCACACTTGACATATCCAATGGTTTTTTTGCCCACAATCTTTCTGATTTATGTAGTCAATGGACTGCTTTTACCAGTGGTGGCACACAGAAAAAATGTAAACGTTTTCTGACATTTATCTCACAGACAATGAGATATGGGTGCATCTCTGCCTCATTGACCGCACAATTTGTAATTTTGCGGACTTTGGTTACAAATGTAACTTTGCAAAGTCTCACATTGCAGAGTACACAGTGTTGTTCCTGAGCTATGAGCTCAACAATGAAGGTCGAGGTTTGGCTCCTCACTTCTTTAAGAAATGTGCACAACTGCGCGCTCCTACAACGCTGAAAAAATTGCAATCCTTGCTGTTTTTTTTTTATTTCAGGCGTACATACATTCCCAAATATGCCCAGCGTATCAAGCCATTATCTGCTTTGATACAACCAACTTTTACCAAATAGTGCTGCCTGCCTGAACATTCAGCCATTTTGCCATTTTGCGATCTTTGCAGGCTGATTTCCTAGAATCTAAATTCTTACTGACTCATGATAACCACACCAACCTGGTGATAAGAATCATCCCTGGGGCGGTGGGTTTCACATACCTTACTTTTAACGAAGGTGACACAATACCTATCGCTTACAAGTCACACTTGTACACTTTGGCTGAAATGCCGTTTTCCACTGTGGCGAAAGTTTTGACAGCAGTGCACATGGCGATTCTGAAGGAACGCGCACTGTCGCAGGGAAAGCTCATGTTGGTTGTTACCCCGTATCCTGCCTTGGAGGCAGTGACGAAAGCCAGTGTACCTAATTCTAAAGCTTTGCACCCACGGTGGAGACAATGGACAACATAATTGACGCCTCCGGATGTCACATTCATTTTTTACACCTCCTTACGGTCGCAAGAGTTTTTGCAGTATGAATTTGTTCATCCTGCCCCATTGACTATGAGCCCTTTGGAGGATTTCCATTGTATCATTTACACTGACGGTTCCGAGCAAGTCGCACATGGTTCTAAGTACGCATACGTCTCGGCTTGTGCAATTGTGGTTGGTACCATGGTGAATGGTGAATTCAAGTCCGATGTCGTACATACACAGACATTAGGGAACTGTACTGCTCCATGCTCCGATGCTTGCATTGGAGTACGCAGATCCTGGTGTGACTACTCTTTTTGTGAGTGACTCGTTACTAATGTGTCCAGTCTTACAATGACAATCTGTTCTTTTGGACTCAGAACGACTATCGTGATTCCAAGGGTAGCACAATAAAACATAAAATGATCTGGGTTCGAGTGGCTGAACTTAAAGAGCAACTGCCACTCGTGTATGTAATTCATACTCTTGGTCATCAACGTGTGGGAGTTCACGCTGTTGGATATAGTCTGGCCGATGAGGCCACGAAGACAGCAGTTTTGACATATTTGGTTCCAGCAGTTACACGTTCCAAAACTAAGATTGATGATGACATCTTGGTGGCAATTGCCGCTACAGAGAAGGGAAGTAAATATCCTACGGGATTTTCTTCAAAGTATTCTTATCATTCAAGTCATGATAAAGTTTCTTATGTAAAAATACCAGACGTTGGAGACAGATTGATTCCCAACGCGGACCGCAGGTCAACGCTGATTACAGCTGCCCACAAGGGTGTTGCGTCCGCGCATGCAGGCGTTTCGGCTACTGTATCTCAGTTACAACAGAGTTTTTGGTGGCGGGGACTGTATAAACAGATGCGTGATTATGCCCTTCAATGTGACATTTGTCAGCAGATCAAGCCCTTGACTGCTACGTGTCTGCCTCAGACACAATTGTACATTTATAATAAACTACTTGGGTGTGTTTATTTAGATCACTGTGGTACTTTTTCCTCAGATACTGCGTATAAGTACATATTAGTTGCAGTTAATTCTTGCACGCACTTTGTATGGGTGTGGCCCCACCAAAGTGCTGATTCATGAACTGTCATAAGAGATTTGCGTGTCTTTGTGGGAATTTTTGCGTGTGGCACCTTCCATTCGGACCATGGTCCAGCATTCACCTCTAAGGTGTACAAGGATGCCATGAGTTCATTGGGGGTCCAAGTCAAATTTTTGTCTCCATACTGACCCTAGGGTAATAGTGTTGTGGAGCGGATGAACCGTGACTTAAAGCAATCATTGACGGCTAGGGTTATAGGTACCGGCAGGAACTGGCTGGCCCATCTCAATAGCGTACAGCGTGCACTTAATAATCTCCCTAGAAGGTCTCTGGGTGGGCGGACCCCATACGAGATGCTCTTTGGTATCAAAATGTTTGTCCCAGACTTTGAAGGTCTAGACCAGGCGGCGGCAGCTGCCCCCTTTGACATAGATGAACATTGTAATGTGTTACAGAATCTACAAGAGACGAGATACAGTCTTGCAAAGGAACATTTGCCCTCCACAACTGATGCTGCATTGCAGATTCCGGTACTTGGCTGGCTACCCCGAGTTGGAGAACTGGTCCGAGAGAAGATCGAGAACAAGAAAGAATTTGGTCCCTCATATCGAGCTCCAGTTCCTGCACTTGGCGTGCAGGGCACAAGAACAGTAATTTTACCTCCACTTCCAGGTCGAAAGGAAAAAAGGTACATCTCCATTGACAATGCCAAATTACACAGAGTGGCCGATTCTTCTTAGTATGACACCTGCAGTCTCATGTCCATTGATACTGAGAAATTCTGTTTTGGCTCCGGCTCCTAACAAAAGACCTGACATTGCCTTTGAGATGCCTGCAGTTTCAAGTCCTTTATTGAATACTCCACCTGATGCTCAACTTGATGAGACTGAGTATACTTACCTCACAGATTTGTCGATGCCCGATTTACAAACCTGTTTGGCAACTGAGTCCAGATTTTCATTTGACACTAACTGTACCACATCGAAGTCCCCTTCAAAACTCTCTGTTTTTGCAACATGGTTTAAGAAACATTTTTTAATTCCTCCTTGGACTTACATTTGGTTGGTGCTGTTTTCAATTTTTTGATTTATGTTGATTGGCTTTGTTGTGTATTCTTTCCGTCTTGTGAATGGGCACTACGTTGAAGAGAGGACTGCTATTCGACTAATTAGTGGAACGTTGGTACCCCATTCCTCATCACCCAGATTGAAGAGGGGCCTGACTTTTGTAAATATTACTGCTTGGCCCTTCTTAGATGAGATTGTATGGGATGCGGTTAAATTTCAAATTTACGGCCCCACAGAGGTTATAAATGTCCCGAACGTACTAAGAGTTTCTATGGGGGATGTGATAAAACAAAATATACGCTCTGATGATTGGGATGTTAAAGCTGTAGAGGCTTTGTTTTCAGATTTGAAATATTATGCTGCTTTTGATGCCGAGGATTTATATCTAGATTCGGCTAATTATGGTGATTTGTTCTGTTATCAACACTATGGCTATCACTACCTGCATAAAGCAAACACAAGGAGGAATACAGTTAATTATACGCAATGGGAACATTGCCCGGCTCTTGTTGAAGGGAGCTCCAGTTCTCTCTTAAAGAGATTCACTTATTTTACTGATTTCAATCAGTCAAATCCTAATGCATTTTATTTTAAGATGACAGAAAAGTCCTCTGCCAAAGTTAGACTTACCCACACGAAATTATTATATTCCAAGTCCTTTCTTGACCAATTGGCTATTGGGGGTTATGAACTGTGGAAAGATACCATAGATCTTAAATCTTTTTGGGGTTCTAAAAATTGGCAAGTGCAAGGCACAGAGGCTTTGCATCGTGCATGTCTCATCCCGAACCATATGTTGTTTTTAAATTTGACTATTTCACAAAACACCTGCTTTGGATTGGCTACTACTAAAAAATGAAATGCTCCTTCTTTTCCAGATTTGGATGAGTACCCCGGTTGGGATAATAACACCAGTATTTCTATAGGGAATTACAGACCCTGTTGCTGAATTCTACTTTTAACATATCCAGTTTGGATCCTAAGGGTTGATTGTTATGGCACAGAAGTGCAGATTCTTCCCAACATTGTTTTCTGGGATTAGCCCCTGGCTACACACAGGTTAGCGTGGATCCCCGATTTGAGAGTGACCATTCTGTAACTACTTATTCCATAGGCAAGCTGTGTCAGAATTGGCTAAAACACTCCACTTTAGCATCAGTTAAGCTTCATTTTTCTAAACTGACTGACGATGTTGATTTGAATGACTTTGACAAGGGCCCTGCTTCCGGCAGATCCAAAAGGTGGATATATGCTATTTACAATGAAGTTTAGAAACTGTCCCAGATTGAGCCTGCTTCCCGCTTAAGAGCTATAGATCAAGCTAATTTAGAAAAAGTGCTCGCAGTTGTAGATAATAGCATAAACACGCTTTCTTCCCGCATTTACACATTAGATAATATTGTTTCCTCTGTTGCTGATATTGCGCAGGAAGATGTCTCTGTTTTGTACCATGGCCAAAATCAATTGCATTCCATTATGCAGTTTGCATGAACTTTACAAACGTTAAAGGCAGGTAAGGTGCCTTGGGACTTCATGAACACGTCCTCATTATTTGCCCCTTTTTAATTTGACTGACAAGCAAAAATGTATGTCTATGAAAGATGCAACTTTTTCTATGTTACATATTGAGAAGTTAGAACCGTTGCCGTTTTCTGTGGCCGAGACAAATTCTGCAGAGGGAAAGGTAATAACATTACCTTTCCCTCTGTTTGAATTCGAAGCTTGCATGAAGTATTATGCAATAGGCAAGTATGAACCTCTGGGCACCGCTTATCTCCATGAAGCTTAGTCATTACCATTTACCTATAGGTGCCTGAGGGAGGGAAAAGAGATTAATTTGAATGGTGAAGATTGCACAACAACACCTGATCACTCGTTAGTGTGTAGGAACATTCAATTGCATGGCTCGTGTAATCAAAATGCACCTAATTTGGCATGTGTCTTAAAAGGTACACCGACGCATGCTATCACACCAACATTCACATTACTAGCAAACGGTAGTTATTTACTTTTAAACAATGAAGATTGTTGTGGGATGCTGGCAGAAATTCCTTACATCGTTACGGTCTTCCAACGTGTAGTTTGTTGTAAACATTTAATGTTTCCTCCTCCACATGGAAAGCTGGATGTTTCCATCTGAAAGCAGAGTTCAACAAGATGAGTCGAATAAGAGCTCTTTTGTCCCAGAAAGAAGTCGCACTTACTTCTGCCCGTGAAACATTTGTCCTTCACTTGGCAAACACCCGCACAGAAGTGTATGCCTTATTAAATACAGATTTGCCCCTGCATTTCGGGGAGTTAATTCACACTATCTTTAATGCCTCCTCGACCACAGGGCTGGCGCACTTCTTTAAAGTTGTTAGTAGTGGCCTTGTGACTTCTTTCCTAACTATATTCGGTGTCTTCCCGGCATTTTTTCATGCGATTTTCTCCAGCCTCTTTGGTGGATTTCCCTTGATGCTCCATCTGGTTGCCGGAGTGCTTCTACTACTTTGTTTATTTAAAAATGGATGCACATCCTGTGCCACGAGACAATTTGCCCCAGCTGTTGCTGCTCCGCTACCGAATGCTTGATTACTGTGGAGCGCTGCCTCTGGCTACATTGAGTGCAGCTTATGGATTATCATTTCGATTTTCCTTTTTCACATGCGTCCAGCCTATCTTTCATTGATTGAGCTGCAATTTCGAATGTGCTCTGAATTTGTGTCTCTGCAGTACGGTGTCTTCCAACGCAGATTATGATCAACTGATGAGCCCCTTAGTTGCTCATGAATTGCTTTGTTCTGGCGGCGGGATTATTGCCTTTGCAGCAATGCATGGAGTCCTGGGACGTTGGAATATGTTTGCAGCGGCGCATGATTTCTTGGCACGCAGTTATATTGAAGTAAATCCGAGTTGTCCTCTGATGGTACTAGAGGCTCTGGTTCTTGAGGAACATGTATGTTCATTCTCGTTATTAAATTGGATGGCTGAAATGTTTTCAGATGAGAACAATTACTTCCTGTTGTAGGCTGTAGCAACGTACTTTGCATATACACTAATGGAGTGAGGTGCATTTCCTACTCTCTGTTATTCAAGTCACATTTTGGACTTCAGATTTTTTTTTACAATTCTTTTTTTCTTTTGGCCTATTGGCTTTATTGTGCCCACAAGTGATTACTATTTTGGAGTATTTTCTAAATTCGGAGTTTGCTCCCGTTTTTTACATTATGGCCAATTTGAACTTGATTCTATCTCTTGAACTTGAACTCTACGTTCCTGCTTTGCTCCCTTTACTTGTCCTTGCTCCGATCAAGGGATGGTGCAGTGGGGCTGAGCCTAACATTCATACAGTGTTAAGTTAGCATGAGCTTATTAGAAGTTTAAACGCCATTTTACCTTTTGCTTTCTTTTGCACACGGCACACACGTTAGATATTGTTTCGCGTTAGGCTGAGAGTTCTGCTTCACATGAGAATAACTTGTTTTTCTACATTACTAGACTTGCTTTGTAAGCTTAGTCTGAACAGTGAGTGCCGAAGCCTTCAAGGTTATATCAACACTGTTACTGTTGTTCGAACTGATCAGCACGCGTTCTCCTAGCAGCAATCACTGCATAAAGAAAGTCTCCTACACAAGTTTCTTTTTTCCAGATGCCAGTGGTTAAAGATTTTCTTGAAGGGATAAAGAAGGTTTACCCCCCAGTGAGATCTCCTTCTCCACCTTGGGAGCTCAACATAGTCCTTACAAAACTAATGGGTGCTCCCGTTGAGCCAATTCACAGGGCTTCTCTGTAGCATTTGTCATGGAAAAGTGTCTTTTTAGTCCCCATCACTTCTGCCCGCAGGGTTAGTGAAATCCAGGCCTTGTGGTGTAAAGAGCCCTATATTGTTTTTCATGCACACAGGGTAGTTTTAAGAACCCATCCGAGTTTTCTACCTAAAGTGGTCTTGTATTTTCACATCAATCAGGCTATTACTCTGCCCACATTTTCTCCCAATTCCACTACTGCTCCTGAGCGGTCCCCCCATTCTCTAGACCTCAAGAGGGTTCTGAAATTTTATCTAGACAAAACCAAGTCATTGAGAAAGATAGACCGGTTGTTTGTTAATTATGGTCCGATTAAATACCAGTTCGGCAGCTTCTAAAAGATCCATCTCTATGTGGATAGTCTCTTGCATATCTCTGTCCTACCAACTAGCCAACAAGGCTCTTCAGAGAAAACCTAAAGCACATTCTACCAGGGGAAAAGCCTCTACCACTGCTCTCCTTAGATATGTTCCTATAGCAGAAAGGTGTAAAGGAGCTACATGGCGTTCCGTTCATACTTTCTCTCGCCATTACTGTTTGGATTCTGATACGCAGGCGGATGCCCAAGTTGGGCAAGTCCGTTGAGAAATGTATTTGGTTGATTCCATTTTAAGATGCACTGTTATATATTTGATGTACTGGTTTGCTCGTCCGTGAGGTAGTGGGTATGGGCTTGCTACTGCAGTGGGGCTGAGCCTTACATTCATACAGTGTTAAATTAGCATGAGCTTATTAGAAGTTTAAACGCCATTTTACCTTTTGCTTTCTTTTGGACACGGCACATACGTTAGATATTGTTCCGTGTTAGGCTGAGAGTTTTGCTTCACATGAGAATAACTTGTTTTTCTGCATTGCTAGACTTGCTTTGTAAGCTTAGTCTGAACAGTGAGTGTTCTTCGAACTGATCAGCGCATGTTCTAGACATAACATATATGCAGCTGTGGACAGCTCAGATACTGGCGCCTTTAATAATACACTGTGTAGGCATGATTGGACACACACTTGGAGAACATTCGTATGCTGAGAGCTTGTGCAGAACTTGATGTGATTCACTGCTGCTAATCCTTGAGGTATGGGGTCGCCTATGCAAGCCTAAGAGACCTTCTTTAGTTATAAAATAATCTACTAGCAAGGGACGGTGAAATATAGGTATATATTTAACCTGTTTCCATTTAGCATTATAACATGCTTTCTCCCTTTGTAATTTATGGAATAGTAACTATGCTCATAATCTTATTCTTATCATATGTCTGCTTATATTAGCTAAGAGGCTGCACCTGAGATCACGGCATTAAAATAAACATTTTAAACTTGCTCGTGTCTCCCTTTACTCCCTGTTCTGGACTGGTATGAGAGTATAACGAAAGAGTGCTCATGTTTCCCACCTTACCTGAGGTATCCTAAGTCACATGTTCTGGGTTGTCTAATCATTGGTTACTTTGCTATAGGACAAAGAGCTAATGAGACACTGATGCTAGTCTGGTAGGGGATTTTGGGTACTAATGTGAGTTTTTCGTACACCCTAATTCACTGAGGTCCTGAGTCTCTGTGCACAGTTCTGTGTCTGAGCATAATCCCTGCAACACCACTCTATTCAGTGATTTTGACTATTGATGAGTATCCCCTGGAAGAGAAGGATAAGTTACTTACCTGTAATCGTGGTTCTCTTGCAGGGGTATACTCATCAAAGTCATAAGCAACTTTCCTGCCTCCGTGGACGAGCAATTATGGTACGCTAATGTGTTGTTTGCATCTGATATTCAGGGTGATACAAGTTAGCACACCGTAAAAATGAACTGATCTAACTGTCACCTGTGGTGCATAATGGGAGCAGAGGGGCTCCTGGAGGCCTTAAAGGCACGGTGTCCAGAAGCTTGGAAGCCTTAAAGGCAAGGTGGCAGTTTTATTACTGTACTATGATAGCTATTTCTCTATGCAACCTATGAGCCAACTGCCTGCTATATCCTGTTTTCCTTTTCAGAAAATAAAGGATTCTTGTATGATACTATTACAGTGTATGTTCTCTATTTAGGGGATTATTTTCATACAAGGGAAACCTATGTAATGTTGGCAGTTTGCCCGATTGGAACAGTTTTAGGCTACATGTTTATATATATCCAAAAAATACCCTTTCAGGCATTAGAGTGATGAATACATTATGCAAAAAAGAAGCAGAGAACTCTGGGTAGTTCTCAAGTTTAGGTGTAAAGCAGCTCCTGTATAGAGCACTCTAAACACCAGCGACACTATAGACCTGCTCACCTCAAATGTCTGCTTTTCTATCAAAGTCTATAAGCATAGGATTAGCAGAGTGCTATCCACGCTGAAATAGATATTGACAAAGTCTTTTGGCATTTCTACAGCAAGGTTTTTAAGCATAGGACTAGCACAGTGCTGTCCTTGCCGAGCTGTAAAAGGACAAAAGCCATTTATCACTCCAGGCACAGTATTACAGCTTTGAATTGGTAAAATACCAACCAAGCCAACCTGAAATGAATAAAAGCAACCTCTGACACAGTGTTTCGCTCTAATTAGAATGCTTCAGATGCTTAAAAACGTTGCTGTAGAAACCAGCCATCCGGCATTACTTTTCAAACCTCGTCCCGTGTCGTCGTAAAAACAGTTTGCCTACATGTTTCAAAGCATTGCGCTTCTTCATCTGGGCAGGAAAACACAAGCAGCATGAACTCGCTATGTTTGTTATCAGCAAATTTATTCTGCATTACGGCCCCCTAGTAGGCCTTTCTCAGTCTTACAAAAATTTGAAAGCAATCTGGGATACGTAGTCCAGTAGAGAGTTATCCTTCTCCCCTGAGTGGGTATGTTGCCTCGTGTTAAATAATTTCTCAATTTCTCTCCTTAGCATGGGGGCGAGTTCGTATCACATAGGTTTGCTGTGCTGCCATGTAGGATCGATCAGTTCCAGCCAGCAGCCTCACCTTTTTATTATTCCGTGATGGTGCTCCTCATCGTGGTAAGGCAACCACGCAAAGTAAATGATCCCACAAAATACCCTTAAACAGATTCTGAGGGCACACTCAACTCACCAACCATCCAGCATTACTTTGCAAACCTCGCCCCGTGTCCTCGTAAAAACAGTTTGCCTACGCGTTTGAAAGCATTGCGCTTCTTCATCTGGGCAGGAAAACACAAGTAGCATGTACTCGCTATGTTTGTTATCAGCATATTTATTCTGCTTTACGGCCCCCTAGTGGGCCTTTCTCATTCATACAAAAATTTGAAAGCAGTCTGGGATACGTAGTCCAGTAGCCAGTTATCCTTCTCCCCTAAGTGGGTATGTTGCCTTGTGTTAATTAATTTCTCTCCTTAGTAGGAACCAGGGCATGGGGGAGAGTTCATATCACATAGGTTTGCTGTGCTGCCATGTAGGCTCGATCAGTTCCAGCCAGCAGCCTCAATTTTTATTATTCTGTGATGGTGCTCCTCATCATGGTAAGGCAACCACGCAAAGTAAATGATCCCACAAAATGCCCTTAAGCAGATTCCGAGGGCACACTCAGCTCACCAGCCATGTGGCATTACTTTTCAAACCTCGCCCTGTGTCCTCGTACAAACAGTTTGCCTACGCGTTTCAAAGCATTGCACTTCTTCATCTGGGCAGGAAAATAAAGGCAGCATGAACTCGCCATGTTTGTTATCAGCATATTTATTCTGCATTACGGCCCCCTAGTGGGCCTTTCTCATTCATACAAAAATTTGAAAGCAGTCTGAGATACGTAGTCCAGTAGAAAGTTATCCTTCTCCCCTGAGTGGGTATGTTGCCTCGTGTTAATTAATTTCTCAATTTCTCTCTTTAGCATGGGGGCAAGTTCGTATCACATAGGTTTGCTGTACTGCCATGTAAGCTCAATAAGTTCCAGCCAGCAGCCTCACCTTTTTATTATTCCGTGATGGTGCTCCTCATCGTGGTAAGGCAACCACGCAAAGTAAATGATCCCACAAAATGCCCTTAAGCAGGTTCTGAGGGCACACTCAACTCTCCAACCATCCGGCATTACTTTTCGAACCTCGCCTATGTCCTCATAAAAACAGTTTGCCTACGCGTTTCAAAGCATTGCGCTTCTTCATCTGGGCAGGAAACAACAGGCAGCATGAACTCGCTATGTTTGTTATCAGCATATTTATTCTGCTTTACAGCCCCCTAGTAGGCCTTTCTCATTCTTACAAAAATTTGAAAGCAGTCTGGGATACGTAGTCCAGTAGCAGTTATCCTTCTCCCCTGAGTAGGTATGTTGCCTCGTGTTAATTCATTTCTCCATTTCTCTCCTTAGTAGGAACGAGGGCATGGGGGCGAGTTTGTAACTCATAGGTTTGCATGTGCTGCCATGTAGGCTCGATCAGTTCCAGCCAGCAGCCTCACCTTTTTATTATTCCGTGATGGTGCTCCTCATCGTGGTAAGGCAACCACACAAAGTAAGTGATCCTGATGGAGCAAGGTGGCAAAACAAAATTTTGTGTACCCCTTGTAAAGTCAATGTTCCATAACGTTAACATTTACTATGGTGTGTTGTGGTGAAATAATCAACAATAGTATAAGATGCACACAAATGCACACATGGAATACTAATTTTGCCTGCATGAAGCAATATAATTAACTAATTTGTATTGTTATTGTGATGTGAATTAATGCACAGCTTAAATATAAATAAACGCAGCATGAATGTGCTTATTGTACATGTTGTTGTGCCAGAAAATCGTCGGATATGTAAGTATGAAACGCATTTATGTGGCTTACTTGCTAGGTAATAACTAATGAGGAAACATTAGTACGCTGGGAGGTAAGCAGAAGGGCTTTCGTTTCATATTTAACATGAATTTGTGTTTGTTTCTATGATAGTTCCAAAAGTGGCCTCTGAGGCCTAGTGAAAACATGGCTGCTCTGGTAAACTGCGAGCAAGTGCCAGATTGCGCATGCGTACCCAAAGCCTGCAAGTGAGAGTGAACTGCCTGTGCTCGGATGGGAAGCTCAAGGCTACTGTGCCCTGGAAGTCAGGATGGTTGCCAAAACATGGACAGTCAAGTGTTCTGAACGTGGGAAAGAAAAGTGAAGTTACCAGTCAAGGAAGTGACTAGGCCAAAGACTGTCCTAAACAATACCCTTTTATTAAATCGCTGATTCACCGTGAATATGATGTTGTAATGGTGAGGAGATGCTCACCCATCCCAAATTTGTCCAAACAGAACCCGAGTTGGTGATGTTAGATACTTTTTAGATAGATTAAGTTAGGAAATTAGTGTATAAAAACCACTGATTTTGCTTAGGGAGGGTCGCTCTTTTGATTTCATCTCGATGTGCTGTCGGATTGCAGATCGATTCCTGGATGTAAGATACATTGATTTATTTCGTGTTTGCTTTGCAGGACTGAAGGATAAGATGAGGGCATTAGTTAGGGATGTTAGGAGAGAATGAATTTGGAACTATCTATTCTTTGCTAAACTTTCAACTGATCTATGAACTAAATGACTAGTTTTCTGAGCTCTAAATAAAATGATTATTCTGAATTAAAGTTCAAGATTTTTACTGAATAAAGAATGAATTAATGCCTAAATGTCAGACATATTAAAAGTTTGCTTTTAATAAAATTGGGAAAATGGAACATTAAAGCTGGTCTTGTGATTTTCCCACGCCTAATTTTCTTTCTAGCAGATCCATTGCCACTATGGTGGTGTGTCTGAATAAAATTCATTGTTTGTTAAAACCATGGTAAATTGCTTAAACTATAGATGTAAATAAATGACTAGTTAAATAGGTTTAGACACTCCACCAAATGGTATAGCATTATTCCCTTGTATTTCACTAATCCCTGAAGTCGAATTAAATGAGACTGAGAAAGTGTGCAGTGTTATGGGCCCCACTGGAGAATAAATGTGTGTCCGAGGCTTCAGGGAAATGATGAGGCTGATTTAAATTTTATTTTTGGAGTTCCGCTGTAGCAGTAATTACTTGGTAGCAGAGTAGTGGTTGCTAAGGAAATTATCTAGGGTTATGTATAAAGTACTATATAGAATTTAATGTACAAAATTATGAACTAACATCTGTTGGGTTCGTATTAAGTTATATGTAGTCCTGAAAAGGCTTCCAAGTGTTGCGTGAAGCTAGTGCCTCTGTCTGCAGGCAGAGGAAGTGTGGCAAGTAAAGTCGCACAGTGCATTGGTCTGTTTCAAAGAAGTAGTATCGTTGTATACTGAGGTGGTATTTTCGCATATCACTCTTTAGGGACATTAGGTGTGAAATGATAAAAGTATAGCGAGGATAGTCTATAAAATCTTAGCATTCAATTTTAGGTATCATTGCGTATCCTGATTAAAACTTACTGCTAGGAGAGTAGTAGGACTTAACCCGAGCTTGATAGAAGGGTAAAGGAGTTGCCTCTACTTTACTAACGATAGAGAAATTCTGTGGTGGGCTAGAAGTAAGTGCAGCCTACTGGAAATGCAGAGTTATAGTATGTATGAATTGGGATTTCTGTGTGAAAGTGTGTAAATGAAATAGCAATATGCGTTCTTGTGAAACTCTGGGTTAGACTCTAAGGAGATGGAAAAGATCTCTGTATGTGTTTTTCCTGGAGAAATGGGCTCGTTATTGCCTGATAGAAGGGTAAGGTAGAGGGTAGTGCTACTTTATCGACGAGTCTAAAATTCTGTGGAGGTAAGCTTTGTCTACTCTACATACAGAATACTTGTGTGATTGAGGAAATTCTATCACTTTTTTTAGCGAAACAGGCAAATGGTATTGTTTTCTGTAAGTTACTAACTGATTTTGTAAAATATCTTGTAAATACGGCTTCTTGAAAAAAACCTGTAAAGGAGGGGTCAGTCAGTGCTGCAGAAGCCGGAGCATGGGTGACGTCAAAAGTGTTGCGCAAGGATTGGTCCTTGTGACCAAGACAGGGAAAGGGTTGATTGGTGCATCACGAAAAGCAGCAGAAACTATTGGTTGAGCACTACAGTGACATATCTTGTTCTAATTGGTACGTTAGTGTGAACCCCGCTGTGATAGGTTGGTTTTACGGAACTGCAATAGAGTAGTGCGCGATCTTTCGAAAGCAGGAAATTTAATGAAAATGGCTTACTATTATTATGACGGAGACAAGAAGAAACCTTCATGGTTTAAAAAATTGAAAAACATGTTTGTAAAAGACAAGGGAGGGAGGGAAAACACTTCCTTCGCCAAAAATGCCTGCTTCCTATATGATGTCAAAATATGGTTATCATACGTGTGTTTGGTTGGAGAATTGGGTACGGTATACTAAGGATGATGGTGTGTTAGCTTTCCCAGAAGGAGGATCTTTTGACTTGTCAGTTTTGAGAAATTTGAGAGACAGGATGATGCAGCTTGAACCGAGACCTAGACCGACTCAATTTGAGGCACTGGTCGAATGGGAAGATGAGATGCATGAAATGGAGAGCGAGAGGTTAAACAGACATATTAGACCAAGAGGTAGAGGTCGAGATTTATGGGGAGAAACACATAAGAGTATAATGCGTAGATGGAGAAACGGTAACATATGTGATGGCATGTATCCAGTCAGACTAATGGATGAATATGAGGGACGGAAATGCACAGAAAAGAGAAAGAATGTGGAGATAGGGAACCAAAGTTATGGTGAAAGCGAACCAGAGGATGCTGTATTAGAGGAAATATTGAATAGAAGACCGCCACCATATCAACCAGGTTCTTTATTGACTACCCCGAATGCTCCAATTGCAGATGAGAGAATTAGTGAAACTCCGAGACAACCATCAAATTTCCGACAGTTCCCTGAAAGAGTAGAAACAAGATATATTCCAAGTACACCGATTGGGGAGGTTAGAATTACAGGTACTCCTGTACAACTAAATGACTCGCACAAAACTGTGCTAAGTACTGAAAAACAAAATAATGTACAACCAGATATTTCTGATTATGAACGTTCTACACATGAATTGATCCAAAATCTTACAAAAAATATGGAAGCAGTAAATGTCCCGGTAACAATAGGACCTGTAATACCAGTGTTTGAGAATCAAAGAATAAAAGACCCAAGCTTGACAATTCCGTTGCAGCAGAGTTTACAGAAAGTAAAAGAAAATATTTATCCTGATTTGTCAGACATAAAGCGGAATACCAATGTGAATCCACCTGAATTGACTTTTAATCAGAATTCGTCATACAGATACCCGACTGGAGCAGAATCTGACTCTGCAACACCAGAGAAAAGTGTAGATAAAATAGATTTAACGCAAACACCTGTAGGACCATCAGATAGAGAATTGAGTGACTGGATTAAAACTTTAGAATTAAAAGAGAATGAATCAAAAGTGTTGGATGTGGCAAAACTAAAAGTAGATATGGAAGAATTAATTATTGGAACTATTGGAACAGACAGACTAAAAACCTACCAGGATGATGAGCTTATGTTTATGTGTAAAAGCATAACATGGAAGGCCAAAACGGTGTATGATCAGTAGGAAGAATTGGTAAGTGAATTTGGAATAGAATTTTCAAAAATTAAATCATTGCAGAAATCATATAGAGTAGATTTTGCAGAAAAAGACATTGAGAACATGAATACTGCTAGGAGGTTAGCACAAATAAAAGAGCTGATTGTACTGATGCGAAAATGGGGAGATGTGAGCAAATGGAGAGTTAAGTGGGCAAAGAAGAAAGAAGAAAATAGTGATAAATCCACATTAGCTTTTCCAATTAGGGAAAAGGAGACAGAAACAACTGAGTTTCCCATGAGAGAGATACCTGGAGGAGGATATGTACATGTTCCTTGGAGCCGACAAGATATATTGTCATTTACAAATGATTTTCCTAGGTTGAGAGAGAAACCAGTGGAATGGTATCGACAGGTAGACAGATTGTAAAAGTGTCAAAAGTTTTATGGATCGATTTGGATGGATTGTTTGACATAGTGGTGCCAGCAGACTTATGGACAGAATGCAAAATATCTGTAAATTGGCCAAGGAAAGAGTATCCCAGAGATAAAGTAACAGGAGGTCCATCACCAGATGTAATGCGAAAATACAAACAAGTGATAGCATGGCTGAAAAATAAGATACCTCCAAAAGAAACTGGTTGGGTAAACATAGATAGGACCACACAAGAGCCAAAAGAAACTGTACATTCATTTTATGAAAGATTGCTGTTAGTTATTTAACAGTACAGCGGTTATGAAGAACTAAATGAAAAAGATATGAGTCATTTTATAGATAGATTTGCATATGGTTTGAGACCAGAAATTTCAGATATGATTAGACACAGCATGATAGGATGGCAGTCGAGCTCAGTAGACAAAGTATTGAGACAGGCGAAATATTGCAGTGAAGAAATTGATGCAAAACAGAAAAAGTTGAAAGAAAAGGCCATGTGGGCACAAGTGAAGGTAGCGGAACAACAAGTAGCACAAATGGAGAGTAAAAACGCAGGAAATCAAGGAAATTTTAGGGTTAAACCTAAATTAGTAGGGAATATTGATGAATTGAACAAGAAGTTCCCCTGTTTTAATTGCGGCAAATTGGGACATTGGAAGAAAGAGTGTACATGTCCGCCGAGAATTAATGCAGAAAATACATCATTGAATCCGCAGGTGCAGTTTGAGGTAAATCAACAACAACCGCAACAACAGCAGATAGTAAATCAGCAAAGTCAGGTGCCACAACCGCCACTGCCACACAGTGTAAACCAGCAGAGATACAGTGCAGAGACAGGATTCAGCAGAGGTGAGCAGGTAAAAAGACCGCAAAGAGTGAATGGGTGTCCTCAGTATTGGCTACAAGAGGAGGGTGGCAGTGAGTCGGATTAAAGTTTCTGGCGGTGCCTGAGAGAGGAAGAAGAGTGTGTGCTTGGAGCCACTCTTGAGGTAGATCAGTCAGGTCCATTTGTGAACGGAAAGGTGAATGATGTAGAAATAACTTTTCTAGTGGACACTGGTGCTACCTATTCTACTGTTAGATCAGTGGAAGTTCAAAATCTTCTGCTCTCGGGAGAGTCGATCCAAGTTGTAGGTGTAGCTAATAGACAGATAAAAACTCCCTTGACAAAACCAGTTGACGTCAAAATTGGAACTTTCAAAGAAACGCATTGATTTGTGGTGTGCGATAGTAGTCCTGTTAATTTGTTAGGAAGGGATATTTTGTGTAAAATGAATTGTGCCATATATTATTCACCAGATGGCATAGAATTGCAAACCCCAGATGAGGATAGTTTGTATAAAATGACAATGCTCATGATTGAGGCAGAACAGAACAAACTATTTCCTGTTTTTGACCGAGAAAAGATTCCTGTTGAACTGGAAGAGGTAGTGAAAGAAGGAGTGTGGGATTTCACTGGAAAAGATATAGGATTGATGAAAGGTGTTGATTCTGTAAAAGTCACAGTAAAGGAAGGTGCAAGTTACCCAAATATTCCTCAGTATAAAATGACTGTGGAAGTAATTGAAGGAATAACTCCAGTGATTGACAAAATGATTGAGTAGGGAATACTGAGAGAACTAGAAAGCAGTCCTTGTAATTCACCAATTATGGGCTTGAAAAAGACTAACAGAACATTTAGAATTGTGCAAGACCTTAGAAAGGTTAATAAAATTGTTGTCCCATGTTGCCCGATTGTTCCGAATCCAGAAGTGATTTTGTACCAAATTCCCCATGATGCAGAATGGTACACTGTGATTGACTTGTGCAATGCGTTCTTTACTGTTCCATTGCACCCAGAAAGCCAACCAATTTTTGCGTTCTGATTCCAGAATCGTATCTTGGCATGGTGTAGAATTCCGCAAGGGTACTCTGAGAGTCCATCGATTTTTAATCAGCTGCCAAAGAAATCATTAGAAAACTTGAGCATGCCTGGAGAGTCTGTGTTAGTACAATACATTGATGATCTTTTGACTGCATCAAAAACAAAGGATGCATGTGTAATTGACACAGTAGCATTGTTGAATCATTTGGCAGAGGAGGGACATAAAGTGTCTCCATCAAAATTGCAGTTTTGTCAAAATGAAGTACAATATTTAGGTCATAAGATTGCTAAAGGAATTCGACAAGTCACAATAGAAAGAATCAAAATGATACAAGGAATGCAGCCACCTAAAACTCAAAGACAGGTGAGAATGTTCTTGGGAATGGTAGGTTATTGCAGACAGTGGATTAGTGGATTCTCATTGATTGCAAAACCATTACAGAGACTGACAAAAGCAGATATCAGTGACCCCATTGTTTTGATCAAAATAGAGATAGAAGCTTTTGAACAGCTGAAAACGAAACTGTGTGAAGCACCAGCTTTAGGAATGCCTGATTATGAGAAGGAATTTGAACTCTACTGCAGTGAGCGAGAAGGATGTGGGTTATCAGTGTTGGTTCAGAGACGTGGAAAATTGAGAAAACGGATTGCGTTTTTCTCAGCTGTTTTAGACCCTGTTGCAAAGGCTTTGCCAGGTTGTCTGAAAGCAGTAGCAGCTACTAGTGTACGTTTGGAGCAAAGTGAAGGAATAGTGATGGGATTTCCTGTGAGGGTGTATGTACCTCATTCTGTGGAGATTCTCCTCACTAGGGCCAAAACACAGTATATGACCAACAGCAGAATGACCCGATATGAGAAAGTAATTTTGGGAGCTGAAAATGTAACAATTACCAGGTGTGAAAATGTTAACCCTTCTACATTGCTACCTGACACCATTGAGGCAGAAGTGAAAGGTGAGCTTGATCACAAATGTTTGAATGTTCTTGAATATTGCACAAACCCCAGACCACATATCAGAGATGAACCTTTGCCTGAATCAAATTTTATGATGTTTGTGGATGGATCATGCTTGAGAACGGAGAGTGGTATTCTAAGGGCTGCTTATGCGTTTGTACTGTGGCAGAAGTGTTGGAAGCATCTTGTCTGAAAGGAATTCATTCTGCTCAAGTAGCGGAGCTGATTGCTTTAATACGAGCATGTGAATTGGGAAAAGAGGTGAAGGTAACTATAGTGACTGATAGTCAATATGGTTACAGAGTTGTTCATGATTATGGACAGCTTTGGTCCCAAAGAGATTATTTAACTTCTGCTGAATTTGTAAAAACTCTAATAGATGTAATTCATTTACCAGAGAAAATAGCTGTTGTAAAATGTTCAGCCCATAAAAAGAGTGAGGATTACATTACCCGTGGAAATAATTATGTGGATGCCATTGCAAAACATTGTGCGAAAAATCAAATTTCAATCAATCAAGAAAGGTTTGAAGAACATGTTCCGAGTCCTTTAATGCTAACTACTGTAGTTGAGACTTGGCAGGAAGTGAAACAGATACAGGAAGAGGCAGAAGCAGAAGAAAAAGATATTTGGCTAAAAGCAGGATGCAGACAAAGAGAGGAAGATGAAATTTGGGTTTACAAAGATGAAAGACCAGTAATGCCCGATAGCATGATTTCAGACATGGCCCGAATGTACCATGGTCAGGCCCACATTGATAGAGATGCCATGATTCGTCTCTTTAGGCAGACTTGGTATAATCCCAAATTCAGGATGATTGCTGAAAGTTTGTGCCAAAGGTGTTTAATATGCCAGCAATTCAATCCAAACAGGGGAACTCTTGTAAGTTTGGGAACCATAGGACGGAGGGTGGTCCATTTACAAGGGCTCAGATGGATTTTGTGGAGTTGCCTCCATGCAACAGGCTTAGGTATATTCTTGTAATAATCTGTTTGTTCTCCCGATGGGTAGAAGCTTTCCCCACAAGAAGGAACGATGGGTTGACTGTTGCTAAACTGGTTTTACGTGAGATAGTACCACGTTATGGTTTTCCAGTAACGATTGAATCAGATCGTGGACCTCATTTCCAAAACGAGCTCATGCAAATGATCTGTGAGGCTCTGGACATTCGCCAGAAGCTGCATTGTGCTTACAGACCTGAGGCTTCAGGGGTAGTGGAGCAAGTGAATGGAACAATTAAAAACAGAATTAAAAACAGAATTGCAAAAATGTGTCTGGCAACAGGACTTAACTGGCCCGATGATTTGCCGCTTGATGACATTAAGATGTATTCCTGACAAGAAAACTGGACTAAGTCCACATGAAATTTTGATGGGCAGGGTGATGAGGCAAGCCTATGTACCTGTTGATAAGTTGTTGACAATTAATGATGACATCATACTGGATTACTGCAAAAATCTGTCTGATGTGGTAACTTCTGTGCTCCACCAGGTGGGAACTGAGTCAAATTCCAAAGAGAAAAATCCAGCTCATGATCTGGCCCCTGGAGACTGGGTTCGAGTGAAAGTGCATCGCAGGAGAAATTGCTTGGTACCTCAGTGGCAGAAACCACGCCATGTTATCTTGGTCAGTACTACTACAGTCAGGTGTGCTGGACTGAAGAGGTGGGTGCATGCGAGTCACACCATTTGTGTACCTGCACCTGAATACCCATACGACGGTGAAATTACAACTGACTGTGATTCTGAAGCTGAACCAGAAAGAAGTTCAGATACTGAAGATCGACAGGAGCGTCGACATCTGGAAGTATCAGAAGCCAGTTCTGCGTCTGAAGGTGAAGGTGAAAGGGAGGTTATGGAGATACCAGATTCTGAAGATCGAGAATTGGCAAAGACAGACGTCAGTAAAGACGCAAAAGGAAGTAAAGCCAAAGTTGTTGAAGAAGAGAAAACTGAAGATCAATCTGAAAACTCTTAAAGCAGGAGCGGAAATCCTGAGACTGGGGAAGAGGAAGTAACTCACGATAAGGATGAGATTCTAAGTACCAGTTATGAAGGTGTTCCTAACAGAGTAACAGAAAAGAAAGTTGAGTCTGATGAAGACAAAGACATTGTGAAAATTATAATCAATGATACAGTTGAAGATACTGAAAGTGAAACTGATGACAGTGCAGATGAAACTGCGTTAAGAAAAAGCCAAAGGAAAAGAGCTTGGAGAGTGGAGCATAACACAGTAGAGCCAAAGACTAAGAAAATCTGTAAAGGAGATAATTGGCCTAAGGAAACTGCTGGATTGAAATTTAAACTAGTGAACAGAGCAAAAGAGCCAGAAGAGCAAGTGAATGAGATCACTAGCCAGGAAGAAACACTAGGAAAGAAAATAGAAATTTTCCAAAGAATAAAAAGAGTAAGACGACCAAACTAGAAGTATAAATCACCTGAATGGACATATATTGTCCTACCACACATTGTTGAAGTGGATTGTAGCAAAGAAAACCTGTACTACCCAAAGATTGGAAAAAGTGAGTAAAAAAGTCAACTTAGGGAAAAGAAATAGGTGCTCAAAGTATATGATAATAAGTAAAATTCTGCAGTCCTGTGAGACGGATATTGTAAATATAGAAGAGGTCGAAGTTGACATAAGTTCGAAGAAAACTTGTTAGAAAAACTAATTATAGTATAATTTAGAATAGAATTGACCTAAGGTCGAAGAAAACCTGTTAGTGAATTGAGTGGTGTATAATTCATAGGTGACGCTAGGTCGAAGAAATTGTGTTAGAGAAAAAAAAATGGCTATCAGTAATCATAAAACAAAATGTTCTATTTTTAGAAAATGGTGTAGATGCTGCTCTATATGCATGGGATTATTGATAATATTATGGGTAATTTTAGCTATTGTTATTCCTTTCCAAGATAGTTTAACGAAATTGAAACCAAATGTGAGTCTAAATAAGCCAAGTGAGAAAGAAAAAGTTTATGAGATTCATGTGTACAAACCAGAGGTGCATCAGGATAAGTCTATTAGTGACTACACAAAGAATACCTTTTCAAGTTATTACTTGAGTATGTTAAAACTATGAATGTTGTTGATTGTTATGTTTGTGTAAAATTGCCAGCATCAGTGTCAGAAGGGGTGACCTATCACCACCTTCCTCTCACATATGGAGTGACTTGTAGTGTAATTGCAAGCTTGTTTTATCAAACTGGGAAATAGGAATATCATTATTCCAATGTAGATGACATTTTTGCAAAATTTAAAATTGACAGTGCATTGAACAAAAGGAAACCTGCGAAAGAGATGGGAGAGTATTTCTTAGAATTAGATCAGTTGACACATGAATATGCTTTTAATAATAATTTGACATGTAAAATGAGAGTTGAAGAGAAATCATTTTTGAATATGGTTGAAGAAAGGAGGGTTGCTTACAAACGAAGTGAGAAGATAAAACATGCGAAATCTAAATATTGGACATTTAATGATGAGAATCTTGATGGTAAAAATGTGAATGTGGCTATAAACATAGATACTCCAATGTTAGGGAAATTTTGTATTAGAAGAGACAATACTATACATGATAATTATTTTGTGGGTGCAAGTCAATGCAAAGACACTTATAGAATTATAGGGGTTTGGGGATTTAACGGAGGAGATGATCCTGTTTTTCTGGGTATATATTTCATCTGTGGGAATAGAGCATACTATAGGTTACCTAAGCATTGGTACGGGACCTGTTAAGTGGGCTTGGTCTTTCTTAAAATGTTTCATGTAAATAGAGGTACTAATGGAAAGCATGAGATAGGCAAAGTCTTAAGTCGAAAAAGAAGAGAGAGTGTAATGGAAATAATAGGTGATGTCTTCGGAGCACTGATACTAGCAGTGGGAATTTCGTTTAATGCAATTAAAATCCGAAAATTGTCCACAATAGTTGATTGTCTGTCAACAGAGACCGCAGAAGATACTGAAATGGTTGCTATGAGAGCTATGGTAATGCAAAATCGACTTGCCCTTGATATAATTTTAGCAAAAGAGGGAGGAGTCTGTGGAATTTTAAAAGTGCAACATTGTTGTACTTATATTCCAGATAAAAGTCAAAATCTTGAAAAGTATATAACAAATGTTACAGATTTACATAGAGAAATTGAACCACTGGAGGTTGAAGGTGTTCTTGAAAAATTAGGTTAAAGTTTTTCAGCAATCAAGCATTGGTTCCAAGAAATAGGTAGTTCAATTATAGGTAAAATACTAATTCCAATAACAATTTTAGTGACAGTGATTTTCCTGATAAGACTATGCTGTATATGCAAAGGTAGGAGAGATTTTAGAAAAGCAATAAAGAAGACAATTCAAGAACGAAGGGAAAGAGAAAATAATGAAATAGAAATGGAAGAAATTAGAGAGAAGATTTTTAAAGAAACAAAAGAGAAAGATACTAGGGCGTAGATTGTAGTAATATGAAGAATTGGAAACATGTTCTGCTAAATTTTTCAAAATTTTGAGAGATGTTTGGTGATAAAATCACCAGATGAGGGAATTGATGAAGCAAGGTGGCAATACAAAATTTTGTGTACCCCTTGTAAAGTCAATGTTCCATAACGTTAACATTTACTAATGGTGTGTTGTGGTGAAATAATCAACAATAGTATAAGATGCACACAAATGCACACGTGGGAATACTAATTTTGCCGCTGGATCCCGACCGAGACCAGGAAGACAGTCACCCAGGAACTCGTCACCAGCCGACTGGACTACGGAAACGCCCTCTACGCCGGAACCACAGCCAAGCTACAGAAAAGACTCCAGCGCATCCAGGATGTCCCCCGACGCAGCCACATCTCCAGCCACCTGAGGAACCTGCACTGGCTCCCCGTCAACAAGAGGATCACGTTCCGGCTCCTCACCCACACACACAAGTCTCTCCACGACCTGGGCCCCAAGTACCTCAACGACCGCATGACCTTCTACACGCCCACCCGCCAGCTACGGTCCACCAGCCTCGCCCGCGCCACCGTACCACGCATCCAAAGAGCCACCGCTGGAGGAAGATCCTTCTCTTACCTGGCTGCCAAGACATGGAACTCCCTCCCCATCCACCTTTGGCTGACCCAGGACCATCTCGCCTTCAGGAGACAACTCAATACCTGGCCGTTCGAGCAGTAGCATACCCCTTCCCCTAAGCGCCTTGAGACCCTCCCGGGTGAGTAGTGCGCTATACAAATGGTATGATTGATTGATTGATTGATTGCATGAAGCAATATAATTAACTAATTTGTATTGTTATTGTGATGTGAATTAATGCACAGCTTAAATATAAATAAACGCAGCATGAATGTGCTTATTGTACATGTTATTGTGCCAGAAAATCATCGGATATGTAAGTATGAAACGCATTTATGTGACTTACTTTCTAGGTAATAACTAATGGGGAAACATTAGTACGCTGGGAGGTAAACAGAAGGGCTTTCGTTCCATATTTAACATGAATTTGTGTTTGTTTCTATGATAGTTCCAAAAGTGGCCTCTGAGGCCTAGTGAAAACATGGCTGCTCTGGTAAACTGCGAGCAAGTGCCGGACTGCGCATGCATACCCAAAGCCTGCAAGTGAGAGTGGACTGCCTGTGCTCGGATGGGAAGTTCAAGGCTACTGTGCCCTGGAAGTCAGGATGGTTGCCAAAACATGGACAGTCGAGTGTTCTGAACGTGGGAAAGAAACGTGAAGTTACCAGTCAAGGAAGTGACTAGGCCAAAGACTGTCCTAAACAATACCCTTTTATTAAATCGCTGATTCACCGTGAATATGATGTTGTAATGGTGAGGAGATACTCACCCATCCCAAATTTGTCCAATCAGAACCCAAGTTGGTGATGTTAGATACTTTTTAGATAGATTAAGTTAGAGAGGATCGCTCTTTTCATTTCATCTCAGAGTGCTGTCGGATTGCAGATCGATTCCTGGATGTACGATACTTTGATTTATTTCTTGTTTGCTTTGCAGGACTGAAGGATAAGATGAGGGCTTTAGTTAGGGATGTTAGGCGAGAATGAATTTGGAACTATCTATTCTTTGCTAAACTTTCAACTGATCTATGAACTAAATGACTACTTTTCTGAGCTCTAAATAAAATGATTATTCTGAATTAAAGTACAAGATTTTTACTGAATAAAGAATTAATTAATGCCTAAATGTCAGACATATTAAAAGTTTGCTTTTAATAAAATTGGGAAAATGGAACATTAAAGCTGGTCTTGTGATTTTCCTACGCCTAATTTTCTTCCTAGCAGATCCATTGCCACTATGGTGGTGTGTCTGAATAAAATTAATTGTTTGTTAAAACCATGGTAAATTGCTTAAACTATAGATGTAAATAAATGACTATTTAAATAGGTTTAGACACTCCACCAAATGTTACAGCATTACTCCCTTGTATTTCACTAATCCCTGAAGTCGAATTAAATGAGAAAGAGAAAGTGTGCAGTGTTATGGGCCCCACTGGAGAATAAATGTGTCTCCGGAGGCTTCAGGAAAATGATGAGGCTGATTTAAATTTTACTTTTGATGTTCCACTGTAGCAATCCCACAAAATGCCCATAAGCTGATTCCGAGGGCACACTCAGCTCACCAGCCATCCAGCATTACTTTTCAAACCTTGCCCCGTTTGCCTACGCGTTTCAAAGCAGAATAAATATGCTGATAACAAACATAGCAAGTTCATGCTGCCTGTGTGTTCCTGCCCAGGTGAAGAAGCGCAATGCTTTGAAACGCGTAGGCAAACTGTTTTTACGAGGACACGGGGTGAGGCTTGAAAAGTAATGCCGGATGGCTGGTGAGCTGAGTGTGCCCTCGGAACCTGCTTACGGGTATTTTCTGGGATCATTTACTTTGCGTAATTGCCTTACCACGATGAGGAGCACCATCACAGAATAATAAAAAGGTGAGGCTGCTGGCTGGAACGGATCAAGCCTACATGGCAGCACAGCATACCTATGTGATACGAACTCGCCCCCATGCCCTGGTTCCTACTAAGGAGAGAAATGGAGAAATTAGTTAAGACGAGGCAACATACCCACTCAGGGGAGAAGGATAACTCGCTACTGGACTACATATCCCAGACTGCTTTCAAATTTTTGTATGAATGAGAAAGGCCCACTAGGGGGCCGTAAAGCAGAATAAATATGCTGATAACAAACATGGCGAGTTCATGCTGCCTGTGTTTTCCTGCCCAGATGAAGAAGCGCCATGCTTTGAAACGCGTAGGCAACCTGTTTTTACGAGGACACAGGGCGAGGTTTGAAAAGTAATGCCTGATGGCTGGTGAGCTGAGTGAGCCCTCGGAATCTGCTTAAGGGCATTTTGTGGGATCATATATATATACATATGTATATGTATGTTTCGGAAGTGTTATACACTTGTGGGCCTGAGCATACAGACACACACACACACATATATGTATATTCAGTGCTTGTGACTATGATGAGTTTACCCCTGGAAGAGAACTAGGATTACAGGTAAGTAACTTATTCTTACTAACCTTTGGTAGCACTCTTTCTGACGGATTCTCCATCTAGATGCTAATTCCTCACCACCTTTCCTCCTCCTCATTCTGTGGAGTGGAACTAATAATTGAAAAATTTGCCAGGATAGATTTTTCACACTGCTACCAGGTAGTCTTTTCACAATAGATGCACATCTGAGGCTGAATTAGAGTTTCAAAAGTAAACTGATATCAGCGTGTAGGGTTGGCAACTATATAGAAGATTGTGCCTTACTTCCAGAGGTGGTGCAAAGACACTGCTAAGCCCGATGGCATGAACTTCTGGTTTACAGGCGCAATTGCTGATAAAGTTCCATATCAAATGTGGCACCGGGGGATTCAAAATGCAAGGAATCTGCAATTAAAGTATCCATAAGAAAGTGCATTACCTAAGGTAATTATCATGAACATTATATAAGATCAGACACCAGAAAGCATGTTACAACACCTCAGATCCATCCCCATCTTAACCCCTTGGACGCTCATGACGAGCTCAGCTCGTCATGGAGTGCCCATTGACTTCAATGGAAATTACATTGAAGAGCAGGCACAGGCTTAGCATCCAAGTGGTTAATTGTCCTAATATGTTTTTTCTTAGACTCAAAGAATGTAAACTTCCCTCATGGGGGAAACACTTAATATCTCCGGTTACTAAGATACTCATCACCAATGCAAATGTATTGCCCTTCATATCTTCACGACATTGTTAGATACTCTGAAGTCCCTAAAGGTTTACACTATGGCTAGAAAGATTATCCTTAATGTCATCCAAGCCTACCATCTGTACTGAGCGCTACACAATTAGCTCATCATCCTAAACTTCTCCATGATGTCATTCACCTACACCTTGGGGAATGTTACCAGGCAGCACAGTGCCAATATAAATGAAGTGATTTTGGACAAAATTCTGGAAATAAAGCTACTTCTGCACTGACACAGACTAAATACTTTCAATTACCCTGTCCACAGCCCTCTAGTAGCCGCCCACTGCCCCTCAATACGACTGCCATTTAAGCAAACCCCCTAGTCATGTCCTGCTACACCACAGCATCATCCAAGCAGACAGCCCACAGGAGAACTTGTCTGACCATCAATAGGAGCACATGATGGGTACGATTACTCACCTCATACATCATTACAGCCACTTACTACTGACCAGAGTACACGTGTATCCTTTCCTCAAATTAAAGGGCTTGGCAGGCAACTGAAACTTGGTCATCTGCTTGAGATGAAAAAGTCTGCCAATCACACAATCCATCTCTTATAAGCACTCCCAGGGAATGCTTTCCTAACCCCACTGCCCATTAAACCTGAATCAACAAACCTACTCCTCGACCCCACGTTGGGGGCTAATTCACAGAACTAATCTGAGACAAAATCCTAAACGTACTACTTTTGGTATTCACAGAAGGCATTTAGTAGTAGTAAAGTTAGTATTTTGTCTTAAGTTAGGATTTTGTCTTAAGTTTGAATTTTCATCTAAAGTTAGGATTTTGTCCTAAATTGGTATTTTCTTAAGTTAGTATTTTGTCTTAAGTTAGGATTTTGTCTTTAGGATTTTGTCTTAAATTGTGGTTTTAAGACAAAATCCTAACTTAAGACAAAATCCTAACTTAAGACAAAATACTAACTTAAGACAAAAAACAACTTAAGACAAAATACTAACTTAAGACATAATACTAACTTTACTACTACTAAATGCCTTCTGTGAATACCAAAAGTAGTACGTTTAGGATTTTGTCTCAGATTAGTTCTGTGAATCGGCCCCATGCATACCATCTTCACAACTTTGGCGCATTCCATCCTTCCAAATTCACTCTGTTGGTTTTGACTCTTGTCAATGGTCTTCTACAAATTAATCAAGCCACCTTTATAAATTCTGGACAAAATTCAGAGCATCAAACATAGGTAACTAGTTCCTCTATGACACTCTGTGAACATCTTTTGTCAGCTGTCCAAGAAAAACAGTGCCATTTCTTAATCACTGGCTGCAGTTTCACCCATTTTAACGCTACCTTCCTGCCAGGTATATATTTACATTGCTCTTCATGAACAAATTGTCAAGTTGCTCTCTTCAGTCTAGTAGACGGTGCTTCACAGAGTATTTAAGCACAGGCCTGTATCGTTTCAGCCATGGGATCTTTTCCGGGGTTCAGTCGGTAGTACGCCCTCTTTTATTGCTTCCTGGTAAACTTATAAAGGTTTATCTGTTAGGAGGTCAGCACAGGTCTGATAACACTCTGCTGGTAGGCAATCCATTCCAGAGGTCATGCCTGTACTTAGTCCTTTTTAGGTCTCGGCCTGCGAAAGACTGCGCACATGCGCAGTCTCGCTGGCGAGACTTAATGGGGTAGAGTGAACATCACTAGCGAGGTTAAGCCCCGCCCCTCTTCTCCATTGGCTGGCCTCCTAAACGGTGGCCAGCCGAACTGATGTTCTTCTTTCTATTTAAGCCCCGTCCTTGTCAGATTGGGGGGCGTGTTTTTGACTTTCTTTCTTACCTTCTTTACAGTCTTTGATGTTTTTAGGTCTCCGCCTACATGCAAGTCGAGCTGGCGAAGACCTAAAAACATCAAAGAATGTAAACAACAGTCAAAATCACGCCTCCCAGTCTGAAAAGGACAGGGCTTGCTGCCTCTCGAGGACACGAACTTTGTGTTGACAATGCCTCTCTGTTTTTTATGCTGAAACCTAAAAACCGCTCTGTTTAATTGTTTTTTATTGCGCGGGTGCCCATCCCGCGACTTTGCCAGCATTTATATTTTTATTAATTCCTAGTGAGTGCCCACCCCGCGTTATGGCTGCCTATTTTTTTAATTTTAATTACGGGTGCCCACCCCGCTTTATATTATGAACTAGAGGAAGTCTACCCCTCGTTTGCTTCAAGACTCACCGCCGCGGCCCGTGTGGCCAAATTGGATGTCAGGCACCTCCTGCCCGTGACGTGGGTGGGGCCTGAAATCCATCCAGAAGTGCAGGAGACGGCAACTGGGAGCCTCGCTGGCTCCACACTAAGTCCCGGTCCTGAGATGGACCGGGTGAAACGGGGCCCTGGTGAGGCGGGGCTCCCATGAGTAGGGAGAGACCCTCAAGTGCAGCAGCCGGTGGAGAGGTAACGCGGAGGGGGCACGAGGCACATTGTCGCTGCCTGCCCCCGCCGCAAATCAGCCCCGCATGCAGCCGCCCAAGAGCCCAGACAGCGATTGAACCTCCATCGGAGGAGCAGCCTGAGGAGAGCCGGTGAGTGGGGCTCAACATAGTCCGTGTTGGGGACAAAGGCAAAAAGGGCCATGAGTGTTACCTAATCACCCAAATGACTCCACGAGACCAACTGAGAAGTTGGACAAACCTTGGCAAGGAAACCGTGTTACTTTAGCAAAAATCGGTCACTTACAAAAAAAAAATGTCAACCAATATAAAACAACCCAATTCTATTTTTTAAATCAGTGGTATTACTATCCCAAAACAATAGACATTTGTTCATCGGAATGTGTGCGGGATTCACGTCTTTCACTGCCGTAAAAATCTGAACAGCTGTGACTTTCCTTCTTCCTCTGGATGGTGTCACCGGTAATGTTACACCGCAGTAATAACACTTAGTGTGCCTGCCATTACACAAGAGTAATTAGGCGGTTGTGCTATTAGCATCGTTTTTACGTTAGTCACATGTTTCATTCGTGTCGATTGCACCACACTAGAATGTGGAAACTCGTGCGCCTCAGGGTACATAGGCGATCATAATGTAAATGTGCCGTGCAGCGCAGCCTGGGTCAGGGCCTGACACAGCCCCACCTGTCTGAGGCCAGAAAAGTTATTCACTTACCCATGGACCCGTTGGAGCGGTGAATGGCGGAATAAAGTTTAGCTGGAACGGTACAAGAATGCCAACAAAACACATTAATTCCCCAGGGCAGTCTATTCAGGTGAGGTAGAAAGGACCTGACCTGAGGCAGCAATGAAAGAGGTCTTGTGTCGGGGCGTGGCCAGCAGCATGGCAGACTAGACGTGCCTGCACAGAGCTCCGGCCGAGCCCACTAAATATCCGGCAATACTTATTCCCCGAGTCCCAGAAACGCCACCGAAGCAAGGAGCTGTCGCCCGGGTACCTGTTACGGGCTGCTTCGGCGTTGAACCGCAGTTGATCCCGCCTGGGCCCCGTGTGAAACGGCGGCCCCGCTGAGTCTCGGCGACCATCATGGCGGCCTAGGCACCCGGGGAGTATGGCGCGCCTCGGGAGCCGGCGATTCCGCCTGCCGATGTTAACAGCTCACGGAGGCCCTGCGAGGTGATTGGCCGCCGGGCGGACGGTAGCATACCGTCTCCGCCGGACAGTGGGAGCTGGACAGAGAAGATCGCCGCCCGCCTTTCCCAAGATGGCGGCCGGCGCCGGGGCTGGAGTCCGGTGAAGGCGAGGTCCCGCACTGCTGCCGCTGCCGGAGAGAGACAGTGACCGGACCCGGTCCCAGGAGAGAGGTGGCGGTGGTGCCTGCGGCTGGGTGGTGTGCTCCAAACCTGCCCAGCACCGGGAGCGAGGGCCGGCCTCTGAGGCGGCGCCGGACTTAACCAATATGGCGGCTGCACATTAGAGGAACACCGGGGGATGGAGGTGGCGCCGCGGAGGTTCACGGAGGTCCGCCGAGTGAGAGAGAGCCCGGCCCTACTGTCCTGGACGCCCTGCGACCCACACTGCGAGCCCTCCGCCTACAGCTGCCGGCGCCTGCGCCTGAAGATACGGGCCTGGGGAGGTAAGACTCTCGGGGGCGGCCCCCACGAGGCACGAGTGGAGCAATACCCCCCCGGATCCCCCCGCCCAGAGTGCGGCGACGGTGGGACCCCCGCTGCGGAGAGGGTCTATGACCGGGGCCCTGCCCCTGAGGCGAAATAGACAGTGGTACCGGCATTGAAGGGGCGAGATCCGAACCAGCCCGGTAACAGGAGCGGGGGTCTGCCTCTCACCAACTAGGCGGCCGTGCTCTAGAGGGGCCCGAGGCACGGAGGTTGGACCGTAGCAGACTGCCGGGGCCTGCCGGTAGTGAGAAGACCCGGCCCTGCCGTGCGAGTAACCCTGCAGCCCGCACTGAAGCGGGAGGGGCGGGCTGCCGACTCGTGCCTTGCACCCACGACGCTCCGCCGCCTGTGCCTGCACCCTGAGACTCGGGCCAGTGGAGGTGGGACCATCGGGGGAGGCCCCCGCGGGGCACGAGTGGAGGTATACCCCACGACCCCCCCACCCAGGACGGCGCCTGTAACCGGGCCCTGGCCCAGAGACTCTCGGAACCACGCTTGGAGACCATCTAAGGGACTTGAGTGGACGGGGAGATAGTCTGCTCTGCCCCTCTCCCCAATACACGGTCGACCCCCGCGAACACACAGAGGAAGAGGATCTGCCCCGGGAGCTCCCGGTCTCTGGGCAACGCAATCATGGGCAAGAAGGATGCGCTCCCCAAGGCCACGAGGCAGGGCCCGATGGACAATTTCGCTGCTCCGAGACCTCTGGTGGAACAACAGCCCATGCAGTCTGGCGCACGAAATGATACTGACATGCTGCTGGCGGCCATACAGGCATCTGGAACGGACATCCAAGCTTCACGAGCGGCCCTGGAAACGAAAATTGGGGAGGTAGGGTCCGAGGTGACGCTGTTGCGACAGGACTTTCGTAACTTGACCGAAAGAGTCACAGTGGCCGAGTCGAGACTGACAGACAATGAGGGATCGATCTCCACACTTAAGAAGGACATGGCAGAGCTCCAGGCCTCCCACCGTCAACTTCTGTGGAAGGTGGACGATGCCGAAAATAGGTCGAGGCGGAACAACCTACGCTTTGTGGGCTTTAGAGAAGGGATTGAAGAAAGGAGCATGTCTGCCTTCCTCCTCGACTGGCTCAAAAAGACCTTCCCGACGGCGCGGTTCTCCCCGTGCTTTATCATAGAGAGGGTGCACAGGGCGCTCCTGGCCAAACCACCGGAGGGAGCGAGACCGAGACCGGTCATAGCGCGCTTCCTGAACTTTGCTGACCGAGATTTGATCCTACGAGAAGCCAGGAATATGGGAGAGATCCGCTTTGAAAATGCGACCATAATGATTTTCCCGGACTACAGTCAGGAAGTCTCGAAGCAGCGCCGCTCCTTTGACACCGTAAAGGCGAAGCTGAGGTCCCTCAGCATCCAGTATATGCTCCTCTTCCCGGCCAAGCTCAAGGTCATGTATCAGGGCAAATCCATCTTTTTTGCGCACCCGGATGACGCATGGCAGTGGCTCGAGGAGCGCCCCATCCTGAATAGTAGGGAGGCTGCAGGCAGAGAGGCACTTGCTCAGTCACTACGAGAACGACCGTTGTGGGAGAGGCCGAAGCCCCAGCAAAGACGTATACGGAAGTCGCAGAAGAAGACGCCGGCGACTCCATACAGGACACGCAATCAGCAGGACAGGAGACGAGGCAGGTCGGCCTCGCCGGGCAATGACTCCGTGCCAGGCTCGAGATTTAGCAGTCTGAGAAATGGAATCCGCTCTGAAGACGAAGATATGGAGGAGTCGGAAGGCCGCGCATCCGGAGGAGAGGAGGAAGATGCAAGGAGTGATTCGTTGCACCCTCTGGCCAAAGAAATCCGGCAACTGGAGCAAGACTCTACAGGTCAGGAGGGACAAGTGGACACACAAGACTCGCAATCGTGAACAAGGGTGAACTGAGATCGGGAAAAGATGGCGGCTCGGCGATACGGAGCAAGCAAGTTGGCACACCCCCACTACTGTTCTCTGTGTTTTTAGCACTGGTTGTTGTTTACTGAGGGGGGGATGTGTGGGAGGGCGACAGGCCTTCTCCCGTGGATAGCTAAGTCCCTGAATGGGATGCAACTGGATGGGGAGGGAGGTGGGGAGGGGGGTGCGGGATGGGGTTTGATTTCCAAGTTTCCCCATGTTGGGGTTGTTGAGGGGGCAGGGAAGGGGGGGGGGAAGTTCATCACACAACAGCAGAGCTATACCAGCCCACACAGGGGGTCTGTCCCACGCCGAGCTCCCGCACGGGGGAGACGCTATGTAGAGATATGGCAAGCCCACTAGATAATCCACGCAGGACTGATACAGGGGTTACTGTTCTCACATGGAATGTGAACGGCCTGGGGTCCAAAATTAAGAGAGGTCTGGTTACCGCCTACCTCAAGAGACTGGCGCCTGACATTGTCCTCCTCCAGGAAACTCACTTAAGAGGGAATCACTGCGCTTTCCTAGCGAGAGGGAGATACACTGTTCTAGCACATGCAGGCTATACTACGGACTCCAGGGGAGTTGCGATTCTTGTACACAAAGCGCTGCCCTTCACAGTTACACGCACCTGGTTGGATCCACAGGGCATGTATGTGGGAGTTCAGGGGCTGTGGAGGAGACGAAGATACACAATTCTGTCGGTGTACGCCCCCCCAAGTTACAACCACGCACACTTAAGGCAGTCACTGCCATCCTGCTAGATACGGCGGACACAACACAAGTGGTGGGAGGGGATTTTAACGATGTGATGTGCATCGAACAAGATAGGTCCGGGTCGACACGCTCAGGGGAACACACAACTGCCCTAGCACGCCTCATGAATACCATGGGCCTCACGGACGTCTGGAGATGGCTGCATCCCACACAAGAAACATATTCTTTTTACTCAGGGGCACATAAGGTCTTCTCCAGGCTAGATTATGTCTTTGTATCCCGGCAGGAGGTAGACGACCTGGCGGAGTACAAGGCGAGAGGACTTTCTGACCACTCCCCGTTATATGTACACCTGGGGCGGGCGACGGGAGTCAGGCGGGCGCAGTGGAGACTAACGGCGTGGGACATCCAAAAGCCGGAAATACTTAGGGGCGTGCGGGCGGACATACGGGTATACCTGGCTGAAAATGAGGGATCAGTGAACTCCGGAGTCACCCTCTGGGAGGCGATGAAACCGGTCCTCCGGGACCGCATCCAGAGTAGGCTGAGAGAAGCCAGGCGGGCGCAGCAGGCCGAGATAGAGAACGCCGCGGCGAGTGTCCTAACCTTAGAAGCACACTACCTCCAGCAGAAAGAGGAGGCCCGCCTTAGAAAACTGCTAGACACACAGAGACACTATCGGGAACTGGCCACAGATGAGGCACGCACCCAGGCATTGGCGACACTACATAGGCTATATGATAGCGGCGACAAATCCGGTAAACTTTTAGCTTGGCTGGGCAGGAAGGAACGGGCCTCGAGATGGGTGGATCAGATCAGGTGCGCGGGGGGCAGGAGGGCGAACACGGATGGTGACATAGCGGAGGCTTTCGCGACCTACTATGAGGACTTTTATAGGGCGAGGGAACTGGGTGACGGTGAGGACGCCCACTACTACTTGGGTGACACAGAGGTGCCTACTCTGTCCACCGACGCTAGTGTGGCCCTAGAGGCGGACTTAACGCTGGAGGAGCTCTCGGAGGCCATGGCGGCCCTGAAGCCGGGGAAAACGCCGGGTCCCAATGGCTTCCCGGCGGAATTTTTTAAGCAAACGGCTGACTTATTGCAGCGGCACATGAAGGCACTCTTTACTGAATCACTCCAGACGGGGAGTCTCCCTCCCGACCTGGACCTGGCCATCATTGTACCTATTTACAAAGAGGGGAAACCTAGGGATGACTGCTCCTCCTACCGCCCAATCTCTCTGCTAAATATAGAGACGAAAATTCTGGCCACAGTCCTGGCTCGGCGCCTGAGACAGGTCATCACGGAGCTTGTACATATGGACCAATCCGGCTTTCTCCCTGACAGGGTGACCAAGCTTAATCTCCGTCGCACCCACAACTGGCTGCAAGAGGTCTCTGGGAGAAGTGAACCCCACTGGTTCCTCTCTCTGGACGCGGAGAAGGCATTCGACGCGGTCCACTGGCCCTTCCTGATGGAGACCCTCAGACGGTTCGGGTTTGGACCTAAATACCTGCAATGGGTTCGACTCTTATACTCGGACCCGAGAGCGAGGGTGCGGGTTAATGGGAGGTTATCCCGCAAATTCCCCATCGGCCGTGGCACGCGACAGGGCTGCCCGCTGTCCCCCCTCCTGTTCACCCTCACCATCGAGATTTTAGCGATAAGGATCAGGCGGAATCAGGCGATCAGAGGCTTTACCTGGGATGACTCTGCCGCCACACAGGAAAAAATTTCCCTATATGCCGACGACGTACTGCTGTTCGTAACTGACCCGGACACAACTATCCCAGCGCTGTTTAGGGAGCTCGACGACTTTGGGGCTCGAGCGGGCCACACGATCAATTGGCACAAGTCGATCCTTTACGATCCACAGGGCAAGGAACGGGGAGCCTGCCTGCCAGAGCTATTGATACACACTACAGAAGGCTTCAAATATCTAGGAGTCTTTATACATTGGACAGGGAGCTTTCCTTCGCGGCTAACCTAGCCCGAGTAATGCAGGAAGCAACCACGGAGATGGATAGATGGAGACAGCTCCCGCTCACCATACTGGGCCGTGCGGCCCTATATAAAATGGTCCTCCTCCCTAAGTTTCTGTATGCACTCCAGAACGATTACTATCCTTTGCCGAATAAGACCATGAATAAAATCCACGCTGACCTGCGTGCCTTCCTGTGGCTGGGGAAGCAGCCGAGGGTGGCGCTGTCTACCCTACAGCGACATCAGTTTAGTGGGGGGATTTCACTCCCCAATCTTGAGGCATACTACTGGGCGGAACATCTCTCCCCGATCAACGAGTGGCTACATGCTGCAGCTGACCACCCCACGTACGCCTTGGAGAGGTCTAAATGGTCAAGTAAGTCCATATTACACTATCTCTATGGGGAAAAGATGGGACGACACTTCCTCCCGGCCACCAGGATTACCTTAACGGCTTGGTATAGAGCGTCAAAAAGAATGGGGTGGGACAAAAGGCCCACTAGACAGACGCCACTGTGGTGCTGCAAATGGCTGGGAGAGTTCCATAAGCTGAAAGGCTTCAGACGATGGGACGACATCGGAATCTCCACAGTGGGGGACGTGATAGCGAGGGGGAACCTAAAAACCTTTCAGGCACTCCAAGACGAATTTGGCCTATTCAACACCCAATTCTACAAATACGTTCAACTGCAACACGCATGGAGGACACAACACATTACACTCTCAGACCTTCCAGAATATGCGCCACTCGAGGGTAGACTGCTCCAGGAGCAGATGGGGAGGGGGGCGGTATCCCTCACATATAAAACTCTGACTAACAACATGCTAGGGGATCTGCAGTGCTTACGGGTCAAATGGGAGGCAGACGTGGGTACCATGGAGGATCTGGACTGGGAGCTTGCCCTCATGCACCCACGGGAGGTGGCCGTCAAGTCGAGGCTACGTCTTATTCAATTTAAGGTATTACACAGATCATACTTTGACAGGGTGAGACTTTTTAGGATGGGCAGAATACCGGACACAACATGCCTCAGATGTCACCACCAGAACGCAGATTTTTACCACATAATCTGGGGCTGTGCAGTCATTCAGGAATACTGGGGGGATGTGCTCCTGGAACTGGGGGAGGTGCTGGGGGCGGACATTCCACGAGACCCTAGATTGGCGTTGCTGGGCGCGACCACGGAAGTAGACCTACCGCGTCCCCTGTGTATCTTTCTGGTGTTAGCGCTAGTAGTGGCAAAACGAGACATTGCACGGCGCTGGGGGGCGCCTGAGAAACCAGACTTAGAGGAATGGAGACGAGGATTAGACCTGTACATGGCGGCAGAGAGGGTGACCTACAAAGCCAGGGGATGTCCCAAAAAGTTTCGGAGGGTGTGGGCTAAATGGAGACACTACCACGGACTAGAATGAGACGTTGTGCCGCGAGGCCTCTGGGACCCTGTTCGAGATAGACTGAACACAGGGATGCCAAGTTTGTAGATATATACTTTACTGCCCGGTCCCCATTCAGGGTACTGTGGGACCACTTGAGCGGGGACAGAGGAGACCAGGAGGTGGGTGATGGGAGGGGGGGGTAGAGGCCTGCTGTTTACCAGATGTATATGGTTTTTGTTTCTTTTTATGTTAATGGTTCGAAAGCATGAGTGCTATTGAGGAGTACTATGTCTCGCGACATCAGAAAAGTTGCGTAATTGACGGCCAGAGCGGAATGTTGACGCTCTACCGTGTGCAGATTCGTTCACTTTGTGATCATTCCAATGCAACAATAAAAATTTATTTAAAAAAAATAAATAAAAAAAAAGAGGTCTTGTGTTGTGTGTGGCTTTGTGTGGCTTTGTGTGTGTGGCTCTGTGTGTGTGTGTGTGGCTCTGTGTGTGTGTGGCTCTGTGTGTGTGTGTGTGGCTCTGTCTGTGTGTGTGGCTCTGTGTGTGTGTGTGTGTGTGTGGCTCTGTGTGTGTGTGTGGCTCTGTGTGTGTTTGTGTGGGTGCAAATGTAATAGGTCTCGCATTTGCGAGAGATTAAGCTATTGGCATCGTAAATCACAATGCCATTTATTTATCTGTTTTCAAAACCAACACATGAATAAAAATGTTGTCATTTACAATGCCAATAGCTCTAACTTTTGCAAAGGCGAGACTGTTGCATTGTAAATGCTTGTTAGGGTAGCTGTTACCACCGCCAGTGATGAATGTTCATTTAACTGTTGCTTTTGTTCGTAAGTTAAGTGATTTAGCGCTTTCGTTATTAAAATGGGATACCCCTTTGGGTCTATAGCCTGCAATCCGTCTCTCTTATGTAATTGTTCATAATATGTGTGAAAACCTATGTTAATCGATTCCTGTGTGTGTAGTGTGATTCCCTGATCATTAATGGATGTGATCTCTGATTGGGGCGTCTCTCTTTTCTGTAACCAAGCTAATATGTGGACTGTTCTGTCCGCTTTCCTATGGAGCAAATGGCAGAATTTTGCTTTTGCTGTATATCCTTGTCTACATTTTTAAAACATACTTTTTCAATGAGTAATACTTCTAACGTCCTGGCATGTGTTCCATCTGTGTTTTTTTCATTTTTTTGTATGATTGCTGCACAGCCATCTCTCGTTCTTTAATTAATAAAAGGTCGTTTATTTTTAATCTTTGAAGAGGCTCATGAAACTGCTTGGCCCGTACCACCACTATCAGTGCATCCCATTTAATGCCCGTAGAGTTAGCAGAATTCTTATTAGTACCAGAATATCACCGTTTTTCATGTCATTTCACTGGCGACATTATGCTTCCTCTAGTGCCAGAAATGGTAACCTCCAGTCAGCCACTCTGTCTGGCCCTATATCTGCCAATACCAAACAGAAATCGTATTGGAGAATGGCAAATAAAATTCTGCCCACAGAGAGATGTCTTAAGGCATGGGCAAAGTGGGCAGTTGCCCAGGGGCCCCACCTTCCAAGGGCCCCCCTTGGAAAGTACATTTTTTGAGCCCCTTTCTGTATAATTTTGTATCTTACTATTTAATGTATAATTCAATATTGTTAGACAACATACAGCTTGAATTTAGCAAAAAATGGGTAATAACATTCAAAGTTACGTGAAACATGGGCCCTCTAAGATATTTCGTAGAGAAATTACCATGGCACTGTGACTAGATACCGTATATTCGCAATTTGCTGCGCAATATACTTGGGAATGAGGGGTGAGGGGGGGTGAAGCAGACCACAACAAGAATTATGTGGAAAAGGCCGCTTTTATTGGAACAGATGCGCATCACATATTAAATAAACCTCGGCAAAAGCCTTCCAAAACTAGGCCTCACTAAATACGTAACATCCCTAACCCCTTCCCCACCCCTCCCCTAAAAGTTCATGACCCCGCCCCCACCCATACAATACAACATTTCAAACATTACAAAACATTACATCACCATATCAACCATTATAACCTATAAATACAAGCCCTCTGTTAACCAACTCCCATGCCTGCCCCTTCACATCTGTCAATCCCCCAAAACGTGTAATCCGAACTAAAAACGACCAACCTATCCTTTCCCTGTCGATAACACAAGTTAGCCATTAATCAACAAACCTGTGCGAAAAACTGCCCACAAACAACTAGACCCCGCACGGCACCTGCTCCAAGCAACAGAATACAGCAAAAAAAACCTGCTCCCCTGTTCCAATGAGCCAACCAAACTAACAACTTATGAAAAATATATAAGAAAATAAGGAAAAAAGCCCTAAAGACTAGAAAGAGTGGGGGGGGGAACAATAACAATGAAAATAGGGAGGGAGGGTGGGAAAAAATTCCTGCCTAAGCTCCTAGCCACCAGGTCACCAAATCTAAAATGGTGGCTGGGAGCAGGAGCCCAGAACATTTATGCTTGGGCTCCTTTTGGGCTACCTACTAGAAAAAGCCCAACACCTAAAATGGCCACTGCCTAACTTCTGACCCCCCCCCCACAGCCCCTTCCAAATTGCCCGGGGGGGACCTCCCTGCGGTCGGCTGCCCCCCCCCCAGCCCTCCTTGGGAGGGAGGGGTGAGGGGGAGTGAAGCAGACCACAACAAGAATTATGTGGAAAAGGCCGCTTTTATTGGAACAGGTGCGCATCACATATTAAATAAACCTCGGCAAAAGCCTTCCAAAACTAGGCCTCACTAAATACGTAACATCCCTAACCCCTCCCCCACCCCTCCCCTACCCCTCCCCTAAAAGTTCATGACCCCGCCCCCACCCATACAATACAACATTTCAAACATTACAAAACATTACATCACCATATCAACCATTATAACCTATAAATACAAGCCCTCTGTTAACCAACTCCCATGCCTGCCCCTTCACATCTGTCAATCCCCCAAAACGTGTAATCCGAACTAAAAACAACCAACCTATCCTTTCCCTGTCGATAACACAAGTTACCCATTAATCAACAAACCTGTGCGAAAAACTGCCCACAAACAACTAGACCCCGCAAGGCACCTGCTCCAAGCGACAGAATACAACAAAAAAAACCTGCTCCCCTGTTCCAATGAGCCAACCAAACTAACAACTTATGAAAAATATATAAAAAATTAAGGAAAAAAGCCCTAAAGACTAGAAAGAGTGGGGGGGGGGGAACACTAACAATGAAAATAGGGAGGGAGGGTGGGAAAAAATTCCTGCCTAAGCTCCCAGCCACCAGGTCACCAAATCTAAAATGGTGGCTGGGAGCAGGAGCCCAGAGCATTTATGCTTGGGCTCCTTTTGGGCTACCTACTAGAAAAAGCCCAACACCTAAATGGCCGCTGCCTAACTTCTGCCCCCCCCCTACAGCCCCTTCCAAATTGCCCGGGGGGACCTCCCTGCGGTCGGCTGCCCCCCCCAGCCCTCCTTGGGAGGGAGGGGTGAGGGGGAGTGAAGCAGACCACAACAAGAATTATGTGGAAAAGGCCGCTTTTATTGGAACAGGTGCGCATCACATATTAAATAAACCTCGGCAAAAGCCTTCCAAAACTAAGTCTCACTAAATACGTAACATCCCTAACCCCTCCCCCACCCCTCCCCTAAAAGTTCATGACCCCGCCCCCACCCATACAATACAACATTTCAAACATTACAAAACATTACATCACCATATCAACCATTATAACCTATAAATACAAGCCCTCTGTTAACCAACTCCCATGCCTGCCCCTTCACATCTGTCAATCCCCAAAATGTGTAATCCAAACTAAAAATGACCAACCTATCCTTTCCCTGTCGATAACACAACTTACCCATTAATCAACAAACCTCTGCCAAACACTGCCCAAAAACAACTAGACCCCGCCACCCAGAAAGGCAGGGGAGGGAACTACCCCCCTTTCTTCCCCCCAGTTGGAAAAAGTCTAAAAAAACTCACTTCTGAACATGCAGGCATCTGGACAAAACTTCCCTGACCTCCAGCAAATAAAGAACCATTCCCAGCCTGGATAAATGCACTCCATCATCACGGAAGAACTCAACTGACTCAAAACGGATATCCCTGTGGGACACTCTTCCGAAACCCAATTGACGGCAAAACCTTGAAATTTCCGAGTTCACCTTCTTCCTAGTCCTGTCAATCGCTCTGGGGTTCACCACCCCTCTCCATACCCTGCGCGGAACTAATTCAGTCCATAGCACATGGCAACCAGACCATTGTTCCTTAATTAAAGTTGAATCCCTCTTCATAGACCGCAGCAGGACCACACCTTTAACTCCACAAAGATTGTTCTCGCCCAAATGTATCAATAAAATATCCGGACATAGGCCTTTCACCATCGCCTTATTCAAACATGGAATGAGTTCCCTCCAAAGCATACCCCCTTTTCCCTTCCACCCAATATTGAACATTTGGTCATTAAAACCCAACATTTTTCCAAAATAACTTTGGGCCACCTGAACTTGGGCCCATTTGATGAACGAATGCCCCACTATCCAAACCGACACTTCTTTAGACTGGGGCCCATCCACAAAACCTGTAAAGAGAAAAAGACAATGAATCTCAAAGCAAAGAAGATGACGCATGCGACTCCCCCACGTTGCTCCTCACAAAACGCTGAAAACAATTAGACGACCAGCGCCCTAACCGCATGATTTCCCCTTGAGACCAACCCCTATTATGCGCTTCAGTCGCTGCTCCAATCCTAGAAGAATGAGTTCCATATTGCTCCCCGTCCAACCCAATCTTCTGCAAAGCTTTTCGCAACACCATGTGCAGTTGGTATGCTGTTACTGGCACCCCATTAATGTGCTGAAAAACAGGATCGCACTCTGTCCCCTCCGACAATGTCTTCCAGCGACGAGCCAAAAGCAATGGGCACGTAACATTAGGAGTCCTTGCTTCTAACCAAACCCCTTTCCCCATCCTCTTCTGATCAGTATTAGAACTAGAAAGCCAAATGTGCACAACTTCTTCTGAGAAAAACACTTCTTGCCAAGAAATTCCCTTTTTTGCTTTGGTACCTAATAGCTCCGAGACTCAAAAAGCCCCAAAAAACACGAATGCCATCAGAGCAGCAAACAAACAAGCTTCAAAGTCATCCCTGCAAACTAAGGGTAAAACTTCCAACAAACGAGCCAAATTCTGCCACGAGTGGGGAGAACGAGACAACTGAACACCTCCACGCTCCCTGGACCAACCTTCAAGCATTCTCTTCCCGACCTCGCCAGCCGAAGGAGAATAGCCCCAAAAGAGTTTCCCCATAAAAGATATACCTGCTAGCTTCCCTGAAATGATCACCCGAGACAGGCCTCTCTCTATAAGATCCAAAATGAACTGAACTACATCTTCAGAACGACGCCAAGCTTCATCTCGCCTACATGCCCCAGACGCTAAAAATGTCTTCCATGCCAGGGAATATGCACCTCGCGTGGACGTAGACAAAGAACCTACCACCAGTTGTAATACCCTGCGTTGCCTACATACCATAGGTGGTCCAGAATTGGGGTCGGTGTCCTGTCCACCTCCTTGTCCAGCCCACGGAATCTCCCCCACTGCGAACGAGACAAAGCATCAGCTATGTCATTGTCCACACCAGGAATGTGCAAAGCTCGAAATGTAATGTCATGCTTCAGGCAGCCTAGCACAAAACCCCTCATTAACTTCAGAATCTGTTCATCTCTAGCTGACTGCCTGTTGACAATCTCGACCACTGCCACGTTGTCCATCCGAAAAAGAACCCTCTTGTGTGCCAGTTCCTCCCGCCAAAGGGTCAATGCTACTAACAATGGGAAAAGCTCAAGAAAAGTTATGCTCCTCCCTCCATCCCTCCAGTCTTGTGGCCACTTTTCTTCACACCACCTGCCTTGCCAATAAAGGCCAAAACCGTCACTGCCCGCTGCATCCGAAAACATTTGCACATCCCACTGCACATCTTCCTCTCTGACCAAGGGCACACCATTAAATGAAGTAAGAAAAAAGGACCACATACGCAAATCCTCCTTCACTCCTGCTGACAAGCGGACATGGTGGTGAGGCAAATGCTGACCAGCCAAGGCTCTGCCCAATCTCCTACAGAAAGTCCTCCCTGCCCTGACGACCCTGCAAGCGAAGTTAAGATGTCCCAGCAACACCTGAATCTCTTTCACCTTCACCTTTTGCTTTGACAGCATGCTAGCCAGCAATTCTAGCATTTTCAACTTTTTGTCATCCGGCAAGCGAGCCCGCATTGCCACTGAGTCAATTTCAATGCCCAAAAAGGATAATACTGTAGCAGGTCCCATTGTTTTTTCAGGAGCCAAGGGCACACCCATATCCTTAATGAGCTCATGGAAAGAGTCCAGAGCTGCCTGGCACTCCGCGGAGCCCGGGGAACCATCAAACAAAAAATCATCCAAATAGTGTGTTACCAAGGTGTGACCTGTGTGGTGCGTGAAATGCCTTTGTAAAAATGTGCTGAAACATTCAAATAGAGCACATGAGATGGAGCAACCCATCGGTAATGCTTTGTCCACCTACCATTTACCTTCGAAATGGATACCCAGAAGATCCCAATCATCTGGATGGACTGGAAGCAACCGAAACGCAGACTTAATATCACATTTTGCCATCTCTGCGGTTGTGTCCGCCGTTACCACTAGTGACATAGCCACGTCAACAGAGGAATATGAAACCGAGGCAGCCTCCTCATCAATGAAATCATTCACCGACGACCCCTCAGGCCATGACAAATGCTGAATTAACCTGTATTGCCCTAGCTCTTTCTTGGGCACCACTCCAATAGGTGATATTATCAAATTCTCTATAGGCCAGTCATGAAAAGGGCCTGTCATCCTTCCCTCCAGCACTTCTTTACTCAGTTTTTCACGCACCACCCTGCTATGCTCCGCCGCTGACTTTAAGTTATCTGCCCATCTTCTCTGCCTTGGTCCTTGATAACCCAAATGAAATCCATACTGAAAACCTTCTAGAAGCTTTTGTTTCACCCCCATATCCTCATACTCCTGCAATGCCTGTTCAAGCTTTGAAAGCCTAACTGGCGTAGGAGCCCTTTGGCCCAGCGCCCTGCGCCCCTCTACCACCTCATCCCCCCTGAAATTGCTGTGAGGTGCCAGATGTACCTGCACCTGACTGATTCCCTTGCTGACTACCCTGCGGTTTAGGACCCCAACATCTAACAAGGGGAAGCCGCTTACCACAGCTCGAGCATTCGTGTCTGCACTTACAGTACTCCCTAGTGCATGACCCTTTATTGAAGTCCCAACATGCCCCCATTCCAGTCTGTGTAGCCGCTCCGCTTCCCACCCCACCCTGGGTGGGCTTCCCCTGAAAGGGCCGATAAATTAACGGCAAGCCGCTAGCTGTAAAAATGGTCTTGCCGCCCGCCGCCGCTCCCATGGTATGCTGCCATAAATCTGTATCTAACTCCCCCCCACTTTGCTTCTGGGTCCCATGCCATCCGAGCCCTAAACTCCTCCTCGTATTGCGCCCATGCATAACCTCCACCAGTAATCTGCGCTTTCTGAATCACATCCATATATTTAAATATAGACAGGCTGCGCTCCGGGAATTTCTCACAATATACGCTTGCATAGAATAAGAACGCTACCGTCCAGTTTTCAATAGTCAATGCCACCTTAGGGCGTTTAGCCAATTCAAACTCCTTCTCCTTAGAACCTTCCTTAGACCTGACCTCCCTGTGCAGAAGTTTCAATATCTCATCATACTAACCCTTCCATATGCGCTCCTTGGTTGCCAACATTAAATGAGCACCCAACAGTTTAGTTAACCCCATGTAAGGCAGATTTTTAATTTTTTAATTCTTTACTATCAAGTGGCTCTTTAACCCCCTTGGCTGTATCAGTATTAGTCCCACTCTCCACCCTATTGTCCAAGGCCACATTTCCATCCTCAGTGCCCACTCCCGCGTCCCTAACATATTTACCTTTGAGCAGTCTCCCCTCCAACACCCCCTGATCCCCTCTGCCCCAGTCCCCACAGACACCATTTTTGGTTTGGCCTGTGTATGAGCTGTCTCACCTGGCTCTAAAGAGGCTGCTCTAGCGGACTCCGATCGCCGTGCCGACAATTCCACTCTTTCCCTTGTCCGAGGAGCCCTCACCAAGGGGCCGCGCTCTCGTCTGTTCCTTGGCTGCTGTACCACTCCTGAAACCTGTAAAACACTATGAGATACGCGAGAGGGCCCTCCCCTCTCCATATCCTGCAATTCCCCTTCCTCGGGCTGTCTTCATCATAATCAAGCAAAATCGGCTCCACCACCTGAAGCCCCTCATTATCAAATTCAACCTCACAGGTCCTACCAGACCCCGCATCAACAACACTGTCCTTCATGTACTCTTGGCGTTCTCTTGGCGGGGGAGCCGACTGTACCCGCCGGTACTTCCTCAAGCGTTGACTCTGAAGCTCCACAGCCGACGGTAAGGTAGACCACCTAGACCTGCTATTCGTTGGGGCCAGCGAGGTCGCGCCGGACCTTCGTGCGCTGACCACGACGGGGTCCCTCAGTGGTAGGGAAAGTGCCGCGCAAGGCTCTGCCCTCCCTTCACCTCGGCGCAGTTGGGCTGAACCGCGCCCTGCCGAGTCTGCTGCGCTGCGCTGATCTGAATCCTGAAAGGAAAACATTTGGACTGATGTGCTGGGACCCCTAATAGAAAAAACGTTCTCTGTCCCCTCCCAACTAGACACCACCGGACCCGCCAATCGCCTCCTTACACGCCCTGACTGCACAATCCTGCCCGTACTCACCACAGGGAAATATGACCCCCCTTCATCAACATCACTCCAATTCAACCTAGAGCCTACCGCCGCTGAAAATTGACCCCAACTCCTGTCCGCCCTAGAAACAACACTCTCACCTTGTTGCCTCCCAACTGGCCCAGTGAAATCCAACCGGCCCCCCAGATGCTCATCCCCACCACGACCCCGTACTCCTGCCGACCAAGAAGGAAAAATATCTAATCCCTCCCAAGCCTGCCCACCACCTGCTGGCTCCAAATCCCTTTGCACCCCCACCAATGAACTAGGAACAACACTCCCAAAACTCTCAACAGGAGAAATGACGCCTGCTTCCCCTGGTGTATCTCCTAAAAATCCATCACTGCCAGAAAATTCTCTCTAACCTCCTCCGCCACTAAATCCGAAAATGCCCTTTTGCAACCCATCCCCCCTCCCACTTGCGCCCATTCACCATCGCCCTTGGAGCTCTCCCCAACTGATAAAATCACCCCTAAGGGATGCCGGGGGCGAAAACAACAGGGGACTACCAAAATTCCCCCATCGCCTAAAGCCACTTCCTCCTCTTCATCAAATTGCTGTTCAACATCAGCATCACAGGCAGGTGGGGCTGAAAACACGTTAACCAAACCCCCCTGCAGGCCACTATTAACTTCTTCTGTGCCCTCCAACAAATTGCCCTGCACATTGACAAGCGGAGCCACAGAAAAACCTTCCCTTGGATCCCCTCCCACCTCCCAGCTGCTCCGCCCCTCCCCCAGCACCACAACACCATCGCGCTGGCTAAAATCCCCAGCGTGGACTCCTGACTCCACCACACGCTTCCCAGTGGGGACGGAGGAGGAGCGCTTCTTCCTCCCCCGGCGGCCCCCACGCTTAACAACCTTAACATGCGATGCGCCCGCCTCCCCGCATCGCTCACGGGACCGGGCAGCATCGGTTGAATTCTCTAAGGCGGCAAAATGCTGTAAACCGCCCGCCAATACCTCACGCACAGATCTGCCCGCCAGCTCAGATCCTCCCCCGCGCGCACCACAAACAGAAACCAGCTGGGCCGGCTTCCTCGTACGGGACCGGCCCCGCTCACTCACTGGTGATGACCGCCGACGCTTAAGCGATATACACGCTGCCACAGCAGCTGCGACCCTAACCGAGGCCTGCCACAAAGGGCGTGCCAACCCCGCTCCAATGACGAGGTCCATTTTTCCCGCCTCGCTCAATAAGCGAAGCGCTTCGAGGACCCTAACGTCTTCCATACTTCTTGGTAAAAAAAAAATTATAAATTAATACCTCGCTAAAAGTGAAACTAACGCAATTATAAGACTAACGCAAAGCACAAAAAATTCCTGCCTAAGCTCCCAGCCACCAGGTCACCAAACCTAAAATGGTGGCTGGGAGCAGGAGCCCAAAGCATTTATGAACACAACAGAGAAAGGGTTTTAAGTTTTCGGGATTTCTGGGTGCTCATGCAGTATTAACGTCAAAGTTTTTTATGTGGTCGGGAGTTGTGGTGCTAGCAGGGAGGGGAGACCCAAATAACCCCTCAATTTAAATGTGCAACAAACACATCTAGAGCATTAAACACAAAGCCCTGCGCACTCAAATCAAGTATAGCAAATAATATAATAATGTAATTGATTGAAATATGTCCAACGTCGTATCTTGTAGTTTCTTATAAATCTCCTTTTATTTGGTCATCAGATCATAGACATTTTACAGCCAGCCGACACGTGTTTCGTTGTAGGTCTGTACATTCAGAGATGCTACAACTCTTCAGGGCTCAAAGGCTGAATCCTTAGTTTTAAGGCCCACGTCCGGTGATAATTCCGACCCGGCAGGGTAACTTAGTATTGAGAAGATAACGGTAAATAGCACTCCGATAGTGAATAAATTGTTGTAGTAGACACCAGTAGTCTGTATCTCAGTGCAAAAAATAATCACTGTTCCAAATCCTTGTAGCCAAATAAGTTTCCTTCATAAACACACGGGTACGTGTGTTCTCACTCACTCTAGGGCCGAATCGCCCTCTCTTCACTGGCGTCTGCGACCCGGAAGATTTATGCTTGGGCTCCTTTTGGGCTACCTACTAGAAAAAGCCCAACACCTAAAAAGGCCGCTGCCTAACTTCTGCCCCCCCCCCCCAACAGCCCCTCCCAAATCGCCCTGGGGGGACCTCCCTGCAGTCGGCTGCCCCTCCCCAAGCCCCCCTTGTAGAACAGGGCAAAGTCCATCCTAGTGTAAGTGTCACATGCTTAGACATAACTCAAATATTCCCTTCCCTGGTGTTTGAACTCTCCAGATAACTAACTACCTGATCCATTTTGTGAAATGGCCATTTTATGTTTATAGATTAGCAATTACAGTGTTCTTTCTAAATTGCCACACAGAACACCGCTAAAACTCACTGTCCATATCATGGCTGGGGAGAGGATGTGGTTTTATGTTTAGACTGCTGACCTTGTACCTGGGAAATCAAGGTTCAAGCCTGGGGTGGACTCCACATCCTGTGATTCTGGCCAAATCACTTAATCTCCCTGTGCCTACCAAATACCAAAACAAAATAGAAATGAATGTATCCTCGTGTAACGTAACTGGTGCTCATGTAAAGCGTTCTAATGCCTTCAGGTCGAGTTCATGCTATATAAATCTGCAAAAACAAACAACAAAAAAATGGCTGTGCCCCAGGAAGGAAGCAACTGTTCTGCCGCGATTTATATACAAATTAGCATCATGCACATTATGGGGCCGATTATGATGGCGGACGGACCTGAGTCCGTCCGCCACCATAGAGTAGGAGGGACCGTCCGCAGGGGCAGCGGCGGTCCCTCCGTGCAAATTACGATGTGACCGCCAGGGTGGCGGTCACATCCTGTATTAATAACATTGCGCCGGGTGCTGCTTCAAGCATCACCCACGCAATGTTAAAAATGCATGTATTACATTTACATGCACAAAGCGGCAGGCACCGCGCGGTGCCTGCCGCTTTGTGCATGTAAATGTTCCCATGTGCACCCCCCATCCCCCGACACCCTGGGGGCCCGCAACTGGCCCCCAAAAGCCAAAGTCCACATGCTTTTCCACGGCGGAAAAGCCGCCGCGGAAAAGCATGTCTCCGTGCAAATCCTAATTTGGCTGACGGTGTCCTGCAGACACCGTCCCCAAATAGCCCTCCCCACCCCGCGGATCAGCGGCGGACGGACCTGCCGTCCGCCGCTGGTCCAACCGCAATCCCACCGCCATCCTAATCTGGCGGTGGGTGTTCTATGTGGCTGTGGCGGTGAATCCGCATACTCCGGGCCGGCGGTGGCTTCCGCCGGCCCGGAGTATGCGGTTTCAACGCAATCATAATGAGGCCCTTGGTGCGCAGACCCACATTCCCTCTTTCTTTGCCGTTTAATTTCCCACTTAGTATCATATCTCTTCTCTCTTCATGTACAGGTGCCCTCAAACTGTAAAGGGTATCCTCCGTGCCAACCGTATGCCAGCCCCCCTATCATGTGAACTGTAACTTGCATGACAAAAACTGTCTGTTACATTTGTATGTATTTTTGTTTGCTTCATCTGCCTGCAGGTGCGTTTTCTGCAGGCAAGCGATCTGTATCCCTGTCTGCACAGATCCCATTTCTTAAGTATGGTTATTTAATCCTCTGACATTTCATGTCAGCAACGCTATTGTGTTCCGCCATGAACAAGTGATTCATTTGACATTTGTATAGTCACTCGCATTTTCGACTGTTACTTTCTCATTGTGCTATAATTTTACTTGACACTTTAAATTGTGCTTGCACATGATAGAGCGTTATTTGCTCTTTCATTTGTAGGGGTGTATTATAATCATGAGTAGTTCGCACCTACATATAATCTTTGGTCGTGCTAACATTTCGTTATTAGATTATGTGTTGTAATAATGTGTGGAGTGAAGTGTTAAGCACTTAATTCCTGTAAAATGAAGAAATTAACGTTGTAGTTACTTGTGTTGTAGTTACGTGTAAAAGTGCGTTCCTAACTAATGAATGTTTAAGATATCAATATGTGTTTACTTAACAAGTCTAATTTAATGATTTATTCATGCATGTGCTTCCTAAAGCTTATGTATTGTTCTTTTGGTGCCCGAATTCAGTAGGCCTAAACATGTACTCTCCCTGTTCACTCTCATTGTAAAAAGTTTTCTATTGGAATTCATGTGCATGTCGAATTTGTCTTTCTCACGTTTCTGTTGCAGGTGGAAAAATTCATCCTTGTTAGTTAGAATAACGCTTTTGTTTTGGGAGTTAGGCCTAGGAAGGAGAAGATACATTTGAACAAGCGATACTGATAGTGTGGGGTGGTGTTCTTTCTCAGTGGAGAAGGACTTGGAATCAAGGTCCTCGAGCAAGAGCCTGGTAGCACCGTTGCTGCATGGAAAGTTACCTATGAGGAGGTGTCTAGCTGGATGGGGTGATCTCGTGATGTGATGAGGGGTGTGACCTACAATTTTTTTTGTTGGGGTTAGGTACAGAGTCTGTGCCTGGAGAGGAGAGAGCATCTTAGAATGAGTTCCGTAGCTTTATGCTATTTGACCCATTCAACGTGGGTGTACTTCTTAGAAAGCCTTCATGTGCTGACACATTTTTCTAGAACTTGCCTGGGAAATGCTAAGTGTGGATGTAACGATAGTGGTAGTGTAGGGACAGACTAATTCTTTTCACTTACGAACCTCCAATGAAGGAGGCTATTGATGTGGGGAAGAAGTATTCTTCTTACTGATATTGGAATTGGTAGTCTTGTGCATGTTGCAATGCCTACATTTTACCCGTAGATTTGGTTTTGCATTAGTGCCCATGTACTTTTACTCCTTCAGTTTGAGGTGTTTGCATGTTTAACCTTTCTTGGCTTTGTAATAAACTTGCTAACTTCGGATCTGGAGTTTGTGTTCCTTCAGTAACATGGGCAAATGTAATGGTAATGTATAATTGGCTAACAATTATTTCTCCCCTCCACATTTTCAAGCGGGCAACAAAGAGCCATCGACCAGGGGTTCCAGAGTAAGTCTAGAACGTAGAACCTGGCTCCTTCACACATAAACATAAAAAACCTGGACGACTGGTAGTGTGCCCACTTAATTGCACGCAAACAGATTCACAGAGTTACCCCTACTTTTTCAACCGTAAGAGGCTTCTAAAATTATAATCTGCAGGTAAAATCTAGACATAGCTAACAATTTATAGAAAATTATGATTGGGTAAAGAGGGAAAATAGTACCATCAGATTACCTACTATTGGAGGGGCTTTTGGCCAGACAACTTTATCTAATGGTATTTTATATTGACAATTACATTTTGCCTCTGTCCACCATGGCATTGAAGCACATTTTACCCACTGGTTCCCTTCAGTTTGAGTATCTGCACATATCTTGTGCATATTGTTCACTTTCACCTAAGAATAGCTTATTTTTCCTCGTGAAGAAGCTAGTTCAAAGTGTGCTGCCTATTTTATTTATTTTGTATATTAACTTTACATACCAGCTGTTTATTATGCCTGCACTCTGATTGTCTAGTTAGATTTTATTTACTTTCTGTCTCCTTTTTAAAATTATAAAGTGTTTAAGTAGCATAGTAGCTGCCTGTGATCTGAGTGCTTCGTTGTTTGGTGATTTATTATGAATAAAATGCACGACATAGCAGAAAGGCTTTTTATGGAAAAAAGCTTCAGCAGTAAAGTGGCCACATCTGTAGATGTTTTTAATGCAAACACGTAGCAGCCACGTTTAGATCGTTTTTTAGGTCTCGCCTATTATATCCCGCAGGGATTAATAGGCGAGTATATAGTAGGCGAAACAAACTCTTGACCAAGCGCGGATTACGTCCAGTGCATGTGATCCAGTCGTGTGAGACGCGCGTGCACGTCAAACCCATCAGCCTTGCACCCATTTGCTCCCCGAGCCAGGCATCAGAAGCATCAGACTTCAAAGCAATCCCTTCCACTCCCCCGCCCCCTCCACACCAGCCACGTCACACTACCATTTGTCTGTGCCTCATCAGACTTCAAAGCTGCCGCTCCCCCGTCCGCCGCAGCAGACTTCAAAGGAATGCTCCCCCCCAAAGCAATGCCGAGAGCTTGTTTTTTTTTCCTTTGGATAAGAGCTTGTTTTATTTTTATTTTATTTCCCGGCTGCTTTTAGTTTCATTTCGCGGCCGCTTTTAGTTTCATTTTGCGGCCGCTTTTAATTTGATTACTAATATTCACTGCAGGCTGCTGGAGCGTCGGTAGGTGCCCGAGGCTGTAGGTTAAGTGTGCTGCTACAATTGGAGCAATTGGGAGAGGGGCGTGTAACATTCAGCAGAGTAGACAGGATTCAAGCACCACTAAGTGACTCGCCAGCATTTCGGCAGCCCAACTTGGAAAGAACGGAAGGATCTGTTGCATTAGAGACAGTGTATTGATTCAGCGTAGTGACAGAAGGAATAAATGGTACATGCTGCCTAGGATATGGGATAGCTGTGAACAGTCACGATGTTTGACCCGGGTTTTGTGATTCTTGGATCATCCTTGCGCAATGCCTGTTTGTTTTACATATATTAGGGTTTTACTGTGAAGATCCGACACTGGTCTTCTGGAGGTCTTCTTAGTTTAAAACATCGAAATGTAAAGTCACTGGCTGTATTGCATTTATTTGACGGATTTATTTTAAACTAAACGCTTGGATTATTGCTCATACAATTACGTTTGTTTTTTTGTTTTTCAGTAGTACCATAGCAATGCGCTTCTGCACAGCGAGGCACGAGTGACCCAGGGCTGTAATAACGGATCTGCGCACCAAATTGGGATTAAAAGCTCCTCGCAATGCGTTTCTTCACAGCGCCGCATGAGTGACCCAGGGCTGTAATAACGGATCTGCGCACCAAATTGGGATTAAAGCTCCTCGCGCTGTCTGCTCTCCTAGTTTTTTTTTATTTTATTTTTTTTATTTGTTTATCATGCAAGAATAACAGCACATTACAATGTACGAGGAGCCCTTTGCCTACAACCCATCACGGGCCGGCGGCGGACTGCCTCGCCACAATCATGACATTTACATGTAGCAAGCAGAAGGACCTATAGATCAAGGTTAAGGTCTCGTTATCAATACGGATCAAGCAGGGCAACCCCCGCCCACTACTTCTGTCTGCGTTGCGGTGTGCATTGCGTGTATATAAACTACGTGGTGCATTTTTATCATTTTCTCCCAACCAAAGTCCCATCCCATGAACCCCCCCCCCCACAACTGGTCCCATGTGCGTGCTTCTCGTGTGTGGTAGTGTGCGTCCCGGTGGGGCGTTATGGCTCGTGCCACTCTCCATTTCCCAGTATTCCAGCAGGTGGCTCCTGATGACTCACATAGGCAGCGGTGTGATGGCCTCTCCCACCTAGTGATATGCAATAGTGTAGTGTGCAGCCCTAACCGGGCTCCATGGGTAGGTCATTATCTTGGTCGCCTCCCTCCCCCTCCGTGGAGGCATCCCCGTCTGTTCTGGAGGTTAGGTAAGTCTGGTACAGCCCCCAGAAGTTTTTGGGGCGGCTTCTGGGCGGGAGGAGCTCACTGTATGCGTCTGCCTGAGTGTTGCAGTATTTCATGTCACTAGACCATCTCTTCAGTGTAGGGAGGGGACCCCTCATCCAGCACAGTGCCACCACCCTTTTCGCAAGGAGCAAGCCCATGCTCACCAGCTTTCTCACCGTGACTGGTATCTGCTTTGTGTATCCCATCAGTGCGAGGGCCGGGCTAAGGGACAAGTCCAGTTCCACTATACTGCTAAGTTCTGCAAATACGCAGGCCCAGTACTTCTGAACTCCCGGGCACCACCAGGCTAAATGTAGGAAGTCCGCTATTGGCGCATGACATCTCTCACAGTGTGGCGTGTCCCGTAGGCCGTACCTGTGCAACCGTTCCGGCGTGTGATACACACGTTGCAAGAATTTAAAGTGAATCAATCGGTGCCGCCCGTTCAGGGAAATGCGCCTGGAGGCCGCGCAGCAGTACCCCCACATGTCGTCATCGATTGGAGTCCCTAGGTCAGTCTGCCATGCTAATCTCGCCCTAGTGTAGTGCAGTGCCGTGTGCTCATGGCCTATCCTATACAGCCTAGAAATCAGTTTCTTCGGGTTCTCGGTGTCTATGGTGTATACCAGTTCCGGGACTTCAGGGGGTTCCTCCAGGTCGGGACCCAAAAGATCCAGCAGCGCACTCCTCACTCTATGGTACTGAAAGCGCTGAAGCGCTGAGGCACGCTCCACTCCATGCGCGAGTTGATCCCACGTCTTCACCTTCCCTTGCACAAAGAGGTCACCCATGGTGCGTGCGCCTAAGTCGTTAAGGGCCTTGTACACACCTGGCTCCGCCAAAGTCGGGAGCCATAGCGCCCATTGTATCGGCATGTTGGGTGCATACATCAGTACTTTGTCCTGGCGCTGCAATATAGAATGCCAGGCATGGTTAGTGGACAGGAGGGAGTCTAGCACTCCCACTCTGCGGTCTCTGGGTCCGCATATGGTTGCTGGAAGTGGGGTGGGATCCGCGAACAGTCGCTCCAGGATCACATGCGGGATGGCCGGGTCCCCATGTATCCAAGTGTGGAGATGGGAAGCCTGTGCAATCCTGTAGTACCGCTCCAGGTCTGGAGCAGCCAGACCTCCCTGCTCGTACGGTAATTGTAGCGCCTTCCATTGTACTCTAGGTTGCTTACCGGCCCACGCTAGTCTCACCAGTAATTTGTTAATGGTCGCAAAAAAGGCCTTCGAGAGGACCAACGGGAGGTTATTGAAGAGAAATAGAAATCTCGGGAGTATTACCATTTTCATCATAGCTATTCTGCCCATCAGCGACAGGGGGAGCTTAATCCAAATCTCCACGTCGTCTACAAGTTTACTGTAGGCTACCCCGTAGTTCTCCCTTAGCATCACTTCTGAATCCGTGTGGAGCATGATGCCTAAATACCTCACCGGTTCCGTGGACCATTGGAGCGGGTAATCCATCTCAAAAGGCTCGGTGATAGGGGTCAGGGGGAAGGCCACTGATTTAGGCCATTTGACCTTAAGCCCCGAGAGTGCGCCAAACCTCACCACTTCCCTCAAGACTGAAGACAAGTTATTGGCCGGGTCTCTGACGTACAGCAGAGTGTCATCCGCGTACGTGGATATGCCGATCTTGTAAGTAGGGTAGTTGATGGCTTCATAGGAGTGGTATTCCCGCATCGCGCACGCTAGCGGCTCCGCCACCAGTGCATAAAGTAGCGGGGAGAGGGGGCACCCCTGTCTCGTGCCTCTGCTAATGGCAATCGGCTCCGAGACCGCGTCCCCTAGCCTGATCCTCGCCGTGGGCATATGGTAAAGCGCGCCTAGAAGTTGGAGGAATAACTCCCCCAGTCCCAGCTTTTTCAGTACCCTACGCATGAAGGGCCATTCCACAGAGTCAAAGGCCTTCTCCATATCGAGGAACACCGCCACAGCCTTAGTGTCATGCCTAGTGTGCTGCATGGCCCCCATGACAGTCCGTATATTATAAGTGAGATTCCTTGCTGGGATAAACCCTGCCTGCTCCGGGGCTACCAACTCCGGGGCTACCAGTGCCAGTCTGGTCGCCAGGACCTTAGCATAAAGCTTAGCGTCCACGTTAAGTAGGGACAGGGGGCGGTATGAACCTGGAAGATCAGGCGGCTTGCCCGGCTTCAAGATTGTGACGATGAGCGCCTCTCTCATCGAGAGCGGCATAACGCCGTACTCGCATATCTCATCAAAGAGGGTGGAGAGGTAAGGCAACAACTTGTCCTTGTACGCCTTATAGAATGCCACCGTCAGCCCGTCTATCCCGGGGGCACTTTCGGACCTCATGGTGTCTAGCGCGTCCGAAATCTCCTCACGGAGTATAGGGGACATCAGGAATTCCCTCTGCCAGTTATCGAGGAACGGCATCTGAATATAGTCTAAATAGTTGTCAATTTGGGCGTCTACCCCAGTGATCTTGGTGGTATATAGGTCCTCATAGAATCTCCGAAATTCCGCTAGAATGTCACCCTCCGTAGTGACTCTCTCCCCCCCCGGGGTTCGCAGCTCAGGGATTGTCTGCCTGCGCCTAGTGCCCTTCATTATCCTAGCTAGCAGTGCCCCGGGGCGATCTCCTTCTCCATAAGAGCGAGCTGTCGCGTACTTACCCAGGTGTGTAACCTCTCTATCCGCCTCCTCCTGAAATTCTTTTAGTAGGTCCTGCAAGGACTCATCCCCAAGTGGGGTCGGGTCTAAGAGCTGGCAGCGTTCACAGTCCGCGATCTGCCCCTCAAGATATTTAAGCCTGTTCCTAATAGCCTTGAGGACACTGGAGTGTTTTGCCATGACTACCCCTCTGACGTAAACCTTGAATGCCTCCCAGACTGTCCCGAACCTGTCCACTGAGCCTACGTTAGTGGCGAAGTAGGTGTCTATGTCCTCCCCCAGGTCAGCCCTAAACGCCTCATCTAGCAGTGAGTATGGCGGGAAGCGCCACGTGAACGGAGGGATCCTCTGCTTGGGAGTGGTCAGTACCAGCACCACTGGGGAGTGGTCCGACAGGGTGCGGGGGAGCACCCTGCAGCCCCGAACCATGGGAAGCAGTGTGTGCGAGGACAGCCAGTAATCTATCCTGGTATGGATGTTATGATACGCGGAGTAGTGTGTGTATCCCCCCTTGTCGATGTGCCTATCTCTCCAGACGTCTACCAGCCCCAGTCGCAACATTTCAGCCTGCATCTGCAGAGCGGCCGCCGCCGGGCGACGGGGGGGGCCCGCCGACCTATCCAGCTCTGCATTGAATGTGAAGTTGAAGTCCCCCCCCCAAAGCATCCGATCAGCGGGGCAGCCGGCGCAGTGGGCCGCCATTGCCGCATAGAAGTCCGGGGCATCGTAGTTCGGACCGTAGATGTTCATGACTAGTATGTCGTGGCCCTTGCCCACGCACCTGCTCAACACAAACCTTCCTTCCGGGTCCGCTTTCAGTAGTGTGAGAGACAACTTAGATTTCGGGTTGACCCATGTAAGAACCCCCCTTGCATGTGTGGTGAAGCCCGCGTAAGTGGCGTGTCCCTGAAGCCCCCTGTGCGTGAGCATGTTGCTGGTGTCAGGCAAGTGAGTTTCCTGCAAGAGTGCCAGGTCTATGTGGTGCCGAAGTAGGTACTGCAGCACCTTGCGGAGTTTTCTGTAATCATTTAGCCCCCTAACGTTCCATGTGACAGCCTTGAGAGTCTCTGTGTCACTCAAGAGGTCATCCTGTGTTGCATCAACCATGGTCCCTAAAAGAGCACATTAATGTCAAGGCCCTGCCATTCACCACTCCCCTCCGTACATAGCAGCCGTACACGCCCTCCGAGGAGCATAACATTTCACAGCACAATCTGGACCCCCCCCCCGAACAGTCCTGAACCCATAACCCCCACCTCCCCCCCCACCCACAGCACACCAACCCCAACCTGGTGCGGCCGAGCCCTCCAACTCCCACGTCCCCCCGCCTCCCACAGTCACCCAACCCCCAACCTGGCGTGACCGAAATTCCAGTGCCCCTCCCCCCCCCCGCATTCACACCCATGCAACAATTCCCCATTTCAGCTCGGTCCGAGCCGTAATCGCTGTAAGCGCTGGGGCAGAGGTAGCCTGAGTAGTCTTTATGTCGTCCTCCTCCCCACTGGGACTATCAAACAGTGTCCTTCAGCATGCCCCTTCGCCAGCGCCCCGTTAACGAGATTCAGCAGTGTCTGCTAAGCTCCACAGTCCACCATTGTGCGCGAGTGCTCACCTCTCCGGCCCTCCACCCCCAGATTCTCCAGTACCCTCCTGTGTCTCGCAAATGGGAGCCAAGTCCCGCCTAGGGCAGTTCCAGTAGCGCAAGCGCAGCCCCCCAGCGGTCCCAGTACATAACACACAAATCTCACCCACAGTGCATCGAGTACCAGTCCAAGGCCTGTGGCGGTGCGCCCCTGAGCGGCTATCTCCATTAGGCCTACGAGGGGAATCAGGGGTGCTGAAGCGATCAGTCACTCGGGTTGCACTGCTGACCGCCCTCCGTTATTCAGTCCTGTTCCTCGAGGTCCCCATTGCAGTTCCGTTCCGCCGGGTGTGGGCTCGGACTCCCCCGGGCATCTTTCATCCAAACCTTCAAGGATTTTTGCAGTTCTTTAGGATCCGTGAAGAAATGCGAGCGCCCCTGCCTATTGATGCGTAGTCTCGCTGGGTATAACATGGCGTAGTCCAGGCCCAGGTCTCTGAGTTGCTGTTTGTACGGAACAAATCTCCGTCTCTCCTCCTGGACCTTAGAAGTGAAGTCAGGGTATAGCGATATGTCCATTCCCTCGTACTGTAGTTTGCCCTTTTCACGGGCCGCTCTGAGGGCTGCATCTCTATCCCTGTAATTTAGCAATTTAGCTATAATCGGCCTAGGGTTGGCGCCCGGGGGGGGCCTCGGGCCGAGGGTGCGATGGGCGCGTTCCACTATGAACATCGGCGAGAAGGTGTCGTCCCCCAGCATCGTCTTCAGGAGCTTTTCAATAAACAGTTCCATTTTGCCCGTTTGGGTCGATTCAGCCACGCCCGTGACGCGGATGTTGGAGCGCCGGGAACGCGCCTCCAAGTCCTCCGACTTCTCCTGGATGACCTGAAGTAGTCTACCAAATTGCTTACGGTCAGAGTCCCACTCGGTTTGTGCCTCCTCTGCCTCGGTGAGCCTGCGTTCTGCCATGTCCAGTCTCTCCGCGTGCTTGTCCACTCTTTCTGTCATCCGGTCCATCCGATAGGCCAGTGCATCAATCTTGCTTCCAATGGCCGACATACCCTCCTGCAGCCCTTTCTCCATAGTGGTAAGCATCTCTTTGATTTCGGCACATAGTGAGGGACTCCGGTCACCAGTCGTGTTCGGGGACTGGGCTGCCGGTCGTTCCGGTTCCTTCTGCCTTCGCTGTTCGAACGCCAGCTTCGTTTGCGTCCGGTCTCCCTTGACCATCGTGAAGATTCGGGGAGGCAGTGGCACTTTCCGACGGGGAACTCACTGTATGCCTGATCTATGCGTGTGCACTCTCGCTGGCGGTGAAAGGCTGCAGTGGCGCTGTAAGCTGGGCTGCGTGGGGAGCGTGGCCTGCTGGGGCCTGGTGTCGCCACTTATGCCCGTGATTGTCCTCCGGAATGGCGGGGAGGTCGCCCTCCAGTATCCCCAATATGGCCCAGGACAGCAAAAGAAGGTGTATGCCAGTCTGAGGCCCGGGCCGAGCCTACCTTCTGGGTGTTCTGCGGCCGCCACGTGGTCCGCAACCTGCCCTGCAGGCACACCGGCGTCTCCCTCGCCGCCCCCTCCGGCTCTCAGGTGTGTGTCAGCTGCTCCGCTGCAGCTCCGGTGCGTGGTTCCGCCGCGTGAGGCAGTCAGGGGGCCAGCCACTGCCAAGTATCATCCGACCCCCAGCCGACCGCTCGCTCCTGCCGCACGTCGGGTGACGTCGCTCGGCCTCGCCGGGCAGGAAAGGCCGGGGATTCGGGCCTGGTCCGGCGCCAGAAGGGCAGTCGGTCAAAGTAGGGTTTCCCTGGGCCGATTTCCGCCAAAGTTGCAGGCGGAGGTCCGTTAGGGATAGGGGGGACGACGTCCGCTGGCTAGTTGTGTGTGGCACTGCTGATGAAGGATTAATGCCGGATAGACGGTGGCGCTGGCTCGGAGCTCCGCACTTACGCGTCCGCCATTGACGCCGGCTAGCTCCGCCCCCGTCTGCTCTCCTAGTTCTGCTACCACGAGGGAGCGTTGCTCAGCAATGCAGATGCTTTGGCAGGATGTCTGAGTGTGCCGTACATGCTATATAGTGTTGGGCTTTCAGCATCATGTGCTTCGTTTACAAAACCCAAACAAAATCAATAAGACAGCCTTGAGAGGGAGGGAGGAGAAATGTTTCTGCATAGATTGCCTGAAAATAGTTGGTAGCCCATTTGGAGACACTAATTGCACAACCAGAGGCAAATTGCTAGGCAGTCAAAATGATTTTTTGGGCAAGAGCGATGTAGAGTATTTGGAGAGTGGGTGAGTCACCACCTGGTTATTTGTGATTTCATGTCTCTCAGACAACAAGGACTTTTCTAGGACTAGTTTAGAGGCCTCACTTATTCTTTACATATTTTTAAAGACATTCTATAGCCACATTGATAAAGTAAATATTTTCGTATCGAAACACAAGAGAGCTTCATCAGCAGTGTTTTTTTATGTCAATGCAATGCATCACAGCAAAAGTGAAAGTGATCTTTTTATTTATAGCAATGTAATCTAAAATATGACCTGTGTACTTATAGGCCACTTCGGAAAATGTCCCTTCACAGAGAATAACAAAATCATCCGCCTAACATTTATTGGGTAAGGAAGATTAAGGCCCGGATTAGGAACTAAAACCTGCTGTAGGACAAATGTTAAAACTATCTTCACACTCTTTCTCCCCTTTCTATACCTCTCTTTTCATCTCCTCATTCAACCATCCACCTCTATCCATCCACCTAGTCACTCACCCATCCATCCAGACTCCTAGCCAGTCACCCACCCACACATCCATCCACCCATTCATCCATCTAGCATCAATGCATATTCTCTCTCTCTCTCTCTCTCTCTCACACACACACACACACACTTACTTTAATTCTATATCTCTGTTTCTCCCTCTCTATTTTTCTGTAGCCCTCTCTGTACTATATGCAGTAAACATTGGGGAGCTTTATAAAGTCACAGCAGCACCAGCAGTGACCTCTGGGCTTACAATGGCTCCAGTTCCATGTGAATGGTTTATGATTACAGAAATGTGCTCTTTAGAGTAGCTTTGGTCCATTAAAGGGAGAGGTGCAGCTTTGAAAAAAAAATTCCCATTTGGGGACATGTCCAGCGGGGCACATGCAGTCTGCTCCTACATACGCCATGTTTCACGTGTTGTTACCTAAGCAATGGTTTGAAATAGGGTTGCTAAACCAGAAGCACACACAAACACAAACACGCAAAAGCACACAAACAACCACACATACATACACCCACTCACACACACACACAACACACGCACACACATACAACCACAACTGCAAAATCACACATACACACACAAAAACACACACCCACACACACATACACACATACACACAATCACACATACAACCACACACACACATACATGCACAACCACACACGTAACCACATTCACACACACCGACACATACAAGCACACACAACAAAAACAAACACAGCACACACATACACACATACACACAATCACACATACAAACACACACAACCACACACACAACCAAACATACAACTATACAGACACACAACCATACACACAACCACACGCACAACACACACACACAAACACTTATAGACTTTTGTTGCAATTGGTGTTGCAACATTTTGCAATGCCAATAGCTCAAACGTAATTAATGCGAGACCTATTGCATTGCAAATGCTTGTTTTCCTATTTGTGGCACACGATTCGAATGGAAAAATAACATTTTAAAGAATTCCAGAGCTTGTGGAAACCAGACCTCTTTGCTTTGCAATGATTGTGAATGACTGCTTTAATTGTGTGTCATAAAGCATTGCTATTTCAATATTTAGTTTCATGTGGAGCCACTTAAAACGAACCAGCAAGGTATTCTAGTCCCATCAATCCTCATCTGTTGATATTTCACTAAATTGACTTTCTTGTCCCACCCTCAGTCATCTTTCAGGCCTTTTTTAGGTCGCGCATCAGAGCACATACAATGCTGACTGCAAGACCTCTTGTTTTCACTATAGGCAGGTAACTTCCGCCTGCTGCTTACCATACCCTAGTCAAAAAGGAAGATCATCCTGGAGTGATTCTGAAGTCATTGGATGACGTCAGCCAGCCATTCCTGGGGACCTCATCGCAAGCCATCCTGAAGTCTGCCCACAGGGCCGATTATTTAAATGGGATGACTCTTACTGTAATCACAAAAACTACGCTAGGATGGTGTTCTGATGATGACTTACTGTAATCACAAAAACTACGCTAGGATGGTGTTCTGATGATGACTTACTGTAATCACAAAAACTACGCTAGGATGGTGTTCTGATGACTTCCACTGACAGGGAGTGATTACCTTTTACAACTCCACGAATACTAACTGACAACATCAGGATGAGTGGGAATGACTCCAGGATGGGCTCTAGACAATTTAAGGATGACTGATGATTATTCCTGGATGATTCTATAACCGTTTCAGGATGGAAGTCAATTACTCTGGGATGATCCCATAACATTTTCAGGATGAGTGTGGATTATTCCTTGATGATCCTATGTCCGCTTCAGGATGGCTATTGATTACTTTCGAATGGCCCTATGACATTTTCAGTATGAGTGTAGATTACTCTCGGATGATTTAATGACAACTTAAAAATGAACATGTATTACTCAGGATTATTTAACCCCTTCCATGCTAATGACATGGCCAGCTCGTCATGCAGTACCACTGGAGCTGTGCTTATGACGAGCTGGCCTGGTCATGAACAATGGGATTTGAATAACTCCAGCACCCAGCGGGAATTGCCTGTAGCATTGAAGGTGTTAAGGAAAACTAAAGAATGTGTGGATTACTAAATGATGACTACATAAGGATGATTTAATCAATATAGTATGCCTGTGGATCACTAATAAATCATTACGGGTTGGATTACACCTTGACAATTCCATGTTAGGAGCACATTGGCCAGCAGAGACTTAACATTTCACCTACAACAAGCCAGGGCTATTGGCTTTGTCAATGGGTGTAATGTGTTTGAGAAACACGCAGCAACCCAGACTTATACTAAATATTCGAGCAGGTTTCAAAAGGGAAACGATGTGGCATAGTGTTACAGTAATCGACTTAGAAGTATCAAATGCGGGTTCGAGCCTGCACTGCTCCTATGCTTTTCAAAAAGTTTTCCTTCCATTTGCGCTCTATATTTAAAAAAGGCTCGATTTACTGGCCTCACACCATGCGCTATTTTGTAAACTAAATCTAGTCCCTGGGGCACTGGGACTAGAAGGGCACATAAACATTTAATATCACTGGCAGGACCCAGCAGCGCTAAGCCCAGGGTTCGTGAGCCTAGGAGCTGTACCTGCTCTGTTTACCATGAGTGGAACGGGCCTCAAAATTGGGGTTGATCTGGCCACCAGAGACTTAACATTCCACCTACAACAAGCCAGGGCTATTGGCTTTGTCAATGGGTGTAATGTGTTTGAGAAACACGCAGCAACCCAGACTTATACTAAATATTCGAGCAGGTTTCAAAAGGGAAACGATGTGGCATAGTGTTACAGTAATCGACTTAGAAGTATCAAATGCGGGTTCGAGCCTGCACTGCGCCTATGCTTTTCAAAAAGTTTTCCTTCCATTTGCGCTCTATATTTAAAGAAGGCTCGATTTACTGGCCTCACACCTGCGCTATTTTGTAAACTAAATCTAGTCCCTGATGGGGAACTGGGTAGAAGGCCACATTACTGGCAGGACCCAGCCCCAGGGTCCGGGTCTATGAGTGCCTGCTCTTATAGGCGAGGGAGGCCCCGCTCTTGCAGAATCCGGGTATTGGTCTCAGCTCGGGGGTGCGTTGACTGGATGTGCGCGCGCTATCGTGTCGATGCACATCAGCCTATATCTCGAGTAAGCTGGACCTCAGCTGCAGCATGTCTTACCTGAATAAATGTGGAATCCCTCAAGTTTTCCTGCTTTCAGAAGGTCAAGTTTGAAAATATAGAGACCGAAGCCGATCCATCGTGCCCTTTTTATGACCATTGCACCCTCGCTGAATTCGTCCTTGCAGCAGACCAATGACGTCACTTCCGGCGTTCCCGGATGTGCGTAGTCTTCCGGAGCCTACCTGATTACTTCAGGTATATGCCTAAAGGTGAGCGCAAGCATGCTGTAATGTTAACATTTTGGGTATTTAATTGTTGCACGTGTATTTGCATTAAACAGTTAAGGGAGCGCAGAACTGCTGTCTATTGAGGACCCGGGTTCGAGTCCCAGCGCGGGCAGGCATTATTAGGTTTTGATGCGTTTCTGTAAAAAAGTTATTTCAGTTTGTGGGGACTTTTAGTAAATAATATGTAACTGATAAATATGGTGTGCAAGGGCCTTGAATTCCTCTCGCTGAGCCTCGCTGCTTTATTCCTTATTGAAACAGTTGCATCTGATTGGCTCCTAAGCTGACTCCATATGAGCAGCGAGGTGCTCGTGGGAAATCAGGTTTTCCGATGCGGGGTTTCTTAAAATGATGATTTACGATCCTGCTGCCGATCGAGCAACCATTTGTCTGGTACTTTTTAAATTCAGACTAACTGAATGTGTATAGCTGGGTTTCTGCCTCTTTCACAGATATCCTTGTGTGCAGTTTAGAAGTTACTATCGGACTGACCTATCATCAAAGAGCTGCATACAAAATTTGTTTTTTTGTGTTGTGATATAGTTAGAACTTCTCCATTCTTTCAAATTTCGAATGTTACAAAAAAGAGTTTTTTTGGGCAGTTATAACTTTTTATCTGTAAAGCCAACCCCCAACCACTATATACTCTTTAAATCCTGAGTTTGTGCTTCTCCAGAAAAAAACCCTCGTATAATATACTGCCCACCATCTGTGGATGACTTGATTTCTAAACCTTGTAATCCTCATTGGCTTATGTGACATTCCCCGTAGACTGATTTATTGTCTCTGTATAATGTGTGCTGTTATGTAAAGTACTGTGAGACCCTACACTCATGAGTAACGCTCTACAACAAATGGCATGGATATGAGAGAGAGCCAACGGCAAGATGAGGGGCACTAGTGGAGGGTGGCAGTGAGGGAATCCGAGGAGGAGGTCATGGGGTGGGGGTACTACAGAGAGATGAGGGGCACTGCCGGAGGGTGGCAGTGAGGGAATCTGAGGATGGGGTCATGGGGTAGGGAAATTACAGAGAGATCAGGGGCACCTGTGGAGGGTGGCAGTTAAGGAGTCCGAGGAGGAGGTCACGGGGGGGGGACTACGAAGCGATGAGGGGCGCTGGTGGATAGTGGCAGTGAGGGGATCTGAGGAGGAGGTCATGGGCTGTGGGGGATCTACGGAGACATGAGAGGCACTGGTGGAGGGTGGTAGTTAGGGTGACTGAGGAGTAGGCAGTGAGAGGGAGTGGCTACGGTGAGATGAGGGGCACTGTTTGAGGTTGGTAGTTAAGTTATCTACAGAGAAAGAGGTGAAAGAAGATGTCAAAAACACTTTTGCTCCAGCACTAAAGCCGGACGATTAGGACAACTGTGGAGCATACTTTAACATGCATGCTAATTAGATTTACTGCTATTTTCAATGTTTCAAGTTTGAAGGTGATTTTACTATTGTATTTTACTGGGAATAATGAAAGTGGAACTGAATGGTGGCTGATATGGGGATGGGGATGGGGATGTCTTTTGCGCTTGTTAAAATTATTTCACCCTAGTTTATTTATTTTTTATTTACATTGAAATATAGCGGACGCGTGTTTTGTGTTCTACACATGTGACAGCGTGTCCATCTCCTCTGTTGCACGAGGGACTAAATAATCTGCGTGTTCATGTGGGGGCACTTTTATCAGTGTTTATTCTGCTCTGTGTTTCCCTCATGGTTGTACGGAATGCATGCATAGTGCTTACTACCCCTAACAAGCACCTAAAGCGAACCGCAGGCCCCCTCGCCGTGCAGCAATCCCACCCTGCGGGTGCCACCTTCCTCTACATAAGCCCGGTATTTGTAAACCTCACCCTCACAACCCTCTCACCCTCCCTCACCCTCACACCCCCTCACACCCTCACCATCACCCTCACACCCCCTCACCCTCACACCACCTCATCCTCACCTCACACACCCTCACCTACCCTCACCCACACTCACCCTCACATCCCCTCACCCTCACACACCCTCACCCCCACACGCCCTCACCCTGCCTCACACCCCCTCACCCTCAACCACTCACACACCCACACCCTCCTACCCACTCACACCACCACACCACCTCACCCACCCCCTCACCCTTATCTTCTCCTGTGCTGATCTGCTGCTCTCTTCCACCCCGCCTCCTTCTTTAACTCCCTGTTCTCTTCTCCTTTGCTGATCTGCTGCTCTCTTCCACCCACCTCCTTCTTTAACTCCCGGTTCTCTTCTCCTGTGCTGATCTGCTGCTCTCTTCCACCCGTCTCCTTCTTTAACTCCCTGTTCTCTTCTGCTGTGCTGATCTGCTGCTCTCTTCCACATACATCCTTCTCTAACCGCACACACACATACATACAACCACGCACACACACACAACACACATGCAACCACACACACACAACCACACAAACACACACAACCACAACACACACACAATCTCACACACACACACACACACAACCACACACACACAACCACACACACACACACACAACCACACACACAACCACAAACACAACCACACACACAACCACACACACAACCACACACTCAACAAGACACTTTTTTACATGTAAAAACTTTTACCATTAAAAATTAAAAACAACATTAGGTCACTATCCTTTATTTATAACATTTTACACAAAATTGTGAGTTTGCACATCAATACATGTAAAAAAGGACAAAACTAAACATGTAACTTTACTAATGCTATAAATGTAACATTTTGTAGATTTATAACTATTCACTTTACAAAAAACAAAATTAATACTTTTATAATTTGAAAAAATATAAACAAACAAAAAAAATTACATTTGCAACACCAAAAGGTCAAACTTTTCTATTGCGAGACCTATTGCATTTTTAATGCTTGTTTTGGTTTGTGGCTAACACACTTACTTTCCTGCCCTCTACTGAGGCTGGGATTTACCCATAAGGTTCAACTCCCTTATTGTTGTTTATCTATATATTCAGGGGACAGACAGGGAGTCCCATTACTGCCTGTACAGGCAAATACCCTTTCTCTCTTCATTGTTTACCAAGTAGTTTTAAATGCCAAGTCAAAGTGGAATAATACCAGGCGAGGAACTCAAAGTATTGTCTCTGCGCGAAAGACCCACAGCTCAATTTCCATATTTAAAGTGTTTCAATCTGTTCTCCACAGTATGTACATCAGTTGAATGTGCAAATAATTATTCAAGACTATTGGAAGCAGAAAAAATGATGGAAGTGAATGAAGGAGGACAACTTAGAAAAGGAAAGAAACGTGGGCCATACAAAAAATGGTTATTAGAGGTAAGCGCACATTATAAAACATTACACTGAATCTGTTGAGAGGACACTTCAATCTACAAAACATTTTTACTCACAGCGGCCAGTAACCTCAGAAGACACTCTCTTTTATAATGACAATTATATTAAAGTCTGCTTTCTACACTAGTCATTTTCAACTGGACATTTGCCTCGAATTGCATTGAGGTTTGTATTTAGAGATTAGGGTGATATAAATTGTCCAATATACAGAGACACTAAGATCTAGTTAATAGTACTTCAGATGGCTCATATTTCTTTTTGAGACAGCAGTGTCAAAGAGGCTTCCTTGGAAAGAGAATGATCTGCTCTGCATGATTTTTGATGTACCCTGCTGATTTCTTTCGTGTGACTGTTTAGTTAGGCAAGTCCTTAATAGAAGAAACATGTAAGTAAGTAAGTAAATGTTGTCTATGCACTTAATATATTACTGTAATCGTCTTCAAATTCATGTTCTGCGGAGACAAAACAATGCGTTTTGCTATTAAATGGTGCAGTAATTTGAACGTGATCACAAAGTTAAATTGTCCAGTTTTGAGAATACATTATTAACCGAATAAGTCACCAAACTATCTTCTCTGATTTGACTTTTAGAAGTTGCAAAAAGTCCTGTGCTACACGTTATAAGTGCTAAATTCAATTAATTGGTCTTTTTCTGTATGAGAGTAGACAGAACATTTCATTAAGGAAGCAGATGACAACATTATACAATATGCAGCACCAAAGAAAATAAAAGAAGGATCCTTGCAGACTTCAAGCACAGCAGATGACAGTATCCCCACAGGTACAGTATGAAATTATATACTCTCTTTTATACCGCTTGCATTAACAATTTGATGCATGAAAGTGTATAGTTTGAAAGCGCATCACCTGCAAAAATGAAGGGCCTCATCAACCCACATTGAGTTTCTGCCACATAAAATGTACTTGGTTACTGACACATAATACATTTACAATCAAATTAAACATATTTTGCTTACTAAATGTACAATAACATATTTTCTTTTGTTACAGTTCTTCATACATCACCTTCTGCAGAGCACTGTACATTGCATTCAGACAACAGTACAGCATTACCAGATTATACCCTACCAGTAGATGACACAGATGGAGATCCAATTGACGCTGTTTGGGATACACTTTGTAGCAGCTTAAAAGGTGAAATGGATGCTCAGCTTAAAGATGATTTAATTAATGACTCGGATTCTGGTTTTGAACAACTTATGGATCAAGTTGGATATACCATTCAAAATGAGTACGAAGAAATTAAAATTTGTTCTGATCAAACTAATACCACAGATGAATCAACACCTATTTTTGAGGGCTCCAACAAATGTTTAGGGGTGGTCATACTATTGCTTTGTTGCTTTATTATTCGTTTTCGCTTGAGTGATGAGGCAGCTGGCTATATGCTGAATCTCATCTATTTGCTCTTGCCACGTGATAATAGAATGTTCAAAACTATGTATCACCTTCACAAATATATAAAAAAAAGTGTTAAGGCCCCACATATTACTTACTATTGTGCCACTTGCTATACACATGTTGATAAAAACACTCAGACCTGTCCTAACCAACATTGTTTGAAAGATTTGATTCAAAGTGACTCAGTCTCCTATTTCATTCAGCATAGCCTAATTGCACAGTTACAGACTATGTTTAGGCGGAAACATTTTACAGAAAAGGTAAGGAAACATCGATTTGATCACTATATGGAGAATGAGAAACAAACAATGAAAGATGTATATGATGGGGAAATGTATTTGGATTTATTCAAGAGTGGATTCCTGAAAAACCCTAACAGCCTTTCATTTGCAATGAACACAGATGGTGTTCCTGTATTTAAAAGTTCTAAAATATCAATGTGGCCAGTGTACTTAATGGTAAATGAGCTGCCTGTATCTCAAAGAAAGCTGCGTGAAAATATATTACTGTATGGTATTTGGGTTTCCACAAAAAAGCCAATAATGTGGTCTTTCTTAAAACCATTATATGAGGAACTTGCACAGCTGGAAAGTGGAGTGTCATTTCAAGATCATAACAATTGTAGTTTTACTTGCCATGCTACACTTCTGACAATCACATGTGATTTACCAGCTCGTTGTCTTGTTTCAAACAGTACCCAGTTTAATGGGAAATTTGGGTGCTGGCATTGTCTACAAGAGGGTGAAGTGACTGTTTCAGGAAAAGGGCACTGTAGAGTATTTCCTTACAATGCTGAAAACCCAAAAGGCCCACCAAGGACACTCGATACTATTAAATCTGATGTAAACAGTGCAATAGCTAATATCGAGAGTGGACTTTCTGATTACAGTGTAAGAGGGATAAAAGGTCCCATGTGGTTCATGTTTTTGAAACATTTTTGTGTGACCAGAGGGTTTGTGATTGATTACATGCATGGTGTCTGCAGTGGCATTATGAAATTGTTGATGACCATCTGGTTCACTAAAGAATACAAGCATCATTCATACTCTTTTTATGATAAAGTCAAAATAGTTAATGTATATTTGAAACAGATAAAACCCACACTGGACGTTAGTAGAGTTCCAAGGTCTGTTGATGAACTACCATATTGGAAGGCCTCAGAGTTTCGAAACTTTCTTTTATTTTATGGAATGCCTGTGTTAAAACATGTTTTAGATAGATCACGCTATTTACACTTTTGTTTACTTATGAAAGCAATTCATAAGCTTTTAAATGATGACATTAGCCAGGAAGATTTAAATATAGCAGAACAGTGTTTACTTTTGTTTGTGCAACTGTTTAATGATTTATATGAAAAAAGATTTTTAACAATGAACGTTCATCAATTGGTCCACTTAGTAGACAGTGTAAGAGCAACAGGGCCTCTGTTTACTGCTAATTGTTTTGTTTTTGAAGATCTTAATGGTTTTCTTTTACAACATGTGCATGGTACAGTAGGCATAGAAACACAAATTCTAGATGCAGTAAATATGATACAAGTAATACCTGTGTTAATGGAAAATCATTTGCCTCCTGATAGTGTGGAGGCTGAATTTTACCAGAGTATGATGTGTTCATATAATAGAAAGAGACAGCGATACTTAAAAATAGAAAAATGCATTTACAGTGTTGGTTCTACATACCCTTACAGCTTAACAGAGAATGAATATATAGCAGTAACTCAGCTCACTCATATTTTAGGCTCGGATGTAGTAGCCTTTAACAAAATATTTTTAGAACAAAGCAATCTTCTTGTTTACAGCTCTAATTACACTCGTATTCAGAGGAGAGACCAAAGTGTAATAAAATATGAAACAGAACCTGGAGTGTTTGCTTATGGCAGAGTCACTAGATTCATTCAGTGTAAGCAGGCAGACGTGTCTGTTAACCTAGCTCTCATGGTTCCACTTAAGTGTGAATACTATGACATCAGGGAACCAGTTCATCTGGTAGTAGTAGATAACAACATCACAGCTATCAGGCTATCAATGATAAAATGTGCCTGTTTTTACATTCAGGTAGAAAATGAATCATTTGTAAGTGAAATGCCAAATCGATTTGAAATAGATTAAGGCAAATCAGGATAGAAAATTCTCCTACATGCACGTCTCTTTTTATAGCACATTTGATTAGAAATCATCTTGATAAGCATTCTTAACCTGTGCTCCAAGGACACCTAGGGGTCCGAAACACCTACGCAGGAGTCCTAGACTGCTCATAAAACACAGAATTGTTGGCCAAATAATAAAGTGCATATCAATATAGAAGCAAAATGTACAACTGAAATATCAAAACATTTTTATAAATGTGCAGCAAATAATTAATTTGGTATCCTCACATTGATTTTGTGAAGCAGTGCAAGTACATCAAATACAATATAGTATGCCTAATGGCTGGTCTCAATTGAGTTTAGAAAAGCTTCAACCTTCCCATTAAAATTAAAAAAAAGTTTGCATTTGTTTGTGAATTCAATGAAATATTTAATAATTTGTGTATTTGTTTGATGAATGCTTGTTTCTGTCATCTTGTGTATTATTTTGCGGTGCAAATCAATAAATATGACATGGATAAATAAAGATTTGTCTGCATAATATGCCTCCAGTGATTGCATAATGTGCAGCATTTATTTCTGTTACGTTATTTAGTCTATCCGGCGACAAATTTTCATACTTCATTGTCCCTTAACTTCATTGACTATGCATACAATGGCCAATGTTCATCTTTATTAATGTTAGGCATTGATCCTTTTACAGTGGATACTTATTTTACATGTTTTGTACAAAGAGAAAGTGACAAACATAAAAAAAATGTGTTACAAAATAACCTATGACTTATGCACAGTTTGGTAAAGCACATTGTATGCTCAGTTGTGTATAATAGAAAACGTAGATGTCGTTTTGCGTTTATCTGCAATTAATCTGGCAATCATCCAACAGTTTGTATTTTTCTAGGAAAACTGAAAAAAAGGGGTGGACAGGCTCTTTAAATAGACAAGCAATTCCTGTTAAAATCACCAGAGGCAAAAACATCTAATAGAAAACACAATAGTACCTTTGAAGTAATCAGATACTTATTTTCAATTCATCCCAAAGTCATCAGGAACATCTCATCTCGTAAAGTTATCGGATAGTCATTTTCAAGTCACCCTTAAATCATCAGGAAAAACGACACCTTCTGAAGTCATCAGATACTGATTTTCAAGTCATCCTTAAATCATTACGAATAATGACACCTATTAAAGTCATTGGGTACTCATTTTCAAGTCATCCGCAAATCATCAGGCTCAGCTTCTCAGCTTTGCTGATGACTTCAAGAGCTTGATGATGTCTGATGGTGTGAAAATGACTTCTAATGTAGTTGGATGACCATCGAATGACTCTAGGATGGCTTCTAAAGTAATCCTGTTTGACCTGGGATAGGTTCACTCACGTGTCAGTGTTCTTTACTGACTCCTCATTGGTTGGTGCTCCCAATACATCCCTTCTGTTTATCGCTCGGGAGCCCTGGCCAACTACAGTTCCCTTACACTATGGGTGCTTGTATGCTCTTGTGGGGACTACTTCTTTAAATCCCCGCTCGCGAAGGCTGCTTTGGTAATAGCGCCCACTCAGCTCCTGTTTGGAATGTTGTCTGCTGGTTATTAACATTTGTGGCTTGCATGCTCATATGGGTGGCGATTCACGGCCGCCACCAGGCTTCAGTGTGATCTAGCACTTCCCTCGTGGCACACGCGTCACAAACGCCATTGTTTTTTAATTTATGCACCCACTTCGCTAAATATTCTTTATATTTATTTAAGCTGTTTGGGAATGCGCAGCTGCCGCTTCACACAACTGCTCGTGTTAACTTTAAGTGTTTATCTCATTCGTTCTACTCTTGCAGGCCTTAGTAGCGTCTCGGTGCATGCAAAGTGCACGTTGTGTGCTACATTTTATTTCTGTTTCAATACTCTCACTGGGTGAGTGCCGGTGGGGGAAGGGCCCTGGCCTGCGTGCTACACCTACCGTCATTGCACACACGTCAAGGATTGGTCATGCACAGCGCAGCTAGTTTAATTACAAACTACAGCATATTGAAGCAATACCTCACTGCGGAAAGCCACCTTTAACTATGGAAACAGTGAAGGGATAAACATTCTTGAGGAACGTGAGTAACCCGCCCATGTGGTAAATTTCGCTTACAAATTTATTTTGCTAATTTTCCACAAATGTATTGAGCTGGGTGGATTTTGTGGAATGTAATTTTGTGGTGTTCGTACAGTTAGAAGGGTGTCCCAAATACCTCACCCCCATGCAAACTATCCAGGGCAAACACAAAAACACACGCTCTGCATTTCCCTCACTTCAGGCTATTCTCTCTTTCGCAGCTGCCCCCTCCTACTCATCTACTAAAGGGACGTGGAATATTTTATTGTATGCTCTCCTCTCTTCCATCCCACCTCTACATGCGTGTCTGTTTGCCTTCTCAGACCTCGTGCGTTTATCTACCTTTAATGGATCTTTATTTTTCTTCTCTGTGTTTCATGTCTAGCAGAAAATGAATACCAGAAATAAAACCAATCCAGGTCCCATCGGGTATCACCATTGCATTTACTTTAATAGCGGTCTGTTTTCTCCTTCCCTTGCCCTTCAATAATATGTGTTTTTGTTTTTCTGGAGTCAAGAACATGAATCATGTTTAAAAAATAAATACAAAAGTGAATTGTTTTCGAACATGATTACACGTTTTTATTTGAGTGAAGGCAGCCTTCTTCTAGAAGTCTCATTTCTGAGACAGTGTAAAGTGTTTTAAAGTGTACCCAATATACATGATGCCTGATGCGCACAACCCAAAATTAATCTCTCCCGTGCATAGATTAAATCTTGCTCGTTCTAAACTCTGCGCTGGTGTATGGTTGTATTTATGTCTGAAATTTGAGTCCCTGGGCAAATGAAACCCAATTAATAGAAATCTTCAGTGGGATAACGTGACCGTGGCAAACACAGTTTCCCTTCTCTGAGCTGCATGACTGATATCGATGCTAACCATCATGTATCCAACGTGCAACCATTCAGAATGTAAGGTAGAGTAGCAATGCCTTATTATCTGGAATATATTTCAGCCTATAACAGTTAAAAACGTTTCCAAAACATGTGATGGCTATTTCTAAGGACAATTTGTATACCTTCCTGGATATTATTTACATTCTAGCCTTGTATTGGCAACTCCTAATTTTTTTGTGCAGTTTCAATGTATATAGTAACCACCTTCTTTCTGTTTGTGAACCCAAATGCTTAAGCAATAGCAAACTAGCCAATTGTAGCCATTCCAACCTTTCGATGGAAGCTTATTCAATAGTCGAAATGAGTACAGAAACATATTTTCAAAGGGAAATTGCTTCTAAGGATAATCAAGGGCCTTCTCAAATGTTGCACTCAAGGAATGCAAAATACTTTTTTAAATTTATTTTGTCATCTAAATAGATGGATGATCAAATTAATTTTCTGCAGTTTTCTGAAGTACAACAAACACATTGAAAGGTGGCCATCAGACAAGATGCTCTTTTCCCTGTTCTTTCTAACATAACATATCCAATAATTGTATCCACTTTGAAAGATAATCTATCCCTTAGAATAATTTAGAATAACTACATACCACTTCGCAACACAAAATACCATCATACATAATTGCAATCCATAACACACAACCCCGCCCCACATAACTCCAGTACACTCAATGCCACTTAATTACTATTCACATAATTCCACAACACACCAAATCACACAAATCCAACACACACATCCAAGTTCAAGTTCAAGTTCGGGCATTTGTATAGCGCACTACTCGCCCAGAGGGTCTCAAGGCGCTTGAGGGAGGGTGGGTGCCTTACATATCGAATAGCCAGGTTTTTAGTTGCTTTCTGAAGGAGAGGTGGTTGTGTAAGTCGAAGGTGAGTGGGGAGTGAATTCCAGGTCTTGGCTGCTAAGTAGGAGAAGGATCTTCCTCCCATGGTGGATCTGCGAATGCGCAGATTTGCGGCGAGGGCTTGATTGGATGATCGTAGTTGGCGGGTGGGTGTGTAGAAGGACAGTCGTGTGTTGAGGCATTCAGGTCCTAGGATGTAGAGGGCCTTGTGTGCGTGGGTTAGGAGACGGAACGTTATTCTCTTGTTGACGGGGAGCCAGTGGAGATCCTTCAGGTGACCGGAAATGTGAGCCTGACGGGGGATGTCCAGTATGATTCTGGCTGAGGCGTTTTGGATGCGTTGGAGTTTTTTCTGTAGTTTGGCTGTGGTTCCGGCGTGAACGGTATTTCCATAATCCAATCGGCTGGTGATCAGTGCGTGGGTGACTGTCTTTCTTGTTTCGGTGGGGATCCAGCGGAAGATTTTTTTGAGCATGCGTAAGATGTTGAAGCATGAAGATGAGACGGCGTTGACTTGTCTGGTCATCGAGAGGGAGGAGTCTAGGATGAAGCCGAGGTTCCGAGCATGATCTGTAGGTATGGGTGCTGTACCCAGGGCCGGTGGCCACCATGAGTCGTCCCAGGCAGAGGGGGATGATCCTAGGATGAGGACTTCCGTTTTGTCCGAGTTTAGTTTTAGCCGGCTGTTCTTCATCCATTCGGCTACTTCTTTCATTCCTTCGTGTAGATTGGTTTTGGCGGTGTTTGGGTCTTTGGTAAGGGAGAGGATCAGCTGGGTGTCGTCTGCGTAGGAGATGATGTTGAGGTTGTGTTGGCGCGTGATGGATGCGAGGGGACTCATGTATACGTTGAAGAGGGTGGGGCTGAGTGAAGATCCTTGTGGTACACCACAGGTGACTTCAGTGGCCTCTGATTTGAAAGGGGGGAGGCGGACTCTCTGGGTTCTCCCTGCGAGGAACGAGATGATCCAGTCCAAGGCTTTTCCTTGTATTCCGACGTTGTTGAGGCGATGGATGAGGGTGCTATGACATACTGTGTCGAAGGCGGCGGAGAGGTCGAGTAGGATGAGTGCAACTGTTTCTCCGTTGTCCAGTAGCGTTCGGATGTCGTTTGTAGCTGCGATGAGGGCGGTTTCGTGCTGTGTTTGGCACGGAAGCCGGACTGTGAAGGGTCGAGGGAATTGTTGGATTCCAGGAAGGCGGCGAGTTGGCTATTGACGGCTTTCTCAGTGACTTTGGCAGGGAATGGGAGGAGTGAGATGGGGCGGTAGTTCTTAAGTTCAGAGGGGTCTGCTGTGGGTTTCTTCAGAAGGGCGCTGAGTTCGGCATGTTTCCAGCTTTCCGGGAAGGTAGCGGAGTTGAAGGAACAGTTGATGACATCGCGGAGATGGGTCTGCTTTGTTGAATATGTGGTGGGGACAGGGGTCGATTGGCGATCCTGAGTGAATGGAGTTCATCAGGCGGATGGTGTCTTCAGTCGTGATTGGGTTCCAGGCGAAAAGGTTGTGAGAGTGCTGTTTTGGTTCGGAGGTGGGTGGAGTGGGCTGTTCATCGGACTGGTTTTCAAAGCTGTTATGTATGTCAGCGATTTTGTTGTGGAAGAAAGAGGATAAAGAGTCGTAGAGGTTTTGAGAGGGAGTGATGTCGTTGGTGCCGGCGGTGGGGTTGGTAAATTCTTTGACGATGTTGAATAGTTCCTTGCTGTTGTGGGCGTTGTTGTCGAGTCGATCCTTGAATGCAGATTTCTTGGTGGATCGGATCAATTGGTGGTGTTTGCGGGTGGCATCCTTGAGGGAGGTCTGGTTGTCAGTAGTTGGGTTTTTTCTCCAGGTTTTCTCGAGAGTACGACATAACTTCTTGGAATTCTTAAGGTCAACGTTGAACCAGGGGGCCTTTTTGCTACCTTGTTTGATCTGGTGGTTTTTCAGGGGTGCTAATTCGTCAGCGCAGTGGGTGATCCATTGTGTGAGTTTGGTGGCAGCTTGGTTTGGGTCCGCTGATATGGCAGGAGGGTTTTGGTTAAGCAATGTGAAGAGTTGGTCGGTGGTGATTTTGTTCCAGTTTCTTCGGGGAATAGGTTGTGGGGGGTTGTGGGTCGTGGTCTTTTTGTAGCTGAAGTGAACGCAGTTGTGGTCCGTCCAATGGAGAGCTGTGGTGTGGTCGAAGGAGATGTGTTTGCTGGAGGTGAAGATAGGGTCGAGCGTGTGTCCGGCAAGGTGGGTGGGGGTGTCGACAAGTTGTTTGAGTCCGAGATTGGCTAGGTTGTCCAGAAGAGTGGTGGTGTTGCTGTCGTTATTCTTTTCCAGGTGGAAGTTGAGGTCTCCCAGTAGAATGTAGTTCTCGGAGGTGAGGGCATGTGGGCTGATGAAGTTAGTGATGTCTTCGCTGAATTGTGTGCGGGGACCTGGTGGTCTGTAGATGAGGGTGCCTCTGAGTGTGGTTCTGGGGTCGGTGTGGTTCTGGAAGTGGAGGTGTTCGGCGGTCATGAGGTTATCGTCGGAGCTGGTCGTTATTCTGATGGTATTCTTATGGACGATGGCGATGCCTCCTCCTGTTTGGTTGGTGCGGTCTTTTCGGATGATTTTGTATGAGTCCGGGATGGCTATGGCGATGTCGGGTGCTGATGAGGCGTTCATCCAGGTTTCTGTAAGGAAGGCGACGTCCGGCGATGTAGTGTCAAGTAGGTCCCAGAGTTCCGTGGCATGTCTGTGGATCGAGCGAGTGTTCAGCAGGATGCACTTCAGGTGGTTGGAGTTGGAGCTGTGTTTGGAGGTAGTGGATTTGGTGTGGGTCCTTGTGCAGGCGAATTTGCATGAGTGGCAGGCGAATGGACCATGGGTGTGTCCTGGGGCAGCCTCGCAGCATTGTGGAGTGCGTCCGGGGTTAAGGGCGAAGAGGGTAGCGGCGTCATACGTAATGCGGGAGGAGTGGGTTTTGCGAGGACCAGGGGGTCTGGCGCTGGGCGCGGTCCAGGCATGGACGGGCGTAGACGGGCTTACCTTTGGCGCACCTTCGGCTCGCATGGGGCGCGACCGCTGCGCGATACCGCTGCGCGGGGAGGCCTCTGTCATATGTGGATAGTGGAGGGGGGGAGGGGCGAGGGAGGGGCAGCTGGGAGGCGGGATCGGGGTGGAAGGCCGGGCAGGGAGTCACAACAACAAACAATCAACAAAATGGCTGCAAGCCAAACGCCAAACACGATTGGGGCACACAGAGAATAAGCGCAACGGAAACGCTAGTGGCGCCGGCACAGTCAGGCAAAGATGAACGTTACAGGCAGATTAAATATCAGTGGCAATTCAAATCTAGTCAAAGCGCACTATCGTACTATAGCGCTAATATGCAAATATGCGAGGCGATCAGGCACTAGGGATGTTTGGCAGCAATGCGAGCAAGCACACAGCAAATGGGAGATATAGCGCTACGATACCACGAGCGCCGATCACACCAGGGAGCAGAGAGGAGCGACCGCTTCAGAGGGAGTCTGGACGGTCACAGCGCTGCAAATGAAGAGCGGGGCTATAGCTATCAGTGGGAGGGAGGGGCAGCTGGGAGGCGGGATCGGGGTGGAAGGCCGGGCAGGGAGTCACAACAACAAACAATCAACAAAATGGCTGCAAGCCAAACGCCAAACACGATTGGGGCACACAGAGAATAAGCGCTACGGAAACGCTAGTGGCGCCGGCACAGTCAGGCAAAGATGAACGTTACAGGCAGATTAAATATCAGTGGCAATTCAAATCTAGTCAAAGCGCACTATCGTACTATAGCGCTAATATGCAAATATGCGAGGCGATCAGGCACTAGGGATGTTTGGCAGCAATGCGAGCAAGCACACAGCAAATGGGAGATATAGCGCTACGATACCACGAGCGCCGAGCACACCAGGGAGCAGAGAGGAGCGACCGCTTCAGAGGGAGTCTGGACGGTCACCACCACGATCCACTCCACACCACACAATTCCATGGCACACAATTCCACAATTAACTATTCCAATCCAACCCATATAATTCCACTACACACCACTTACATACACTCTGTAAACACATGAGTAAAAGACATTCTAATTTACAATGCCAATAGCTCTAACTCAAACAAATGGGAGACCAATTGTATTTCCAATGCTTGTTCTCTTTTAGTTTTTCGCTCCCTCTAATCTCCAAGGTGATTGACAAGCCTCATTCATATCTCAGCTTCTGCATTTGATGGCACATCTGTAATTTTAATCTCTTGTATCAAATCTACCTGTCACTTGACTGAATGCAATTTTTATCCAGTGTGCACATCAGTTATTAACTTTTTCGTGTGAAAAGCAGAGAAACTGCTTGCAATCTAGTATCAATATAGAGTCAGTGTTTGAGACCCAGCTCACAATCCCCCTAATCCTCACAATGTTATGGCACATCTGGTATTCACCATTTTACAGTTTCATCCATCCACTATCGACCAGCCTAAATCTATTTAGTTTTTCAACATTGTAGAATCTTTCTGCGAGCTTATCTTGATCATGCGTTCCACTAAATAAGTCTCATTGTAGTCGATACAGGTTTCAGCTGTTTGCAGTGAATGCTCTGCAATGGTCTGTCAATTCCTTAGCAAAGTCTTGGTGCAGTGTCACACTGTCTTTCTTTAAATTCTTGAATCAATAATTGTATGTCATCCTTCGTGTATAGCATTTGTAGATCGAGTAGGTGAGATAAATCACTTATTTCACTGGGGAAACCTGCCGCAAAAGATCCTTCTCAGACCGCTGGCCCGCCAATATTTCCTTAATGGAGGTTATTTTTTAATCTTTTTCGTTAGCCGAGGCCAGATTGGTCATTAGGACCACTCCATTCTAAAGTTTGCCCAACGTATCATGCTGAGAATCACTTGATATCTTTATACAGTATACCAACAATGCCTGCCAGAACTTTTAAACGTGTTAGCGAGTGGGTAAAAAGACAAAAACATCAACTCTTCCACAGCCTTACTGTTGACAAGTGCATTCTGTGTCCTAAATCAGAGCTGTATACTGTAGGAAGCTGGCTCTGTATATACTATACCAAAGTACGGTATGGTGTGCAGAGTGGATCCCCAGAGGTATAGCAGAGGCTAAATTAGATAATCTCTAAGGAGGTGTGTTAAGCATTTATTGTATTCACTCAGGCAAGAACTGATGGCACACACTCAGAGACTGAATCCAGGCCAATTAGGTAAGTATAAAAGAGGTATACTTTGTTTTATTTCTAGAACCAAGTTGAACTTGGCACAGGTAAGAAGAATATGCTTTCAAATGCAAAACTTTACAAGAAATTGCAATTATTGTGACAGGTGTGTATTTGCCATTAGAACAGTTCAAATACATTGAAATTGCTTTGGATTACTTTTGCATTACTTTTCAGTTGCGTAGACTACTTGGGGTGATATGACTAGATATCACACCAGAGATCTTACAAAACACAATTAAGTACAACAGTTTTGGGTTCAAAGTAAAGGTACTTTGGTTTCAATACAAAAGTCAGTTTAACAGAACATTTTAGGAGAAAAAATCATAACATGGGTTCCTATAGAAGGAAAGAATGTTATCGGTTTGCAGGTAAGTAAACGACCTGCAAGACTAGCTGTTTAGGGCTAGAGCCAAGGTTCCCTAAGGTTCAAGGAGGCACTCAAATCACACCACCAGCAGCACTGGGGTGGCTGGGTGCAGAGTGCATGGGCCAAATGTTTGCCAATGGGGCTAAGGGGTCTTAGGTCAAGGGCTGCTTACAAGCAGAACACTGGGTTGTGGGAGCAAAGCTCCTGAGGTTAAGATAAGCACTGAAGGGGCCAACAATCAGCACAAGAGCTGCACCACCAGCGGCACTGAGTCGGTCGGATGAAGGGTGCCAAGGAGACGTATGGAGCCTTTGTGATTCCAATGGAGATCTTTGGTTTGGTAGAAAGGCTGCAGGCTCGTTCAAGGAGGATTCCTGAGGGCGACCAATGACAAGAGAGGCAAGTTGGATTGTCGACGGATGCCTGGACATCATAGGTTTGGCCACCCAAGGCGGGGGGGGTCTTTGGGTGCAGGGGTGTGTTTGGGTATTGGGTTTTCTTACCAGCTCCGGTCGTGGCCGGAGGGACCCCTCAGGTTGAGACAGCAGTCATCGAGTAGGAGGTCGAGTCAGGTCAGCAATCGCCAGATCCCTGGTCAGTATCACTGGGGAGACCTCCGCATGGTGTTGGGCCTCTTGAACTCGGGCCGTGGGTGTCGGGTGCATAGTGGTGCAGAACCGCAGAGCCGGCTGGATCCGGGGTCTGTGTTGGTCTTTGGTTGAGAAAATCTGGTGCCCACCGGAAACAGAGTGTTTTTAGTGAAGGCAGGGCAGGTTGTTTGGGTTCTGGATGGCTGCTGGACATGCCGGTGTTTCGCTGGGTGCAGGTCGAAGTCGGGACAGGTCGGTAGGTCTGGGGCCAAGGTGGTAGTTGTTCTCTTCTTCCTCTTTCAGCTCAGCTCATTGGGCCTTCATCTTAGTGTAAATACACCCCTATTATTCCACCCTACAGTGGGAGGGCAGAATGAGCCTCTGTCTAGTTGGCTGTATCTCCTCATCTTTAAGATGGAGGGACTGAGATGTTTGCTTCACCTCGCCACCCCACCTAAAGGGGCGGGTTGGCAAAGGTGGACACACCTTTCTTCCTAATTCGGTTTTTCCGCCGATTCACCCATCCAAAGTGGGGTGAGAACCAGTGAGAGCCAGCTGCTGGGGGCATCAAAAGGCAGGGTCAGTTAACAACAGTGGCAGGCCTTTGAAGCAGTCCCCTTCGTGGATCCAGAGCATTGTGGGGAGGAGGCATGACACTTCTGCCCAGGATGGGCTTTAGTTTCTGGACACAGAGAGTGGAGGCCATCTACCAAGGGGTCCAGACCCTGTCTGGTGGTGGCAAATGGCAGGTAGCCATTGAGGAATCACACCAGGCTGGTCGTTTTTTAGGGGGAATCTCTAAGATACCTCTGAGTGCATATTGCATTAAAGCCCAAATGGCATCAGTGTGGGTTTAATGACTTTACTGAAACCTGGGAAGTTTGGTAGTAAAAACCAAACTTCCCAGGTTTCAGTAAAGTCATTGAGTTGTGGAATTTGTAATGACCAACTCCTAGACCATATACTTTTTATGGCTTTATTGCTCTTACAATGTCTAAGAATGGACTTAGACACTGTAGGGGTAAAATGCTCACGCAACTGTACCCTCAACTGTGGTCTAATGCACTCTGTTAGAGGGGTGGCTTACCTAGGCCACAGGCGGTGGATTGAAGGCATTGCACACAGGGATGTGTGCCATTTCGAATCTTGACATTTCTCTGCACCAAAACACCCAGACTGCAATGGCAGTGTGTGGGTGTTAAGGTGCTGGGCCAATAGGTGCTGCAGCCCTTAGAGGCATTCATTGGTCACAGTGTCCTTGGTACTCAGGGTACCTCTTACAAGGGGCTTACTGTGGCTAGAGATTGGCCAATTGTGGGTACAAAGTTACAGTTTTGAGAAAGGAACACAGGTGCTGGGGCCTGGTTAGCAGGATCCCAGCACACACTCAGTCAAGTTGGCATCAGGTATCTGGCAAAAAGGTAGGGGTAACCATGCAAAAAAGGGCACTTTCCCACCCAACTCCTCCTACCCCCCAAACAACAGGGGATGAGACTAACCTTTCCCAAGAGAGTCTTCATCATCTAAGTGGAAGAACCTGGAAAGTCCATGTGCATTGGCATGGTCAGTCCCAGGTCTGTGTTCCATTGCAAAGCCCATTCCCTGTAGGGAGATGGACCTCCTCAATAGTTTGCAGGCTTCATCTTTCGTTTGCATTAGCCATCTGAGCGGTCTGTAATCAGTTTGGATTAGGAAGTGAGTCTCAAACAGGTAGGGTCTCAGCTTCTTCGGGGCCACAACAAAGGCCTCCCTCTCAATGGACTCCAATGATGTTCCCAGGGAAGTAGTCTCCTGCTTATAAAAGCAACAGGTTGGTCCTGGCCATCGTCATTGGTCTGGGATAGGACCACCCCTATCCCTAGCTCAGAGGCATCAGTCTGCACAATGAACTGCTTGGGGTAGTCTGGAGCCTTAAGAACAGGTGCTAGGCACATTGCCTTTTTCAGGGTGTCAAAAGCCTTTTGACAGCCAACTGTTCAGTTTACTTTCTTGGGCATCTTCTTGGAGGTAAGTTCTGTGAGGAGGGTCACAATGGACCCATATTCCTTCACAAACCTCCTGTAATACCCAGTCATGCCAAAGGATACCCTTACTTGGGTCAGGGCTGTAGGACCCTCTCAGTCCAGAATGGTCTGGATCTTGGGTTGCAAGGGTTGTACTTGGCCTCCACTCACAAGGTGGCCCAAGTAAACAGCGGTGCCTTGCCCTATTTGGCATTTGGATGCCTTGATAGTTAGGCCTGCAGTTTGCAGAACCTGTAAAACCTTCCCCATGTAGATCAGGTGATCCTGACAGGAGGAGCTAAAAACAGCAGTGTCATCAAATACATGCTGCACTGAAGTTCTCCAACCCAACAAGAACTTAAATCACCAACCTTTGGAAGGTGGCAGGGACATTGTTTAGATCGAAGGCCATAACAGTGAACTGATAATGCCCACCGGGTGTGGAGAATGCTGTCTTCTCTTTGGCTCCTGGGGCCACACCAATATGCCAGTACCCTGCTGTCAGGTCAAAGGTACTGAGGCATTTGGCTGTCCCTAGTTTATCTATCAATTCATCTGCTCTGGGTATGGGGTGAGTATATGTCTAAGTGACAGCACTGAGCCCTTTATAGTCCAAACAGAACCCCATCTCTCTTTATCCAGCCTAGGGTGAGGTTTGGGGACTAAGACCACTGGGCTCATCCGGGGACTTCCAGAGGGTTCAATAACCCCTACCTCCAGCATCTTGCTGACCTCAGCTTTGATGCTTTCCCTAACTAGGTCAGACTGACAATTGAATTTGGTTTTGACAGGTAAGCTGTCTCCAATGTCCACATCATGGGTACACCAGTAGGTCTGACCAGCTTTTAGGGAGAAGAGCTCAGCATACTGTTGCAGTACATTCCTGCAGTCAGCCTGCTGTTGGGCAGTGAGGGTTTATGAATAGATAACGGACCCATCTTGGGGGCTGTAGGAGAAGAGGTCAGGGAGAGGTTCACTCTCTTTCTCCTGATCCTCATCAGTGACCAACAGCATTGAAACATCAGCCCTACCACAGTAAAGTTTCAGGCGGTTCACGTGGATCACCCTCTTGGGGTGCCTGCTAGCGCCCAGGTCTACAAAGTAGATGACCTCACTTTGTCTCTTTAGGATAGGGTAAGGGCCACTCCATTTGTCCTGGAGTGCCCTTGGTGCCACATTCGCCAAAGCCCACACCTGTTGCACTGGTTGTAACTCCACCAGTGCAGTCTTTTGGTCATGCCACAGCTTCTGGAGCTGTTGGCTGGCCTCAATATTTTTGGATGCCTTTTCCATGTACTCTGTCATCCTTGAGCGAAGGCCTAGCACATATTCCCCCACAACAGAAGTTCAAAGGGGGAAAACCCTACTCCCTTCTGAGGCGCTTCCCTGTAAGCAGAGAGCAGGCATGGCAAGATGACATCCCATCTCCTTTTGAGTTTTTCAAGGACCCCCATGATCATACCCCATGATCATGCCTTTCAATTCTTTTCAACAAGACCATTGGTTTGTGGGTGGGAAGGGGTAGTGAATTTGTAACTCACTCCACACTCATCCCAGATGTGCTTCAGGTATGCAGACATGACGTTGGTACCTCTGTCTGCCACCACCTCCTTAGGAAACCCCTCACCTTGGTCGACAATTCTCGCTCCGGTGCCTACTCGATTCACGGGTTCACACTCTGCGACTCTGGGCAATAGCTTGCTTAATCTCCACAACGGCCCCTCGCGGTGGGATGCCTGGCTTTCACCTTGTGGATACCCTGCCGGGGTTATCTCACAGGGGAATACCAGGACGGGTTCCCTAAGCAAGCGCTTAGAGACCGCTTGGTGATTTGCGCTATATAAATTCCTGTACATTTACATTTACATTTACATTTACATTTACATTTACATTTACATTTACATTTACAAGACTCCAGGAGCTGTAGTAGTCTTAAAGGAAATTGCTTCAGGATACCTGGTTCCATGATCCACTACTTCCCGTATAATTTTGTTTCCTGAGGCTGTGGGTGGTTCCAGTGGACCCACTATGTCCACACCAACCCTCTCAAAGGGAACCCCAACCACTGGAAGTGGGATTAAGAGGGCCTTTGGGTGCCCACCTGTGTTGCCACTGGTTTGATAGGTGACACAGGAGCTGACAAACTCCTTCACTTTTTGGGACAACTGGGGCCAATAGAATTGACTGACAGGCCTTTCCTAAGTTTTAGTCTGGCCTGATTGTGCCGAGCTAGAGGGATGTCATGGGCCAAAGTGAGTAAGGCTCCCCATACAGTTGATGCACTACCACTCTCCTAGTGGCACCAGGCTTGGCCTCGGTATACAGTAGCCCCTCCTCCCAATAGACCCCTTGGGAGCCAATTACATCTCCCTTTTCAGCAGATTGCTTTCCCAGGCTCTCAAAAGTGGGACAGGCTTGCTATCCAAGGCACAGCTGTTCCCTCGAGGGTCCTCCTGAGTCCAGGAGCTCAACCTGGTAAGGTCTAAGTTCCATGGTATCAGTTCCCTCTGGGGCTGACAAGCCCTCTCCCTGAGGAGAGGGATCCTGAGCTTGTTGCTGTGTAGAAGCTGGTTCCCCAGTCTTCTTACCCTTTGTCTTGGGAGGCTGTGTAATCATTTCAGGCTCCAACACTCCTTGTACACCCTCAGCTTGAATTTGTGCTTGTGTCTTCACTCACACTATGTCAGGGATCTGCAGCATGGCTGCATGTGTTTTTCTCTCTACCTCAGTTTCAGTGCAGCAACCCCCCCCTCCTTTAAGTCTAATGTTGTCGCAGCCATGGCATGGTTAGTAGTGACACTATCAGCATTTGTGACTGGATAGGTTTTCCAGTCAGGTATTGCTCTGGGGAAATCAGTGTGTCTCTCACCATAGTGACACTGGCGTCTGTATCCCTCAGGGCTTCTTTTCTGGACTCATTCACTAAGGGTTATTGTAAGTACTTTTTAAATTAGGGGGCCAGACAGCCAAAGTGGCTGACTCTCCCTCCCCTTCAGAGACTAGACAGCCTCAGTGTAAACCTTGATTTACTCTAGGCAAACGTTTGAGCCCATCAGGAGATTTACCACACCAGTAATAACTAGAGGGGGACTAGGGACATTTGTGTTGAAACAAGCAGCTTCTCCAGTTGGGTGTCCAACCTTCTTACAGGCATGACACCAGGCCTTTGTGGGATCAAAATGTATCCCCTCATATCCACCAGTGGGCTGGGAAGACTTCTGGGACCCACCCTCCTAAACAGGTTTTTGTTGGCATTTAGAAGACTCATGGTTTTTTTCTCTGGTTTTTTTCTCTGGGGGAACACTCCCTTTTCTCTGGGGAGGTTTTGTAATCCCTTTCTTTTGGTCACCCCCAATGGAAGTTTAGGTCATCCTTGTCTTGACCCAGTGGTCCGTCTTCATTCCCATTTCTTGGGGAGAAATGGGACCTGGGTCTACAAGATACTGATTCAACTTTTCATTAAGGCAGTTACTTAGTATGTGTTTCTTCATCAACAAATTTTAAAGTGCCTCATTGTTATGCACTTCTCTTCCAGTTAACCATCCACCTGGTGTTTCTTCTGAGTGGTCTACAAATTCAATCCAGGATTGACTCTGGTCTTTCTGAGCCCCCCCCTGCATTTAATTATTTAATTCTGTACTCCTCAGTTGTAAGTCCAATTCCCTCAATCAGGGTGCCCTTCATGAGTTTATAAGACTCAGCATCTGCCCAAGTAAGGGTCAGGAGTTTGTCCCTGCATGTACCAGTGAAAAGTTCCCAAAGGAGAGCCCCCAGTGAGTCTTTCTCACTTTTCCGGCTACCCAAGCTGTTTCAATCACCATCCTCAAATTTAGCGACAATCCCTTTAGGGGTTTTAGGATCATGAGATGCTTCCTCCTCTTGATTGTTTAAATTGTTGCCACCATTCATGGGTCCTAGGCCCATCTCTGCTCTTTCTTTTTCTGGGGCTAGGAGCCTAGTCTCTAGCTCTAGTCTTTTGGTCATCCTTGCTAAAAGATTGCCTCATCAGTGAAGTTGTCCTCACTGTCTTGTACAGAGTTTGCCCCACCCCTGTAGGATCCAGACCCTCTACTCCTCAGTCTGGAGGGGTAGGTTACAAAGTTTCCATCGTCCCTAAGTAGTTGAGGTTGGGGGTCTAAGACCTCATCATCCTCACTACTTTCTCCCACTGCTTGAAGTTCCTCACCTTCAGCAGTAGAATGGTCCCTTGCATACCCTGCCAGGAACTGTATTCTGGTAGGGTTAGACCCAGTTCTTATTTTCTTATAGCTTTACTTTATTCTCTAACCTCTAGGCTGGAGTAAGGGGTGAGGTCGAGCTCCTCAGCCATCTTCTCTGGGTTGCTCATTATTTTTTAAAGTAGGATTGTTTTTAGAAGACCCACACAAAAGTTCTAAGTACTTCATTGAGTTTTAAAGTTCCTAAAACATACTACAGGGACTTACTCCAAGGCCCCAACAAGACTGTTACAAATTTGGCAAATAATCTGTCCAAACAATGAGTTATACTAAAGTAAATTTTTGGATTTTATTTTGTGTGATCAGGTGTTGACAAAGTTAGTCCAATAAATGCAAAGCTGTAGACACCACCACTGATCCACCAATGTAGGAAGTTGGCTTTGTATATACCATACCAAATTAAGGTATGGTTTGCAGAGAGTCCAGTGGATTCCAGAGGTATAACAGATGCTAAATTAGATAATCTCTAACAGCTCTATTTGTGGTACTGTGGTCGAGTAGTGAGACTTATCAGGAGGTGTGTTAAGCATTTATTGTATTCACTCAGGCAAGAACTAATGGTACATACTAAGAGACTGAATCCACACCAATTGCGATTCTCCTATTAACATGCCTAGAGAATCTAGATTCCATTAAAGACACGGAGGCTTACATTATGCAATGACTTTTAATTGCAGATCAAAGCCAGTCGCATCACAATACAAAGGTTCTAATAAGAACACTGAGATAAAGTAATACACAAAACATAGCACCCATCAGCCTCTTTTAAATCAGGCGAAAAAAGATGCAGTAGAATCCAGAAGATTCGAAGTAAAAGACAAACGAGAATGAAGAATACAACCAGTCGGCTACTCGGTGATGAAACATCCAAAGTAGTTTAAGTAGAAGGATTACCTGAAAGAAAGGAGACAATGAAAATTGTATCCAAAATAAAAAGGTAATCATAAACAAACAAAACCTGAAAAAAGAATTGAACAACCATAAATAACATTTCAATATAAATATAAAATACATTATATTCAAGTGACACTCAGAATATAAATATTACATCCAGAACCAAAAGGGAACTGGATGGGCGGGATAATGTGAGCCTCCGTGTCTTTAATGAAATCTAGATTCTCTAGGCATGTTAATAGGAGAATCGCAATTTCATTACAAGAATGGAGGCTACATTATGCATGTTGGTAGCCCTGTAAAACTACATTAGACATGTGTTCAATAGGTTTACAATAATGTCTTGCAAAGGTATTAGCGTTAGACCAGTCAGCAGCTTTAAGGATATCATCCAACTTACCTCCGGACCAAAGAGACTTACTTGCCATGGCACCTCTAACAGAATGAGCTTGAAATTTGAATATATCAATACCAGCTAGAGACATAGCAGATTTAGCCCATCTGGCAATCGAGGTGGAGGAAATAGCCTTATGAGGTTTAACAAAGGAAATGAGAAGCTGATTCTCATTAAGTGGTCGAAGGTTAGACATTGTCACATCATAAGCCTTCATACATTCAACTACACAAAGTTTTGGACAAGGTTCGAAATGAGGATAGAAGATTGAGTCAGACATGGATTTGGTTCTTCTATAGACCTCAAATTTTACTCCAAACAAATTATAGGACCTATTAGAGATCTCCAGAGCTTTAACATCAGAAACTCTACGACAGGAGATAAGGCAAAGAAGAGTTGCGAGTTTAATAGATAGAAACTTTCTGTTCAAAAGCAAATTATCGGGCCAGGAAGTGAAGAGATCTAGAATCAAATTCACATCCCAGAGTGTATCATATTCGGTTTTGGGGGTCTTTTAATACGAATACTCTTCATAACTCTACAAACAATTAAGTTTTTCCCGACCGTTTTACCGTTAACGAGAATATGACCCGCAGATAGGGAAACAGGAGAGCGGGACCAGCACAGACATAAGGGGGAGCGTTTTTTGGACTTGCCTGTTGCCTCTGCCGCTGGGGAGCCCGGGTGGAGAGTTGCTGCCCTTTTCGCTCTTTCACTTGCTGGGGTCGCCGCCTGCCTCCCGCTGCCCGCTCCCATTTCCACCTGGGGAAGCGCCGGCCGCCGCGTGGAGTGCAGGACAGGGGACTGCAATCCCCAGCAGCCCACGGGAACCACGTGACCACAGCACAGCGCCAGGAGGCGCATAAAATTACCGACAGTCCTGCTTTGCGGGGGGAGCGTTTTTTGGACTTGCCTGTTGCCACTGCCGCTGGGGAGCCCGGGTGGAGAGTTGCTGCCCTTTTTGCCCTTTCACTTGCTGGGGTCGCCGCCTGCCTCCCGCTGCCCGCTCCCATTTCCACCTGGGGAAGCGCCGGCTGCCGCGTGGAGTGCAGGACAGGGGACTGCAATCCCCAGCAGCCCACGGGAACCACGTGACCACAGCACAGCGCCAGGAGGTGCATAAAATTACCGACAGTCCTCCCTCGCGGGACGCCGGGCTAAGCCCGGGCAAAGGGCGGGCCCTCTGTGGCCCTCAGAGGCCAGAGGAGATCGGGTCGGAACACCCATCCTGGTCTTCCGGGACTAACGTAATGAACTAAGGTATGCTTATCTAGAGACTAATCATCTAGAGGCTGACAACGAACATCTTTGTCCTCTCCAAGTAGCCCCATTGATGATAGTTGCACCATGACCCCTAAAGGGCCCCCCAAACAATCTTCTTCTCAGGGAGGGTCACTCAAGGGGACACTGGATCTGTATATAACAAGGGTAACATCGGCCATTGAGACAATAGAACACAGCCTTCCTAATGATACCACATGCTGCGTACAATCCCCTTCGATTCCTACCGACTCACCAAACTCTTTATTACTTAGGGAACTTAATGCAATTTGCAATACTAGGTATATTCCTAGTGAGCAGGGAATTGAACAAACCAGTTCCCCAACGTGCCCTACTGGTATTGGAAGCCCCGAACCTAGGAAATCGTTTCAACCCAATAAAATTCCCCTGGAAACTCCTGTCGCACTAACAGATAAATCTACCACATTCAAGCGACAGCACATCCCCAGGTCTCTTCCCAGTGTAGAAAACGTAAAGGTATGGAACATAAGGGGAAACCAGCGAAATATCAAAAAATAAACTCAAGCCCCCCTCGAGTTATTGACACCACCACCCTCGAGACACCCAAAGCACGTCAAACACCGGAAACCCCTGTATCCCTCTTACCTTCTATTTTGCTGGTCCATCTAGAAGAACTGGTCAAAACCTTACTATCCCCGCTCATTGAGAGGATAGAGAGAATTGGGGAAAAGCTTTCAAAAATAGATGAAAATACCAAGCTAAACAACCAATCTCAGAGCATAGTTGCTTCAAATAAGCTTGACACCACTGTAAACAGCAACATTGCCCAGAGCCAGCTACTGGATCCCGTACCATTAGATTTTAAAAGCAAGGAGGTACCCAAAAAATCGACAATGGACCCTAGCTCTCCTCTCAGAGCAGGGTTGAACAAAGTAGAAATGAGTTGTGAGGGGTTAGCTGCAATTAACAAATGTATAAACTTACCACCGGAGGCAGCACCCTATGTGTGTGTCCTCTTGGGAGTGCCTGAGCTTACTATCGGAAAAATTGAAGGTCACCAGGACCTTAAAAACAAAGTACAGTTTTGGTTGACGAAGAACAGACCCCTTTCATTTAATATCGATGGAAGAATTCTAAATGTGAGAAGGGTGGGGTGGATAGGTTCCCGACCCAAGACCATAGCCGGAGACCTGGTAATTGTTAACTTCAGGGATAACCAGTCGTCCCATATCTGCGTAGCTGGGAGCCACAAAGAGGAGATGGGCCAATAGCAACATGGGGATTGTGCGATTTCTACCCCAGAACTGCGTATTTTCCAACCACAAGTTGGAGTGTAGAGGAATACCACTGGGTGGACAGGAGGGGCCCTGTATCGATCAGCTACCAGCAGATACCCACATATAATTACCAAAACCTACTCCCTGGCTTAGATATGGTGATCCGATAGGACAAGGATATTGCCCCAATCAGTAATCATTAATGCACAGTTATTATTCTTTTGTATGATGTACAATATCGCTTTGCCAAAATGTAACGAACCTCCACTTTCGTTTTTAATTGCTTCTTCCTTTAACTTGTAACTATTCCTGGAGGTGTTGACTGTTTATTGTTTGATCGCAAGGAAAACTGATCTACATTTTTCACTTTGTCTAATATTTTAATGTAAATTAATTTTGTACTTTGTATGCTTTTATGGTTATTAATTTTAACCGAATAAAGTACTTTGAAATGAAAAAGAAATGACCCGCAGAGATTGCGGATCTATAACAATTGATTGATCTATAACTCAATCCCCTGTCAAAGAGTTTAGCTAAAAAATTTACTACGTCAACGATAGGTGCCTGTATGGGATCCAAATCCCTTTCCATGCACCAACGAAACCAAGATTTCCAGATATTGTTGTATCTGTAATGGGTTCCCAGAGCGCAAGACTCTCTGTGGAGAGTAGAAGCCGATGTCGAAAGTCCTGAGACTTCGTTAGATCTCCTGACACTCTCCAAGCAACAAGGTTCAAACTCCTGGAAAGGATCAGAGGGTGAGGATCTCCGTATACGTCTGTGAGGAGATCCTCTAGAGAAGGAATCAGAAAGGGAAGATCGTAAGTTAGCTCCAGAACTGTGGGGAACCACGCTTGTGATGGCCAGAAGGGAGTTATGAGGACTAGAGAGCATCGCTCTTGCCTCACTTTCTGCAAGACTCTCTGGATCATTGCAAATGGGGGAAAGGCATATGCACTGATCCCTGACCAAGATTGGAGAAATGCGTTCACTGCTAGAGCACCGGGATCGGGCATCCAGCTGAAGTAAAGCTCTAGTTGAGAGGTGAGACGGGTCGCAAAGAGGTCTTAATCGAATGCACCCCAGCAAGAATTTAGTGAGTCGAAGACAGCGACGTTGAGTTTCCAATCGCTGAAGTCCGAAAGGAATCTGGAATTCCAATTGGCAGATACGTTCGATTTGCCTGGATAGTATTCTGCTTGGAGAGAAATCTTGTGTTCTAAGCAGAACATCCAGAGTCTCCTTGCTAGGTTGGAAAGGTCGGCAGATTTCGTACCTCCCAACCGATTGATGTAGGCCACTGCCGAAATATTGTCCATTTTCAGAATAACCAATCTCCCTTGAATTGAGTGCTTGAAACTCATAAGGGCGTATAGGCCAGCAGTAAGTTCTAGGAAATTGATGTGGTGAGATAACTCCTCCTGAGACCAAACACCACCCGTATTCTGGTCAAGGAAACAAGCACCCCAATCATGAAGGGAAGCGTCTGATTCCAGTACAAAATCCCTTTCTGAACCAAAAAAATGTTTGCCATTCCAAGCCTCCAGGTTTTCTAACCACCAGTCCAGTTCTGTTTTGGCTTCCAAATCTAGGGTGATTCGGTCTTCGTACCAAAGTCCGGACCTCAGCGCCCTTCCTTTTATCCTTTGCAAGGCCCGATAATTCAGAGGGCCTGGGAAGATCGCTTGAATGGAGGAAGATAAGAGACCTAGAAGTCTTGCCAGTTCCCTTAGGGGAATGTTTTCCTGTCTTAGAACGTGACGGATCTCTTTCTTGATCTTCGAGATCTTTGAAGGAGGTAAAAGAAGAAGACACTTGGAAGTATCCAGAGTGAAACCCAGAAACTCCAGTGATTTGAAGGGGGCTAGAATAGACTTCTCTTTGTTGACAATGAAACTTGGACTTTCTAACAGATTCATAACTGAATTCAGGTGGAGGCGAATCTGATGCAGATCTTGGGACATTATCAGGATGTCGTTGAGGTAAATAATAAGTCGTACGCCTCGTTCTCTTGGGAAGGAGGCTACTGCTCTCATTACCTTGGTGAAACACCAAGGCGCGGACGAAAGCCCGAAAGGGAGCGCTTTGAACTGATAAAGATGTTTTTTCCATAGGAATTGTAGGTAAGGTTGATGTATTTCCGCCATCGGGATCATGAAGTAGGCGTCTTTTAAATCAAGTTTGACTAACCAGTCTTCTTTTTGAAGAAGGTCTCTCAGGAGATGTAGTCCTCCCATTTTGAAGTGCCTGTAAACACGGAATTTGTTGAGGCTCTTCCAATTTATAACCGGTCTCCAACCTTTTCCTTTTTTCTCTACGAGGAATAACGAGCTTACAAAGGTTAGAGAGTCCAAGGGAACTTCTATAATCGCTCCTTTCTGGAGCATAGAGGAGATTTCTTCCTCTACTATTTTCTCTTTTTTTTAATGAGATAGGAATATCCCTTGGTAGGGAAGTTTGAAACGGAGTTTGAACGAAATCTATCATAAAGCCTGTCACTGTGGATAGAACCCAAGGGTCTTTAGTTATTTCCTCCCATTTTTTCGAAATAAGACTCAGCCTGCCTCCCACCTTTGGAGGGATAGAAAGAGAAGGTAAATGAGGGGGACTTACTTGGAGGGTTTGACAAGAATGAAGCTCGTGATCTTGCTCCTCTTGTTCGATTTCCTCTTCCACGGTTGGAGGTGTTGGTGTTGTAGTAATTATTTTGATATGCGCCTCTTCCGAAGGGGCGTGATCTCTGGTAGGGCCTCTGGTTAAAGCGGCCGGCCCCTTCTCCCGGCCCTTCCAAAAACATTATTGTTAAATACTCTCTTTATATTCTTCTGGGCGTTATCAAGCACTGTAAAGGTGGAAACGTACTTTCCCAATGATTTTAAAAGCTCTTCACCAAAGAGCAATCCTTTCGGATTTGAAGAAGGCTTTGCCATTCCAAGCCTCCAGGTTTTCTAACCACCAGTCCAGTTCTGTTTTGGCCTCCAAATCTAGGGTGATTCGGTCTTCGTACCAAAGTCCGGACCTCAGCGCCCTTCCTTTTATCCTTTGCAAGGCCCGATAATTCAGAGGGCCTGGGAAGATCGCTTGAATGGAGGAAGATAAGAGACCTAGAAGTCTTGCCAGTTCCCTTAGGGGAATGTTTTCCTGTCTTAGAACGTGACGGATCTCTTTCTTGATCTTCGAGATCTTTGAAGGAGGTAAAAGAAGAAGACACTTGGAAGTATCCAGAGTGAAACCCAAAAACTCCAGTGATTTGAAGGGGGCTAGAATAGACTTCTCTTTGTTGACAATGAAACTTGGACTTTCTAACAGATTCATAACTGAATTCAGGTGGAGGCGAATCTGATGCAGATCTTGGGACATTATCAGGATGTCGTCGAGGTAAATAATAAGTCGTACGCCTCGTTCTCTTGGGAAGGAGGCTACTGCTCTCATTACCTTGGTGAAACACCAAGGCGCGGACGAAAGCCCGAAAGGGAGCGCTTTGAACTGATAAAGATGTTTTTTCCATAGGAATTGTAGGTAAGGTTGATGTATTTCCGCCATATCTGAGAGTTTAGGGTCAAGTTTATAAAGGATGAGCCTACGCCTTTCTGCGTTAATGCTTGTATTAGCATTACCCTAGGAGAATGAGGGCTCTTTGACTCCATCCCCTTATTAAATCTATATTAAGGGGTGTACCTTTAAGGTAACATTCTTCTGCGGAGTCAAGAATTCTGCTAAGTGGTCCAAGCACATCTAGGAGGCGATCTTGGCACCCTTTAAAAGCTTTTTCTAGGATCGCGTCCAAGTCTAAACAGATACTTAATTAATTCTGGATCCATATTAGGGGCATAACATGCTTTTTCATCTAATGAGGGTCTTGAACACTCTGCCCTTTAAATATTCCTTGTCTCTCTTTCAAGACGGAAGCGAATCCATTTTTTAATACATTTAGAGACATTATCCTGTGGAGACCATTGCGAGGAACGAGGATGTTTAAGATTAAGAGGGGAGAACATCTCCTCTCCCAGGGGGTTTAGAATACTGTCCTTCGAGGAAGAAGGAGTTTCTTCCTCATTAAAAATTCCTACATCCCCATCATCTAAACCAGAATGTATTATCAGAGCCCTCTGGGAAGTCTTGAGCACTTTGAGATAGTGAGCCGCTACGGGCATCCAAGGTATTTGGGCCGCGAAGGGCACCCGATTGTTGTGTGTAATAAGAGACAACTCTATTAGTTGAGGTGCTAAGAACTTCCACATATTTTGTGGTGTTAAGACCACCAATATTAAAAGAGGTGCTAGGACCTCTCGTGCTCTCATTGGTCTCGGAAATAGTGTGGTTAGTCTTCTTTGTACGTTTAACCCCAACTTTCTCATGAGTAATGACATCAGACACATCTTCCTGAGAGGGAAGTGGTCTTTTATAGGGTATAAATTGAGCAAAGGTGTCTCGCATACAGGTTTTCATTTCTTTTTTAATCATAATGCGAAAATCTGCCTTATTAAAATTAGGAAGTGTTGCATTGTTCATATATGAGTCTGAGTCATTTTCTAAATTCTCCATTTTGCCCCTTTTTTTTTTAAATATTAAGTAATAATTATTCCCCCCCCCCCCTTTTTTATAGCATATATTCAATATAGCTCCTTTAGAATTAAAAAATTAAACTGGGGACAGTCAGTAAAGTTAATAGATAGGGTCTATGTAAAGAGCCCCTTGCGATTTGCTAGACTCAGATGGTGAATTAAATTGGTAATTCTTAAAGAAAAAGATATACTGTATACGGTGCTCGATCGATAAACCTTCAGAAACACAGCTAAACAGCTGATCTTCAACTGTCGGTGAGTGAGGAAAGTTCCTAGGCGAGACGCTCACGAAGCGTGAGCCTCGCCAAGGAACTTTCCTCTAATGCGCGTCGAAGCGCTTCCTTGTGACCGGAGACTGCGGACGAAATGGGGGACAAGCTCAAGTTACATCTTCTTTTCAAAAAAGCGGAAAGTACTGCGCTCGCATATCACGCATGAGCGGGGCTTCACTCGGTGAGTGCGCGAGGAGGCCAGCGCTCGTCCTAATCACGCATAAGCACTAGAAAGCAGTGTGAGCAGGATTTCACTCGAAGACAACGTGAGTAAACCAGCGCTCGCTTAATTCACATAAACGCCAGTAAATAGTGTGAGCTGACTGTGCGAGGAGCACAGCGTTTAGTTTCTCCACATACCCGAGCAAGGGTTTGGAACAACGTCGATGTTACAATAGCGTAAAGTAAAGTAAAAAACCCGACCTATGGCACACTGAACAATCTAACTGCAAAGAAAGGTACATTAAAAAACAACCTGGTAAACAGAGGTTATCCAAACAGAGGGGGAGGATGATCTCCATAAATTGCAGATCATGGGGTGGGGGGGGGAGGGAAGAGGGCGGGGGATAAAGCCACCCTTCATGCAAACCCCCAATATAAATCTAAATTGTTACCAAAAAAACAATATTAGAGAATGTAAGGAGAGAAGATAAAAAGCTACTTATCTGCTTGGAGGCGCATTTAAAAGAGGCTGATGGTTGCTATGTATTGTGTATTACTTTATCTCAGTGTTCTTATTAGATCCTTTGTATTGTGATGCGACTGGCTTGGATCTGCAATTAAAAGTCATTGCATAATGTAGCCTCCGTTCTTGTAATGAAATCAGGCAAGTATAAAAAAGGTATACTTATGCTTTATTTCTAGAACCAAGAAGGACTTGGCACAGGTAAGGAGAATATGCTTTCAAATGCAACACTTTACAAGAAAATGCAATTGTAGTTGAAATTTGAATTGTTACAGGTTTGTATTTTCTTTTAAATCACTTCTGAATACATTGAACATTCTTTGGATTACTTTTCATTTACTTTGACAACTCAGGGTGATATGCCTAGATCTCACACTGGGGATCTTATAAAACACAAGTAAGTTTGACAGTTTTGGGTTCAAAGCAAAGTTACTATGGTTTCAATACAAATGTGAGGTCAACACTTTAGGAGAAAACATCATAACATAGAAGGAAGGAATGTTATTGATTTGCAGGTAACTAAACAACCTCCAGGAGTAGCTGTTTGGGGTTAGAACCAGGGTTCCCCAAGGTTCAAGGAGGCACTCAAATCACACCACAAGCAGCACTGGGGCAGCAGGGTGCAGAGTGCAGGTGCCCAATGTTAGCCAATGGGGCTAGGGGGCTTAGGTCAGGGGGTACTTACCAGCAGGCCAATGGGTTTTGGGAGAATATCTCCTGCGGTTAAGATCAGCACTGCAGAGGCCAACAATCAGCAAAAGCGCTGCACCACTAGCGGCAGAGAGGTGGCTGGATTCAGGCTGTCAAGGAGGTGTCAGGTACACATGTGATTCCAATAGAGGTCTCCGGTTTGGAAGAAAGGCTGCAGGCTTTGTCAAGTAGGATTCCTGAGAGCGACTACAAATGACAGAGTTAAGGGGGAGTGTGGGAGGATGCCTGTACACCATCAGTTGGGCCCTTCAACGCCGGGGCGTCGGGTGCAGGAGTATCTTGGGGCATCGGGTTTTCGTACCAGCTCCAGTCACAGTCAGGGGGATCCCTAAGGTTGAGTCTGCAAGCGTCAAATAGGAGGTTGAGGCAGGTCAGGGATTGCCAGATCCCAGGTGAGGATCGTTGGGGATACCTTCTCGTTGTGTTGGTTCACTCGAACTTGGGCAGTGGGCATCGGGTGAAACGTGGCGCAGAACCACAAAGATGGCTGGATCCGGGGTCTGTGCCAGAGCCTTTGGTTGACCAAATCCGGTGCTCATGGGAAACAGAGTTTTTCAGTGAAGGCAGGGCAGGTCCTCCGGGTTCTTGATGGCTGCTGGACAAGCTGGGGTTTCACTGGGTGCATGTCAAAGTCGGGACAGTCAGGTAGGGCTGGGGCTAAGGCAGTTGTTGTCCTCTTCTTCCTCCTCCAGCAAGGCTCTACAGTCCTTCCTCTTTATTTTTCTTGACTCTGAGGTGGCAAGGTTCCGGGGTGCCCACAAATCCTAAATTTAAGGGCATGACAGGGGTGTGCAGGTTGGGACCAATGGGTACCTTCCTTGGGGTGAGTTGGAGGGGGCATGAGCCTCTCTCTGGTTGGCTGTGTCCCCTCATCTTTAAGGTGGAGGGGCCTGAGATGTGTGGTTCACCTCGCCTTCCTGACCTGATGAGCGGAGTTGACAAAGGTGGGCACACCTCTCTTCCTAACTTGGTTTTCCCTCCGATTCTCCCAGGCAAAGTGGAGGTCAGAACCAGTGTGCGCCAGTTGCTCGGAGCAGCAAAAGGCAGGGTCAGCTAACAAAGACGTCAGGCATTTGAAGCTTCTCCTTCATGGGCCCAGGACACCTCTTTCTAGGATGAACTTTGCTTCTGGACCTAGAGAGCGGAGTCCCTCTACTCAGGGGCCCAGAAACCTGCCTCTTGGTGGAAAATGGTGGGTAGCCATTCAGGAAGCACACAGGGTTGTTTTTCAGGGGGCATCTCTAAGATGCCCTCTGAGTGCATTTTACATTAAATGCCAAACTGACATCAGTGTGGGTTTAATGTGCTGAGAAGTTTGCTACCAAACTTCCCAGGTTTCAGTAAAGCCATTATGGAGCCGTGCAGTGTGATAATGACCAACTCACAGAGGACATACTCTTTATGGTTCTACTGCACTTACAATGTCTAATAATGGACTTATCATAAAAAAGTGGAATGTGGCGTGCTTTGACCGACGACTACATGGGAGCACTGATAAATGACTATGTGTGGTGTGTGTTGGGTAGTGATTGAGCGTGAGTGGTGGGGTTTGAGAGGTGATAAGTGATGGTTAAAAAATACCTGGCTCGTGGGGTGAAAAAAAGCTTTATTTTGCCCCCGGGCTGGTATTGTTAAAAAAAAAATGCAGTGTGAGGTTGTTAGTGTAGTATTATGTACATCAACCTCATGTGTGCATCTACATGAACGCCAATTGGGCGGTGAGACTACGACTTTCTGTGAATTGTGAATTAGGTACATATACTTTATAGTTCACTGTTTTTGTATAATACACTTTTACATTTCATGTGAGTAAGGTGGGGTTTTGTGCAAACCCCGTCCTGAAGAAGGAGTTTTTGAACTCCGAAACATGTTCCTGTAGACGCACACATGAGGTTGCTGTACATAATACTACACTAACAACCTCACACTGCACCTTTTTCTAACAATACCAGCCCGGGGGCAAAATAAAGCTTTTTTTCACCCCACGAGCCAGGTATTTTTTAACCATCACTTATCACCTCTCAAACCCCAGCGCAACAGCTATTGGAGTTGTGCTGCACGAAAGTATGCTTCAAAGGATGGGGTGCCCAGTCCCCCACGGTCTACTAGTAACTGTAATGTTGTTAAGGCTACCCTCCGGAGTCCCATACCCCATATTAGGGAGACCAACAGGGAGTTAAGTTCTCTGAAAAAAGAGTATGGGGAGATAACCAGTATATTCGAAAAGTGATAGAGGAGGCGGGGTACCATTATCTTTTTGCTAAGGCTATTCTTCCTATTGGAGCCAGTGGTCAGGATCGCCAGAAGTTGGGTGTGCAATGCTCTATGGTGGTACTTAGGGGAATGATAGAGTCTGATTCCTAAATACTGTGGGGCTCTCCTGCTCCAAGAATGTCGGACTGAGCCTATACGGATCTCCTGTAGGGAAAGGTCCGGACAAAGGGGGTATATGGCAGATTTTGCCCAGTTGACTTTCAGTCCAGCTGTTCACGCAAAGTCATCTAATGTGGTCCATAGTGGTGTGAGATTCATTGTGATATCTCATATGTATATCAGTAGGTCGTCTGCATATAGAGACACACTGTGTGTGGTGCCTGCCAGTGGCTTACCCCAGTCCTTTCCCTCCTCACGGAAACAGATTGCTAACAGCTCTAGTGCGAGGGCAAAGAGGAGAGGGGACAATGGGAAGCTGTGGCGAGGCCCTGTGCCACCTGGAAGGGAGCAGATGTGAGACGACCAATGCAGACTCAAGATGTAAGTTTTGTTTATAATAGTTTGGTGTATGCCATGAGCTTGGGACCTATTCTCACCCGTTGAAGGATTGCAAATAGATACGGACATGTCAGGGTGTTAAATGCTTTCTCTAGATCCAAGATTAAGCATGCAGCGTTGGGGAATCTGTTTTTCATTCTGTCTTGGACATGGAACAATCTGCAGATATTTTGTGAGGTATTTCTCCCAGGAACAAACCCACATTGATCAGGGTGTGTCAGATTGGGGAGTTTCCCTGTGTATTGGTCTGCTAGGATCTTACCAAGGATCATGCAGTCTATTGATAGTAGTGTGATGGGTCTGTATGAAGTTCATAGCAAGGGATCAAGGTCTGGATTTAGGAATGATACTAATATGGATTCATGCATTGAGCTGGGGAGTACCCCGACTTTTAATGCTGCTTTAACACGGTTTCTAGTCTTGGGGCCAGTTGTGAGGAAAATGTGATGTAGTATTCTAGTGGTGGTCCATCGTGACCTGGAGCTTTATTTGACACCATTGTTTGGATTGCGTTCTTGATGTCTGTCATTGTTATCTACTCATCTAGGGAGGTGTCTGTTTCTTTCGAGTTGTCTACTGTCGGGGCTCCAAATATGTCAGCATAATATTCATGAAGGGTCTGTAGAATCTCTGCTTGTATGTAGGAAAGGTTCCAGTGGAGTTAGTTATTCTAGTGCTTGGCTGTGTGTCCGTGGCTTGTCTGATTAACCATGCCAGTAGTGCTCCAGCTCTATCCCCTTCCCTATGTACCCTTGTGGTGTATGCTTTAAAATTGTATCTGTGTAGGTCCGTGATGGCCTCCGCATATGCGGTCTTGGCCGACCCTAGTTATTTTGGGGATATTGTTCCAGCATCTACGGCCTTCGTCAGAGTCGCTAGTGTCTCTTCAGTAGTTCGAATGGTGCGTTCAAGTGTCGTCCATACTACTGTAATTTGCCTAATGCATGCCCCTCCTATGACTACCTTGAAGGCGTCCCACTCTAGTATACTAGATGAGGCTGTGGGTGCGCTCTTCGCAAAGTAGTTTTGTATACTATCTTTTTGTTTGTGTCTGAATACTGGGTCTTTGAGGCAGTCTCGGGCCATTTCCAAGTAGGGATCGGTGGTAAGGGGGGACGCCAGCTAAGAGTTATGTCATGTGCATCATGATCCGAGTGCATACAGCCTAGGTAATCCATGTTTTGGATCATGGGGATGAGTGCTGGGGAACCTTGGAATCCGTCAAGTCGGTCTCTCAAATTCTGTGGGATGGAATGGAAGGAGTAGAGTCTGTTCGTCGGGTGTATATGTCTCCAAGCTTCCAGCAGTGACCATTGGTTCGTCCATGCACAGAAGTGTGCTGTTTGTGCGTGTGTGGAATGGGAGAGTGTGATCTGTCCAAAGAGAGGTCCAATGTGCAGTTGTAGTCCCCTCCCACAATCCAAGGCGATTATGTGAATTGGGTGAGGACACTTGATAGGGTCTCCCAGAACTTTCTCTGTTCAGTGTTGGGTGCATATATACTTCCTATTATTATCTGCTGGGCATCTAGTAGTCCTTCTAGTAAAGCATATCGTCCCTCTGAGTCTACCGCCCTATGAGTCTGTTGGAAGGCGATCCCCGGTCTAAGCCATATCAGCGTTCCCCACATGAACACTGAGTATGTAGTGGCACAGAAGGAGCCCAACCAATGTATTTTGAGTCTGTCTAGTTCCCCCACGGTGAGGTGCATCTCCTGGACCAGTGCTATCAGTGCCTTCTGGCGCTTGATATACGCATGGACGGCATAGCATTTCTGCGCCGTGTGTATTCCACAGACGTTTATGGCGAGGAATTTAATGTCTGTTGTGGAAATCATGGGGATGTTATCCATGGGGTGTGGTTCGTGCCCGCTTTTACCATATAGGTGATCGGTGTAGGCCCTGGTTATTGGTGACTTTGCTAGGTTGTGTAGCCAGAACTGTTGGGGTGCAATAGCGGCCGAAGGGGTGCAGAGAGACTTGAGGATGTTTACCTGCATCATTCAAATAAGTGTATCTACTGTTTTTTGTGTAACCAGGGGAGAGGTTACTGAGTCCACACCTGTGGTGCTTGAGTCTATGGGGTCTTCCTCAGACATAAAGATGTAGGGACCTTCATCCTCATCTGAGACCATCGAGCCTGCACCCAATTCGGCAGCTGCCTGGAGGGCCCTCCGTCGTTTTGTGATTATTTGTTCCAGGTCTGGAGATTTCATAATGTTGCCGTGTAGTTGGTATCCATCTTGTTGTTGGGTGGTCTTTCCATGATGGCATTTGATCAGGGGCACATGTGATTAAGACTTCCGATTGCCGCTGGAACTCGGAGTGACTTGCAGATGTAGTTCCGCCCAGTTTATTGCTTCTTTTGGGTCTGTGAAAAAGGTTGTGGTCTTGTTGTATGTTTGCCAGAGGTTGCGGTGTAGAGAGGGTCTTTTCTCTGTCAGCTACTTTGTCTGCCAGCTTACGATGATCATCTCATAGGAGATTTAGGTCTGTGGCAAGTGCTCAGAAGCGGTCCTCCCTTGTGACCCTCGAGTGTTCAAAGGCAGCTAGCACTCTGTCAAGCTTGTCCCACATAGAGGCTGAGTCGGAGGATTCAGTTTTCGTGCCGTGGTCTTCGGTTGTTAGGGCCTTATTTCGAGTTGGGTGGGGATGTTGAGGTACCACGTTGGTTGGTAATCTCCCAATGTTTGCAGAAGGGTATTGCTGATGTTGGGCGTGCGGTTTTTATACCTGTCTTGGTATTTGAAGCGTATTTTGCCCCTATCTCTGTTTCTGGTGCCTATGTTTAGGCCGTGGGTAGGAGGTTTATTCGGGCTAGGTCACTTCTCCTGTGTTCGCTTGAGGTTTCTTAGTCCTTCAGGAAGAGGGACGATCAAGGGGCCATCCTCCCCTTATTTGGTGTGGTACGTATATTTCTTCTGCTTGTGCTAGTGCTGTGCAAGGACCGCTGCGGCTCGGTGGTGGAGGAGGTTAGATGTGGGCCATCTGTGCATTTGCACCATTGCCCTAGGCCGCCATCTTGGGATCAGGCACCTTGAAATAAATTTACCCGTGCTCCCGGCCGGTTCCCGTTTTTTCTGTGCTCCAGCATTGCCTTGCAGCTTCTGGGTCGGAGGGGTGTTTTGTGATGTTCTTCTGGCCGTTTTTTTAGCCCCACCAATGTGGTTGTGAGGCGATTGTCGGGCCTGCATTCGGAGCCTCAGGGAAACATGTCTCCCATTGCGGTCATGTTAGCCACGGCCCCTGAAGCATGGATACTGATATTATAAATACACACTCATTTTCGTGTTCAAATCGAGGAGCACTCTGCTGTTGCAAAGTTGTCGCTGTGTTGGTGTCTCAGCTCAGCTGATTCCTGTTTACCCTCTGAGAGGAGGGATGTCCAACTTGTGACCAAGAAAGGGACCTGCACACATACACACACACATGCACGCACGCATGCACGCACATACACACACTTTTCCCTAGTCTTATACTGCTAATTAAATCAAATCAAATTATCTTCATTCGGTTTTCCATTGTTTTTGAAATACCATAAAAGTTCATAAAAATACATCAGTTTCATAGTCATATTTAAAACCTAATAAAAGCATAAAAATTCGCAATTTGAATTCCAAATATTAAAAGCTGATTTTGCCAGTATTCATATTGACATTAAACAATTAAAAAAAACGTATAAACAGCAAAGTGTCAGTTGTGCCTGAATAGATTGTAACTTCTCCAACTTAGTCTAAAACCATTTATCAAAGATTAGAGCGATGTCTAATGCAAAATTTAAGAAAGTAAACTATGGATTTTGTCATGGGTTCAGTTTCCAAAAACTGTAAGGCCAAATAGGCTGAACGACACTGACGCATCCTGAAAACCTTCAAGAGTGGTACTATCCACCACCTGCGTGGTGGGACATAGAATTTACAAAAAAAGAGTACATGAATAGTGGATTGTAAAGAAATGGAGTCACAGGGACAGGGGGAAAGATTTGTAGACCAGTCGTTTTGGGAAGGAAAATAAATTATACGATGGAACACATTAAACCTAAAACGGGTCAACAAAAATTTGCCATACTGATTTAGATTGTACTGTAGGTATGGCTGAATGGTAGGAACAAGTTGCATTAGCAGGCATTGCTGTACAGAAGGTTTCCCTATCTCATTTAACAAACGCATTTGAGACAAATGCGACAAACAGGCTGTTTTTAAATCTTTTTTTGAGAGGTCCAATACTGATGGAGGATCAAAGAAAAATCTTGCAAGTCCAATGTCAGTTAAGAATGACTTAACATAACCCAGCCACCTGATCTTCCCCATATTGTCGAGCTTCATGCAGTCTTGGACAATTGATCTTGTAAGGTGACATTGTTCCGTCGCCCAAATCCTCCGCCACAACATAACTGGTTGGATTTTAATGATGTCCGATATATAGTCCAAACCAAATTCAAGATGACAACCGTATGTTGTGGTGCTTTTTGGGACTGCCAACAAAAACCTTAGGAATGAATTTTCGATTTTCTGGAGCTGATCTACTTTCGCCCCACCCCAGACCCCTGCTCCATATATCGCAATGCTAAGACATTTTGCATTATATATTTTGAGCATTTCAGTCGGGGGTCTCTTGCCCAACCGAAGTGCAAAGGCCTTCAATGCAGCAACAGCCCTTAAAAAGGCCAATTTACGCGAGTTGACAGCTTTCCTCCATTTAAAATCCACATCAATTACAATCAATAGGGATATGTTTCCGTTCGTTCAAGGGGGGATTTGTCCACATAAATTTTCTTGGGTTTTTTCCGTTTTATGCCAGCATGCATCATGTAGGTCTTTTTTATGTTTACTCTAAGATTCAAGCTGGCCATGAAGGAGCAGTACTTATTCAGAACCCGTTGAAGCTGGACTGGGGTTCTGGCAAGGATCACCGCGTCGTCGGCGTATAGTAAGGCTGGTATCTGCCGATGACCGGCTACTGGGAGATATTCTGCATCCTCTAACATAGCAACCTCTAGCCCATTGGTGTACAGGGTAAATAGGAAAGGGGCCAACACACACCCTTGTCTTACTCCCTTCTCTACCACAAAGCTATCAGTTAATTGACCTCCAGTCCCATATCTTACTCTTCCCGTGGCCCCTGAGTAAAGTTCACGGAGAAAATTGACTATTGGGGGTCAATTCCCATTTGCAGCATAATTGTCCACAACCTTGAGTGGACAACACAGTCGAATGCTGCTGTTAAATCCACATACACCATATGTAGAGAAGTGCCCTTCGCCTCCACATACTTTCCGGCCAGTAATGTCAAGTTTAGGGCCTGATCCACCGTACTCAACCCCGCCCTGAACCAGTATTGCAGATCAGAGATTACTTCTTGATCATTCGTCCACTCCTGGAGACGGTCGAGGAGAATGCGCCCAGCCACCTTCCCGAGCGAATCCAGGAGTGAGATGGGTCGGTAACAGGCGGGACTATTCCTGTCTCCCTTTTTTAAGATGGGGACCAATATCGAGGGCGACCAGGAATCGATCAAGCCAACCTCTTTAGCCGTGTTCAGTACGTTGGTGAGTAGCGGGGACCACAAGTCTGAATTTTGTTTAAAGAGGTCCACAGGGACCGAATCCGGTCCTGGTGCCTTTCCGGGTTTAGCAGTTTTTATTGCCTTCTCTACCTCGTTTAATGTGAAGTGAAGGTCTAGTGGATATTGCACTTGAGTCAAAGGTTCTGCATGTTCTAGTTCAGGGGCTTCTTTCTCGCCAAAAACCTTAGAGAAGTGTTGCACCCATTCTCCTGCGTCGATAGCGACGTCTAGAGATGGTACATCTACTTTATCTGTTAAAAAAGGAGACTTCACTATCTGCCAAAAGGCTGAGCTGTCCTTTAGGGTGCTGCTTCTCTGGAGTTGGACCCACAGGTTGTATTGTAGTTCCTTTTTCCTAGTTCGTAGTGCGAGTGCATAAGCCTTCCTTAGTCTTATGATCTCCTCTCTGTCTCTCTCTACTTTAGCTAGGGCCTTTTTTAAGTTAGTGTGTGCTTTCGTGCATTCTGTACTAAACCATCCCTTTCTAGAGCTCTTATTTTGTTTGCAATCCCTGGTTAGTTCTTTTCTAATGATTTCGACGATGTCACTATAACTGGCCAAGACCTCAATTGAGTTTGTAGAAGGATCTAGACATCTTTCCATCGCATTTCTACTTGATTTTACTATTTTAGTAGTTATGGCTTCCTGATCTAATTTGCCCCATTTTAGTGTAAAACCATTTACCCTGTTCAATGTCAGTGCCTGTTGGTCTAACAAGTTTAACTGCACAATGTCTCCTCTGTTCTGTGATTTGGGTTCCTGGAGAGCCAGGCTAATGGGAGAATGGTCGCTAAGTGCGTTGTTGATAACTTCAAAGGTCTTAATGCATGAAGCTTTATTAGTGGACACTAAAACATAGTCAATCAGGCTTTTGAGGCCCCTGCCGTGAAAAGTTGGCATAAATTCAGCTACAGGTGTTTTTAATTTATTGGCGAACCCCATGTCTAATTCGACCATCGTCATCTGCATTTTATTGCCCTCAGGTGTATGTGTGAAGTGGGTTAAACAGTTTTCATCTTCGTCGATGATCCCACAGTTGGGGGTATTGCTCTTATTGCATAAGTGCAGGTTAAAATCTCCACCCCAAACTACTGTGTGAGATTCCTTTACATACTTTATTACAAGGTCCTGCACCAGGTGGGAAATCTCACTTATCACCCGGGTTAACTCAAATAAGGTCAAGTTATTATAAAAATTGATAATCGTGTAGACCTCTTGTCTATTTCTTCGGAAAGTGATAAGCTCGTAGTTCTGCTAAAGCTTTAAGGGAATTATTTCATAGCAGGGCCAGAGGGTTGAGACATATATTACTAGCCCACCCTTGCTCCTACCAGCATTGGATCTTATAGCTGCGGACAAGTATGTTTTATAACCCAGGAGGTGAATTGGATCATTAAGCCAAGTTTCCTGGAGGCAAATTAAGTTACTTAAATTTGCCAAGTAAAGGAAACTGTTTTCAGAATGTTTAGAGGCTAAACCCATGGTAATCGGGGTAGTGAGGAGCACTCCGAATTTCAACAAATACTTTAAGTTTCTCCAATGGTGCGATGATTAATCAGGAGAGTCACTCCTGAACGTTTTAATGAATGGTTATGGAGAGTTTTAGCTCACCTAATCATGCACTGTTCACTTGGTGCTCCGCACCTTAAAAAATAAAATGTTCAAACACACTCTTTTTGATTGATTTTTACACTTGTTCGTGCATTTATTTTACTCTTCTTCTATGTTGTTTGCTTATGTTATTTTCAATATTCATAACAATTGCCTAGAACATTTGTAAATACATTTGCATCAAAACTTATATACATGACATTATTTTACAGACATTTGTAAATAGGCCCACATTTGTAAATAGGCCCAATGCATTTCGGCACCCGAAGTTGTGCCTTCGTCAGGGGCAATTCTGCAAGAAATGAAAAAGTATTCAATGTAAGGGTGGAATGTAGTTTATATGGTTGATCATGAGGGTGTTCAGATATATTAAATGAATAGCGTACCTGGTGTCAACTAAGCTGCTTTAGTTGGTATGCTTGGGTGGTGGCCTGTATGTCTGAAGCGCTATATGAATAAACAGAAAAATAATAATGTGGACTCAGTTTGTCATATTGTTTAAAACCGCTGTGCCCGTGATTGTAATAACGACATACCTGCTTGTCTTGCTCGTGATAAGCTGTAACAACAAGCGTATATCTAATGAGAAATCAGGTTGTAAGCTGGAAACAACATGACCGTGTTTCAATGAGATAGAACACCCTACCTTATCTTCGATACCAGGATTCTTAATCTACAAGATCAAAAGAAAGTGACGCCGTTACTAACTCGTTGATCATAAACGACCCAAGACTCACGCACTGTCATTCCTTAATATTAAATACCTGTCTGGTGGAGAAACTCGACTGTCATAGAAAAAGCCGCTACGCTGTGATTGTTTGCTCGACTGGGTCTCGGGAGTGAACTTCATTTGAGCTCAATCATTACGTTACGTAGGGTGATGTCGAAACTGAAAACGGGCTCACTATGTAAAGATCACGCAATGCGGTAGTTACTATGTGCGCCATCTTGGGGTTGTAATCATGTTAATCAAACCGACTCTATCCCTTGACAAAGTCCTGATGGGACTTGTAATAAACGACCTTATGTCGATAAGATGATGTTTCATGATGTCTTGGTAGGCACGCGTTGCTATTGCCACTAGCAAAATTATTCCGCTGTGAAAATATGGGTGTTTATACTTTATCTAAAATATAGGCACGTGTGTGCTCATTTCTCATAACGGTCGGAGCGAATGGATAATGAAGTTGGTTAGTTTATGGGTGTTCGTGTACAGTGTCGTGTGTTCACAATGGTTTCAAAAACATGTTCACAGTGGTTACCAAAAGGCGTATTAATCATAATTCGCCAAAATGCATAAATTAAATACATGCTCTCAAATACAGTAATTGAAAAAAACTACATCTACATCACTATTACTAAGATATTGCAAATAGATCGCTTAACGTTTGTAATATCAGTACAAGAGATCCTGATTGAACGTGTATACCACTGGTGTAAACTCTTATAAACATTGTTATTATATTACATCCGTTAGGGTGAACATTACCAGTTGGAAATATCGTCAGTATGTGCGTGTTTTGCATTACTTTAAAGGTTTTTAGTTAGATGTAAATATAGTGTTAGTGTTATTTCGTGAGTCCTATAAGTAGCAAGCCAGATCATATTTGTCATTAAGACCTGTTGGTGACAGGGTCCTTAAGTACTTGATCCAAAATAATTCTCGCTGCAATAACCTTTGCTGGTTATCTATACCAAATAGAATTTGTACATGTTCAATGACGAAAAATCTCAATTGGGAAATTGTGTGACGTGCTTCTCTCCAGTGTGTCACCAGTGGTGAAGTCATATTATCATTGCGGATGCGACTTTTATGCTCAGTAATCCGTACTTTTATTTTGCGTTCCGTCTTCCCAATGTACATCTTGCCACATGGACATTTAATGGCGTACACCACATTTTTGGTGTTACAGTCACTTGAGTGTTTTAGGTTAATGAGTTTGCCAGTCATGGGATGTGTGCACGTATTACCGGTAATTACATTGTTGCAATTAGTGCAGTTTAAACATCTGGTAGTTCCATTGTAGTTGATCGGTTCTGTGGGTTGTTGTTTCCGTTTAAGTCTTTCCCTTAAATTTGGACCTCGCGTATATGCATGTAGAGGTGGATCTTTAAAGATTCCATGAAAATCAGGTTCCATGGATAAAAGTTCCCATCTTTTATTCACAATTTTTTTGATCCTTGTAGACAGAGTTGTATATTTGGTGACAAATACCATCCTATTCTGTGATGTTTTTTGGCGTTGTTTTAACAGGTCCACTCTGTTCATTTCTTGTACTCTAGCCATTTGTGCTGCTAGTTCATCTGATGCATATCCTCTGTCTTGGTACTTTTGTGCCTGATGCTCCAATGTGGTTAGACATGTTTGTTCATTTGAACATATACGTTTGATCCGGATGAACTGGGATACTGGTAAGTTCCTGATGAGATTTTTTGGGTGAAAGCTTGTGTATTCAAGTGCACTATTGCGGTCTGTGGACTTGGTGTACAGCGATGTTTCGAATCCATTGGCTGTTTTAGTGATTCTGACATCTAAATAGTCAATGGTGTCCTTGCTTATTTTGTGTGTGAATTGAATTCTATTGTCCACTTGATTTAATTGATTGATTAGTTGTTCAAGAGATGCAGGAGTGTCGTCCCAAATTAAAAAAATATCATCGATGAATCGACTGTACATTTTCACGTGTCTCCACTCAGTAGATGACATCAGGTTGTCTGCTTTGTACTGGGCCATAAAAGTATTCGCGTACGCAGGAGCCCCTGCAAAACCCATGGCTGTTCCATTCAGTTGTGCATAAAATTCATCTTTCCATATGAAATGGCTGTTGTGTAGACAAAATTTCAATAGCTGTAGTAAAAATTTTTTTTGGGTGGTGGGTAAGTCTTCCGTTTTGAGCAGTGCCCATTCTGTCGCTTCTAATCCAGCTTGGTGAGGTATGGAGGTGTAAAGTGCCACCATGTCTATGGTGCACATAATCCAATGTTCTTGATATCCTTCCTCTATCCACTTTAATTTGTTTAAAAAATCTGTCGTATCCCGTATGTAACATCCCCATTGTTGGACAAATTTTTGTAGATGGTAGTCAATATATTTGCCAAGGGGGTCAAAAATTGACCCACAGCCTGACACTATCGGTCTAAAAGGTGGATTTGTGGGGTGTTTGTGGATTTTCGGGATCATATACAAAGTGGGTCGTCTGGGATTTTTTTGTGTGAGGTACATCGCTGTTTGCTGATCTATCCATTCATTCTCTCTGCCTGTTTGTAGAATGGTATTTAACATTTGTTGTAGTGTTGTCGTGGGATCCACTGATAATTTGAAGTAAATGTCTTGATCGGCCACATGTTCATTGATTTTGTGTTCATAAAACGTTGTATCCATTAGAACAAGGGCACCGCCCTTGTCTGCCGGTTGTATCGTAATTGTTGCATTATTTGCCAGATTGTTGATGGTGTTTAATTCTGCTTTGGTTAAATTGTTGTGGTGAGTCTTTTTGTAGTTTAATGCTTGCAAGTCTTTTTTAACCATTACCTCAAATGTATCTAACATTTTATGTGAGACTGGTGCTTGGAACACGCTTTTTGGTTTAAATGTTCTCTCTGTGGCGTTTTCGCTCTGTTCTGTGGGTTCCACCACGTTCTCAAAGTAATGTCTAAGTTTTAATGTTTACAAATCCACGAAGGAACCCTGTTACCGATTCCACCAGGCTGCACAGCCCTGACTTTGGTTTGAATCCAATGAATCAGTTTCTTTACTCTCTTTTATTCTTCTAAATTTAATCGTTTAGTTTAATCCACTCTTGATTTATATTTAATTCATTTTATCCAATCTGTGTCTTGACTCTGGTTTTTCACAAAAGAACAGGAGTCTAAAGTGGGTTTCTCATACCACGACGTTTATTATAAAAGCCTAATGCATTTCGGGAAGTGCATTCCCTTCCTCAGAGGCATCTGTAAATACAAATGTCAGTTTTAGTCCTCTTATGTTAATTCTATGCAATAATTTCTTTACTTTAAAACAGCAAAACTCATCAGTTAAAAAAAAACCTCAATCGTGTGTTTGTCAAACCATGTGCACAATAAATTAACCCGAGCTAAAGAGTCACCAACATAGTGCTTCCCACATTTACTTCCTCTCCTTCATCTCGAAAATAAAAGCCAGCGTTTCATACACTCATTCTGTCTGCCAACTCAAACTGTAAGCTTTTACTGAAAACACAAGTACAGATGTAAACAACTCTATGCTCACCGTAATCTGATAATCACCCCGGTCTTTTAAAGTAAAATATTCCATCTTTTCATTTCCTGACGGAAAAAAACGCTTGTCACCCATTTATGTGCAAGTTAAATCTGTGAATGCAAAAGTGTTCTTATCTGTGTTCCCGCCCATTTTCGACATCTCCAAATAATTATCAGCACCTGTGTTCCCCAAGGTTTTAAACTGACATTAACAACGGACTCGCTGAACTACCTATTTTTTCAATTACTTAAAACACGGTGCACTACTACTCCCAAAATGCAACATGTTCCAACCCCCATGTACATTTTCATATGAATACTCGTATTTATTGCACTCATTCCCATTAACTTCACTGAGTCCATTTTTCACAAACAGTGCATAGTTTTGCTGAGTCTTCGGGACTGTATTTATAAGATGCTCCTTGTTGCCTGGTAATCGAACCTGGAAGGAAACCCAGCTCCTGTAACTTTACATCCGTAGCCTGGCTTTAATCATTTCCTTGCTTGATATTCCTGTGCTCTTAATATTGTCCTGGGTGCAATCTCATTTGAGACGAAAAAAGTCATGCTAATGAAGTACATGGATAGAGATGCACACCTCATAGTCTTTATTTTAATCCTTGTTTTAAACCTTTCTTTTCACCATGTAAATTTTGACGGCGTGCAATACCTGCTTCGCGCTTCGTCTCATTGCGCTGCAATATTTACAAATCCACGAAGGAACCCTGTTACCGATTCCACCAGGCTGCACAGCCCTGACTTTGGTTTGAATCCAATGAATCAGTTTCTTTACTCTCTTTTATTCTTCTAAATGTAATCGTTTAGTTTAATCCAGGAGTCTAAAGTGGGTTTCTCATACCACGACGTTTATTATAAAAGCCTAATGCATTTCGGGAAGTGCATTCCCTTCCTCAGAGGCATTGTGAAAAACCAGAGTCAAGACACAGATTGGATAAAATGAATTAAATATAAATCAAGAGTGGATTAAACTAAACGATTAAATTTAGAAGAATAAAAGAGAGTAAAGAAACTGATTCATTGGATTCAAACCAAAGTCAGGGCTGTGCAGCCTGGTGGAATCGGTAACAGGGTTCCTTCGTGGATTTGTAAATATTGCAGCGCAATGAGACGAAGCGCGAAGCAGGTATTGCACGCCGTCAAAATTTACATGGTGAAAAGAAAGGTTTAAAACAAGGATTAAAATAAAGACTATGAGGTGTGCATCTCTATCCATGTACTTCATTAGCATGACTTTTTTCGTCTCAAATGAGATTGCACCCAGGACAATATTAAGAGCACAGGAATATCAAGCAAGGAAATGATTAAAGCCAGGCTACGGATGTAAAGTCACAGGAGCTGGGTTTCCTTCCAGGTTCGATTACCAGGCAACAAGGAGCATCTTATAAATACAGTCCCGAAGACTCAGCAAAACTATGCACTGTTTGTGAAAAATGGACTCAGTGAAGTTAATGGGAATGAGTGCAATAAATACGAGTATTCATATGAAAATGTACATGGGGGTTGGAACATGTTGCATTTTGGGAGTAGTAGTGCACCGTGTTTTAAGTAATTGAAAAAATAGGTAGTTCAGCGAGTCCGTTGTTAATGTCAGTTTAAAACCTTGGGGAACACAGGTGCTGATAATTATTTGGAGATGTCGAAAATGGGCGGGAACACAGATAAGAACACTTTTGCATTCACAGATTTAACTTGCACATAAATGGGTGACAAGCGTTTTTTTCCGTCAGGAAATGAAAAGATGGAATATTTTACTTTAAAAGACCGGGGTGATTATCAGATTACGGTGAGCATAGAGTTGTTTACATCTGTACTTGTGTTTTCAGTAAAAGCTTACAGTTTGAGTTGGCAGACAGAATGAGTGTATGAAACGCTGGCTTTTATTTTCGAGATGAAGGAGAGGAAGTAAATGTGGGAAGCACTATGTTGGTGACTCTTTAGCTCGGGTTAATTTATTGTGCACATGGTTTGACAAACACACGATTGAGGTTTTTTTTTAACTGATGAGTTTTGCTGTTTTAAAGTAAAGAAATTATTGCATAGAATTAACATAAGAGGACTAAAACTGACATTTGTATTTACAGATGCCTCTGAGGAAGGGAATGCACTTCCCGAAATGCATTAGGCTTTTATAATAAACGTCGTGGTATGAGAAACCCACTTTAGACTCCTGTTCTTTTGTGAAAAACCAGAGTCAAGACACAGATTGGATAAAATGAATTAAATATAAATCAAGAGTGGATTAAACTAAACGATTAAATTTAGAAGAATAAAAGAGAGTAAAGAAACTGATTCATTGGATTCAAACCAAAGTCAGGGCTGTGCAGCCTGGTGGAATCGGTAACAGGGTTCCTTCGTGGATTTGTAAATATTGCAGCGCAATGAGACGAAGCGCGAAGCAGGTATTGCACGCCGTCAAAATTTACATGGTGAAAAGAAAGGTTTAAAACAAGGATTAAAATAAAGACTATGAGGTGTGCATCTCTATCCATGTACTTCATTAGCATAAGTTTTAATGTTCTCATGAATCTAAAGAACGCACCTTCAGTCTCTATTTCATTAGTTGCCACTGTAGGTACAAATGTTAGACCTTTGTTTAGTACTTTCGTTTGTTCTTTTGTTAGTGTCATTGATGATATGTTGATAATTAGATCACTGTTCGTCCGCTCCTCAATTCTTTTCCGGCCGTTTCCTCGCCTTGTTTTCCTTTTGTTACAGGTGTTTCTGCTTGTGGCGTTGGTGGTTGTCCTTGAGTATGAGCCTGTGACAAAAAAGCTGGGTCTCTGCTGGTGGTTGCTTGATTGCTAGCCTCGGCGTATAGTATGACGCCCTCTTGTGTAGCTGATATTGGTCCCCTGCGTATGGATGTTTCTCTGTCTGTAACCAAACTTTCTTCCGAAGAGCGATTTGATGGTGGTGTTTTTTGGGGATAAATTGGCGTCGGGCATAGATGTCAGCCCATGTATATACTTCGTTGAGTTTATAGTCTATAGTGTCACGTTTATATTTACGCAGTTTGCCCTCCTGTAGTTCTTTTTCGTATTTATCCAATTTGATATTGATGTTATCCAGACTGATCTTCCAAGTATCTATTTCCATTCTGGCCTCTAATTCTGACTTTAGTGTGTAAATCTCTTCTTCCAGTTCGCGTATTGTTTTGGCTAATTCCTCAATTATAAGTAGAATCAAATCCAGAGAGCATTTGTTCAGTATGCTAAACCATTTGTCCATGAACTTTGAATTAAGGTTAAAACGAAATAACATAGGTTTTATTGATAAGCGTAGTCCTCTTGGTATCCGTTTAGCTCGGTGATATTGAATTAGTGTAGAAGCATGCATCCTTTGGTTCAGTTGACGCCTTGTTAAGTACTCCAATTGTTTCAGTTGTTGACTAATGGATCCCCCATGAACATCCATATTTTTCACTTCTTTTATAAGGGAATAAATTTGATCCGCCTGATCATTTGTGTAGGCCAATGTGCTGGCCCTATTGTCCGTTATGCCAGTGATCGTATCAAATTGCATCTTTATTTGATCAGTGGGTGCCTCCTCGCTAAATGACTGGTTGAAAACTAATGGTAATCGGGGTAGTGAGGAGCACTCCGAATTTAAACAAATACTTTAAGTTTCTCCAATGGTGCGATGATTAATCAGGAGAGTCACTCCTGAACGTTTTAATGAATGGTTATGGAGAGTTTTAGCTCACCTAATCATGCACTGTTCACTTGGTGCTCCGCACCTTAAAAAATAAAATGTTCAAACACACTCTTTTTGATTGATTTTTACACTTGTTCGTGCATTTATTTTACTCTTCTTCTATGTTGTTTGCTTATGTTATTTTCAATATTCATAACAATTGCCTAGAACATTTGTAAATACATTTGCATCAAAACTTATATACATGACATTATTTTACAGACATTTGTAAATAGGCCCACATTTGTAATTAGGCCCAATGCTAAACCCGCCACATTCCAGAACAGTAACCTTACTTGAGGGTTCGAGCTTGTGGCAATTAATACCCTGTGATAGCTTGGCTGTGCTTTGCTTCTCGGTTTTAGGGTATTTTCCAGCATCTCTGAGTTATTTTTTGTGGGAAAAATAGTATCGCTGGGATCCTCGTGAGGGGCGAGGAGCTCGTGCGTTGGATCTGCCATGTTTAAATGAATAATTGAATTATTTAATCCAATTGGTCTTTGAGCTGATGTACAGCGTGTCTCATGGGGACAGTTGCTTGTGGAGCTTTCTAATGATTGTATAACTACATCTCCACTATTTATTGGGCAGATCATATCGTGCTGACTTTGTAGTGATGGTCAATCGACCATCTCTAGACAGCTGTAGCTATTAAAAGTTGGTATTCCGCCCCAGGGTTCCCTTTGTGATTGTACTCTCCTGTCATTTCCTTTCCAGTCAACCCAATCCCTACTTCCGTGCCCCAAACCTCCTTGATTCCAACCCCCTTGCCAGTTATCTGACTGATGGCAGGACCAATTTGGGCCTTCAAGATAATGAGATATCGGCGGATAGAAGAAGGATAAACGTTTGGTGTTTATACCACCATTCTTGTCCGCGGTGACCCAAGAGCAGATATGATCCACTGCACGGGGGTTTTCAAAGTTAACTATGACACAGTCACCTGGGATTCTTTTTTGTTGGTGTCCTATCCATGGAACCCTACGTGCTGTGATGATCCTGCTAACATGATTTTGCGGCATTGTTCTATTAACGTTCAGCCAATGCCAAACTTTGTTTTGTAGGGACCAAGTTGGTTCCTCTGTGTCGTGACTCAGCTCGGGCACCCCTGTCAAAATAACTACGAACGAGCTTGCTTCAGGGGGGAGGTTTATGGGCTTAGTCCACCCTCTCTTTGTCCGTTCTCCCTGCGGGTTGTGTCTCTGCAGATGTTCATGATGTGCAGCATTTATTGGGAACGTCTTCGGAAGGATGTGTGTTGAGGGTGGATTTCTCTGTGAATCTGGAACCTTCTTAGGCAGCTCTTGGGGGACTTAATTTTTGGAGTTACGGGGCCCTTAGTTGGATTTTTGGCCATTTCTCCTGTCTTAGTGGTAGGAGTGTTACTAGTAATAGTGGTATTTTTGGAGGGTTGTCCTGACGTGATATTGGCAGTTTTATTTTTTTGCTCCCCCCATGTTTACCGACCCTAGACTCTTTGCATTAGTTGGGTTTTTCAGAGTAGCGGCTAGTGCTGCTATTTGCTTCTCTATAACTGCAAGGCTCCTTTGGATAGGCTGTAACTGGAGTTTTATTAGTTCAGCTATCCGAGCCATCAGATGCTGATCTGTCTCGCATGTTTTGCAGCCACCATCCAAATCGGGGCCTAGAGCTTCATCGTGAACGTCATTATCGTTATTATCGTTCACGCTGAGATCTACAAAAATGGGATGGAGATTACTTGCACTATTATCTGCGTTGGATTCATTAGTGATATTATTTTTCTGCCTTTGCTCTTTTGTTTTATTTCCCGCCCTCTGATTCTTAGGCCGTGACGTTTGTTGTAACTTGCTTATTTTTGAGGCTATGGTGTCTTTCTGATTTTTTTTTACTTGTACTTTTTTGTTTCGGAATTGCTCCCTCCCTTATCCCACTTTGTTCGTTCTGGTCAGGGTCCGGCTTAGGGGGACTAGCAAAAATGTCAGGCGTTTTTTCAAGCGCCTGAGTCAGTTGCAAGTCCAGCAATGATAAGGACGCGGACAGATCATCCAGATTTGGGATAACATGGATATCAACGCGTATTTCCGGAGCAACTACCTTCTCCGGATGACTAAGGGGCGTTCGCGCTAATATCAGGGATCCCAACGAGGAGCGTCTTGCTTGTGTCAGATCGTATGATACTCGACGATCTAGTAATGTTATGCCCTCATCAATAGCTTGATTGGCTTTGGTGATGAATTGGTCAATTGGACCAACGGTTTTGGCCATATTTTGGAGCGTTTTGCTACTGCTACCTATCGACGACATTTATTGTGGGGCAAGGTGGTCCAGCAGTAATAGTGAGACAGGAAATAAGCAGTTTTAGTCTCAAGTATGTTATGTTAGCAGGTCTAAACAAGGTGGATATAATATCAATATACAGACCAGCATAGGGGAAGTACGTCGTACAAAACTTTAGAGGGGGAGCCCAGTCCAGTCTTGTCCGGTCTGTGACGGGATAGGACGGGCCCGCCCTTGGCCCGGGCTTCGCCCGGCGTCCCGCTCGTGTCCCGCGAGATGGTGCTGGTGTTTTTAAGTGCCTCCTGGCACTTGCGAATGACGCGGCTCACCGCTAGGGCTTCTGGGTGTTGTGGTCCGCCCCTCGCCGGTCTCCACTCGACAGCCTCGCTCAAGATGGACAGAGAGCGGCAGGGCAGCGGGAGGCAGGCGGGCAGGTCCGCGGGAGGCACAGAAGGTCAGTGAAAGATTTGTAGCTTTGGCAGTGTCAGGCAGCAACAAGGGCAAAGGAGTTCCCCCTCTCAATGGTGCTGGTGTTGTTTTTAAGCGCCTCCTGGCGCTTGCGAATGACGCGGCTCACCGCTAGGGCTTCTGGGTGTTGTGGTCCGCCCCTCGCCGGTCTCCACTCGACGGCCCCGCTCAAGATGGACAGAGAGCGGCAGGGCAGCGGGAGGCAGGCGGGCAGGTCCGCGGGAGGCACAGAAGGTCAGTAAAAGATTTGTAGCTTTGGCAGTGTCAGGCAGCAACAAGGGCAAAGGAGTTCCCCCTGCTGCTAATCACTTTTATCTACTTCTCTCTAATAATCATTGCAGTGTATATCTTTTATACAAGAATTATAATGGATCAATAAATATTGGAATGAGTGTATTTCTTGTGTACCTTTCTCAGTATGCACGAGTGACTGAGCGAAAAGATTCTAGATCTGTTGCCACGATTTCCTGGGGAGTAAAGAATGTCATGTTCAGAGGTTGCTCAAAACCATTTGTTACCTCATTAGGTTTAAGGGTTAATATGGGGGCACTGTGAGCTAACAGGTCTATAGGCCAACATATCATGAGGGGGTACATGGAATCAGTCTGGCACCAGCCCAACGTTTATGTTCTCAAACAAGTGAAAAGTTCCTACACAGAAAGTAGAAACTGTACAACAGAATAAAGTTCCCATACACTAAAATAACATTATAATCAACATTAGAATCCACATTAGAATGGATAGAAACCCCCGTATTACCATGGTTGAAAAAGGTATCTGTCATGAAACAAGCAAGAAGCAATCTTTAGTATTGACCGACTGGAGGAAAGATAATTATTTCTCTTCTTTCAAAATCTACATCCAAGTCATTCTCGTGCAATAAAATTTCTTGCAGTGATATAATTTTAACTGAGAAGGGTTCTGTCGGTTGATAGCAAACCACAGATGCAGAACTAGCAATTGTTGAAAATGAAGTATCAGGTTTACTCATTGAAAGTGATACTTGGTGTAAAACTGGAGACACAACAGGTTCATCAATCTCCAGAATGGGGTTTAAGATTTCAACTTGGATGAGAGTAGGGAGGGTTTGTGTTGATCTATTCCAGAGGCAGTTTCTTGTCGATGGAGGTTGGCTGAAAAGAATCAACCACATAATACTTATAAGAAATTGAGTTATTGTTAAAGAGGGGTAGAAACCCTACTCAAGCAACAACAACAGTCCTTGTCAGTGTGAAGCCAAAAGTCACTAAATTAAGCTGTGATTAATCCTCTGGTAACTTGTCACAAAATGAGCCGGGCTTGACCTAGAGGAATGTGTAAAGTACTTATGCAGCACGCAAACAGTAATAAAGTGAAAACACAACACAAGAAACATTCTGCACAAATCTAAAAACATAGTGTAAATGTGAACAATAAAATCACACCTAGTCAGTAAAACGGAGTTATGAATTCTTTTGTTTTTTAGCGAAAAATAGCACAAAAAGGGCATAGCAACAAACGCCGGTGTCTAGTCGCACAAGACCGGGACAAAGTCACAAGGAAAGGCTGACTGCAATGGATTGCAGGTCAGATACAGTTACTAGGTTCACCCACTGGCAAGGCACCTTCGGCATATCGTCTTGCAGGTAGATCCTACTCACCTGTGATTTCTCAGAGATTTTGGTGAAATGTTTTTTAACTCCCAGTATTTAGATTTTGGTAGAAGGAGGTCACTTTAGCACCACACCAAGGGTCCAGGTCCTGGGGACGGGCACCACTTTGGGGCTAGCATTCACTCCAGAAGGGATCAGCAGCAGGCCAGTAGATTGCAAGGTCTCCGGAGCTTGTTGTGTCCCTGTAGCTAATGTAGGAGGCCATCCAACTAGCCCTTTTTGTTACTCTGGTGGTCCTGGGTTCAACAAGCAGGTCCAGTCTGCCTACAGGTTTGCCATCAGCAATCTAGGCAGGATGGCCCATCCTGTCCAAGCCTAGTCCACTTTGTCTCATTGTTTGGCAGCAATACACAACCGCACCACAGCTGAGTCATGTTACACAGGCTACTGGCAGAAAGGCACAGTGGATTTGGTTACAACATTGGCAACTTTCTAAAACTGGAATTTATACAATTGTAACTTAAATCCAACTTCACTGTTAAAGAGGATTTTCAATTTCAGTTTCAAAAGAGACCAAAAAGTATTTTTCTACCTGCTTCCAAACAAAAGGTAGCACTCATTAAATGTATAAGACAACCCAATGTAAGTCTATGGGAGAGGTAGGCCTCACAAAAGTGAAAAAGAACTTTAGAAGTTTTTCACTACCAGGACATGTAAACCTTAAACCCACATGCCCTGTGTTTTATGCTGTTCACCATGCAGTTGCAGGCTAACCTTACCATGTCTTAGGGAGAGAGCACAAGCACTTTAGCACTGGTTTGCAGTCATAAAGACACTGAGTCCTAATGGCAACAACAATTAATTCAGCATTTATGGTGGCATGAATGCAAAATGTTTGGACGACTACCACCCAGTGTGTCAGTCCTAACAGTACTTTGTAATGTGATCGATGAAAACCTTCCTGTACTATTTTGCACTCGGAAGAAGCTGCAACATTTATTTCTGTGTGCCTTCGACCCCAGCAGCTGAAACAGGTTGCAAGTAATATGGTCAAAAGACTTGATTTTTAGGAATATTTTTCTGAACTGGCTCTCCCACCTTGGAGAACCACACATCAGCAGCTTTTAGAAATGTATCTTTATTGGTGGCATAGCCAGAATTCTGCAACTTGGATGATTTAGTTCTAGCTTCTTGAACAGTCTACAATGAAGTTAAGTGGGATACATAACAATGTGTTTTCAAAACTGCCACCTTCCCAGGTAGAAAGGAACAGCCAAACAGGAGGCGATATCGGCGTTTGTGGTGCAGAATGTATTACAAGTAAAGGCATCAATAGAAGAAGATTCATGATGATGGGATCCGATTGATTTTAGATCGTTTTGAGTGTTGCTGGCCCCACCAAGGTTAAAGAACAGATCCAAGAAGACAGGACATGCTTTAATTTAGATTGTCTCCAGTGCCATTGGACCTAATTAAGTTTCTACGTCTATTAAGAGGCATGCCTCTCTGATTAAGTAAATGCTGAATTTCCGGCACAGGAGCAGTTTTGAAGTCCAAGTCCTAGTCCTGAGGAGAACACCCCAGCAAGATGGGGTTCGAAACGCGTTGACTCCAGCGATTGGGGCATTTAACATAGGGAATAATTCTTCAATTGTGCTTCCCCATTTGACAACACTCCTCGAAAGTAGCAAACCCATAGCTCATGACACGGGCAGGATATAGGCAGTAGCCTTTTGTTTAGTGAACGTGCTATGTCCACCTGGTACACTTTATAACTAAGGACTGGTCATTTGTGAATATTCCGTTTGGAAGACTGTGTATGTTCACATTTATTTGATGATGTTATTCACTGTGTTGCATTGTATCACATGTTGTCTTTGTTTTTTCAAAGTCTGTTCGTAATGCAAGTATACTTCATTATACAATGTTGACAAAATGTAATGTTGTCTGAGACATGACATGATATAAATGGCATAACTCTGTGTTTCAAACAAATAAAGTAAAGTGAAATAAATCGCACATACTTTAGAAGTACAGTTTAAGGTTTTGTTCAATTAATCATATGCTGTGAATAGTCTAAACAGTCACCTAGATGGTTATGTAACCTTCCCAAGTACATCATAATCAGGCATGTACATTAGTATTCCGAAGAGTTGTTTGTGTGGTGTGGCCACCAAATACTCTTCTAGACAAATTAATTAGTGCTCACTAAAATCCATGAAGGCTATGGAGTCAGGTCAATCCTGTATCAAATACCCTAGAGGTCAAAGCTTGTTTAAGAAATTAGTTATCTCAATTCTATTATGCCATTCGATTCTAGGTGGAACAGGTGTGAATATAACGCAGAGCAGATATAGCATCCTTAAATGCATTGGCTGCCAATACAGGACCATTGTCTGAATGGAAGGTCTGAACTACTTTCAATGCTACCAGTCATTGCAAGTCATTCCTGATCGCTCAATCAGTGGCAGATTTTTGTGGCCAAATCAAAGGTATCTGGAGCACAAAGGGGCCACAACCAATAAGTACAAACTAATTATTGACACTCTGAAGTGGCCTGATGGGGTTGAGGAAAGTTACCCAAAACAGCTTATATCGGAGATAGTAAGAGGAGTCTGTGCTAGTTTTACAACAGTTGGATGTTTTATTTACTGACAAATATTGCATTGCTGCACAGTTTTTTGTATGCTTTTGTAAATATGGCCACTAATATCATTGCTGTAGTATTGTGACAGTTGCACTGATGCTAGTGCTGAGCCAAATCTCATTAGGAATATGGCTGTCCCCTACCCCAGGTATAGAAATCATAGGCACATTATACTTAGGGAAAGTGTAAGAGGATCTGGAGGGGAAACCATCATGAGGCTTTTCTCCTTTAAACATTTCTTGTATAGCCTCTAAACCAGGGGTCTTCAACCAGTAGCTTGTGAGCAACTGTAGCTCTCCAGCTACCTCTGAGTAGCTCACCTGTGTGCAGCCCATCTTATAAAATAGAAAGCTTTTGATTGGTTGAATTAATATATGTATTAAAAAAACGAGATTATACAACACTAATAATATTAGTAGCTCTCAATGCATTTCATTGAACATAAGTAGCTCTCAAAGCAGAAAAGGTTGGGGATCCCTGCTCTAAAATGTCGGCATTGATCTTATTTTGAGATAGTTACAACAGCTACTTTAAATGCTTACACCACTGTCTTCGCAGCCACCACTGCTGCACAGTTTCCTTTAAACTGAACCTCTTCATTTTTATGGGCCATGTTGTGTTATACATGGACCAAGGAGGCTATTGCTGTAGGACACTTACTTTTTCCCAAAGTTTTTTATATTGACTTCCCCTTTGAATCTCTAGATCTACATTTTTGCTTTATACACAGAATGTTTAATCTGACACCCTAAGTGTGGGAAGTAATGGATCAGCCTTCTGGGAGGCAAGTAGAAAGGCATGTATTTTGGCTAGCTGTGCATTGTGTGTGCTTAGTTTCTTGAATTCACCATCATTAAAAATGCACTGCAGCACAAACTGCAGCGTATTTCTGTTCAGTGCCTACTACAGTCTGTGCAGAGCCATCCGTATAGAAGAAACTCCTATACTCATGTATGAGTAAAAAAAATGTGTGGAGTATTTATGTGTATTGATGTAATTCTCGAGTGCAAAGTGAGGAATCCTATTCAAACTTTACCTCAGTGGAATTTAAAGAAGCGGCGTACTGCGCCCAACAATGGTGTAGAGAGCATTGATTAGTAATACTAGCTTTGGCTATTGTTTCCAATGTATGTATGAGAGAAACAATAATGATGTATTTTTCCTGTGCTAAAGGGTACTCCTTTAATACAGACATCTGTACTGTAGGGAGAACTTTATCAATAGGAGTAAATCGTCCCTCAGCAGATTGATGCAAGTGTGATCTGTATATTATGTGTTCTTGACATGGTTTTCCCCCTAACTTTTTGCCTTCAACCCTCCTGTTTGCTGACTTTGTTTTTGCTGGCTTTAGGAATCTGCACACTTTACCACTGCTAACCAGTACTAAAGTCAGTGTACTCTGTCCTTAAAACATGGTAGAAGTATCTTATACAAATTGGTGCATTTAATTGACCTCTTAATCCCTAGTAGAGTAGTACCACCTGTGCCTAGGGCCTGTAAAGTAAATGCTACTAGTGGGCCTGTAGCACTTATTGAGCTGCCCACTTGAGTAGCACTTCAGACATGTCTCAGGCCTGCCATTGTGGGTGCAGCTTTTAACTACCATGTTGACCTGGAAAAGTAACTCTCTTGTTAGGCCCAAGCCTTCCTTTCTATTATGTATCAGACACCCCTAGGATAGGCCGTGGACAGCCCAGAGGGCAGGATGCAGTGTATTTAAAAATTTGGACATGTACTTTTAAGTTTTACATATCCTGGTACTTGAAAACTCTTAAAATCATTTTTCACTGTGGCAAGGCCTAACTCTCCCTTACGATAACATTGGAGTCAACTTATGAAATTTAATCGAAAATGTGTCAATAAGGATTCCAACCATTGCAGGGCTAAAACAGGGCTGTGTTCTTACCCCAGTCCTGTTTAACCTTTTTTGTCAGCCCTCTCAACTGAGCTGGATAATTGTCATCACCCTGCTCCGAACTTGGGTGGTCTGACAATTTCAAAATTCCTGTATGCCGACAACCTGATACTGATCAGCTGAACCCCAGTGGGTCTACAGCATATGATAAACGTCACGAGCAATTTTGCAGAAAATAACACATTAAGCATTAACCATGAGAAGTCCAAAATTATGGTATTCAATCAGCGAAGCACCAAGAACAAATTCAGATGGCTGCTGGGGGGTAGGCAGCTGGAGACAGTTAAAATCTACAAATACCTGGGAATCATTTTTGACAGTATGGGTACGTATCACAAACAATAAGTGGCCATCCAAGGAAGAGGAACCCTAATGGCTGTTACGCTAAAAAACATCAAGCACAAAATAACTGGTCCTAATCTTATCCCTCTATTGGAAGTACTTCGAGGAAAGCTTCTACCAACAATTACGTATGGTAGCGAATCAATGAGAGGGAAAGATGAAATAATATTGGATAAGGTGGTTGCCAAAGCTGCTAGAATAATATGTAATCTTCCACAATACACCTCTCCAACACAAATAAGGCTGGAGCTAGGCCTAAAAAACCAGCATATAGCACGGAAGGGCGTTCACGCCAAATGCTGGTGTAAAATAAAGAGCACTAAGTCTGGTTAATTAAACTCATACTTGTGGAAAGAGTTGTCAAGGAAAAATGATTGCCCTCCTATGGTTTATCTTCAGACAGGTGTAAGGTTACTCGCTTTGTAGGATTTGTGGAAATCCGACCTTCCTTACAACAGTTTTATGTCCTTGGTAAACAAATCGGTAAAGATTGTTTCCTTCTAAGAAGACAAAACAGACCTAAACAAGAGGGCTCACAGTTGGTTTGTGATGCAGAGTTATTCTAAATGCATACCACAGTCATATTTAGGTACAAGCTACTCGAGAAGTATGAAGGAAAGCCTTTTGGCGATGAGGCTAAGAATTTTACTGGCAAAACCACACTTACCGCCGTGGAAACGCACACACCCAACTACCCACTGCAGATTATGCAGCAACCCCAAAGAGGACGTTTTCCATCTACTTTGCATTTGTAAAAGTTTGGATCTGGAAAGAAGACAGCTTCTAAAGCAGCGTCTGAATGAAAATCAGATACGAACATGCAGACAGGCGGTGAAGACCTGCTTTGAGAGAAGTGCTGTCTGGTTAACCTGCAGCTTTTTTCAATTCATGAACATAGTGAAAGCAAAATTAATGTTAGCAACCTCCCAATAAACTGACTAGTAATCTAGATTGCTAACTGTCATTTACTCACTGTTATGGATTTTACATCTAATTTCATAGACATCTGAATTGAGGCGAACTCCAAGGAAGATGGTCTCCCAGCAGACTTTGAGCGCCTAATATAAAACACATAATCATATTTTTGCCTTTTTTTATTATATGTAGGTTTCTATCCTTCTGTATTTTATAGAATCACTGTAACTTTTATAGGAAAAAGTGCTGTTTTAGTAATATAAGTGTTTTATGATGCAGCTGTTTGCTAAGATTTTTATTAATCAAGCAATTAAGATTTACTTATGATATTTAATATGTGAACATTTCCAATTATGGGCGAAGATAACTAGTTCATGTTTGGTGTCTTTAGAATCGTAATGAAAAATTCTTAGCTATGCTGAAGTCGTTTTTGAAATTACAGTTTGGAAAAGGACACTTTTAGAAAGTTCTGCCTTATCCATTTGGTTTCTGCAGTCTGTTTCTGGGTCATATGACTAGGTGTAGTTGACAGTTGGACGTTGTGCATTCCTCTTAGACAGCCTTACACAATAGGGAGCTTACATGTGTCTGGATGGACAATCACTGGTAGGATGGGAGAGAGGTGCTGGGCATACCCCTACTTACACTTGAACTGACTGCATCCTGCCTCTACACAAAGGGCTGCATACCCCCTGTAGTTAGTGTGGACCTAGAGTAGAAAGGTTGGGCACCTGTGCACTTCAGAGGCATGCCTCTTGAAGTTTCTGCCCTCTTCACAGGTAGAACTGGGTATAAATACTGGACATCAGAAACCAACTCTCCAGTACACTTCTGGACCTGGGGAATCTGTGCCAGGAAGAAGGATTGCTGTGCTGCTGAAAGGACTGCCACTCTGCTGGTCTGCTGCTCTGAAGGACTGCTGCCCTGCTGTGCTGACCTGCTGCCTGCTTCCCTCTTGCCTGCATGAGAAAGAACTGAACCTGCATCTCATGGACACAGAACCCCAGAGTGACCCAAAGTGTTAGTTGCATGGCCTCTTGATCTAAATCCTCTGGGGCACAACAGACTTCCAGCATCCTTGCACTTGGACCCTGACATATATGAGACTACCCTTTCAAGTGGTTCCACCTCAGTCCTGGACCATTGCAAGTGGGCCTAAGATGCTCTGCCAGCCTCTGTGGATCCAGCAGAACTGACACATCTCCTCTGCGGCACAAACCCGGGCAGAACCGATGCATCGATGCTGCTTTCTGTACTGGAGCCATCGCAAAGACCAGCATCTCATTGCAGACCATCAGAAGAGCTGCTCTGTGAAGCATCCTCAGGGCAGACCCTCACATCCTTCAAGAACAGAAACTTCCACAGCAAGTGCCAGACTTTGCATCTCAGCCTCATAGCTCTTCGGAATGGATGCATCTCCCCAACACATCCTTGACATCGGATTTCACAGCGCAAACCCTCGTTGACAGGATGTCTGATGACGATGCAGTTCCTTGCACAGCAGCCTCACTACAAATCGGAACCTATGCCTCACTTTGGCAGCATGACTCACCTTTAACGTAGATCCTCACAATGCTCTGCAAACTAGGGTTGAAGGTACTTTGTTCAGCAGTCCTAACTGGGTCCCTGTAGCTGGACCATGCTCCATTGTAGTCTGCCTGAACTTTCATCTAAAATGTCATATCTGCATTTCTACTGATTGGACCTTTGTTGTTTTGGTCTTATTTCATTTATTAAAAATTACTCTATTTTCTAACTTGGTGTGGGATCCTTTTTGGGTGGTGTTTTTCCCTTTATTATTGTTGAAGTGATGCACAAATAATTTACACATTGCCACTAAATTAAGCCTGACTTCTCTGTTATAAGCTGCCAGAGGGTTGAGCATAGGTACATTTAGGGTTTGCTTGTGCCTCACCCTGGCAAGGATTGTGGTTGCTGCTTGACCAATGCTCACTCTGAGTCAATCAGCAACCCAATTTCTTACACTATGGGAGTTGTATGTCTCTCATTGTACAGTTCATACATGTAGTCTGAAGTTTTGAGAACATTCCTAATTACTATGTTTATCTTGTAGTTCTGTGTCTGTAAATATTTCATATTTAACTTGTCCGCAGCAATCCACGTTAAAAGGTTTTGTGTGTTTTGTCTAATTCTTTAAAATAAATATTGGATTAAATAATTCACACAAAGGCTGAACCTGCTCACCTTAATGTGACAAACTCTTCCAAAGTTAAGAATCCTCATCAGGGCTTGTAATGTCCTTAATGTGTTTGTAGGTTGTAAAGTTTCTTACTTATGTAATAAGTCATGTTACAATCCCTTTCCTGCACTGGATAATTCATATTAAAGACATATCACATTAAGAAGTGCAATTTGTGATTTGTTTGAATTAAATTTATACCCATATCAGGCTAGAGGTTTCACTAACCTCTCCATCCTAGCGAAGACTGTCATACAGATGTCATCAATATGTGATAGTACCTTGGGATCTCCTTGTAAGAGTTCCCTAATCCTTGGTGCAAGAAGTCCAGAGTCTTATACCCTGTGGCAATCTACTATGGGCGTATTTAAAAATGCAGCTTGAAAAAGAGGGTAGTGACTGGGATTTCAGCTGCTATATTTTGACTGAATAAACACTGAATATATCAAATGTTATTTTATGTTTTTTTCCTGACTAGATTTGTCATTAATTCAGTACCTCAAGCATTTTGTACAGCATGCGTGCATGTATGTGGATTTAAATTTCTATAATCTAAAACTATTCTATATGGCTTATCATGTTTGACTACCCACAAAAGAGGAGTGTTCTTAGTGGATTAACAAGGCACTGTTATATTGATACTGTAGCTGCTCTAAAAAGCTTTTATAATGTGTCTAGCTTCTGGCTTAACCTGATATTCAGCTTGACGTTCAGGCTCACTACTTGAGGGAATAACATGTGAAACAAATTCTTTGTCCCACCCCGCTTGGTTCCTATCTATTGCCGAAGCCTTCTTTAGGGCTAATTTTTTTGCAAAATTCCTTTTATTGGTTTTATCAAAGTAGAAACATACCAACAATAACTCACCACTGTGTCGTACACAATCTGCACAAAGGCTACAGGATACAGAAGACAATATCAACAAGGTTATACCAAGATCCAAAGGATAACATAAATAATGGTATGTGCCAATACAAATAATGGTCCCCAGCACCTTGGTCCCCCTAACTGTCAGACCGAAATCTTGGCAGTAAATCTGGGTTTCCCTCCTCTCTGGAATTCTCCCCTCCCACCGGGGTGGCCAGTCAACCATCAGTGTCCCAGGTCAGAGCATAGTAGGACCTTCAGGGCCCCCACACCTTGAGAAATGTATTTGGACAGCCCTTAGCAGTGTATACTACTATTTCTGCTTCCATTCAATATGTCATGCCAGTGACCCATTTGTCCATGGTAGGGAAAGTCGAGCACCCCATTCTTTAGCAATGTTGTACTTTGCCAGGAATAAACCCATGGAGCAGAATAAGGGCAAATCCACCTCACTGGGGATTTGCAATATTAAAAAGTGGGCGGTGTAAGAGACTTACACTCCCAATATGGACATCAATTATGAGGTTACCGCCTTCCAATACATTTGCATACAGTGGCAGACCTGGAGTGTTGAAAGTATGAACCCACTTCCTCCCCTATATCACAGACAGTTGGGTGAGCATGCTCTGCCCATTTTAAGCAATTGATGTCGGTGGTAACCCTCTAGTGGACTGTTATCCTTCAGTTCCTCCCAATCAATCAATCAATCAATCAATCAATCAGGACACTTGTAAAGAGCACTACATACCCGTGAGGGTCTCAAGGCATGGGGGGGACGCTGCTACTGATCGAAGTGCCAGGTCTTGAGTAGTCTTCTGAAGGCCAGTAGGTCTTGGGTCTGCCGTGGTTGGTGGGGAGGGTGTTCCAGGCCTTGGAGGCGAGGTGGGAGAAGGATCTGCCTCCGGCTGTCGTTCTTCGGATGCGGGGAACAGCGACTAGGTCGGCAGAGCAGAACTTGCGTGTGGGGGTGTAGAAGCTGAGTAGTCTGTTGAGGTACGCTTGGCCGGTGTCATGGAGGGCTTTGTGTGCGTGGGTGAGGAGCTTGAAGGTTATCCTCTTGTTGACGGGGAGCCAGTGTAGGTCTCTAAGGTGGGGGGTGATGTGCCTGAGGCAGGGGATGCCGAGGATCAGATGTGCCGAGGCATTTTGGATGCGTTGCAGCCGTCTTAGGAGTTTGGCCGATGCTCCTGTGGAGAGGGCGTTGCCGTAGTCCAGCCTGCTGGTGACTGTTCTTCTTGTTGCAGTGGGGATCCATTTAAAGATCTTGCATAGCATTCGGAGGGTGTTGAAGCAGGAGGAAGAGATGGCGTTGACCTGCTTAGTCATGGTGAGGGTGGAGTCGAGGATGACCCCCAGTTTGCGTGCGTGGTCAGTGGGAGTCGGAGCAGTTCTCAGTGCGGTCGGCCACCAAGAGTCGTCCCAGGCCGAGGGGGTGGGCCCAAGGATGTTTTGTCCGAGTTCAGCTACAGTCGACTGATCCTCATCCAGTCTGTGACTGCCTTCATTCCTTCGTGGAGGTTGGTTTTGGTTGTGTGAGGGTCTTTGGTGAGGGAGATGATCAGCTGGGTGTCGTCAGTGTAGGTGATGATGTTGAGGTCGTGTTGACGGGCGACGTGGGCGAGAGGTGCCATGTAGATGTTGAACAGCTGTCACCCCAGGGCTCTGAGGGACAGTCTGCCATATTCCCAGTTTCTGAGACTGAGAAGAAATTGCTATAAAAAGGAAGATTATTTCTGTGAGGCTAACATACTATCAGGGAAACTCCAGTTCAGAGGGTACCCACGACGCTTAATTAAGAACTCTATGAAAAGAGCTTGGTACTGTCCACGCGAAACCCTTCTTGAACCTAAACTTAAACAACCAACTGAAAAATTGGTATGTGTCACTACCTATTCCCCAGTTTCCAACCGGGTCAGACAATGTGTAAAAAAGAATTGGCACATTCTAAACTCAGGGGTACTGAATTGGGATACCCCCTTGTTTGCCTTTAAGAAGAACAAAAATCTAAAGGACCAACTGGTGAGGGCAGCATTACCGTCTACTAGAAATGTAACTCTTCACGATCACTGGCAATTACCCCCACTCCTTGGGCATGCCCGCTGTGGGTCGTGTGTTGTTTGTGATTTTTCAATTGATGGCAAGGAATTTGTGTACAACAATGTAAGAAATGCACTTAAAACATTTACCAACTGTAATAGTCAGAACATTGTATATGCCATCTTCTGCCCCTGCAACCTGATATACGTGGGCCAAACTAAACAGAAGGTCAAGCTGAGGATTTCTCAACACCGAAGTCGTATCAGGTGTAAAACACCCAACGCCCCCTTGGTAGAACATTTCTTGGAGAAAGGACATTCGGAGAATGACATCCGCTGGACTGTGATCTCACAAATCATCATCTCACCCAGGGGTGGTGATCTTACACGCCTCTTGAACAGGGAGGAACTCAAATGGATCTTGAAGACTGATAGTCTTAACTCTGGGCTAAACCTTCAAGATGAATGGACTGCCCTTATCTGAAACTTGGTGCGGGTGGAATCAGACCTATCTTTCTGTTGTAAATATGTATCGTTGTTGCACTATCTGTATGCTTTTTCTTAAGCGTGTCACTTATCAAGAACTTGGTGCTGTCTGCAGTCAGACTTGTACTCTATTTTTAAAAATGTATTTTACATGCTTTCTTTTAAGCACGTCACTGTCCTTTCTTTAAAGCACGTCACTGTCCTTTCACGTCACCGTGTACTCTTCACCCTCACTGTCCCAAGATGGCGCGTATGGGAGTCCGTCATCTATTTTCATGCCCCACTTTTGGACCAATCAGAAGATAATTTATTGCTTGCTGCAGTACCCTGCTCTGAGCACGCCAGGAAATGCATCGCAAGACCGACTAACCCGGTAAGCAGATCCGCCCCACCCTCCCTATCCGTGCTAAACCGCGGTGGTGATTCAATTTGGTAACTCCTTCCCTTCTACCAGGTATCCTGGCAGCCGACGGACTCCATTGAATTCCGCGGCTCCCGTCACCCGATTGTGGTAAGTTAGACACTCTCGCCCTGTTTTCTCCCGCGCACTTGTGATAATTGGTATAGAATTGTTCTCATTATTTCTTTCGCCTGTCCAGGGTGAACGCGTGCAATTCCGCTACCCGAGGATTGAGCCTCTATACCTTGAGGTGTCCCGGTGAGCGTTTGGTCCCGCTTTTTTGACTCCCCACGCCCACTTCGTGTAAACCTACACTATCACGCATCTCGTTTTGGTTAGCGCCTGGACTCTTGTTACCAGCCGTCACTCCCTCACTGCGAGATATTCCCTTATCAGTCAGTACGGTATTGTTCTGAGCCACGTCGGGCTTTTTTGCATTGTCTGCTTCACTGGACACTTTCACTACCGTATTTACTGTACCTCCGCCCTCAGCAAGGCTGCACATTAGGTTTACCTTATGAATATTCATGCACCGATCACCATAGCTCACTTGACACTAATGACTGGTATTGCGCCGTCCACTGGTCACACTTAAGTCACTGTTTCCTTACAATGCTCTCTATCATGCAAACGCTGTTCTTGTACTTAATGTAAATATTTCCTCTTCCCCCCTTTTAGGCATTAAGAGGCTTAATTACCCTAAGGCTTTTCATTGTATCTGTCCTGATGATGGACCCTGAGATTTAATAGGGGTCCGAAACGCCGTCGACCTTAAATGCACTGAAACCGAATTGTGATTACTACTGAATGTCAAGTGCATGACTGTAATACTCTGTACAATTGTATTGTTGATAGAGTAACGTGTTTTCGCCTTACAAAGCCCTTCTTTGCTGTCTATATCAACCCTTTTTGTACCTGCTCTGTTAGTACTGGACACAGGCTTGTGGTCCACACTGGTTGATTGTTGGAAGGTATCTCTATGTGATTTGAATACGTGTATTCTGAGTAAAATCTCTGAAAGACCACTGTCCGGCTGGACATGCCTTTCTAAAAATATAGATTGACTCTGTCTATATTTTATCCTTGTGTTGAAATTTTTCAATGTTGGGGACCGTTGTTGTTGTAAAAAAGTATGCTCCCCATGGTCCCTGCTGACTTATTTTGGGGTCCCTTGTTGTCGTTAAATTAATGTAGATGTTGAACGCCGCAGATGATCTCAGTGGCATTGGAGAGGAAGGGGGAGGCGGACGCTCTGGGTTCTGCCAGAAAGGAAGGAGGTGTTCCAGTCCAGGGCTTTCCCTTGGATTCCGGCGTTGTGTAGGCGTGTGCGTAGGGTGTGGTGGCAGACTGTGTCGAAGGCGGGAGATAGGTCCAGGAGGATGAGGGCTGCTGTTTCTCCATTGTCTAGCAGGGTCCTGATGTCGTCCGTGGCGGCGATGAGGGCGGTTTCGGTGCTGTGGTTGCTGCGGAAACCGAACTGGGATGGGTCCAGGATGTTGTTGTCTTCGAGGTAGCGGGTCAGCTGTTTGTTGACTATTTTCTCGGTGACCTTAGCCGGAAAAGGGAGCAGGGAGATGGGCTGGAAGTTCTTGGGGTCTTTGGGTTCGCCTTTGGTTTCTTGAGTAAGGCGTTGATCTCGGCGTGTTTACAGATTTCTGGGAAGGTTGCTGTCTCGAAGGAGATGTTGATGGCCTTGCTGAGCTGGGGACCGATGGATGCGCTGGCTTTGTTGAAGATGTGGTGGGGGCATGGGTCTAGCGGTGAGCCGGAGTGGATGGTCTTCATGATATCACTGGTCTCCTTGTCATTGACGCTTGTCCAGAAGAGTAGCTGGTCGGTGCATGTGGTGGTGTTGGGGGCGGTGGCCATCGGGGCGTTCGTGGCGTTGAAGCTGTTGTGGATGTCGGTGATCTTGCGGTGGAAGAAGGTAGCCAGAGAGTCGCATAGGTCTTGTGACAGGTGGATATCATTGGCGTTGGAGCTGGGGTTGGAGAGTTCCTTGATGATGTTGAAGAGCTCCTTGCTATTGTGTGAATTGTTGTCTAGGCGGTCCTTGAATGAGGCCCTCTTGGCAGCTCTAATGAGTTGGTGATGTCTGCGGGTGGCGTTCTTGTGGGCGGTGTAGCTGTCCGGTGATCGTACGCGGAGCCAGGTGGCTTTCTTGCAGGTGTGGCTGTTGGATAGTGTCTTGAGCGGGGCGAGGATGTTGGCGCAGTTGTCGATCCATTGTCTGAGGTTGCGGGCGGCGGTGTCGGGGTCGGTGGTGTCGGCGGCTGGGTCTGGGCGAGGGCAGGTAAGCTGGTCATTGGTGACTTTGCTCCAGCATCGTTGCAGCAGTGGTTGGGAATGGTGGTGCTTGGTGGGCTTCCTGAAGGTGAAGTGGATGCAGTGGTGGTCGGTCCAGTGGGGTTCGGTGGTGTGGTTGAAGGAGACGTGGGGGCTTGTGGTGAAGATGGGGTTGAGCGTGTGGCCGGCGGTGTGGGTGGGTGTTGTCACGAGCTGTCAAAGTCCGAGGTTGTCGAGGTTGTCGAGCAGGGTGGTGGAGTTGGTGTCGTTGTTGTTCTCGAGATGAAAGTTCAGGTCTCCTAGGAGGATGTAGTCCGTGGAGGTGAGGGTGTGCGTGCTGATGAAGTCTGTGATGGAGTTGCTGAACTGTGGTTGGGGTCCGGGGGGGTCTGTAGAGGAGGGTTCCTCTGAGGATGGTGTTGGGATCGGTGTGGATCTGGAAGTGCATGTGTTCCCAAAGAATGTTCTCCAAACATAGTGAGTGTCAGAGGTGCAGGTATCTAAAGTGTTGAGAATTGTGTAGATCATATTTCTCCTTCAATTCAATAAAATACTTTATCCCTCCCCCTCCTGCTAGATCCCCCAGGGTCGAGACACCTATGAGTTCCCAGCCCTTCATCCCTGTCATGTTCCTCAATGCACGCCATCAGTCTCCCATCCATATGGTTGTCGTTCTAGATAGTTTGTTTTTCCAACCCACGTAGGCGATGGCCTGATCCCAGGCCTCCAAAGGGACAGGGCTCATCTCTGCACATATTTTCCCTGAGTTCTTCAGTTATGAGGAAAGAATACACTTGCATTTTTACCTCCGCACATTGTCATCCTCAGCAAAATTTATATCATAAACATCTGACAAATGAGACCATAATATACCTTTGATTTTGCACAATATATCACCCTCAGTCTTTATTTCTACATCATAAATCTGTCTAGAGGGTTTACATATTCATCCATTGTCTCTCTCTCTCTCTCTCTATATGTGAACAAGATCCCACGGGATTGAAACGCGGCCATGCTGATGGTGGACTGAGGCTGAAAATAAATCTGCTTTTGCACCTACCTGCAGCAACGTATGAATTGATTGAAGGAACGAAAGGAGTATGGTAATATATATATATATATCTATATATATATCTATATATATATATATATATATATATACATATTTATATATATATATATATATCTATATATATATATATATATATATATATATATATAGATATATATATATATATTACCTATTGGCGGTCGCCAGTAGGTATATATAGTTAGGATTTTTTCTCTATGGGATTTTTGAAAATTCTATGTCTAATAACTTTGGCGTTTGTGGACGGAATTGGCTGAAATATTCAGGAAAATGGCACATTTTGTTTCTGAGCAGCCCTTGAAAATTTGGGGGGGTTCGTCAAGGGGGGGCCGAGAAAAAAGGGGGGTCCCAAAACGTGTTTTTAACATTGAGTTTTCCATAGGGCGGTTGGCCTCACTTTTAGCCCGAACGGCTGAATGGATTTGCACGAAACTTGGCAAAATTGTAGGGACTGGTAGCCCGATGTGCCTTTGCTAGGTCTCAATATATGTGCTCCAGTGGATTTTGAGAAATTAACGTTCAAAAAAAGATATATATCTGTAACAGCGGACCGGGCAGCGCTCCGGTTCGCGGACTTTTCGCGGTACGGAGCTTTGTGAAGCGAAGCTGATTGGTTCTCCGGCGTCTGTGAACATTCCAAACAGTCCGTAGCGGCCGCCATCTTGTCTCTCGGTAGGATCGAGAGACAAGAGGAGGCCAAAGCGAAGGGGCAAATGACCATAAGGGGGCACAGTAGATCCTCGCTGACCCCCTAGGTTTGATGTGGAGGTTTTAAAAGGGTCCCGCGGGGCAAAAAAAAATAATAATAATAATAATCGAACGGCTGAATGGATTTGCACGAAACTTGGTAAAATATTAGGGACTGGTAGCCCGATGTGCCTTTGCTAGGTCTCAATATATGTGCTCCAGTGGATTTTGAGAAATTAACGTTCAAAAAAAGATATATATCTGTAACAGCGCTCCGCTTAGCGTAACGGAGGTTTGCGAAGCTGATTGGTTCTCCGGCATCTGTAAACATTGCAAACAGTCCGTAGCGGCCGCCATCTTGTCTCTCGGTAGGATCGAGAGACAAGAGGAGGCCAAAGCGAAGGGGCAAATGACCATAAGGGGGCATAGTAGATCCTCCTTGACCTCTTAGGTTTGATGTGGAGGTTTTAAAAGGGCCCCGCGGGGCAAAAAAAATAATAATAATAATAATCGAACGGCTGAATGGATTTGTACGAAACTTGGCAAAATTGTAGGGACTGGTAGCTCGATGTGCCTTTGCTAGGTCTCAATATATGTGCTTCAGTGGATTTTGAGAAATTAACGTTCAAAAACAAGATATATATCTGTAACAGCGCTCCGCTTCGCGGAGATAAAATTATATCTGTATTACCTAGCTGTTGCTAACACCAGTTAGCGACGGCTAGTAGGAGATAGCGACCATCTTGGGCCCCACTTTGCATGTGAGTGATATTTATCACTAATGACATGCAAAGTGGGCATGCCAAGATGTTAGCGACTGGAAACAGTCGCTAACATCGCTATCTCCTATTATCAACTTTTGGAAATATTCGCGATAAGCGCGAATATCTCCAAAAGCTAGCACCTGCCCTGAGCAGTTCTTAGCCATGTTATCCAATGGGAGGTGGATAACATGGCTAAGAGCATTAGCTCGGTAATGCATGAATATCGCTGAGTTTTCAGCGATATTAATGCATTGCGGTCGTTTTTTATCGTATTTGCGATAAACCTTGATAATAGCAAGGTTTATCTGCGATAATTTCTGACGATGCTTAGCGGTAAAAAAATCGTTGCTAAGCATCGTTAGGGATAAATATCGCTTAACTTTGGTAATATGCCCCAACGTCTGTTAACGTTCGATTCGAAGGAAATCAGGAAGTGTTGAAAAACATTGTCTGCGCCATCTTGTCTTTTTTCAAATGCCACACTTTTGTCGTGCACGGCAGCCATTTTATATGCCTTGACCAGACCCACTCTGTGCACGCTGTCGATCCTTAGCATGGCTCCCCACCCTCGCAAGCATCTCCCCCAGGCAGTGGTCACCCCCGCTCTCTGTCTTATGCATGGGTAATAAACCTCCCCCCATCTGCGCTGCTCTTCCCTGAGAATCACACCCTGTGCCCGCCCGACACCTCCCTTTCGCCCTATTCACTACCGCACCCTCTGACACTCCTTTTCCTCTGTGTCCGATTGTCCAGGCCGGTCCTAGGGTATCAGCTAGCCCTGCAGATGTAGTTTATGGCCCCAGCTGTAAAGAATCACCCCCTTCAAAGGAGTTATAGTAGATCAAGGCCCACACTCGATGAGATCCGTCACAGCAGACGCGTTCCTATTATCTGAAAACCATCCTGTATTGTGATTGGGGAGGGGACCGAGCCTGAAGCGGAAGATTCCAGGGATGACTCTTTGTACATCAAAGCTTTTACAATTATGTGTCACATTAAAAATATATAGCACTCCGACAAAGTAGTAAGATTATAAAACTTTACTAACTTATAAATATATACAAGAAAACAAAAACAGTAATAACATATAAACATTTTTAGGGAAAAACAACGAAGTAGCGGTCGGCTGTGCGAATAGTCCCAACGCAGCACAACGTCCAGATTTCCGGCGTGGGGCGTCGCGGGGGGTGGGTCATCAGTAGCAAACTGTTGTGCGAATAGTTCCAAGGCAGCAGAACGATGGCACCAAGGTGATGTCCAGTAAGTTGCCGCACTGGTTTTGGTATCCTACAATGCTGCTCCGAATAACGGCGTGGGGCGCCCCGGGGGAGGCGGCGTGAACGGGCCTCTCCAGGTGGAGTGTCATCTGTTGTAGTGGGGCGCCCCTTTACCGTTTCAGTTGCCATTCCGTCCGTTTTTGGTCCACTGTGTCAAAAGCCGCAATTCAGCTGAGTTGCGCCCACTCTTGCGGTGCAGCGATAGGCGGCTGTCACAGGACTCTCAAAATGGCGGCAGGCTGTTTCCTTTTTGGGCCTGGTCCACTGAAATGGCCCTGGGACACCTTGGAAATCGGACGCTTGTCTGCTAGGTCTTGGACCCCATTCTCGAAAGCGTCCCCTCCGCCTTGAGGATTCATCAAAAGTTTTGGGGGCCCCCGACTCCTGTAGGCTTCTGGTGGGGAGCGGTTGCCATGATTGCTCGCGGAATGACCATGACGGAGCTACGAGATGGTGGTGCTCTCATGCTGACGCCAGCTTCAGTCTGAAACATCCAGAAACAAGGTGGGGCTTTCATCGTTTGGGAAAAAAAAAAAGTTTTCATCCAATGAAAAGTGTTGTTTTTAGGTCATATGATCAAGCCTTACATCATTAGGAAACCAAAAGTAAAATGAACCAATGAAAAGTTTTATAAACAAGTCACATGACCTGTTATGCGGCATAGGGTATAAAATGCGGAGAAAATACGTTGGCACGTGAGGCGGCGTCAGTAGCGGACCGATGTGCGAATAGGCCGAAGGCAATACAACGCGCCAAGATCCGGATGGCACCGAGGTGGTGTCCAGCAAGTTGCAGCACTGGTGTGGCCATCCTACAATGCTGAAAGTCGGCGTGGGGCGCCCCGTTGGCCTGTGAGTTTGCGTCAGTAGCGGACCGATGTGCGAATAGGCCGAAGGCAGCACAACGCGCCAAGATCCAGATGGCACCGAGGTGGTGTCTAGTAAGTTGCCGCACTGGTGTGGCCATCCTACAATGTTGAAAGTCGGCGTGGGGCGCCCCGTTGGCCTGTGAGATGGCGGCAGTAGCGGACCGATGTGCGAATGGGGCCAAAGGCAGCGCAACAATATTTTCGGAATAGAAGACACCACAAGGCGCTGAGATGCCAAGATCCGGATGGCACCGAGGTGGTGTCTAGCAAGTTGTGGCACTGGTGTGGCCATCCTACAATGGTAAAAGTCGGCGTGGGGCGCCCTGTTGGCCTGTGAGATGGTGTCAGTAGCGGACTGATGTGCGAATGGGGCCAAAGGCAGCGCAACAATATTTTCTGACTGACACCACAAGGCGCTGAGATGCCAAGATCCGGATGGCACCGAGGTGATGTCTAGCAAGTTGCTGTACTGGTGTGGCCATCCTACAATGGTAAAAGTCGGCGTGGGGCGCCCTGTTGGCCTGTGAGATGGTGTCAGTTGCGGACCGATGTGCGAATGGGGCCAAAGGCAGCGCAACAATATTTTCTGTATGGAAGATACCACTAGGCGTTGAGATGCCAAGATCCGGATGGCACCGAGGTGATGTCTCGCAAGTTGCTGTACTGGTGTGGTCATCCTACAATGCTGAAACTCGGCGTGGGGCGCCCCATTAGCCTGTGAGATGGCGTCAGTAGCGGACCGATGTGTGAATAGGCCGGAACCAGCACAAGGCGCCAAGATCCGGATGTCACCGTGGTGGTTTCATAGTTGAGAGGCACTTCATCTGCAGTGGGGCGCCGAGATCCGGATGGCACCGAGGTGATGTCTAGCAAGTTGCTGTACTGGTGTGGTCATCCTACAATGCTGAAACTCGGCGTGGGGCGCCCCATTAGCCTGTGAGATGGCGTCAGTAGCGGACCGATGTGCGAATAGGCCGAAGGCAGCACAACGCGCCAAGATCCGGATGTCACCGTGGTGGTTTCATAGTTGAGAGGCACTTCATCTGCAGTGGGGCGCCGAGATCCGGATGGCACCGAGGTGATGTCTAGCAAGTTGCTGTACTGGTGTGGTCATCCTACAATGCTGAAACTCGGCGTGGGGCGCCCCATTAGCCTGTGAGATGGCGTCAGTAGCGGACCGATGTGCGAATGGGGCCAAAGGCAGCGCAACAATATTTTCTGAAGAGAAGACACCAAAAGGCGCTGAGATTCCAAGATCCGGATGGCACCGAGGTGGTGTCTAGCAAGCTATGCAGCTGAGTTGCATGCGCACTTGCGGCGAATAGGTCGAAGGCAGCATAACAATGTTTTCTGAATAGAAGACACCACAAGGCGTTGAGATTCGGTTACCACCGAGGTGATGTCTAGCAAGTTGCCGCACTGGTGTGGCCATCCTACAATACTGCTCCGAATAACGGCGTGGGGTGCCCGAAGGGGGGGGGGGGAGGCGGCGTGAACGGGCCTTCCTAGGTGGAGGCTCGTCTGCTGTAGTGGGGCGCCCCTTTACCGTTTCAGTTGCCATTCAGCTGAGTTTCGGCTGCTCTTGATGCTACAGCGACAGGCGGCTGCAACAGGACTCTCAAAATGGCGGCCTGTTCTTTGGATTTGGGCCTGGTCCACTAAAATGGCCCTGGGACACCTTAGAACTCGGACGCTCGATTTTTTTTTCCTTTCCTGTACATGCAAAAAAAGGTAAATGCCCGGTACGTTACACGCTTCATCTGCCACGATGAACTCTCCAGAGGAACCGAAAAAAAATATAGTTATGGTAACTATACCATGCATCGTCATATGGAGAGGTGGCACCAATTAATTATAGTGCTGCATAAAAGAGAGATTTGGAGGAGAACCCCTGACCTGCTAGTACATTCATCAAAGAAGTGGCACTGACAGCATCAGAGGCAAGGGAAACGGTCCCAAATATTTAGAAGAACTTTGGAAAGATTAAAATGACATGTTTAGATTGTGGCAAATTAATTTCATGTGGACAGATGAGTGTTACTCTAATAAATACAGCATATGAACATCATCATAGTCGATGGTTGGTAGAGACATTTTGACTATATCCTGGACCTGCCCGTCCTCGCCCAAAATGGCGCCGGAATAAAAGGGACTCGTAACTCCTTGTTGTGTACTGGTTGCAGAACCTTGAAATCACGAGATACGTATGCAGTTTTGAAGCACATGGCGGGCGGGGACGAGAATTGATTGAATATTTCGACATCCCTATTGATATTAAGTTCTGATGTGTTATTGATTACTGTACTATTGAAAGTTCGAATTAACGTCACCCATGGTACTTGCCCGCAAATGTATATCTAGATAATTTTATTGTAACTGGCCCTGTCGTATTTTAATTATAAAATGTACGTCCACCGATTCCGTAACTGTTAGACACCTTAGTTCTTGCAACCTAATGGCCCGCCCGTTACGTTCCTCTACAGTGTAAATGTCTACTCATCATATACGATTACAGTTTGCTCCGTGGCCGGCCCACGTGGTTATAGGCTCGTATTTGTATAATGACATTTTCACAATAAAGGTTTTTAAAAGAAAACATGGTAGTAGTATATACATTGGTAAAGTTTTTAATAATAGTCACTGTTTTAGAATCATTAAAAGGCAAGTGAAATAAAGCAGACCAATTACATGAAGGGTAAAAGGTATAATACGAAGGAACGCAGTAAAGATAAATGGTCAAGGGCTGTTGTGTTTTCTATTCCTGCAACATAAAGTGATCGATAAGAATCTCATATTCAGGCGTATCGGCGACTAAGACAGCAGGTCGACCCTCTTTTGCTCAACGGCTCCGTCATGGGACGAAGAAACGCTCTTTTTCTCGAAAAAAGAATATATTTTACTTGCAGGACAGTTGTAAATTTTCCGGGAAAGTACATTAGCCTGGAACATTATAACATATATTTAAGAAAAAATAATGTTCGGAAGTAATAAAAAGCGTAATTTTTAGGTCATATGACCAAGCCTTTCATCATTAGAATAAGAAAAGTAAAATGAACCAATGAAAAGTTTTATTAACAAGTCACATGACTTGTTATGCTTACGTTACGCGCTGCGCGCCCCGGATGACTTCCGGATGCGCTAACGCGGCGCGTCATATGACGCATTACGCGACAACGCAGGTCCAGAATATAGTCAAAATGTCTCCACCAACCAGCGGTCGGAACACAACCCCTTTCAGCAGGCTAAATAGTTCTGTTAAATGACAACAGAAGGGACAGGCAACAAGAACCATCAGTCAAAGAGGGGAGGGCTAGTTCTTCTCTACCGGGTTACATTGGGGCGCTACCGGAACTGATCGAATTGGTAGTCTACAGTGTTTCTGGATGTTTCAGACTGAAGCTGGGGTTAGCATGAGAGCAGTACCATTTCGTAGCTCCGTCGTGGCCATTCCGCAACCAATCATGGCAGCCGCTCTTTATCGTTATTTTGGGCGGGGTGGGTGGCGGAGCCGAGCTGTTTTGCAGCCATCATTGTGTGGAGTTCAGTTCATTTCACTAGTTTTGTATTTGTCATGAGGGGTTGTTCCTAATGTTTCTATTTTAGCGAGGTCAAAAAGAGATCCCATTAGTGGCCTACTGATTTTGCTCGATTCCTTTTCTTTTTTTTTTACACGATTTTTCGTTATCTGCAAAGACTAAACAGAGTATTGCGACTCTGTGTTTGTTTGTAAATAGAGAATGAACCAAAGAGAACCAATTCTAAAACAGTAAATACTTGGATAACAATCAATCAAATGGAGAGAGAAGCAGGCACGACGTATTACAACGGGGGCAAAGGCCTGCGTTAACTACCCTTCACTATGTGCAAAGAGAGAGTACTCCTAATAGAAATGAGGGGGGGGGGGCACCATTCAAAGCAGATCAGTGTGCATAAACACGAAAATGTTTTCACTTACCACGTACTTGACATTCGACAGCTTATGATATTTGCTATTAAAAAACCATTGAAATTCACTGAAAAAACCATAGGTTATAGACCATATATAGTTAGGAATTAGCATTTACAAAACCTTGAAAATTCACTGAAAAAACCATAGGTTATAGACCATATATAGTTAGGAATTAGCATTTCAAAAACCTTATTTTACTCACACAAAACCATTGAAATTCCATATATAGTTAGTTGCACTAACTATATATCGCGCACCCGCAATCCACTGCTGATGATGTCACATATTACATCATTCATGACATGGTCAGTGACATCACTGATGACATCACTGATGACATCTCAAATGACATCACTGATGACATCACTGATGACATCTCATTTGACATCAATGACCACATCACTGATGATATCATTCATGTGACAATACAATGCATCTCCTCACATTTTAATATAACCTCTGTTTCACCCAGTGTTAAATACAGAGTATAATTTTTGAAACCATTGACACACCAATACTAGTTACTACATATGTACTCACTGATTCCTACGTCTACACACACATTCACTCATTCACCCATACAATCATTCATACATACAATAACTCATCTTTACAACACTATCATATGCACTCATACACCTATACAGACACTCACACTCTGCCACTCATCCATGGAGTTACTCACACACCTAGTCAGTCCTGTAAAGAATCAATCACACTTCCATTTTCTTGTCTATACAGTTAAACATAGAGCACCTTACATTTTCAAACATATACTAACACATACTTACCTTGTTATACAATCATTGATATAAGTACACATTGATCTGCACAGAGTCACACACCTCCCAGCCAGCCACACACACACTCAGTCTCCCATACAAATACTTGGACAATCAATCAATAACCCATATAGTTACTCATATAGCTACTGATCAACACATGCAGCAGTTTACAGAACAACAGACATAATGATGCACAAATTAAGACAGTTTAGTCACTAACCCATGCACTCAGTGAGACACATTTAATCACTCACTCATACAGTCAGTCATGCACCTACTAAATCCTTCGTCCAGACACTTATACATCCACTCATTCTTCAATATGTAAGACATATTTAAACTTTACAGAAACATAAAATCACTGGATGTTGTTATCAGTGATGTCATCAGTGATGTCATTTGAGATGTCATCAGTGATGTCATCAGTGATGTCACTGACCATGTCATGAATGATGTAATATGTGACATCATCAGCAGTGGATTGCGGGTGCGCGATATATAAGTGCAACTAACTATATATGGAATTTCAATGATTTTGTGTGAGTAAAATAAGGTTTTTTAAATGCTAATTCCTAACTATATATGGTCTATAACCTATGGTTATTTCAGTGAATATATAGATATATATATATATATTACCTACTGGCGGTCGCCAGTAGGTAGTTATAGTTAGGACCTAGTTTCCATAGGAAATCGTCAACATTCTATTTGGATTAACTTTGGCCCTGGTGGATGAATCTTTGCGAATTTCTTAAAGAAGATGGCTCGGTCCGCTGCGCTCCTTACCTGAAAATTTGGGGGGGATTGGTGAAGTGGGGGCTGGGATAAAAGGGGGGTCCCAAAACGTGTTTTCTCCATGTTATTTTCCATAGGACGTTTAGACACGACTACAGGTCGAACGGCTGAATGGATTTATAAGAAATTTGGCAAAACTGTAGAGTCCGGCTCGCAGATTACGCTTTTTGTGGAATGGTGTAAATCCGTTCAGTAGTTGCTGAGAAAATTAAAGTTAAAGTCAAATATATATCTATAAGCGCGGAAGGGTGCGCGCACTCAAGCGGCTGCGCGCGAGCGGATTTTTTTTTTTGCTGAGTGACGTCTGTTAACGTTCGATTCGAAGGAAATCAGGAAGTGTTGACCGCCATTTTGTCACTGCGAGTAAATATATTGTCATTTCAAAGCGTTGGAACATGGAAAGGGGAGAAGGTAGAGATTGTTTAGCTGCGTAGGTTTTCTCAGGGTGGGCAGTAAGGCCCTTAAACGCGAAAATATGTATATATTTTTTTTTTCGTAAAAAGTGGCGGGGTGCGCGAGTAAATATATTCTCATTTCAAAGCGTTAGAACATGGAAAGGGGAGAAGGTAGAGATTGTTTTGCTGCGTAGGTTTTCTCAGGGTGTGCAGTAAGGCCCTTAAACGCGAATATATATATATATATTTTTTTTTTTTAAGTTGCGGGGTGCGCGCGAGTAAATATATTCTCGTTTCAAAGCGTTAGAACATGGAAAGGGGAGAAGGTAGAGATTGTTTTGCTGCGTAGGTTCTCTCAGGGTGTGCAGTGAGGCCCTTAAACGCGAAAATATATATATATTTTTTTTTTTAAAAGTTGCGGGGTGCGCGCGAGTAAATATATTCTCGTTTCAAAGCGTTGGAACATGGAAAGGGGAGAAGGTAGAGATTGTTTTGCTGCGTAGGTTCTCTCAGGGTGTGCAGTAAGGCCCTTAAACGCGAAAATATATATATATATATTTTTATAAAGTTGCGGGGTGCGCGCACTCGGACGCGCACACCTATTTACAAGAGTGTGAAAATGGAGATAAATCAGAAGTTTGAGTGGTTTGATATAAGGTGGCTCTGAAAAGAGCCCTTGTGTTAATTGAGTTTTTTCTGCATTTATAAGTAAGTACTGTCTTAGATGTGTAATATTGTAAGATTTTAAATAATCATCACAATAAATGATTTACTTACTTACTTAAGTAAGTACCGATGCAGAGTCTGATGTTGCAGGGGAAGATTCTGTTTGACATGACATGTAACAGAGCTGTGGATAGGCAGGTGTTTTTGGAGGGAAAACAGTGTTGTTAGTTTGCTGTAGAACGTTGAGATATGAACTTTTGACCTGTGCCTTCAGCCAGGTGCAGAATGAGGTGTTACCATGGAAACAGCCAGAGATGGCAGTGGGTCATGGGTGACTTTTATGTGACATTGAAAATATTGTTAGGGACAATCAACTGAAATGTAAATTTGAATACAAAATTTTGCAGGAGGAAATATGATTGGCTGAAGAGACATATAAGAGTCTGTATTGACTGTATATCTGTGCCATTGAATTTTGGTTGCAGTGATAGCAGCATAATTGAGACTTCCGTCAAACGAATATCTATTTTGTGACTGTCACTGTTGTACATCGTACAAAGCATTGGTAAAGGTAAGTCTGTAACTGTTTGTTTTGTCATGTACAGTAAAATATGGTTTACTCACAAACAATGATTGATTTTCTTCATAGTTTGAAACTAAACTCATTTTTGGCTGTCATAATGTGTTGTATTTCTAAAACTATTTTTAATTTAAATGTGAAATATGAAGTATAAAATATGTGTAATATAAAGAGTAATTATTTGTGTGATTTTGAAGCTTTAATATATAATGAGAGAAGTTGTTTATGAAGTGAAAAAATGATATTACTAGAGAGACAGATAATGCAGATAGAGAGAGAAATGGTAAATTACATGTGATACCGTCGTGAAAATTTTTTAAACTTTCCGTCACACGAGAAAATTAGAGTGCGGTTTCAGGACGCGGCCTGCATTGGTGGGTGTAGGGTGAGAGGGGCAGGTGGTTGAGTAAAATAAAATCAAAAGTTGGTATATTACATGTGATACCGTCTTGAAAAAGTGGTAATGCTTAATGAATTCTTAAACTTTCTGACAGACGACAAAATTACATTGTAGTTTGTGGCCGCGGCTTGTACTGGTGGGGTGAGAGGGGGAGGTGGTCGACTAAAATAAAATGAAAAGTTCTGACCATGAGGTTGTACACAGATTTGTGCAGTAAATGTGTTCGTAATTTGAGGTATCAAACTGAATATAAAAATATCTCTGTCACTCCTGCTGTTTGACTGCATTTTCATCTGCCTTCTGTTTTCCGTCTCCGTTGCCCTGTGTTATCTTATTGTGTGTGTGTCTGTCTGTGTCTGCCTTCAGTCCGGGTTGAGGAACTTTGCTATGGAGGCACACACAGATAGTCGCATCAAAGTAGTTGGAACGTTTTCAAAAAACTATTTATATAATTGAAATGCTTTTTTGAAGCGCTAGTGAATGTTTTCTTTCAGAATTACCGCTCGGTTGCTTCCATAGAGCAGAGGGTATGTTGTATTTCACTACTTAGTGCCTCTGCATCTGCACTGTGTTGTCTGGTGGCTGGCGGAGAAGTGTTTGTTATTGTGGATATTAAAGCGTGATAAAGAGTGAAATACGACATAGCGTCTGGTCTGTAGAAGCGTGGGAGCAGTCATTAACACTGAGTGAAGCGGAACTGCGACGGTGCTAGTGGTTAGACAATATGGGGCAGATTTATGAAGGCCTTGCGCCGCCGGTGCGTCATTTTTAACATGGGAAAAAGTGACGCACCGGCGGCACAAGGCCTTCATAAATCTGCCCCTATGTCTTTATCAATGAGCTCTCTGCATGCGAAGCACTATCACGTTTCTGTTATGCTATTGTGTAAGGGAAAAAAAGCGCGCCAAAACCGACAAAATGGCGAGAGGTGCATGTATGTAATGTGTTGGATCGTTCGCAAATCAGTGTTGGGTTCAGAGAGTGAGTCGTTTGTAAGTAAGGGAGTGTTATATCTATGCTTGTTCGTCGTAAACAAAGAGGCACCAAGGGGCATATTATCAAGGGGGTTTATCTCCGCTCTTTTGGCTTTAAAAGCCAAGAAAGCGGAGATAAAATTATCTCCCTATTACCTAGCTGTCGCTAACACCAGTTAGCGACAGCTAGTAGGAGATAGCGACCATCTTGGGCCCCGCTTTGCATGTCAGTGATATTTATCACTAATGACATGCAAAGTGGGCGTACCAAGATGTTAGCGACTGGAAACAGTCGCTAACATCGCTATCTCCTATTACCAACTTTTGGAGATATTCGCGCTAAGCGCGAATATCTCCAAAAGCTAACACCTGCCCCATAGCAGTTCTTAGCCATGTTATCCAATGGGAGGTGGATAACATGGCTAAGAGCATTAGCTCGGTAATGCATGAATATCGCTGACTTTTCAGCGATATTCATGCATTGCGGCCGTTTTTTATCGCATTTGCGATAAACCTTGGTAATAGCAAGGCTTATTTGCGATAAAAATCTCTGCAGCTCTGCGGTAAATTTTTCTCTCTAACCAAGCAATAGCGATAATTATCGCTATTGCTTGGTAATATGCCCCCATGTTCAGACCCCCTCTTTCCTCATTCCATCGGTCGTTCGATCATAACTCAAGTCGTACAAAAACATCTCTCTTATCGAGTCAACGTGTGGAACGTATAGCCTGTCGAGTTGTACACATTTGGGGGCATATTACCAAGCAATAACGATAATTATCGCTATTGCTTGGTTAGAGAGAAAAATTTACCGCAGAGCTGCGGCGATTTTTATCGCAGATAAGCCTTGCTATTACCAAGGTTTATCGCAAATGCGATAAAAAACGGCCGCAATGCATGAATATCGCTGAAAAGTCAGCGATATTCATACATTACCGAGCTAATGCTCTTAGCCATGTTATCCACCTCCCATTGGATAACATGGCTAAGAACTGCTCAGGGGCAGGTGTTAGCTTTTGGAGATATTCACGCTTAGCGCGAATATCTCCAAAAGTTGGTAATAGGAGATAGCGATGTTAGCGACTTTTTCCAGTCGCTAACATCTTGGCACGCCCACTTTGCATGTCATTAGTGATAAATTTCACTGACATGCAAAGCGGGGCCCAAGATGGTCGCTATCTCCTACTAGCTGTCGCTAACTGGTGTTAGCGACAGCTAGGTAATAGGGAGATAATTTTATCTCCGCTTTCTTGGCTTTTAAAGCCAAAAGAGCGGAGATAAACCCCCTTGATAATATGCCCCTTAGTTCTAAGTGTTCCGGCTTGTTTGCGAAGACAGGAGGGACATCTATTTTGAAATAAACGAGATGGGAACACAAACGTCGCAGCACTGGCAGTTCAACAGGAAGTCTACAGAAATAGGTCGCAGAGCATGGAGTGAATAGTAGCAGAATGACTTGATATAATTTTTGGCAGTCCGGTCACTAAATCATTGCTTAGTAGGTATAAAAAAAATAGCCTGTCTTGAAGTGGAGGATGCGTTTAATATTAAGGGAGTCACCTCAGCAAATTGTAAAGGAAGGCCACTCTTTTATAAGGAATGGTGTTGTCTGTGAATATTAGCTAAGTGAAAGATATGTTCGCGAACAAATGCTACGCTAACTTCTTTTTGTGACAATAAGGCTGTTGTTCATGTCTTGTAATTCAAGGCCTGAATTCGCTGCCAGATGAAAACATTAAGGTTCACATGCGTGGGGTAGATAAAGTACATTCTTAAAGGGAAGCAAATGCAGAGTGATTTTTACCGCGTAAGCTTTGTCGTTTAAAAAGTCATAGTGATTTTCATTATATGTAAAAAATATTATCACTGATGAAGAATGAAAAAAATCGTTATAATAATAGGCACTGGTGTATTTTTGGAAAGATATGCAACATTACAGGGATTCCACTTAAATAAGTCATGTAATTGAAAGTGCCTGCATGTGGACGACTAAATACATGTTTAGGCGTTTAATATGCAGCTTTGAAAAAAAACGTGCGTATGGTTTAAAAATGAAATGTAAAGGTTTAAAGCAGGAGTTTGCAAAGCGGTCGTGGAGGGCTAGATGCATGGCAGATTAAAAAAATTACTACATGTTTTTCAATGGGGTTATCTTAAACATATGGGGGATATTACCAAACAATAGCGATAATTATCGCTATTGTTTAGTTAGAGAGAAAAATGTACCGCTGCGCTGCGGCAATTTTTATCGCAAATAAACCTTGATATTACTAAGGTTTATCGCAAATGCGATAAAAAACGGCCGCAATGCATGAATATCGCTGAAAGTCAGCGATATTTATGGATTACCGAGCTAATGCTCTTAGCCATGTTATCCATCTCCCATTGGATAACATGGCTAAGAACTACTCAGGGCAGGTGTTAGTTTCTGGAGATATTCGCGCCTAGCACGAATATCTCCATAAGTTGATAATAGGAGATAGCGATGTTAGCGACTGTTTCCAACTAAATTAAATTAAATTAAATGTTTCCAACTGTTCGCCCACTTTGCATGTCATTAGTGATAAATATCACTGACATGCAAAGTGGGGCCCAAGATGGTCGGTATCTCCTACTAGCTGTCGCTAACTGGTGTTAGTGACAGCTACGTAATAGGTAGATAATTTTATCTCCGCTTTCTTGGCTTTTAAAGCCAAACAAGTGGAGATAAACCCCCTTGATAATATGCCCCTCGTTTCTTTATCTACTGTGCAGTTTTTGTGCATGTTGCCTATTCTTTGATTTTTACTGTTGCTGTGTCTTATACATTTTCCAGGGGCGGGTATAGGGTCATGGCAGCCCTGGGCAGGGAGCGTAGGTAGGGGGCTCTGTAACAGGGGATTTGGGCGGGGTGGAGCGTGCAGCCCACTGAAGAGGGGGGGTGGATCAAGGTGTTTGGAAGTGGAACAGAGGCAGAGCACACCACATTCATGCCATGGTCCGCTACGCAAATATGTATGCATCCTTAGAGGATTATTATATTAAGAATATATATTAATATGGTGGCTCCTGGGGTTTGGTGGTCCTGTGCAGGTGTACTGCTTGCATATGCCCATGGTTGGCCCTGTATTTTCTGTCTATGCACTTGTTCTCCGTCAGATGGGCTTTTAGTTATGAAGGCCTTGTGTTGCTGGTGCATGAGTTTTAACATGGGAAAAAGTGATATATCTGTGGCACAATGGTTTCATAAATGAGACATTTTGTATCTTATTGTAATGATAGAGAATCTTGGGGAATTTATCTGTTATGCTTGTTCTTTGCTATAATGGCTCTCTGTTGTGTAAGAAATAAGTCTGTAATAAGTTAATTAAATTTTATTATTTTCTTTTTTACAGTGTTTGGTGCTGAAAAGCAACAACCTGCCTTCTGAATTATACAATTTGAGGAATTATATTCTTTTTTTTCAGGTGAGTTGGTGTTTTTGCATAGGCAATTTCTTTGTGTGCATATGAAAATAATGAAGAAGATTTTTTTAAATGTTTGTAAAATTTCATTTTGGAATATGATTTTATCTTGAATTATTGACATGGGTTGTATCTGTTTATACTAGATCTGTATTTTGAGATATTCTCCACTGACAGTTGAAATTATCTTTTAATGGGCTTGGTGCATGTGTTGTTTTTGATGGAGTTCAGATTTACGGATCATTGGGTTATAATTCTTTCATGTTTCCATTACTTAAATCTTGTGAAGTGCTCATGATTTTTGAAATCTTGTTGCATTATGTTTGGCAGTTTTTCTCCTTTATTTACAGAGAGGTATTATGATATGGTTCTAGGTGTGATGGGTATCTTTCCTGCATATCTGTGATTATACTATGTATAGGCATTGTTTTACATATTCATGCAGAGGTTTATTATGAGGTTGTTCTTCATGCTTAGTATGACATTTTGTATATGCTATGACTTTTACATCGTGAGTATGCTGTTGAAACATAAAAGTAACTGTCTCTGTGGGAAGTAGTAATCTGTTAAGTGAATGCTATGGTTTGTATAGTGTGAGCCTTCTCTTCAGAGTGCATATAGTTTACATAGCTCTTTGTACTGGTGAACTGAAAAAATGGATCTCTAAAAATTAATTCTACAGATTATAAATATTTGTGATATCTAGAAAATCTAAAAAGAAATTTTACAGTCATTATTTAATGGAAAAAAAAGATTAGTGTTAATGTTTAGGGTTATATTGCCAATTTCTTTTCAAAACAAGAGGAACGTGGTATCTTAAAATATATAGAGTTAATAAGTTAGAAATTATAAAAATATATGTAGTTTAAAAATTAGTAAAGGTACTTTTAAGTTACACATTTATGAAAAAAGATATAATTTAGTCTCTATATTTTTTTAAAAGGATACAGAAGAATAAACTGAGTCTAGTTATGGAGAATTCCTCAGAAGAGAAACAAATTCATTTTGAAATCGTTAATGAAGTGATGGAGGAAATTTTAGACGCAGTCTTTCAAGAGGAAATAGATGAAAAAAAATATTTTATGGACATGTCTTTAGACTCCGCTTACTTAGAGATGGTAGAAGGAGATGAGGACTTTGGACTTGAAGAAGTCCCTGATGATATAATGGTGGAAGTTCTAGAAAATTATGAAGATTTCAATAAAAAAAAATTTTTTTGATAGTAAAGCATTCTTGAAGAGAGTTTTCTTGTCCTATTCGTTGTTGATGTGCTTTAGAAGAGTGATAAGACATGTTCTGATGAAGTGTAAAAGAGTTTGTAGTAAAAAAGATTAAAACATCTACGATGACCCATAGTTATTGAAAAAAGTGTACTGTTTGTATGCTTTAAAAATTAGAATTAAAAACTGTCTATAATGTTAAAACAGATATGGAGTGTGATAAAATTAAGAACCAACATTCACTACAGGATTTCCTACTCTGTTCAGAGACTTTCTGTTATTTTCTTTATTCTACTTAGAAAATGAATCTGTGGTTTAAATTTGTACGTTATATGCTAGTAGTCAACTATAATATTTGTTATGTTTGTGTTTTACAGATTGAGAATTTCATCAAAATCTTAAATTAAGATGCCGACTAACCCTGGGCGTAGTGTGCGGAGTGGGGCTCCGCGGAGCTACGCGAAGTGGGCGCACAACTACGCCCACCCGCGCACTCCGCGTAGCCCCACTCCGCGCCGCCCGCCTCCCTCCCGCCCTCCCTAAATACATAAATAAATGTATAAAAAGCTTTTAAAAACACTTACCTTGTCTGCCGCGTCCCCGGGGCTCCCTCTCGCCGTCCCGCCGTTCGCGCCGCCACCGAATCGGATCCTAATGCGCATGCGCATTCCTCACGAGAAATGCGCATGCGCGGCCGCCCGCGCATGCGCATTAGGATCCGAAATGGCGGCGCGCATCGCGGGACGGCGAGAGGGAGCCCCGGGGACGCGGCAGACAAGGTAAGTGTTTTAAAAAGCTTTTTATACATTTATTTATGTATTTAGGGAGGGCGGGCTACGCACCGTCTGCGGAGCGCACGTAGTGCCGCCTGGCTACGCCGGCTACGCAAAATGCGTAGGAGGCGGCACTCCGTGCACTCCATGCACGGAGCGTAGCTGGCCGCCCAGGCTTAATGCCGACCAGAACTGAAAAAAGAAAGCTCTATAAACGGACTTACAATTTGAAGAAGAAAGGAATTGAAGAAGTATCAAAAGAACATAGGACGGATAAAAAGAAGAGTGCTCCTGGTAAGCAAACCAAAAAGTTTTTGAGAGCAATATGTGGAAGGAAAAATCTTAGTATTGAAGTGCACAAGGAAAAAAGTATACCAGTATCGAGAAGGAGACATGGAACCAAAGATAAAAATGTTTCTGGAATCAGGAGCCAGGAAAATCTGTACAGTAAAACTCGGATAAATCAATTTAGCCAAATCAGGAAGCGTATGTTTTACAACAGAGTAGTTTCGAATTTATTACAAAAGGAGAAAGTTTCTAAAAGAACATCTGCTTTTCTTAAGAAGAAACAATATATAGAGGGTATTGTTGAGCGTGCATTTGAGACAAAAAGAAAATTATTTATTTTAGTACTTAATAGAATAAATACACTAAATAAGGCAATACGAGTTTTAAAAGCTAAAAGTAAATGGAAGAGACACATAAATAGGAGTAATTTTTGTAAAGTGTTTTCTGGGAAGTGGATGCATACTTCAACGTCTGAACCATTTTTTAATGAAGAGAGTTACTTTCAAAGTAACGATTTGTTGCATGCAGTTGACACCAGTGGTCGAGGATACGAGGTGAAGGAGGGATGTGTAATTGAGAAAGAGAAAATTGTGGTTAGAAATGCAGAAGAGGTGATGGCTGGAGAAGCTTCAGGGGGACGTACTAATGTTCCTGTTTACAGTTGGAATTGTAGTAGCATTTGTAGTGTACGACAGGATTCAATTGATTTCTTTTGCAATTTCTTACGTAAGTACACTAAAGAAAGTCTAAAAAAAAAATTGTTATGTTGCAAGAATTAGATCATTGCAGAGTGCGAGAAAAAATAGGTCTGCAAGGTCATTCTCTGGCTTGTCTTTCTAAAAAAATATGCCAGAGTGTGTTTCATCACTTTAGGATGTTAGCAGTGCATCATACTAAAATGAGAAAATTGGTGAGAAAGTTGTATTATGCAAAAAGTCCAGCACTTAAACTTAAACAGTTAAATAGTGCTCTTTTGCATGGATGTGAATTAGATGTTAAGAAGATTTGTGCAGAAATTGAGGTAAGTTATTATGGTCCAGAGGAAGATAATGCAGAGACTGATATAATTATAGAAGGAAATGTGTTAGAAAATGTTGGACATGTTAATATTGAAAATTTTGAACAGGAAATAATAAAGTTTAAGATAATTGCAGGTGAGAAACCAAATTTTTCTTGTGTCTGTTGTCGACGCATTCATTACAAAAGTCAAACTAGGTTAGTTGATTTATATTTAAAAAGTGAAGATGAAAGTAATGTTCAATGGAAAGATTTTGCAACTTATTTGTTGGTGGAAAACTATTTTGATTTGGGTTTTGAGCAACGTATTTGTAAATATTGTTATAATAAATTAAATGAAAATAAAATGCCTGCTAGAGCTGTTAATAATAATCTAGAGTTGATAAATATTCCATCAGAATTGATGAATTTAAATACTTATGAGACTATTCTGATCCAATGTGTACATCCTTTTCAGGCTATTGTTCGTATGGAGCCTAAGACTGGTAAATTAAATCCTTCAGATTTACAAAGAGGATTAAAGGGTAGAGTTGTATATTTGCCACTTGATTTAAAAAAAATATGGAAACAATTGGTGTTGAAAATGTAGAAGAGGAACCTGTAGTTATTTTAGTTAATGGTGTACCTACAAAGAGTAAGAAAATCTGGCAAGATTTAGTGGATGTTAGAAAAGTCAAAAAGGCAACATTGTATTTAGTTCAAAACAATAAGTACTATAAAGATGTATACGTAGAAGAAGAAGATGTAAGTGAAGAAGAGGAGAGTGATTTGTCTATTGGACAAATTGAAAAAGTTGACCTATCCAGAAGTGAAGAAATTTATGAACATTACAGTGTTCATCCACTGCATTCCAAAGAAGCAATAGGGAATGCTATTGAATTATTTCAGATGAAAAAGGCGAAAGGAAATCCTATTAGTGTGTGGGAAGAAAGTTTGGAAGGTCGTTGTTTCCCACAGTTATTCCCTACAGGTGAAGGTACACGATATGATGATCGACCTATGCAGATTCCTGCATCTGAATACCGGACAACAAGATTAGATGCAGAAGATCCGAGGTTTCGCCAATGCATTCCATATTTGTTTCATCTTCTGTTTGAGAGTGACTTATCTGGTCTCTCTTATGCAGTAAATCATATCTTAAAAAGTGGAGTTCATCTGCATAATATTTCAGCAAAGAAATATATCGATAAAGTGCAACAGAAAGATATCTAATTAATTTAATGGCTTGTCAGCGTGGTACTAATGAGTATTGGTACCGTCGTCATGGAGATTTGAAGTTCATGCTTAGAAACTTAGGAGCACCAACATGGTTTTTAACTCTAAGCTGTGCAGAGTATGCTTGGGAAGATTTACTTGAATTTCTTCAGGAGGCGAATGCAAACATAGAAAATATAAACTACAAGACACCCGGAGAACTGTGTTCATTAGATCCGGTTAATGTTTGCAGATATTTTAATCATAGATTTGAAGCTATGATGTCTTTTCTTACAAACAAGAAAAATCCGCCTCTTGGTGAAGTACTGGATTTTTTTTGGAGAAAAGAATACCAAGCAAGAGGTGCTCCTCATATTCATATCCTGTTATGGATCAAGGATGCTCCTAAATTTGGAAGAGACTCGGATAAGACTGTACTGTCTTTTATTGAACAGTATGTCACTTGTGACATACCTAATAGTACAACTGATAAGGATTTAAGAGGAAAAGTGTTACGCTTTCAAAATCATCGTTGTGGAAGATATTGTCGGCGAAAGTTCAAATCAAAGAGTAAATTCTACACCAAATGTCGTTTTGGATTTGCACGACCGGTACTTTCAAAAGGAAGAGTCAACAATTTGATGTCATCTTTGCGACATAACATCAGAAGAAGGTCACCTAAAAATACGTACAATTTAAGAAGAGGTGAAGAATCCAAATATATAAATGACTATAACCCAGTCATTTTGTCCATGTGGAATGCTAACATGGACATACAATATGTTGCAGACAACTCTATTGCTGTGGCTCGATATGTAACGTCTTACATCACAAAATCTGAAAAGACGGAACTGAAGGAGATGTGGGAAGACATTTCTCATGAAAAGAGCCTAAGCAAGAAATTGTATACGTACAGTTTGAAGATGTTGTCTCATCGAGAAATTGGAGCATATGAATGCTGTGACCGATTGTCATCAGCAAATCTTTATGCTAAATCAAGGACTATTCTCTGGGTGAGTTTGGGTCTTGCAGAAACACGAAACCGTGTTCTAAAACCTGTGCAAGAAATTGAACATTTAGCCCAGAAAGAACCAAACAGTACAGACATTCTGAAAACAAATATGTTGGATACATACTATCCAAATAGAAGTACTCTTCTAGAAAACATTTGTCTGTATGAAATACTTCAAAACTACACTTTTAAAAGGAATGTTACAGAGAACATTGATAAAGGTGTATATGCTGTAATGGGACAAGAAGGATGTCTGGTGAAGCAAAGAAAAGGACACTTGATTAATCATCGGAAACTGAGTTGCAAAACACCTGACAAAAGAAAATTTTACTATTTTGCTCTTTTGCAACTCTTTAAACCATGGCGTAGAGAAGAGGAACTACTTGGGAACTTTGATAGTTATGAAGATTCATTCAAAGCATCTAAAAGTAGTATTGAATGTCCTGTTTTTAGTAATTATCTGCAAATGTTGAATGATGAAATAGAGCAAGAAGCGACAATTGCAGCGGAGATTGCTAGAGATAGTTCACAAGATAGTCAAAGTTCGGCTTCATTAAGTCAAGATCCACTGGGACAACCAACTATCCAAAATGAAGCAGCCACCGCCATGGATGAGGTGGAAAGAGCAATGCAGCAAGGTCAAGAGGAAGTAATCAACTTAGAAGAATTAAAGAAGCAATTTAATATTGAGCAAAGACAGATATATGATGAAGTGACAGAGCACATTGAGCATGGCTTTCGTCATGAGAGAAAAGATTGCTCATGTATGTCATTTGAACCTATTCGATTATATGTAAGTGGAGAAGCTGGAACTGGTAAAAGTTTCCTAATTAAAGGAATTACTACATATTTACAGCAGAGAACTCAGTCAACACTGTCGTGTGTTGTTACTGCTCCAACTGGATTGGCAGCACATAATATTAAAGGTATTACTTTACATCGTTTACTGATGCTGCCAGTTGAACATGAAAATAAATTACAATATCACAAGCTATCTGGAGAAGCTTGTTTTGAAGTTTCTAGAGTGCTTAAAAAATGAAACTTCTTATTATTGATGAAGTAAGCATGGTATCTAATTTAATGCTTGCTTTTGTGCATTTAAGAATGCAACAGATACTTAGGACAGAGTATGATGTGTTATTTGGAGGTAAACATGTCATAGTTTTTGGAGATCTACTCCAACTAACTCCAGTGAAAGGACAACCTGTATTTGAAACTGTTACGCATGAAGAGACTAGAAAGTGCCTGGGCAGTATTGGAAATGTTAATATATGGTCACATTTCAAATATACTGAACTGATTCAAAATATGCGACAGGCAAAGGATACTAAATATGGAAATATTCTTCAAGATATCAGGATTGGAAAACTAACTGAAGATGCGAAACACACTCTACGAACACGATTACTTTCACAGCTGTTTCCTAATGAAGATAATGTAGCTGAGAAAATATATAGTATAGAGGTAGCAGATAAATCAGTGATATGCTTGATGCCAACTGTGAAAGAATGTTCAGTTTTTAATGAGAAAATGTTGAATTTAGAAAATCAAGAAATTAGGAAACTGTAAGCTAAAGATAGAATAGAGCATGAAGGTAGTACTATTGTTTTGTCTGAAAAGTTGAAGTTAAAATTGGATTCTCTTCAAAAAAGTATATCTAAAACTGCTGGTTTAGAGAAAAATCTGTATGTATGTTTAAATTGTCGGATAATTTTAAGGAGAAATTTACATGTAGAAAGAGGATTGGTAAATGGAGCAATGGGTAATGTGGTTGGTTTTGTTAATTATACAAATAGAGATGAGATTGAATTTTTAAGAATAAAATTTGATGGAATTGAGGAAGTTCAGCAAATTAGTCGCTGTTCAAATCGTTTTTTGCTTGTGAAAGACTTATATGTCCGTCGGAAGCAATTTCCAATTTGTTTGGCATATGCAGTGACTATTCATAAATCTCAAGGTTTAAGTGTAGATTGTGCTTTGGTAAATATTGGAAGCACTGTATTCAAAGAGGGTATGGCATATGTTGCTTTATCGCGAGTTAGAACTTTATGTGGACTTTATTTAATTGATTATGATGAGACAAAGATTAGTGCAGATTTAAATTGTGTGAAGGAGTATATTAGGCTAAGAAGAGAATATGCTCCAAGTTTACCTCAATATCCTTTATTTGAAAGGCGTATGGTTGGTCAGAAAAGGAAAAATGAGGAGAAATGTGCTGAAGTAGTTGAGAAACGACGAAAAAAAGATGTAGCTGTTGTTGGTAGGCATAAGAAAACGGTTAGTATTGAAGAGATTGTTGGATTTAAGTTTGAAAACAGGTCTGGTGTCAACTGTTATGCAAATGTAGTAGTTAATGTTGTTTTTTTTCTAAAAAATGTAAGGGAACAGATTGTAGAAAATCAGGAGCAAACATTTTGCTATTCCTTAAATTCTATATTTGAAAAATGCAGTAGTGGTGAAAGTGAAGTAGGAAGTGTTTCAGAACTAAGGAATGTTTTAGACATATGTGCAGGAGTAAATCAATTTTCACAGAATATTCAGCAAGATTGTCAGGAATTTATTATGTATATGTTTACAGTTTTGGAAGATGAAAGTGTAGATATTGATAATCTTTTTGGCCTTTCTTATAAATGGGAACATAAGTGTGATAATTGCTCATTTTCAAGTAGTACTGATATACACAGTGAAAGATTTATATATTTAACATTACCTGACTGTAAAGAAGTGTCTTTTAATAAACTAGTTAAAGATGTGCATCAGAACATGGTCTGTTCTCAATGTAAGTCTGAAATGTTATCAACTTTATTTATCCATAGATATGGACAATATGTAATATTAATGTTTCAACGATGCAGAGCTGATGGTAGTAAATTGTCAACTTTAATTAAAAATGTTGTGGCTACTCAAGTATCTATTTCTAGAAGAACGTTTGTAACTGTAGCCATTATTTTTCATGAAGGGCCTTCCACATCATCAGGACATTATACAGCTTATTTGAAGTGTGGAAGTGGCTGGACGCTTTGCAATGATACCCAATTGACTTTTAAGAAACGTTTGCCTTTTGCCTTAACTAACTCCTATCTGCTATTTTTGGAACCCAAATTTCAGTAGAATCACTTGCTGTAGGAAGATTAATACTGTAAAGATATGAAACTTTCTTGTTTACAAATATCATGTGACTGAGGGTCTACAAATCTATAAATGAAATTTGTGTTTGGTATAGTGATAACATCAGGTAGAAATTTAGTTAATGTTTGATGGCATAAAACATGTTACACATTTTTACTGTAAAGGTTCACAAAAGAAAAGATAAGATTAAGATTAAGAAATTTCAGAAAAAAACTACTTAACTCATAGTATTTGGCCATGTGGAAAAATATGAGAGAAGAAAATGAGTACTTTAGATAATTATTTTAGAACATATATGGACGCAAGTTTTTGAGAGTGGTATTTAAAAGGTAATGAGTTATCTTATACAATTTGGCCATGCGGAAAGGTATGAGAGAAGAAAATGTATACTTAAGATAGATTTTTATAGGAGATACTTGCATGGTGTTTTTTTTAGATATATTTAAAAATAGGTCGTATAGTTTAATTAGTTTGTAACTGTGGAAGATGTAGTGTGCTTACTCAAGAAATTGCGAATTTGAGAAAAACATTTAAGATATGTTTTTTTCAGGTATTTATAATATGTATGGAGATTTTGGATGGGTTTTTTAAACACAATCATTTTGATTGTGGTTTTTTTCCCCCGCTGTTATATGATGATTAATATTGAAATCACTGTTTATAGTGAAAATCAATGTATTCTGAGGACAGCAAAAATAAACCATTTAATATGTTGTTTAAGTTATTTTGTTACATTGAATTTAGAAATATGTATTAAAACATATTTTTTTACTGTCTTCCACAGATATTATATTTATAAGGTAAGTACAACTAATAACATCCGAGAGTTTTCTCTGCCTCTCTCTTATTGACTTGAACTTACCAGACGCCGTGAGGTGAACGGCCAGCGACACCTGGGCAGATTGAAACGCCCGACTAGCGCCACCATCCGCAGCATTGCCTGAACGCCGTGAGGGAAACGGCTGACACCGCCACAGCGAGGACGCCGTGAGGGCTGGGACTCCATATCCCAGGTGCCCCGGCGGAAGCAGGCGCAGGCGCGGGGAGTGACGCAACACGAGCGCCCGGAGGCTCAATAAAGAACGGAACGCCCCTCGCACACGCGAGTCGAGCGCGCGGGAGAAGACCGGGAAAAGGGCGGGCCCTCTGAGGCCCTCAGAGGACATCAGTGGTCGGGCGGGCCATCCCACTAACATTTCCCCCGTAAGGTCAGCTACCTTTTTGGTTAATAGAATGGGCGATTGCACTGTTATAAGTACTACTGCTGATGTTCCCATTCAGGAAATAGATACTTCAATAGCATTATTAACATCCTTTGAGACATTAATAGACACCGCGTTTAACGAGATCGTTGAAACGGAAAGAAGGTTTTCTATGGGCCCTATGAATATTAATCAACTAAGCGCCACGATCTGCTTAAAAGCTAACACCCATATAAACCCAGAAGTTATCGTGGTCAAACCATCACATCCTGTTGGTACTGTACCCATTGTCCTGGATGATGAAAATACTGTCACATATGTAGCCCCAGATGTAGCTCCTGATCCTACCTCAGTATCAACATCTATAGAGGCTACTAGTAAGGCACTTGAGAACGCTGCAGCTAAGAGAAAGAGGGGCCCTGTAAAATTAACACATAATAAAAGGAAGCAGTCCCTAAGGAGTGTAAATCAACCAACACCACAAAGCATGTGGAACAGGGGGAAGAAACAGAAACCGAACCAACACATAGTATCTGTGCAGGAACAACCTCATCTGGGTGATGTCGTAGTCATAAATAATGAAGACTCAAATTCCATGTCAATTTCCACCCAGACTGAGTTGCCCAATGTAAATAATATAAATAGTCATCACTCCAGATCAGAGGGGAATCTCATTGAGACCATCGCAGACACTATTTTTAAACAACTTGAAAGTCAATTGAACAGACAATTTAATAATATTTTTAAAAGACTTGACAGACTGGAAAACCTAATTAAAAATGATGATGCCAAGAGAAAAGGCACAGTGAGCTTGGACAAAATAAGAGTAGAACGTCTGCTAAAGGACCTGGAATCCACCACTCGTGTTCTTACTTGTGGGGATCAAGACATTAACAGGGCTAAGGAACTACAGGCTGCTACCAATCTACCAACTACTGCATCTGAGGTTGCTAAAAGCACCAGCACAAGAGGTAGCAACCCGTTTGTTCCCTTAACTAAATCCCCTTTGTCCTTAAGTATTGTTGCTAACGCCTCAGATCCTTTGACTAAATCTTCCGCTCTTCCTATTGCTGTACCCGGACCACCCAAGATAATTAACAAGCGTAACCCTGCGGCACGCACTATTACAGTGCAGAAGGCCGCTTCGAACCCCAGCCAGCGCTATAATAAGATCACACATGATGACACTAGGCCTGTTAAACATCAAGGCCCTGCATTACATCTTCCACCTGATGCTTGTCCTTATGTCTTAGTTCTGGCTGGTATTCCATCTCTCAGGGAAGGTCAAGGAGAATCGTGGGTCCAACTGCATAACAAGTGTATAGACTGGTTAACAAAGCATAAGGGGGTGGGCTATGACATTTCTAAAGAGATCTTATCCACAAGGCGAGTAACCTGGGTTGGTCCTCTCTTCAAAAATATTAATGGGGACTGTATAGTAATTAACTTTAGAAACCCGGGCACTGCAAAATTCTTGCTGAACAAAACCTCTGTGCGACATTGCCCATCTACTGTGGTGACCCCCTTACCGCTAAATTATTTTTACCGTCCCCCACATAAAATGATGCAGCCCCCACCGGTTTTCCCTTTACACAATAGGTTTGCAATATTTCATGATTTGGAAACATTGGATTGACTGCCTTCCACTACCACTGAACCGACTTCTGTGTGTTCTGCTATCGATCGGTCAGTGGAAATACTCCCTGAGGCGCCTTTGTTGACACCTAAGACTTTTCTATCTGGCACACCATGTGAACAACAAGGGCTTACTACATTAAAATCCGTCCCAGGATCTGACCAGGGTCCTTGTTTGAGGCCAAATAATAACCTAATCATCCTTAGTTGGAACATTGCCGGTCTGAAGGCAAAGATGGAAATTACTTCCTGGAAAGATTGGGTCAACTGTCATGATATATTAATGTTCCAAAAAACCTGGTGTACAGACGATTTGTTATTTGAGGGGTACAGCTGCCATAATAGGATTGTTCCAGCTCCCCCGTTTGGCCGTCCAAGCGGTGGATTATCAATCTGGATAAAGATTACTGCGGAAGTCAAAGTTGAGACCCTACTAACTAATTGTCCTAGTTTCATGGCATTATCGTATATCCAGAGGACAAGACTATGCTTAATCAATTTCTATAACAATGACTTTTTGTCCCAACCTAACCCTAATTTTATTCTTTTATTTGATTTTATTGATGAAATTATGGATGGACAGAAATTTGGGAAATTTGATGGTATCTGTTTAGGAGGGGACTTTAACGCTCATATACACCCGAGAAACCCCCCATGTAAAAGAGGTACAGAACTGTCAAATTTTCTCACAACTAGAGACCTTGTAAATTGCATGGATTATGTAGGTATGGAGGATAGCACCGCCCCATTTTCTACTTTTATTGGTCACGGGGGTGGGACTACAATTGATTATGTTTTCGTTTCATCGCCTGTCGCTAATGCTCTAATAAGGGCTGAAGTTGTATGTAAAATTTATAGCGACCATTACCCAATTGTCATTCACCTATCACTTTTGAGGGGTAAGTGTATACGGAATGAAATAGGTGCTAAAAACTTGAAGGTTTCAACTGACAAATTGAGGGTAATTTGGAAGGGTGCGGACAATAGGGGAATCCTAGCTGAAACTATTAAAAAATATCCAGTCTTGATTGAAAATTGTCTCACTATTGATGACTATGGGGTCAATATAATCACGTCATTCTCTGAACTCTGTTCTGTAATAAAAGGTGAGATTTCCAGACCAGCCTCTAGTAAAGCTGTGGAAACACCTAGATGGTTCGATGCCCTTTGTTCAAAAGCAAACAGGAATTTGAGAGCTGCCCTAAAAGCTGAACCAAGGGACCTACCACAAATAAGATTGCTCAGAATAGAGTACAAACGTACCCTGCGCACTAGATCAAATGAACTGCTTAAAACTCACTGGGGCTCCCTGGCTCGCTCAGCCGAATTGAAAGATACTACAGGGTTTTGGAAGGAGGTAAAAGAGATAAGATCTATAGGCTCTAATTTAACGGAAATCAATTGTAACATCACTGGCCCTATCTGGATTGAACATTTTGCAAAAATCTATGCAACACCAGATACTCCTCCATTAACTCTATTACCCCTAAACCCACTTAATATCTCTGTATCTGAGGTTGAGGATGCAATATCAGAAAGCGCTGGAAATAAAGCGCCCGGCCCAGACGGGCTCTCAATTGACCAGTTAAAGTGTGAGCCCGATTTTTGGGCTCCACTGTTATGTAATGTTTTTAATAATCTAACAAATGGGCAAATTCCGGAAACATGGTCCTGTAGCACAATCGTTCCCATTTTCAAAAAGGGTGATAGGCTGGACCCGGGGTGTTACCGCCCCATTTCATTAATTGACAACACTTTGAAAGTTTTGGGGCGGATTATATTTAAAAGGATTAGAACTTGGGCTGACGAGAGTAAGATCCTACATCCCAGCCAGCTTGGTTTCCGTAGTAGCGTTGGAACGGTGGAACAATGCTTAAACCTGAACCTGATTATGGCAAAATATAATATTGCTAAGAAATCCCCTCTGTATACTTTTATGGATTTGAGTTCCGCTTTTGATTTTGTTAACCGTTCCCGCCTTTGGTCCACCCTTCTTGAGTATGGTTTAGATGATTATTTGGTCCACTTTTTAGCCTTCTTACATCGTGACCTAAAAGCACGAGTGCGTATAAATCAATCTGGAGAAGTTTCTGATGACATCAGTATCGGGAGGGGGGTTAGACAAGGGTGTGTGTTGGCCCCCCTCCTGTTTATCTTGTATATTAATAATTTAAGCGGCTCCCTGAGTATTTTAACAAAAGATGTACCCCATGTAAATGGAGTCCCTATACCTACCCTTCTTGTAATGTAATGTAATGTAATGTAATGTAATGTAATGTAATGTAAAAAGGATTTGTATAGCGCTGCGTTCACCGGACGGTTTCTTGGCGCTGATCACCAACCCAGGAGGAGGCAAAGAGGGAAGAGAGAAGAACTTTATGTATAGACACCGCGGAAAAGGTGAGTTTTTAGGAGAGAGCGAAAGTGAGGATAGGAAGAGGAGAGTCTGAGGTCTAAAGGTAGGGAGTTCCAGAGTGAGGGGGCCAAGAAGGAGAATCTAAGACCTCCGTGCTTTTTACGCCTGTACCTAGGTGTCTGGAGGAGGGCGTGATGGGAGGAACGGAGGTGTCTGGGGGGGACGTACGGATGAAGAAGAGAGGAGATGAAAGAGGGGCCGATACCGGCCAGGGATTTATGGGTTAGGCAGCCAAGTTTGAACTTACAGCGCTCCGACACAGGAAGCCAATGAAGGGCTTTGAGGAGGGGACAAACGTGGTGATGTTTTGGCTGACGATGGATAAGGCGGGCGGCCTGATTCTGGATTAACTGAAGTCTCTTTATTTGATATTGTGGAATGCCTGCGTATAGGGCGTTGGCGTAGTCGATCCGAGAGATGACTAGCGCCAACAGCGCCAGGGTGAGAGCTTCAGTGGTCAGGAAGTGAGCTATTTTCCGGATTTTTCTGAGCTGGTGGAAGCAGGAGGATACTGTAGCGCTGATCTGATGATTCATAGAAAGATCTTGTGAGATGTAGACCCCTAGGCTTTTTACTTTTTCAGCGGGACTAGGAGGGGGGCCAAGGGAGAGGGGCCAGAAGGTGGAGTTCCATGGATTGGCTGGCCCTCCGACAAGAACGAGCTCCGTCTTGTCGGGGTTAAGCTTAAGATGGTGAGCGCCCATCCAGTCGCTGATATGGCAAAGGGTGGACTGGAAATCCTGGGCCGCTTCCTGCGAGTCAAGGTTGAAGATGAGCTGAATGTCATCTGCATAATTAAATGCAGTGACATTCCTGCCCCGGAGGGAGCGGATCAGGGGGGTAAGGTATAAATTAAAAAGGAGTGGAGACAAAGACGAGCCCTGCGGGACTCCGCAGGTGAGTTTCATCCTGTCCGCCGAGAATTGGGAAATTCGAACAGATTGGTGGCGGTTCGTCAAAAAGGAACAAACCCAATCAAGGGCCGTCCCTCCAATACCAGCCTCCTTGACACGGTCGACCAAGATGGAGTGGTCGACCGTGTCAAAGGCTGCCGACAAGTCCAGGAGGATTAAGGCTTGGCTGGCGTTAGAGTCAGCACCTCTGCGGAGTTCCTCCATAACAGAGAGAATGACCGCCTCAGTTGAATGGGCTGGTCTAAACCCAGCCTGTTGGGCGTCCAGGAAGTTGGAGTCCTCAACAAAGGAACTGAGGATGCTGGTGACATATGACTCAAGTACCTTACTAAGGTAGGGTAGGAGGGAAATGGGACGGAAGTTGGCCATGATCGTAGGGTCGGCGCTGGGTTTCTTCAGGATGGGTACTACTTCCGCGTTCTTAAACTGACTGGGAACCTCACCGAGCAGAAGGGAGTTGTTCAGGAGGGCCAGTGGAGGGGTGGGGCAGGCTGAAAAGGCAGCCCGGAGAATCGCGGGGGGGCAGCAGTCTGTGGGGGAGCCAGAGGAGACTTTATTAAGCAGACTGATGAAGACTTCTTCTGATATCGGGGGGAACTGAGTCAAAGAATGAGGGTTGACAGGGGGTGCAACCTCAGTTAGTGGTGTAGCCGGGGGAGTGGAGGAGATGCTATTTTTAATTTTAATAATTTTTTCTATAAAGAAACAGTTGAGGGAGTCGCAGAGTGCTTGAGACGGAAGAGGTTTGAGAGTTACCCTATCCGGGTGTGAGAGCTCGTCTACGATAGCAAAGATATCTTTAGATTTCTGCGCAGAGTTAAGGATTTCGGTGGAAAAGTAGGCGGTTTTTGCAGCAGAAATGGCTAGTTTGTACTCTCCCAATAATTTTAGAAAGGGTAATTTCTTTACGGGGTCGTAGTTTCTGCGCCAATGGCGCTCGGCCTGGCGGAGACCTAGTTTTAAGGTTTTAAGGCTATCAGAAAACCATCGATGTGCGTCGTGGGGGCGCTTGGATCTTATTAGTTTAAGAGGGGCAACCTTGTCGCTGGCATATTCTAGCCAGTCGACTAGTGCAGCTTCTTGGGAGTCAATGGGGCCAAGAGCGGCCGGAACCGAGGATGATAAAGAGGTGAGGAATAGGTCATGGTCTGCTGGTTTACGCTGATGATGCGGTCCTGATGGGCCGCACTCCAAAGGCACTCCGCATTCTAATTTCAGGATTTGTTCTTTTTATGGCCGATTTAGGCTTGATAACCAATTTTAAAAAATCATTAATCATGAGCTGCGGTCCTAAAAATTATAAAATTGCCGAGATCAAATCAGGGTCAAATGTTTTGAAAAGCACCAGTACCTTTCCATATCTGGGGCTGCTGTTTTCAAACACTGGCACGTGGCATGCACATGTATCTTATGCAAGGAACAAGTTGGGTAAATCTATAAACTGTGTCACTTCTTTGAGACAACCCAACTATTCTGACGTAATCACACCACTGGTTAAGATCTATCAAACTCAATGTATGCCAACTGGCACTTATGGCGCCGAGGTTTGGGGCTATACAAACTGCTCCCACATTCAAATGGAAGAAAACAGGTTTTGCCGGAAGGTGCTTGGCGGGGTTATTTGCTCCCCCAACTATGTATGCCATAACGAGCTAAATATTTCATACATAGAAGATTTTGTAAGATCGAGACCAGCACTTTTCTGGCTAAAGCTATGGAATAACCCGGCTGCCATTTTGACCCGTGAAATAATTTTAGATTGTTTAAAATGTGATAGGGCATACTGCATACCATGGTTAAAAGCGGTAAAAGACTGCCTTGAAAGTGTAGGGCAGGGTTCTCTGTTTTCTACACCAAGTTTAATAAACCGTTCCCATAAGACTATTATTCTTAGGGCATTATATGATTTGTATAGAGTAGAACGGGAAAGGAAGAACTCTATTAAATGCACTGTTATAAAATATATGGGCTATTCTGAACCCCACATCAAACATCCTGGCCCACCATACAGGTATTTACGTTTGCAACTTAGTAGGTGGAACAGGGGTTTACAGTTTCGCTTCCGAGATGGAAGTATAGTAAATTTACTAAACTTCCCTTTGGGTTACAATAAACACCTAGAAAGTTTAAATTGCCCATGTAACCCTAACATGAAACAGAGCCTTATGCATTTCCTGTTCTTTTGTGGTTTCTATAAAAAGTTTTCCGCTCATTACTTAATGCCTTATTGTAGAAAACATGAACTGACTAATTTTAAATTAGCATTTAGGTTGTTTCTACTACTGGGATCGGATGAAGTTATATTCAGGGTGAGCTGCTTCCTTAAAGCCGCCGTCAGATCACGAGCCACTTTATATACTGAGGTATAATAATCGCACACAGCACTTTTTCTCATGCACCTCAAAAAATTCTCAGGCTGCATATTTCTTTATAAAGATTTTTCTATGTGGACACATCTACAATGCTGTAATTACCCATCCATTCTTAAAACTATGTTGATTAGAATGTATCCTTTTAACTGTGTATTTTTAAATTGTGTATATAGATGTTTTTATAAATAAGGGACAATTTGCGTGTAGATATGAAATTGAAACTTGATTATGTCTGATTGCTCTTAAACTTGTCTTCCAGACGTTATTATTCTACTGTAAGTTTTCTATTGTATTTTGTCTGTACTTTTATGGATGTTTTTATTCCGAATAAAGATCTTTTGACTTGACTTGACTCCTACTTTTTTTTATTTTATGAAATGTACATTATCATCTTATTTTTACTTTTCTTCCACAGGTACTACGTTTTTAAAAGAAATGTATTTTACTTTTTTATTATTTTTTAGGTAAGTATAAAAAATAAAGAAACTTTTACATCACTGTGTCATTTCTTTGTCTATCCTGTTTAAAGCAATGTCATGTTTAATATAAGCACTTCCACATAGGATTGGGTGCATTGTTATAAGGCATGCTTTAAAAGTGATTTAATGAAATGAGCGACATTTCACTGAGTGAGTTCAACAACACTGATATATGAAAACATTGGTGGGAAATGATATTAAATGTTACATGTTGTTCTTTCCAGGAGTTTAAGTTATTTGCTGCAGTGGGAATTCTGCCACAGCATTAGGGGGCCGGGGGGCTGAGTGGTACTTCTATGCTCATGATAGAGCTACTCCTTCATGAGCCACGGTTGAGATTTGTTCATGATACAGTGGTTCTGTCATGGCTCTGCTTAGTCAATAGAACGTGTCATGGAGGCGCAATATTAGTGTTGTGCAAGCACAGCGGCAAGCCCATGACAAAACTGGTCTATCCTGAGGACAGCTGAAGCAATGCTCGTGATGGAGCGGCTCTGTCATGAGCATGGAAGGACTTAACAGGTGTTAAAAAAACCTGAGGGGTATCTTCAAAGAGAGTGTTGGTTGTAATTTAAAGGGCACTTTAAAACACATTGTGGCAGCTTTATGTTGACGTTGCGTCTCTTTGCGCCACAATTTCGTCAGTTTATTTAATACAATGACAGTGGAAATAATGTACCATATTTACAATATTATGGATCTAGGAGATATGTCATATTCTAAAGCCCTGCACCATAAGGAAGTGTTCCTCTAAAGGAATGCGTCTTGAAAGTGGCTGACTGTAATGCTTGATATTTCACTCAGTGACTTTCCGACCAATGCTGTTTCAAAACTGTGCATGTGCTTGAAGCAGGCGTAGGTATTGACGCAGTATTGTGAATATAGTGCATTGGTGAGCCTTGCTGGAGCTGCATCACTATGCAGATGTGATGCAACTCTAGTAATGTATTACTTTTTCAGCACAGATGTGTTACGCATGTATGGTGTTTTTGTACCATGGTGCGCCACATTTCAAATGTGGCACACCATGGGTAACGGAGCACTAGCATACTGTGGTGCACATTAACTGGTGCATATCTGGGTATGAAGTAGTTAACATAAATCTGCCCCATAGGTTACAAATCCGCGTTTAGTAGACTGTTTGGCCTTTGTAGTTTTATGTTTTTTCTGTTATTCTATGTAGGTATGTAATATTGCAAGATTTTTGTCACGAAAAATAAGCCATGAGTATTGGGTTTGTGAAAGATTGCAAGATTTTTAAAATTAAAAAGGAAAAACCATGGCATTGTTTAATATAGCATTGTAAATACTTATCTTTAACAATGATGAGAGAGTAAAAAAAGGTTAACCTGATGTTCGAAAGTTATTCATAGGTTTCTTTAGAGGAAGTATTCTATATGATTGAAGCGTGGGTGTTTCACTTTTTTATAGGTAATAGAATGAATTCTGCAAGCATGTAGTACTCCTCCTGCTACAGCATAAATATTCTTCAGTGCTTATTTTCATTTCGTAAGTGGTATTGAGACCGACATAGAACTTCAATGGATCGGAGGGGCTGTTCTTGTGCATCTGGAGGACTGCTAAGCCGTTGCAGCAGTGGGAGTGAGGCCTCTTACAGGGGCGTAGCGCAGCTCTTTTTGATGTTCACAATTGCAGATAACACGGTAGAGATGTGAGAGAAGGGGGTGGAGTGCTTCGTGTAAATTGCAGAATAGAAACTACTCAGAACCAATTGGAAGTGTTGTTTTGAAGTCACATGACTTCACATGCGCGTCTTAGGACGTGTACGCCATTTGGAAGTAGCGGTCTAATTCAGCGAAGTTTCAAAACGTGAAAAGTAGTAAATCGAAACATATCCGGATTTAATATATCTTCTGAGTAGTATAAGTTCTATGATGGGTCTATGAAGAAATTTAATAAGTTGCAATCGCAAAGTTTCCCCGAAATATATAGGCGGGTGCGCGCACACGGTCGCGCACGTTCGAAAGCCAAAAAAGGGGAGATAAACGCCCTTTATAATATGCTCCTGGAGCTGTTTTTGGTACAATGAGTTAGTTCTGAAAAGAACTTTTTTTTTTTTTTTTTAAACAACTGTTATGATGCTTTTTATTTTTTAAACTTGCAACAACATTTTCAAGTGTGACACAGGATCAAAATGAAATGAAGAAATTTATATTTTCTCGGGGCATTTATGACTCTCAATTTTTAGTTTAGTAAGAATGAGGCTCTGCTCTCCGTACAGAAGAATTTCTCCACACTCGTTGCATTTCATGTGCACCTTTGCAAGATATGGTCTCAAGTCCATCACAGCACTCGATGGAGATACAGGTCGTCCACCAGAAGATGTGCTGGCCACCTCTGATGGTAATAGCGTGGCCAGGGCTCTTGTCGATGCCTTTGCAAATTCCACAGGGTGCACTTGTTTGACATGCCGCATCATGGTATGTATGGAAAAGGAATATTTTTTTCTTGGATTTCCTCTTGAGAGAACCGAATTGCATATCGTGCAGGTAACTTTTGGCGCATTTACTTTCTTTTGTTCTTCAGGATAAGTGAAAAATTGCCAAATAAAAGATTCCTTTTTTCTTTTTAAAGGTAGTCACTCATTTCCTTCAGATTCGGAAGATGAATGCGGGGCGGCAGCCATTTCAGCAAAGTCTTCCGAAGGGTGTTGAACGTTGTTCTCTTTTGAGAGTAGAAAAGATAGTGAGAAAAGTGGGTGGAGTCCTCCGTGTAAATTGCAGAATAGAAACTACTCAGAACCAATTGGAAGTGTTGTTTTCAAGTCACATGACTTCACATGCGCGTCTCAGGACGTGTACGCGGTGATAGTATCTGGTCACGTACGGCATTTGGAAGTAGCGGTCTAATTCAGCGAAGTTTCAAAACGTGAGAAGGAGTAAATCCAAACATATCCGGATTTAATATATCTTCTGAGCTCGAATCAAGCATACAATTGTTAAAGTATAAAACCTTTTATATTTTTTTTAAAAATACCAAGGTGTGTACATTCGGTCACACACGAAAGTTTAAAAAGACATTCGGCTCCATTTAATGAAAATGTTCATAATATTAAAAAAGAAGCCTAGGTTTAGTCTGTTTGACGTATTATAAGTTCTTTGATGGGTCTATGAAGAAATTCAATAAGTTCAGATTGCAAAGTTTTCACGAAATATATAGGTGGGTGCGCGCACACGGTCGCGCACGAAAGCTTGGAAATGCGCTATCCATTTTATTGAGAACTGTTGCCGAGAGTGCGCACACTGGGTCGTGCACGAAAGTTTAGAAAGGCTATTTTTATTTACAGACAAATTTTAATGCGTTGAAAAAAAGGCAAGGTACAGACTTTCTAATTCTGTATCGCTTTACAAGGAGTCTCTATGCAACTTGAACAGTGAAGAAAATGGCTTGTTTCCGAAAAAAATATTGCCAGAACTTTATTGACAAAAGTATAGGTTTTATACACGAGATATTTCTGAATTAGCATTTTAAAAACCAATGAAATTCACTGAAAAAACCATAGGTTTTACACACGTTATAGTTAGGAAGTAGCATTTACAAAACCTATGAAATTCACTGAAAAAACCATAGGTTTGACACCAGTTATAGTTAGCTGGAAATGTTACTGATATAAAACCAATGAAATTCCACGTTATAGTTAGTTGGACTCACTATAACTTGCGCGTGTAATGCACTGCTGATGACGTCACATATTACATCACTCATGACATCACTGATGACACCATCCTTGTGACACAGTGACAGACCTCCTTTCACTGTAATCTAACCCTTGAAACGCATATTCAAAAATAGAAACTAAAATGTTCAAAAAATGGAGATACTCATACCAGTTACAACAACAAATTCAATAATTCCACCATGTATATACACATGCAGTAATTCACCAACAGTTCTATATAGTCACTCATACATATATTCACTAATCATATGTAGTGATACACCTACACATCCTGTTACACACCGACAGTCATCCAAAAGTTATTCACACATATACTCACACATGCAAATAAACTATTGAACATCCATTTATTTGCATAAACAGCTATACACACACTACCACTTTACTTCTAAGGAAACTTACACATATTTACTCTCTTAAAAAATCACTTATAGAAACACATACTAATTTAAACAGGAACTCTTACAATCCCTCACTCTCACATATACTCACTTATATACATTAATATTTACATATACTACATTAAAACATATGTAGTTACTGATAAAGACACTAATAAGACAGTCATTCACTCACTAACACAGACATATACACACTAATCCACCCATACAGTCCTGCACATATGCTGTCTTCAAAACACATGCAAACAGAGACTCAGCCATTCTTGCATCTATGTAGTAAGTAATACCCCCACCAAACCATGCAAACACTCATACTGATACTAAGAAAAACATCTAATAACCTATATACATACACATGTAGCAACTCACTAACCCATGCAGGCACTTATACACAAAGTGAAACACTAATACATATATTGAAATATTTAAGCATTACTCAGTAATATATGTATTCACTAAGATATTCAATAATATATACATATATAACACATATTTATTTTTCAGAAAGACACACATTCACTGGATGGTGTCATCAGTGATGTCATGAGTGATGTAATATGTGACGTCATCAGCAGTGCATTACACGCGCAAGTTATAGTGAGTCCAACTAATTATAACGTGGAATTTCATTGGTTTTATATCAGTAAAATTTCCAGCTAACTATAACTGGTGTCAAACCTATGGTTTTTTCAGTGAATTTCATAGGTTTTGTAAATGCTACTTCCTAACTATAACGTGTGTAAAACCTATATTACCTACTGGCGGTCGCCAGTAGGTATATATAGTTAGGATTTTTTCTCTATGGGATTTTTGAAAATTCTATGTCTAATAACTTTGGCGTTTGTGGACGGAATTGGCTGAAATTTTCAGGAAAATGGAACATTTTGTTTCTGAGCAGCCGCTGAAAAATTGGGGGGGGTTTGTCAAGGGGGGGCCGAGAAAAAAGGGGGGTCCCAAAACGTGTTTTTAACATTGAGTTTTCCATAGGGCGGTTGGCCTCACTTTTAGCCCGAACGGCTGAATGGATTTGCACGAAACCTGGCAAAATTGTAGGGACTGGTAGCCCGATGTGCCTTTGCTAGGTCTCAATATATGTGCTCCAGTGGATTTTGAGAAATTAACGTTCAAAAAAAGATATATATCTGTAACAGCGGACCAGGCAGCGCTCCGGTTCGCGGACTTTACGCGTTACGGAGCTTTGTGAAGCGAAGCTGATTGGTTCTCCGGCGTCTGTAAACATTCCAAACAGTCCGTAGCGGCCGCCATCTTGTCTCTCGGTAGGATCGAGAGACAAGAGGAGGCCAAAGCGAAGGGGCAAATGACCATAAGGGGGCATAGTAGATCCTCCCTGACCCTCTAGGTTTGATGTGGAGGTTTTAAAAGGGCCCCGCGGGGCAAAAAAAAATAAAATAATAATAATCGAACGGCTGAATGGATTTGCACGAAACTTGGCAAAATTGTAGGGACTGGTAGCCCGATGTGCCTTTGCTAGGTCTCAATATATGTGCTCCAGTGGATTTTGAGAAATTAACGTTCAAAAAAAGATATATATCTGTAACAGCGCTCCGCTTCGCGTACTTTTCGCGTAACGGAGCTTTGCGAAGCTGATTGGTTCTCCGGCGTCTGTAAACATTCCAAACAGTCCGTAGCGGCCGCCATCTTGTCTCTCGGTAGGATCGAGAGACAAGAGGAGGCCAAAGCAAAGCGGCAAATGACCATAAGGGGGCATAGTAGATCCTCCCTGACCCCCTAGGTTTGATGTGGAGGTTTTAAAAGGGCCCGCGGGGCAAAAAAAAAAAATAATAATAATAATCGAACGGCTGAATGGATTTGCACGAAACTTGGCAAAATTGTAGGGACTGGTAGCTCGATGTGCCTTTGCTAGGTCTCAATATATGTGCTTCAGTGGATTTTGAGAAATTAACGTTAAAAAAAAGATATATATCTGTAACAGCGCTCCGCTTCGCGGAGATAAAATTATCTCTGTATTACCTAGCTGTTGCTAACACCAGATAGCGACCGCTAGTAGGAGATAGTGACCATCTTGGGCCCCACTTTGCATGTCAGTGATATTTATCACTAATGACATGCAAAGTGGGCATGCCAAGATGTTAGCGACTGGAAACAGTCGCTAACATCGCTATCTCCTATTACCAACTTTTGGAGATATTCGCGCTAAGCGCGGATATCTCCAAAAGCTACCACCTGCCCTGAGCAGTTCTTAGCCATGTTATCCAATGGGAGGTGGATAACATGGCTAAGAGCATTAGCTCGGTAATGCATGAATATCGGTGAGTTTTCAGCGATATTAATGCATTGCGGTCGTTTTTTATGGCATTTGCGATAAACCTTGATAATAGCAAGGTTTATCTGCGATAATTTCTGACGATGCTTAGCGGTAAAAAATTTGTTGCTAAGCATCGTTAGGGATAAATATCGCTTAACTTTGGTAATATGCCCCAACGTCTGTTAACGTTCGATTCGAAGGAAATCAGGAAGTGTTGAAAAACATTGTCTGCGCCATCTTGCCTTTTTTCAAATGCCACACTTTTGTTGTGCACGGCAGCCATTTTAGATGACTTGACCAGACCCACTCTCTGCACGCTGTCGATCCTTAGCATGGCTCCCCACCCTCGCAAGCATCTCCCCCAGGCACTGGTCACCCTCGTTCTCTGTCTTATGCATGGGTAATAAACCTCCCCCCATCTGCGCTGCTCTTCCCTGAGAATCACACCCTGTGCCCGCCCGACACCTCCCTTTCGCCCTATTCACTACAGCACCCTCTGACACTCCTTTTCCTCTGTGTCCAATTGTCCAGGCCGGTCCTAGGCTATCAGCTAGCCCTGCAGATGTAGTTTATGGCCCCAGCTGTAAAGAATCACCCCTCTTCAAAGGAGTTATAGTAGATCAAGGCCCACACTCGATGAGATCCGTCACAGCACACGCGTTCCTACTATCTGAAAACCATCCTGTATTGTGATTGGGGAGGGGACCGAGCCTGAAGCGGAAGATTCCAGGGATGACTCTTTGTATATCAAAGTTTTTACAATTATGTGTCACATTAAAAATATATAGCACTCCAACAAAGTAGTAAGATTATAAAACTTTAATAACTTATAAATATATACAACAAAACAAAAACAGTAAAAACATATAAACATTTTTAGGGAAAAACAACGAAGTAGCGGTCGGCTGTGCGAATAGTCCCAACGCAGCACAACGTCCAGATTTCTGGACGGCACCCAGGTGATGTTGCCTGGGTGCTGCACTGATTTCGGCATCTGGCGTGGGGCATCGCGGGGGGTGGGTCATCAGTAGCAAACTGTTGTGCGAATAGTTCCAAGGCAGCAGAACGATGGCACCAAGGTGATGTCCAGTAAGTTGCCGCACTGGTTTTGGTATCCTACAATGCTGCTCCGAAGAACGGCGTGGGGCGCCCCGGGGGGGGGGAGGCGGCGTGAACGGGCCTCTCCAGGTGGAGTCTCGTCTGTTGTAGTGGGGCGCCCCTTTACCGTTTCAGTTGCCATTCCGTCCGCTTTTGGTCCACTGTGTCAAAAGCCGCAATTCAGCTGAGTTGCGCCCACTCTTGCGGTGCAGCGATAGGCGGCTGCCACAGGACTCTCAAAATGGCGGCAGGCTCTTTTCTTTTTGGGCCTGGTCCACTGAAATGGCCCTGGGACACCTTGCAAATCGGACGCTTGTCTGCTAGGTCTTGGACCCCATTCTCGAAAGCGTCCCCTCCGCCTTGAGGATTCAACAAAAGTTTTGGGGGCCCCCGACTCCTGCAGGCTTCTGGTGGGGAGCGGCTGCCATGATTGCTCACGGAATGACCACGACGGAGCCACGAGATGGTGGTGCTTTCATGGTGACGCCAGCTTCAGTGTGAAACATCCAGAAACAAGGTGGGGCTTTCATCGTTTGGGAAAAAAAAAGTTTTCATCCAATGAAAAGTGTTATTTTTAGGTCATATGATCAAGCCTTCCATCATTAGGAAACCAAAAGTAAAATGAACCAATGAAAAGTCACATGACCTGTTATGCGGCATAGGGTATAAAAAGCGTAGAAAATCCGTTGGCACGTGAGGCGGCGTCAGTAGCGGACCGATGTGCGAATAGGCCGAAGGCAACACAACGCGCCAAGATCCGGATGGCACCGAGGTGGTGTCCAGCAAGTTGCAGCACTGGTGTGGCCATCCTACAATGCTGAAAGTCGGCGTGGGGCGCCCCGTTGGCCTGTGAGTTCGCGTCAGTAGCGGACCGATGTGCGAATAGGCCGAAGGCAGCACAACGCGCCAAGATCCGGATGGCACCGAGGTGGTGTCTAGTAAGTTGCCGCACTGGTGTGGCCATCCTACAATGTTGAAAGTCGGCGTGGGGCGCCCCGTTGGCCTGTGAGATGGCGTCAGTAGCGGACCGATGTGCGAATGGGGCCAAAGGCAGCGCAACAATATTTTCGGAATAGAAGACACCACAAGGCGCTGAGATGCCAAGATCCGGATGGCACCGAGGTGGTGTCTAGCAAGTTGTGGCACTGGTGTGGCCATCCTACAATGGTAAAAGTCGGCGTGGGGCGCCCTGTTGGCCTGTGAGATGGTGTCAGTAGCGGACCGATGTGCGAATGGGGCCAAAGGCAGCGCAACAATATTTTCTGACTCGAAGACACCACAAGGCACTGAGATGCCAAGATCCGGATGGCACCGAGGTGATGTCTAGCAAGTTGCTGTACTGGTGTGGCCATCCTACAATGCTGAAACTCGGCGTGGGGCGCCCCATTAGCCTGTGAAATGGCGTCAGTAGCGGACCGATGTGCGAATGGGGCCAAAGGCAGCGCAACAATATTTTCTGAATAGAAGACACCACAAGGCGCTGAGATTCCAAGATCCGGATGGCACCGAGGTGGTGTCTAGTAAGGTGCACTGGTGTGGCCATCCTACAATGCTGAAAGTCGGCGTGGGGCGCCCCGTTGGCCTGTGAGATGGCGGCAGTAGCGGACCGATGTGCGAATGGGGCCAAAGGCAGCGCAACAATATTTTTGGAATAGAAGACACCACAAGGCGCTGAGATTCGGTTAGCACCGAGGTGGTGTCTAGCAAGCTATGCAGCTGAGTTGCGTGCGCACTTGCGGCGAATAGGTCGAAGGCAGCACAACAATGTTTTCTGAATAGAAGACACCACAAGGCGCTGAGATTCGGTTACCACCGAGGTGGTGTCTAGCAAGTTGCTGCACTGGTGTGGCCATCCTACAATACTGCTCCGAATAACGGCGTTGGGTGCCCGAAGGGGGGGGGAGGCGGCGTGAACGGGCCTTCCTAGGTGGAGGCTCGTCTGCTGTAGTGGGGCGCCCCTTTACCGTTTCAGTTGCCATTCAGCTGAGTTTTGGCCGCTCTTGATGCTACAGCGACAGGCGGCTGCAACAGGACTCTCAAAATGGCGGCCTGTTCTTTGGATTTGGGCCTGGTCCACTAAAATGGCCCTGGGACACCTTAGAACTCGGACGCTCGATTTTTTTTCCTTTCCTCTACATGCAAAAAAAGGTAAATGCCCGGTACGTTATACGCTTCATCTGCCACGATGTACTCTCCAGAGGAACCGAAAAAAAATATAGTTATGGTAACTATACCATGCATCGTCATATGGAGAGGTGGCACCAATTAATTATAGTGCTGCATAAAAGAGAGATTTGGAGGAGAACCCCCGACCTGCCAGTACATTCATCAAAGAAGTGGCACTGACAGCATCAGAGGCAAGGGAAACGGTCCCAAATATTTAGAAGAACTTTGGAAAGATTAAAATGCCATGTTTAGATTGTGGCAAATTAATTTCAGGTGGACAGATGAGTGTTACTCTATAAATACAGCATATGAACATCATCATAGTCGATTGTTGGTACAGACATTTTGACTATATCCTGGACCTGCCCGTCCTCGCCCAAAATGGCGCCGGAATAAATGGGACTCGTAACTCCTTGTTGTGTACTGGTTGCAGAACCTTGAAATCACGAGATACGTATGCAGTTTTGAAGCACATGGCGGGCGGGGACGAGAATTGATTGAGTATTTCGACATCCCTATTGATATTAAGTTCTGATGTGTTATTGATTACTGTACTATTGAAAGTTCGAATTAACGTCGCGCATGGTACTTGCCCGCAAATGTATATCTAGATAATTTTATTGTAACTGGCCCTGTCGTATTTTAATTATAAAATGTACGTCCACCGATTCCGCAACTGTTAGACACCTTAGTTCTTGCAACCTAATGGCCCGCCCGTTACGTTCCTCTACAGTGTAAATGTCTACTCATCATATACGATTACAGTTTGCTCCGTGGCCGGCCCACGTGGTTATAGGCTCGTATTTGTATAATGAAATTTTCACAATAAAGGTTTTTAAAAGAAAACATGGTAGTAGTATATACATTGGTAAAGTTTTTAATAATAGTCACTGTTTTAGAATCATTAAAAGGCAAGTGAAATAAAGCAGACCAATTACATGAAGGGTAAAAGGTATAATACGCAGGAACGCAGTAAAGATAAATGGTCAAGGGCTGTTGTGTTTTCTACTCCTGCAACATAAAGTGATCGATAAGAATCTCATATTCAGGCGTATCGGCAACTAAGACAGCAGGTCGACCCTCTTTTGCTCAACGGCTCCGTCATGGGACGAAGAAACGCCCTTTTTCTCGAAAAAAGAATATATTTTACTTGCAGGACAGTTGTAAATTTTCCGAAAAAGTACATTAGCCTGGAACATTATAACATATATTTAAGAAAAAATAATGTTCGGAAGTAATAAAAAGCGTAATTTTTAGGTCATATGACCAAGCCTTTCATCATTAGAATAAGAAAAGTAAAATGAACCAATGAAAAGTTTTATTAACAAGTCACATGACCTGTTATGCTTACGTTACGCGCTGCGTGTCGCGCCCCGGATGACTTCCGGATGCGCTAACGCGGCGCGTCATATGACGCATTACGCGACAACGCAGGTCCAGAATATAGTCAAAATGTCTCCACCAACCAGCGGTCGGAACACAACCCCTTTCAGCAGGCTAAATAGTTCTGTTAAATGACAACAGAAGGGACAGGCAACAAGAACCATCAGTCAAAGAGGGGAGGGCTAGTTCTTCTCTACCGGGTTACATTGGGGCGCTACCGGAACTGATCGAATTGGTAGTCTACAGTGTTTCTGGATGTTTCAGACTGAAGCTGGCGTTAGCATGAGAGCACCACCATTTCGTAGCTCCGTCGTGGCCATTCCGCGAGCAATCATGGCAGCCGCTCTTTATCGTTATTTTGGGCGGGGTGGGTGGCGGAGCCGAGCTGTATTGCAGCCATCATGGTGTGGAGTTCAGTTCATCTCACTAGTTTCGTATTTGTCTTGAGGGGTTGTTCTTAATGTTTCTATTTTAGCGAGGTCAAAAAGAGATCCCATTAGTGGCCTACTGATTTTGCTCGATTCCTTTTGTTTTTTTACACGATTTTTCGCTATCTGCAAAGACTAAACAGATTATTGCGACTCTGTGCTTGTTTGTAAATAGAGAATGAACCAAAGAGAACAATCAATCAAATGGAGAGAGAAGCAGGCACGACGGATTACAACGGGGCAAAGGCCTGCGTTAACTACCCTTCACTATCTGCAAAGAGAGAGTACTCCTAATAGAAATGAGGGGGGGGGCAGCATTCAAAGCAGATCAGTGTGCATAAACACGAAAATGTTTTTACTTACCACGTACTTGACATTCGACAGCTTATGATATTTGCTATTAAAAAACCATTGAAATTCACTGAAAAAACCATAGGTTATAGACCATATATAGTTAGGAATTAGCATTTACAAAACCTTGAAAATTCACTGAAAAAACCATAGGTTATAGACCATATATCGTTAGGAATTAGCATTTAAAAAACCTTATTTTACTTACACAAAACCATTGAAATTCCATATATAGTTAGTTGCACTAACTATATATCGCGCACCCGCAATCCACTGCTGATGATGTCACATATTACATCATTCATGACATGGTCAGTGACATCACTGATGACATCACTGATGACATCTCAAATGACATCACTGATGACATCACTGATGACATCTCATTTGACATCAATGACCACATCACTGATGATATCATTCATGTGACAATACAATGCATCTCCTCACACTTTAATATAACCTCTGTTACACCCAGTGTTAAATACAGAGTATAATTTTTGAAACCATTGACACACCAATACTAGTTACTACATACGCACTCACTGATTCCTACGTCTACACACACATTCACTCATTCACCCATACAATCATTCATACATACAATCACTCATCTTTACAAAACTATCATATGCACTCATACACCTATACAGACACTCACACTCTGCCACTCATCCATGGAGTTACTCACACACCTAGTCAGTCCTGTAAAGAATCAATCACACTTCCATTTTCTATTTTTTCCATTTTCCATTTAAACATAGAGTACCTTACATTTTCAAACATATACTAACACATACTTACTCTCTTATACAATCATTGATACAAGTACACATTGATCTGCACAGAGTCACACATCTCCCAGCCAGCCACACACACACTCAGTCTCCCATACAAATACTTGGACAATCAATCAATAACCCATATAGTTACTCATATAGCTACTGATCAACACATGCAGCAGTTTACAGAACAACAGACATAATGATGCACAAATTAAGACAGTTTAGTCACTAACCCATGCACTCAGTGAGACACATTTAATCACTCACTCATACAGTCAGTCACGCACCTAAATCCTTCATGCAGACACTTATACATCTACTCATTCTTCAATATGTAAAACATATTTAAACTTTACAGAAACACACAGTCAATGGATGATGTCATCAGTGATGTCATCAGTGATGTCACTGACCATGTCATGAATGATGTAATATGTGACATCATCAGCAGTGGATTGCGGGTGCGCGATATATAGTTAGTGCAACTAACTATATATGGAATTTCAATGGTTTTGTGTGAGTAAAATAAGGTTTTTTAAATGCTAATTCCTAACGATATATGGTCTATAACCTATGGTTTTTTCAGTGAATTTTCAAGGTTTTGTAAATGCTAATTCCTAACTATATATGGTCTATAACCTATGGTTTTTTCAGTGAATATATATATATATATATATATATATATATATATATAGGTTATATTACCTACTGGCGGTCGCCAGTAGGTATATATAGTTAGGATTTTTTCCCTATGGGTTTTTTGAAAATTCTATGTCTAATAACTTTGGCGTTTGTGGACGGAATTGGCTGAAATTTTCTGGAAAATGGAACATTTTGTTTCTGAGCAGCCCCTGGAAATTTGGGGGGGGGTTCGTCCAGGGGGGGCCGAGAAAAAAGGGGGGTCCCAAAACGTGTTTTTAACATTGAGTTTTCCATAGGGCGGTCTGTCGCACTTTTAGCCCGAACGGCTGAATGGATTTGCACGAAACTTGGCAAAATTGTAGAGACTGGTAGCCCGATGTGCCTTTTGTAGGTCTCAATATATGTGCTCCAGTGGATTTTGAGAAATTAACATTTAAAAAAAGATATATATCTGTAACAGCGGACTGGGCAGCTCCCGGTTCGCGGACCGGGGAGCGTACCAAAACTTCGCGTAGCGAAGCTGATTGGCTCTCCGGCGTCTGTAAACATTCCAAACAGTCCGGAGCGGCCGCCATCTTGTCTCTCGGTAGGATTGAGAGACAAGAGGAGGCCAAAACAAAAGGGGAAATAACCATAAGGGGGCATAGTAGATCCTCCCTGACCCCTTAGGTTTAATGTGGAGGCTTTAAAAGGGCCCCGCGGGGCAAAAAAAAAAAAAAAAATTTTTTGTTTTTTTGCGTGGGTAGCGCCCGGTACGCGAACCGGGAAGCGTTCTGGGCAGCGTACTGCAATGAAAAATGAATGATAGATTTTTCAAATGCTGTATGTTAATTGATTGTTGTTTTTGTTGATTATTTTTTTTTTTTTTTTTTTTTAAGCATTTTTTATTGTGTTTCATAATTTATTAAACTTTCTAACATTTCATTGTCAGAAATTTCAAAATTATCATGGAATATACTTTGTAGTCTCTGAGGTTGTAAAATGTCCTCATTTGCAAGGAGGTTATCTACTGCTTGTACACATTGCAGTAGTTCTTGGTCCCAAGTTTCATCCATAAATTCAATCTCATTTGGATCAATGATTTCTGTGTTGGACTCTGGAAGGACAATTTCAAATGAAATTTTTTGTTCGCTTTCCATTTTCCCTGAAATTTGCATAAAAAAAATATATATTAGTAGAGGTAGGGCAATGTTGGGATTAATTTTAGATAGGCAGTTTTTAACAGTGAATTTATCTTTGGGCAGTGTATAGTATCAGAGTGATTGTATCTAAATTTATAAGTACTACAGAGGGATAGTATATAACTAACAGAAAAAGTTTGCCATATTAAAATAAAAAGTGAGGAATTTAACGACAATTTTAAGGTAAGTATTTTGTACTCTTTTCGTTACATTTCTATCACATTGAACTACTATTAGTTCCACTGCTTCATTTCTTTAATCCTCAGTTTCCTGCCTTTGCTACTTCCCTCATTCCTTTCTCTATTAACTACTTACTCAACTCCTTCCACTCTTTTTCTCAGTCCCTCTCTTCTCATAGTTCCTCACTCTTGTTCACTCACTCCGTCTCTATTACTCTTAGTGTCTTTGACTGAGCACTGTATCACTATTTGTTCATAATGCTTTCTCTGTGTAGTTGAAGCACACTAAGGGGATATTATGAATGCAGCCAATAAAATTATTGCTCTTTTTATTGGCAGAAAACTGGTGCAAAAGCGGCTTTAGCGGCAGTTTTCTGCCGCAAAAGCAGCTTTAGCGACACATTTCTGCCGATAAAAGCTGCAAAACTTTTATTGCCTATGTTGATAATATGCCCCTATGTTATTTACATTAGGGCTATATTGTCCAGTATAACAATCAAAATTGCTCTCCAAAGACACCAGGCAAAGCAGACGCTCCCTCAAACAGATCACCAAGTGCAATTTACCCTACTTACAATCTAGCCTGTTCTCTGTCGAGACTTTAGCAATCTTTAGACCACAAGATAAGATTTTTTTACATGGAAGAGCCATACGTATTGCAATTCTACTTAAGAAACAAGCATTGGCATAGACAATAGGTCTCGCCTTTGGGACTTTATACGTGTTTAGCCATGCAACAGTTGATGTTGCTGCACCAAGGATATTATGCTGCATAACTAAAGACTTAGAAGGTCCCAAAGTCGATACCTATTGGCTATGCCAATGCTTGTTTTTCTTTCACTTCGTTATCTATTTTGTTTTTCACAATTATACCCTCTTCTGTCTGTTCTTTGGTAAATAGATCTATTAAATAGTATCTCTTCTTTACTCCCTATAGCTGTCTTTCTTGAAACATCACTCTCTGTTTACTTTCCTTATACTTACTCTTTTTAAAAAAAAAAAAAAATGTTTGGGTTAGCTCCCGGTACGCGTACCGGGAAGCTAAACCGGAAGCGAACCAAAAGAAATAGAGCTTGCCAGAGTGCTAAACATTCTAGCAATTTTTTGGGAAAGGGAAGGTAGTTCTGAAAAGAACTTTTTTTTTTATATTTTTGTTGTTTTATATTTTTTTGTATTTTTTGAACATTTTTTTTTTTTTTTGTATTTTTTGAACGATTTTATATTTTTTTTTGTTTTTTTGGGGGGGGGGGGAAACAAAAAACAGGCGTTGAAAAGGGCTCAACAGGAGCAAAAAAAAATTACTGGGGGCGGTTAGGGCAATCATGGTGTTCATACGCCAGGTTCAGTGCATTGATGCTCATGTTGCCACAAGCTAATAATCCACGACAGCGCATACATAAGTGTATCATGTTCCCAAAATTGGGCTGGATATTTGGCACAGTTTCCCGTGCCTCCTCTGGTGATAAAGAAACCGATGTTGCTGGTCTCGTCACAGGAGTTGGTCGAGGATTGTCCATCATATCCCTTAATTCCGCCCGGCTGTAATTTAAGGGATGTTTCCTCGTCATATGCCTATGCATGGTATGATTACCGTAGCTGTATTTTTTGTCCGTCCCTCTGGACAATTGTTCCTTGCATATGAGGCATGTTGCATACCTGGCATTGACCTTTTTTTGGCCACGAGGGATGGAAAAAAACTGCCAGATGAAACTGGGTTTCTTTCTTGAAACCCGGGGCAACTCTTCAAGAAATTGTGGTTGTTCTCCCTCCTCATCCATCTCTTCATCTTCCTCCTCAGTGTTGATAACCACCTGGGGAGGTGGTCCTCTCTTCCCATGAGGAGGTGGAGGTGGTGGTGGGGGTGCACCAGCTGAAGCAATCAGTGAAGCCATTTTCATACAATCAAAATAGGTCTTCCAAGAAGCAAAATAGGTCTTCCTCTCACAATAATGAAAGTCAGAGTGAGGAAAGAAGGAGTGGTTTTCATCATTTGGAAAAAACAATACTTCTCAACCAATGAAAAGTGTTATTTTTAGGTCACCTGACCTAGCCTTCCATAATTATGAAACTAAAAGTGAAATGAACCAATGAAAAGCTTTATTAACAAGTCACATGACCTCTAACTTTCATGTTACGCGCTGCGGACCGCTCCCCGGTTAGCTTCCGGTTCGCTGCGCTTCGCGCCTCGGTCCGCGCCCCGGGACACTTCCGGGTGCGCTAACGCAGTACGTCACAAGACGCATTTCGCGGCAACGCGATACGTCGCGCTTTCGCGCCGCGGATCGCTTCCGGGGAGTTGCGTTTCGCGCCTCGGTCCGCGCCCCGGGGCACTTCCGGGTGCGCTAACGCAGTACGTCATAAGACGCATTACGCGGCAACGCAATACCGTCACTATGTTGATTTGTTACCGGTTCGCGGACGGGATCGCGGAATCGAATTGAGCTAACTGGAAGCTTCCCGGTTAGCGGACCGGGAGCGAAACAAAAAAAATATTTAAAAAAAAATTATTAATAAACATATAAAATATATTTTTGGATTTAAAGAATAATACATTTTACTTCTGTAGATATTAGCTTTTAAAAAAACAATGAAATTCACTGAAAAAACCATAGGTTATAGACCATATATAGTTAGGAATTACCATTTACAAAACCTTGAAAATTCACTGAAAAAACCATAGGTTATAGACCATATATAGTTAGGAATTAGCATTTAAAAAACCTTATTTTACTCACACAAAACCATTGAAATTCCATATATAGTTAGTTGTACTAACTATATATCGCGCACCCGCAATCCACTGCTGATGATGTCACATATTACATCATTCATGACATGGTCAGTGACATCACTGATGACATCACTGATGACATCTCAAATGACATCACTGATGACATCACTGATGACATCTCAAATGACATCACTGATGACATCACTGATGACATCTCAAATGACATCACTGATGACATCACTGATGACATCTCAAATGACATCGCTGATGACATCACTGATGACATCTCATTTGACATTACTGATGACATCACTGATGACATCATTCATGTGATTATACGATGAAGCTCTTCAGACTCTAATATAACCTTAGATACAGTAAGTGTAAACAGACACTCACAGACTGTCACTCATCCATAGAGTTACACACACACCTAGTCAGTCATGGAAAGAATCAATCACACATCCATTTTCTCAACTATACAGTTATACACACCTTACTTATTCAAAGATATACTAACACATATTTACTCTCTTATGCAATCCCTGATACAAGTTCACAATGATCCATACAGCCACTCACACATTCACTGGCTCTTATGCACAGTTATTTATATATGTCAACTCTCACATGTACTGTGTTTTACATATGTACTTACTTTTACATGCAGCACTGAGATATCCATTCACTCACCCATACACTCATGCACACAGTCAACCGCCCATACAGCTGTTTCCACATGCACTTTTGAACCCATACATCTAGTGAATCAACTGCTCACACATCTATGCACAGAGTCATACACCTCCCAGCCATCCATACACACTCTCAGTCTCCCATACAAATACGTAGGCAACCAATCAATAACGCATATAGTTAATCATATAGCTAATGATCAACACATGCAGCAGTTTATAGAACAACAAAGATAATGATGCACAAATTGAGACAGTTTAGTCACTAACCCATGCACTCAGTGAGACACATTTAACCACTCACTCATACAGTCAGTCATGCACCTAATAAATCCTTCATCCAGACATTTATACATCCACTAATTCTTAAATATGTAAGACATATTTTAACTTTACAGAATTATACAGTCACTGGATGACGTCATCAGTGATGTCATCAGTGATGTCATTTGAGATGTCATCAGTGATGTCATCAGTGATGTCACTGACCATGTCATGAATGATGTAATATGTGACATCATCAGCAGTGGATTGCGGGTGCGCGATATATAGTTAGTACAACTAACTATATATGGAATTTCAATGGTTTTGTGTGAGTAAAATAAGGTTTTTTAAATGCTAATTCCTAACTATATATGGTCTATAACCTATGGTTTTTTCAGTGAATTTTCAAGGTTTTGTAAATGGTAATTCCTAACTATATATGGTCTATAACCTATGGTTTTTTCAGTGAATATATATATATATATATACACATACACATACACAAAAAACTCTTGACGAGACCAGAGACCCGTGGAAGGTGGTGCATGCACCAGGAGAGCACCCGGTAAACAAATATCCAAAGCTTGCTGTGCGAAAAAACGCACTCTCAGGACTCAAATCGATGTCACCAGTTCAGGAAGTTTATTGTGCTTCTACGCTACACCTTTTGGAAGTTAAGCCTTGCTCACATGTGAGAAGTTAGAGTTCAGTCATAGTTTTATACACATGTAAACCACACTGTAAATAAAACCGTAGACAGAGGACCAACAATACAGGTAAACTTCGCCAAAATGATGGCGGTCATCTTATAATATGTTATGCATACCATGTATCGACATACCTGGCTAAATAGATAAGCCTTGCTCACACGTGAGAAGTTAGAGTTCAGTCATAGTTTTATACACATGTAAACCACACTGTAAATAAACACCGTAGACAGAGGACCGACAATACAGGTAAACTTCGCCAAAAATGATGGCGGCCATCTTACAATTTGTTATGCATACCATGTATCGACATACCTGGCTAAATAGATGCGATCCTATGCCACACGAGCATTGACAAATCGGAATAATTGTAAACATGTAATGGACACACAGTGGATCCTGGAAGAACAATGGAGCATGAGGTACATGATACAGTTCAATGCTCAATACTCAATCCATGCTAGACCTATTTGATTGCGGCCATGTTGAAGTAATCTTGGGGATCGTGGCACCCATATGTAGCTGGAATTTACTAACAGTCCTCACTCGGCGACCACATGATTCCCCCGTTGACTGCTGAATAAACCACTAACAAAGTGTGGTCCAGTGAAAATTATAAACACACCTGTGAATAGTGGAAATAAAACCATACAATACGAAATAAATTCCTAGCAATTACAGCTAGACATGTACACAGTCCGAAAAGTATACAGTGTGAATGGCATCCTGTTAAATAAAGATCGGACACCAAGTCAAAACCACAGTGGTAAAAGAATATGAAGTCTCACCACTTGGTGCCTCCAGGGTCAGAGTCCTAAAAGGATAATAGTGCCCCACACATGGTGCCTGTAAATACATGCATAAGAATTCCCCCTGTTTATAATAATGGGCCAGTGCCCAATTGATGCACATCATCAATTAGGTACATGTTTCACATATTGTATATACAGCTGTACAGGGACAGTGCCCATATATATGTACAATAAAAAGAGACGTGCACAAGAAAAAAATGAAAATCAAACCACAGGTGTATGATCTTGACTGACATGATTAAGTGTCGCCATGTGCCCCTGGAAAAAAAGTTAGGGAACACGTGAGGGTGAACTACCATAGTAGTGTGGGCCCCTTCCTTTCCTCCTGCAGTGAAAAAAGGGAAAATAAATGTTTGAGTTAAAAACACATTACGTAACATCATGCTACAGAATTAAAACATACAAATATATCAGTCAGATCCCTAAGAAGCTAAGGAGGAATCAGGAGAGCTAAGGAGATATTTAAGCAAAATACAGTATTTGTAGCACCTCATCAAGGTTCAAACCACCAGGGCTTTTGGTCTGAAGATCAATGATGTACATGGATTCACGTTGTCGGAGTTTAAGTGCTCTGTCCCCCCCCTCTGGTAGGTCTCGGGATATGTCCCATCACAAAATAGCTAAGCAGGGCACTATTGGAGAAATTATGTTGTTGGAAATGACGTGCCACTGGATACTGCTGGTCTTTGTTGGTGATTTCCCTCATGTGTTCAAGCACACGTCTCTTGGCCGGGTGAATGGTACTACCAATGTATTTCAATTTACATGGGCATTCAAGACAGTATACAACAAAAGGGGTACCACATATGAGGAACTGGTTGATGGCTTTCATTTTCCCTCCCCTCCGGGGAATTAGTTTTTCATATAACTGTTTTTGCGAGCCTTGCAGTGCCCGCAAAGAAAAAACCCTCTTAATTTAATGGTACTATAGACTGTAATATCACTGTGTACTAGTTTGTCTCTGAGACTTTAGCCTTTCCTGAACGTGATGCTAGATTTTTCACTGATCAGGGGACCAATGTTTGGGTCACTTTTGAAGATGTCCCAGTGTTGTTCCAGAATGAGTCTTATGTTGTTGGCATTTCTATTGTATGTTAGTATGATCCTAGTGTTATTCTCATGCTCAGTTTCGTCAGTTCCACTTTCTACTCTGGTGTATAATGCGTCTTTTCTTTGTATTTGCTCCACTTTTTTTATTGCTTTGTTTAGTACCTACTGTGGGTACCCCCTGGTTTTGAACCCTTAAATCATGGTGGACATCCCCTCTTTGAAAGCTTTATCAGTACTGTAATTGCGTTTTACCCTCAGCAGTTCCCCAAAGGTTATGCTCCACTTTAAGAGGTCAGGGTGGCTGCTGAGGGCATGAAGCAGGGTGTTGCCTGCTGTGTCTTTGCGAAAGAGTTTGGTTTGTACCCGGTCCCCAAAGACTTCAACCACAATATCTAGAAATTTCACTGAAGTTCTACTAATGGTACTTGTGAGTGTGATGTTCTAGTTATTGACATTGAGCTTGTTGATGATGACAATGATTAGAGGAACCATTTTTGAGGGTCTCCGTATCTTTCTTCAGGTTTCCGTGTACAGCAGGAGCCTTTGGATTAATGTTGAAGGATGTGTTCAGATAGAAGCAGTTTAAAAGGAATATCATTAGCTCAATAATCGGCGGTTCATTGTGTGAGTATTAATAGGACGGAGGTGACTTTAATTATGATGCAAATACACAAAATATGAGAAATGATACTCAGTTACTTTGTAGGATTACGATTTGACGTTACGAGCATTTTTGAAGGGGAATTCACGCCTTAATGAAGTCAGCTTAATATACCCAGTTGCAAGTGAGATGTAAGATTTAGTTTTGCAAATTGTGGTAATTATGTCAATAGAGATGGGAGGAGTAGTTGTGGTCTCACGCCTCCGTAGTTTCAAGTTCTAATAGAGTGTTGTTGTTTAATCTGTTGTTTACAGAAAAGACATGTGAAAGATACACTAAGGTACCAGTCTTTTTTTATTATTTCTGCTGTTAGATTAAATATGTTTTGGGCATATCACAGGAGGTTGCTAAATTGTAACTACACAAGGATCTTTCCATAGTTTGAATCACTTTCACTATGGGGATATTTTGGTACATGGCTGCATTCTTTTTGGTTAGGATGCGCTAGGATAATATGTACTTGGATGTCTTTTTGATTTATGTATTAACATACACTAGGAATGCATTGATATATTGAGTATATTTACTGTAGGCATAATGCAACTGTCACTACGTTGCACATTTTTGACTAGTCCCCTTGTGCACTAAGGTGGTTCTGGGGCAATTATTGATTATTGATGAAATTCTAATCAATGATACCACAATGTGACTATGTATATTACTTCCAGCCCTGAGGAAGTCGTGGGTTCACACCCGCATACGACGAAACGCGTTGGTATAAGGGAGTGGAAGATTGAAAAAGTAAACGTAATAAAAGAACTGGACAAGCCCAGCAACTTGGAAATTCATTTTTTCTTATATCATTGTGTTATCATTTATTTAATAACTGGCTTGTGCTTCAGAAATGGTTACATTTATTACTTTTGGATAAGTTCATTATAGTTCTGTTCACCATTTCAGTGTCTATCATTCTACGTACATTGAAGATATATACATATAGCGTCAAGGTACGTAGATGTGGTTAGGAATAGTAAATCTATACTTCCTCTGTATGTACTTACCTTTCGATATTTTGTCCACAATATTCTTATAATGTGATATTTATAGCTACCACAATATTTATAGCTACCATGACATTCAGTAGTACAATCATATCATCTTTAGTTGGGATTCACTAATAGATGTTCCTTGAGTGTCTGGGCAACAGTTATCACTTCTGCTGTGCTCTCTAGAGTGCTACTGCCCAAATACTATTCCGCAGAAGTGTCAATTTTTGGAGCATTCTTTCTCGCTAAAAAGACTACTTTTTTTTCTTCTGCAGATGACTCTTTGAGTCTGAACCTTTCTCTTCCTTTGTTATAGTAATTTTAACATCATGCCTTGGCTCGCTCTTCTATTTGATGTAATCATACTGCAATACTCTGTCCATCTACTTCTCTCTGTTCTTTTCTCGTCCCCAGAGTCCTGTAAAAAACTGGAAGAACAGCTATCAAAATGCTAATTCCGATTTGACTTACTGTTACCGATTTGACTTTCTGATTTTACTGTGGTGCCTAAAACCATATTTTTGTTGCTCAAGGGATCCAATCTACGATTCTGTCTTACATGGAGTAGTTGACCACCAAGTTATGATAGGGACTGGGGTTCATAATTTGCAGCTATTCTAGCAGCTTTGTATTTTTCAAAGTTACCTGTGTTGGGATCTACAGCATAAAACTCCACCATGGGGAAGACTATTTCAAAGTATTCCCTATACATACAATTATTGGAGCTAAAAGCAATCTTGTTGGTGTTATGGGCTTTCCTATTAGTGCTGCTATCCATTGTCATGATGGTCCATGCAGACAACACCATACGAGTTACCCCTTCCTTAGATGTCATTTTTACCTAGCACTGTTAGTGGATACTATTAAGGTATCTGGAAATGAAATATTCTGAACAGGACCTACTGTGGACAACAGTTATCGATAAGCCCTATATTCCAGTGGAGACGAGGGATATCACCAGCGTTCTGTTCAAAAGGGAACATAGATGGGTACATAGACTCCAAAGTAGTGACCAAGGTCTGAATGGTTCTATACCCTGGATCTACCTTAAAAGTATCCACTAATTAAAACAGTGCTAGGTAAAAATTAAATCTACGGAACGGGTACCTCTATTACTAGTTATCCTATTCCATGGTAATGCCCTTCTAAAACTTTATCTATATAATACAAATAGATCCTGCATGAACAACTAAACATCTTTAGGCTGGATTAAAATAACCAGCACAATACACCTGATGAGAATAAACAACCGCTCATGCATGTGTAACAAGGGGCAATGATATGTGAGCCCTGTCCCAAATTAGAATTAAATTAGCAATTAAAAGATTTTATACATTTTTTGTACACATTTCATTTTTGATCGGATTAGCTTTGTCAGCAAAATGGGTGCGACCGAGTGAGCCCCAATTCGCCAAGATTTCCAAGATGGCCACAATAGATACTCTAATGAGCACGTTGAGCGGTCTGTCTATCCTTTGTAAAAACCCCAGCAGGAAGACATTGGATACTTCCGACATAGTCGAAGAGTATGAATAAGTCATTCCGACACTGGTTTCTCACCTGCGGAGGATAAAGAGAGGCTGACTGTGGCAACTTCGCAAGTTGACAAAGTAACTGAGAATATGCAAGGGAGCGGAACCTCCTCCTTTTTTTCAAAATGATTACGGTTCCCAGTGAGGCATCTGTTTTGGTGCTTTGTAAAAAAAACTAGAACCCCTATGACCACAGAGTCCGAAAAAGCCACTGGCATCCTCCGGTAACTGACACACCGCACTGGTTTCCCAGCCGGCCTGCACTGGTTTCCCAGCCGGGCAGTCAAAAAGGTTGAGCACGACAATCTTAAGATTTTACACACCAGGGTATCTGTTCCAGGTTGAATATGCTGTACCCCTGTTTTGTTTTAAAAAAATAAATTTAAACAAATTTAAATATATCATCTGTACAGGCGTTTTGCCACCTTGTGCGGTCCTGCAATTCTTATGCATTGGCAATAGAACAGATCCGTGCAAAAATAAACACACTTGGGTTGGCTATATACTGGATTTGGCAACAGTTTTGATACTCTGCAATACCTAACCTACCATTCCCAATGACAGATCGTACAACTAATATTAGGTGCTCCTAAGACTAATGTGCCTCACTTTTATGGCAACTGTACACTATCACTGTAGATTTAGAAGAATGGATTGCAGTACATTAAAATAGGCCTAAGACAACATTAGGTGTTATAGAGATGGCCGACAGGCAGAGGAGAAACGTGTGGGGCTTTTTGGCCCCTGTTGACCTTTTTTTGATATTTCAGAGTTTGACAATAGGGCGATGTCCCTTCTCTTCTCCCGTTTTTGGAGATTTTCCTTTGAAACTTAGGTAAGCAGTGCCTTTAGTACGTATTACAATTTTTTTTGCATATCGCAAGCATGAAGTGTGAATCATGTGTGCTGGGTGTAACACTGGAATTTATCGATTTCAATGCAATCAATAATATACCATTGGGAAACTAAGAGGATGAGTGATAATTATAATAAAGACAAGACATAATCGTTATATTTGTTTTGTACTTGTAGGTACGCCTCCGAGTGTGTCTACAAAGGGCTAATATTGCAATATGTTTTCTTCCATGTAATTACTAATTAGTAAGAATCAAATTAAAGGGATCTGTATCCTAATGAAGGCTGTGTGGCCTACATAGGCAATTGAATAGGCCGAAACATGTTGATACACAATTGGGTATTAGAGACATAGACACTTTGGGATACCCACTTTTTTCAATTTTTAGTCCTGCCGGGTGGGGCCATTTTTAAAGATAACAGAGGTATCCACTTAGACAGGTTGAGTAACTTTTTCTGTATGAGGGATCCCTTGAGAGAACGTATTTGGTTTAAGAAAAGTGCGACCCACCAGGAGCGTTGGTCTGCTCCCTGGTGTCTGAAGCAGCCCAATGATGAAGCATGCCACCATTGGTGGGTGAAGGCAGTCTTAACAAATTGATGAATTGCCCGGCATCACAATAATCAAATTATCCTCTCTTTCTCATAGTCTGTTTTCCCAGATCTAGCCCCCAGAGGGCTCGAACCCTTATAGTCATTCCTTATTTGTATGGTTTATGGTTTTATCTACAATACATTATAGGAACAGTTGGTTAGCCCTCTTCCCAACTCTGTTTTTGAACATCTGATAACTCCTTTTAGGGCCTCTTTCTGTCTCAGAGTCCATAACAAATGTTCTCATTTATATATTTGTCTCTTGGTATGTTCCAGTTCAGTCTGAGATGGGAACAGTGAGCTTCTTGAAGGAAAAGTTTCATTCTCCCACATGAACAAAGATACCCTTGATCATAGTATCATATGAGCTGCACCTCTGGCATAAATGTGACTGGCCTGGCTCTCTACTGCCCGAGATGTCCAAGAAATGTACAAGTACAAAAGCTGCTGTTTCCTGGTTCTCATCGATGCCATTGCAGTCATCATAATCCCAAGTCTCTTTATAGGCAATTGGTAGGCCTGGTTGAACCGGTGAGGCTTAAAGCAGGAGGCCCAGAACAAGTTTATTTACCTGCCATTGCATGGGAAGTACCTCATGATCCTTCAATATTTGATGTGCACAAGCAATATTGCTTTAGTTACAGCAATCTGTTTGATATCTGTTCAAAATTTACCAACAAAACTCTAGACCTCTTTCCAGTCTTTCAACAAAAGTTCCATTCTTTGCCCCAGGAATCTCGCCAATATGTCCGTGTCTTATGCCCCTACCTCAGAATCCAAGAGGAGATACTGCAAAGGGAAAACTGAAACCAGCTCCACCAGCCTCAAAAATGGACACAAAACCCCAGCAACTTATATGCAGCTAACACTGAAAAGTATTCTGGGTTAATGTCTCAGATGAGGGTCGCGGGAGGACCCCCACAAGGGTTGGCAAGTCAGTGCTTATTAGGTTTAACTCCTGGTACCATTGGCAAAAATCAACAGGCTTTCCTCAGAGAAATGTGAGTTATTTAAAAAACTAAAAACAGGTTCATGATGCCAGCAAATTGGATAGGGAAATCAGGGTGAAAAAGAAACCCCCATAAGAACAATAGGGTTGTATAACCATATCCATTGTAAGAAGAGTCGTCAAGGGTCGCTCTTGTATGAAAATGAAAAATATACCAAAATGTGACTAGCAAAGTATTTTGTCTAAAGCAGGAAGAGAGGTCAGCAGCAGAGTCAGTTACACTCTGATGCTTTGAAACTTCTCAAGTGGTTACATAACCTCTTGCTAGTCACCCCTAAAGCTACCAGATTGTGTCTAGGGTCCAGACAGCAGTTCAGCAATGGAAGGCAGGCTGTATCATACATTCTTGCCTGGGCTTCGGGGGAGTCCGCAGTGGGAAGTAGGCTCGACCACTTAGTCCAGTTGCGTGGGGCTACGAAGATGTAGGGCTGGCAGCACAAACAGTGACCCACATGTCTTGGTGCTGGCCGTTATGTTTCAGTTCGCCTTTACAGTATTGTACTCTGGTGGTGGGCGCTTCGGATGCGGGATGGGGACACGAAGTGGGGTGAGAGGGGAGTTATGTGTGAGTAAGGACTTTTGCTTCTTTTGCCAGTACTATGCTTGTACTGTGTGGGTGTGCATGTGTGGGTGAGGGGAACTTGCACTGCTGCTGCTGTAGTTGTGAGGTTTGCTGCAATGAAGAACAAAAACGATTGCTCTTTGTACACTATGCATGTATGTAGTACACAACTTCATGTGGGATTATTTTGTGTACTTCTGAGCTATAGAAAGCAGTCCATGGGAGGTCGAGTGCTACATATTTGGTCACATGTCAGCAGAGAGCTAAGCAGTCAAGCCTGACTTAAAAACGATGTTGTTGAATCTAAATCAGTCCCCATAACCTCCAAATACTGTTCAACCAGGAGCTCAGCTGCGCGCTGTACCTCCAAACGAAGCACAATCCAACGTGCCCTTCTGTCAGGATTCTAAGCATCCTTTCGTTATCCTTCTGGGTCTTTGTTAACCTTTGGCAACAAGTCTGCTCTGAAAATATTCTCCGAAAGGTACTGGCCTTCGCAGCCACCTGTTCTCTGCTGCAACAAGTTAATTGCCAATCCTACTTAACAATGAGGAGATGGAGGCAATTGTATTGACGTAGGGGTACGGTGTAATGGCCTCCTGTTTACCTTCATGCGAGATCATTCGACATTTGAAGATGCGTCCGGGTTACTTGAAATCAGGAATAAAGGAAATAGTGTTTGACAAATATTGAGCTTTATGTCCGAAATTAAATGCTGGTTCCAAGTTTGAAGATGAAATCTGAATGCGATAAATAAAGTTCCAGCTAGTTACTCGTATATAGTTCCTCTTAAAACAAAAAAATATTAATATTATTATAATTTTTATATTAACAAAGCAATAATCAAAATAACCTCATAGGCGCCATTGATCTAGCCACGGTAGATAAAGTGCCTTTAGCAGTTATCACTGTTGATGCGAGCAAGGCTTTCGATCGTGTAAATTGGCGATATTTGGAGGAAATTCTGAGGCTATTTAATTTAGGAGGAAACTTTTGTAGTGCCATAATGCAACTGTACAAAGCTCTATCTGCAAAAATATTAATAAATGGAAGACTTTCAAAAAAGTTTAACATTGGCAGGAGGACAAGACAAGGGTGCCCGCTATCCCCACTACTCTTTAATTTATATATCGAGCCCCTAGCGGAAAAGATTAGGAAGCATGCCGAAATAATTCCGTTTAAAGTAAGAAGTTGGGAAAAGAAAGTGGGCCTATACGCTGACGACCTGGTAGTGTATACATCGAACTTGGATTAAGCCTTACCACTGGTGTATGAGCTTGCTGTAGGTTTTGGCAAGAATTCAGGCTATGAAATAAACCAGCGTAAAATGGTTATTATGGTCTGGAATATTGATACATGGGTAGAATATGCCAAAGAGGAAATGAGATACTTGGGTATAAAAATAGTACAGAATGTAGAGCAAATTCCTGAAACTAATTTCCAGAGGGTCAGTAAAGAAATAGGGAAATTGCTGCTGGGCTGGGCACATCTCGCACTATCAATTTATGGAAGAGTGAACATCATTAAAATGACTATCCTTCCAAAAATTACTTTTTTATTCCAACACATTCTGATGGGCTTTAATCAAGAATGGCTTAAAAAGGCTCAGTCCAAAATTTCAAGCTTTATATGGGCCTCCAAAGGAGTGCGAATTTCCTGGAAGAAACTCAGAAGGCGATGTGAGAAAGGAGGACCTAAGCTGCCGGATCTTTCGTACTACGCATGGGTGTTCATGTTAACGGGAGGGAAAAGTTTGTTTAAAGTTACAGAAGAGTCGGATATAGACAGAATGTATAAAGGAATGTTAAAAAATGTAAACGGAGGAGACACTGACTTTAATACATAAATATGGGGACCCTTGTTACTTTAAAAAGATTCGATTAAAAACTCTGCAGGGCTTACCAAAACCTGGTATAATGTTAGGAGGGAATTAAAGATCAGTTATTATAGCTGTAGGGCGCCAATCTTTGACTCGCCAGGATCCCCGGAATAGACGAAAGACAGTCTGGCGCAGCCACTAAAAGAAGCGGGAATCCTGCTCTGGGGTTCGGTGATGAAAAATGAGGCTTTAATCTCTTGGGAGGAGGCCCAAATACTAACGAATGGACGATTATCAAGATTTAAATGGGGGAGGAGCCTAGCTCGCGGCCGTAATGGTCGCCCTTTAGCTCGGCTCCCGCAGCCCTCCATCCTGATTGCTTATCCTGTCTTTTACTCTGTCCCGGGACGGCACATTTTTGGAGAATTGGAAACATAACGGCTTGTTTGTACTTACCATCTGACCCCGGGGTCTCGGCGTGCAGTGGCTCCGGAGTTGTGTCCTCCGAAGGATCGGGGCCTCCGCGAGACTTGGACCGGGACCTGGCTGGTGGGATCCGATGGCTCTCGGCCCCGGCCGAGAGCGAGAACCAGTGTTGGGAGCCGATGTGCGAAGATCCCGGCGATCCTGACCCGGGCCTGCCCTGGTGGCCGCGCGGCCGACAGGGGTGAGAAGCCCCGGGACCTGATTCTGAGAAGGGGTCTCCCCCCGCCGCTGCTTTGTCCGGCGGCCCTGGTCCTCGGGGCCCGGACTCCGCTTGTCTGGGGCACCGGTGCTGGTGCTGGCGGAGACCCGTTTTGGGCGGACATCCTTTTGGCATCGAGGCCGCCCTTGCTGGGACCCCCGGCGCTTGTAAAGTCCTACATTTGAGAACTGTTATTTCCGGGGGTCCTCGTGGGCGGCGATTGGGCTGATTCACGAAATGGCGGCCGGCCCTCCGGAACGAGAGTCGCCCTGTGGCGGCGGGCCTGAGGTGCCTAATTGTGTGGGGATCGGATCTGGTGGGCGTGAGCCGACAGTCAGAGATATCCTGGAAGCCCTGAGATCCCTGCACGCTTCCCTGGCCCTGGGCGTCTCGATGGGTCCGCCACGATCTGCCGCCATTTTGGGCGGCCGTTTCTTCTTGTCGCCCTCCTGTTTCGATGACTTCATTGCCTCACCCCCCTCGATTGACCTGAATGTCTCTACCACCGATCGAGGATCGTGTAGTGTGCTGGTGACTTTGGGGCGCCCTGCTTTTCGGGGTTCGGGCCCCGGGGACTTGGATGCTGTACTGCGACCCTGTTCGACATTGTTACCCGAAACTATGGGTGGACTTCCTCCTGTGCCTGCTTCGATGACTTTGCCTGTGTCTATAATTGGGACCACCTCGCCCGCTCCAGTGGCGCAACTGAACTCCTGTTTTTCATGGCTCGTGCTTCGATGGTTGATGCATCGATACTTTCAGTTTGGACTACTGCTCACTTGTGGATCTATCTACCCCCCACGTAGCTATGCTAGTCACCATTCCACTCGATTATATGCTGATTTCGTATTTAGTATGTGGTTATACATTGCCATGTGGTGGGTGGGGTTTGTCGCTCGAAAGGGTTGGGGGTGAAATGTACGACTTCTGCTTGATTTCCGGTATATGATTTCGTTGCACAATTGTTTATGATCGTAGGAGGGTGGGAGGTCCCCTTCTCCTAATATTTTGTGGCGCGTGATGGGGTGTCGTCCTGGTCTGTTTTTGATTGTGCTTGTCGGGTTGGGCGGGGGGCTGCGGCCGACCGTTTTTTTATAGTTATTCTGCTCCTCCCTCCTGTCCTTTTTTCTCCGCTTTTGTTGCCTTTTTGTCTTGTTTTTCTTTCTTTCTTCTCGCTATATTTCGGGTTCTGGTTTAGGGCGACAGGCACGCTGTTTGAAGGGTAGGCCATAGCCTTCTACAGGGGTGCAGGGTGGGACGGGTGGGTTGGGTTCTATTTTTTGTTTGTCTTCTGGTTCTATGGCCCTTTTGTATCTCTTTTTCGTGAGGCCGCGTCTGTCCCGACCTCCTATGGTGTGTTTCGGGTGGGGGTATGGCGTCGTTACTCATCCTGCTATATTTCGGCTGTCTTTCTTCCCGATCGCCATGCCCCCACTTGGGCCGCTAATCCTTTTGTCTCCTGTCTTCCCGTCATGGGGGCCCTGTGTCGGCGTGTCTTCTGCCTTTCCTTTTCATATTTGCTTATTCCCTTTTTATTGTTTTGTTTTTCTTCCCTCCATTTTCCTTTCCCTTCCTCTCCCCCCTCCCTGTTTAGTCCCCCCCCCCTTTTTTTTTTTCCTTTCTGTGTCCCAGATGGGTACTATGACGGGCGGGGTTTGCTGCATTATCTTTCCGATCCCTCTGTTCTGGCTTGGTAGTGTCTCGGGTGGCGGGCGTGTTACGAGGACAATGCTCGGGGGCTGACTGTGTCTCACGTATCCTGATTTCTTGATTGCATTGTGTTGTCCCCCTGATATTTTGCCCCATGCCCCCTTCTTAATGTTGAGGTTGATTACGGGATGTCGGATGCCTCCGTATTGCAAATGAGCCTGTCATACGTCCTTTCCCCATATTATAAAATTAAGCCTTATTTACTCCTGTGTTTTAGCCCTTTAGTTTCTGTATTTTTTCTCCCCTATTGCGATTATACGGCCTCTGCTTGTGCTGATTGATTATGTAATATTTGCCTGTTGACTCCTGATTGTTTTGTACACTGCGGCCGGCCGGCTTGGTTGTGGGCCTCGACCTGTCTTCTTTTGATGTCAATAAAGGTTTTCAAAAAAAAGATTTAAATATCTCCAAATGTTGAGTTGGGGTCGTACTGAGGGACTCGGTGCAGGTCAGGACAATAATCTGGAATCATCGCTGATGGCTGGAGTAAACCAGAAAAAAGAGGTGTCACAAGGATATTGGCTGTTGGTGGAGCTGAGTGATGGTGATTTTAACCTGCCGAAAGAACTGTGGTAGAAGAGCTTGCCTGGGGAGCAGTTGGAAGAATTATGGCAAGTATCTTGTACTACTTTATATTCCACAGTACAGCCTGCAAATTTAAGGCAGAACCACCTATTTTGTCTCTACAGGGTTTATTGGACGCCATACAAAATATCCAAAATAGGGAATGGAGCAGTGCCTAAATGTCCTAAATGTGGTAAAGCGAAAGGCGATGATATCCACATGTTTTATGACTGTCCGATGATCCTGGACTTTTGGTTGGAAGTGAGTAATATAATTTCGGTTATACTTGGAGAGACGCTCCAGGTAAGCATAATTTAGATTTTTGGGGGGATTCCTGATGACTATACATCACAGAGAAAAAATGTAAATAAATTGATTTTCCTCCTCGTATTACTAGCCCGTAGGGAAATATGTAAAAATTGGGTGAAAGCGGCATCTCCCAGTAAAGTAGAATGGTTGGCCTCTATACAACAAACTAATGTTTTAGATAGATTTTCAATAAGTAAGAGAAACAATTTATGGGTTCCATATGAGAAATGGGTTAAATCTATAAAAGTCCGATGATTAGGCCTCTATACCATATTGCCTAATATTCTGACGGTGGCACGCAAGGGCCGTAAAGTATTAGCTACCGATGGGTGAATAAGGAGGGCCCGGTGTAGAGTGATCCATCCCAATATATAAGGACTATGGGTAGTTTCAATCTTTTCTTTCTTGATTGGGACTTGTGACCCAAAGCTCTGGTATACTTGGGCAATGAGGGAAAAAAAAAACAATAATAAATCGTGTTGTTGGTAATGTGTGCAACGACTATAGGCCACCTCAATAAGAAGTGGGGAAAAAGGAAAAGGGATCCTTTTTTATATACAACTGCTGGAGCTTCTCACTCGCGCAGCGGACGCGCGTTTACAGACTGCAGCGGCACTGATATTAATTATGTAAGTCTCGGTGTAACCAAGCCATACCTGTACAGATCACTTGCTCTTTGGAATTTTAAATATCTGTTCTTAAAAACTTGCTTGCTTATTTTGCACATTACTTAAGGAGTTTTAATATAACGTAATTCGCCTACCTGCACTTCCTGCCTTGTCCTGCTGCCTGCACCCCGGTCCACCACGGGTTATCCCGATTGTTGTGGAGGGTGCAGGCTGACACAGGCACATAGTGTTTTTTCAGTGGCAGTTGGGGTGGAGCTCCACGACTAGCGCCATGCTTACAGCCTATATCTTCCTATGTGCTACCCGTCGCGCATCGGACGCGCCGCTGGCACGCCGAAGGCATGCCAAAGGAAAGCCCATCTGCGCCCGGCCATGACCGGCTGGGACCAGGGGCCACACACTCTGCCCATTTTCCCCTCTGCTATTCCTCAACCGAATGACTCTCTCTTCGGGGTGATTGGGCCATCTCTCCTGACATTAGTAGAACTCTGGGGGTACTCAGGCTGCTGTCCCCCAGGAACATGGTCGGGAATACTAATCGCACCTCCCTTGATGTTCCACCGCTCTCTGGTCTGAGGGATATCCCCCCCTCAATCCCCACCCCTCCGACTAGTCCAACCCACAACAGCTTGTCCATCTGGTATCTCAACACCCGTTCGATGGTCAAGCACCAATTAGAGATCTTCTATCTCCTAGACACCTTAAAGCCCAACCATCTTACTCTTACCAGAAACCTGTCTGGCTGCCGCATCTACCCCTGATATGCTGGCAGCCATCCCTGATGGCTATTATGCCCTCCAGGCTAATAGATCAGGGATGAAGGCAGAGGGAGGGGTTGCAGCCATAATATCACAATCTCACAAATTCACTTCCTATCTACTTCACAAATTCCCTCTGTAGATTGTCTACTTTTTAAGTTTGATTCAATCTCCTCCTCTTTTGCTTGTGCTTTAGTTTACAGACACCCTAGTCACATGCCTACATTCCCGCAAACCTTTGCAAACACTATCGCCGAACTAGCCATAAATCATGCTAGGGTACTGATTATGGGCGATTTTAATTACTGGCCGTATGATGTGCATGAAAGTCCCTGCTCGGTAGCTTTCTCTGAGTTACTGATCGGGATGAACTTTGCTCAGCATATCAAGGCAGCCACTCACACCAAAGGGCATATTCTGGACCAGGTATGGACATCAAACTTGGAGATCACAGACATACAGGTCACTCCCTGCACCTGGTCGGATCACCATTTTATCTCATTCTCCATTCCGATTACCCCCACCATTAAAGTCCCCCCTTCTGGCGCCGGCCTGGGCAGGAATTGGAAACGGGTTGACATTTCCGAGCTCTGCTTTCTTTTAGCCACCTCTTTGCCTTCCGCCTCCCTGCCCAATGGCCAGCTGGCTTCTCCCCATGTCCAGGCAGAAAACATCAATGCCTGTTTGGCTGTAGCCAGAGACAGACTTGCACCCCTTAGAAAGATTAAATGTAAGAGACCACACGACGCTCAGCGCTGGTTTACTAACAACATCAAGGAAATGAAACTGGCCTTGCGCCAATCTGTGCGTAAGTGGAGACAGGACTATTGCCCTATGAAAAAATCCATCTTTACGCTAGCCCTGAAAGACTAGAAAGGTGCCATCCTAAAAGCTAAATCAGATTACTTTTCACTGAAAGTCCTTAACTCCACTAATAAAGCCAAAGATATTTTCTCCATTGTGGATGAACTTGTCAAACCTGACCGTCTCACCACCAGACTTGTCCCTTCACAACTCCTCTGTGACACCCTTAACACTTATTTTATTGGCAAAATCACCAGTATCAAAGCCAGTATCTCCAGGACCTTTCCCACTGGCACTGTAATTCTCTCTCTTTCGACCTTTTTCCACCAATCACTCAGGAGGTCTTCTTCTCCCTCCTTAAAAGGGTCCGTTCTGGTTCCCCGACAGACAGTTGTCCCCCCCACATTGCCCGGGAGATCTTCGTCCAACTTCTCGAACCCCCCCTTATCCCTCCTTAACCATTCCCTTGCCACGGGCATCGTGCCTAATCTCTTTAAGACCGCTGAAGTTACACCTATCTTAAAAAAAGTAGGTGCAGATCCCCTCGTACTCAGCAACTTTCGATCAATTTCGCTATTACCCTTTTTGGGTAAAATTCTGGAGGCTCATGTTGCAAGCTGCCTGAGTACATTTGTGGAACACTCACACTAACTAGACCCACACCAAGCGGGGTTCAGACCCGAATATTCCACCGAGTCCATTATTTTGGCGATCCATGGTGAGCTCAGGAAGGGGGCGGACCATAACATCTCGCAGGCACTAGTGCTCCTGGATCTGTCGGCGGCCTTCGACACCGTCGACCACAACTTATTGGTCGAGCGGGTCGAGAGTGCTGGCATCCAGGGCCTCCCACTAAAATGGATCTCCTCCTTCCTTAACAACCGCCATCCAGCTGTGCGCCTCCCCGGTTTCTCCTCGGAGAAAAAGAGACTCACTTGTGGGGTCCCCCGGGGCTCCTCTCTCTCCCCGCTCCTCTTCAATCTGTATATTCTGCCACTGATTTTAGATCTACGGAGAAGAGAAGTAGCCATTTTTAACTATGCTGATGACCTCCAGCTTGTTTTTATCATCGACGCGTCACCCTCCGCAATGGAGCTCTTCCGGTCTACCATGACCTTCATTAGAAACTGGATGAATCTAAACCAGTTAAAATGAAATCCAGACAAGACGGAGCTTGTCCTCACAAGGACCTCAGCCAACCCTTGGAACTCCAACTTATGGCCCCCTTCCATGGGTCTTCCACCCTCTCCAGTTAGCATGGTCAAAAGCCTTGGTGTCACTATAAGCAGCGATCTCACACTGAAGACTCAGATTACCTCGGTGGTTCCATTTACGCAGAATCCGGAAAATTAGCAGATTTCTTTCCTCTGAGACCCTTATTCAAGTCACCCTGGCTTTAGTTATGTCACGCATTGATTATGCTAATTCACTCTATGCCGGAATTCCCACATATCAGCTACAGTGGCTTCGATTGGTGCAGAGTCAAGCAGCCAGACTGGTGTACAGACAACCTAGATCACACCATGTGAAACCTCTGCTTAAGAGCCTTCATTGGCTCCCGGTAGCCCAGCGCTGTCTCTTCAAATTGGGCTGTCTGATCCACAGAGCCCTGTCATCCCACAGGCCAGCCTTCTTCGCTAATAGAATTCAGCGCTATGTTCCCTCCCATGCCCTTTGCTTTGCCAGCTCTAATCTCCTGACCCTGCATTCTTTTAAATGAAAAAACATGGTGGACTTCGATTCACGTTCCTGGCACCTCAGTTCTGGAACTCTCTACCCCCTGAACTACGCCAAATCCCCTCCTAGCCCATTTTTAGAAAATCCCTCAAGACGTGGCTTTTCTTCCTGGCTTTCGATTAATGGCTCTCCCGCTGCACATGTTCACGCATTTTCCACTAAGCGCCAAGAAACTGTTGGTGAACGTGCGCTCTATAAATACATCTATCATATCATATCATCATATCACAACCCTCACAGACTGCCGTAGTGGCATGCTTCATCATTGGGTTCACCCTGATCCCTATAAGTCATCATGGGCACGACTGTGTTGCAAGGAGCTCTTTGTATATTATTGTGTAAAATTCCTCATCCACTCCCAAGGTATTCCTTTATTAATGGGGTGGATGGGAAAAGAGTAAAATAAACTATAGAAGGGGCAACAAGGATGCAATGATTCTATGACCCTTATATTGCCAAAATGTTTCAGCTCACACTAATAGCTGTATAAGGTCCTGGGCATTCGTCAGGACAGGTTTTTTTTCTTATACTCCTCCAGTGACGTTTTTGTTCTCAGTAGGTTCACATTTAGGCATGCACACTAAATATGAGGCATGCAAAAGCAGTAAATACTTGCCAGTCCACAAGCCAGCTGCGATTGGACCATAATGGGTAAAACAGACAGTAGGGACCCATGACAAAGGTTTGTCTACAGGGCCAACCTCCCTCCCCCCTGAGGTGTCTGAAAATATTCACTATTAGGGTGCCTTCGGACTGGCAAGTATGCCCAGGTCCTAATACGGCCATTAGTGTAGGGCTGAAACATGTTGGCACTATAAGGGTCATAGGACCACTGCATCCTTGTTGTCCCTTCCATAGTTTATTTGAATAATTTCCCATCCACCCAGCTAATAAAGGGATACCTTACAAGTGGATGAGAAATTATTTATACGTTATGTCCCCCGATACAATAATATACAAAGAGAACCCTTGAAAAAGGTCGATCCCAGTCTGACCTATAGGGATCAAGGTGAACCCGATGATGAAGCATGCCAGTACTAAAGTGGGTGAAGGTTGTATACGAAAAGGACCACTTTTCCCTTTTCTCACTACTTACTGATGTGGCTTATAGTAGTGGCACGCACACACCCACCCCCTCGTTTCCTTTTCAAGCTGATGGATGCTCTTATGTTTGGTGGATTACTCTAGGGAGTACGTACCCCCACATCCTTTGGTGCACTAAAGGATCTCCCTATCCTTCCGTTTTGGAAAGTCTGCCGACCTTCTTTTACCATAGTTTAAAGATGCCATGTTTTATCATCAAACCGCAGGGAGATCCTGACATGATTTCAGTGTGTGGAGGAATTCAGCTTCAAGGGGAGGAGATTACGACTCTATAGCTACAATGTATTTTGTATCCTATTTGCATTTTCAAGTAATACTCCATTGCAATAGTATGCAGCTGGTCTTTACCATGGTTTATCGTCATTATGGAGCCATCGTAATATAAAGAAGTGAGTGATGCTGGTATTCTGAGGACAGCTTGGAGCATGCAGGTGTTTTACTGGGTATCCTGCTTAGGCAAAGCTACTGTGTTCATTTGCTTTATTCAGTTGTTGCCTCTGCCAGATTTCATAGGATTTGTGCTCCCATTCAAACCTGTTATTAATCAATCAAAAAGACATTTATATAGCGCGCTACTCAGCCATAAGGGTCTCAAGGCGCTGAGGGGGAGGGGGTAGCTGCTACTGCTCAAACAGCCAGGTCTTGAGTAGCCTCCTGAAGGTCAGGAGTCTTCAGTCTGCCGTAGGTGGTTGGGGAGGTCTTTCCAGTATTTGGCGGTGAGGTAGGAGAACGATCTGCCACCGGTGGTCGTTCTTTGGATGCAGGAGACGGTGGCGAGAGTGAGGTCGGCAGAGTGGAGCTGGCGGTACGGGTGTAGAAGGTGAGTCGTTTGTTGAGGTATGTTGGTCTGGTGTTGTGGAGTGACTTGTCTGCGTGGGTGAGGAGTTTGAAGGTGATCCTCTTGTTGACGGGAAGCCAGTGCAGGTCTCTCGGTGGGGTGTGATGTGGCTATGGCAAGGAATGTTGAGGATCAGACGAGCAGAGGCGTTCTGTATGCGTTGCAGTCTTTTCAGCAGTTTGGCCGGGGCTCCCGCGTAGAGGGCGTTTCCGTAGTCCAGCCTGCTGCTGACGAAGGCCCGGGTGACAGTTCTTCTTGTGTCGGTGGGGATCCACCTGAAGATCTTTCAGAGCATGCGGAGGGTGTTGAAGCAGGAGGATAAGACGGCGTTGACTTGCTTGGTCATGGAGAGAGTTGAGTCGAGCATAACTCCCATGTTGCGTGCGTGGTCGTGGGAGTTGGGGCTGCACCCAGGGCAGTTGGCCACCAGGAGTCATCCCATGCTGAGGGGGTGGAGCGAGGATGCGGACCTCCGTCTTGTCTGAGTTCAATTGTAGACGGCTGGTCTTCATCCACTCGGCAACGGCTTTCATTCCTTTGTGGAGGTTAGTTTTGGCGGTGCAAGGGTCTTTGGTGAGGGAGAGGATCAGCTGTGTGTCGTCGGCGTAGGAGATGATGGTAGGAGATGATGTTGAGGTTGTGCAGTCTGGGGACGCGGGCTAGAGGGGTCATGTAAATGTTGAACCGGGGCGGGCTGAGGGATGATCCTTGGGGTACACCACAGATGATCTTGGAGGCTTTGGATCAGAAGGGGGGTAGTCACACGCTCTGCGTTCTGTCGGAGAGGAAGGAGGAGGTCCATTCCAGTGCTTTGCCGCAGATTCCTGCATTGTGCAGGCGGGTGCATAGGGTGTGGTGGCAGACCGTGTCGAAAACAACTGAGAGGTCCAGGAAGATGAGGGGCGCGGTATCGCTGTTGTCCAGCGGGGCCCAGATGTCAACAGTGGCGGTGATGAGGGCCGTTTCGGTGCTGTAGTTGCTGGGAAGCCGGACTGGGACGGGTCCAGGATGTTGTTCTCCTCAAGGTAGCAGGCCAGCTGTTTGTTGATGGTCTTCTCGATGACCTTCGCCGGGAATGGGAGCAGAGAGATGGGCCAGAAATTCTAGAGGTCCCTCGGGTCTGCCTTGGGTTTCTTGAGCAAGGCGTTAATTTTGGCATGCTTCCAGCTCTCCGGGAAGGTCCAGGTTTCGAAGCAAATGTTGATGGATTTGCAGAGGTGGGATGCAATGGAGGCGCTGGCTTTGTTGAAGATGTGGTGGAGGCATGGGTCGGACGGGGAACTGGAGTGGATGGTGCTCATGATTTTGATGGTGTCATCGTTATTGATGTTAGTCCATGTGAGCAGTGAGTCACTGTGGGTGGTAGCCGTGGGGTCCAGGGGGGTGTTGGCTGCGTGGCGGTCTGGTTGTTGAAGCTGTTGTGGATGTCTGCAATCTTGCGGTGGAAGGAGGCAAGGGCGTTGCACAGGTCTTGCGATGGTGGAATGTCGTTGGTGTTGGAGCTTGGGTTGGAGAGTTCCTTCACAATGTTGAAGAGCTCTTTGCTGTTGTGTGCGTTGTTGTCGAGGCGGTCCTTGAATGAGGTCTTTTTGGCGGTTCTGATGAGGTGATGATGTTTGCGTATGGTGTCCTTGTGGGCTGCTAGGTTCTCTGGTGTCTGTTTGTGGTGCCACTTCTTCTCTAGTTTTCTGCAGTGTTGCTTGGAGGTATGGAGGTCTGCGGTGAACCAGATGGTGTTCCTGTTGGTGCGTCTGTTGGAGGGATTCTTGACCGGTGCGAGGGTGTTGGCGCAGTCGCTGATCCAGCATCTGAGGTTGCTGACGGTGGCGTCAGGGTCGGTGGGAGGGCTCCGGGCGAGGGTGGTGGTGAGCTGGTCTTCGGTGACTTTGCTCCAGCAGCGGATGCAAATGGATGCAGCGATGGTCGGTCCAGTGGAGTTCGGAGGTATGGCTGAAGGAGACATGGGTGCTTGCAGAGAAGATAGGGTCCAGTTTGTGGCCAGCGGAGTGGGTGGGTGTTGTCACGAGCTGTCTGAGTCCGAGGTTGACGAGGTTGTCGATCAGGGTGGAGGAGTTGGTGTCGTTGTAGGTCTTGAGGTGGAAGTTGAGGTCTCCTAGGAGGATGTAGTCTGTGGATGCGATGGTGTGGGTGGGTGCTCACTAAGTCGGCGATGGAGTCGCTGAACTGTGGTTGGGGTCCGGGGGGGTCTGTAGATCAGGGTTCCTCCGAGGGTGGTGTTGGGGTCAGTGTGGATCTGGAAGTGCAGGTGTTCGGCAGTGTTGAGGGTGTCGCTGGAGTTGGTTGAGACTTTGAGGGTGGACTTGTGGACAATTGTGATTCCTCCTCCGATTCCATTGGCACGGTCTGTGCGGGTGATCTTGTAGCCATCCGGGATGGCTATCGCGATGTTGGGTGCCAAGGAGTCGTTCAGCCAGGTCTCTGTCAGGAATGCGACGTCCAGGGAGGACGTGTCGAGCAGGTCCCAGAGTTCGACGGCATGTTTGCGTGCGGAGCTGGTGTTCAGAAGAATGCATCTGAGGTTGTTGCGTCCCGGCCTGGTGGGTGGGTTGGCGGCTCTGGTGCTGGTGAAGCTGCAGTTCTGGCAGGAGAAGGGTCCTTGGGTGCGCCTCGGGGCGGCTTGGTAGCAGGTGTGTGCTCGTCCGGTGTTGAGTGCATGGAGAGTGCTGGCGTCGTAGCGGATTCGGGCGTGTGGCATTCGTGGTTGCCAAGTGTTCTGGCGCTGGTTCTGGCGCTGGGTGCGGTCCAGGCGTGGACGGGCGCAGACGGGGGCGCCCGCTGTGCGGCCGCCATAAGAAGGGGAGGTGGGAGGTAGGAGCAGCTAGGAGGGGATTTGGACGAATGGGCGAGCGGGGGGCGGGGCCGCAGGGGAGGCAACGGTGGGAAAACGGGAGGGGGAGACAGCGAAGGGAACAGAAGGCAAAAAGGCACAGAAAGGGGGGAAAGCAAAAGACGATCACAGAAAAACAAATAAGCAATACAGTGCAGAGGCAAAAAACGATCACAGAACAACAAATAAGCAATACAGGGCAGAGGCAGATACCAGTCAACATAAAACAGTGCAGATACTGGACGCAAATACCTACGGGCTGCCACTGGCCACCAGGGATGAGGCGCAGGTGGTAGCCTGCGGATGGAGGCAGGCCTCAAACTCCTTCAGCAGCAGTGGCAGCTGGGCAGAGACACAAGCGCAGACAGGTGGAGCTGCGCAGCGTGGGGCGCCAACCTGGATGGAGATAAGGTCAAGGGTCGCTCTCTTCACCGCGCAGCAGCCGCCATAAGAAGGGGAGGTGGGAGGGAGGAGCAGCTGGGAGGGGGGATTGGACGAATGGGCCAGTGGGGGGTGCGGGCCGCAGGGGTCGCAGCGGCGGGAAGCGGGAGGGCGGGGCCTGCTTGTCTATTGAATAACTAGGTCAGGATGTCTGAATGCCTCTACTCCATGTCAGCACCAAGCCCAAAAATGTGTAGTTGGATTGCATCAATTTTAATAATTGTGAAAGTAAAGAAGGACAAGGGGGCGCAACGTGAGACATTAACGCGTTTCCTGTTATTTGTCACTCATTCCTGAAGGTTAATTGAGATAGTTTGGAATACCAGGAAGTACCTCAAACCCTTTCCCCTGTTAACCCTGATCTCAGGAGTCTCAAAGGCAGGATGAAAATGCTCATAGGGCTCTCGTCCTTTCCTATATCCCTAGCACATTATAAACAAATAGGAAACCGGTAACGGGCTAAGACTGGACCAAGAGGCAAACAATGTAATGTAATCAAAGGGGCCCATGGTGTGCAATGCCAGTCCTGTGCCCCCTGGCATTGTGGGAATAGGAGTTCATGCATGCATGTATTGCCACGAAGAAGGGTTAAATCACTGTGAAGTTTCCTACTGATGCAATGCCGCATCAGACTGTATACCTGTCATAGGCTTATTAAAGGACGTTTCGAAGTCTGAAGGTTGATGACAGTGACATTTGGTACGGAAGAGGCGGGTGCATAACTGTCTCCTGATGGATGAAACAGTGTCCACCCTGCTACTCGCAAATGTAATGGAGAGCGTGCAGCCTGCAAATGTCACGGGCTAATGAATGCAGGTCAGAAGCAGCCTCCGTACTTCCAGCGAGGCGCAGCCGTTTAATTAACCCAGCTTCAGAAAATGCCTCGCAACACACAGTTAGCACTACGCCCATTAGAAGTGCAAGCAGATGGCAGCGCGCAGCTTTCCTTCCCGAAATAGAAGGCCTATTTACATGACTCGCTGCGGAGGATTTTACGCGCACTACCCAGGGTGTAATAGGATTTGATGCGGAAAGAGGGCGAGCTGAGCTGGTCCTGCTACAGCTCGCCCACTCCATGCCCTAAAGTATAACAGGAATTAGGGCTCCAGAGAACATGTTAAACCACTGTGAGCTGCTCTGGTAGGCATGCAAAGGGAAAGACCTTCACTGTATGCCTACAACACATGCTGCTTATTGCTAGGATGACAATGAATAAAAGCACCTCTGGGCAGAATTATTTTTGTATTGTGCTGTATTGCAGCATTTATTTAGAGCTTACTACCCCTATGTGGGGCGTTGCAGCGCTAGCTTACACGTGCAGCACGCTACACTTTGTGTGGAGGGTGTGTGGCTGGAATAATGTCTCTGTTTTGATCCTATGTGGGAAGTATGTCCATGTCGGGAGTGATGACCGCTGAGGTGCGATTATTGTGTTATGTGAGGTAGCACACGTGTGTTGGGTGTGGCGTGTGAGATACAGATGCACTGTTTTGTGGTTTTCACTTTGCTGGTAGCCTTAAACGGCTCTGCAGGCCCCTAGTCTGCTTAGCTGGTTACTGCACTTGCTTGTCTAATGTGAGATTTTGTGCATAGTTGTAGTCCTCAGCTGGCATGGTTGGAGGGAGAGAAAGGAGGAGATATCTGTTGGGATGGGCATTTTTATTCTCATACCACATCTGAGTGTCTTTGCGAGATGTAAAGAAATGGGCAGCTTGTATGGAAATGTGGGGCCTGCAGTGGTGGACTACATTAAAGTCCTCTAAATTGTTCAGCAATGCGTGACAGATCCCTATAGTGATTCCAGGCCTGTTCATTTGGTGATGACTGGATTTTGACTGTACAGTGCTGGTGATGGACATCCCTCAGAGCCGAAATATATTATGTGAATTTAAGAGGTATAAGTTACAATTTGTTGCTTAACGCAGCATATTATGGTTTTAGTATTCTTGTTGGTCATAACTGGTATATATGCAGGGCCACTAGAATTATGCGGCAGGAGAGTGCCAAAATACGCGGCAGGGTTGAGGAAACTATGCGGCAAGAAATTGCAAATTATGGGACATTACTTCATTATTTCGTCATTTTTAAACTTTGTATTACTGTTAGGGCATTGGTTGCACCTCACTAGTACCAGTATTAGTACACAAATATCTCAATAAGCATCAGAAGGGTGACCAGTCCAGTTTTGCAAAGCGCCATCCACCATGCAGAAACACTTGTCGCTGCATTTTTAGTAACTTCTGAACCATATGAGCTTTAAACTAAATTGTATTTGTTAAAATCTGCAGATTATGCTGCAGATGATGGATTTTGTGGCAAATGTGGCAAATCTATAAATATGCAAAGATCGCAGTGGCTGCATGATTCCAGTGTCCCTGTGTCTATGAAAGTACATAACTATATAATGCCACAGCTAACTAAATGTCAGCCCTTCTTAGCGTACCTTCATATCAAAAGCAATTTGAGGTTGAATTGTTTACAGTTCGTGTGCTGTTAGCTGAGGATTGTGCTTGAGGGAGCAACAGTTTTCTGGGCTCTGTTACTGGGATGTGGGTGCTGCAGTTAGAAAATAGCCATGATTTACATTGGAATATATTCGAAAATCAATAAGCATTTGAGTGATGCAGAATGGGTGCAATGGGCTCCAACACAATTAAGGAAAACAGCCCCTAATTCTCTCTGTGGTAACGAAAAATAAACTTGAATTCAGAGAGCCCCCTCCCAGGTTATGCCCTGGTGCCACTGCATCTGCTACACCATTGATAGCTACACCCAAGAAGCATTGCTTAAGTCCATTCGATCTTGCATCACACGATCATTAAGAGTGAGCCTGATTATTAGTATATTTTAGGTCTGCTTAAGTATTTTTTCCAGTTTTTTAAAAGATGCATCGAGTGGGCTTCAACTTCACCCAGAGTAGTATTACCCTCTCACGTTATGCTCATAATAGTTATTTAAGCAGCATTCTTCCTCCTATCATGTGACAGGTTGCATTCCAGTGAAGAAGGATAATTTTACATCTGAAATTCACTGGATAATGGCACATTCAGTTTTTTTTAATCTCATACCTGCATGCATGTAAACAGAGCGCCCCTTTATACTCCTAGCACTGCCCTTGCTAGCTATGTTTCACTAACAGTGATTTTCCTTCCACCTCGGAAGCAAATAGTGAGCTAAGAATGAGACAAGAGATTAACGCTGTGAAGTTATTAGAGGTCAATGGTGCATGATGGCTCTGTCAATGGTGTGTAGGAGAATCAAAGGGCCCGATTCACAGAACTAACTTAAGACAAAATCCTAAACTTACTACTTTTGGTATTCACAGAAGGCATTTAGTAGTAGTAAAGTTAGGATTTTGTCTTAAGTCTGTCTTAAGCCTGTCCTAAATTTGTCTTAAGTCTGAATTAAGTTAGGAGACCCTTCCACAGTTGACTGCACAATCCGGGCGTGAAATTGGTTAGCGAGAACCGAGGATGTGCAACTGATGTACTCCCCCAGAGTGTCCTTGCGTCACTGTCCACTGCTGCCTGTCACGGGCGAGAGGATTTGCCAAGACAGTCTGAAGCTGGGGACGTGGTAAGACCTATATATTGCAGGGAAATTCCGCACGACAGAACAGTTTTTTGGAGACCAGGAGCATTCCTTCATGGATATGTTTTTATACACGCGCCTGCGGCAGAATGCTCGTGCTTTAACTCCGGCATTCCCGCAGGAACCGGAAACATTTATGTCATTGCATTTAATGTTGCAGCCGGAAGCCCCCACACATGTCATCTCCATGCTATACAAAAGGGTGCGCAATGCACCATCCACTCACTATGTCCGAGCTCGCCGGGAATGGGATGCGGATTTAGACAGCCCCCTAACGGACGAACAGTGGGAGACGGCCTGCCTACAAACTGAGGCCATATCCAGTAACTGCCGACTGTGGTTGGTACACTATAAATTCCTGCACCGACTCTATCACACCCCAGCGCGCCTCTATAAGATTCACCTTACAGACGATGACAAATGTTTGCGATGTGGGCAGGGGGAGGTGGACTTTATGCACTTGGCATGGAGGTGCCCTCGCGTTGCTTCGTTCTGGGAGGAGGTATTCACGGAGTTAACAAGCATGGTAGGTCAACCTTTGACGCTGACACCTTTGAGAGGCCTATTGGGGTTGATAGGGGACATACGCACACCACACAAGCAGTTCCTTGCCATGGGTATTCTATTAGCGCGTAGGCAGGTGGCTTGCAGATGGGGCAGAGGGAGAGCCCCTAAATTTAAAGATTGGCTCCACGAAATGTCCACCTGGCAGGAGTACCTGCATGAGTATTCAGAACAACTACCGCTGAGGTCGAGGCCGTGAGACATCTGGGTGCCCTTGCTGACTCATTTATTGCGGCAGGAGAGTGCTGAGGAGGGTGCCGAGGACGGGTTATGGGGGGGAGAGTGAGATCCAGTGAGAGGATGGAGGGCAATTGAAGAGTGAATGGGCACGAAGATACCAAGGAGGAGGGCCATGGGACGCGTGGGCTGTGGACTCTAGTATGCTATTGGCCGAGGACACCAAGATAATGTCTCACTAAAGCAAGTGGAATATTGGACGTTGCATCATATGGAGTCGATCTGCTGGTCTAAACTCTTTCTAGTGTGCTGGGGGGGAGGGGAGGGAGGGACTTCGGGGTAGGCAGGGATGATGTTGGGTTTTGAGTATTATGGAGGGGGATTGTTTTATCTTTGATATATGATTGTAAGATTACATGCTGCTGCAGAGCGGTTTGCTCTAAATGAACCTGCATCACACTAACCAGAGTATAATAAAGGTTTAAAAAAAAAGTCTGTCTTAAGTTGGTCTTAAGTCTGTCCTAAGTTTGTTTTAAGTCTCTCTTAAATCTGTCTTAAATCACACTTAAGACAAAATCCTAACTTTACCACTACTAAATGCCTTCTGTGAATACCAAAAGTAGTAGGACAGACTTGAGACAGACTTGAGACAGACTTAAGACAGACTTAAGATAAACTTAGGACAGAATTAAGACAGACTTAAGACACACTTAAGACAAACTTAAGACAAACTTAAGACAGAGTTAAGACAGACTTAAGACAAACCTAAGACAAACTTAGGACAGCCTGAAGACAGACTTAAGAAAGACTTAAGACAAAATCCAAACTTTACTTCTACTAAATGCCTTCTGTGAATACCAAAAGTAGTACGTTTAGGATTTTGTCTTAAGTTAGTTCTGTGAAGCGGGCCCACAAACTCTGTCTGGAGGTGATCTGCTAAGCAGAGATGTTTTTAAGGCATAGGCAAATTAGGCTGTGGCCGAGGGTCCTAGCCTTTTTAGGGAGCCCCCTGAGAGAATCTTGTCATTGTGACCTTGAATAATTCTTAAACAGATTGTTGTCAATAGCATTTTCCTTTCATTTATTTTTAATGTAGATAATGTGTAAGAGCCCATCACAGACAGTTTTCAGACAAAGGTTGTGTTTGTTTCATGCAACATCCATAAAATAATTTATTTTAGATCAAAACAGTAACTCACATATGAGGAGTGGGAAGGGCTTAACAGAGCTTAATTCCAGTAATATTAGTGAGCTGTTGCTGTGTTACAATATCACTATCCCTGAATATTAAATGTAAACACATTTCGAATTTGGACCAGTATGCCAGTGCACTGGCAGTGAACTAGCCAAAGAGGGCATTAAAGAGGCGGAACCTAATCCTAAATTCAAAGGTGGTCCGAACAAGGGCCTCCAAAATATGCTCCATACTGCATAACTGCATGACCCTCAGTTGCTGGGTGTGATCTTCTTTTCAAGAATATACACCCTCCTAAAAAGCAACCAGCCTGTGGATTCCATAAGGTCACTCTTTGCACATCAGTACCCACCCCCTAATGTTTTTATCCAATTACATTCATTCACTCCATTTACTTTAAACATCTGGCCTAATCCTCATTCGTGAGCCAACAGGTTGTTAGGTATAATGCTGGACAACAGTGTGGATAAACTTGTGAAAAGTTCAGATCCCACTTTCACACACTCCCCAAGTCCACTGGAGGGAAAATATTTTTTTTTACACTTTTCCTGGGCGCGTATGTCCTTTCACTACGCATATCTGAGCAGAAAATCTTTAGATAGGGAGTTAGAGTGGATAAGAAAGTTTCAAACTTATTATAGCTTTGTTTTTTTCTTCACATAGAGTATATTTTCACTTATTCCCCTGTAAAAAGGCGAATGGTGCATGCACATGCACTTTACTTTCATACTGCAAAACCTATTCTTGGTCTATTTAGCTACAAGTGTGTAAGAGCAGGTATGTTTTGGGAAGGTATTGTGAAGTTACAATTGTCTGGGTGTTTAAACGACTTGCGACACACGCTCTTTAAACAACGCTAAAAATGTTCCCTCCCTGGTGGAAAAGACGCCACATATGAGGCCAAAGTTCCTCAAATGTATTGTTATTACAACAGCAACAGTGACTAAAAACTAGGGTTGCAGATTTACAAGCCCCATGCGCCACATTTGCGTCACTTTTCCCATGTTAAAAATGAGGCAAAAGTGGCTTAAGGGACTTGTAAATCTGCCCCTAGATGCACAATCCATTGCAAGTGTGCGCCATCAATAAATAGAGGTATTGGTACCATAGCAACCAACATTAGTTTTGAACTAATAAAACAGTGATGCTTTGAACAAACGGAAAACCTTCGCTATCTCAGGTGTTGTGTTGAGAGTGATCCCTAAAACTTAAGGCTTCACTCGAAACATGAGAAAAAAGGTTGGACCATGCATAGAATCAGCCACAAAATAATCATGAAGTCTATAATAGGCATGTTGTTCGGTGCATTAATTTTAAACGAAAGACTGGGTTTTGGTCAGATGTTGTCTGTCGAGGGCACCTGCAATGGGTCAACGTGTATCAGTGATAGTTGGGGATGTGTAGGACGGTGCTGACAGGAGGGGGCAAACACCCAGAACACCCCTAACAAGGACCAGGGTCCTACGGAATTGCTGCAAGCCTGTGCACACATCAACATAACAAAGTGGAGTAAGTACCCTCTGTGAATGTCCAATGGGGTGATTCTGAGACAAGCGAGTACGCTGGCAGAAACGACAACCGCAGCAGGAGGAGATTCACAGAGGGCCCCCCTTGTGGACCTCTCCACACTACATACTTAGTAGCTCCCAGCCGGGACGGAATTACAACCGGTTTTGAGAGAAGCATATTCTTGGCTACACCGCAAGGCCCCCCCTCCAGGACCCTCCAGCCCCCGTATTTATTAGCTCCTAGCCAGGATAAAAGTACAACCGGTTCAGAGTGAAACTTACCTCTGGCTCCACCGCAGTGTCCCACATTCAGGACCCTACCTTTGCAGTGTCCCATACTCGGGACCTTACCTTGCAGCGGACTGCATCCTTCTTCTTTTAGTTTGCCAGGATAGATTGGCTACCGGCGTAGAGAACCCCCATACCTCCTGCCTCATAGCCCTGAAGAAGTCTTGAGGTACTACCCCGGATGAAACACGTGTTGGCTGGGTAATCGATCACCAGTAAATGAAGAACACAACACAAAAGATTGTTTACTCTGTTTCTGTTTTTTATTCAAATACAGATTGTGGTATGAAAGAACTTTGTTACGTTGACGTGTACACAGGCTTGCATTAATTTTATTACATTTTTTCTTCATCGCAGATTGTCACACTTATTTAGTCATTGTGAAAGAACAGTTGATTAGATAAAAAATCAGGGCCCTTGACATGTGTTTCACCCTGACAGACTTTATTATGAAAATGGTGTACTGAATATCATGAAAATGTAAAACAAAAATGGTTATTTGTTCATGTAGAACCCTGTAATAGCCATTGTTTATATATTGTTGATCTATTGAATGGTGCAAATTGTAAACATTTTGGGCCAGATGTACGATGCACAAAATAGCTCGTCGCAAATTGCAAGTCTTTTGCGACTCGCAATTTGCGAGGCGCTATTTTGCATGTACAACAGTGTGTTCAACACTGTTTGCGATTCCCAATGGGGTCGTAAAAGCCGAGGCTTATGAATATTAATGAGCCTCTCGCAATTTGCGAGCCCATTGGGAATGACAGGCCCTCCCAGGGATGGTGGCCAGCTGGGCTCAGCAGACCACCATGTCTTGGATTTAAATAAAGCAGCTTTTTTTTTTAAATGCATCCCGTTTTTGTTGAAGGAAAACAGGATGCATAAAAAAAAAAAAAGAAACGTTTTCGTTAAATTCTTTAAGGGCAGTCAGTGGTTCCTAGGACCACTGCCTGCCCTTGGCAAAGAATGATAGCGACTTGGAAAGCATTAATTAAGTTGCCTTCAAAGTTGGGTACAAAGCCATTGGCTTTACATTAGAAAATATAATGTTTTTTTCTTAGGGTATCAACACCACTAACCAGGAAGGTACCTCATGCTTTACTAGCTTGTCTTTCAATGTATTAAGTAAGGAGCTTTATGTTCGCTTCCTTACCATTGTGCTTTCCACTTAGCTCCCTCTTATTAAGACAAAAACATGTTTTTTTTTTCTACTGGATTGTGCATTGCCACTAGAATGTTGCCAATTTTATGGCCTTTGTTTAATATGCAAAACCAACAGTTGATGGACAGAATGCAGAACAATGTCATACATTCACCCCAGTACAGAGATCTGGGCCTAAATCCATTTTTGCACTCCACACCACCACTGGAGTCAAGCTATCCTGGCTGAAGACGGCTGATAGCCAGAAACCGGTCCTAGGAAGCTTGATTCCAGTCCAGGAAAGACATGGCTTGGCAGTTCGGTCTGGACTGTTCCTATGAGGCACAGGGTCAGACTGATTTGCATATGGCCATGTCTGAACTGGGGTTGCAGAGTGGGCTAAAGAACGGTGATGGATTCAACCCAGATCTGTTGACTGGGTGTGAGTGTTTGATTGGTTCAGATGCTCCATCCATCACCACCCCCTTTTGTACCGCTTTGTCGCCATAAGTTGGCAGGGTATGCTCAGACATGAGTCCCTTGCTCACTTTGCCACTGGATTCAAGCAAGCCTGGCTGAAGACGGCTGGAATGCCAGAAACCGGTCCTAGGGAGCTTGATTCCGGTCCAGGAAAGGCATGGCTTGGCAGTTCAGGCTGGACTGTTCCCATGAGTCACAGGGTCAGACTGATTTGCATATGGCCATGTCTGAACTGGGGTGGCAGAGTGGGCTAAAGAACGGTGATGGATTCAACCCAGATCTGTTGACTGGGTGTGAGTGTTTGATTGGTTCAGATGCTCCATCCATCACCACCCCCTTTTGTACCGCTTTGTCGCCAGAAGTTGGCAGGGTATGCTCAGACGTGAGTCCCTTGCTCATTGCACCATCAGGATTCAAGCAAGCCGGGCCGAAGAAGGCTGTGATGCCAGAAACCGGTCCCCGGAAGCTTGTTTCCTTCCCAGTATAAGAATTGGCTTGGTAGTTTGGTTTGCCCTGTTCCCATCATGCACTGGGACAGGAACAGACTAATTTGCATATAGCCAAGTTCTGAGCTGGGATGGTGCAGTGAGCTAAAAAAACGGTGATGGATTAAAACCATGATCTCTTGACTTGGTAAGAGTATTCTGCATCATTCAGAAACTCTGTCCATCACCACCCCCCTTTTCCAAAATCGGTTTTATCCACACTATGTGTGGGAGGGTATACTCAGACATGAGTCCCTTGCTCATTGCAACATCAGGATTCAAGCAAGCCGGGCCGAAGAAGGCTGTGATGCCAGAAACCGGTCCCCGGAAGCTTGTTTCCTTCCCAGTATAAGAATTGGCTTGGTAGTTTGGTTTGCCCTGTTCCCATCATGCACTGGGACAGGAACAGATTAATTTGCAAATAGCCAAGTTCTGAGCTGGGATGGTGCAGTGAGCTAAAAAACGGTGATGGATTAAAACCATGATCTCTTGACTTGGTAAGAGTATTCTGCATCATTCAGAAACTCTGTCCATCACCACCCCCCTTTTCCAAAATCGGTTTCATCCACACTATGTGTGGGAGGGTATACTCAGACGTGAGTCCCTTGCTCATTGCACCATCAGGATTCAAGCAAGCCGGGCCGAAGAAGGCTGTGATGCCAGAAACCGGTCCCCGGAAGCTTATTTCCTTCCCAGTATAAGAATTGGCTTGGTAGTTTGGTTTGCCCTGTTCCCATCATGCACTGGGACAGGAACAGATTAATTTGCGAATAGCCAAGTTCTGAGCTGGGATGGTGCAGTGAGCTAAAAAACGGTGATGGATTAAAACCATGATCTCTTGACTTGGTAAGAGTATTCTGCATCATTCACAAACTCTGTCCATCACCACCCCCCTTTTCCAAAATCGGTTTCATCCACACTATGTGTGGGAGGGTATACTCAGACGTGAGTCCCTTGCTCATTGCACCATCAGGATTCAAGCAAGCCGGGTCGAAGAAGGCTGTGATGCCAGAAACCGGTCCCCGGAAGCTTGTTTCCTTCCCAGTATAAGAATTGGCTTGGTAGTTTGGTTTGCCCTGTTCCCATCATGCACTGGGACAGGAACAGACTAATTTGCATATAGCCAAGTTCTGAGCTGGGATGGTGCAGTGAGCTAAAAAAACGGTGATGGATTAAAACCATGATCTCTTGACTTGGTAAGAGTATTCTGCATCATTCAGAAACTCTGTCCATCACCACCCCCCTTTTCCAAAATCTGAAGACGGCTGGAATGCCAGAAACCGGTCCTAGAAAGCTTGATTCCGGTCCAGGAAAGGCATGGCTTGGCAGTTCGGGCTGGACTGTTCCCATGAGGCACAGGGTCAGACTGATTTGCATATGGCCATGTCTGAACTGGGGTGCCAGAGTGGGCTAAAGAACGGTGATGGATTCAACCCAGATCAGTTGACTGGGTGTGAGTGTTTGATTGGTCCAGATGCTCCATCCATCACCACCCCCTTTTGTACCGCTTTGTCGCCATAAGTTGGCAGGGTATCCTCAGACGCGAGTCCCTTGCTCACTTTGCCACTGGATTCAAGCAAGCCTGGCTGAAGACAGCTGGAATGCCAGAAACCAGCCCTAGGAAGCTTGATTCCGGTCCAGGAAAGGCATGGCTTGGCAGTTTGGGCTGGACTGTTCCCATGAGGCACAGGGTCAGACTGATTTGCATATGGCCATGTCTGAACTGGGGTGGCAGAGTGACCTAAAGAACGGTGATGGATTTAACCCAGATCTGTTGACTGGGTGTGAGTGTTTGATTGGTTCAGATGCTCCATCCATCACCACCCCCTTTTGTACCACTTTGTCGGCATAAGTTGGCAGGGTATGCTCAGACGTGAGTCCCTTGCTCACTTTGCCACTGCATTCAAGCAAGCCTGGCTGAAGACGGCTGGAATGCCAGAAACCGGTCCTAGGAAGCTTGATTCCGGTCCAGGAAAGGCATGGCTAGGCAGTTCGGGCTGGACTGTTCCCATGAGGCACAGGGTCAGACTGATTTGCATATGGCCATGTCTGAACTGGGGTGGCAGAGTGGGCTAAAGAACGGTGATGGATGCAACCCAGATCTGTTGACTGGGTGTGAGTGTTTGATTGGTTCAGATGCTCCATCCATCACCACCCCCTTTTGTACCGCTTTGTTTAATTTAGGACAGTTATTGTTTGATTGTCTCCTTAATGCACTTGTCGCTGCTACATTAGGTAAGCAGGTTGATGTTTGCACAATCACCACAATGTCTTCATTTTGGCTTAGCTATTTCGTTAATTGCCCTAAATCATTATTTGGCCTGCTTACAAGAAAACACATAATTAGCTTCCTGGTTTTTTCAGCACATAAGCACCGTATCTATAAATCTAATCCATACTTACCCCTATTATATGTCATCTTCCAATGAAAACTATCCTCTATTGAACTGAAATACTTTGTTTATTTAGACCATGGTCTATAAACACTGCAAAGATCACAATAAAAACAATCTAAACAATAAAAATTCCTTACAGTTAAAGTTCATAAAAAGGGTACAAAAGCCAACTTCATATCAAATTCATACACCAATAGCAGCAATTATTACATTTCACTCTGATCAATAAGAGATATCTTTGTCTAAAATATTTTGCCTAAGCTAGATAGGGGAAACTAAAAGAGGAGGAGGGATAGAATTACTAAGCCCTCTTCTAACTATCCCTCAAAAAAGTTTTTATGCTTTTCATATAGTTCCCCAAAGCAATGGCTATATCAAGATTTGGCCTTTCTAATAGCATATCTATGGCTTGGGTTCTTGAGCTTATTCCATACTTTTAAAAAATCGGGCGTAAAAACAGCTTCCTCAATACTAAAACCGCAAGACAATCAACCAATATATGCAGAATGGCATTTTTAGTTCCGAGACCACATTTACAACTTCCATCAGCATAAGACATTTCGGCCTTAGTTTTTCCCTCCAATAGCCACGGGTTGATTCCAATTCGTACTCTTAATAATTCACACCTAAGCATATAATTTGGCAAGGTGTCCAGTTACGGATACCATGATTCTTTTATCCAAGAATGTCTTATCTCTTTCACTGATTTTTTCATGCTCAGATGTACCAAGTGGTTTTTCCTAGACTGTTCCTGACCTTGGGATCTAAGTGAAGCCTTGGTAAATTCTAACTCCAATGTGTGTTGATTTAAGCTCACATTTAATGTCTTTGCTGTGGATGCGATCTTCTTTTTTACCTCTCTTGCCCACTTTAAGCTACTACTTCGGATCTCCTCCCTACACCATTGTGACACCTTCTTAACCCACCTCTTCCCCCGCGTCCTGGCGTTTCCAGAATCTTAACAGTGACATTTGGATCTGCATGTTCCAGGCTGTTGTTCCTGTCTCCATTCTTACAGCCTGGATCATCGCTGACCTTGGTAAAGACGGTAGGGTTTTAAAAAACTTCCCCTCCTCCTGGTCCCATCTACATTTGCCGCTTAGGTACAGGACTTCCGCCTCGTACAGAAACTGCGGAGGTATCATGGCATCATATGCTTTTTTACATGGGTCTATGGGACATTTTTCCATAGTCTTTATTAAACTTTTTTAACCCACAGATTAAGGAAAAAGTTTTTGCTTTTTGCGCTTCCAAGTGGGTACACCATTTAAGGGCATTGTCGAACCAGAGGCCTAGATATTTATATTCTTTTACTATCTCCAATTTGATATGCCCTAAAAACCAGCTAAACATGTTTTGGCTTTTACCAAAGCATAAAATAATTGTTTTGTCCATATTTACAACTAAAACATGTTTCTCACAATAGTCTCTAAAAACATTTACTTTCCTTTGTAGACCAAGCTCCGTTTGATCGAGTATCACAAGATCATCTGCGTATAAAAGGCATGCCACTTTGTTTCCGTTCATTCTAAGGCTCGCACTTCTTTCCACTTCTAGCGCTTTGGGCAGGTCGGCCATGAATAAGGCAAATAATAGAGGAGCCAAAACGCAAGTCAAGTCAAGTCAAATAATTTATATAGCGCGCTACATACCCAGAGGGTCTCAAGGCGCTTGAAGAGGGGTGGGGAATTACTTGTCGAATATCCAGGTTTTAAGTTGCTTTCTGAATGCTAGGTGGTTCTGAGTGAGGCGAAGGTGAATGGGAAGTGAGTTCCAGGTTTTAGCCGCCAGGTAGGAGAAGGATCTTCCTCCCATGGTGGTTTTTTTGATGCGTGGTACAGCAGCAAGGGCTTGATTGGAAGAGCGAAGCTGGCGGGGGGGGGGGTGTAGAAGGAAAGTCGTGTGTTGAGGCATTCGGGTCCAAGTTCGTAGAGTGCTTTGTGTGCGTGGGTTAGGAGGCGGAATGTTATCCTCTTATTGACGGGGAGCCAGTGGAGGTTTTTCAGGTGACCAGAAATGTGGTCTTTACGCGGGATGTCTAGTATGAGTCTGGCTGATGCGTTCTGGATGCTTTGGAGTTTTTTCTGAAGTTTTACGGTGGTACCGGCGTATAGGGTATTTCCGTAGTCCAGGCGGCTTGTAACCAGTGCGTGGGTGACCGTTTTTCTAGTTTCGGTGGGGATCCAGCGGAATGTTTTTTTGAGCATGCGAAGAATGTTGAAGCAAGATGATGAAACGGCGTTGACTTGTCTGGTCATCGAGAGTGAGGAGTCCAGGATGACGCCCAGGTTCCGTGCGTGGTCCGTTGGGATGGGTGCTTTTCCAAGGGCCTCTGGCCACCGGGAGTCGTCCCAGGCGGAGGGGGAGGTACCTAAGATAAGGACTTCTGTTTTGTCTGAATTCAGTTTCAGACGGCTGTGCTTCATCCACTCGGCAACTTCTTTCATTCCTTCATGTAGGTTGGTTTTGGCGGTGTTAGGGTCATTGGTGAGTGAGAGGATCAGTTGAGTGTCATCAGCGTAGGAGATGACGCAGCCTTGTCTAAGCCCATTCCCTACCACTATTTTGTGTGTTAATGCCCCTTGTGTGTCTTTAATTACCTGGGCCCAGTTTCCTGTGTGTAGTTCCTTTAAAATAACCAGTAGGCCCTCCGGTATTCCATACTTAGTCAGGCCTTCCCAAAGACACCTACGGTCCACTGAGTCAAGTTGAAAGGAGTATGAGTGAAAGTGCTCCAGGTCAAACGCCTTGGGTTTAGTAATTATCTGCTAACGGGCTATAATAAGCCAGCCGAATATATGGTGTCCATGGTTCAGATGCACACCATCTTGTGTGGAAATTGATTTGAAGGGCATTTACTCCAACAAATCCAAAATTAAGGGCAGCCTACTGAGGCTGGCCATCTCAATGTGTTTTGCTGGGTACACTCTTCACCACTATACTACTGTGCCAAGTTGTACTTCCTACAGCACAATAATAAAAATGATCAAGTAGCACTGGTGAGTTGAACTCCCAAACCTCTCCAAAGTGGCAAAGAATGATAGCAACTTGGAAAGCATCAATCAAGTTGCCTTCAAAGTTGGGTACAAAGCCATTGGCTTTACATTAGAAAATATAATGTTTTTTTCTTAGGGTATCAACACCACTAATCAAGAAGGTACCTCATTCTTTACTAGCTTGTCTTTCAATATATTAAGTAAGCAGCCTTATGTTCGCTTCCTTACCATTGTGCTTTCCACTTAGTCTTATTAAGACAAAAACATGTTTTTTTTTCTACTGGATTGCGCATTGCCACTGGAACATTGCCAATTTTATGGCCTTGTTTAATTTACGACAGTTATTGTTTGATTGTCTCCTTAATGCTCTTGTCGCTGCTACATTAGGTAAGCAGGTTGATGTTTGCACAATCACCACAATGTCTTCATTTTGGCTTAGCTATTTCGTTAATTGCCCTAAATCATTATTTGGCCTGCTTACAAGAAAACACATAATTAGCTTTCTGTTTTTTTTCAGCACACAAGCACTTTATCTATAAACCTAATCCATACTTACCCCTCTTATATATTATCTTCCAATGAAAACTATCCTCTATTATTTTATCCTGATAATGACCTCATATATTCACATCCTTGGTGTTGAAATGTCAACTATCAAATTTTTGGACTATCTGTAGGCTACCCTGAATAAGGGGTACACAGTGGGCAACCATTTGTGTTTAGTCTAACTGCTGGCTACTTTGAATTATTGCTATCGTTTAAGTCAGTCCTATCAGCAATGCACCTTAGGCAGATATGGGAGCTAGTAGGTCGCGTCTCCTCTCGGGTTCTCAGGGCACTTTTTGGCTGAAAATGTTCTGAGTCTCACATTTTTGTTGTAGGCTGTTTGGGCACCTTTATGATAACCTCCAAAGGTCCAGTACTGGGCGGGCACCACTTGGAGGGTAGGACTCAATTCAGGCTGGTCTTAGATGCAGGGTTCAAGGTGTTGGCGTTTTTTGTGCCACTGTAGCTCGGAGCAGGAGGCCAGCCAACAAGCCCTTGGAGTCAATCTAGCATTACGGGTTCAAGCATCAAGGCAGTCCTCCAGCAGCAGAGCAGTCCCCTGAGGGTTTAAGGCAGTCTTCCATCAGCAGTGCAGTCCTCTGAAGTGCAGGGCAAGCCTTCTGAGTGTCGTCCACAGGTCCAGGAGTGACCTGAATAGTGGATCTGAAGGTCTGATTTTTATACTTGGTGCCAGCTTTGAAGTGGAGGAAATTTCTAGAGTCCCCCCCACAGAAAAAGCCATCAACATCCAGCTTTCCCCCGTCATCGAACATCAAAAACTCCTTGTCAACTCACAATTGGGATTTCGCAACAACCATAGCACGGAGATGGCCCTCATGACATTTGCACCATCATGGCCCGAGGACACTCCGCAGCCCTAATCCTGCTCAACCTCTCTGCAGCCTTTGGCACGGTCTTCCACCACACACTTATCACCAGACTCCACAACGCAGGAATCCAAGGACCAGCCTCCAATGGATACACTTCTTCCTGACCAGAAGAATGCAATGTGCCAGGGTACCGCCTTTCACCTCCACATCCAAAGACGTAATCTGCAGATTCCCACAATGGTCATCCCACAGCCTCTCCCTCTTCAAAAATTACCTTGAATCCCTTGTGACGATCATCTGCTCCCAGACTCAACCTCATCTTGTATACCGATGACACACAACTTAACCTGTCCATCTCAGAAGACGCCATCAACACCAAAAATAACTTTAAATGCTGTATGACAGAATTTACCACCTGGATGTGCACCAACTGCTTGAAACTCAAGGCAGAGAAAACTGAAGTCCTGATTTTTTTCTGACCCAACAATTCCCCCCTGGAACACCACATGGTGGACCACCGTACTGGGACCTGACCCGCACCGGCTGGGGTAGCAACCTGGGCTTCATCCTGGAAACCAAACTTTCCATGAGATGCCAAATCAACGCCGCCACATCCGCCTGCTTCAGCATCTTCATCCTCAAAATCTTCAAATGGCTCCCCCTGCACTCCAGATTGTTTGTCACCCCGGCCCTGATCACAAGCAGGTTAGACTACAGCAACACCCCTTACTACGGAATACCCGCTCACCTCATGCACAAGCTCCAAACCATCCAAAACCCAATCACAAGACTTGTTATCAACCTACCCCGCCGCACCCACTTTACCCCTCACCTACGGGAAATCCACTGGCTCCCCATCCAGAAATTATGCCACTTTAAGATACTCACCCTTGTCTACAAAGAGCTACACCAGAAGAGACCCACCTACCTCAAACACCACATGCACTTTAACGCAGCCCTAATCCTGCTCAACCTCTCTGCAGCCTTTGGCAAGGTCTCCCACCACACACTCATCACTAGACTCCACAATGCAGGAATCCAAGGACCAGCCTCCAATGGATGCACTTCTTCTGACCAGAAGAATGCAATGTGCCAGGGTACCGCCTTTCACCTCCACATCCAAAGACGTAATCTGCAGATTCCCACAATGGTCATCCCACAGCCTCTCCCTCTTCAAAAATTACCTTGAATCCCTTGTGACGATCATCTGCTCCCAGACTCAACTTCATCTTGTATACCGATGACACACAACTTAACCTGTCCATCTCAGAAGACGCCATCAACACCAAAAATAACTTTAAATGCTGTATGACAGAATTTACCACCTGGATGTGCACCAACTGCTTGAAACTCAAGGCAGAGAAAACTGAAGTCCTGATTTTTTTCTGACCCAACAATTCCCCCCTAGAACACCACATGGTGGACCACCGTACTGGGACCTGACCCGCACCGGCTGGGGTAGCAACCTGGGCTTCATCCTGGAAACCAAACTTTCCATGAGATGCCAAATCAACGCCGCCACATCCGCCTGCTTCAGCATCTTCATCCTCAAAATCTTCAAATGGCTCCCCCTGCTCTCCAGAATGTTTGTCACCCCGGCCCTGATCACAAGCAGGTTCGACTACAGCAACACCCCTTACTACGGAATACCCGCTCACCTCATGCACAAGCTCCAAACCATCCAAAACCCAATCACAAGACTTGTTATCAACCTACCCCGCCGCACCCACTTTACCCCTCACCTACGGGAAATCCACTGGCTCCCCATCCAGAAATTCTGCCACTTTAAGATACTCACCCTTGTCTACAAAGAGCTACACCAGAAGAGACCCACCTACCTCAAACACCACATGCACTTTAACGCAGCCCTAATCCTGCTCAACCTCTCTGCAGCCTTTGACAAGGTCTCCCACCACACACTCATCACTAGACTCCACAATGCAGGAATCCAAGGACCAGCCTCCAATGGATGCACTTCTTCTGACCAGAAGAATGCAATGTGCCAGGGTACCGCCTTTCACCTCCACATCCAAAGACGTAATCTGCAGATTCCCACAATGGTCATCCCACAGCCTCTCCCTCTTCAAAATTTACCTTGAATACCTTGTGACGATCATCTGCTCCCAGACTCAACTTCATCTTGTATACCGATGACACACAACTTAACCTGTCCATCTCAGAAGACGCCATCAACACCAAAAATAACTTTAAATGCTGTATGACAGAATTTACCACCTGGATGTGCACCAACTGCTTGAAACTCAAGGCAGAGAAAACTGAAGTCCTGATTTTTTTCTGACCCAACAATTCCCCCCTAGAACACCACATGGTGGACCACCGTACTGGGACCTGACCCGCACCGGCTGGGGTAGCAACCTGGGCTTCATCCTGGAAACCAAACTTTCCATGAGATGCCAAATCAACGCCGCCATATCCGCCTGCTTCAGCATCTTCATCCTCAAAATCTTCAAATGGCTCCCCCTGCACTCCAGAATGTTTGTCACCCCGGCCCTGATCACAAGCAGGTTCGACTACAGCAACACCCCTTACTACGGAATACCCGCTCACCTCATGCACAAGCTCCAAACCATCCAAAACCCAATCACATGACTTGTTATCAACCTACCCCGCCGCACCCACATTACCCCTCACCTACGGGAAATCCACTGGCTCCCCATCCAGAAATTCTGCCACTTTAAGATACTCACCCTTGTCTACAAAGAGCTACACCAGAAGAGACCCACCTACCTCAAACACCACATGCACTTTAACGCAGCCCTAATCCTGCTCAACCTCTCTGCAGCCTTTGGCAAGGTCTCCCACCACACACTCATCACTAGACTCCACAATGCAGGAATCCAAGGACCAGCCTCCAATGGATGCACTTCTTCTGACCAGAAGAATGCAATGTGCCAGGGTACCGCCTTTCACCTCCACATCCAAAGACGTAATCTGCAGATTCCCACAATGGTCATCCCACAGCCTCTCCCTCTTCAAAAATTACCTTGAACCCCTTGCGACGATCATCTGCTCCCACAGACTCAACCTCATCTTGTATACCGATGACACACAACTCAACCTGTCCATCTCAGAAGACGCCATCAACACCAAAAACAACTTTAAATGCTGTATGACAGAAGTTACCACCTGGATGTGCACCAACTGCTTGAAACTCAAGGCAAAGAAAACTGAAGTCCTGATTTTCTGACCCAACAATTCCCCCCTGGAACACAACATGGTGGACCACTGAACTGGGACCTGACCCGCACCGGCCGGGGTAGCAACCTGGGCTTCTTCCTGGAAACCAAACTTTCCATGAGATGCCAAATCAACGCCGCCACATCCGCCTGCTTCAACATCTTCATCCTCAAAATCTTCAAATGGCTCCCCCTGCACTCCAGAATGTTTGTCACCCCGCTCCCTGATCACAAGCAGGTTAGACTACAGCAACACCCCTTACTACGGAATACCCGCTCACCTCATGCACAAGCTCCAAACCATCCAAAACCCAATCACAAGACTTGTTATCAACCTACCCCGCCGCACCCACATTACCCCTCACCTGGCTCCCCATCCAGAAATTCTGCCACTTTAAGATACTCACCCTTGTCTACAAAGAGCTACACCAGAAGAGACCAATCCTACCTCAAACACCACATGCACTTTAACCAGCCAACATGCAATCTCCATTCGACATCACATACACTGCCCGCATTCACAGAACCAGGTTAGGAGGCTGCTCATTCTCCTACCTGGTAGCAAAGACCTGGAAGACCATCTCCCAGGACATCAGAATGGACACCACGCTCTCAACATTCTGCAAGAAACTGTAGATCTGGCTCTTTGTCTGATGCTCCTGGCCCTCTGCACCTAATCAGCGCCTTAAGACCCTCACGGGTGAATATCTCCCACTCTACAAATTCTTCTACATTATACAGATTGTTTTGGAATTTCCTTCCTGCTTGCTCAGTCTCATTGGAGACTAGGATGACAAAAGGCTAGCACGAAGTTCTTTGTGAATGTGCTGCAGTATCTCCTTTGAAATGTAAGGGGGGCTGAAAAAATCTCCACCCCATAAATCCTGGCAAGATGACCCATCCCTGCCAACAACTAGTCCCCCTTTGTTCTGTCTGGGAGGAATACACCAAGGCCAACTGCCATGCAAATCACAGTCATGTGGCTCAGGATACAGTCTGCAGGCACCAAATGGTTAGGACAAGAAAATGCTAACTTTCTAAATGTGGCGTTTTCAGAATTATTATTTGAAATCCAAATTTACAAATATAAGGAATTTAAATTACAATTCATTTGAAAATCAAACATGGCATTTCTACCTATTTCCAAACAAAAGTTATCATGTATTAAATGCATAAAATAACCCGATGTAATCCTATGCTATGGGAGTGGTAGGCCTCCAAGTAATGAAAAACACATTTAGGAATTTTTCACGACCAGGACATATAAAACTTAAAGGTACATGCCCAGCTCTTAAATGCACCTTGCCCTATTGGCTGTTTAGGGCCTACCTTAGACGTGACTTATATGTATTAAAAATGGATGCTTAGGCATGGCAAAGGGTTATTTTGCCAGGTCGATTTGGTAGTTTAAACCAGCATGCAAGCTGCAATGACAGGACTAAGTCAGGTTTTAAAAGACAACTTGAATGGGTGGTCCAATAAGTGCTGTAGGCCCAAAAGTAGCATTTAATTTACAGGGTGTGTGTGCATGTTGTACCCCTTTACCAGGGACTTTAAGGTAAATTAAGAGTGCCAATCAGGTGAAGGCAAATTTTACCATGTTTTAATGAGTGGAGCACAAGGACTTCAGCACTTATCAGCAGTGGTAAAATGCACAGTGTCCTAAAGCCAGCACAATTTATTCCTGCAAACAGGAGGGGAGTAGGCTAAAGGTACTTTGAAGGCAAACTACCCTAAGGCTGACGGGTCTACCAATTTTAAACATGATTTTTTTTGTTTTTCCTCTCTTTGCTCTTCCTTCTGTGTTCTTCATCCTCTCTTTTGGTTTCTATCATGATTTTCTCTCTCTACCGTGTGTATAATCAAGCTTTCTTAATGCTCGAGGGCATGCTAGCAATGATAATATCATCACATGTGCAATTGTTGAAGATTCATTATATTATGGAAACTTGCATGTAGCTATGCCCTTACTTCAATGTTAAATTCCACTATCTGTCCCTTATTGTTAAAGGACTCAATCAAACGGTACAAAGAAGAAAGATACTGAATATTGCAAAATCCCAAAAAGTGAATAATGTTTTTGAAAGAGAGAAGAACAGGACACAGAAAAATCCAGACCTTGAAAGGGGGTTGGGCAAGTGAAAGTATTGGATCTGAAGATATTGCAAGAAGAATGGTGTAATAATACTGTAATAGAGACATGCTAACATAAACTTGATTCAATTTTGACCGGGATGCAGAAGGATGATGGGTTGATGGGATTGAAACTATATAGTTTGTGAACATTAATGACCCTAATAACAACACTGGTCCTTTATAAAAGGAGTTGGGCAGACAATATTATTCATCCTTGCAAATACTATATTGTTTGTAGGGTGAAACTTTAATCTTGCCGTGAACCCATTTTTAAACAGGAGCCTGAACTCTAGGCTGAGACCCCCCCCCCCATATTGTTGAAATCTTTGCATATCTTTGGCAACCATCTGGCCCTCATCGATACATGGACACTGTTAAACCTGAATGTTTGGGATTTCATTTTAATCTCATTCTCCCACCAAAGGTACACAAGTATGGACCGTCAACCCACACACTCCAGCAAACCAATGTGATCACTTCTTCCTCCATTGAACCCATATCCGTTTCACAGCATACATGTGTAAGTTTGGATCATAAACTAAATACAAAGACCGTATATGTTAAGTTATGAAGGCTTAATACCAACATACTAATTCAAGACATGTTGAAAACAGTAGAAGTGACATCCAAAATTATTTCTACAATAATGACAAGCCTTGAACCCACCCAGTTAATTTTGTGTGGTTCTAAAATACCTATTCCTAGTTCAATTATAAGGATTGCTTCAGAAGGGAATAAACAAATGAAGGATAGGGTAGTAGAAATTGAGTGTGAAATCAAACTACAAGAGGAACAATAATAGTAGAGCCACATTTGATGAGCTAAAATTTTGAAATGTGAGCATAATGCAACTGTGAGTAGCAATGCAGGGCATTGGGTGGCCTTACAAAAAGCTGGTGCTTTTGTGTACATAATAGAGCTGGCAGAATGCTAGCCAATTATCTTAAATCCAAAAATCTAGATAATACATTAATGTATTAGGACTGAACAAGGCTTGATGTCTATGTATAATGAAGTCATTCTTAAGACCATTAATCAGTATTTTGAGAAACTGTACACTCTCTAGATCATATAAGTGATATATAGGATATCTAAAGTTACCTGGAAGATTTACGTTTCCTTTCCTGAACGAGCGACAGAGCTTATCCTTTAATAATAATATAACAGGTGAGCAAGTGCTGGTAGGTTTTGACTCTCTTCCTTTAAGGAAAGCTCAAGGACCAGATGGACTACCAAATCTCTTTCCTAAGACATTTAAAGTCACCAATGTGTCTACCCTGTTAAACTTACTCTCCAATTTCACCTCCAACAGAGTATCTGGATCTTGTACGGACACTTCTATAGAACTTATTCCGAAGGAGGGGAAGATTCCTTTAGAACCCATTCAGTTACAGGTTTATCTCTCTCCTTAATTTGACATGTACAATTTATGCTAGATTTTTGATAATAGATTGTCCCCAGTATTTTCACAGTATTTTAACCCATAATATCAAAAGAAAAAACTTGTTTCGTGAAAGGAAGATTGTTGAGTGGCAATTCCAGACTCTTTGTCCATGTGACCGTCCTGCTCCCAGCAGAAGAGGTCGATCCACACGCTGCTCCCTGCTGCTCCCTGCTTCACCTGGTATCGTAACGCCCACCGCCAGACTGCTGATTGCTCAACTCGCCTTGCTCGCTTTAGCCTGATTAATTAATTATTTAACATAGTTCGTAGTACTAGACTGCCCCGCCTGTTTATCATTAAATAATCCACTGATGTAAATTGATCGTAGCGCTTGACTGCCAAGGTGCGCTTTCACGTTAATTAGTATTTGTGCTGTGCTGCCTGCAGACTCGTGCCTGATTGTGCCGGCGCCATTACCGTCTGCATCGTGCTATTTACGAGTGTGCCCCAATCCTGTTTCAATATTGCCTGCTGCCATTTTGATTGTTGTGGCTGTGCCTCTCTGCACTGAGCTCCACCCCGCTCCCGCCTCCCAGCTGATCCCCCCTCCCACGGATACTGTTTACCTCGCTCTACCTTGTTAGCGCTGTGACCGCCCTGCTCCCAGCAGAAGAGGTCGCTCCACACGCTGCTCCCTGCTGCTCCCTGCTTCACCTGGTATCGTAATGCCCACCGCCAGACTGCTGATTGCTCAACTCGCCTTGCTCGCTTTAGCCTGATTAATTAATTATTTAACATAGTTCGTAGCGCTAGACTGCCCCGCCTGTTTATCATTAAATAATCCACTGATGTAAATTGATCGTAGCGCTTGACTGCCAAGGTGCGCTTTCATGTTAATTAGTATTTGTGCTGTGGTGCCTGCAGACTCGTGCCTGATTGTGCCGGCGCCATTACCGTCTGCATCGCGCTATTTACGAGTGTGCCCCAATCCTGTTTCAATATTGCTTGCTGCCATTTTGATTGTTGTGGCTGTGCCTCCCTGCCCTGAGCTCCACCCCGCTCCCGCCTCCCAGCTGATCCCCCCTCGCCCCTCCCCTTCCACTATCCACTTATGACAGATGCTCTTGCGTGCAGCGTTCACGCGCAGCGGTCGCGCCCCATGTGCGCCGAAGGTGCGCCAAAGGTAAGCCCGTCTACGCCTGTCCGCGCCTGGACCGCGCCCAGAGCCAGACCCCCTGTCCCCCGCAAGACCCATTCCACCCGCCTAACATACGACGCAGCTACCCTCTCAGCACTCAACCCCGGCACACTCCCAAACTGCTTCCGAGCCGCCCCAGGACATACCCATGGACCCTTCACCTTCCACTCCTGCAAGTTCAACTGCATCAGGAACCACACCAAATCCACTAACCCCAAACAGAGCTCGGACAATAACCACCTAAAGTGCATCCTGCTCAACACCCGCTCAGTCCACAGACACTCCATCGAACTCTGGAACCTACTCGACACTACTTCACCGGACGTCGCCTTCCTCACAGAAACATGGATGAACGCCTCATCAGCCCCCGACATCTCCATAGCCATCCCGGAGACCTACAAAATTATCCTAAAGGACCGCATCAACCAAACAGGAGGAGGCATCGCCATCGTCCATAAAAACACCATTCGCATCACGACCAGCACAGACGATAACCTCGCTACCGCCGAGCACCTTCACTTCCAGATTCACACCAACCCCAAAACCACACTCAGAGGCACCCTCATCTACAGACCCCCAGGACCTCGCTCACAATTCAGTGAAGACATCGCTGACTTCATCAGCCCACATGCCCTCCCCTCCGAGGACTACATTCTACTGGGAGACCTCAACTTCCACCTGGACAAGAAAAACGACAACAACACCACCACCCTCCTGGACAACCTGGCCAATCTCGGACTCAAACAACTCGTTGACACCCCCACCCACTCTGCCGGACACACGCTTGACCCTATCTTCACCTCCAGCAAGCACATCTCCTTCGATCACACCACAGCTCTCCATTGGACAGACCACAGCTGCGTCCACTTCAACTACAAAAAGACCAAGACCCACAACCCCCCACAACCAATTCCCCGAAGAAACTGGAACAAAATCACCACCGACCAGCTTTTCGCGTCGCTTCAACAAAACGCCCCTACCAATTCATCGGACCCCAACCAAGCAGCCACCAACCTAACACAATGGATCACCCACAGCGCAGATGAACTAGCACCCTTGAAAAACCACCCTATCAAGCAAGGTAACAAAAAAGCCCCCTGGTTCAACGATGACCTTAAGAAATCCAAGAAGCTCTGTCGTACTCTCGAGAAAACCTGGAGAAAAAACCCTACCTCTGACAACCTGGCCTCCTTCAAGAACGCCACCCGCAAGCACCACCAACTCATCCGATCCACCAAGAAATCAGCATTCAAGGATCGACTTGACAGCAATGCCCAGAACAGCAAGGAACTATTCAACATCGTCAAAGAATTCACTAACCCCTCCGCAGCCAATAACGACATCACCCCCTCCCAAGATCTCTGCAACTCTTTATCTTCATTTTTCCACCACAAAATCGCCAAAATACACAACAGCTTTCAAAACCAGCCCGAAGACCAGCCCACTCCACCCACCTCTAAACTAAAAACACCCTCTAACAACCTTTTCGCCTGGAATCCAATCACCACCGAAGACACCATCCGCCTGATGAACTCCATCCACTCAGGATCGCCAACCGACCCTTGTCCCCAGCACATCTTCAACATAGCATATTCCATCATCGCACCCCATCTCCGAGATGTCATCAACTGCTCCCTCAACTCCGCCACCTTCCCGGAAAACTGGAAACACGCCAAACTCAGCGCCCTTCTGAAGAAACCAACGGCTGACCCAAATGAACTTAAGAACTACCGCCCCATCTCGCTCCTCCCATTCCCCGCCAAAGTCATCGAAAAAGCCGTCAACAGTCAGCTCGCCACCTTCCTCGAATACAACAAATCCCTTGACTCCTCTCAATCAGGATTCCGAGCCAAACACAGCATCGAAACCGCCCTCATCGCAGCAACAGATGACATCCGATCACTACTGGACAACGGAGAAACAGTTGCTCTCATCTTACTTGACCTCTCCGCAGCCTTCGACACAGTCTGTCATAGCACCCTCATACAACGTCTCAGCAACATCGGAGTACAAGGAAAGGCATTGGACTGGATCACATCGTTCCTCTCCGGAAGAACCCAGAGAGTCCGCCTCCCCCCTTTCAAATCAGAGGCCACCGAAGTCATCTGCGGCGTACCACAAGGATCATCTCTCAGCCCCACCCTCTTCAACGTATACATGAGCCCCCTCGCATCCATCGCGCGCCAACACAACCTCAACATAATCTCCTACGCAGACGACACCCAGCTGATCCTCTCCCTCACCAAAGACCCAAACACCGCCAAAACCAACTTACACAAAGGAATGAAAGAAGTAGCCGAGTGGATGAAGAAGAGTCGCCTAAAACTAAACTCGGACAAAACAGAAGTCCTCATCTTAGGATCATCCCCATCTGCCTGGGACGACTCATGGTGGCCACCGGCCCTCGGAACCGCACCCACACCTACGGACCACGCACGTAACCTTGGCTTCATCCTTGACTCCTCCCTCTCGATGACCAGACAAGTCAACGCCGTATCATCATCCTGCTTCAACATCCTACGAATGCTCAAAAAAATCTTCCGTTGGATCCCCACCGAAACAAGAAAGACAGTCACCCACGCACTGGTCACTAGCCGACTGGATTACGGCAACACCCTTTACGCCGGAACCAAGCCAAACTACAGAAAAAACTCCAACGCATCCAAAACGCCTCAGCCAGACTCATTTTAGACATCCCTCGGCAGCTCACATTTCCAACCAACTGAAAGACCTCCACTGGCTCCCTGTCAACAAGAGAATAACGTTCCGTCTTCTCACCCACGCACACAAAGCCCTCTACGACCTAGGACCCGAATGCCTCAACACGCGTCTATCCTTCTACACCCCCTCCCGCCAACTACGGACGTCCAATCAAGCCCTCGCCGCAATTCCGCGCATCCACAGATCCACCATGGGTGGAAGATTCTTCTCCTACTTAGCGGCAAAAACCTGGAATTCTCTCCCCACCCACCTCCGCCTCACTCAGAACCACCTCTCTTTCAGAAAACAACTAAAAACCTGGATATTCGATAAGTAAATGACCTCCCCCCCTAAAGCGCCTTGAGACCCTCTGGGTGAGTAGTGCGCTATACAAATTCTAGAACTTGAACTTGAACTTATTAAAGTAGATGCTAATAAGTATTTATATCCAGTTGCTACAATTACATTGAGTGTTGAAAAGGTACTTATTAGATTATCATGTCCCTTTCTACAGACTCGACTCTGTAAGGCCAATCTAGGTCACAACCTAATTAGAGTGGTCGTGATTTGATTTGATTTAAATTTGTAAAGCGAGACGAATACCCAAAGGCATCTTGGCACTGGTGTCTGCACTACCGAAATCACTAAAAAACATAATCGAATAAGACCTTTTTTTCACCAAGAGAGGCGAAAAGCTAGGTTTTAAATGTTTTCTAAAGATCATAAGGTTTGATTGTGTCCTTAGATGGAATGGCTTTTGGTTTCAGAGGAGATCTGTAGTATGCAAAAAGTTTCTGCCACTCCAGGTGGCTTTACAATTCTTAGAGACCTCCATGGTATTAGCAGAAGCAGAATTCAGACATCTTCTGGGGGTGTATGATGACATTTTTTCATAGCACTCTATCAATACTCAAAAGCTAATATTAAGACTGATGGTTCACTTTCCAATTCCTTGTTAGGACAGTGTACCAGACAGGGCTCCCTACTGTCTCCTTTCTTTTTTTATATCGCAAATTGAACCACGCATGAGTACCTTCAGGAATGGAACCTAATTCAAGGTGTGCCTGATTAGTAATTACTGTTACAACATGGTAGTATATGCCAAAGATGTTATTCTTTCCATCAAAGAGGTGCAATCTTGAGTCCCCACAATCCTACAAATAATGTAAGACTATACCTTAAATAAGGATATCGACTGCACAAAGCTAGGTCTGAAATAATGACTCTCAATATACAGAGTAGGAGACAGGGAATAATAGAGACCTGAAGAGGCAATCGAGGGTCCCTACTTACTTTTAAGCAATTAATTAACAATCCGCTGAATCACTTTGGATTCATTCTGAGAAAACGTTGTCAAAAACCTAGGAAACCACTCAAAACATGAATACCAACATGGTGGGGCAGTTTGAAGCCCATTAACATGATAATTATTTCCATTGTCAATTAAACTTCTGCTTTGCTACAGGTTTGGTTAGTCTTAAAATTCAATAAAAAAATATTAATAGCAATATTATTTCCTTTACATGAGCCATCAAAAAAACTACTTTAGCTCTAGCTGAATTGAGACACCGAGATAAGACAATGTGATAAGGGGAATAAGACCAGCAGGCTTTTATAACTATAAAATTGCACTATTAGCTCACAAATATTGAACTATTCATACCTGGTCTGGATACCAATAGATAAGGGTTTAATAGTCCTGTTACCATTCATATCACTTTTTGTCAGAAGTCTATTATAATTATATAATTGGGATTTTTGCTAGCACACAATACATATTGGGTTCTTTATAAAATTGGTATATTAGGATTATTGTGATCAGACAAATGTGAGTATTGTAAGGAATATCCCTGTGCACCCTAATGGATAGAATGTATGAATATGTGATGAATATCCACTTTTGAGAGAAGGTTAGACAGGAAATTTCTAAAATCTTAAATGAGGATATTCTAATACACTCAGCCTGGTTCTGCCTAGGTCCCTCTGTAAAAGCTCTTAAACTCCCTCAAAAGGCAGATGTAGTCCTGCTGATCTTTCTCTTGGCACTAGCATAAAAACCTCACCTGTCTTTCCTGGTGGTGTTAGGTATGTTATGCTAGAAAATGTGATACAACTTGGAGAGAACCTTCTCAGTTTAAGAATATACATTGTTCTAAATTATGGCTGAGGTTAGATCTATGTTTTTAACTATTGAAACCATCTTGAGTAAATGTGTTCTCTGAATTAATTTAAGGCAGCTTTTTACATCTCCATTGAAGTGCCTTTGACAGAAGTTGCAACCATGCTATCTATCTTATTGCAACTCTCTTTATCACCTTCCTCTTGCTTTCCATCCTACTTGTCGCTTGTTCTTTCTATATTCTCCTTTTCATAAGATGATGGTACATAAGTCTTACAGGACTAAGCACTGTCCTGAAATGTGTAGATGGATTATGTCACAATGTTACTGTTTGTCTTATGACACTCATAATGATATGAACAGCATCTGTTTCTATGTCATTGGTTTTGATTGAAAAAAAACCACTGTAAATTAAAAAAATTTCCTGTATGACACACAAATAGTTATTATTCATTCTGCAAGTCACATACTTTATGGCTATAAATACCATTCATTTCTACATCTGTGGTTTGTGTAAGGCCTTTCATTTACCATTGTGAAACATATGTTACTATGTGTGCCATTGACAGTTAGTTAAAAAACATATAATTGAATTTAATATTATACATATTTCTATGCTCTTGTACATGGCAGCTGTGTTTAATGTAGGTTTTTGCATATTGCCTCAAAAGGACCTAGCATCCCATGCTATGCCACAGAATCATATGGGTGTTCAGGCTGCACTGTGCACCATCGGGCATTTGCTGTAACATTTTATGTGTAGTCTTTGAAAGAAATTCTCAACAGGTTCTAAGGTGTGAAAATACACAATCACAAAATGCAATAGCAGAGACACATAAAAATGATGCAAAGTTTTTGTCCATCTAAATTTTTCCTTCCTAGTCTTTGACAGTCTTATAAATTAAAGGCAGGAATTGTTCAGCTTATACTAAGTTTGTAATTTCTCCCCTCTCTTTCGGAGGAGCGTGGAAAGCACTTTTCATCCCATTAGCAGAACTTCAATTAGGTGATGTCTCTCTGAAAAACTGAGTAGAGATCAACTAATAGTGATTGTTTTAGCAAGAAAGCCCATGCATGTTTGATATTATGTAAAAATCCTACTTCACCACAGACTATAGCTATAGCAAAAGGTATGGAATGATCTACAGTTACCACCTTGTCAGCTGTGTAAAAAGGGGCACTAAAATTGTTATTGCAAAAAAGGACAAAAGAGAACAAAATGGCTATATGTAAAAAATTGAAAGGCTGAGTTAAATTAAGGTCCAGTGAACAGGCCGTGCATGTCAAACACAAGGTATGTATGTATTAATTATAGAAAGGGAGGAGCTGTGAGCGCATTGGTCATTTTGCTAAGCTATGTAGGTCAACAAGGAGGTTAAAAGTATATGATGAGGAAGTATTCTGATGTAGAAAATAATTTACACACTCTAATATTGGCTATTGAGGATAAAAATGTTAAAAGCTAATATGTGATGCAGACTGTATGGCTGATTCAGTCTTCCCTTTTTCAATTACTTAGTTTACAAAGGTCACAGAAGAATGGTAAGATAATAGGTTGCGCAAAGTGGATACCAAGCCCAGTGCATACCAGAAAAAAAACAATTAATTTAGAAGAATTGGTTTAGGGTGAAAACAAGTTCAATGGAAGAAGAAGTTCACATAGTTTCCCAAAAAAAGTGTTGAGGTTCTGTAGAAGGAACTAGGCATCAGACATGGAGTTAATGGGATGAGAGATGAGTTCAAGCATGAGGATGTCTATGGAGAAGTCTTTGATGGATCTGAAAATTTGGTTTTATCTTCTTGGTTGACCATGGTTTGGTGGCAGGAGGGAGATGGGGATGGTAAAGTAGTCAGGTCAAGCCAGGGATATGACTGGTTTGTACTGGATTGTTGTTGATATTGAGAAGACATGGAAGAGCATGAGTCCTTTGGTGTGTCTTAGTTTTGTGACATGCTGTACCAAGCTGAGTTTATTAATGAAGTTGAAAGGTGTGTGTGACAGTTCAGGCGCATATGTGTCTGAACGCAGTTGTAGAATTTTAGCGAGGTAATATATTTGGAATATTTGGGTATTGGAATGTTATTAGGTAAGATGTTGTGTCACTTTCGTGACAGTTGGAAGAAAATAGGTGCGCTGTCACAACGTTTTTTATGGTGGCTTCTGTGTTGAATAAATCTTACCTCCATGAATAAAGTTACCATCTTGCAGCGTCTTTTTTTCCATCTTATGCCGACTACCAAGTGTGTCTTTTGGTTTCTTTGAGCTTGTGTTGCCTGAGAGGGTGGTATGGGCAAGTCAGATGGAAGAGGTGGCAAGGAGGTCTGAGAATTCATTAACCGCATGCGTGCGGCGGCTTTTTTCGCGCTGCGCGGCTTTTTTAAAAAAGCCGCGGTACATGACGAGCTCAGCTCGTCATCAGCGTGCGAGCGGCGCAACTGATGACGAGCTGAGCTCGTCATCAGCGCCCAAGTGGTTAATGAAATTGTTGTTCTATCTGGGAGGCTAGTAGATGAGTTGATATTTTGGTACATGGTTCAAATGAACAGGAATAAGAACAATACATTAAAACATATAATGACTATAATAATAAGGTACGCCTTTTCAGCAAGACAAGTGTGATTTTAAATTAAGGCAGAACTTGATAATGTTATAACTGCAGAGGTACCTCGCCTCAAAAAATAGGTAAAGGCTTATATGTGTTTTAGCATGTGTGAATATTACTTCTTCCAGGATTTGCTCGTCCAATGGAACCATACAAGCAGCTGCTCAAAAGAGGTTTAAGTTATGATTGAAACTAGGTACATTAATATGGCTTTATAGAAATACCACGGGATAATATGTCAACACAAGTTCTAATAAGCCACAATCCCTCACTTACATTTAACACTTGTTGTTAAGTTGAAAAGAAGCGCTCAGGGGTTAAGCAATGTTCTCCCACAGTTGAAGTGTATGACACAAAATGAAAATCTTTTGCATTTTGAACTTTACGTCCAAGTGAAAGTAACTATTAAGTGATGGAGAAAAAGTTTCAAGTTTTAAGTTCAAATTTAATTTTATTCATGTTACGTAACTCTGAAAAGGTTCACATAAAGTCTTAAAATAGATGCATACACTAAAATACACATAGAAGAGATATACCAAAAATGCAACATTAAGTTAATAAAAGTACATAAATGCTACCCCAACAATGGGCGCAGCAAACACGTAAGATGTCCAATATTTAAAATGGCATGTTAAACAATTTTCCAGTATACTACGAGGTATCACATATAACGATATTGCACTTAATGGCCACTTGTGCAAAGTACGCAAGCATTGTAAATTAAATGCATTATATATAAAAACACAATAGCAACAGCAGAACGAGGAATATGGATGAATTCGCACAAAATATTACCCGTAAAAGTTCGTGCCACGGGTGCAAAATATGCAAACACTATATAGTGAATACATTATGTGAAATACATTGAAATACACTAGTACCAGCAAGAGCACGATATAGGTGACTATGAGAGGCAAAAACACAACAAAAAAATTGTTGACAACCACAATCGCTTCAGAATAAAACATCATTAATACAGCTTTAAAAAACACTTAAAAAGTTACAAAAATCCTATAACAAAACATTTATTTCGGAGGTGAATAAAGCGACTGTAAGGTTGTTGGGAATGACAGGAATGGACAGCTGCACACATATGGGCCTCAGCCAATTCCGTCAATGTAATAAAAGAGCAGGGCAGACAAATAAAACATGATTAAGATCTAGGGGGCCATTTTTGCACACATGACAAACCACTGAGGAACCATACGATTTAGCCAAAAGGGGATTTAACGGAAGCAGACCCTGCCTCAAGAGAATACAAAACCATCTCAAACCACATGGTAAATTCCCAAAAATTTAAGGCTGCGCTTTATTTATAAGGCAAGAGTCTATAGGATGGAAACCACTTTTTTTAATACAGGTCTCCTTGTCCAGGCGAAAACCCAGGGACCATGTGGCTTGTTTTAAGCAAGCTTTTCGTTGCTACACATTATCAAAGTAGAAATCACGGATTGGTCTAACTGCAGCAAATCTGCTGCTACTGCAAAGTTTCTATAAATTAGTGAATTCTCTTTTAGACCATCCAAACTTTTTTTCCCAATATAGGAGCTTAATGAGCCTTGGTCCCTCTTCACAAGGCACATGGTTCAGCGTACCACCCCTGCAAGACCCTGGACAAAGACACTATTCAGCTCGAAATCCAACTTTAGAGCTGCCACAGAAAACGTTGAAGTAACTGAAGCTAGGTTTCTAAGAACTCGGCCTTTTATCACATTTAAAAAACCATAATTACAAACATCATTCAATTATTTTCCATACAACAGAGAAGCTGGGATCTTTGCTGGGTAAATGTCCAATAAAAGTGCATAATGCCTTCTCCCAGTAACCTCTAAAAGGCGCCCGAGCGTTAAGCATGAGACTTAGCTTTATTCATGTTATTTTCTATGTGAGCTTTTTTCACTTAAGTTTCTTCAGACTAGTTTCCCCCAAAAAGTATATGACTTCACAATCTCTAGTTTATGATCACCCAAGGACTATATAAAATTGCCATTTTTCAGCTTTTTTCTCCCGTGAAAACTCATAACTTTATTGATAAATACATTAATCTTTAAATAGAGGGCATCAGCAAATGATTTTAGTGCTAGGACACGTCTATCGACCCCTATTGATCAAACATTATTATATCATCTAATTAAAGGAGTGATACACTCGCTCCAGGCCAAATGATCAGGTAGGACTACCATATATAGGGAGGAAAGAAAGGAGCAATCAGGCACGCTTGCCTTAAACCATTTTTGTATAGGAACAGCTTGAGACAAACCCCTATAACCACCAAAAAGAACTCTAAACCATCAGTATGGAGGGAATGAACTAAGGGGCTGATTAGGATGGCGGTGAGGCCGCCATGCATCTGGCGGGCTTCTTGAGCCCACCGGTGCGGCGGAGCAATGCATACAATGGTGGCGGTGCCTGCCGGGCACCACTGTAGGGATTACTATGTTCCTTTCCGCCGGCCCTTTCATGCGGTGAGCCCGCCATGAGAAGGCAAAAGGGACATTGGCAGCCTGTAGCGGGCCCCTGTTGCCTCAGTCTTGGTTTTTGGGGGCACCTAAGGTGCCCCTCTACAGATCCCTGCACAATGTGGAAGGCACCGAATGGTGCCTGCTACGTAGTGCAGGGATATGGACAGTGTCTGTTTTTTGCATTGCGGCGGGTGCTGCAGCCCGCAGCAACCGTGGTGGCAGTCGCATCATAATGCCTTTTGCGGGACCACTGACAGCCTCTTGGGCAGTCCCGTCTGCGACAGGGTGGCGGGCAGAAGAAAGTCCGCCCACCATCCTAATCGAGCCTTAAGTCTAAAAGAGTACCCGGCATACCCAAACTTAAAGCTTTCTCCACAGCAAAGGACGATCAACTTTGTCAAATGCCGTGGAGTAGTCTATTCAAGCTCCATATACCACTCCCTCTCTAGTTAAAACATAGTTTTCAGTTATCACCTGCAGGGCAAACATATTATCAATCGTTCCATGCTTACTTACGAACCTTGTTTGCTCCATAGCAATTATTTTATGCTCTTTCACCCAATCATTAATCTGGGTTAATAAGCAATTAGCAAAAACCTTACCCAACGCGTCAAGAAGGGCAATATGACGATAATTTTCTGGTTAGTTACAGTCCCGTTTTTTTTAATGGTACTATAACACTCCCTGGCCATGAATGGCGGATACTTTTTGTTTCATAGTAGCTTTTAAAAACCGGGCAAAGGATTTTACTCCAAAGGAACCGTTTTGTTTTATTAAGGATATAGGAATTTCATCAGGGCCCATCGCGGCCAAAGTAAGCATCCCACTGATTGCAAGATCTCACTCTCGTTTTCAGAAGGAGGGACTTACAAATCAGGGTCCCCTTTTACTGAGGTTTTACTTAGAACACCCTGATTTGCTTCATATAGATCCTGATAGAAATTGACCCATCTAGATTCTTCTAGAGCTAAGGGAGAAGATCTAGCTCGTGTTCCACAACCCTCTGCAACTAGCACCCAAAAGGTCCAGGTCTGGCCTTTTACTGTTGCTTCCCTTAGTCTAGTCCAGAGTGTGTCCCACTCCTCTCTCTTCAAACAAGCCTTCAGTCAACTCTTCCTCCTCTTAAACAGCAGCACCCTAGTATACTTTTCAGAATCAAAATCCAAATACTGTTCCCTAAATAGGGCATTTATTTACCTATATAACATAAATAGAGGGCGAGGGATCCCCCCAACCTCCTTGCAGAATTCTTTTTCTTAACAGCATTAAATAACTGTTTCATAAAAGTATTAACATTTTCAATTTAATTTCATACCCAACTAACCAGTTGATCAAGAGAGTTCTCTAGAATATCTCTGCGGACCAATAATGCCCTATAATCCCAGTGAGTTCTCCCAGTTTTTTTAATCTAACCTGGAAATGTCTCCTTCAGGTTAACAGGAACTGGTAGGGACCGTATTAAAATTCACAGACATGATTAAACGATTATGATCACTGAGTAGGGAGACTGTGACTTTTAGGTCACGCAACAAATGAAAAGGAGAACATCCTACTACCACATAATCCAAAATTGATGCTCCCGCTGGGACTTTATGAGTAAATGCTACAGAGGAATCAAAGGGAAGCCTCCCATTCAATATAACACAATCAACTTTTCCAGCTGAGCCAATAATATTTTCCCTCTCTTAGTAGCACTTACTATAGGGGGGGGATCTAGAGGGATCCTAAATGCCTCCGCTTTTTCTATCTCCCATAATTGTTCTAATGCACAATTAGAAATTTTGCAATTCAGGTGCCCTACCAGAATTATGTGTGGAGAAAGGTTCTTATCAGAGGCTTTTTTAATATAAGAGAAAAACTCTCCTTAAAGCACATCATAAGAAGCTGTTGAAGGAATATAAGCATTTATCATTTAGAAGCGGGTAACCTTTACTATCTTCTAGGATTAAGCAGAGTTACAGCCATAAATAAATTACTTGGGTCTATATAAGAATTTTACCTCCACTTAATTCTATGAGACAGCACACATGGTTCCGCATGCCCCTTTCTTGATGTTTTTGCTTTACAATGTAAAATAATGAAATCATCACATGCCAGTTCCCCTTTACACCATGTCTCCTGGTGACAAATTACATCCTTCAGTAATGAGCTCAGATAATGTTGCTTCTCCCTGCTATTCTTTATTCCTGCCGCATTCCAGGATATAATCTGTAGCTCCTTGATAATTGGAAGGTCATTACATGTGGATACTGTGGCAGACACTGGATAATGCACGGGGTAACGAGTTCCATCTGAGTGGCTCATCTTCAAGAATCACTTGAGCCGGGAGGACCAAGGATTCCTTAATTGATACCTGTCAGCCATGCTTGCTTAGGGGGATATTTAACACCCTATTCAAAGGCCCCTCATTGAGATATGGGGCCCAAGTTGGGGGACTGCTACCCATGACTTGCAACCCATCCCATTCTAAAATTTGAATTACATCAATCCCCCTACACTGCGGAAATTCTGAGAATTTTAGGATCAATTTTGCCGTAAGGTTGGAATTAAAAATTGCCCTTGATTTAAAACTAGACCCAAGGTGTGATAGGGAACCACAAAATGTCACTACCTTGAATTAACTTCATATTCACATTTAAGCAACAATTACATATTTAACATTAAGTCTACATCAAAAAGGGGAATAAAACCGAACATGAAAGTATCCACATTACACCATGCAGAGTTTGAACCTTCCGGCATCAAAGGGCCCCTCTTTGAGCCTGGATCTGAGAAAGAGGCAGCCATTGGATTCAGCAACGGCATACAGGAAGGGCAGGGCACATGTTTCCACTACTAGTCCTGCTACAGGCCCATCAGGCTATGCTTTAACCAGAGCACAGTCGGAGGCCATTGTTTGTTGAGTTACTAGAAGGATTTCATTGCACCCTCTACGTTTTGTCAGGTCTCCATTCCCTCTTTGAAGCTTATCCTCCTTTGGCCTTTTTAGCGAATATCCGAAGAGTGTTTATCTTCTTTCCTCTTCACTTTTCTTCCTCTCCACAAACTCTACCTGAAATGAATTGGTTCATCATTATTTCACTTCTGTTTAGCCCGGGATTTAAAGATTGAGAACACATCCTGGTCTCTGCCCTGGGAATTAACATTCATATTCTTCATATTGGAAGTGGTATCAAAGATAAATTTTATAGAATCAACTAGACTATCAAAATGTGGAACTATTTTGGAGAGCTCTTTTTCTTTTGTTTTCCTGCCTGGGAACTAAAGACAATTTGAAAGTGAGCCTCTTTCTGATTAATCCAACTGCCAGACATCGAGGTCCCCCTGTTTCCACTGGTTCTCCATGACCTATATCCTTTCTCTTCTTACTGCTTACCAGTTCCCTTAATATTGCTGTCACTGTGTCAAAGATACAGTCCAAACCACCAACACATTTTTCTAGCAGCTGTAGAATTGAGGATCAATGCCTGTCTAAGCACAATAGGGAGATTGACACTCTTATCTCTTGTTCTGGTGGATGATAAGATTTTAAACAACTGACATCGAGGTCAGGGGTTACAGGAAGATGATATACGTATCAATATACAATCATAAAATACTAAAAAAACAAATTATAAAAATACATGATTTATTAGGTGCAATACATTGTTTTGTACAAAAGATTAAAAAACATCATTATCTTGATCACATTAAAAAGGAAAGGTTGTCGACGCAGCGTTTCGGTTTGTAAAATTTACACCTTCTTCAGGACAGTTTTTCTATATAATAGAAAACATAAAATGAATTCACCACATTTAAGCACTTTGTACAAAATTTAATTAGCATTTTAGTATCTATCTTAAAAAACTTTCTTAAAAAAACTACACCATAATAGTTAGCCAGATCTCATTTCTAGTAGTTTCCTCCTTGTCCCTCATTGGATTCTTAAGGAGACCTCCCTTTCCTTTTTAAAGCAATCATTAACCCGGACTTATGCAGTTGTTTGGGAAGGGGGGAGCTCTTGATGTGTAATACTAGGATTTTCCACTACCGCAGAAACTAGTAGCGGGGACCCCAAAGCAGTAGGAGTGTGAGAAGGGCATATTGGGGGTTAGCTAAAGGTATCCCCTGAAAGTTGTATGATATCCTTCTGCAACTGAGACAACCCTCTCCCCTTAGGGCCAGACCCCCCCCCCCAGAACCGTTGGACTCCACCTTGACATTATGCCTACAAAACAACTCTGTGATCACATTTCACTTGTCTTGTGATCGTTTTTCCTTTTTCCACAAGCTGAATATCTGGTTTTTCATTTTGAGCATCGTAGCAGATGCATCAATGTTACAGGGTGGATTTGATTTAGTTTTTGCACAGGCCCTACCCTGGAGCAATCAACCTGATCTCAACTTTTTGCGGTCATTGTTACTTTGAAATACTTCACGCCCTAAAGACTCAGCCTTTATTGGCACGTTCTGAGCTTGGATGCTGATCTCACAAGGGCTTCATAAAGGAACTCTCTGACCAATGCAAAGGGTGGCTGAAGTGTAATCACTGGAGGCAGGCAACGGATGATTTAAAGGAGGGGGCGAGGGATTAGCAAGGGAGAGCAGCAAACCACACCACACTTAAGAGTGGCCGCTTCCGCCGCACACCGCTATCACCTCTCTGACAGTGGTAGCCCTACAGGCCACTGCACCAGGATGCTTACCCACTAGCTGTGACTTTTCCATGCATTGAAACTATATATTGTGGGCTGTAGTATATATGAAAAATCACCTTGAAAAAGAGGAATGGTTTCCTGTAGCCTGCTGTAGCCTCTAGGAAGCTCCAATACATTTCTGGTGCTTTTCCCAATATTCCACACAGCCAATCGGATCACAGGTTCCGCGCCCAACACAGTCGAAGTCTGCACCCATCAACAAAAATTAGAAAGAGGCCCCCCACACACCAGAGACTAATCACACTTCAAGGACAGGCTGGGCCGATGACAGTCGGATGCATCAAGGCTACCCAGCCAGCCGCATGTTCCAAATGTAGTCCAAAATAGCACAAATAACAAAAATATAGTCCCAACTGGATTAGGCCCAGTCCCCCACCAGCAGTATACAGGCTCGTAGGAACGGGGACTCGGGCATGGTACACACTCACCCGCTCCTTGTGAAGCACTCCGCACCACCCCGGGCAATTGAAAGTTGTAGCTCTGGTAGAGTCCTTGAAACAGGACTGCACCGCACCACGCGCCACGCACTATGCTGTGGTTCTTCTCAGAAACCTCAATAGGGAGGTTTGGGTCAATAGGGTCCAGTGCTGGAATTTCGGGCTCATGGGTTGGGAGACGCGTGACCACTGACTGCTGAAACAGCCCCACCCAAGCACGCCACTTTGCATGCAGCGTTAGTCACTCAAATTAGTCATTACGACCCATTTAGCCCTTAGCTAGATGGAGGAAGAGGAACTTGCTTGTATGTTGAATAATTTCCATGGGGCAGTTTATTTACCATACAAATTTATCATAAAACCCTATTCAAGAGTTATTATTTGCTGGTACAGTGAAGAGATCAGCTGCTGTCCATGAATATCAATTTGATATTCAACATATTTCTGGATGGGAAAATGTAGGACCTGATTATCTGTCATGTTTTCCATTAGAATTTTCAGAAATAAGCCATGAAAATGTCAAAGATTATATTATAGCACATGCAGATGCTGAGAGGGGTTCCGAACATTGTGTGTCTAAGGATGAATGAAAACATACATTATGACAACACATTAGGATGAAAATTTTCAAGCAATTTGTGAACAATAGTTGGCCCAAAAAGACCAGCATTCCATGTGAGTTGCAAGCAATATAGAAAGTGCAAAAACAGCTTTCAATTAAGGATGGTTTTCTGTGAAGAGAAAACAGCTGGTACCCCATAGCAAAATTAAGGTCAAACTATTAGCAACAAAGTTACATGAGTTCATTTTGGAAGCCTGAAAAGGACCCTAAACTTGTGCTATCAGAGTGACTACAAGGGCTGGTTGGCTGGCCACTTGGTCAGAGCCTCAAGTACACAAAGTGTTCCAACCACCTTGAACCAAACACCTGGTCTCTGTCTGCTGTAAGTACGACCCCCCACAAGTCATGCCACCCCAGTCCTGGACCCTTGGAAGTAGGCCTGAAGGTGTTCTGCCAGCCCAGTTGTGGTCTGATGAGCAGAACCAATGCTGTGTGATGCATCTCCTTGCTGCTGCAGGATGCATCCTTGATGAAGCCCTTTGCATCACTGGCACCTCATTGACAGCATCCTCAACGACGATGCAGGAGTTTGCATTGCAACCCTGCAGCTTCCACAGAAATGCCGCTGTGCAACACATCCTCAAAACAGGAGCCCACAATGTTCTCCAACCAGGATTTAAGGTACTTTGTTCAGTGGGCCTAACTTGGTTCCATTATCTGGCCTGCTCTCCATTGTGATCGGCCTGAACTTGTGACTTTGAACCCGGTCTTGCGAGACGAGATAAACACAGTTGGGGCTTTGTGCTGATAGGCACCATTTCACCAAAATGTTTAAAATTGCATATTACCGGTTCTGCTAATTGGATTTTTGTTGTTTTGATGTCACATTATTTATTAAAGTTTGCTCTATTTTCCTAAATAGTGGGTGGGAATTTTCTTATGTTGTGTTTTCACTTTATTGCTGCTTAAAGTGATGCATAAATACGTTACCCATTGCCTCTAAGTTAAGTCTGACTGCTCTTGTGCCAAGCTCCCAGAATTTATCCTTGTGACTTCCCCCTAACAGAAATTGTGGTTGCTGCTTGAGTCGGGTTTCACCCTCCTCAATCACTAACCCAATTTCCTACAATAATAAAGTGAAAACACAATATAAGATCAATCTCAAAACAAATTAGACAAATAGAGAATATTTTAATAAATAGAATGATACCAAAACAACTAAAATCCAGTGAGTAAAACCAGAGAAATTCAGTCATCGGTGAAGGTCGGAAAGTTCCAAGTGGGCAAAGTCCAAAGTCTGTGCCCGGGAAGGTCTTAACATCGATCAGATGCTGCTTGGTATCTGTCCTGATGAAGCCTGCTATGTTCTGATTTAGAATTTTTCTAGAAGTCAGATCTCCTTAAGCAGTGCAAACCAGGTAGTTGAGGCTCACCTGCGATTCAACATCAACTGATGCAGCTTCAAAGGCAAGCCAAGTCTACAACAGTAATCCAGGCAGAAAGATGGTACAAAAATATCAAGTCTCACTTCTTGCAATTTGGGAACAGGAGAAGTAAACTACAACAAAAGCCAAGAGTCTAGGACCTGAGGAGCACCACTTGGGGGTTAAGACTCACTCCTACAGAGGCCAGTAACAGGGTCCAGGACAGGTCCAGTTGATACTGGTAAGCTGCGCACTGGCACAGTAAGGGCCTCTGGTAGCTTGTGTCTCATAGCTCAAAGAGGAGCTCTGACAACTGACCATTGTAGTTGTAATTGTAAAGGAATTTATGGAGCACAGGAATCGGCCCCGTAGGGGTATCTCCGCGCTGCAGAGATGACAATGTACAGGTTCAGCTCAAATGAGTCCCGGAATAGTTCAGCCTTCAGGAGTTTCCTGAATCGGAGAAGACTGGGACAGTTGCGCAGTTCCTCGGGCAGAGTATTCCAAATTTTTGAGCCAGATAAGTGAAGTTCCTGCCTCCTGCTGGTAGTTTCCTGTAGCAGGGGACCACAAGCAGCCCTTACCCTATGGATCTAAGAAGCCTGTCCTTTTTGGAATCTTGGGTTCAAGGCATACAGGTCCAGTTTTCAGTCAGGTTTCAGACAGCAGGGCAGTCCTTCTTATGTCATAGGTCCAGGAATGTTTTGAGGAGAGCTCTGTGGGGTCCATGTTTATGCCTAGTGCCAGTCTGTGGGTGGAAAGCAAACCTTTGTACAAGTCCTAAACCAGTTCTGGTCAGTTTCTCCCCTCCCCCTGGGCCAGACTGACTACAGGTACAAAAGGGAGGCAGGCTTAGGTATGAGATTCATCTTCTAGTAACAAGGTAGGCATCCTTTGAAGCACCGGAAAGGCCTGGAAAAAGCCCACAGACCATCCTGTCAAGGGAGGAGTTCCAGCACCACACCTAGAGCCCTATGACCACTGTCTGGGAGCAATACACATCTCCAACAAGGGAGTCATCAGGGGTCAGGTGACAATTGGTCACCGGCATGAAGGCCTTTTTGGTTATAGGCAGGAAAATGACCATTTTCAAAAAGTGTAATGTCATCACAGTAATGTAAAATCCGACTTGGTTCTTCAGTTCGTTTTTTAATGACACTTAAAATGAGTCCTTGAACCATTTTTTCTAGCCATCTTCAAACTGCAATTTGCACTTATTAAATGTAATTGTGTGAACCAATTTTAACCTATGGGAAAGACAGCCTTGCCAGAGTGAAAAACGATTTTTAAGTTTTTTCACTACCAGCAAATGTAAAATATAATATATACATAGCCTACATTTTAAACACCATGCACCCTGTGATATAGGCATTTCGGCCCTACATTTAGGGGCGGCTTATAAGTATATAAAAGGATGGTTTAGGCTTGGAAAACGTTTTATTTCCAGCTTGAAATGACAGTTATATACGAGCAGCAGAGGAATGCCTTTGAAAATCGAATCAACCATACCAATGGAACAAAATATTGAAGATACAATATCGAAAATAAAATATCGACAGATAAGTAAGTCAAGATTTCCAGTAACTAACTCCACATATACCTATAAGTTACATATATCCTCAAGGTACGTAGATGTTGAATTAGAAATTATAAATCAGATTTCCCTACATACCTTTCTATATTTTGTCCCTTGGTATTCTGTCCTTATATTAGAATGCCACAATGTTGTGCGTATTGATGTGCAGTAGTGCAGTCCTCATCCAGGATGCAGTGGAAGACGTAGAGATATGCTTTGCCCTGAGTACAGATGGCATCATATACTAGGGACCTACAGAGAAACTAAAGGTGCCAATCAGCTAACAGGAAGTACAAAAGCACTTTACCTCTGGTTAGCAGAGTTAGAGTGCAGAGAGTTCTACAGACTATAAAAATAGGCGTTCCGAAAAAAACAAAAGTCCTGGGCGACCCTGCATGAAGGCCAAATTTCCATCATCCAGAGTGAGATCCCAAGATGAAAAAATCTGCCCAATACTCGGTGCAGAACACAGTATATGTAGTTGGGCTCTGAAAGTCAGCATGTCCTTATCCCAGGATATTGCATTGAAACTGATGTTTTGCACAGTAATCCGCAAGCTAGCGAATTTTTCCTAGTATTGGACAGGCCACATTGCATTGGTTAGTGTTCAATCATGGAGAACAGCCGCAGTCCCAATTAAAATCCAGGTTCTCACTGTTGCGTTTTCACAATAAGCACCAGTGGGCCGATTAATCTGGGCAAGAGCACTAAAAGGCATGGTCTGCAAAAATCACAATAAACAGAGACAGTGAGACAATGTGACAATCCTACTGCCAGTACAAGTTCCCCTGAAGCGAGGGACTGCCGAATAGTTGTCCTAAAGGCGCAATATCCAATAAGTATTTTATCTAATATACCTTTAATAGAATTAGGCGAAATATTCCATTTTGGTTGTATTCATTTACACTCAAATGTGGCTCCATTTCTTGCTTCAGACACCCTTTTAAGTAACATTACACTCAAATTTATTGAATAGCCATCAGTATTAAACTTATTCAAATTTGTAATTGTAAATTACACATGTAAGTTACTTACACGTGTAAGTTACATTTGTGAATGGACCTGAGTGAGTCCCACAAAAAGTGTTTGAGGGCTTTAAAGAAGTATCTGATATGCCATTTTAATTTTAATTTTTGGTGGTTTCTCCAAATGGTTGTAAACATTTTAATCCTGCATCCTCTTGAATAAAACAATTACATAGAGTCCCTCCCAAATAAAAAGCATATTTTCTCATAGTTATTCAAACTAAAGGCAAGCTAAAGAGTTTTAGGGAGAGTTGAAGGCACAACAATACATGTATGTTGTGTAAAAGATAGTAACAAGATAAACATTAAAAGTGAGCACACAAGGTAGAGGAACTTTTTAAAATAACTTGTCAGAAACAATGTTCCTAACTTTTTTCACAGCATCTGCCATATGTGAAACTGAAAATGTATTGTAAGAAAGGAAACCAAACTTTGTGTGTTGCTTTAATTTGTGTCAAAGAAATGTAGACATGACATGGTGTTCAATAATGCCATGTATTTTGCTAGAATTGCAATTCTCCAAATGTAATGCAAAGACAATCAAGATTTAATTAAAGACACAGGGTCCGACTCACAGAACTAACTTAAGACAAAATCCTAAACTTACTACTTTTGGTATTCACAGAATGCACTCACTACTTTTGGTATTCACTGAATGGATTTACGACTACTAACTTTACGTCTGCACTCGAGGCGGAGCTTGCGGCCCAGAGGTGGAGATTTCAGCCATGGCAAAATACCCACCTCCGAGCTGGAAGCTCCGCCTTCGAGCCGGAAGCTCTGCCTCCGGGCCGCAAGCTCTGCCTCCGGGCCGGAATTTCCAGCCCGAGTGCGGACGTAAAGTTAGTACTCGTAAATCCATTCTGTGAATACCAAAAGTAGAAATTGCACTCTGCAAATACCAAAAGTAGTAAGTGCACTTTGTGAATACCAAAAGTAGTAAGTTTAGGATTTTGTCTTAAGTTAATTCTGTGAATCTGGCCCAACGAGGCTAACATTATGCATACTTCTTTTAAGGACACTCAACTGCAGCACATTTAAAGAACTTAAACATAAACAATATAGACTTAGATCTCCACAGTCCATAAATAATCCTTGCTCGGAACACTCTTCCTCTTTAAATGCAGACTAAAATCCCTATCACATGTCTCTTCTTCTTCTTTTCCATCTGCTAACTTCTGTCCTCTCTACGAAGATTCTATAGATAATATCAAAATGTCACTTACTTCCAATTTAATAAAAATTTTCCTCTAAAATCATCTACCGTAATTATTTCTTTACTTTACTTAAACTACTTTATTAAATAAAAATCCATACTCCCTGTTAGTTCCTTATATCATTACTAATTATACTACCTGTTACTTGCCTCTCCTCCAATCCTTGTTAACTTATAACTATGTCCTATTTTTCTCCTTTATTCTTTTTTTTTTAAACTGGGTTGAGGAGGGTGGGATAATGTTAGCCTCTGTGTCTTTAATGAAATCTTGATTCTCTTTGCATTACATTTGGAGAAACGCCATTTCATTTCAATACCGGAGGCTATCATTATGCATGTTGAAAGACCTTCAACACCACATTTGAGACATTCATTATTGGCCGAAAATAGTGCTTAGCAAATGTCCCAGTATTAGACCAATATCCGCTTTCAGGATTTCTTCCAATCAACCACCTGCCATGTACACCTTATGTGCCTTTCTACCCCTCAAAGAATGTGTTTTAAATTTAACTATATCAATTCCTGCTTCCTTCATAATATATTTAACCCATCTTGCAGTATGTTATGTTATCTGAAATATATTTATATAGCGCATGGCTACCCCAGCAACAGGGCGTCCCAGCGCTTGTAGATAGGCCAGATGAACAGAGCATAGTGGCAAAAAGTAGCAGTTTGGCCGGCACCCGGGGTGCTGGCAATCCTTAATCGAGAAAAACAACCAGGTTTTGATTTGTTTCTGGAAGAGTAGATGGTCCTGTGTGGCGCGTACCTCTGGGGGAAGGGTATTCCAGAGCATCGGGGCCATGGACTTGAATGATTGTCCCCCAGCTCTGCTCCTTCGAACCCTAATGGTGCGGGCAAGGTGGAGGTCTGCGGAGCGAAGGGCACAAGTAGGGATGTAGAAGGTACCGAGTCCCTGCAGTTTTTGAGGTCCTTGGCCATGTAGGATTTTGTGAGTTAAACAGAGGGTTTTGAATTGAATTCTTTGTTTTATGGGCAGCCGATGTAGACGTCGTAAAATATGTGAGGTATGAGAGTGTTTCGGCAAGGAAAAAAGAGTGCGGGTGGCTGCATTTTGGGCCATTTGAAGTATTTTAGTAACCGTCCGGTTTGTGCCAAGCATAAGGGCATTGCAGTAGTCCAGATGGGTTAGGACCAGGGACTGGACTACTACCTGGCGGGTAGGTGACTCAAAGAAGCCCAGAATGGGCTTAAGGGAGTGAAGGCGGCTGTAGCAGGTGCCCGCCACTTTTTTTGCGTGGGGTTCAAAGAAGAGTGTGTTATCCATAAGGACACCCACATTTTTTACTTCCTTCTTTGGGATAGGGGGTGAGCCCAACAGAGGGGGCCACCAATGGTCATCCCACTTCTGTGGCTCGGGGCCGATCAAGAGCACCTCTGTTTTAGAAGAGTTAAGTTGGAGACAGTTCTCTGTCATCCAACTTGAGATGGCTAGAACATCTTCTTGAAATTTGGCTCGATCCGCCTCTGTATTATTAGAAAAGGTGAAGATAACCTGCGTGTCATCTGCGTACAAGATTAATTTAATCTTCTGTTCCCTGGCCAACAGGGCCAGGGGGCGGACGTACACATTAAACAGCGTGGGGCTGAGTGCAGATCCCTGAGGGACACCGCAGCTAAGAGGGAACCTACTGGATGAGTACCGTGGGGCATGGACCTGGAAGGAACGGTCAGCTAGAAATGACGCGAACCAATCCAGAGCTCCGCCACAGACCCCGATCTCCCCAAGTCGTTTGAGCAGGATCTTATGGGAGACCTATCGAAAGCCGCGCTCAAATCCAGTAGGATCAGTACTGAGGTGATACCCAGATCTTGTGAGGCCCTCAGTTGTTCTGTGACTGCCAAGAGGGCGGACTCCGTACTGTGTTTAGCCCGGAAGCCATTTTGAGATTCGCCCAGAATTCCATTGATTTCCAGGTATCTGGTCAGGGTGGAGTTCACATACGCTTCCATCACCTTGGCCAGACACGGCAAAAGGGAGATGGGTCTGAAATTTTCTGGCCGAGAGGGATCCATGGTGGGCTTTTTTAACAGGGGGACGACCTTTGCGTGTTTCCAAGAGCTGGGAACTGTGGCTGACTGGAGCGATCGATTGATCAGCTCCCGTCCCTCAAGCAGGATAGGGTCCTGAAAAAGTCTGAACGTTTCAGGTTTTACCGGGTCGTCTGGTGACCCAGACTTTACTTTTGAGGCCAGAAATTCCAGATCTGCCTGAGAGAGAAGTGGGAGAGTTCGAAGAGAGTATGGGAGGTTAGGTGGGCCTGTGACCTGGTTGAGGGTCATAGCCGGCATGCTGATGTTTAATGAATTATAGATTCCTTTTGCTTTATTGATAAAAAAGCAGGCCAGATCTTCGCATTGCGAGTCAGAGGCTAGTGTAGTGTTAGTTCCCTTAGGTACTTTGGTCATATCTTTTATTAGGGAGAAAATGGTTTTAGAAGGATTGGGGCTGAACAGTAGTCGCTGAACTCATTGCCATATGCGTTTTTACATATGAAATTAATAACTGTTCTACTCCATGAGCCCATGTTCCAACATCCTTTTTTCATATTCCATCAGACAATCAATTACACACAACTTTTGATTTTCTGGAAATCTGGTATAAAAGACTAACTCTGACATAGTCTTAGTTCTCTTTCACATCTCAAAAAGCAGTCTTTCTGGGCCATATATAATATTACTTACCTCCAAAGTGTTAACGTCAGAACAGCGTCTGCATGAAATCACCCATAAAAGAATTGCCAACTTCTCTAAAATCCTTTTAGTGTCCAAATACCTATTTACAGGCCAATCCTGGAAAAATTTGAAAACTTTATTCACATCCCACAGTACATCGTAGCATGCTCTGGGTGTTCTTCGCAACCTCATACTTTTCAAAATCCTACAAACTAAAACACTTCTACCAACTGATCTTCCATCCACCTGTGAAGGACCCGCATAAACTAGCGATCTGTAACAATTTAAAGTCCTATAACTTAATCCTTCCTCAAACCTTTCTACTAACACATTTACCACCTCAACAACAGGGGCATCCATTGGATCCTATCCCCTTTCTATCCACCAACTAGCCCAAATTCTCCAAATTCCTTTATACCTACCTCTGGTCCCTGGAGCCCAAGATTCCTCCAGTAATTCTGAAGCCCTGCTTGAAAGTCCTTGCAGACTTTTGTTTCTCCTGATATCTTCCAAACAAGTAGGTTCAACACCCCCTCTTGATACTCTAATCCGTCTCCATTCTTTGAAAGTACTTTTCCTGCCGGAATGAAAAATTGTGACAAACGCGCCATCTCCAGCACCGCTGGAAACCATACCTGTGAAATCCAAAACCAAATCACCAACGTTATGTGGCATCTCTCCTCTCTCACTTTCAAATGTACTCTATGCAACATAGCAAACAGAGGAAACGCATTAGCTCTCTTCCCTTTCCAGACCTGAAGAGATGTATCTGCTGCATTTGCCTCTAAATCCAGCATCCAACTGTAATAAATTGTTAACTGACAGGTCAATCTGCTTGCAAATAAATCCACCTCTAAAGGTCCTCATAACTTATTTCTCCTATAAAAAACTCTGCAATCCAACTACCAGTCGCTGTAATCTCTCAGATGACATGAATTCCAATCCTCTGATATATGCATCTCTCCCGGCAAGTATTCTGCTCTCACAGTTATCTTGTGTTCCAAGCAACATTTTTAAAACTCCTTTGCCAATTCTGCTAAATGGCAAGATTTGCTCCCTCCTCACCTGTTGAGGTACTCAACTGAAGACACATTGCCCATTTTTATCAATACCGTCTGTCCCTTCAAGTCACTTTTGAAACTCTTCAACGCAAACAATCCTGCAGTTAATTCTAGGCAATTTATATGTCTGGATCTATCTTTCTCAGTACACACTCCCCTGTCTCTAAAGCTCCCCATCCTCTCAAGTGTACATCTGTGTCTAATACAAAATTCGGCATGCAACCAAAAATAGCTCGTCCATTCCAAGCTTTCATTTTGTGCAACCACCATAACAACTCCCCTTTCGCCTCTGCAACTACTCTTATTTATCTCTGTACCAAAGACCTTTCCTCAGAGACTCTTCTTTCAACCTCTGCGAAGTACGATAATATACGGGCCATGGAAATATTGCCTGGATAAAGGAAGATAACAATCCTATCACTCAAGCAAAATGTCTTACGGATAAAAATTACCTTTTCAAAACCTGAGTAATTTCCTTCCTTATCATCCTTACCTTCCTCTCTGGAAGCTGAAGAATCAACTTCATTGTGTCCACTTTGAAACCTGAAAACTTCAATTCTTCATGTTGGCTCCAAAGCAGAATTTTCCCTGTTTATTATGAAACCTAATGACTCTAACAAGCCTATTACATCCTTCAAGTCTTTCTTCAATTTTTCCATATTCTGAGACATCAACAAAATCGTGTCCAAATACACAATCAAACGAACACCTCACTCTCAAAAATAAGCCATCACCCCTCTCATGACCTTTGTGAAACACGAATTTGCTGAAGATAGACCAAAAGGAATGCACTGAAATTGGTATAATTGATCCCTCCATCTGAATTGTAGGTATTTCTGCCTGTCTATATCCATATGGGGTCGTAAAATACACATTCTTCAACTCTAGCTTTACCAACCAATCCTTCTCCATCAACAAGTCCCTCAGACAATACATTCTTTACATTTTGAAGGCCTGTACACCAACTATCTGTTTAGCTCCCTTAGATTGATCACTGGTCTCCATCCCTTGTCTTTCTTTTTGACTGAAATATTGTGCCTACAAACATCTTCTTCTTTGCATATCGCAGCCCCTTTGTGCACCATTGACTCTATCTCTGAGTCCACTACTTTCTCTAATGCCTTGTCCACCACCAACTCTCTTGGTTCTTTCACCTGTGTGGAATACTTATTAGCTCTATATCATAAGCTGTTGATGCTTTCAAAATACAAGGGTATTATGTCAAATTTTCCCGCTCTCTTATGAACTCTCTCAAACGAACCCCTACTTTTCTTTGAAAAGAACAAGAAATTATCTCTGTACTCACCTTGATTTCCAGAATTCTGTCCCCGCGCACGAAAAAACCTTCCTCTTCCTGATCTTCCCATTCTTCCACAATTGGGATCGAAGATAGTGGAGCTCTGAAACCCTCTTCCTCTGTATTGTGTGTAATACTGGGACCTCTGCATACCCCAGCTAGCAGTGGGTCCTCTTCTACTAGCCCTTCCAAAACCTCAATTACCCAACACCTTCTGTGGACTTATCAAGTGCTGTGAATGTTGCCACATATTTTCCTACACTCTTCACAAGCCCCTCACCAAATAGTAAGCCTTTAGGATCATTGTGTGGCTCCTTTTGAGCCATGTCTCCTAGTTTAGGGGTTATTTTCATTAAAGTCGCCTTTCTCCTTTCTGACAACAAACCTGCGTTAGCATTTCCTAAGAACACCACTACTCTCTGGCTCCAATCCCTGAGTAGCTCTACATTACGTGGTGACTCTTTAATATGGGCCTCCTCCACCATATCCATAATTGTTGCAACTGGACCCATCACATCTAGGACTTTATCGTGGCAATTAACTCTGGATCCAAACTTGGCGTCATGCACACTTTCTCCTCAATGACTGGCCAAGAGCATTCTGCCCTTAACACCTGTCTTACCTCTCTATCCTAAGGTTTAGGTATCCATTCCTTTATGAATTTACCTACATGCTTTTTTGGCCACCAGTCCCCACTTCTAGGGTGTCTTATGTTAAAGGGAGAACACATCTCCTCATCTAGTGCATCTCTTAACACCTCAGCCAAAGAGATGTCCTCAAGATTTCCAAATTCATTATCTATCTCCTCATTCTCCAAATTAAATATATACTCATCCCATTCTTTTTAATTGCCTGGCATTACACTTTTTGTTCCCCTACTGTTTCCATGAAGGACACCATTCCTGTGTGTACCGCTTTGGACACCCAATCTTTGTGAGCCGTTAAAGACATTTTTTTTCTCATGGAATTCAGATCATCTTTTCCCGTCTTAGGAAAAAATATGTCTTCAACATGTTTGGTTTTTCTCAGCCTCTTTCCTACTATTCCTACCAAATTATCACCTGATTCACATTATTTTCTTCTTTTCTCTCCCAGGTTAGTAGTTACTGAATCCTGTATTTTATTTTCCATTTCTTACTGTAATTTTTCTCTCACCAAGTCCTCATCCAACTTACACTGCTACCCTGCTCTGGATCCATTCCTAAATCACACCTTGTTTTAATTAAACACAGTGCCTCTATTCTTTTCCCCAGAAAGTAAACCTTCCAAATTCACATAAAATATACCCTACAAAATCTTTCTCCTCACAGCATATATCAACTTTTTAATTCAAGGCTGTCCAATCGTTATAAAATTCACCAGACAGTTTCTCACCCAACTGTCAAAATTAGCCTATCTATATGCGCCTCCGTCTTTTAACTTAATTAAATGTATCTGGGCCCAATTCAAAATGGCACCAACATCTTGCGAGATATTTTTGCATGTCTCGCTGTAATAAATCCAAAAGCCAGAGGGAGACGGCAGCTGAAGAGGATCTCAGCCTCACGCTCCACATAGCGAGCGCTAAAATGAAGCTCTCCTCATGCTCCGTTGAGCGAGCATTTTAAACAACCTCTAGATATTTTAATGGTAAGTACAACGCAGGTGCTCGCGCTCAGGTCCGATCATTTTAATCCAGAATTTACAAGTTTCACAAAAATCCCTTAATTTTACGCTATTGAACACTAATCCTAATGACAGCGTTTCTATTAGTACTCTAACAAATACTTACATCAGATAAAATATACTGCCTCCATATATTAGAAGCATACTGTTTTCTTTTTTTATTAGAATTGCAATACCCTGCGATACCAACAGATTCTGAAGATAATTTAAAATACTTAAACAAACCCTTAAAACAATATAAGTTGTATTGACTGTTACTCTATAAAAACATACACATATTAAAGGTACTTTTCTGTGTCAGAGCAGCATTTAAAAGAGGAAGAGTGTTCTAAGCAAGGATTATTTCTGGAATGTGGAGTTCTAAGTCTAGATTGTTTATGTTTAACGTTCTTTAAAGGTGCTGCAGTTGAGTGGCATTAAAAGAAGTATGCATAATGGTAGCCTCTGGTATTGAAATGAAATTATCATACTTAGCTGTCAATTGCCCCTATGGCATGTGTGACTTTTTCAATCCTTCCGTTCTGGCATTTTACCTTTCCTTCCTGAAATGTCGGAGTCATCCAAACGATGTTAAAAGCAAAAATTCCTAAAATATGTGTTTTTCACTTAATAACAGGACTGACTGAAGTTGCTGTTCAAGACATGAAGCTGTTTGGCAGCTCTGAATATATTTCACAATTCACACAATGCACTTGAGTTTAACTTTTCAAAAGAACACTCATATACATGATTACCTCAATGTTGTTGGCAGACATGTCACTCTAAAATTGTTCCCAGCGTGAAATGAGGGGGTTCTACTTTTTGAATTGTTTGAAACCCCCCCTTTGGTGCCTACTCTCATTGAGGATATCAATGACAAAAGACGTTACTGGTGCCCTGTGCTAAGCACACAATGCCTCACAGCCACTCTGTTTTCTTTCACTAAAATAAAAGAGTGTCATAAAGCATGCTGCTTGTCTATGTTCTCCAGGGACCAGCTAAATGTATCTCTTAGCCAAAGCATGGCACGCACTCCCTGACGTCAATCCACGTCCTCGCGGAAGGGGGTTGGAGGTCTCACAATTACCAGACCATTGGTCTAAAGAGTCAAAGATATCTAGACTAGGGTCTACTAACTGTGGGATGACCCCTCTCTTTGGCGCGGCCCCCCCAGTAGATCCTTTTCTTGAATGGTTTGTTTAGCAAGGAATATTTCTCTGTAGAGGTAATCACTGGTAATTATGTTCAATTTACATTTTTATGTATTTATTTTGAAAGTTTTATAGATCATGAACAAAATCCTTACAGATATCAGAGCGCTTTACACACATATGGGATAAAAGGACAAAAGAGTGATTAACAAGGCGTTTTGTGCAAGAGGAGCAGAAGGTTATCAATGGAGAACAATGTAAGGTAACAAGGAACATAGGTAGTCAGGCCAGACAATGTAGTAAAAGGATAAATGATGAGTCTCGAGAATTCCTCAGCCTATATTCATGTGAATTTAGCCACGAGGATCGATTTTACTTTTTTTTTTTAAGATGCCGTGGAAGAGATAAGTTTGGTTTCTGGAGGGAGGGCATTTCAGATCCTGGGTGCCATCCCTGAGAAGGAGCGTTTATACGTTTTTTTCTTGTGGAATCTTTGTGGTTTCAAAGAAGATTTTCTGTGCTTCTTGTGTCTCTTTAACCACCTGAAATTGTCAATTTCTGAGTGAGGTAGCTGGGCGAGTTGTGGTGTATAGCCTTGTGTGTCATGCAAGCGATTTTCAGGTGTATTCTAGCTTCGTATGTCAGCCAGTTCAAGGATTTTAAGTCAGTGAGCGTTTTTTTGATCCATTGATAAGTCTCGCTGCAGTATTAATAGAAGCTCTTAGTGGTGCGGTTGTCGATATGGGGAGGCCACAGAGGGCGACACTTCCATAATCTATCCGAGGAATAGCTAGGGCTTGTACTGTGGTCTTGAAGTCATTGGCTGGGAGGAAGGGTTTCAGCTTCACCAAGGTATTGATTTGGAAATTAGCTCCCTTAGTGGCATTGCTGATATGATGTTGCATATTGAGATTGGAGTCGAGGGTTATGCCTACAGAATTATCTGAATCCACGATGGTAGGTTGGACGTTGAGTGCAGTTAGGTGTTTGAGCCAAGCCTGAGAGATGGGGATTTTGGCGGGAGGTGCTATTAGAAGGAATTCCATTTTTGGAGCGTTAAGTTTGAGATGATTCTTTGCCAGCCAAGTCTGTGTGTTCCTAAGCGTTGTGTTGAGTAGTTTGATGTCTTCAGGGGATTGTATTTTTAGGTAGAGCTGGGTGTCGTCTAGGTACATGTAAAATTGTACATTAGATGCTTGCAGCAGTGCGGTGAGTGGTTCCATGACTAGATGGAACAATGTTGGGGATAGGGAGGATCCTTGTGGGACACCTAGAGTTACTGGAACGGGTGAGGACATTGTGTTGTTGATCTTGAATTTCTGAGTCTGGTTATGCAGAAAGGAGGTAAACCACTTGAGTACTGTCCCTGATAGACCCATTCTGATATTCAGCAGATCGAGTAAGTTCTCGTGTTTGACGGTGTCAAAGGCTGATGAGAGGTCGAGTAGGATGAGGAGGCAGGTACCGTTCTGATCTAGGATTTGAAGCGCGTCATCAATTATGTGTGTCATGGCTGATTCCGTGCTGTATTCTGCTCGGAAGCCTGATTGGTGTGAGTTGAGGAGGTCAAAGTGTTCGATGTGTTTTGTCAGTTGGAGGTGTACACATATTTCCAGCAGTTTGGCCAAGGTAGGAATATTGGAAATAGGACGGTAGTTGTTTAGGTTGGTAGGGTCTGCTGTAGGTTTCTTAAGTATGGGCGAAACTTGTCCCACTTTGAGGGAGTCAGGGATGAGTCCTTGTTGAAGTGAGCTGTTAATAATTTTGGTCCAGAGCGGGAGAAGCAATGGGATGAAGTATTTTACAGCGTTTGCAGGTAGAGGGTCAGTGAGGTGATTAGAGGGTTTCAGGGTACTCTGAATCTTACCTGTAGTTTCTTCTGTGTAGGTATCAAAGGACGACCATGTAGCATTGTTTTTTGGTTCAATGGGTGTTTTGCTGAGGGGGCTGGAGTATAGGTTTAGATCAGTGTGGAGATCATTCCTGATGTTATCTGTCTTTAGGTTAAAGAAAGTAGAGAATTCTTCACAGGACCGTAGAGTGCTAGTTGTGTTATGTATTCGTTGAAGTTGTTCCTTGGATTGAGTTTTGTTTAACTCCAACAGTTTTTTTTGGATGTTTTTTTGCTTGTTCAAGCTGGTGGCTAAAGAAATCTGCTTTTGTGCGTTTGATTTTTCTAAAGTAGGCATTTCTCTTTTTCTTAAGTGTTTTAAGGTGCATAGCCGAGGGGGCTGATCTCTAGTTGCGTTCTGCCAGTTTCATGGCTTGTCTATCTTCGTTAAGCAGACCATCGTATCATGGTTTTGAGTTTTTAGAGGAGTCTCATTTTAACTGAAGGAGGGCAACCTCATTGATTATTGAGGTCATCGAGTTGAGGTAGTGGTCGGTGAGAGCCTGAACGTCGGAAACACCTGTAGGGGGTAGGAGAAAATTGTAGCTGGGAGAATGTAATGAGTTGGGATTGAGTTCCTTCAGGTCTCTTTTCCAGACCTTAAGTTTGGTGGATTGAGCCGGGTTGAGTTTAACATTTTCGTTGATGAAGAATGTGATAATGTGGTGGATAGAGCCTTTGTCATGAGTAGGGCTGTTGCAGATTTGGGTGAGGTCTAGAGCGCTGAGGAAGTTTTTGAGACTATTGGCCACCGAGTCGTTGTGATCGTTCCAGTGAAGGTTGAAATCACCAAGGAATATTTGTGTGTTTTGTCGTCCAGAGTTCGTTGTGATCATGTCCATGAGTTGTTCAGTGAAGGTGAGGTTGTCCCCTGGTGGGTGGTAGATAACATGTAGAGAGCATACTGGATTGCCCTCGCTGTTGACGTCGAGGCAAATGTGTTCACAAGAGGAGAATATAGGGGAAATGGCTCTAGTTACTGAGAGGTCGCTCCGATAAATGTATGCGATTCCACCCCCTGTCTTGCCAGTCCTATCCAATCTGATGATGTGATAATTGGGGGGTACTAGAATGTCAATGAGTGGCGATGAAGATTCTGTTAACCAGGTTTGGGTGAGAATGGTCAGGTCAAGATCCAGTGCGTTGATGAGGTTGGCTATGTCAGATGCATGTCTAGAGGCAGATCTACAGTTGAGTAGTGTGCATTTGAGCCGCGGAGTGACGAGGGAGAAGGAGGGGTCTAGAGTGAGGGAGACTTTTTTAAGGTTATTAGGAAGAGTACCTCTTTTGTTTTGTGTGGGGGACCTATGCGGGTTGGGGTGGATAGTGGTGATGGGAAGGTGTGTGGTGGCTATGTGGGTCATGAGAACGGGATCATAAGAATGTAGGAGGGAGCATATGTTGTACCCCGAGAGTGGATTGATGGTTTGCCGAGGGCGGGTGGCAGAATTACGGGCGGGGATTGAGGTCCAGTAAGGAGGGTTTTGTTTGCGTGAGTGTGTAGGGTGGGTGGGGGACTTGTTAGGTAGAAGGTTACTGGTGGGTGAGGTGTGCCTGGGTTGATTCTAATCCAACTCTTTGAAGGTATGAAGATCCTCTTTAATTTGGAGAAGGGTGGACATAATCTTGTCCAAAGTGGTGTTAGAAATGTAATATATCATCCATAAGCTGATAGCCAAGTGGAATGTGTTTAGAGAATCAAATAAGAAATTCAAATAATGGTGGTTAATAGAATGAATGTAAATGTAGCAGTACTGTTGATGTTATAGACAAATAGATGTACTTGAAGTGAAAAACTACATTGTGGACACTTCCAGTGCTTTTGCTAGTAATTACCAAAATATGACTCTTTCATACCCCTGTGGACACTGAGCATTTTTCCATCCACACAATTTGTATCCATCTGTACACTCACTGAATCACTCAAGCTTTGATCCACCCATGCACTTTGTCTCCCATTAATCAATACACACACCCCTTACACATTCAGTCATTCATTCATTCTGTCATCAATCCATGTGAGCACTCACACACCCATCAATTTGTGCACTGGCTAATTCATCCATGAATACATCCATTAATGTATCCAACTGTTGTCTCGTTTTCACTTTCAAGCACACAATCGTGCCAATTTATGTAGAGCCTTCAGTATGCAGGTGCCAGTCCTATTGGCATTGCCATTGCTTGTTTATTTATCATTTGATCTGGTTTATGGATAACACGAATGCTAAAAGGATTGCACAACTGAGACACGGACCATCTGTGAACATCCAACCCCTGCCAAGAGCAACAGGACAATGGCTTCGGAAGTGCTGTAATGTGTCTGAAAACGGAATACTCCAATTTGCTCTTTTTGGCACAACAATGTACTCACTTAAATGTTTTGACTGCGGAGCTCCTGAAGCGTCCTTGTGTTTTGGCACACACATGGTCCAGATACCTACAATGCATCGTTTTCAAATGAAAATGTGACCACCAGCGCAGAAAGAGCAATGCAGGAAGGCATTATCTAAACTCACTTAGACAGGGCATCAGGTACAGTGTTCACGGTTTAATGCCAGTTGCATCGTTCGTGTGATTACAGACACCTCCCGATCTGCATGAACACCTGGCTTTCATGGGCATTCTGATACTTCTATAAATACGTTAAATACCGGCCAGATGGCGGCCAAAGCAACATTCAAGGGGAAAGCATTATGCTAAAATGCTCTCAACTTACGAAATTTGAGACAATGCTCTTCATTTTTCCAGTTCAGTAATTGATGGCTCGCGTCGGAGTTTTGGCATGCGCTCCAAAAACACTCTGGACACTAACTTCCAAAATATGTCAGAGAATGTTGTAATCTGTTTTCCTAACATAAATACAGTATATCCCTGAATTGTATTAACGAAGCCATTGTTAAAGCAGTACTAATTTAGGTTTATTTTACACCTGACCATGGGAGGAGATTTTATTCTAACTAGCTAACTACTGCTTTTGCCTTGGGGCGCTTTATTAGGTGTTTTCGGAAAAGGGCACTCTAATTTAAACAAGCATTTACAATGCAATAGGTCTCGCAGCATTACAGTTTGAGTTACTGGCATTGTAAATGACAATGCTTTGCATTAATAATTTTTTTTAAATTTGCAATTGGTATATAAACATTGTTTGTGAATGGTTAGCTGTTGCTTATGCTAAGCAAAGTTGGCAGTAATATACGGCCACATGCATCATCGGGACATTTTGCGATTCCTTATTTGCGAAAAATAGGGAATCGCAAATAAGGAATCGCAAAATGGGATGCACTAATTTATTCACATAATTTTTGCGATTCGGTGAAAATCGCAATTTTTACCGAATCGCAAGGATTATGCAAATTCTAAATTGCGATTTCGCAATTCCCATTGATTCCTATGGGCCTTTTGGCCCATAGGAGTCAATGGGAAGGCATTTACAAATTGCGAATTTGAAAATGCGATTCGCAATTTGTTAATGCATTCCAAGGGTGCAGAGGGGGGTCCAAAGGACCCCCCCCCTGCACCCCTGAAATGTATTTTAAAGTGAATGTTTCACAGACACATGTCCTAAGGACATGTGTGTCTGTAACATGAAAGTTTAAAAAATGCATTTTTGAGCATTTTCATAACTTTTCGCAAATTACCACGAGGTTCAACCTCGTGGTAATTTGCACCCCCTAATTGCTAATTCGCAATTTGAAAAACAATCATGCATTGCTTTTAAGGAATCGCAAATTTGCGATTCCTTAAAAGCAATCGCATTTTTGGAAATCGCTAAAAATAGCAATTTTCACAAAAAGGAATGATGCATCCCAAAAACTTATTTAGGAATCGCAAACGGCCGAATTTACCGATTCGCACCGTTTGCACTTCCTAAATAGGTTGATGCATGTGGCCGATAGAGTGCTAGTCTTGCTTGTTATAAGCATGCCGATTTAAAGCGCTCTGATACCTGCGGGTAAAGTTTGCGCTATATAAAAGTGAAAACGAATAAATAAATAAAAAAGCCTACCTGTACCACGTCCGTTCTTATTCTGCGATGCCACATATCTTTGGGTCCCTGTATTTATTAACTGCACCACCACGAAGCACTACATTGGACAAACCATACTGTGTGGAGAGGCTCTCCGGGATTTCTGAGGGCGGCATGGGGCCAGACAGAAGGCAGCAATGTGCTGAACAAACTCTTACAAACATAAGCAGAGCCATCATGTAGGTTGAGACCGGCACAGAACTGGAGACCACATGTGCACCCCTTTTCTGACAAGGCAGGCTTTTCATGGTTGACATGTTGTAGGTTTAATACATTTTTCTGAAATCTTCACTAGACATGGCACGTGGTCACTGTTTTTTAAGCTACGAAGAGATCTTGATAAAATAGAGTACAGCGCCTGCACTTTTAAGCGAGTTTCTGCCAAAGCAGCTGAAATGCTGCAAATGTTGCTGAAAACCGTGCCCTCTAGGGATCGGTCTTGCACTAATGCACTATAAAACAAGTAGTTATTGTAACTGTGAATAACAGGGACCTTTTTCACTGCATGTTTCTGAATGTCATCAGAGACAAGGAGAGGGAATCTCGAGTTGTCTATGATGCCACTGAGAACCCCGAGGTGACTGCTCAAATCAAGATATTAAATAAAAATACCAGGCCTAATGCCACCTTTCCGGACCACCCTTCTCCACCCCCACCTCATCCCAGTCCTTTTCCTGAGCCTCTGCTTGAGTCGGAAGCGCACTCACAGCAGCGGTGGGGAAAGCCTGTCAGCACGGACGGTTTTGTCCTTGCAGCGCAGTTCTGCAGAGTTGACGTGCATAAAACAAAGTATGGGAACTCTGATCAGTGCCACGGGGGGTGGGGAGGGGTCCTCGAATGTGGGAACGAGGCAATAAGTATGGGGACTGTTTCGGGTAGGGGAGTAGGTGACTGAAGCAGACACATCACAATGCCTGCGTTTGTCCCGCACTTGGCTCTTTGCAGAGGCACCTTCCTGCCGTTCCCGTGCCACGCTAGGGTCGCTATGGATAAACAAAGGAGGAGCAAACCCTTCCTCGTGTGACGTCACAGCAGTGGATAATCGCTTTGGTTTCACACTGTTGTGACGTCATTCAAGCGAATTAACATATTCCAATCTGGGTACTCACAATAAAGTAGACGAGTTGGGCACTGGAGATGCAGAACTGACCGGGGTGGGGTGGGGGGGGGGCCGAGGGTTTGTGGTTGGAATGCAGATCTCTTTTTGAGATGATTACGGCCACCTTTCTCGTGATGGCCAGGGCATTATCTGTACTGGGTTAATGAGCGCAGAGAGGAGCCGGGGTAACGCGGAGTTTAGCTCATTTCGACAGGTTTCGGGCGTCTTACTCACTCATTTCCTCTAACAGACCTCGATGCGGCATCTTTACTTTCCGGCCGGAGGGCCCAAATACAAAAATTGTTTAATAAGAGCACTCGGAGCGAGCATATGGCTCTGTGTGACTTCACAGCGCGAGGCAAAACCAACATCCTCCAAATTTACAAACCAGAAGTTAATGGATCACGTCAGAAAACCGGGTATCGTGCACGTTTGTTCAAAAGGCGCATGGGCATAGTCACAGGCAGACGCTCGCTCCGTCCATTCTGTGATACGGAGAGGCTGGTCTGGTCCCAGAGTGCACGGAAGTAAGGGAGATTAGTAGATCATGAAAACAAGTCAAAACGAAACCTAAGAGCCGCGCGCGTGAGCTTCTACCGTAGACAGCTCACGTCGCGCGGCTCTTAGGTTTCGATTTCCAAGGCGCATGGCAGAGTCGCGCTCGCACACATGCGCGCTCACGAGGTCAAATCTGACATCCGAGACTGAAAGCGCGTGCACCTCCCGGTCCCAGCGCGTGCACCCCCCCATATACAGTATACTAAAGTATACACGAGGTCCGTTCGCTACGCTCGACCTAAAAAGCATCTTTTAGCTGGGGTGTCTTCTGATCATCATTTTTTACTACAACACCTAAGCTTGCATCTGATCTTGGGGAACAGCATAAACTGGCATGATTCTGCAACTAGCCAGACTATTGAAGCATCTTCAAAAGCAGTAGTTTTGTAGATTTTTTGTTTATTTGATACTATTCACCTGTGGGGTCACTCATCCAGACTTGCTATTTATCTAATCATTTTTTAATATGACATACCCAGGTCAGGGCTTTAAGTGGGCCAGGTCCGACCCGGTCTCAGACCCGGTAGTATTTAACCCCTCCTATGCTCATGACGAGCTCAGCTCGTCATGACCGTTAGAACGCTCAGGTGCGGGGCTAATTCCCCTCCTGTGCTGAGCGTTCTAAAGAAGGGTGTGGTCGGCAATCGAGAAACGTGGCTCATGACGAGCTCAGCTCGTCAAGAGCACTGAGGCGCTGTGCGCACCCTCCCTCCCCCCAGCACAGCAAGGGGAATCGGCCCCGCAGCCAAGGGGATAAACACGAACATCGAAAAAGGTCCCTTTTGGGCCCTGTATTCATGTCCTTATCCTTGCATGCAGAAACACTGATCGGCTTCTGAACAATATGTGTAAAATTGTTAAGGTAATGTGGTTCATGTTTATATTTCACATGTTTTACTTAATCTTGAATTTTCTAATAGTGTTTGATTTTTCCAGAATGTTGTTTATGGTATTTTTGTTTCAGGCGGCATATTATTTTTTTTATAGTGCATGCTTTGAAGGGAGTCACATCTAGGTGTTTGTAATAGGCCATGACTGAGTTGTGACTGAAGGCAGTGCGAGTTTGTCCGTGGTCAATAACGGTGTTCACTATACATGGTCATCCAATCCTTGGCCTCTCTGCAAAGTGCACAGAGCAATGATCACCTCTGCCAGTTGCAGTTGTGTTCCTATGCAAATTTATGGGTAGGATAGCACACTATGTGAATTTTCGTTTTCATTTTTAAGCCAAGCCTTTAATTATACAGGCCACCCGCTTTAGGGACCCCCCCCCCAAGTACTGCAACTACGCACCAGTACCTCCCCATCAAAGCATAATCTCTGTCATTTTCATTGATATTTACTGTCACCCAAATCAATGCAATTCATTTACACGTGTTTTTCCCAGACAGTAGTATGAACACTTTTTTGCCATGATATCTTCATGTTGTAAAGGAAGCCATTTAACACTTCCTGGTCCTTTTCCATGCGGGATGGGTGTATGTAAGTTGTTTACATTCAATGTAAATAGTCTGTTTTCATGTTTCAACTTCTAGTTCTAAGTGACTTCCAGTTCTAAATGGCCTTTCTTAGGATTTGCCGGAGAGGATAGTCTGTCACAAACGTGGTGCATGGCCTGTCCTTAGTATTACAAATGCATTCTAGCCTATGGCACTTGTAATATGGTGAACACAATATCTGCATTGTTTTGACAGACAATCCCATCTGCCAAACTCCAAATAAAGTCCCATGTTTTCTTAGAAAATTACGTGTGTCCTTGATGTAGCTAGCAAATTCTCTAGTAAAAGATTGTTATGAATCGCTGACTGCAAAGGGTTAGGCTGACAAGTTAATTATTGGTCTCAGTATGTTTATGTGTTTTAGGTACACTATAAAAGACTGATATCACTGGATGTTGGTTGAATAGAACTTGTCTAGTTTTTCAGCTCACCATTCTTTACCAAGAGATACATTCAGAATTACTTTCAATTGTTTCTTGCATCACCTAACAAGATCACCAGGTAGTCTTAGATTTTATTTATTTATTTCATTGAGTTTATTACTGTGTTTTTTATAGCACAAGCACAGACATGACCCAAGTGGGTGACAGCACGCTCTACATAGTGGAACAAGACCATTAAAGAGAAGGAAACAAAAAAGTGTTCTCCATTAGAGAACTGAACTGTATTGATTCAAAGGCATTTAGAAGGTTAGAGGCTAAGCAGAGAGGGCATAGTAATCATGCATAGATTAAAATGGCCTGAGTGGGTGCACAGTAAAACTATGCAGAGGGTACAGAGGACAAAAAATAACTTTATATCTAAGAAAGTGTCAGCCAGTATGGGTATTTTTATTTATTCCAGCAGGATAGGATCCCTGTCTTTCATTTCATCCAGGATTTAGAGGATTGGGATGAATGAGAGAGTGGAGGAAGAGGATATATTGATAGAGGTATAGGGTGAGACATAGGGTAGTGCATTGGAAAGAGTAGTAGAAAGAGGTTTGAGATGAGTCACAGTTGAGGTAGAAGATATATTAAGAGAGGTATAGGGTGAGAAATAGGGAAGTGCATTGGGTATGCTGAATTTGCAGAAAAGTAATATATATCTAAATCCAAGTACATGGAAGGTATATAGATGCATAAAACAAGTAAGTATATGTAGATTAAAGATGCAATATATAAATTGCAGCTTTCAAGTGTTGTAATTACAAGTTCATTTTATTAATTTGTTTACAAGAAATGTTCTACACGTTTACACAAAGTGATACACATATATAGATACATATCTCTAGTACAAAAAAAATGCTTATATACAGAGGGATATGCTGCATATTTCTGTTTGCGTATGGTGCCTATGTAGGGAAGAGCCAACTCTTGAGTAGTTTTCTGAAGATAAGGTGGTTGTCTGTGAATCTTATGTTGGGGTGTAAAGAGTTCCATAGTTCGGCTGCTTGAATGGCGAAGGATGTGCCACCTATGTTTTTTTTCTTGTATCTTGGGATTTTAAGTTGAGGTGCCACTCTAGAGCGGAGGCTTCTTTTTTGAATGAGTTTGGTGATTTTATTCCTGATGAAGAGTGGTCCCGTTCCATGTATCACTTTGTGGGTGATACAAAGCAATTTGAACGTGGATCTTCTGGCAGTCGGTAACCAATGCAGGGCTTTCAAGGCAGGGGAGAAGTGGTCACATGGTTTGATATGTAGGAGTAGTCTGACAACCGAGTTCTGATCCATTGTAGTCTTTTCATGGTTGTTAAAGGTGATCCGTGGTAGAGGCTATTCGCATAATGGAGTTTGAACAGAACAAGGGAGATGGTAGCTTGGACATTGTGTGGAAATCCTAAATGGCGGAAGATTCGTCGCAGAATTTTTATAGGAACAAATCTTGATCTTACTAGTTTGTCCACTTGGGCATTCATCAATACCTTTGAGTCCATGGTCATTCCAAGGTTTCTTACTTCCTTCAATACTATATGCAGTGATCCCAGTTCATCAGACCAGGCGGCGAGCGGGTCATAATGTTTCCAATCGCCACACGTAAGTATTTCTGTTTTGGAAGCATTCAATTTGAGATGCCTCCACGTCATCCATTTTTCCGCGTCTCTGAGACAACTGAAAATTGTAGAGTTTCCAATGTCTTTGGGGCATTGGAGTTGAAGGAGTATTTGCTTGTCATCTGTATAGTTATAGCACATGAGGTGGAATTGATTGATCAGTACCACTAAGGACTCCATGCAGATGTTGAAAAGCATGGGCAAAATGATTGAGCCTTGAGGGACCCCTGCTTTTGTGGAGTACGGTTTGGACAAGAAAGGTGAGGTATGGATAACATTAGTTCTGTTGCGAAGGTAGGATGTGATCCAGTCGAGAGCAGTCCCCTCTATGCCAGCTTCGTAGAGTCTTTGTATTAGAGTGTCATGGTCACCCATGTCAAAGGCAGCTGAGAGATCAAAGAGAAATAGCACAGCAACCATGTTGCAGTCAACTGTGTTCTTCAGGTCATCCCAGATGGCAAGAAGGGCAGATTCTGTGCCTCTTCCTGGACAGAATCGGGGCCACTGTCTGGTTACTGCCTGAAAGACTTAAAACGGTGGTAGTTTTGAACAAATTCCTTAGTAAAGAGTAGTGAAAACTAATTGGTAATAGATAAAGAAGCAACTAATAGTGCTTTTATGAATAAATATGTGAAAAAATTGGAGGGAAGGCTGTATATATCTAATGCTTTACATTATTTATTTTTAAATATGGATGTCTTCATACCATAAGTCAAGAAGAAAAAGATAGCCTCCATGCCCCATAACTATGCAATAGAATTTTGCAGACTTCTGAGTCACCATGTTGAGCAGGACAACTGGGTTAGATGGACTCCCTATTGAATTGTATTCCCTGCAAATTTTCCTGAATTTTCAATGTTCTGTGAAGTTTATAGTTGTGTTGTAGAACCACATCTAAAACCAGTGTCAATGAAGATGACACTGAATTTATAGATGATTCTGCAACGAAGATGCCAGAATTCGAAAAATTGCCAAGGATTAAGAAGATGTTGTAATTCCTGCTACATATCCTAGAGCTAATCATTTTAACATGTAATCTCTATTTGAGTTTGCAAGGTATAGTCCCTAAGCGTTTTTAGTGCTGTCAAAAATCTGTAATGACTTTGGATGCTAAAATGTTTGGGGCAAGCTAAATCTAATACGTTTTAAATTTTCTCCTACTGGAAAATCGTGTACAAAAGGTTGCGGTAATTAAGTTCCTGGTTCTTTATTTCTTATGACAGTTTCAAATAAGTTAATTAAAAATATAATAACCCCACTTATGTCCTTCGGCCCCTTTCACAGGAGGAACTTCCAAGCTTCACATCTCACCCCTTTCATCACAACACCTGTGTACCTCCTCCTGACTTTTTACTCAGCTCTTTTTATGGTGGTTTATCCCCATTGCCCCACCTGTGCGCTTCACCTATAGATGTTCACATCTCCTCTCAAGCATACTTACCTAGGTCATCTGACCACCTTCACCTTCAACAGCTATCCTTCTATTTTTTTATTTTTGTGTGCCCCTTCCTCTGTCGTCGGGAACCCTGACTGCAATAATCTTAAAGATTGTTACTGCTGCTGGTACTTATTTTAAAATGTGGAACTTTTTTGCAATTTTGTTTGTCTCCATGACATTTTTCATTATTGCTTTCTAGGTCCAGATTTTTTTTATTACAGTTTTTCTGTAGTTTCATTTGGTTTTTTACTTAATCTATACCAATTTTAAGTCCAAGAAGAATCGTGGGATTCGAACTACCGCTGTCTTCATATATGGTCCTTCACAAGGTTTGATTAGATATTTTTGGGAAAACAAAGTGAATGCTGTGATCCTGCAAAGAACATGGTAAAAGATATGGTTTTTTTGCAGGCCATGCAAGTTACAAATCTGGTAATTTACAAAAGCAAAAACAGAGCTGCACCACATACGGAGTTAAGAGGCAATGTGTTACAATAAGGTATAAGACAATTTGTAAATAACAACTTCTGGTGAATCCAGTTGTGTTTCTTCAATTTATTGCAGAATCATTTGAAATTCATAAAAACATCAGCCAACGCGTTTCATCGAGTAAAACCTTGAACTTCTTCATGGCGGAAATAATTTGATCTTAGGTGACTGTGAAAAGTGAATTCTCTCTCATTGTTTCCTGGTGAGAGCAGATTACATGATTCTCTCTTTTAAGTACCCTGAGTACCCAAATGCCCAAATTCAATGTGGAATGTGAGAGGAAACACGCTTGCTTTGCCTTCCCTAAGTCCAAGAAGTTAGGATCCTTTTTTTCTTTTTTACACAAGGAGAGGGGGGCCAAGCAGCCTCCCTCCAGTGCCAATTTTGATCCTGGAGACCCCATCCCCAGGGCAAAAGGAAAGGGGGTCACACGGCCCCTCCCCCTTGGCTGATTTTAGCTTTGGGTACACCCCTTCCCCAGTTTGAGTTCTGTGTAAATAAACCTGTATTTTTCACACAGATCCTAGAGTGTCCGCATTTCTTTTGGTGTCAGTCTTATTGGCAAACAGCAGGGATTCCTCTTTCCATGGTTAAGCAGTACCTTAGTTATTTTTATCAGATCTCTTGCATACCCCAGCTCTCTGAATCTTGCTATCATCTCTTGTTGGCATAATAACATATCTTCTTCTTGGCTGCAGTTCTGCCTCATTTGTTGAATCTCCCCAAAAGGGATGCTAGCTTTCAACTTTTTGGGGTGAAAGCTAGTTGAAAGCAGTATTGTGTTACCAGCTGTCTCCTTTCTGAATAGTTTTGTTTCAATCCTACCACCTTCAACAAAGGCCTCTAAGTCTAGTAAACTGGCTTTAGTGTGACTGATCTGACTCCGGAACTGTGGGTGCAAGCTATTGTTGTAGATTTCCTTCACAAGAAAATTGGTGCTCTTCATGGAGCCCATCCAACTGCCAAACAAGTCATCAATAAATTGTGTCCTCAATATCATTTAGTCATTCCATGTAGATTTATAATCATTGAGGAGCACCTGTTCCTCCCACCAGCCCATATGCAAACAAGCCTACCTTGGGGTGAAACAGGTGCCCATTGCTTTGCCCCTAAAGTTGTTGAATATTTCATTATTAAAAATGTAGTCATTATTTTCTAGGCACCACTTAATCGTTGATAATTTCATTTGGGTATGCTTGTACAAACCCAAAAGCCGACCCTTAAGGAAATGCTCTAAGGCATGCAGCCCATCTTGATGACATATGCTTGTATACAATGTGGTTACATCTAATGTCATTAAAAGTAATCATCTTGCCAGGGCCTGTCATAACTTCTCTTAAGGAAATCCTCTGTGTCCTTGATATATGATGGCAAGTTCCCGACAAGATCTTGCAGAAAGAAGTCAATGTTTTTAGATATGTTTTCAAACAGACTATTTCACACTGATATTACTGTTATTCTAAGTGGTTGTAGAGGATTTGTATGCACCTTTGGTATCAAATAGAAAATTGGTCTTTTCGGATAGTCATTTCTTAGGAACAGATATCCATTCTGATTGACTAAACCAGCATCTCCACTTAGTTAGGTCACTGTGAAAACTGATCCTGGCTTGGCTCGCGTTCCCACAGCTAATCCTAGGATAGCACAGTGTAGTAGTCAGTTGTTTATAAGCTTCTGTTTGGACATATTCATTGACTATAGAACGATGTTACCCCCTTTTTATGAATTTCCAATGGCCAGCTCTTTTTTCGGCCTGCAATTTGCTCATTACATTGCTATATTTTTTTGTCTGGGGTTCCACTTAAATTGCCCTTTGATCATAGTGATGTGCAGTCTTTTCACTCCATCTATGATCAAGTCATTGAATATATAAATTGAATCTCTTGGTGTCACTGGGAGAAAAGACAATGGCAGTTTAAAGGCTGTATTGGTTTTTCCATATTCATCAAAGAACAGTGTTTCAATTATATTTTGTCTGTTAGGGGTTCTATGATGCCTAAAGCTTCATTTTCCATTTCCTTCAATTCTTTCATGAGTTGAAGATCTACTGATCAGTATTATTTTATCTACTTTATGTTAGTAATTGTAAATAAATCTTGTGGGAGGCTGGACTCCTCAACCCCTTCTTTTTATAAAATTATTTTCAATTTACATTTTTTATTGGAGGGAGACCCCCAACCCTCCCTTTTAAACATATTTCTAAACCCCCTTTTTTAACCTTACTAACCTATATCTGTACTCCTCCCTAAACCCTATAAATACCCTTACCATCCTATACCTCTACCCAAAATACCCAAAAATACTCTTACCACCTTATACCGCTACCCATTCCTAAACCCTAAAAATACCATTATCACCTTATACCTCTACCTACCCCTAAACTCTAAAAAAAATACCCTTACCACCCTATGCCTCTACCCACCCAAAGTCTAAAAATGCCTTTTCCTGCCGATACCTCCACCCACCACTAAACCCTAAAAAATACCCCTACCACCCTATGCCCTTACAGACCCCTAGCCACTAAAATACACTTATCGCCCTATACACTTACCCACCCTAAACCTTAAAAACCCTGTACCCCAACCCACTTCAAACCCTAAAGGTGCCCATACCTCTGCCCACCCCATGCTCTAAAAATACCCTTACTACTCTATACCTCTAGCCACCCCTAAATCCAAAAAGATATCCTTAACACCTTACAACCTTACCCACCCCTAAACCCCAATATATATATATATATATATATGTATATATATTACCTACTGGCGGTCGCCAGTAGGTATATATAGTTAGGATTTTTTCCCTATGGGATTTTTGAAAATTCTATGTCTAATAACTTTGGTGTTTGTGGACGGAATTGGCTGAAATTTTCTGGAAAATGGAACATTTTGTTTCTGAGCAGCCCTTGAAAATTTGGGGGGGGTTCGTCAAGGGGGGGCCGAGAAAAAAGGGGGGTCCCAAAACGTGTTTTTAACATTGAGTTTTCCATAGGGCGGTTGGCCTCACTTTTAGCCCGAACGGCTGAATGGATTTGCACGAAACTTGGCAAAATTGTAGGGACTGGTAGCCCGATGTGCCTTTTTTAGGTCTCAATATATGTGCTCCAGTGGATTTTGAGAAATTAACGTTTAAAAAAAGATATATATCTGTAAGCGCGCTCCGGTCCGCGCCCCGGTTCGCGGACCGGGGCGCGTACCGGAACTTCGCGTAGCGAAGCTGATTGGCTCTCCGGTGTCTGTCAACATTCTAAACAGTCCGTAGCGGCCGCCATCTTGTCTCTCGGTAGGATTGAGAGACAAGAGGAGGCCAAAACAAAGGGGGAAATGACCATAAGGGGGCATAGTAGATCCTCCCTGACCCCCAAGGTTTAATGTGGAGGCTTTAAAAGGGCCCCGCGGGGCAAAAAAATATATATATTTTTTTGTTTTTTTTGCGTGGGTAGCGCCCGGTACGCGAACCGGGAAGCGTTCTGGGCAGCGTACTACAATGAAAAAAGAATGAGAGACTTTTCAAATGCAGTATGTTAATTGATTGTTGGTTTTGTTGATTATTTTTTATTTTCTTTATTTTTTAAGCATTTTTTTTTATTGTGATTGTGTTTCATAATTTATTAAACTTTCTAACATTTCATTGTCAGAAATTTCATAATTATCATGGAATATACATTGTAGTCTCTGAGGGTGTAAAATGTCCTCATTTGCAAGGAGGTTATCTACTGCTTGTACACATTGCAGTAGTTCTTTGTCTAAAGTTTCATCGAAAAATTCAATATCATTTTCATCAATGATTTCTTGGCTGCTCTCTTGCAGGACAATTTGAAATTCAACTTTCTGTTCGCCTTCCATTTTGCCTGAAATTTAGATTAAAAAAATATATATTAGTAGAGATAGGGCACTGTTGGGATTAATTTTAGATAGGCAGTTTTTATCAGTGAATTTATCTTTGGGCAGTGTATAGTATCAGAGTGGAAGTAGGAATATAAAAAAGTGTATGTGATTTAACGTAAGTAAATTCATAATTATACAAGAGAAGCCTAACTCCATCCATAACTATAACAGAGAAGTCTATCTAAATCTATAACTACTACAGAGGGATAGTATATAACTATCAGAAAAAGTTTACCATATTAACTTATAGTGCACAATATACTTCAGTTTTAAAAATAAAAACTTACCTTTAGAAAGAAGTTGAAGGAATTAGTGAAAATACTATTGAAATGTACACCAAGAAGTAGTAGTCAAAATGGCTGTGTTTTCTTCTCTTCCTTTATATATATTCAGGTATATAACCAATGAAATGTCAGGTAAAAAAAGTAGAAAATGAAAGTAACATATTAATTGGTTGTCAATTCCAACACTTCAGATGTGTTTTGTGAAGTAATTTACCTCAGGGTATTTAGAGAGGTCTACAGGCTAAATGACTAAATGGAATTCCAATCAAATTTGTGAAAATGGTAGGGATTGGTATGTAGTATGAGCTAATCTATATTTGGTGAAATTGTCTCCAGTGGCTTTTCTGTGAACTACTTTCCCACCTTTTTTGATGGTGCGCTTCCCAGGGAGCGACCCGGTACGCGAACCGGTGAGCGCCCCGGTACGCGAACCTTAAGCGTTACGGGAGTCCACCATTTTGTGTTTCGGTCGAATTAAGATACAAAATGGAGGGCAAATAATGTTCAGAATGGGTAGAAGGGGGCACGGTAGACTTATCTTGACACTCTAGGTTTTGTGAGGGTGGCTGAGGAGGCTTATATGTGTGGAAAAAAACCATTTTTTTTTAAAATTTCGCGAGGTTAGCTCCCGGTTCGCGTACCGGGTAGCACCCCGGGGAGCGTACTTTGTTGAAAATTAGTGAAAAATGTTAGAGTAAAATAATAATTGTGAGTGATTAGATGTAGGGTAGCTCTGAGAAGAGCTTTTGGGTTTATGGTACATTTAGGTACTTATAAGTAGGTACCAATGCACATTCTTAAATTCAGAGTGAAAACTCTGTTGCCCTCATCTGAGAAGTGAACTCCATCTCCTCTGTAGATATCTTGCATGTAGTAACGCAAGTTATTGTTGTACAGGGAGCCCATTCCATGGTCTCTCATGTAAGCTGAAACAGATTTGTTTACATGCTTCCTCGACTTCTCAATTTGTGGACAAAATTGGTTTGACCACCTCCATTTCTGTCTTTGGCATATATTTGAATATACCAAGGCAGTCTGAGGAAAAAGTGCCATCAATTGCTCAAAGGTGTCCTTTAAAAGCATTTCCAGACCTACCCCAGTCAAAGTGCCCAAGTCATTACCTCCACAGTGCACAATTAACAGGTCAGGTTTGGGCAAATGCATAAAGGTTTTCACCAATGGTATCAATTGGTGACATTTTAATCCTCTGTGGCCAAACCACTTAATTTCCACATCTTGTAAATTGAGGTTAGGTAAATTCCTGTTTTCAACGTACCTTTGAGCCCAGTGAATATAACTATGTCCAACAATCCAGACAGAAAACATGGTGAGAGAAGGTTCTCCTGCAGTCAGATGAAGTGTGGCAATGAAATGGCAGTTGAAAAAATGAGAGTTTAAAATGAAAAAAACTGTGGAGTTTCTGTGTTCATGAAGCAGTAACAGTGATTGGTGGATTTTGATTGCTGAAAACAGAAAGTTAGGGTGCACGGATGAGTTATTTGAAAGATGTATTTTGAATGGTCAATAAAAAATCATTAAATGAAAGAATGCACTGGATATGCAGGTGCACTGAGAGTTCAGAGTTCAATTGCAACAAAGTTGTGTGAACTTGCAAACACCAGAAGTCTTCCAAGAGGTGGTTGCCATGCAGAAAAGGCATGAAATGGCAGAGGGGGGAAGGGTTTTCATTTGAAAAAAAGTGAGAGAAGAGTTTTGATTGGGTGACATGAGAGATATGTGTGAAGATTTACAGCATTTCTGTGCTTTTGATAGCTGCAGACTCTGGAGTGCATACCTTTTGCTCTGCTGAAGACAAATTGGTGTGTTTCTGAGACTGTTTTCAAACTCAAAGTATTTGCTAAGGTGAGAAAATATTTCTTTAATTTAGATAGAGAGTAGTGTGCTTTAAGGAGAAAATTATGAATTATGTGGCGCAAATTGCTTGTAAATATGATCCCACATGTGCATGGAAAATTTAGATTTTGAATGTTTGTGTTACATAGCCATGTTAAAAGTGATACAAACATGCTGCAAAGGCAATCAAAAAACGCTTTTATATGTCTTAAGGACATTTTAAGTAATTTTCCCATGTGCAGTGTTTTGAAATTATGATTTGAAAATCGTTTTTGGGGAAAAGGAATTGTTTTTAAATTTATGACAAGGACATAATGGTGTATGCTTCTTTATACGGCAATTGACTGTCCCTGATGTTATTTTTCCCATTTTAATGTAAGACCTTTCTCTGTGGCGCAAGTTGCTTGTAAATATGCTCCGACCTGTGCATGGGAAATTTAGATTTTAAATGTTTGTGTTACATAGCCATGTTAAAAGTGACCCAACCATGCTGGAAAGGCAATAAAAAAACACTTTCATGTGTCTTAAGGACATTTTAAGTAATTTCCCTGTGGGCAGTGTTTTCAAATTATGAATTGAAAATCGTTTTTGAGGTAAAGGAATGTTGTTAAAATTTATGTGCGCCATATGCCCATAAATTTCGTTTTCAGGGGTGCAGCAGGGTGTTCTTGAGACACCCCTGCACCTTTGGAAAAATTCCTAATTTGCGATGAGCTAATTGCTAATCGCAAATTGCACCTTCATTCCTATGGGCCTCCTGCTCCATGGAAATGAATGGGTAATTTGCAATTAGCAATTTGCTCATCGCAAATTAGGAATGGTAAAGAATCGCTATTTATTCCTTAAAATTCGCTATTTTGGAAATGCAAAATAGTTATATGATACATATGGCGGTTAATGTCTAACAAGATAAGAAGCTTAGGGATACATTTATGATGACTGGCGCAATGAAGTGGACATCACTTACTTCATTGGTAGAGCTTTACATGTATTATGTCCTCTGTATTCTTCATCAAGCGTAACTTTAATCTGCAATCCTGAGTAGGCCTCACCTTAAACAAACCTCTGGATAGGCCACACCTTATCGTCATCCTGAATTAATCATTTAAAATGCTAGGGACAGATTTATGATAGGTGTATGCCTCTTTTGTGCCACTTACAAAACACTGTCCACGGGGAAATGACTTAAAATGTCCTTAAGACACATGAATGTGTTTTTTTAAAGCGTTTGCAATTTTTTGGGGTGACTTTTAACATGGCTATGTGACTCAAACAGTCAAAATCTAAATTCACCATGCACAGGTGGGAGCATATTTACAAGGAATGTGCTCTATGGGGAAAGGTCTTATAATGTAATATGGGAAAAATGACATCAGAGACACTGAAATGCCTTATAGAGAAGCATACACCATTATGTCTTTGTCATAAATTTTTAACCATTACTTTTCCCCAAAAACGATTTTCAAATCATAATTTGAAAACACTGCACATGTGGAAATTACTTAAAATGTCCTTAATTCAAAATTTGCTATTCCTTATTTTGCGATTGCACTGAAGGATTTGCAAATTTTGCGATTCCTTAAATGCAATGTATCAAACAAAAAATATGTAAAAAATGATATTAAGGATTTGGAAACTACCACCAACTTCTAGTTTGTGGTAATTTGCGAATTCTTTTCAAAAAGCATTTTTTTCTAAAAAACAAAAGGTCCCATATGACGCCCATACATGCATGTGTGCCATATGCCCCCAAATTTCTTTTTCAGGGGTGCAGCAGGGTGTTCTTGAGATACCCCTGCACGCTTGAAAAAATTCCTATTTTGTGATGAGCTAATTGCTAATCGCAAATTGCAACCTTCATTCCTATGAGCCTCCTAGGCCATGGAAATGAATGGGTAATTTGCAATTAGCAATTTGCTCATTGCAAATTATGAATGGTAAAGAATTGCTATTTATTCCTTAAAATTTGCTATTTAGGAAATGCAAAATAGTTTGATGGTACATATGGTGGTTCATCTATAACAAGATAAGAAGCTTAGGGATACATTTATGATGACTGGCGCAATAAAGTGGACATTACTTACTTCATTGGTAGGCCTTTACATGTATTATCTCCTCTGTATTCTTCATCAAGCGTAACTTTAATCTGCAATCCTGAGTAGGCCTCAACTTAAACAAACCTTTGGATAGGCCACACCTTATTGTCATCCTGGATTAATCATTTAAAATGCTAGGGACAGATTTATGATAGGTGTATGCCTCTTTTGTGTCACTGTGCGTCACTTTTATGATGCAGCGGCGGTGCTAATTTGCAATTAGCAATTTGCTCATTGCAAATTAGGAATGGTAAAGAATTGCTATTTATTCCTTAAAATTTGCTATTTAGGAAATGCAAAATAGTTTGATGGTACATATGGTGGTTCATCTGTAACAAGATAAGAAGCTTAGGGATACATTTATGATGACTGGCGCAATAAAGTGGACATTACTTACTTCATTGGTAGGCCTTTACATGTATTATCTCCTCTGTATTCTTCATCAAGCGTAACTTTAATCTGCAATCCTGAGTAGGCCTCACCTTAAACAAACCTCTGGATAGGCCACACCTTATCGTCATCCTGGATTAATCATTTAAAATGCTAGGGACAGATTTATGATAGGTGTATGCCTCTTTTGTGCCACTGTGCGTCACTTTTATGATGCAGCGGCGGTGCAAAAGATTTGGTATGAGGCGACAAAATTACAAATTGATGCATTTAGGCAGATGTGTCATGGTGTAAAAAAAACGTACCACATGAAACCAATGCAGCAGTGATGCAAAAGATGCACCATGTCGCAAGACAGGCCTCACTTGGGGCCATATGTATCAAGCTAATTAGCATTCGCAAAGATCAAAATTCTACGAATTTCGGCCTTTGCAAATGTAAATTAGACAAATGGTATGTATCAAACAAGTTTGATGCAAAATAAGGAGTAGCAAAATTTGCTATTCCTTATTTTGCAATTGCACTGAAGGATTTGCAAATTTTGTGACTACTTAAATGCAATGTATCAAACAAAAAATATCATTAAGGATTTGGAAACTATTGTGGTAAATTGGTGGTAATTTGTGAATTCTTTTCAAAAAGCTTTTTTTAAAAAAAACAAAAGGTCCCATATGACGCCAACACATGCCCTTAGGGCATGTATGTGTGCCATATGCCCCCAAATTTCTTTTTCAGGGGTGCAGCAGGGTGTTCTTGAGACACCCCTGCACCCTTGGAAAAATTCCTAATTTGTGATGAGCAAATTGCTAATCGCAAATTAAACCTTCATTCCTATGAGCCTCCTAGCCCATGGAAATGAATGGGTAACTTGCAATTAGCAATTTGCTCATTGCAAATTAGGAATGGTAAAGAATCGCTATTTATTCCTTAAAATTCGCTATTTAGGAAATGCAAAATATTTTGATGATACATATGGCAGTTCATCTCTAACAAGATAAGAAGCTTAGGGATAGATTTATGATGACTGGCGCATCACTAGGGATGTGCCAGTCATCCTGCGCCGCTGTTCCGCCACCCATGGTGTGCTGCATTTACAATGCGGCGCAGCATGGGGCAAAAATAGCACAGATACGTGACGCATCTGTGCCGTTAAGGTGGCGCATTGCTGGAGTTGTATCGCAAGTGCGATGCAGCTCCAGCAACGCTCAGGGGTGCACCATCTCCACAATGTTGCGTCAAGACCTATGCCTGCTTCAAGCAGGCGCAGGGTTTTGACGCAGGTTTCTCCTATCTGATTGTAAATGCGGCACACCATGGGTGGCAGAGCAGTGGTGCACGTTAACTGGTGCATGCCTGGGGATGTGCCATTTAACATAAATCTGCCCCTTTACATTTAAGTATGTGCAGGGGACACAGAGTCGGTGAGGCTTATCCAAGGTTAAGAAGAGATGAGTCCTGTTCAGTGAAAAATTAGACATAGGCTTCACCTGTTCAGCATCGCTGGATATGGCTAAATAATAGCTGCAAAATGTTACTCTTGTTAAACAATTTTACTATTATAATCTCTGAGATTTGTCTCTTACTCTGCAACATCTCATTGTTGTTATCTTTCTTTAAAGATAAAGACAACCTCAACATGAGCGACAATCTGCAATCAGTTGATTTTGACCTCATCATTGAACTTGTAATTGAAACATCAGTGGATGTTGATCCCTTGGATGATTTAAATCCTGAGGATGAAGAAGAGCGTGATGAGGATGCAGATTTGTCCGAATTATATGACATAGGATGGGAAGCTGACCTGCTTGAGCCTATGGAAATATAAACATTTATTTTTAAAATTTATAATTAATAAAAAGTAAAAAGGTAAACCGTTTAATTTAAAAATAAAGACACCTTCAAAAGCAGGTTATGTGTAGTGTCCTCAATAAAATATTAAAATATGCTCATAAAATTAGATCAGATTCACATATAAAATAGCATAGGTAACATAAATATAAATGTCATTTCTTTTCTGGTATTTCTGTATTGTAAATTTGCAAGGACTAAAAAATCTTCTATTTAAAATGTTAAGTAGTGTGTTAAGTTTTTGATCACTGTTATTGTTTTACTGTTTGGTAATACTGGTTAATAACATTTTTTATTATATTTTACCACAGATTCAACTGCAGATCATTTCAAGATTTCACCATGCCTACAATAGAAAGACAGAGAAAGGCTGCAAAACGTCAAAGACAGCAGGTGAAAAAAAATGAGCAGCAGTCCTCTAACAAAATGATTTGTCAAGTCACGAAGAAAGCACCGGGTAAGACCACAAAATATTTCATAAGAAATATGTGTAGTAAAAAAAATATTACTACAGAAAATGTTTCAGTCCATAAAACGAGAAGGAATTCAAATGGAAAGGAAAGGCCAATGAAAAATGTTACTGCTAGAGCAAGAGATAACTCTGTGCATGATAGTAGAAGGAAACAACAGTTTAGGGAGATTCGTAAACGAATGTTCCGCAACAGGATAATTGGCAATTTGTTAAAAAATATTAAGAAAGGTCAACAGAAACTGGTTTTTTATAAGAGAAAAAAAAAATTTGAGAAAGTTATTGATCAGGCATTTGAAATTAAACGTAAGTTATTAATTTTGATAATCAATAGAATTAGGAAGCTAAACAAGGCAATTTATGATTTCAAAAGAAATAGTAGATGGAAGAGAATAGTTAATCGTAGTAATTTTTGTGAAGTTTTTTCTGGAGAATGGATGCATAGTTCAAGCTGTGAGGCATTTTTTAATGAGGAGAGTTATTTCCAGGATAATGATTTGGTGCATGCAGTTGACACCAGTGGTCGTGCTTATGAAGTGAAAGATGGTTGTCCAGTTGAAAAAGAAAAACTTGTGACAACAGAGGCAGAAGAGGTGTTAGGTAATGAGGTTTTAAGAAGACATAATAAGGGTCCTGTGTACACCTGGAAGTGTAGTAGTATTTGCAGTGTGCGACAGGATTCCATCAATTTGCTTTGTGATTTTGTATGGTCATTTAATAAGAAAAGTTTGAAGCAGAAAATAAGGTTGTTGCAAGAATTAGATCCTTGCAGAGTAAGAGAAGTGACAGGTTTGCATGGTCATTCACTGGCTTGTCTTTCCAGGAGAGTATGCCAGAGTGTTTTTCATCATTTCAGGATGCTAGCAGTGCATCATAATAAAGTGAGGAAATTAGTTAGAATGTTGTATTATGCTAAGAGTCCAGCAATTATGCTTAAACAATTATGCGCTGCTCTTTTGCATGGTTCTGAAATAGATGTGAAGAATATATGTGAAGAAATTGAGTTTTGTTACTTTGGAAGTAAAGAGGAGAATGTTGAAATTGAGCAAGAAGAAGAGGGTCATGTGGAAGATAGTGTACAGGTTTCCAGTACAGATAATTTCCAGAGGGAAATTGCGACGTTTGAGGTGAAATCAAGTGAGAGGCCTAATTTCACTTGTGTGTGTTGTCGACGCACTTATTATAAGAATCAGACTAAGTTAGTGGATTTATATGCAAAAAGTGAAAGGGAAAATAATAGTGAATGGAAGGATTTCGCAACATACTTGATGGTAGAAAATTGTTTTGATTTGGGATTGGATCAACGTGTGTGTAGTTATTGTTGTTGCAAATTAAATCAAAACCAGATGCCTGCTAGAGCAGTTCATAATAATCTGGAATTGGTTGAGATTCCTTCTGAATTGAAGGATTTAAATACTTATGAATCTATTTTGATTCAAAGTATCCATCCCTTTCAGGCTATTGTAAGAATGGAGCCAAAGACAGGGAAATTGCCTCCATCAGATTTACAGAGAGGATTAAAGGGAAGAGTTGTTTATTTGCCTCTAGATTTGAAGAAAAACATTAACACAATTGGAGTAGAAAAAGTGGAAGAGGAACCTCTGGTTATCTTAGTTAATGGGGTTCCGACAAAGAATAAGAAAATATGGCAAGATTTAGTAGATGTTAGGAAAGTCAAAAGGGCAACATTGTATTTGAAAAAATATAATAAATACTATAAAAATGTATATGTTGCAGAAGAGGAAGTAAGTGAGGAAGAGGATAGCGATTTGTGTGCTGGTCAAATTGAGAAAGTAGAACCCTGTACTAGTGAAGAAATATATGAACATTATAGTGTTCATCCTTTGCATTCCAAGGAAGTCATGGGGAATGCTATTGAGTTGTTTCAAATGAAACAAGCCAAAGGGAGTCCCATTAGTGTTTGGGAGGAAAGTTTGGAAGCTCAGTGTTTCCCACAGCTTTTTCCAACAGGTCAGGGAGGAAGATATGATGAGCGACCTCATCAAATTCCTGCTTCTGAATACCGGACTTTGCGATTGTATGCAGGAGATGCTAGGTTTCGACAATGCATTCCTTATTTGTTTCATCTCCTGTTTGAAAGCGATCTGTCTGGACTGTCATATGCAGTGAACCACATCTTGAAAAGTGGTATACACATGCAAAACATCTCGGCAAGTGACTTTATGGATAAAGTCAATGTCCAAGACAGTATTTTGGATTCTCACCTGATTAATCTCATGGCGTGTCAGCGTGGTACTAATGAGTACTGGTACCGTCGTCATGGTGATTTAAAATGTATGCTGAGGAACTTAGGTACTCCCACATGGTTCCTCACTCTGAGCTGTGCCGAGTATGGCTGGGAAGACTTACTTGAATTTCTACGAGAGGCAAATGCTAACGTAGATAACATCGAATTCAAGACACCCGGAGAACTGTGCTCTTTGGATCCAGTCAATGTATGTAGGTACTTCAATCATAGATTGGAAGCTATGATGTCTTTCATCATGAATAAGAAGAATCCACCTCTTGGAGAGGTGTTGGATTTCTTCTGGAGAAAGGAGTACCAAGCAAGAGGTGCTCCTCATATACATATGTTGCTGTGGATCAAGGATGCACCTAAATTTGGAACGGATCCAGAAGACTCAGTGATGAGTTTCATCCAACAGTATTCTACGTGTGCTGTTCCAAACGCAAAGGAGAAGAAAAGCCTAAGAGAAAAAGTTCTGCGTTTCCAAAGCCATCGATGTGGAAAGTACTGCCGTCGTAAATTCCGAAACAAGGACAAGTTCTACACTAAATGTCGTTTCGGCTTTCCACGACCGGTGATTTCTAAAGGAAGAGTAAACAGTTTGATGTCTTCGCTGCGACACAATGTCATGAAGAAATCACCTAAAAACACTTACAATTTGAAGAGGAACGAAGAGTCCAAGTACATCAACGACTACAACCCGGTGATTTTGTCCATGTGGAATGCTAACATGGATATACAGTTTGTGGCTGATAACTGTATGGCTGTGGCTCGGTATGTGACGTCTTACATCACCAAAAAAGAGAAGACAGAATTGAAGGATATGTGGGAGGACATTTCCCATGAAAAGAGCCTCAGCAAGAAGTTGTACAGTTTCAGTCTGAAGATGTTGTCGCATCGAGAAATCGGAGCGTACGAATGTTCTGACCGGTTGTCTTCAGCAAGTCTCTATGCCAAGTCCAGGAGTATCGTTTGGGCGAGTCTTGGTCTTGCAGCAACGCGTAATCGAGTTCTCAAACCTGTGCGGGAAATTGAGTATTTGGCGGAAAAGGAGCCAAACAGTACCGACATTTTGAAGACAAACATGTTGGATACATATTATCCAAATCGAAGCAGTCACCTCGAGAATGCTTGTCTGTATGAGGTTCTGCAAAATTACATATTCAAGAGGAACATCAAAGAAGATACTGAGAAAGGAGTGTATGCTGTAATAGGAAGTGAGGGATGTCTGGTCAAGCAAAGAAAATGCCACTTGGTAAACCATCGAAAATTGAGTGGCGAATCTCCTGAAAAAAAGGAGTTTTTCTATTTAGCACTTTTGCTTTGATTGAAAAAGCTTTATTCGAGTTATACACTCATAAAAGCACACACATATAAATTCATACATTTTAAAACTTCAAGCATTTGATAACAATAAATTTGTAGTTAAAAATACATAGTACATAAGCATAAAAGTTATTACCAATTGGGATTAAAAATAAGCTTTCTCATAAAGTGCTGAGACTAGATGCATGTTAAGGTGTAGAAACCTCCGCGTTACGGACCATTCCCAAGTTTATACAATTAAAACTCCCAACATACATATTTAGCAGCATTTTCTAGTTAAAATTCATGTCTTTCTCCCAGTAGATACTTGCAAGGATAAATCAAACAAGCGGAAGAGGTAAAAATCAAGGCACATTAGAGGATAAAGCCCTCCTCCTTATGGACCATGCCCACCCCAGATATTTAGCCGTTCCAACTACGATGGACATTTCAGTGGAGGAACAAATGATTCTCAACCCCTCAACACCGCTTAGGACACCAAGGTTCCTACAAACAGGAGCCAACCAAGATTTTCTTGGGTTTACATAAGCCTCGCATAGAAAAAGGAAATGTGCGATGCTTTCGTTGGGGGCCCCACATGACGGGCAGCACGAACCACTGCTAGTTCTCCAACTGGACGTCAAACACCTCAAGGGGAGAGAACCTGCCCTTAATTGGAAAAATAGTTTCCTATCTAGTGGAACAGTTATAATGTCCCAATACTTTTCTAGGGCTGGTCTTGGTTTAATTTCCATGAATCTACCCCCCATGGATTCCGAGGTTACGCTCCTCCAAAGCTTCTGATCGATATAATCCCAATATATTTCCTTGATACTGGATTTACTAGGGAATACTTCCCCAAGGGGATTTTCCCAAAGTTTGGAGAGCCCAAGCTCGGCAAGGACGTCCCTTAGCATTTTTAGCCATGTAATTTTACGAAAGGCATCTGATTTGGCCAATGCTAAGAACCCCTCAGCGTAGTGTCTTATTTCCACGGTTGTCCATAGCCGTCTCCAATAGAGGATAGGCCTCAATCGGGCACGGTCACTAAGCGATCTTCTGCCTAAATCAAAACCAAGCGGTATTAATGGGGTGCTTTGGGGGAGACTGGTTATCCCTCTCACAAACCTGTTCTCAGATCTTTGGAGGATGGTAAGACTCTCAAAGCCCCAGACTTCAGCCCCATAGAGGGTTGCGCCCAGGGCTTTTGCGTCATAAACCATAAGAACAGGTTTTATAGGCCTGGTTTTAGATTTTGCTTGCTCAACCCTGAGGGCTCCTGAAATCTGCTGGTGTTTCAGCACCGCCTTCTCTACGTGTCTTGCCCAACCAAGTTTACTTGATATCTCCACCCCAAGGTATGTAAAAACATTTACTAACTCTAATTTGATGTTATTCAAGAATACCTTGGGTTGAGATTGGCGCTTTTGCCCAAAGGCCATCAACTTGGTTTTATTTACATTAACCTCGAGGCCCCGTTCTTTACAGAATGTGTCGAATATATTCAGGGCGCGCTGGAGGCCCGACGGGGTCTTGGACACGATCAAGGTGTCGTCAGCGAACATCAGAATAGGAACTCTGATGCCCGCTAACGAAGGTGCGTCAACCATTGCGTCCAATATCCTATCCACTATGCCATTGATGAACAGGGAGAACAGCAGGGGTGCCATTGCACATCCCTGCCGTACCCCCCGCTCAACTGGAAAGTTGGTAGTGGATTCCCCATTCCTCCCCCACTGGACCTTGGCATAGTTACTTTCATGGAGACGCATTATCAATGTGAGCAAATCAAGTGGGACCCCTATCTTGGACAAAACCTCCCACAACGTGCTCCTAGGCACCAGATCAAAGGCAGCCCTTAGATCTACAAATGCTACATAAAGGCTGCCTTTACCCAGGAGTACAGTCCCCCACCGTAGCATGGTGAAGCGAAAAATTTGATCGACCGTACTGGTTGCACGTCTAAATCCTGCCTGGAAGGGGGATAGAGCATTATTGTCCTCTACCCAGGCCATAAGTTTGTCGACCAACATCTTCCCCACTACTTTTTGCATAGTGGCCAGCAAACTTATTGGTCTATAATTTGCCGGGAGTGACCGGTCACCTTTCTTGAAGATCGGTATTATTATTGCCCCCTTCCATATATTGGGGATTTTTGCCCCTTTAGCTAGGCCGTTTCCCAACAAGGTCGCATACTTTGCCCACCGAACCTTGTCGTGCTTAAAAATGTCTGAGGGGATTCCATCTAACCCAGGGGCTTTCCCCCCCTGCAGGGTTGAAATTACGAGTTCCGCATCCTTAGTTAGAAATAAATCACCCTTGCAAAATACCATAGAAATTGGTTCTATGGCCACCATATCCCTACTCTCAGAATACTGGGGTTTAAAATAATCGACCCACAATGCCTCATCGACATTGTTGTCGGGATTATTGGGGGTACCCCCTCTTCCCCATTTCACAGTTTTCCAGAAAAGTCTGGAATCCTTTTGCCCTGCGGCCTCGAGTAGCTCCTCCCAATACTCCTCATCCCACCGCTTCTTAGCCTTGCGGATGCTATCATTATAATGTTTCCTGGTGGCGCTAATCAAGGCCTTGTCCCTACTTTTGAGTGCTCTGCCCAACTCCAGTCTGGCTACCCTACACTGTTTGTTGAACCAGCTCGCCAATGTAATTGGTACTTTTCTGTTAGCCCTCACTGGCTTGATGAAGTGCGGTTTTATCAAAGAGAAGAATGTGTCATGTATATCAGTTATTTGGACGGAGCCTGGTGTTACAGAATCTACTTTTTCCATGGCAGCAATAGCATTGTCTACTTCCAAATTAATGGATTCCAAGGTGGCCAAATTGGCCAGCACATATGGCCATTTCACCCTTCTTGAGTCATTGGCCATAACAGGTACGCTCTCAATACCTGGCACTGGGTTGGCACGTGCGGCACTCCACCATGAGTGGGAGACACAGAGGGGGTTATGGTCACTTTCTACTCTCCCCATGATTTCCATATCACCCACGCCACACCATAACTCAAGACTACAGATGACGTAGTCAATCCTACTTTTATTATGACCATTGTCGAATGAACAATTACCTCCTTGGTCGCTTTTTGTCCTGCCATTGAGGGCCCTCAACCCATACTCCAGACATAACGCATTCAACAACAAAATGTCTTTTGTCCACCGCTTCACAGGTATGAGGTCTAGATTTGGGATGCCCCAAAGGGCATCTTCCTCTAGTCCTATTGGATAAACAGTATTTTCAAGAGGCTCAAATGTCCTATTCAGATCACCAGCCAAAATCACTCTATTTCCAAGTGACTGGGATTCGAGGGAGGCGGATAGAACTTCTAGGGTAGCAGAATTCCCAAGACTCTTGCCCCTAGCATAAATGTTATAAATATCTATCACACCACCCTTTCCTACAGATAATCTCAATAATTGTATATCCTTGCAACCTAGATCAATCATTTTTGTTTTTACTTTTGAATCTTGCTTGATCCAGACTGTGAGGCCACCCATAGGTCTACCCCTAGGGCCTCTTGTTGCTGGTATACAAAAATTGAAGTAACCCGGGAAATAAATTGGGTCACAAGCCCACGTTTCTTGGAATAGGCACATTTGAAACCCACTTACAAAATCTATCCAATGCTGTGACAACAATCTAGCCCCCAGCCCCGCTATATTCCATGACAAAAATCTCTCCAGGGAATTTTCTATACAAGTCCCCTTTTCATTAGGTGCCATGGGCGGTGCATCAGTCAGCCTCCCACAATCACAATCCTCTCCTAGAACAATGTTTGAACAATTTACATCTGTACCCTCCTTAGTGCAACTGGTGGTTGTAAGGCCCGGTTCACCCACCCAGCCCTCCGAACATACAATAATATTCCCATCCCTCTCGTTCACCACTTCAGATATTTGACATATTACATCTTCTTTGGGTGTCAATGTTACATCTGGGCAGCTTCCCCTGACCATTTACCCTTCCAAGTTTGTTTGTTCGGCAGATCTTTGTCAACATCCCCACCTCATCTGCCCCTGCCCGTTGAGAGGGTTAAATGCCTGTTTGTAGCAATCATTTATTCTTGGTGTGGGAGCAGCTGGGGGGCCAGCCTCTAACCAGGGACAGAGACTAGATCTCAATTGCTCCCTACAGCCCCCAGGGTAGGTCACCACCGGTCTGGGATAAAAAAAGGTGAGGTCCACCACCCCAATCCCACCAATACTAATATTCCAACCAGGTCCCGTAATCAACCCCACAACCCTTGGATCCTGGAAGTTGATTATAATGCACTCACCCCCCTGTTTTTTTTAAGGTATTCCCTATCCAATTGACCCTTCTGGCCCCAATTATCAGGCCGTCCACTCCCCCTGGCAGGGGTCTATTGACACGAAGCCAATACATGGCCTTGTTTTTTAGTGTGTCATAGGTTTCTCTTTGGCCCTCCAGTAGGGGTGGAACGTTAGTAAGTATGGCCACATATGGGTAGGAGTCCGGGGTGAGCTGTACTGGGGGGATCCTAGTCAGCAGCTTAGTTATTTGTGGCTTTGGTTGGCCTTGTTCTAAGGGAACACGGCACTGTGTAAGGATGTTTTCCACTGCCACACGAGTATTACTCCCATTCCCGATACTATGGGCATCCCTTGTGGGACCACCCCCCATTGCTATCTGGGAGGTAGGCCCCACCTTATTTCCAGTGCCATTGCTAGAATGGATTTTGTCATTTCCTGACCGATTGGCCATAGTTTTTTCCGGTCCGGTCGGCAAAGGTGTAGCATTTTTACTAATTGTGCTGGGTGGGTTTTTAGTACTGTCCTTTCTACCCTTGTTGGTAATGTTATTGGGCTTAATTTTCCCACAGTTACTGTTACTTGTGGTGGACATTAAATCAGATACCTTCTTACTATTCACCCCTTTCTTATCCTGTACAGGAATACCACTCGCAGTCGGGGATAGTAAGTCAACCAACACGACTCCTTGGTCACTGTCGGCTAACTGTTGGTGTTTCCCACTCTCACCCATTTTGTTGCCAGACTTAATTAAAGATTTGATTGTGAAAAAATTATCTAGGCTAGCTTGTTCTAGATGGTCAAGTTGTTCAGCTAGCTTTTTAAGTCTCAGCTCTACGGGGTTTAGAAGGGAACGCATTATTTTTTCCACTTCTAACAAGAGATCGTGATTGGGAGATAGTGACCCCGGGGGTGCTATGATAGTTGGATCTGAGGCTGATACCGTCAGTGTTGTGGAAGGCGCCATAGTTGTAGAGTCCACTTCTGCTGGGACTGCTTCCGCCTCCCCTATTGCCATTACAACGCCGTTCTTTGCAAGAACATGGCTTGGGGATGATTTAGTGCCCAGCTTCCTGTACTTTCTTGCGGGTTTTTGTGGTTGTGATTTTTTTACAGTAGCTCCCCATTTCCTTTTGGGGCAAGGCTTGGATTTAATCACTTCCAATTGTACACAGGATTTTTCTAACACTCCTTTCCCTTTAGATAACTGACTTAATACATCAAGGTGTTCAACAGGTAGACTAGTTGCTACAGTGTCTAATGAAGAATTATCAGCTAACTCAGTAAACAAGGGCAAGTCAAGTAATAGGTCCTGGGTGGCTGGTAATACAATAGATGACAAAGGTGTAACCAGCGCAGGAAAGTTCTGACCTTGATGTTTCTCAGGCGGATTTTTCAAAAGCTCAATCGAGAGCCTACGCCCGGCTCGTCTTTCCGCCAGGGCGATCTCTTTATCAATATCCTGTGGCAGTCGCTTAAAGTAGGAATCAAGAGGGCCCATGACAGCAGGCTCAGCCTCACCCGTAGGAGGCAGCAGGGTAGAGATACTTGATGAGCAAGCCATAGTGCAAAAGAAAAAAAAACCCTTCTACCCAACAGTAAACTAACAAGTCAAAAATCAATTAATATGTCAGTTGGTTTATCAGTACCTGGACCGTAGATGTTAATGGAGTGGCCCAGCCCGGCCTCCAGCGGCCCCGGACGGCCACAGACGGTCCCGCCCTTGTCCCGGGCTTGTCCCGGGCTTCTCCCGGCGCCCTCCCGCGCGCTCCCGCGCAGCAAGGAGTAAGCGTTGGTATATAGGGAGGGAAATAGGTGAGGGGGCGGAGCTTGCAGGGAGAGCGGCCCAGGTGTTCTCTGCCGGGCTATCAGGGACTCCTGGGATATGGAGTCCCTGACCACGCTGCTCGCAGCCCTGCAAGACTGACCAGCGCCCTAAGACTCCAGCCACGTTCCCCCGGCGCACTCCTGTGGCCAAACAGCGATGCGGGACCCGCGGAGCGGGTCCGGCGAGGGGTAGGCGTTCCTGGGATAGACAGCAGCAGCCAACGCGACCACAAACGGGCAACAGGAACAAAGATAGAGGGTCCCAGTGAGGCTGTAGAGGCGAGGGCTTTTAGGTCCGTTGGTGAGGGGGCGGAGCTTGCAGGGAGAGCGGCCCAGGTGTTCTCTGCCGGGCTATCAGGGACTCCTGGGATATGGAGTCCCTGACCACGCTGCTCGCAGCCCTGCAAGACTGACCAGCGCCCTAAGACTCCAGCCACGTTCCCCCGGCGCACTCCTGTGGCCAAACAGCGATGCGGGACCCGCGGAGCGGGTCCGGCGAGGGGTAGGCGTTCCTGGGATAGACAGCAGCAGCCAACGCGACCACAAACGGGCAACAGGAACAAAGATAGAGGGTCCCAGTGAGGCTGTAGAGGCGAGGGCTTTTAGGTCCGTTGGTGAGGGGGCGGAGCTTGCAGGGAGAGCGGCCCAGGTGTTCTCTGCCGGGCTATCAGGGACTCCTGGGATATGGAGTCCCTGACCACGCTGCTCGCAGCCCTGCAAGACTGACCAGCGCCCTAAGACTCCAGCCACGTTCCCCCGGCGCACTCCTGTGGCCAAACAGCGATGCGGGACCCGCGGAGCGGGTCAGGCGAGGGGTAGGCGTTCCTGGGATAGACAGCAGCAGCCAACGCGACCACAAACGGGCAACAGGAACAAAGATAGAGGGTCCCAGTGAGTCTGTAGAGGCGAGGGCTTTTAGGTCCGTTGGTGAGGGGGCGGAGCTTGCAGGGAGAGCGGCCCAGGTGTTCTCTGCCGGGCTATCAGGGACTCCTGGGATATGGAGTCCCTGACCACGCTGCTCGCAGCCCTGCAAGACTGACCAGCGCCCTAAGACTCCAGCCACGTTCCCCCGGCGCACTCCTGTGGCCAAACAGCGATGCGGGACCCGCGGAGCGGGTCCGGCGAGGGGTAGGCGTTCCTGGGATAGACAGCAGCAGCCAACGCGACCACAAACGGGCAACAGGAACAAAGATAGAGGGTCCCAGTGAGGCTGTAGAGGCGAGGGCTTTTAGGTCCGTTGGTGAGGGGGCGGAGCTTGCAGGGAGAGCGGCCCAGGTGTTCTCTGCCGGGCTATCAGGGACTCCTGGGATATGGAGTCCCTGACCACGCTGCTCGCAGCCCTGCAAGACTGACCAGCGCCCTAAGACTCCAGCCACGTTCCCCCGGCGCACTCCTGTGGCCAAACAGCGATGCGGGACCCGCGGAGCGGGTCCGGCGAGGGGTAGGCGTTCCTGGGATAGACAGCAGCAGCCAACGCGACCACAAACGGGCAACAGGAACAAAGATAGAGGGTCCCAGTGAGGCTGTAGAGGCGAGGGCTTTTAGGTCCGTTGGTGAGGGGGCGGAGCTTGCAGGGAGAGCGGCCCAGGTGTTCTCTGCCGGGCTATCAGGGACTCCTGGGATATGGAGTCCCTGACCACGCTGCTCGCAGCCCTGCAAGACTGACCAGCGCCCTAAGACTCCAGCCACGTTCCCCCGGTGCACTCCTGTGGCCAAACAGCGATGCGGGACCCGCGGAGCGGGTCCGGCGAGGGGTAGGCGTTCCTGGGATAGACAGCAGCAGCCAACGCGACCACAAACGGGCAACAGGAACAAAGATAGAGGGTGCACTTTTGCAACTTTTCAAGCCTTGGCGTGCAGAAGAGGAACTGCTTGGAGATTTCCTCTGTTACGAAGACTCTTTCAATGCCGCCAAGGAGACCATAGAATGTCCTGCTTTTCCCAAATATGTAGAAATGTTGAATGCGGAAATTGAGCAGGAAGCAACGATTGCAGCCGAGATTGCCAGAGACAGTTCTCAGGACAGTCAGAGTTCTGCTTCATTGAGTCAGGATCCACTAGGAGGACCTGTTATTGAAAATGAAGCTGCCACTGCTATGAATGAAGTGGAAAGAGCCATGGCACATGCTCAAGAGGATGCGGTTAACTTAGAAGAGTTGGAAAGACAACTCAACGTTGAGCAGAGGAAAATATATGACGAAGTTACCATGCAAATTGATCATGGATTAAGTCATGATAAGAAAGAGTGCTCATGTACGTCGTTGAAGCCTGTCCGACTGTACGTGAGTGGGGAAGCGGGAACTGGAAAAAGTTTCCTCATTAAAGCAATTTCATGCTATTTGCAGGAAAGGACAGAGTCATCACTGTCTTGTGTTGTCACTGCTCCAACTGGACTGGCAGCACATAATATTAAAGGGATTACTTTACATCGTTTACTGATGCTGCCAGTGGAGCATGACAACAAATTACAATATCACAAGCTATCTGGAGATGCTTGTTTTGAAGTTTCAAGAATCTTGAGGAAAATGAAACTTCTTATCATTGACGAAGTAAGCATGGTTTCCAATGGCATGCTTGCCTTTGTGCATTTGAGGATGCAAGAAGTTCTCAAAACAGAGTATGATGTGTTATTTGGTGGCAAACACATCATTGTTTTCGGAGATCTTCTGCAGCTGACACCAGTGAAAGGGCAACCTGTGTTCAAAATGCTCACGCATGAAGATACCAGGAAGTGCCTAGGCAGCATTGGCAACGTCAATATATGGTTAAACTTCAATTATGCTGAACTGCATGAAAATATGCGTCAGGCGAAGGATGAAGTTTACAAGACTATTCTACAAGATGTTAGAATTGGAAAAGTGACCGAGCATGGGAAAGAAGCTTTACATGCACGATTACTGTCAAATTTATATCCAGAACAAGATGTTGTGCCTGAGAATATTTTTCAGAAAATTACTGAGAAGAAATCTGGAATATGTTTGATGCCAACTCTTGCAGAATGGGCCAAATTTAACAACAAAATGTTGCATTTAGAAAAGCAAGAGATTGTGAAACTGGAAGCTATTGATAGAGTAGAGCATATGGGATCAACAATTATTTTGTCTGAGAATCTGAAAACAAAATTGGATTCATTAGAGAAGAGTATATCTAAAACTGCAGGTTTTGAAAAGACTCTGAATGTGTGCTTGAACTGCCGTATAATTTTAAGAAGGAATTTACATGTTGAAAGAGGTCTGGTAAATGGATCAATGGGTAATGTTGTTGATTTTGTGAAATACAGAAATAGAGATGGAATTGAATTTTTAAAAATTAAATTTGATGGCATTGAGGAAGTACAGCTAATTGGTCGTTGTTCTGCTAGATTTTTGCTTGTAAAAGACTTATATGTTCGCCGTAAGCAGTTTCCTGTTTGCTTGGCATATGCGGTGACAATCCATAAATCGCAAGGTTTAAGTGTAGACAGTGCATTGGTGAATATTGGCAGTTCTGTGTTCAAGGAGGGTATGGCATATGTGGCATTGTCACGAGTTAGAACTTTATCGGGATTGTACTTGATTGAGTGTGATGTCACAAACATTTGTGCGGATCTAGATTGTGTTAAGGAATACAATAGGTTAAGAAGAGAGTATGCGCCACATTTGCCTCAGTATCCTTTGTTTGAGAAACGTGTGGTAGGCCGGAAACGAAGAAATGAGAACAATACTGGGGAGGTTGTAGCAAAAAGACAAAAAGTCAATGAACCTAAAATTACAAGCAGAAACAAAAAGGATTCTGTTGAAGATGTTGTTGGTTTTCAGTTTGAAAACAGTTCTGGTGTCAACTGCTATGCTAATGTAGTGGTTAATGTTTTGTTTTCTCTAAAAAATGTAAAAGAAGAGATTGTGGTCAATTCTGATCAAAGATTTTGCAGTTTGTTAAATTCTGTGTTAGAGAAATGTAGCACTGATAGAAGAAACATAGAAAGTGTGTCTGAAATTCGAAATCTGTTAGACAGATGTTCAGGCCAAACACAATTCTCTCAAAATATTCAGCAAGATTGTCAGGAGTTTTTAATGTATATGCTTGATGTATTGCATGCTGAAGGTGTAGATGTAGATCACCTGTTTGGGCTTTCTTATCAATGGCAGCATGACTGCGAGAACTGTATGGTATCAAGTACTACTAGTGTAGACTCAGAAAGATTTATATATTTAACTTTGCCAGACAGTAAATCAGTCTCCTTTAATAAGCTAGTAAAAGCAGCTGATAACAACATGGAGTGTAGCCAATGTAAATCTGAAATGATGTCCACATTATTTATACGAACATATGGCCAGTATGTCATTTTAATGTTCCAACGATGTAGGCCTGATGGAACAAAATTGACAACTTTAATTAAAAATTTTGTAGCTTCGCAGTTGTCAATATCAGGAAGGACTTTTGTAACTGCAGCAATTATATATCATGACGGCCCTTCAATAACATCAGGACATTACACAGCTTATTTAAAGTCTAGAAATGGCTGGTCATTCTGCAATGATTCTGTTTTAATTGTCAAAAAAAAATTGCCGTATGACCTTAAAAACTCTTACCTGGTGTTTTTAAAACCAAAATTTTAGGGAAATAATCTCGGGATGTGCTCTGTGGAATTTCAAGAAGTTCTAATGGCTCCTACACAATTTGACAAAAAGACAAAAGGAGTGGTGGAGGGTCCTAGGGGAGTTTGTTTATAGACCGAGAGAGTACCTGGTCCCCCAACTTGACAGCAAAAAACACGAGAGGTACTAAAAGTCTAGAAATCAGAGAACTACTGGAACCTAATTGTGTCCCATATTTATGTTCAGACCACACCGTTAATCTAAACAAATGACAGTGTCATGCCAGAGAAGTGAGACAGAGAAGATACAGAGTCTAAAAGACTAGAAAAAGTACCCATCAGCCCACTCAAAAGTGGAATCTCGTCATCTGGGTTGTTCAGTGTTGGAGAAAGGTGTCCTGTAGGCTCCTCCTCAGGGAGAGTCTGAGGTTGCCTAATGATGGACCCTGGGATCAAGCATCCAACCAACAGAAGACAGTATGTGAGCGGAAGGGGCAAAAGTTGCAGTACACAAAAGAAGAACAGAAAAGGAAAATAATCCTCGTGATTTAAAAATACCTACTTTAATGACATGAAAAAACTTTATTGGGTCTGACCATCAAAGTGGTATTATTAAAAGCAGTATGCTGATAGCATGCAAGGAATTGCTATCTACCATGAATGTTAGTTGGTCGACATGTTTCAGCCTAGAGCGGCTTTGTTCAGGACCTATGATTTGCTACTGCAACACTTACTTATCGTGTTATAAGACGTGATTTACAACCATTCTCCAATTAATTAAGAGGAAAGATGGTATATCTTCTCCTGTGTGTACAAATGTGGGAGACAAAAGTAAAACAGTATTAGAAATATGCATATCTGTAGCATAAACTTCACAACTCTGTACAAGTGAAAAAAATAATATGAAAAATGTAGTTCTCACTCACCCTAATTATGGAGAGAAAAAACCTCACCTCACCTGGCGACAGCTCAGGTTGGAAGGAGGCCACGCACTGTAAATAAGCGCATGGATCTGAAATTAATTTCAGGGCAACTGTTGTAGTCACACAAAACATTTAAAACATTTCATTAGTGATACTATTGGGCAAAAAGGCAGAACTAGATTCAGAATGTACACAGCTATGGAGAGCGTCCAACTGGAATATTCCATTAGGCCACCTCGCTAGCTGGTCAAAGTAACCAAGTAGCCATAACACAAGGGAACCAAGACGCTTTTCCGTTAGTGCTTGGGTAAATAATTAGTACTCAATGAAAAATACCACACCTACAGGACTCTGTCAAGGTCAGAGAACAACCGCATAGTAAAGTGCCATGACTCACCTCTCCGTCGTTGCCTCGGATTGAAAACTGAGCTGAGGGGGAGGTGAAGTACTGAGTTGTAAGCGGTGTTTTATCAGTAGGTAGCGGACCTAAGAGGGAACTCTCAATGTAAGCGTTTCTATTGGCTTACTATCTGCACATAACATGAGCCAATGGTGGCAGTTCAGGCCTCCGTGCTGGGCTATAGGAAGCGATGAACTGTCAGCCAATGGAGGGCCATTACGACAAAATTAAGTCCGTTAGGGTGGCGGACCTTGTTGGAAGCTCATCCGCGGAGTATTCCCATAGGCTGGCTGTCCCGGCCAATAGGAAGTCTCAGAGCAGAATACCATTCGAATTCAGTGAATGGTTAAATGTAGACCAATCACGGAAGAGCTCAACTTCCGTAGTTCTGTCCAAGGGGATGGCGGACTGTGTAGAAGACTGGTTTCAGGAGTGTTGTCATGCGTTCGCTTGTAGATGTAGGACAGTGGCTGGCGCACAAACCCAGAAATATAGTGAAAAATCAGAACCATACGAACCAAAGGTGACGTCTGCGGTATTACGCTGACCAATTGGGAAGGTGGAAGGGAGGAAGAGTTTAATGCCGCCCTTCCATTCGTCAGAGAGCTACATTCCCATAGTCATTTCCGAGGAAGTAGCGCATTTTGTAGAAAATTGGTAGCAGAATTGTAGTAAATCCTTCGCTTACAAATGTGGGTCACAGGCTAGCGCACAGACTCAAAACTATAGTTAAATTTGAGCCAATGCGAAGCAGCAATGACGTCAAAGGTTTGACGCGGACCAATTCGGAAAATAGTTGGAAAAATAGTTTAATACGGCCAAAACAGAGTTCATTTTGACTAAAGGCATATACTGATCAGCCTGTATGCTAAATAGCTACCTTAACATTCAATATGTCAATGCAAAGGGCAATCGGTCCTTCGTACAACATCGATCTTACCGGCAAAGCAAGGCAGACCCAAAGTACGCTGAAGAGAAACTCAGACAGAATCAAATAACCACACGGTCTTATGCGACATGCATATGTTGCAGTGTGGAATCGATATATCCAAAGATCAACGCGGCCAATGAAGATAGTGAGGCCAATGTACATTAGAAAAAACATTAGAAAAAAGATTGGAAAAAATGGCTCGCAAAAAGGCAGTGCCTATCGGTCAACATGGTATGTAGAGCCAAGTGGTTTATCTAATGCATGGGCATGTGTCAGTAGTATATGACATTATAGCCAAACAATCAGGAGCATCAATATTTATATGCCAGATGTGTCATTCAATAATGTCTCAGGTCAACATGGTATGTAGAGCCAGGTGGTTTATCTAATGCATGGGCATGTGTCAGTAGTATATGACATTATAGCCAAACAATCAGGAGCATCAATATTTATATGCCAGATGTGTCATTCAATAATGTCAATTGAGTGATACAGCGTATCAGCTAAGTCATACTGAGTTCAGGCTCACAACTGCATCCACGGGATGTCGTCGTTCAAACCTTCTGTGTCACTGCGTAATTTGTAGACCCATCTTTGTTCTTTCCTGAGGAGAAACAGTGGAATATCTGTAACGTGACTGGGTATATGTGGTTGCTCAAGGATTAACCACTTCAAATCATCGGGATTATGTTTTTTGTCTAAAAAATGCGAGGTGAGGCGGGTAGCCTGCTTATTGCGTCTAATTGTGCTCTTATGCTCTTGTATGCGCAATTTGATTTTCCTCGTCGTCATCCCTATGTACCTCAGACCACAAGGACAGGTGATTTGATAGATGACTTTGTCACTGTTGCAATTCGTGTGGCGTTTAAGTAGCCAAGGTCGAGTGGTGCCAATGTCTACTGCAAGGGTCTTACTGGTTTGTGCACACACTGAGCAGTTCCCGCAGGGATGATGTCCCTGCACTGGAGGAAGGTTCCACAGGTTGGAAGTGGATTCTACAACTCCTTCTCGAGGTCTCGTGTGGACCAATGCGTCTCTCAAATTAGTACCTCTCTTGAAAGAGAACAATGGCAAAGGAATATGTTCTCCTGAGCTATTCAGAATACGCCATTTCTGTCTAATGATTTTCTGAATTTTAGACGAAGAGGTGTTGTATGTGGTCACACAAACCAACCTCCCAAGAGGTGGTTTCTCAACTGGAGGTTCCAGTAGGGCCTCTCGATGATTGTTCGCAGCGCGTTTTAAAGATTTGCGAACTAGAGTGTGAGGGTAGCGCCGCATTCTCAACTTCATGGAGAGATCTTTGGCTTTAGTATGGAAATCTGTAGGGTTGGAACAATTCCTCCGAACCCTCAGGAACTGCCCAAACGGGAGGTTCTCTCTGAGGGAACGGGGATGATGGCTATCAAATCTCAACAATGAGTTTCGTGCCATTGGTTTTCGATATAAGGAACTGGCCAGATGTCCTTCTTGTGGGAAAATTACTAAGTCCAAAAAAGGGAGTTCAGTTCTACTGTACTCCAATGTGAACCTGAGATAGGGGTTCTGTCCATTCAGCCATTCTTGAAAGAGCAAGAGGGATTGTATGTCCCCTCGCCAAACAACTAGAATGTCGTCAATGTACCGCTTCCACATCATCAGTTGTTGGTGATGTGGGTTGGTGTTATTAAGTACATGTTGGGTCTCAAAATGGTGGACATATAAATTCGCCAGGCTCGGGGCAAATTTGCTGCCCATTGATGTCCCCGATACCTGAAGGTACAGAGATTCCTCAAAGGCGAAAAAGTTCTCCGTCATGGCAATTCTTGCCAATTCCATTATGAAATGAATGGGGGTCACAGTGTCAACAGAGAAGTCCTCTAGAAGTGTTTGTACCGTTTCTAGTGTCTCAATTTGAGGTATACAGGTATACAATGATTCGACATCAAAGCTGGCTAATATGTCAGTGTTGATGTCGAAATGAACCTCGGGTAGTGTACGTAGAACATCCTTTGTATCCTGAAGATATGTTGGCATAGTTTTCACAATAGGACTGAGAAAGACATCAACAAAAGTTGATAGCGGTTCCAACAAAGATCCAATTCCTGAAATAATTGGACGGCCGGGCGGTGGTCTGGCCGGTTTATGAATCTTTGGAAGAGTATAGAAATATGGAATGATAGGACATTTAGTCACCAAAAAAGTAGCCTCTTGTGGAGTGATCCATCCCTCAGCGCTTGCTTCTTCCACTAGATGTTTAATCTCGTTGGTGAGTCTAGCGGTGGGATTTTCAGCAAGGGGGGTGTAGAACTGAGTATTGCCTAGTTGTTTGAGACATTCAGTGCGGTATGCATTGGTATCCTGAACGACTATAGCTCCCCCCTTGTCCGCCGGTTTGATCACTATTTCAGTGTCCTTGGAAAGGGTGTTAAGAGCGGCTCTGTCTTTCTTTGAAAGGTTCTGGTAGTTGCCTTCTTTAGAGAAATCAATAGATTTCAAATCTTGCAGTACTGCTGCCTCAAAAGTACCAACCTTGGATGGTACTTGTTGGAGTAGAGGCATGAAGGTAGATTTTACTCTTAGCCCTGTACTGATATCTTCAATTGATGTGTCTGGCTCTTTCTCCTTAAAGAAATAGTGTAGCCTGATCGTCCTGAAAAATCGTTCGATTTCTCCTCGTAACAGAAAAGGTTCTCCGCTATTAGTAGGAACAAAACCGAGACCTCTATTGAGAACCTCCTGTTCACTGGGGGTAATGACCCGGCTGCTCAAGTTTACAACCAAGTCTTCAGTGGGCTGGGGTCTAATGTCTATTGGCCTCGTTTGTTGTGGGTCATTGGGGGATCTTGATCGGCTGCCCATTCAGACAGAATCAAATAACCACACGGTCTTATGCGACATGCATATGTTGCAGTGTGGAATCGATATATCCAAAGATCAACGCGGCCAATGAAGATAGTGAGGCCAATGTACATTAGAAAAAACATTAGAAAAAAGATTGGAAAAAATGGCTCGCAAAAAGGCAGTGCCTATCGGTCAACATGGTATGTAGAGCCAAGTGGTTTAGATAAACCATATATCGATTCCACACTGCAACATATGCATGTCGCATAAGACCGTGTGGTTATTTGATTCTGTCTGAGTTTCTCTTCAGCGTACTTTGGGTCTGCCTTGCTTTGCCGGTAAGATCGATGTTGTACGAAGGACCGATTGCCCTTTGCACTGACATATTGAATGTTAAGGTAGCTATTTAGCATACAGGCTGATCAGTATATGCCTTTAGTCAAAATGAACTCTGTTTTGGCCGTATTAAACTATTTTTCCAACTATTTTCCGAATTGGTCCGCGTCAAACCTTTGACGTCATTGCTGCTTCGCATTGGCTCAAATTTAACTATAGTTTTGAGTCTGTGCGCTAGCCTGTGACCCACATTTGTAAGCGAAGGATTTACTACAATTCTGCTACCAATTTTCTACAAAATGCGCTACTTCCTCGGAAATGACTATGGGAATGTAGCTCTCTGACGAATGGAAGGGCGGCATTAAACTCTTCCTCCCTTCCACCTTCCCAATTGGTCAGCGTAATACCGCAGACGTCACCTTTGATTCGTATGGTTCTGATTTTTCACTATATTTCTGGGTTTGTGCGCCAGCCACTGTCCTACATCTACAAGCGAACGCATGACAACACTCCTGAAACCAGTCTTCTACACAGTCCGCCATCCCCTTGAACAGAACTACGGAAGTTGAGCTCTTCCGTGATTGGTCTACATTTAACCATTCACTGAATTCGAATGGTATTCTGCTCTGAGACTTCCTATTGGCCGGGACAGCCAGCCTATGGGAATACTCCGCGGATGAGCTTCCAACAAGGTCCGCCACCCTAACGGACTTAATTTTGTCGTAATGGCCCTCCATTGGCCGACAGTTCATCTCTTCCTATAGCCCAGCACGGAGGCCTGAACTGCCACCATTGGCTCATGTTATGTGCAGATAGTAAGCCAATAGAAACGCTTACATTGAGAGTTCCCTCTTAGGTCCGCTACCTACTGATAAAACACCGCTTACAACTCAGTACTTCACCTCCCCCTCGGCTCAGTTTTCAATCCGAGGCAACGACGGAGAGGTGAGTCATGGCACTTTACTATGCGGTTGTTCTCTGACCTTGACAGAGTCCTGTAGGTGTGGTATTTTTCATTGAGTACTAATTATTTACCCAAGCACTAACGGAAAAGCGTCTTGGTTCCCTTGTGTTATGGCTACTTGGTTACTTTGACCAGCTAGCGAGGTGGCCTAATGGAATATTCCAGTTGGACGCTCTCCATAGCTGTGTACATTCTGAATCTAGTTCTGCCTTTTTGCCCAATAGTATCACTAATGAAATGTTTTAAATGTTTTGTGTGACTACAACAGTTGCCCTGAAATTAACTTCAGATCCATGCGCTTATTTACAGTGCGTGGCCTCCTTCCAACCTGAGCTGTCGCCAGGTGAGGTGAGGTTTTTTCTCTCCATAATTAGGGTGAGTGAGAACTACATTTTTCATAATATTTTTTTCACTTGTACAGAGTTGTGAAGTTTATGCTACAGATATGCATATTTCTAATACTGTTTTACTTTTGTCTCCCACATTTGTACACACAGGAGAAGATATACCATCTTTCCTCTTAATTAATTGGAGAATGGTTGTAAATCACGTCTTATAACACGATAAGTAAGTGTTGCAGTAGCAAATCATAGGTCCTGAAGAAAGCCGCTCTAGGCTGAAACATGTCGACCAACTAACATTCATGGTAGATAGCAATTCCTTGCATGCTATCAGCATACTGCTTTTAATAATACCACTTTGATGGTCAGACCCAATAAAGTTTTTTCATGTCATTAAAGTAGGTATTTTTAAATCACGAGGATTATTTTCCTTTTCTGTTCTTTTTTTGAGCACTGCAACTTTTGCCCCTTCCGCTCACATACTGTCTTCTGTTGGTTGGATGCTTGATCCCAGGGTCCATCATTAGGCAGACTCTCCCTGAGGAGGAGCCTACAGGACACCTTTCTCCAACACTGAACAACCCAGATGACGAGATTCCACTTTTGAGTGGGCTGATGGGTACTTTTTCTAGTCTTTTAGACTCTGTATCTTCTCTGTCTCACTTCTCTGGCATGACACTGTCATTTGTTTAGATTAACGGTGTGGTCTGAACATAAATATGGGACACAATTAGGTTCCAGTAGTTCTCTGATTTCTAGACTTTTAGTACCTCTCGTGTTTTTTGCTGTCAAGTTGGGGGACCAGGTACTCTCTCGGTCTATAAACAAACTCCCCTAGGACCCTCCACCACTCCTTTTGTCTTTTTGTTTACTTGTGCAGCTGAGGCTGCGGGTCCCTATTTACTAAATCAATGCACCACATTGTAAGTGCTTTTTGACATTTTCATTGAGTGATACTATGGCAGACTTTGGCGGCCTAGGTTTTGACGATGAAATCCTTTCATCTATTCTGTCAGAAAACCCGAGTATGTTAGACCAAATTCCAACCCCGGCACCAACTATAGTGGGGGATTGGGAGACAGTACTCAATCTCAAAAAGAGCCATTCACGCACCATTATACATGGACAGATCATGGCGGAGTATTTGCATGGAAAATGTTCACCTACAGGTCTCATAGTGACTAATGCGCCTAGGCTATTCCTCACAGACAAGGCCTTCATTAAGGACTGGTCCCTGATAGCCTGGCGCTGCACTAGAGACTGGCTTATTTTAATTATCACTACAGCCAAAAGAATTGCAGACGCCATTCTAGTTGAAATACAGGTTCTTGAAGGACAAATCAAAACCACCTTAACAACTAAAAGATTTGAGAAACAGCAAGAGGACTCTAATAAGGCCAATAAGGAGTATAAAGAACCTATCTTCTTTGCCAAAATAGAGAAGTTTAAAAAAGACTTGGCTAAATTCTCACATGAGAAAGTGTACCCCTACACCAGTGACAATTACATTCCCACTGACTCTAATAAACAGAAAAACACTCAAGGCTCCTCTTATGCCACATCCTCAGACACCGACTCCTCCGGCTCAGATAGCGGAGACATCAGTCAACCGAGGGGCAGAGGACGGAACAACCGATCTAACAGGAGATACAATGGACGTGGGAACATGTACCAGACAGGATCATGGTGGCCACCAGCCCCATGGGGTTATCCGCAATTTCCCCCACCCATGTCTCATTATCCTATGCAGCCTCAGTACTTTGACAACCAGGTTTTTTTGGGACAGGGCTGTGGTTGGAACCGAGGCAGACGGAGAGGTCAGGGTCAAGGCCAAGTACAATGGGCAGCCGATCAAGATCCCCCAATGACCCACAACAAACGAGGCCAATAGACATTAGACCCCAGCCCACTGAAGACTTGGTTGTAAACTTGAGCAGCCGGGTCATTACCCCCAGTGAACAGGAGGTTCTCAATAGAGGTCTCGGTTTTGTTCCTACTAATAGCGGAGAACCTTTTCTGTTACGAGGAGAAATCGAACGATTTTTCAGGACGATCAGGCTACACTATTTCTTTAAGGAGAAAGAGCCAGACACATCAATTGAAGATATCAGTACAGGGCTAAGAGTAAAATCTACCTTCATGCCTCTACTCCAACAAGTACCATCCAAGGTTGGTACTTTTGAGGCAGCAGTACTGCAAGATTTGAAATCTATTGATTTCTCTAAAGAAGGCAACTACCAGAACCTTTCAAAGAAAGACAGAGCCGCTCTTAACACCCTTTCCAAGGACACTGAAATAGTGATCAAACCGGCGGACAAGGGGGGAGCTATAGTCGTTCAGGACACCAATGCATACCGCACTGAATGTCTCAAACAACTAGGCAATACTCAGTTCTACACCCCCCTTGCTGAAAATCCCACCGCTAGACTCACCAACGAGATTAAACATCTAGTGGAAGAAGCAAGCGCTGAGGGATGGATCACTCCACAAGAGGCTACTTTTTTGGTGACTAAATGTCCTATCATTCCATATTTCTATACTCTTCCAAAGATTCATAAACCGGCCAGACCACCGCCCGGCCGTCCAATTATTTCAGGAATTGGATCTTTGTTGGAACCGCTATCAACTTTTGTTGATGTCTTTCTCAGTCCTATTGTGAAAACCATGCCAACATATCTTCAGGATACAAAGGATGTTCTACGTACACTACCCGAGGTTCATTGCGACATCAACACTGACATATTAGCCAGCTTTGATGTCGAATCATTGTATACCTGTATACCTCAAATTGAGACACTAGAAACGGTACAAACACTTCTAGAGGACTTCTCTGTTGACACTGTGACCCCCATTCATTTCATAATGGAATTGGCAAGAATTGCCATGACGGAGAACTTTTTCGCCTTTGAGGAATCTCTGTACCTTCAGGTATCGGGGACATCAATGGGCAGCAAATTTGCCCCGAGCCTGGCGAATTTATATGTCCACCATTTTGAGACCCAACATGTACTTAATAACACCAACCCACATCACCAACAACTGATGATGTGGAAGCGGTACATTGACGACATTCTAGTTGTTTGGCGAGGGGACATACAATCCCTCTTGCTCTTTCAAGAATGGCTGAATGGACAGAACCCCTATCTCAGGTTCACATTGGAGTACAGTAGAACTGAACTCCCTTTTTTGGACTTAGTAATTTTCCCACAAGAAGGACATCTGGCCAGTTCCTTATATTGAAAACCAATGGCACGAAACTCATTGTTGAGATTTGATAGCCATCATCCCCGTTCCCTCAGAGAGAACCTCCCGTTTGGGCAGTTCCTGAGGGTTCGGAGGAATTGTTCCAACCCTACAGATTTCCATACTAAAGCCAAAGATCTCTCCATGAAGTTGAGAATGCGGCGCTACCCTCACACTCTAGTTCGCAAATCTTTAAAACGCGCTGCGAACAATCATCGAGAGGCCCTACTGGAACCTCGAGTTGAGAAACCACCTCTTGGGAGGTTGGTTTGTGTGACCACATACAACACCTCTTCGTCTAAAATTCAGAAAATCATTAGACAGAAATGGCGTATTCTGAATAGCTCAGGAGAACATATTCCTTTGCCATTGTTCTCTTTCAAGAGAGGTACTAATTTGAGAGACGCATTGGTCCACACGAGACCTCGAGAAGGAGTTGTAGAATCCACTTCCAACCTGTGGAACCTTCCTCCAGTGCAGGGACATCATCCCTGCGGGAACTGCTCAGTGTGTGCACAAACCAGTAAGACCCTTGCAGTAGACATTGGCACCACTCGACCTTGGCTACTTAAACGCCACACGAATTGCAACAGTGACAAAGTCATCTATCAAATCACCTGTCCTTGTGGTCTGAGGTACATAGGGATGACGACGAGGAAAATCAAATTGCGCATACAAGAGCATAAGAGCACAATTAGACGCAATAAGCAGGCTACCCGCCTCACCTCGCATTTTTTAGACAAAAAACATAATCCCGATGATTTGAAGTGGTTAATCCTTGAGCAACCACATATACCCAGTCACGTTACAGATATTCCACTGTTTCTCCTCAGGAAAGAACAAAGATGGGTCTACAAATTACGCAGTGACACAGAAGGTTTGAACGACGACATCCCGTGGATGCAGTTGTGAGCCTGAACTCAGTATGACTTAGCTGATACGCTGTATCACTCAATTGACATTATTGAATGACACATCTGGCATATAAATATTGATGCTCCTGATTGTTTGGCTATAATGTCATATACTACTGACACATGCCCATGCATTAGATAAACCACCTGGCTCTACATACCATGTTGACCTGAGACATTATTGAATGACACATCTGGCATATAAATATTGATGCTCCTGATTGTTTGGCTATAATGTCATATACTACTGACACATGCCCATGCATTAGATAAACCACTTGGCTCTACATACCATGTTGACCGATAGGCACTGCCTTTTTGCGAGCCATTTTTTCCAATCTTTTTTCTAATGTTTTTTCTAATGTACATTGGCCTCACTATCTTCATTGGCCGCGTTGATCTTTGGATATATCGATTCCACACTGCAACATATGCATGTCGCATAAGACCGTGTGGTTATTTGATTCTGTCTGAGTTTCTCTTCAGCGTACTTTGGGTCTGCCTTGCTTTGCCGGTAAGATCGATGTTGTACGAAGGACCGATTGCCCTTTGCACTGACATATTGAATGTTAAGGTAGCTATTTAGCATACAGGCTGATCAGTATATGCCTTTAGTCAAAATGAACTCTGTTTTGGCCGTATTAAACTATTTTTCCAACTATTTTCCGAATTGGTCCGCGTCAAACCTTTGACGTCATTGCTGCTTCGCATTGGCTCAAATTTAACTATAGTTTTGAGTCTGTGCGCTAGCCTGTGACCCACATTTGTAAGCGAAGGATTTACTACAATTCTGCTACCAATTTTCTACAAAATGCGCTACTTCCTCGGAAATGACTATGGGAATGTAGCTCTCTGACGAATGGAAGGGCGGCATTAAACTCTTCCTCCCTTCCACCTTCCCAATTGGTCAGCGTAATACCGCAGACGTCACCTTTGGTTCGTATGGTTCTGATTTTTTACTATATTTCTGGGTTTGTGCGCCAGCCACTGTCCTACATCTACAAGCGAACGCATGACAACACTCCTGAAACCAGTCTTCTACACAGTCCGCCATCCCCTTGGACAGAACTACGGAAGTTGAGCTCTTCCGTGATTGGTCTACATTTAACCATTCACTGAATTCGAATGGTATTCTGCTCTGAGACTTCCTATTGGCCGGGACAGCCAGCCTATGGGAATACTCCGCGGATGAGCTTCCAACAAGGTCCGCCACCCTAACGGACTTAATTTTGTCGTAATGGCCCTCCATTGGCCGACAGTTCATCGCTTCCTATAGCCCAGCACGGAGGCCTGAACTGCCACCATTGGCTCATGTTATGTGCAGATAGTAAGCCAATAGAAACGCTTACATTGAGAGTTCCCTCTTAGGTCCGCTACCTACTGATAAAACACCGCTTACAACTCAGTACTTCACCTCCCCCTCGGCTCAGTTTTCAATCCGAGGCAACGACGGAGAGGTGAGTCATGGCACTTTACTATGCGGTTGTTCTCTGACCTTGACAGAGTCCTGTAGGTGTGGTATTTTTCATTGAGTACTAATTATTTACCCAAGCACTAACGGAAAAGCGTCTTGGTTCCCTTGTGTTATGGCTACTTGGTTACTTTGACCAGCTAGCGAGGTGGCCTAATGGAATATTCCAGTTGGACGCTCTCCATAGCTGTGTACATTCTGAATCTAGTTCTGCCTTTTTGCCCAATAGTATCACTAATGAAATGTTTTAAATGTTTTGTGTGACTACAACAGTTGCCCTGAAATTAACTTCAGATCCATGCGCTTATTTACAGTGCGTGGCCTCCTTCCAACCTGAGCTGTCGCCAGGTGAGGTGAGGTTTTTTCTCTCCATAATTAGGGTGAGTGAGAACTACATTTTTCATATTATTTTTTTCACTTGTACAGAGTTGTGAAGTTTATGCTACAGATATGCATATTTCTAATACTGTTTTACTTTTGTCTCCCACATTTGTACACACAGGAGAAGATATACCATCTTTCCTCTTAATTAATTGGAGAATGGTTGTAAATCACGTCTTATAACACGATAAGTAAGTGTTGCAGTAGCAAATCATAGGTCCTGAAGAAAGCCGCTCTAGGCTGAAACATGTCGACCAACTAACATTCATGGTAGATAGCAATTCCTTGCATGCTATCAGCATACTGCTTTTAATAATACCACTTTGATGGTCAGACCCAATAAAGTTTTTTCATGTCATTAAAGTAGGTATTTTTAAATCACGAGGATTATTTTCCTTTTCTGTTCTTCTTTTGAGCACTGCAACTTTTGCCCCTTCCGCTCACATACTTCTGTTGGTTGGATGCTTGATCCCAGGGTCCATCATTAGGCAACCTCAGACTCTCCCTGAGGAGGAGCCTACAGGACACCTTTCTCCAACACTGAACAACCCAGATGACGAGATTCCACTTTTGAGTGGGCTGATGGGTACTTTTTCTAGTCTTTTAGACTCTGTATCTTCTCTGTCTCACTTCTCTGGCATGACACTGTCATTTGTTTAGATTAACGGTGTGGTCTGAACATAAATATGGGACACAATTAGGTTCCAGTAGTTCTCTGATTTCTAGACTTTTAGTACCTCTCGTGTTTTTTCCTACACAATTTGGCCTTGAGGATAAGTGTAGTTCAGAGACATAACTTCTAACCATAGGACTGGACGTCATGAAGAAATACGTGCACTTTCAATGAGTTCAGAAAAACTGTTTCTTTTTATAAGCTAATTAAAGCAGCCAATCAAAACATGGAGTAGAGGGAATGTAAGTCTGCAATGCTGTCTACTGTTTTACATTGCTTTGTGATTAAAAGTGATGTAGAGAATTAAATAATTGTAGTAGTCATAGAGGTAGTGTAAGTCTGCTTCATAGTAAGCAGTATCAGTGTCATAGGAAATGTAGAACATGACTGAGCAAGAAGGGGAAGATATTACTATTCCAGGATTGTGAAAAATGATCTTCAACATTTTAATTCCGAAAGTTGCGGAAATGCCAAATGACGGGATTGGCTTACAAGAAATCCAAGAGTTATAAATGGCTCTGACCAGATTTGGCCTTGTGGAAAATTGTGGTAGAGAGCAAGAAGTCATTTATTGCATGTAACGTGTTTTTAAAAACGATGGAGATTTTCTTTCAGAAAGTGGCGGGCTGAAAGTAATAACAGCACAAAAGAGTGTAAGCTGTTCATAGGACATCCTTGGACGTCATGGAAAGTAAGTTAACTTTAAGGAGTTCTGAATTCTGATTTCTGATGTTGTATGGGTTTTTTAAACACAATCATTTTGATTGTGTTTTTTTTTCCCCGCTGTTACATGATGAATACCTTCAAGTCACTGTTTTTAGTGAAATTTGATACATTCTGAGAACAGCAAAAATAAACCATTTAACATGTATAATTAATTCTGTACTGTTTGCATTTATGATGTACATGTAGAACTGTGTAGGAGGCATGGAGAAGGTGAGGCTTCTGTAAGTGTCAAAGGTGTTGCATACAGTGCTGCACTTCTGCGTATTTTTTCATATGCTAGACTACATCTGCACAATGAGATACCTAAGCAAAGGAAACACAAGTGATGTGATTGTGAAATGAGCAAAATAAATTGCACGTATTTCAATTACATCACCTGTGTTTCCTATCATTACGAATCACATTGTGCAGATCAAGTTTAGGTCTGTCCAGGGAAACATAGGAGGTTTGTACTTTGTTGAAGAGTGCAGTGGACATGACTCACTTCATTGGTAGACTTTCACAGATATTATCTCCTCTGTACACTTCAACAAGTGTAAATCTCATCTTGAACTCTGAGTAGGCCTCACCTCAAACAAACCTCTGGATAGGAGACATGTTATTGGCATCCTGAAGCGACACTTTTCTGAAACAAGAGCAATGCAAAAGATGCACCATGTTTTAAGATAGGCCTCACTTCATCTGCATCAAGATACTGTTAGTTTAAAATGTATATCTTTAGGACTGTGTAGGGGGCCTGGAGAAGCAGAAGCTTCTGTCAGTGTCAAAGTTGTTGAAAAAACTATTTGTCCTTCAATCTTTTCCCTTGTCTTTTGTAATTTTTAAATACATGTTTTAATATTTTTCAAATGTTGGTTCTCTCTTTCACAGATTGAAAGTATAAAAACAAAAAGTGAGTAATTTAACGGCAATTATAAGGTAAATATTTTGTACTCTTTTCGTTACATTTCTATCACATTCACCTACTATTAGTTCCACTGCTTCATTTCTTTAACCCTCAGTTTCCTGCCTTTGCTACTTTCCTCATTCCTTTCTCTATTACCTACTTACTCAACTCCTTCCACTCTTTTTCTCAGTCCCTCTCTTCTCATAGTTCCTCAGTCTTGTTCACTCACTCCGTCTCTATTACTCTTAGTGTCTGTGAATTACTTTCCCACCTTTTTTTTTGGACCGCTTCCCGGGAAGCGGCCCGGTTCGCAAACCAGCAGCGTTACGGGAGTCCACCATTTTGTGTTTCGGTCGAATCAAGATACAAGATGGAGGGCAAATAATGTTCAGAATGGGTAGAAGGGGGCACGGTAGATGTATCTTGACCCCCTTGGTTTTCTGAGGGTGGCTGAGGAGGACCATAGTTCTTCACTCTTGTTCACTCTCTCTGTTTCTATTAATGTCACTGTTTCTGACTGATCAAAAAAAAATTTTCAAAAAAGAACAGTAACTATAAGGGAAGGAAACAGACAGTTATGTTAAAAGAAAGACAGCTATAGGGAGTAAACTAAGGATACTGTTACCCGCAATCCACTGCTGATGATGTTACTGACCATGTCATGAATGATGTAATATGTGACATCATCAGCAGTGGATTGTGGGTAACAGTATCTCTTGTTTACTCCCTAGAGCTGTCTTTCTTTTCACATAACTGTCTGTTTCCTTCCCTTATACTTACTGTTCTTTTTTTAAAAAATAATTTTTTTGGTTAGCTTCCGGTTCGCGTACCGGGTAGCGCTCCGGGGAGCGAACTAAAAGAAATAGAGGTTGGCAGAGTTCCAAATATTCTACCAATTTTTTTATAACGGGGAGGTAGTTCTTTTAGTATTTTTTGAACATGTTTTTTACTTTTTTTGTATTTTCTGAACGTTTTTATATATTTTTTGGTTTTTTTTGGGGGGGGGGAAACGAAAACGATCCATTGTAAAGGGCTCAACAGGAGCAACAAAAAAAAAAGAATTTATTTTTTGGGGCGTTTCGGGCAAACATGATTTTCAATAGCTCTCATAATCAAAATGATGCTACTTTCCCTGTAGCAAATGAATTGGTTGCAGTGCACGCACACTTGCTTCACTTCCCCAAACAACATTTGAATGTTTGGGATCATCTCCCTCGCCTCTGGTCCCGACACTTCTGGAACCACCGATCTTCTTGCCATCGCAGGGGGATTTTGTTGCTCATCACGTAGCTGGGCAGCACTATAATTATTAGGATGCCACCTACTCATATGCCGATGCATAGTGAAATTGCCGTAACTGTATTTTTTTTCAGTCCCCCTTGACAGTCTATCACCGCATATACGGCAAAACACGTAGCGTGCATTTACTTTTTTTTGCCCCTCAGGAAATTTAAAGAATTGCCAAATGTAGTTCTCTTTTCGATTAAACCTCCTGGGCTCCTCTGGCAAAAACCTTGGCTCTTCCTCCTCTTCCTCCTCTTCCTGTTCTTCCTCTTCTTGTTGTAAAATTACTTCAGCAGGTGGTCCTCTCTTCTTTGGATTTGGTGGAGGTGGTGGGTTAGAACCAGCTGAAGCTACTAATGAAGCCATGTCACAATGTAAATAAAGGGTCTTTCTCTCACCAAGATGAAAGTCAGAGTGAGGAAAGAAGGAGGGGTTTTCATCATTTGGGAGAAGCAAAAGTTCTAAACCAATGAAAAGTGTTAATTTTAGATCACATGACCTAGTATTACATCATTAGGAAACCAAAATTGAAATGAACCAATGAAAAGTGTTATTACCGAGTCACATGACCTGCTGTGTTTACGTTACGCGGTCCGCGCCGCGCCACGGATCGCTTCCGGTTCGCGTACCGGTGCGCTTCCGGGTACGCTAACGTAGCACGTCATATGACGTATCACGCGAAAACGCGAAACGTCATGCTGACGCGACGCGTCACGATGTTGTTTTCTAACGTGACAGTTGCGCAAACGGAACGTTTACCGGTTCGCGGACCGGGTCGCGGCTCCGAATTGAGCTAACGGGAAGCTAACCGGTTCGCGTACCGGGAGCGAAACAATAAAAATAATTTTAAAAAAAATTGTATTAAAAACATGTAAAAAATATTTTTCGATTTAAAGAAGAATACATTGTAAAGGATTTGATATTTGCTATTAAAAAACCATTGAAATTCACTGAAAAAACCATAGGTTATAGACCATATATAGTTAGGAATTAGCATTTACAAAACCTTGAAAATTCACTGAAAAAACCATAGGTTATAGACCATATATAGTTAGGGATTAGCATTTACAAAACCTTATTTTACTCACACAAAACCATTGAAATTCCATATATAGTTAGTTGTACTAACTATATATCGCGCACCCGCAATCCACTGCTGATCATGTCACATATTACATCATTCATGACATGGTCAGTGACATCACTGATGACATCACTGATGACATCTCAAATGACATCACTGATGACATCACTGATGACATCTCAATGACATGACTGATGACATCACTGATGACATCTCAAATGACATCACTGATGACATCTCAAATGTCTTACATATTGAAGAATGAGTGGATGTATAAGTGTCTGGATGAAGGATTTAGTAGGTGCGTGACTGACTGTATGAGTGAGTGATTAAATGTGTGTCACTGAGTGCATGGGTTAGTGAGTAAACTGTCTTAATTTGTGCATCATTATGTCTGTTGTTCTGTAAACTGCTGCATGTGTTGATCAGTAGCTATATGAGTAAGTATATGGGTTATTGATTGGTTGCCCAAGTATTTGTATGGGAGACTGAGTGTGTGTGTGGGTGGCTGGGAGGTGTATGACTCTGTGCATAGATGTGTAAGCAGTTGATTCACTAGATATATGGATTCAAAAGTGCATGTGGAAACAGGTGTATGGGCGGTTGACTGAGTGCATTGGTGAGTGAATGGATATCTGAGTGCTACATGTCAAAGTAAGAACATATGTAAAACACAGTACATGTGAGAGTTGACATATATAAATAACTGTGCATAAGAGCCAGTGAATGTGTGAGTGGCTGTATTGATCATTGTGAACTTGTATCAGGGATTGTAAAAGAGAGTAAATATGTGTTAGTATATGTTTGAATAAGTAAGGTATGTATAACTGTATAGTTGAGGAAATGGAGGTGTAATTGATTCTTTGCATGACTGAGTAGGTGTGTGAGTAACTCCATGGATGAGTGACAGTCTGTGAGTGTCTGTTTACACTGAGTGTATCTAAGGTTATTTTAGAGTCTGAAGAAGTTCATCGTATTATCACATGAATGATGTCATCAGTGATGTCATCAGTAATGTCAAATGAGATGTCATCAGTGATGTCATCAGTCATGTCATTTGAGATGTCATCAGTGATGTCATTTGAGATGTCATCAGTGATGTCATCAGTGATGTCATTTGAGATGTCATCAGTGATGTCATTTGAGATGTCATCAGTGATGTCATCAGTGATGTCATCAGTCATGTCATTGAGATGTCATCAGTGATGTCATTTGAGATGTCATCAGTGATGTCATCAGTGATGTCACTGACCATGTCATGAATGATGTAATATGTGACATGATCAGCAGTGGATTGCGGGTGCGCGATATATAGTTAGTACAACTAACTATATATGGAATTTCAATGGTTTTGTGTGAGTAAAATAAGGTTTTGTAAATGCTAATCCCTAACTATATATGGTCTATAACCTATGGTTTTTTCAGTGAATATATATACGCACATACATACATACATACCCACATACTTATCTTAAATATACTTACCTTTCATTGTAAAGGAATGAGTGGTAAAGGTATATGCATGGTAAATGTAGCATGGTAAAGGCATTGCTTGGTAATGCCTGCATTGTAAAGGCTGTTTCCCAATACACATATGTGATAATCGTGGTCAAACTTCACATCCAAAATAAGTTTATAGCCCACTGCCACTATATTGTCTTGTATGAGGTGTGCAAAATAGAGTATCTTATGTGATCATGTAAACACTAGAATAATAAGGACCTTCTGGTTTCCTTTGTAGCATCTAATCTTAACCACCCTATCTTTTCCTACTTTAAATAGTGACTTCTATATTTAAAGATATTGGTCAGGCTGCACCTGCACTTCATTGTCACTAACACACCATATAGTAGTGGAGTTTCACACTTAGGGGTCGATTAGGATGGCGATCGAAAAACCATTCGGACCGCCGTGGTAGTAGATATTAACCGTCCACATGTACCGTAGGAAAACCGGCGGTCAGATTAGGATGACCCACCAGAGTAATCTGGCTGAGGTAGGAGGATTCCATGAAAGTCCGCCGGGAGCATGCGGAACAGGTGAAAATCTGTCCACGGCAGTCGGATTTGATGCGGAAAGACGCAAAACCACCACACAGCCAGCGGATTGACCGCACGTGAAATTAGGATACAATTGCGGTGACAGCGGAACGATCAGCTGTTTCCGACAGCCACAATCGCAACTATTGAGGAATGGGAGAGCCGGAAGAAGGGCTGTTGTTTTCCGACCACCGCAGTCGCTCCGGAAGAGTAATGGCGGTCGAAAGCAAACACACAACAAGGTTACCAAGTGTGGCCATTAATCTGGCTCAGCCTCAAAAAACATGTAACACACTCCAATGACACATCCCATGGCAAACAAAAAATACAAATCGCAGGTCAACCCACACAACACACCTGACAGGAATACTCCATTTCGACCCACCCACATACCCAAGTATAAAACCAGCCCCTTCCTTGCCCAGAGTTATTTGCACTACTCCACAATTTTAGGGCCCAGCCCCACAGCACAAAGGAGAGGCACATCTGCACACATCACACCATCACAACCACACATAACATCACCACCACCACATTCACACCTGCACCTTTAACCCATTTGCACATCACACAATATGTCACGGAAGAAAATACCCAAATTTACTGACAATGAGTTGTCAGTGATGGTAGATGAGATAATCAGAATAGAACCACATTTGTTTGGAAGCTTGGTCAAACAGACACCATTAGCCACCAAAAATCAAATGTGGGCAAGGAGAGTCAACAAGGTCAATGCAGTAGGGACCATCCTGCGCACCCAGAAGATCAGGAAGAAGTGGAATGATCTCAAGACCAAGGTGAAAGAGCGTAATAACAAGAACTGAAAGCTGGCTCAGATGAATGGCAGTGGCCCTCCCATTCCACTATGAACATTCACCGTATGGGAGGAGAAGGTGCTTGCCACACTGCATCCAGAGAGTCTCACAGGAATACCAGGGGGAGTGGAGGCTGGTAAGTACCAACAAATGGCCATCATTACACTGCTATGTACTGTCTTGCACAGTTACAAAGTGATTCCTCTTAGGCCCAAATGCACTCATGGGCACCACACTCTCCCCAACACGTGTTTCACAGATCTAACATTTACTCCCTCTGATTCACCCCAACGTTAGGTAGCAATATTTCTATGGGGGCAAGTGTACAGGCAGCTAGCACTACAACTTCCACCAGGCCCCGTGTCCCAAGCTCAGCAGGATGGAACACTTGCCCCCCACACCCACAACCATGTGGCAGACATTGCATTGTTCACCTTCACCTAACAGCTAGGTAGCCATCTTAACAGCGAGGGGTGTTTGTAGGTGGGAAGCCCGCACTACAATTCCAACCTGGCCCCCTTGTCCCACAGCAGAGCAGTATGGAATAGTCCCCCCCAACCATGTGTCAGCTATTGCATTGTTCACCTTCACCTAACAGGTAAGTAGCCCTCTTAACAGGGAGGTGTGTTTATGGGTAGGAAGCCTGCACTACAACCCTCACCAGGCCACCTTGTCCCACAGCTCAGCTGGATAGTACACACCCCACGCCCAGAACCATGTGGCAGCAATTCCCCTCAACTGTGACATGGAACAGGTAGGTAGACAGAGCATGCACCCTGCCATTCCTCTCAAAAAGCATGGAGCCATAGGACCACACGGCATCCCTCACATGTCATCCAACTTGGCAGAGATCCAATAGCCACTTCCAATGTGCAGACAGCTAAGTATATGTAACTGTCACAGAAATTAAAATTTGAACCACAGTCACATGTTAAAGAAATATAGGGCATAATCATGCACAACAATGAATGCTATGTGTAAGTGCCATGGGGGCAGAGCATGAAGTCCCATATGAACACAAAACATTCATGGTCAGTTGGTAAAAGAAAGTAAAGTACATGATATGACAAAGGTATGCATAAGATTACAATGGCTAGTTCTTGCTTAGATGTAACGTCTTCCGTGCAGAGTAAACCAAAAAGAAGCATCATATAGAGTTAATGTGCTGCAAGTCGTTAGCTGACGACATGTCCTTGTAATCACACAATATGTACGTGTAACATGGTGTGAGACCTGTCTGATTCTGAGGGTCCCTTCACTGAAATGATTTATTTTGTCCCCTTTAGCCTCTCACTATTTTCATCTTTTTCTTTTGTGTCCACCTGGGATTATTTTTTTTGTTGTCAGCAATGTCTGAGGGGCTAGGTGTTCCTTGGGTAGGATGTTTTACCTTACCTCCCTGAGGCCTAGTTACCCTCATGGAAAGTTAGACAGATACATGGGACCTAAAATGGTGGCCACCAACTGTCACAACGGCCACCCTAAAGGAGCTGTCCCATTGACTTACATTAGGAAGGTTCCAGAACTCACCAGAACCTTCCCACCGGCTGGACCTCGCCTATAAAAGGTCAGTGGCCAGCACGGCCATTTTGTGAAGAGTAACCTGTGACCAGGGAAGGAGAGAGGCAACATTGAGAGGAGGACGGTGCTCTACAAGTGGACGATCGACTCATGGGCCGGCAATCACCTGTTCTGACACTACCCCTCTGGTGATGACCAAACCCTGACCTGGCAGAAGCCTGATTAACCTTTGTGTCCAAAATTGTTAATTCTCTCTGAAGGTTGGCAGTGGGAGGAAGAATATTTAGTGAGGACTGCCGACCCTTCAAAGTCTCCAGAACCCCCCCCTTCATCGGCTGTGGAGCCGGCCCTCCAGCTTCGAAGCCGGCTTTGGGTGCGTGATCGAACACTCACCAAGCGGAGTGAAGAGCAGAGTCTCCAGTGTCTCCCGGCGTGAGGAGCGGTCGTGCGGTGACGAAGGGGAGCTCGGCAGACCGGCCCCAGCGGGAGCGGAGCAGGGAAGAGGCTTCCGGAGGTGTTCCCCGGCGGGAGGAGTCGACCCGCGGCGTCACCAAGGAGACTGGCGAATCGACACCAGCGAGAGCGGAGCTTCCGGAGGTGACTCCCGGCGTCAGCAGTGAGGGAGGAGCAGCGCCTTGGGAACGCAGTAGAAAGAGGTACCGCCGGTGCATCTGAGCCAAGGAAGAGGAGCGCTGCTCGACCTTCGCCAGACTCTGAGGGGAGGCCGAATCTCTTCAGCACTGACAGACACCAGCGGAGTTAAAGTAAGCTGGGTCTTCATCGGGTGGAGGGCGAAGGCGACGCTTAAAGAGACAGCACTTCCCAGAGTGTCTTCAGAACTCTGAGGGGAGTAAACGTTAGCAGCATTATTCCTTCCACCTGAACTAGAAACTGCCTCAAGAAACTTAAGTATTGTCTTCACTGGAATTAGTGACAAGGGATTAACGAATTGTAAGGGGAGGTGTTGAGGTGAGATAGTGGGGGGCTCAGTTTAAAAAGTACCAGTCTTAGGGAGCTGGGTCTTCCGGTTCAAGAGAAGGAGGAGTAGCAGTATCCCATAGTACAGCATAAGTGTATACTGGCCCTGCCAAGTCGCCCTTCTAGAATGAGGGAGTGTCAACAGGAATCAACTAAAGTGTGATGGTAATTTTACTCATTCTCTTCCAGTGAGACAACAGTGTGAACTATTGACGTATTGTATACCAAGAACAATAAGAGCGCTTGACCCTGCACGCGTAGGGGTAAAGTATCAAGTGGTTATCCTTCAGGAAATCCCAGTCTTGAGAGAACCTCTTACTCTGGTATTGTATTGCCTTATTTAAGAACAAGGTCAAGAAGAACTAATTGTATGTTTTCACCTGATTGAACTGCAAAGAGGAAAGATTGTTCACTTTATTAATGTGAAGGGTAATAAGTGTTTTGAACTGCATTAATTTAAAAAAGGTGATGTACTGATGTAACGAGAGAACTAACAAAGCAAAGAGAACAAAATCTATTTTTATAAAGTACAAACCTTATTTTTCTAAAAAGAAGGTGTAGTGTCATTTTTGGTATGGATGGGCTCTGAGTTCCTGAAAGGTTACGCAAGCTTTACACGCATATTCCCTGGAGCAGCCTTAGCACTTTGCACACGTTACCCACTTGTTGACTAGAATAACCCTAGGTCTAACACATGGTATCTATTTACATGTCACACCATGGACAAGTAATGTAGGTACCTACACATCATGTCATGATGCGCAGTACCTTGCAGGCATACAAAGTGATATCAATGTAAACTGTGTGGTGTATCACATGTAACATCCAAACGTCTAACACCAAGCTTGTGGGGTGCACTTCAATGAACATTTCACCTCTGTTCAACAGGTGATCAACAATTGACTGCTGCAGAAGACAACACCGACCTGCAGAGCCAGTCTCCACCCTCGGAACATGGACTCTTGGATGCAGACTCCATACGTTTCTTGGATGAGGAGCCCAAACCTGGCCCGTCTGGACTGCAGGGCATACCACATCCCAGGCCCCCATTGTCCCCACCACCACTACCTCAGCAACAACAACCGCGCTGACCCCTGCGGCAATGACCTGTGTGGCCTCAACCACCACCACCACCAGTGCTGCCTGCCACACTCTCCCTGCCTCAGTGGTTACCAACACCATCACACAATCAGAGGAGGGCACGGAGAGTCTGCCGGTGCGTCAACTGGCAACGCCACAGGTCTGGGACAGCAGGGCAGGTGGGAAGGCAACTGAGGGACATAATTGAGAGGACACTGGGACCGAAGCCCTGGTCAACATCAGCAGAATCCTTGAGGGAGACAAACAAACCTGGGGACACACAGGCAAGGTTCTGGAAGAAGTGCGTGAGCTCCACCTGCTGCTGAGGTCCATGGACACGCTTACGGGCCAAATCGTGGACCTCATGAGCCAGCTTGTGGGTGTTCTAAGGGATAGTCATGTGGCCCAAAGGACAGCTCAACCCCCCCTGCAGTGGCCCGCAGGATGATACTCCCACCACCTCAGCTGCGGCCACAGAGAGGGGTGAGCTGCAACAGGATGACTCCTCAGACACGGCTGACCCCGCAGCAGGGCCCCCCCTGTAAAACGCAAAAGGGGCCGTACGAGGATCCCATGGCAAAGCAAAGCACCAGCCAAATGCAAGTCAAAGAGACAACCATGATGGCACCTCTGTTCACCTTGACTTTGACTTTGTTGACTATCATTACCCACACTGCCATGTTGATGGCAGGTGTCTGTTGGACTGTGTCACCTCATCAATGTGGTGTCTACTTTATTTTCTTGTTTTCTATCACTGATAACTCATTAATTCACTTAGCACCATTTTTTTAAACATAACTTGTCTGTCACAAACACTCTTTGTAAATAAACACTCTTTTCACACCTATGTCTTTGTGTCAGCTCCATGCTTATCACAGTATGTACAATGTTGACTCAGATTCCAATGTCCCAGAAGCTCTGATTGTGATCGTAGCACAGCCAGTACACAACACTAGTCATCAAGGTACACAAACCAGCACACATTACAATGAGAAACAATATCAAACTAGACGTTATGTGGATGGTCATGACTACACTGTGCCACAAACATCAGCCATCAGCACAGAGCCAACAACAGTCAGCAGTCAAAAAGCTCCTCTGGGCCTTTTCACTACCATCAAAGACAGCAGACAAAGGCACTGTTGTATAATGTCACTAACACTCAAGGGAAGTAGAGGTTGATGAGCTGTTGGTGCAGGTTGCCACCTTCCTCCTCTCCACTATCCTTATCACTGGACATGTGTGGGCTTGCTGCTGCCCATCATCGTCCAGGAGCAGGGGGATCTCTTTGCGCAAGGCCAGGTTGTGGAGCATGCAGCATGCAACTACGATCTGACAGACCTTTTGGGGAGAGTAGAGCAGTGCACCTCGGCTCTTGCCAAACACCGGAATCTAGACTTTAGAAGACCAAAAGTACAATCCACCACATGGTGTCTCCTCCTATGGGCATCATTGTAGCGGACTTCACCCGGGGTCCTGGGATTCCACAGTGGGCTCAGCAGCCAAGGCTGGTTGGGATATGCAGAGTCACCTAGGTGTGAGATACACAGATCAATTTAGTAATATAACTGTAGCTGAGGACAGCATGTCACATATAAAGCACACCACTTGACTCTGCGTACTCACCCACAATCCATGCACGCTGCAGGTGCCGATTTGCCATCAGCTGCAGTATGATGCTGTTACGCAGTATGTAGGAGTCATGTACTGATCCAGGAAATCTGGCACAGACATGAGAGATTATCATATCCGCTTGGCATACCACTTGCACATTAATAGAATGGAAATGCTTCCTGTTCCTGTATATGTGCTCACGTGCCTGTGGTGGAACCAGACCAACATGTGTGCAGTCAATGGCGCCAGCAACATTACGGATGTGAGCAAGGGCATAAAAATCACCCTTCACAGCTGCCAATTCATGTCTCCTGGGAAAATGGAAGTAGCGGTCCTTGTATGTCATCATTGCGGACAGGACATCACGTAGCACCATGCTGAACATTGGTTGAGACATCCCACTTGTGCTGGCCACTGTGTACTGGAACGAACCAGAAGCAAATAAATGCAGGGCCGTCATCACCTTACATGTTGGTGTCAGAGCAGTCGGATAGGTTCTGTGAGTCTCAGATGGGGCTCCAACTGAGCACATAGGTCTTGAAGGGTAGGTTGATCCAAACGGAATTTATGTATGATGTCCGCATCCTCCATGTCTGTCAGCAATGTGAATGAACAATGTACATTTGGTCGCCTCCTACATAAGATAAAAGGGGACACATGTCAATTCAATTCCACTTTGAGATGTGTCCAACATCTTACATTCTTATGGACACAGCACCAACAATGACTGACCTGAAACAACAGCTTACAGCACAAGTCACACGCAGAGACACCTTGATCTAAAGTAGTTGTACATGTGTTCAATATGTACATGATGAATACCCACAAAACATATTCAGACTATGTGAATGTAAAATGGTATATTCCGACATTTTGTGTCACCGGCCCTGAGAGTAGTTGACACTGCACATGTCTGAAACAGCAACACTGCTGGCTTCTACATAGCTGCTGTACCTACCACACCTTCTGGTGTGAGTTAGACAGGGCACACATTACCAACACAATGAGCACAGTGTGTGCATAAAGATCAAGTCTCAACATGATTTCAGCAATCTACACAGTGAAATAGTCACATTATGTAGTCAGTCCATCATTACTGTGGGTTGCTTAGCCATCTCACACATTCACATGTTTACATAATTGAGCGTCCATCACACGACAGATCTGTGCACATGCACAACATCATAAGGGACATGTGAGGGAGTACATGCCAATGCATGTAATCCTGTGCACTGACATGGCATGTGTAGTCATCAGTGAGTTAAATGTCACACTAGCATTGAATTTAAGTATCTCGTGGCATGATTCATAGTAAGTGTCTATTGTTCAATGTTGAGAATTGGCCATTGCCATTGCTACTGCATGATGTGTCCATAGGTGCAGTAAGCATGCACCGCCACTTCAATCATGGTCATTGGCACCAATTTAAAAATGCCAATTTGTGGTAGCGACTGCCTGGCCCCCGCGGTGTGACACCACCAATGCCCATGCCCCTTCATCCAATGGGAACCGCGATAGCGGTAGTGAAATACACATTTAAAAATCGCAGTAGGCTTGCTCTACCACAGCAATCACGGTCATTGGCGCCAATTTAAAAATGCCAATTTAAGATAGAGACCGCCTGGCCCCCGCGGTGTGACCCCGCCAATGCCCATGCCCCTTTAGCCAATGGAACCACAATCACGAAATACACTTTGGAAAATCGCCGGAGGCGTGCTTGGCCACAGCAATCATGGTCATTGGCACCAATTTAAAAATGCCAATACGCGGTAGCGACTGCCTGGGCCCCGCGGTGTGACACTGCCAATGCCCATTCAGCCAATGGGAACCGCGATCGTGGTAGTGAAAGACATATTTTAAAATCGCGGAAGGCGTGCTCCGCTACAGCGGAACCGTTCATTGGGTACAATTGAAAGATGCACGATTGCGGTAGTGACCTCCTGGGCCCCGCGGTGTGACACCACCTATGCCAATGCCATTGCAATGGGAACCGCGATGGCGGAAGTGAAATACACATTTGAAAATCTCAGTAGGCGTGCACCGCCACCGCGGTCCCGGTCATTGGGTACATTAGAAAAAAGCTGAGCTGGAACACCAATTGCAGTAGCTGAGTACCACTGAAACAACCCCAGGTGGCTATAAATGTCTTGGAGAGAGCCGCACATTTCCACTGCATCCAGACACTGCTTCCTGCCATTCTTCATCCCCAACTGCTGCTGTTCCTGTCTCCTGAACCCAGTGATGGCGAGTACTGAGAACATCAGGACCCGTCCCTTCACCACAGAGGAGCTGGAGGTCCTGGTGGACGAGGTGCTTTCACAGTATGGGAGGCTATACGGTGCTCCTGATGTAAAGGTAAGTGTTTCAGAGTGAAAGTTTGAGAGTGCAAAGAGTGCTCACATGATGTTGCTCTGCTGTATTATGTGCCTGTGAGTGCAAGTTAGTGTGCATGCATCCTCATTTTGGATACACCATGCTCCATACAAGGCCTAGTAAATATTTCACTTGAGTATTTGGGGAGGATGGCAACATGGAAATGTCTACAACCCTTCTTCAGCAATAACAATACACATGTTGGTCTGAGACTGGGTAGTGTAATAGTGTGATACACTGCCTAGCATGCTGACTTCAAGTAAATGGGGTGTGTAGCCTTATTTCCACAGATCCATGGCTGCATTTTAGGATGGGAGGGACATGCAGTGTATTTGCAGCCAAAGAGTAACACTGCTGGTTTGGATGGTTAAAGTCTGAACAAAGATTGCCTGTGCTAATGGATGTCATAGTCTATGAGGTTTTCACATGTTCATTTGTGACATTACAAATGTGTTTCGTCGAAAGGGTACTGCAAGATGTGTGTGCAATTTTCATATTGCCCCCATGGATATGTATGCATTATGGACAAGATTGAAATGCCTGAGTGTAACACTCTTGGTGGAAATTCACCTATGACACATCAGATGAATGTACTTTGGAAATATCATCCTTCCATTGTTTTCATGATGTGTTCTGACTCGCATGTGTAGGCACTGTTTGCCCTCTCATATTGTACATGCATGTGAAGGTTCTGATGGCCCACGTTTAACCTCAGTGTGAGCCCCCCTGGCCTGCACAGATACTGTCCAATTCGACAAGGACTCATCAGTAAATGGAGTGAAACATATGTGTTGTCTGCCACCCTATTTCTCAATGAGCTATCTTAGGCCTGAGGATTGCAGAAGACAGACCTTGTGTGAAGAGTGTGAGAATGTAGGATCATGTCCCTAAATGTGACCTCCATGATACAGGTAGCCATTCACTTGCCAAGGACATTGAGGGGTGTGTAGTGTTGGATTCAGGGTGTCAGCCCCAACACATCCTTTCAAATGCATTGTATGTCTTGCTTACTCATATACTGCATCACAGATGAGGGCCTTCTACACATTGCTTTCTGTGCTGGCATTCTGCATGTGTATGAGATGGCCATGTACTGTGTCCATCATCATACCTGCATACATGACTAGAGATTACCTGATGCAAATGTACTACGTATCATGCTGTATGGCCTCTGCTCAACATTTCTGTATTGGTGTGCTATGTTTTTGCATGCTCCTGTACTGACACACAGTGATACATAACACGGTGTTACTGAAAGTTCCTCTTCTTCTCTCCCATGCCTGCAGCTTAAAGTCCACCAGCGTAAGGCCTTATAGAAGGCCATTGCACGCAAGGTGTGGGCTATGGGTGTCTCCAACCGATGGCACACACACTGTCACAAGAGGTGGGGTGACATCTGCCGGTTGAGCAAAAACGTGTGAGAGATGACCCTGGGGATGCACTCTCGGAGTGGAAGGTTTGCTCGCAGGAGCATGACACCACTAATGGCCTGCATCTTGGCAGTGACACAGCCAGAGCTGGATGGACATTTGAGTGCCCATCAGCAGCAAGTTGGGGGTGAGTATTCTGTGAAGGGTGACTTTGGGTGTGAGTGACTGCATGTATCCCAACCCTGAGCCAGTGCAGAGCTCTGTGATGTTCTTAGTGTGATGCAATGGCTTCTAAGTGACCTCTTTGTTGAGTGCAGCTACATGTACTTTCTCATGTGTTTAATACAATGGCCTTTGACATTGCAAGATGGGATGTGGCCTTATGGCATCTGCTGCATTATGGGTGTCATAGACATTACTGGACAGTGAACAGCAGTGTGCATCATCTTAGTGTGCTTTCATAGATGTGTGCAGTGCCTGACTTGGAAATTGTAAGAATTACACATCTGCCACCAATGTGCAACTGTCGTTGTGCTTCAAAGCACAAGATGGTGGGTATCAGTAGATCATGGAAATCGTAAAAGGACATTTTGGAGTCAGTATCTGTGTTGTTCCCTTCAATTGACTCCATATGTGACTGAGACAACATGTTGAGATGTACATCTGTCTCACCTACAGGCACGTAGGTATGCTTACAGAGATCAGTATGTTAGGTTACATGGAGGCACGAGCCAGCTATTTGACTGTGTGAATGTCACATGGGTCATCAATGTCAACTATTCATGTTCCCATGCATCTTCTGAGTTTTGAATTAAGGTTGCACATGCAGACTGCACAGAGTGGTGGGCAACATGGGGATATCATATTGTAGTTTTGTGCATTGCTTGCATATGATGTTTGTGAGTATGGCACTATACTGAACCTATGTCTCTGTCTATTGCAGCATCTACAGAGGGCATGGAAGGACAGGGGACGGATACCAGTCGTGAAGCTTCTGGCACGACTGATACACATGGGTTCACTGACACTGATGTAACTAGAGCCTTGGAGGTGGACAGGAGTGCCATGGAAAAATCACGCCCAGAAACACCAACCTCAACATCATCTGACTCCAGCGGTGACTCCTCGATGTTAGCGGGCACAGGGAGTTCAAAATGTGCCTCTTCTTCCACCACACATCGCCCAGTGACCACCCTCCCAGCTACTACCACTAGTCCTGGCTGTGCCCGCAACCCTAGGAAGGGTAGAGTGACCTTCCTCCCAGGTACCCCAGTCTTCCCTCATGCCCTCGGTGTGGAGGCAGTGGACCTTTTGCGCCAGCTATGTGTGGGTCAGACTACTCTCCGGAATGCCTTCCAGGATCATGACAGAAGCTGGCACAGATAGTTGCCTCATGGGGGGCATTCATTCTGATGTGGGTGGGCTACACAGAACTGTCCAGTCTTTGTTCTCCACAGTGACGGCAGCCATTCAGCTGTCTCAGGCTCCCAGTCCAGCTACAGTCCCTTTAGCAACCACCGTGCCAGTGGCACCACCTGACAAGAGTGCCCACACACCTCAGCCCTCAGGCACCAAGTACTCCACACGCAGCACACAACAGCAGCACTGCATCCCCAAAACACAGACACACAGGAGCGCACAGGCAAGAACCCTTCATGTGACACTCAGGGGCACCAGGCCAAGAAGCAGGCCTCAAGCTCACATTCATCCAAATCACTCCCACCCAAGGACACTCCCATCCCCACACCTGCTCCCAAAGACAAACAAACAGTTGCCCTACCTTCTGTGAAACTGCTGCCTGCAAAGAGTCAGCACAAACAGCTCTCTAAGGCAGTTTCACCCCCAACGTCAACTCCCACTCACACCCCTGTGAAACTGGGACAGGAGAGTAAAGTGGGGGATTTACCTGGACAACAGGGGATGGAGGGGAAAAGGCAAAGCCAACCCAAGCGTACCATCAGAGCCAACAAATCCCCATAGGGAGGGCCACCTGCACCTGATACGCCTTTTGGTGGAGTGGGAGGCTGTTGTGCCCACCCTAATTTCCACTCCTACCATGACAATTCTTGCCTATCGAATCCCAAGAAGTGGAGAACCAGCCCTCCACATTCACCCTCACACACTGTGTCTCACGGCAGCACCCATGCCACCATGCCACCCGGTCCAAGCATTGATGCCTCTATATCAGCTGGTCCTCTCTCTTCCAGGTCCAGTCCTCCAACTGGCCCTGACAATCAGCCACCTCCCAGTTCAACTGACAGCCAAGTATGAGGCAAAGTCCCCCTCCCAAACCCATCTCTCCCTACTGTGACTGGACAGCTCATTTGTATCCCCGGAGCTGGGGTGATTCCCAGGGCAGTGTACTGTGTTACTTATTCCCTGTACAGTTTCTCATGCACACATGTACATACTTTGAACTATGGAATGGCCAATGGCCTTGCTGTTTGTCACTTTGGATGCCCATTCCCTGTGCAGTTTCTCATGCACACATGTATATACTTTGAACTATGGACTGGCCAATGGTCTTGCTGTTTTCTACTTTTGATGCCCATTCCCCGTGCAGTTTCTCATGCACACATGTACATTCTTTGAACTATGAACTGGCCAATGGCCTTGCTGTTTGTCACTTTTGATGCCCATTCCTTGTGCAGGTTTGCATGCACACATGTACATACTTTGAACTATGTACTGGCCAATGGCCTTGCTGTTTTCTACGTTTGATGTCTATCTGTGTATTATGTAATAAAGACAGTTACTCCTGTTGTCTGTTTTGTCAATGTCCTTGCTAAATAAAAGGTTTTATGTATGGGTATGGTTTCATGTGACACATGCTCTGTATGCCACTTTAACATTGCAAATTGTTTGTTTTACTTATTCAGAGTTTGCCAGACGTGACAGGTACTTTAGTTCTTCTTGACTCTGAGACTTGAGGGTGCAATGATGATCCATGTAATGAGTGCCTTTTTGTTCCAATTGTCTGCTATGTGCTACAAGATTGTGGGAACATGTAGGAGTTGTAGGTTTGGCACTGTGCAGTGTGTTAGTATGTCCTTGCACTCCTGGGGGACACCTACTCGTTGTTGCTGCCAGTTGTGAGTATGCAGAGTGTGTGACTGCCGAGCCTGTGTTGTGTTTTGTTGATCAGCCATGTGTCATGTTACTGTTTGGGCTCACGGTCCAGACCTGCTCAGCCACACTGACATTATTTGTGAGTTTTCTCATGCATTTCTGTCACTTGACCCATTTTTTGCTCTAGTATGGTACATGGTACATGTGGAGTCATGCCATCCCCTATATGTGCTTCTGATGCCTACACATTGTGAGTAACTCCTCTATGTGTCCACTACTGAAGTACACACCACTTCAACCTCATATCTTCCACCCCATGGCTTGCCACTGTGTGAGCCTCTCCACCAATTCATAGTGTGACACTATACTGTGGGCGGCTGATCTGTGTACCTGACCAATGTGCCACTTAGGACAGTTTCACAATTAGTTATGTGTTATTTTCTTCTACTATTTTGCAGTCATGGTTGCTCATGTGCAGTGCATATGTTTGGGCAGCACTGTCCGCTAGTCATGTTGTTTGCATCTGGGTTTCCCTGCGTTGTGCATCTGTGGGTGATGGGTAAGCTGTACGTGTGTTTGCTGAGGTGCTGCTACTCTTCCTGAGTGTGATGTTGTCTGTGTGCTGTGATGATTTGTGTTGTGGGAGTTTATGGGTGGCACTCAGATGTGTGTGCTACTGGTTTGGTTGTTGTGCACACACTGCTTGGTGTGCATGCAGTGCCGTTAATGTATGTTGCCTTGTACTTGCTTGCTGTGCATCCCCCTGATGTCCAGCTCAAATTTCTATGTGATGGGTTGGTATGTGCATCTGTTGTGTTTTTGATGTAGATGTATGCAGTGTTTGGCCTGTGTTGGCTCCTTCTACTGACAGTTGCTATGTGTGTGTGTGATGTTCTATTTGCATAACATTTTGCGTGATAGTTTGTGCATTGTGATATATTCAGATGTGTGTAGCATGTGTAGTGTGCATTACTTGTGTGTCTGTCACATGCAGCAAGGTGGATTCTAGTTCATGAGCTTGTTTTGAGTGCACAATGGTGGGTGGTTTGTCCTCCTATTTTTGACCTGTCACTTATCAGGATTGTGCATGTGCATGTTTGTGGTAGACTATGACGCCATGTTCACTTGATGACTGGTGTTGTGTCTGTCTGTGTTAGCTGATTTGTCCCATTGATCCCAGTTAGTGTTCATGAATGGCTTTCGATGATGCAATTTGTGTTTGTGTTGGGGTATGGTGTCTATGCATTGGTCTTGAGTGACAATGTTGTGTATTCCTGTTCTTTCTAGGGTCACATTGCCTTTCCACTGTTTGGCTGCACATGTCTGGGCTTGTTGGACGTCTGTGGATGTTATTTGTGAGCTTTGTGTTTGGCTATTGTTTTGTGTCAGCATTGGTTCAGGCACCCCTGAGTGTGAGTCTGATAATTGTGGATGCACCACAGGGAGTGTGATTGGTTGTCAGTGAACTCACAGGACATCATTTGCACCATTATGTGTGTTTCTCACAGGTGTTGAATGTTGAAGGTGTGAGGTGGGTAGAGGAGCGGTAAGTGTGAAGGTCGTACTTGTGTTTGACAGGCAGGCAGTGTGACAATTAGTCATGTGTGTTGTGCTGATGATATACACATGTGAAGTACATTGACATAGATGTGTGGCTGGTCGCTTTATGGCTTCAGACACTTCCTATCATTCCTGTGCCTATGCATGGCTTGCCTTGATGTATCCCTGAGTTTTTGCACAGAATTCACTTTGGTTTAATTTCACTCACTGTGCCACCCATGTCTGATTTGATGGCCTAAGGGTGGTGTGATATGTTCCTTCTCTTGCATGCAATGTGGTTTGCTCCATGGTTTTTCAGCACTGTCCACTTCGATTTTGGCTGGCCCATTTATTGTCCTCCATTGCTGCTGACCTAAGGTATGAGTATGTGGCTGGGTGTCAGTGTGAGGTGTTTCTGAGTGACTTGACAGCCAGTGTGAACAGTTCAGTGGATGTTCATATGCAGTGTGAGTCTTCATTTTGTAATTATACTCAGTTTGCTTCAAATGAGTGGAAGGTAGGTGTGAGGAGGAGGGCTGTCCAGCGCCTGAGCTTCTGTGCAGGTTGTTCCTCTACACCCCCACCTTCCCAGTCAATCTCCCTTGTCCTTCTATGTGGGAGGTGAAAGATCTGACTACTCCTGGCTGATAAATTGTGCAGTGGGGGCACAGGAGGAGCACACAGCATGTGCCCAAATGGTTGTGTGATGCGTAGTATGTGAAGGGTGAAGGTGGAGCCCAGTGAATCTGGGAAGACTGCCCATGCCTGGCGCAGGCCCTTCCTATAACATTGTGCACAGGTTTTCCTGCATCTTCACTGCTGCAGTGACTTTCCCGGGACATTGCAGTGATTTTGCGGTTGATGGGGGACCAGGATGCGGAGGGGTGGGTTTCTAACAGGTAGGACATGTGTTGGTACACTGGGGGATATGTCCTGTTCCCACAGAGTGTATGATATGGACAGGAACCGTATGTCAGCACAGGAGTTGTGTGTTGTGGTTGTATGTGGAGTTGTGTATTTGCATACCTGTGGCGTTGTACGCGTTGGTGTCTAATTTGCTGGTAGTGGATGAGGTACAGCAGCAGAAAGGCTTGAAGAGCTTGAAGAGCTGGATCCATAGCATTCAGGACCGGTTGGAGGGGACCGGGAGTCGGGTTTCTCTCTCCGTTGTCGTGCTTCCGCCATCTCCGGGTGCAGTGGGATGGGCTGTTTGCGGCATCGTGATTTCTGCGGCGGACGGGACGTCATTCCGCACAGCAGTGTATCTCTATTAGCTCCCTCCGCTGCGGTTGCGGGTGGAAATTATTGGTGGTTCACGTAACTCCCCAGCGGATGGAAAATGAGCTATGTTTGCCCATCGTAATATGGCGGGCGTGTGGGCCGCCTCTGGAGTGAGGAAAAGGACATTTTCCGCCACCGCCAGCACCACTGATGTGCCTCAATCCGACCATCCTAATAAGCCCCTTTAGTACTATCTTATGACGTGAGCTTTTTTTGAACATCCATGCAGCTGTTGGAGAGCCAAAGGTATTAACCCAGTATTTGATCAATCCAATTGGTATTCAATAGTACCTGAGGCCCTAGCATGCAGTGGGTAAATGGCAGTTCCAATCAAGAATGCTGCAGTATAACGTCTTGCCACCCAGCCACTGGAATAGGGTCTCACAGTACTTTTCAATTACCACTAAATCTGAGCTGAAATGTCAGCTTAGACTGGTTAGAGACTGCTATCAGATCTCATGAGGTTCTTGCATTTAAGTGGGAAGGATTGCAGCAGGTAATTCTTTCCCTTCTGGTTGGCCCTCCGCAAAAAGAAAGAAAAAGAAGTTGGTTGCGCCTATGTGCCTGTTATCGCCCAACTGCACATATATTTTACACTCTGGCACCCTGTGGTCTCAGTGATTAGGCATTGCCACACTGAGATTGCTTCGTGGAGGTGTGACTCATTCTGAATATAGAAACATGTACTCCGGCTGGTGGAGCCAAACAGTTAATGAGCATTGTAGCCGCAGCTCCAGCTTCCTGACGGGTTTGGGTGGAGGCTAGCGAGTTACACCCAGATTAACAGAAAAATGCACAACCAATAATGCTTAAACATCTGCACACAATAATGCACTCCCATTTCACCTGTTTTATGAGATGTATATTTGATTGGTGTCCACATCAGAGCAGGTTCTTTAAGCCATTTGGTTTCCCTAGCCACGATATGGCAACTGCTGACCTGCTTGTCAATAGCAGTTTTTTGCTATCCACCTTTGCCTGTTTTGATATTGGATTTCGGGTGTTGTTCTCTGTATCCTCATGCCATTAATGTTACTCTTTGCTTATTTTGTATTTTTTTTACTAGAGCACAGACGCTACCTGTGACCTATTTAAGGTGCTTTACTTTATTTGGAGCAAATGGAAGTTGATACTATTGAGGAACGAGATTTAGAAGAAGCGAAAGAGGAAAGCAAGACTTTTGAAAAAGTGGAAGTAAATGTCGTTGTCTTCCTGTTAGACGCCGTACAACTTCGGTAGCACTGTCATTAATGCAATGCATCCAATTATAGGTAGGGGGTGGTGTTCTTACTTTTTTTGTTGGGTGACTGATTTAAGTCCATTCCTAATGAAAAGTTAGACTGTCTAAGAAAATGCGCAAAATTAGACGAATACCCGTGAAGACACACCTCATGTTTGAACCCATCTCCCTCACAATCTCAGTGGGTACTCGGCTATGATTTTTTAAACAGTAATTTCATACACTAATCTTCAAACGTTTTTCACGCCGATCCTTCCATTGCAAAAATTAACTTAATCGGACCGCCTAAAATATAACTTTTATATTTCTTCTCGCAGTTATATAAAAAGTTGGAAATTGCAAGTAAACTAAACACTGTGGTGGTGCACGACTGCATTACTTCCAAGAAATATTGAATCAATATTCAGTTGTGTCTTTCTAAGATTTGCTCAGCAAATCGTGCTGCTTGGAGCTGGTACTCACTACGCACCCCTGTAGCCAGGCCCAAAATTGTGAGATGGGCAATTGCGAGGGGTTAACATCCTCTGCAGAGGAGTTTAACTCCATGTACTGTGGGCACAAAGGCTTAAATAATACATGCAAGTAATATAGGACACCGCAGGCCAAATAAACATTTCAAGCACAGACCATTAGGGAAAATTGAGAATTTGTAAAGAAAAGCCCAACTATGGTATTTCTTGTTGCTTTTCTCCTTACAATCAAAACTGTAAAATTCAAAGCATAGCGTAAGCCACGATGACAAAATCTAAATGGGTATCTAAATGGGTATTACAATGAGTTGCGCAAAATGCACGTTGTGTGAAATACATGATCAATATCAAGTGGCTAATGAAACCTCAGCCCGCGATGGGCCAGATCCAATGCCATATAAGAGCTAATGTAGACAGGGGCCTTGAAGTAGCATCCCAAATAGATGGACTTACAAGTTGCTGAGGGAAAACTGAGCTCCTCATTTTCTTTCCTCTCACGCATATTTCACCAGGAAAAACTTGATAACATATGCACGAGGGAAGTGACCAGGCGTTGAAGGAAAACGAGGGAATTGCTGAAAAAACGCATGATTTCCAGGTGCAGTTTTACCACCCAGGAGAGTCTCAGTTCCTGTTATGAGGGCCTCAGAGCGGAAGTCAAGGCAAAGGCCTTGTGTCAGATTCAGCAACAAATCTTGGTTTCTTTTGAGTTTGGGGAAAATACGGGAAAATGCTAGCAAACGAGAGGCTCACGAAAGCAATTATAAAAAATATTCAAGATAAAGCTAAGTACTGCAGCAAAGCCTTCCAGAACATCATTGATTCTTTTCAGTGACACAATATGTTGTTGCCCAAGAAAAACTGAAAACTAGTGTTGGTGCCCACATTATGATTATGTATAAGTGTATATTGGCTCAGTCAATCAACGAGAAAGAAAACTAAGGGACTTGTTTAGAGTATGATAGATGGGACTCTGCTACTGCAGGATCTTCAAATGGATCCCTCCCGACACGAGAAAAACCGTCACCCAGGCCCTCATCACCAGCAGACTCGACTACGGGAATGCCCTCTACTCAGGAACAACAACCAAGCTCTTGAGACGACTACAACGAATCCAGAACGCCTCGGCACAACTGATCCTCAACGTCCCCCGACGCAGCCACATCACACCCCACCTGAGAGGCCTGCACTGGCTCCCCGTCAACAAGAGGATCACCTTCAAACTCCTCATCCACGCACACAAAGCCCTACACAACACCGGACCTACATACTTTAACAACCGACTCAGCTTCCACACCCCCGCCCGAAACCTTCGCTCAGCCAACCTCGCCCTTGCCACAGTTCCTCGCATCCGGAAAACCACCGCCGGCGGCAGATCCTTCTCCTACCTCGCCGCCAAGACTTTGAACGCTCTCCCCACCAGCCTACGACAGACTCAGGACCTGCTGGCCTTCAGAAAACTCCTCAAGACCTGGCTCTTCGAACAGTAGCAGCCCCTTTCCCCTCCAGCACCTTGAGACCCTCACAGGTATGTAGAGCGCTTTATAAATAAATGGATTGATTGATTGATTGATTGATTGATTGATTGATGGCTAAATGGAGATGCCCGTCAGACTGACTAAAGACCATATGCTGCTTTTAAGGTATCGACAGTTGTGCCTTCCAGCTGCCAATGCAGACTAATGTCAGTCGGAGGCCTTGATCTCCTCTTTGGTGGTTTCACTTTCCTCTGTTGGATAGCTATTTGTCTGCCATGGTTGGCGTTGTGGTATAGCGTCTGCCATATCTAGGGTTATCTAGGATGGCAAATGGGGACGACTAAACATATGGTGAACGTTTGTCAAAATTCAGAGAACGATCAGTCAGGACACACCTGATGACCATCTACCAATGCACCAGCTGTCTCTCCTACAAAAGAGATCTAAAAAACGAAAACTTTTACAACTCGCATCACAGACCTTTCCCTTGCAGTATATTAGCCGCTACCATGGCAGACAGGATAGCCCCTTGCTTATCTGAGAGCGAGCTACCCATAATGGGAGATAGAATTTTGAGGGTAAAGCCACATTTTTTGGAGCACAGGTGTAACCTACTTCCATGAGTCAAAGTAGGGAAATGTAGGCCAGATTAGTAAAAATGGTGAATGCTGTGTCTAATGTATGACACTCCCAGGATGACAAGGGTAGGATTGGAACAATCCATTTACTCTATACTAGGTCCCACCAACATGCTACGGGGACAGGTGGTGGATGTCTTAGGGCCCTCAGACTCATTTCTTGGTAGGAGAAGGAGTTGGTAATCCTGCCCACTGAATGCATCATGGATATTTAAAGCAGAGTGAACAATAGTAAGTACTAGGTAAAGATGTATTTAGATATGGTGTGGCATTCCTTCCATTGGGGACCCATTTAGCTGTCTGTTCTATAACACTTTTCATGAAGAATAGCAAAACCTATGATGGGCTTGTATGTCCATTGTCTTGCCTTCTTGTCAATCTGAGTTGCTTGCTTCCTATTGAATGAATTCTCTTCCACAAATTGCATGTGTGCCTTCTCCGGAGCATAGCCTCTTTACCATCATATTTGATTGGATGGCTTGCAGTATTCCACTGCTTACATTCTGGCCTTTTTTACAGTACTTCATGAGAGTGTATGTGTTTCCTTGCTCACTTCCTCATGTCTGCTCCCCGACTGAAATCCTCAACTCTGGTGCCTCTCTCTATCTTGCTTCCCTCTCTCTATCCAACCCCATGGTTTATTTGACGGTGCTTCTGTTCCCTAGCCATCTAACTCAAGTTTCTTGCTGTTAATTTGTGTTTCTTTTTTTTCATTCCTCTACCCGATTATTCTCTTGCTACTTCTGTGCTTCTGACAGTCACTCCACACTCTCTCCACTGTTGTCCTCCCCTGTACTGTCTCCTTTTCTGGCTTGGATGGGCTGCTTCTTACTTTAGAAAAATGCTGTTTTATCCACTTTCTATGTCTTTATATGTACTGTTCCAAGATGGCCACATGCATCTTTAAAAGTCACATATTACAATGCTACAGACATCTACAAGTTTAAACCAAAGTATAAAATAGTAACTTTATGACACATCATTCATAGCACTTTGTGACAAAATAATGCCTTCCAGGAAATAAATCCTACTAGAGTGAACAACTAACTCCTCGTCATTATGGATGTTGTCTTCAGTCCTAAAGTTTAGATATAGAATCCATTCATTGAAATCACTTTCATCTATTGAAAGCAATGGATGGAAAATAGGACTACAAACTCCTGAATGTTTTAGGGCTTTCATGTCTGCAGTGATCTGGACGGAGTTAGTCATTCTCTACGCTCCACACCAACAAATACTCCACACCAACAAATACACATACCCCAAATTTGTCATTAGGTTACTTCTACTACCATGTCAACTCACTGGTCACAATCCCATACACATCACATCTACTGCATTTACACTAGGTTATACAAACCCTGATGTTCTTCACAACATAATTGACAATTAGGGCAGCTACTAACATAATGCCAGATAGTATGTAATGCAAGTAATTTGCCTTGAAGTATGAATTTCTAAACGTCTCTAAATCACATCAAATATTTAAAAACATAATACACACCTTTCCATACACACCGATGAACTTCATCTAGGTACCTGCTCTACTCTAAAAGTGTGTATGTTTACAGAGAGATGGCATTAGAATTTACACCTGTCACTACATTTTTTATTTGCTGGTGTTGCACCAATGCAATGGGAGGCCTCACTTCCCTACTGTCCACACCAACTGCAGATAGTGCAGCACATGCCTTGCTATGAACAGTAGTGGCTGCTACCTGACTCGGGTGTTGGGGCGGGTGGGTAGGAGGAGGGGAGATGACAAAAAGGAAGCAAAAATATCCACGTAACCGTAACTGCCGGCCACGGCTTCTCCTCCATCCTCTGTCTTCTTCCTTCTTCCTGCAGTCCAGGCTGGCAGCAGGAAGCACCCAGGCTACCAAGCTCCCCTGAGCCAATCACAACACTGCAATGCTATGCAATGCAGTGTTGTGCTTTGTCTGAGCGCCGTGGTTCGGCATTCAGATGGGGAATGGGAGGCTTTGCATGATCCTCACCAGGCTGTGTAAAACAACCTGATGGGAAGATGCAAAGTGTGCAGGAATGTTTGGCCGCCTGAAGAGGGCCAGCTAAGTGGATCACTGATACAACATCGACTCCTATAACATCAAACTAAAAAAATATTGAGTCAACAATATTGTATACAAAAATATCGACACCCAATAAACACAACAGAAATAACACAAACATCAATAAAAAAATATAGTTAAACAAATATTATGATGACAAAAATATCGACAACAAAAATAATAACATAAAGGCTAGTTGCCCTGTGGCAGGGGGCTAACGCGCGATTGTTGGAGCGCTGTCTTTGCCTTTATTTTAATTTTAATTTTAACTTTTGTCTCTGCTGACTACGAGCAGCACTGTACTCGACCTGGTCCTGCTGATTACGAGCAGTGACCCCTCTTTTTTAATTACCACACCTCCATTCCGCTGATTACTAGCGGGGACCCTTACCTTTAGAGTGGTCCCCCACTCGTGCAGAAGCCCAGTCGCCTGCTGTGGGCTCACCGCATAACGGGCTCCCCAGCGGCCGCGGGCGCCATTTTGGAACGGGTTGTGCGAGCTAGAGCCTCGCCACACCCCCCTCGCCACCATACTATTTTAGGACCCTCCTTCCTCTCCTAGTGATTGCTAGTTGCCCTGTGGCAGGGGGCCAACGCGCGATTGTTGGAGCGCTGTCTTTGCCTTTATTTTAATTTTAATTTTAACTTTTGTCTCTGCTGACTACGAGCAGCACTGTACTCGACCTGGTCCTGCTGATTACGAGCAGCGACCCCTCTTTTTTAATTACCCCACCTCCATTCCGCTGATTACTAGCGGGGACCCTTACCTTTAGAGTGGTCCCCCACTCGTGCAGAAGCCCAGTCGCCTGCTGTGGGCTCACCGCATAACGGGCTCCCCAGCGGCCGCGGGCGCCATTTTGGAACGGGTTGTGCAAGCTAGAGCCTCGCCACACCCCCCTCGCCACCATACTATTTTAGGACCCTCCTTCCTCTCCTAGTGATTGCTAGTTGCCCTGTGGCAGGGGGCTAACGCGCGATTGTTGGAGCGCTGTCTTTGCCTTTATTTTAATTTTAATTTTAACTTTTGTCTCTGCTGACTACGAGCAGCACTGTACTCGACCTGGTCCTGCTGATTACGAGCAGCGACCCCTCTTTTTTAATTACCCCACCTCCATTCCGCTGATTACTAGCGGGGACCCTTACCTTTAGAGTGGTCCCCCACTCGTGCAGAAGCCCAGTCACCTGCTGTGGGCTCACCGCATAACGGGCTCCCTAGCGGCCGCGGGCGCCATTTTGGAACGGGTTGTGCGAGCTAGAGCCTCGCCACACCCCCCTCGCCACCATACTATTTCAACGGCCCATATGTGTCAGCGCAGCGGACGAGCGCGGCGGGCGCGTCGTAGGCGCGCCGGAGTTGCGCCTGAGTTAAGCCCGTCTGCGCCCGTCCGCGGCCGACCGGGGCTAGGGGCACGGCACTCTGCTATTCTTACCACCTATTCCTCGGAGAGTTTGAAACATCTACAAGGTAATTGGCCGCTTCCACCTGCCATTAGCAGTAACATCTCTGCCCTCGGCCTCAGCCCTCCTACATTGGTGTCTCGCCCAGCTCTTCTTCTTTTTTAATTACCCCACGTCCATTCCGCTGATTACTAGCGGGGACCCTTACCTTTAGAGTGGTCCCCCACTCGTGCAGAAGCCCAGTCGCCTGCTGTGGGCTCACCGCATAACGGGCTCCCCAGCGGCCGCGGGCGCCATTTTGGAACGGGTTGTGCGAGCTAGAGCCTCGCCACACCCCCCTTGCCACCATACTATTTTAGGACCCTCCTTCCTCTCCTAGTGATTGCTAGTTGCCCTGTGGCAGGGGGCCAACGCGCGATTGTTGGAGCGCTGTCTTTGCCTTTATTTTAATTTTTATTTTAACTTTTGTCTCTGCTGACTACGAGCAGCACTGTACTCGACCTGGTCCTGCTGATTACGAGCAGCGACCCCTCTTTTTTAATTACCCCACCTCCATTCCGCTGATTACTAGCGGGGACCCTTACCTTTAGAGTGGTCCCCCACTCGTGCAGAAGCCCAGTCGCCTGCTGTGGGCTCACCGCATAACGGGCTCCCCAGCGGCCGCGGGTGCCATTTTGGAACGGGTTGTGCAAGCTAGAGCCTCGCCACACCCCCCTCGCCACCATACTATTTTAGGACCCTCCTTCCTCTCCTAGTGATTGCTAGTTGCCCTGTGGCAGGGGGCTAACGCGCGATTGTTGGAGCGCTGTCTTTGCCTTTATTTTAATTTTAATTTTAACTTTTGTCTCTGCTGACTACGAGCAGCACTGTACTCGACCTGGTCCTGCTGATTACGAGCAGCGACCCCTCTTTTTTAATTACCCCACCTCCATTCCGCTGATTACTAGCGGGGACCCTTACCTTTAGAGTGGTCCCCCACTCGTGCAGAAGCCCAGTCGCCTGCTGTGGGCTCACCGCATAACGGGCTCCCTAGCGGCCGCGGGCGCCATTTTGGAACGGGTTGTGCGAGCTAGAGCCTCGCCACACCCCCCTCGCCACCATAGTATTTCAACGGCCCATATGTGTCAGCGCAGCGGACGAGCGCGGCGGGCGCGTCGTAGGCGCGCCGGAGTTGCGCCTGAGTTAAGCCCGTCTGCGCCCGTCCGCGGCCGACCGGGGCTAGGGGCACGGCACTCTGCTATTCTTACCACCTATTCCTCGGAGAGTTTGAAACATCTACAAGGTAATTGGCCGCTTCCACCTGCCATTAGCAGTAACATCTCTGCCCTCGGCCTCAGCCCTCCTACATTGGTGTCTCGCCCAGCTCTTCTTCCTCCCCCTTCCTCTTTGTCCTTCATTTTATTAAACACTAGATCAGCCGTGAAACACCACCAGGATTTGTTCATCCTGCTTGACTCCCAGAAGCCAGATATATTGTGTCTTACGGAGACGTGGTTCTGCGACTCGTCTTTGCCCTCTCTCTTAGCGGCTCTTCCCCCGGCTTATGCGGCCCTTCGAGTCGATCGCCCTGCAGGGAAAAAAGGAGGCGGCGTGGCACTCATCGCCAGATCAGAGTACAACTTTCAACTCCTCCCCTCCGTTTCCATTGACTCTGTTGAGCACCTTGTGGCTCGCTCCGTCACTTTCTCCCCCCCACTTATCTGTTTACTTACCTATCGACCACCCCAGAATACTCCCCATTTCACATCAGCATTTCAGGACCTAGTGGCCACGCTGGCGGTCAATCATGCCTCTATCCTTATTTTGGGCGACTTCAACTACTGGCCCAATGATCCGTCAGAATGCCCGGCTTCAAAGCAATTTACCGATTCGCTTCACTCGTTAAATTTTATTTCCCGCATTCACGTCCCCACACATACCGGTGGACACGTGTTAGACCAAGTCTTGTCCCTTAATTACTCCATCTCCTCCATATTAGTGTCCCCTTGTTCTTGGTCTGACCATTCTTTTATTTTCTTCTCTCTTCACCTCAGTCTAACAGTCAAGACCTCGCGGGAAAAAAACATATGGGCACGGAATTGGAACCGGGTCGATCTGACCTCACTGTCATCCTCCCTCCTAGCTGCTATACCCGATCTAGCTGGCTTACCATCGTCTTCACAAGCTACTTGGATTGACACCTGGCTTGCGGGAGGCTGTAATTTATCAGCCCCCCTACGCCGGATATTTGTCAAAAGAGCTAAGGAGGCGAATCGATGGTTTGACACAGATTTAAAGGAAAAGAAATTGGCCCTCCGGCGCGCTGAAAGATTATGGAGAAGGGAATATTGCCCCCTTCTGAAAACCTGTTATATAACACTACGGCAGGAGTACAAAAAAGCCATCGTAGAAACTAAAACCGCCTATTTCTCTGCCAAAATTTTAACAGCAGAAAATCAACCGCGAGAAATTTTTTCAATCGTCCACGAGTTAGCTTTCTCAGAAAGGAGCATGTCTAAACCCCCTCCCACTCAATCCCTCTGTGATTCTCTGAACTCTCATTTTCTTGATAAAATTTCTAATATCAAGAACAACATTCCCCCTCCCTCTGCTTCTTATGTGGACCCCCGCCCGCCTACCCTGCCGCCTTGCTTAATTTCTATTCCCCCCATTACGGAAGCAGTGTTCCGGGAAACACTTCTTAAAGTCAAGTCAGGTTCCCCTGCTGATGTCTGTCCGGCACGCATCCTACAACAAATCTACTCAGTTTGTATACAGCCCCCGATCACCTTTCTTAACAGCTCCCTCTCACAAGGGATTGTGACTCCGGCTCTTAAAGCGGCCACCATCGTGCCCATCTTGAAGAAACCAGGTGCCGACCCAGCTATCTTAACCAACTATCGGCCTATATCCCTGCTGCCATACCTGGGCAAGGTGCTTGAGCGCCATGTTACCTCGGTGCTCAGTGCCCATGTAGAGGCCACGGGAGGCTTGGCGTCTTGCCAAGCTGGCTTCCGTCCTAAGCACGCCACTGAGTCCGTTGTGGTGTTGGTCCTGAACAACCTCAGGGAGGGCCGGGACCAGAACAAACATCAAGCCCTGGTGCTCCTCGATCTCTCCGCCGCTTTTGATACGGTGGATCATTCCATCTTGCTTTCACGTATCGGAGCGGCAGGAATCGGAGGCTCAGCACTAGTCTGGCTCTCGTCCTTCCTGCAGGATCGCACCCAGGCGGTCCGGCTGGGAGAGTTCACTGCAGCCCCTCTTAAGATCACTTGTGGTGTGGCCCAGGGTTCCTCTCTGTCCCCCCTATTGTTCAATCTCTATATCTATCCCCTTATCTATGCACTTCAGCAGCTGGAGGTCACTGTATATAACTATGCGGATGACCTCCAGCTTGTTTTCAACCTCTCTTCTTCCCCTCACGCTATTTCTAATTTCCAAACTACTATGATTTTCATCAGGGACTGGATGAGCCACAACCATCTGAAGCTGAACCCAGATAAAACCGAGTTGGTGCTCACTGGTGGCTCCCCCAGTCCCTGGAACTCTTCTTTCTGGCCCTCCACTCTTGGTTCCCCTCCTGTTCCCTCTTTCACGGTCAAGACTCTTGGCATAAAAATCAACAACCTGCTTACCCTCCACTCACAAATCAGTTCTGTCGTCTCTTCTTGCTTTCTGATGCTCCGCACTATTCGCTCTGTCTCCCGGTTTTTCTCCCCACTTGCACTTAAACTTATCATGTCTGCCTTGGTGATCTCCCGGCTAGACTATGCCAATGCCCAGTACAACGGCATCCCGGCATACAGCCTACGGAAACTCCAGCTCGTGCAGAACCAGGCAGCCCGGCTGGTGTATGGCCTCCCCCGTTTCCACCACTCTACACCACTGCTGAAGGCGCTGCACTGGTTGCCTGTTCGGCAACGGTCTCTTTTCAAGACTGGGTGCATGGTTTTCCAGGCACGGCAGGGAACGGCCCCGGCCTTTATTTCTTCCCTTTTAACAGATTATGTCCCCACTAGACAGCTTCGATCATCCTCTCAGTCCCTTTTACAGGTCCCTCGTTATACCAGGAAAAAATGGGGAGGTTCCAATTTCTCAGTCTTGGCCCCGTATTCTGGAACTCCCTTCCTGACCATCTACGAGCGATAAAACATTACTCCCTCTTTCGTAAGGGCCTGAAAACTTTCTTGTTTGCTCAGGCCTTCCCACATTAACGGCTCCTTTTCCTTTTTCTTTTGCTCATCATGCCTCCAAAAGCGCCAAGAAACCGTTACGGTGTATGTTGCGCTATACAAGCTTTTTAAATTCAAATTCAAATTCATAAAAATATTGGTAACATTAAACTAAAATATAACACAACAAAAACATTGATAAACATAATATTGACAACACAAACATCGATAAAATACATATAAACTATACCAAAAATAACATTTGAACAGAAAAATAAACTATTTTCAATAATGAAATAAAACAAAATGTTTTATAAACAAACACGTAAAAAAATTACAAAATAAAAAAATGTAATAAAAAAATACACTGAATATCACAAAACAAATAGATAAACAAATAATACAACATGAAAATATCAGAACTACCAAAAATAAACAAACATAAATATATATCATTTATAAAAAAATATATAACATTTATCTACATATACATTTTAATAACAATAATAAACAAACACGGAGGAAGCACAAACCTTTTCCAGACTGAAAACAGAACAAAAAAACGACTTAATCAACTATTTAGAAAAACTGTCATTAAAGGTAAGAACAAAACTTTGTAACTAAATAAATAAAATTAGCTTAAAAATAAAAAAATAACTAAAACTATTACATGTTTTCCCTATTATGTCGCAGATTAAACTTCACTAAAACACCACCTAAAGAATTCTAAACAAAGATTTACATCCAAAAAGAAAAGAAAATCAACATATAATATAACTTAACCAGCAAATAAAGTAAACAAATTTAAACGAATACATTTAATAGAAAAGCAAAACACAGCAAACAAATACTTTTATTTTAACAGCTGCTTCTACAGGAATCATTTTTGAAAAATTATTTTGTAAAACTTTTTAGCCATTAGTATGATGCCTTACAAAACAATAAATAAAATGAAGAGCGTTTTCTCAACACTTACGGGCCGATTACAAATCTTTTACGAACCAGATCCTGTCCGTCTGACTTTGACCGGAATTGATCGAAAAAGATATAAAAACGGAGGCAAAATATTCATTTTGATTATATTACACCTCCGATAATACTAAAAGGAAGCCGATGCCTGCTGCGTATTTTGACCATAACCGCTTTGAGGATTGGTTCATAATTCAGGGCGATTAGCTCCTCTACCCAACTTCTAAGACAAATACCTAAATATATGGCTGTGTCGGTGACCCCCGGAGATATTGGCAATATGGCAGACTGGTAGTTAAGGATTGTATGGGTTTTGTGAGACTCACCTGCGTTTACTGCAGGGACGGCATTGATGAACACGAGGCTAGACCCCAAGTTCCCGCACCCACCTCCTTTTTCCAACTTGGTCAAAGCAAGCGAAGAAGGAAAACAAAACAAGGGAAGGAAGAAGGGGTAGTCGTCCACTGGATCTTCTGAGTAAGAGTCTCCTAGAACCCTAAAAGAGAATTCACAAGGTGAGTACTAAGTATTCACCCAAGCAAGTTAGCTAAATACCCCACTTATTATTAAGGGATACCTTGGATGGAAGAAGCTAATATGCACGAAGAGACCGCTCCTATGGATGCCAGAATGCCCCGCTACCTAGAAGGGTGGAGAAGGGTCAATTAAGTAATAGGACTGCAGCAGTTAGCATATGGCACCAAGAAGACAAAATAGCAAGAACTAACCTAGGTTAAAGTCACCATTGGTATGGAAGACCCCAAGTGAGACAAAAATACATCTGTACTTCTTTACACAAGGAAAAAACAAAGAAACTCATTTCCCTTTGCAGGAAGAGGTACGGGGGCATACGATATAAAATAAAAGTAAACAGGGGTCTAATTATGCAAACAACATTAATGAAGATATGGACTCCTTTTTAATGCCAAAACCTCTTCCTTTCTTTTATAGTGACTGGAAAACAAAAGAATTACCAGAAATGCTCGAGGGAACGCATTACCATCAGATAAGTAATGATCCAAAATAAAGTTATGAAAATCAAAAAACCAAAACAAAAGATATTGATGCTTTAAACCCTATGCTGTTTCCTGTGTCTTACAGGACCAGACTGCCAAGGGTTAACACCCCTGAATCTAGCTAGCAACTATATAGCAACATCAAAGAAGAGCAGCAAGCTCCGGAAGAAAACCCCTGAGGACCCAGGAAGTGGAAGCGCCCTTACGGAGACCAAAAGCAGGTAAACGACCAACACAAAGATTGGGGGTCCAGGACAGAAGCTGGTAAGCATGGACAGGAAATGCGGCAGGCGGTGGGAGGCCAGCGGGATCCGAACTGGAATACAAAGCATGTTTCCAGCGTGGATCCTGACCTTAAATACCCCTTAGGCGCCACCCGCGGCTGCCGATATGAAATGGTAGACGGGGCTCTCTGCTCCATGTGCAAGTGTGGGTGCAGTTAAAGGTCCCACACGCCACTGTGCCTGACAGGTTTTTGCTCAGTTAAACTTATAACCAGAGAAGGTACCAAAATGTTCGGCCTCGTCTGTTATAAGAACTAACGCTTCAACAGGATTGACAGAAAAAACAGCAATATTGTCCATGTATGCAGTAAGCTTTTAATTCCATACTATTCAAACTTACTGGGAGGATTCCCATATTCTGCAAGAGGTGTCTTATAAAAGGCTTGAAGTTAAATGCAAAAAGCAGAGGGGAGAGTGGAAAGCCCTGGCGAGTCCCCCTTTGGGTAGTGAATGGAGTAGATGAGAAGCCATTCAGCTTAACTACTGCGACTGAATTTTTACACAATTACAGAACTAGAGAAATTAACCGGGACCTGAGTCCAAATTCTGACATTGTCCCCCAGAGTGCCTCCCAGGCTACCCTGTCAAAGGCCTTGGCATCGAGCATGATTATAGCGATCTGTGTTTTTAATTATCCGGATACGTCGAAGGCTGCTATGCAGCTGCGTAGCTAGGGGTGGGGGGGCCGTCCGCCCCAGGCGGCACAATTTCTGGGGCGTCACGTGGCACTGGTGGCCTGTTGCGGCCTTTATAATTTATTTGGGCCTTTTTGTGGACACTGTGTACTGTCCAAAAATATGTTAGAATGGCAGTGCGTGGCCCAGTTTGAAAGTGCGCGCTGCGCGCACTTGAAGTGTGACTGCCACAGACTCAGCAGCAGCAGGTTAGGTCAGTGCTTCAAAAATTGCGGTCACAACATCCCGGTCCCGACTCCCGCGTTTGAATTTGCTGCTGTCCGTCTGTCCCAGCCTCCAGGGCTGGCTGCCTGGTATAGAGACTTTGGAGTTTGGAGCGAGTCACTCACGTGTGAGGTAAGAGAGCTTTCAGTGGGGAGCAGCCGCAGCATAGATACCAACAGGGCTTTAAGTGGGATTAAAAAAATGGGGGGGGGGGGTCTCTCAAAGGCGGGTGGCCGGTTTAATTAAGGGCGTGGTTTTAAAACACACTAAAAAGCTCTGTTTACCATGGTGTGTCAACTGACTTATATTTTGCTGTTTCTGTCATTGCATTCAGATATGTGATACATCATGCTCACTCTGTCTAGGAGTGCTGAGGGCGTGTTTTTAAAACACACTAATAAGCTGTGTTTACCATGGTGTGTCAACTGACTTGTATTTTGCTGTTTCTGTCATTGCATTCAGATATGTGATACATCATGCTCACTCTGTCTAGGAGAACTGAGGGCGTGTTTTTAAAACACACTAAAAAGCTGTGTTTACCATGGTGTGTCAACTGACTTGTATTTTGCTGTTTCTGTCATTGCATTCAGATATGTGATACATCATGCTCACTCTGTCTAGGGGCGCTGAGGGCGTGTTTTTAAAACACACTAAAAAGCTGTGTTTACCATGGTGTGTCAACTGACTTGTATTTTGCTGTTTCTGTCATTGCATTCAGATATGTGATACATCATGCTCACTCTGTCTAGGGGCGCTGAGGGCGTGTTTTTAAAACACACTAAAAAGCTGTGTTTACCATGGTGTGTCAAGTGACTTGTATTTTGCTGTTTCTGTCATTGCATTCAGATATGTGATACATCATGCGCACTCTGTCTAGGAGCGCTGAGGGCGTGTTTTTAACCCCTTCCCTGCGGCGGCTATTCCGCCGCAGTGCTAAGGGGGCGGGGCGGCCGCATGCTGGTGACGGAACCGCTCCGTCGCCAGCCGCGGTTGCGCTGTGCTCATGACGGAGCGGTTCCGTCACAGCCCGCCCGCTCAATGGAACGCTCAGCGCAGGCGCGGAATCCGCGCCGCGCAGGCGCTCCGAGCGGGCCGTGACGCAACCGCTCCGTCATCAGCACAGCGCGACCGCAGCTGATGACGGAGTGGTCCCGTCACCAGCAGGGGAGGGGTTAAAACACACTAAAAAGCTGTGTTTACCATGGTGTGTCAACTGATTTGTATTTTGCTGTTTCTGTCATTGCATTCAGACATGTGATACATCATGCTCTAGGAGCGCTGCTTCTTAGCAAGAGTTTCAGAGGTCCACTGCTTGACCTGTGTATGGTGTTTACCTGGGATGGCACTCACATGATTGGCCATCATTGTTTGCTCATTTCAGATTCAGTGCATTTAAAGGTCGTTCAGTGGATTGCTTTGATCTGTTTATGAAATTTACAGGGGGATGCATTTCAATTTCTTATTTTTTTAATTGTTGTTTGCATTTTAACGTGCCACCTTAGTGAAGGCCATGAGGCTATTCAGATTTAAAGATGGCCCCTAAAATGTGCCTTGTACTCATAAATTCAGACCCAGGTCCTTGTGAAGGAAGCTAGTCTAATATCAATTCTGCACCTGATGAGGGACTCGCTGACAAGTTTTCATGTTTATTAGCACATAAACACAAATACCTTTTCGGCATTCAGTTTTATACCAATATTAAACACGTCACCAGTTTTTGCATCAGTGGATCCCCAGCAGGCTGAGCCAATCACCCCACAAGACACGGAGTTGTAACGCATGGAAGTGTTAGGCCGATGCATATTGGAAAATGGCCTTGGGGTTATTCCGGTGCAGATAAAAAGTGTCTTAAGAGTGTGGTAGGTAATTACAAAAGAGAGGTCGATAAAGCCATTTTATGCTAATAATATTCTTGGAGCCAACAATGGGGCAAAACAGGTTTTTGAAATTCTTCGGGGACTAACAGACTTGGATTGCTCAAAGCAAAAGGTTACATCTTCCTAGGAACTCTGTGATGATCTGGCTGATTTCTTTGATTAAAAATATCAGCAAGATTTTGGAGGACATAATTACATCTGTTAAGACTGCATACCCTGATCTGAGACACTGTTCAGAGCTACTGGTGACCAGAGCTTTACTGAACTATCGGTGCTAAGTGGACCTATGACCCTAAAGGACTCTGCTGACAACCATGATGGCAGGCTTAACCTGTGATGCTATCTCGTAGACCTTCTTAGGTATCACCTGGTCCACTACCTCGGGATCTCCCTTGGATCCCCTAACCTCCGAGGATATGGAAAGAGCTGGTCGATGATCTCACTCTTCCTACACTGCAGGTGTGCAAGCAATCTTTGAAGAGGGGTGTGGAACCTCAAGTCTGGAAGAAAGCAATTGTCTGTGTGTTCTCTCTTGTACTGCCAGTCACCGGTGTATTCAACTGTATAGCCTTGGACCGCGTCATGTATGTGCATGTAACTTGCATGATCGAGGTAACTATTAGCGGCAATATTACGTGTCTCTCGGACCTCTTTCAAGTGCTCGCCGTCCTATTTCTCCAGCATCCCCCCCTCCAGGGGCGGCAATCCGAGGGATAGCCCCGGGCGCCACAAGCTCTAGCTACGCCCCTGCTGCTATGGCAGTATTAATATGAGATACAGTGTCTCTGCCTGAAACAAACCTGTGTTGCTGAACGGAAACTAGCCGATGTATATTAGGGGCCAAATGTGCAGCCAAGATTTAAAAAACATATTTTGGCATTCAAGTTCATTAGAGAAATGGGATGATAGGAACCTCTATCTTCCAGAGGTTTTCCCTTCTAAGTAAACACGATGATAGTAGTCAAAATCCAAGAAGCTGGAGCTCACTCTCCATTAGAAATATAGGTGATGCAGTCCATAAGCTCTGGTACCAAAATATCCCCAAAACCTTTATAAAATTCCAATGGAATGGTATGCTCACCTGCGGCTTTACCTGGAAGCAGGGCCTTAATTGCACCCTTCACCTCGGCTGACAATGTGTCTCCTTGTAGTATCACTGATTCATCGGCGTTGAGAAATGGAAGATGACTCTCTTGCAGATAGTTTGAAGCCTGTTCTTATTTGAAACTGATTTGCTCTAGAGTTGAGCACAAAAGACTCAGAATTGTTCAACTATCTCATGCAGCCGAGTGTAGAGCAGCCAGCCCTCCCCCTTTATCGATTTAATATTCAATTTGGCCTTCTTGTCTGATATCTGTGAAGCCAATAGACAACCAACCCTCTCCCTGTATTCGTACTGCATTGTTGTGTTTATGAAAATGAACAGCTATTTTCTCCGTGGGCCTTCTATGCAACATAGACAGTTTTTCTAGAAGCTGTAAATAGATTGTCCATTCTGTCAAATCCCTGGCCATGACTACCTGTACATGCAGTCACTTTAATTCAAGATAACCATAGCGATTTTGTTCCTTCTCTTGGGATGAATGCCTATTTTGGGCCACAATAAACAGCAGAGCCATTCCTCTAATGAAAGCTTTCATACAGTCCCAGACCATATGAGCCGATGCAGTACCCTTATTATTTCCTAAATATTCTCCCATTGCTGCTCTAAGACGGTTACGATACTCGAGGTTGTTGAGTAGATGCCGAGGGAATGAGAAACACCAACGGGCCCTTTACACTCTGCTGCTTCCGTAATCGTAGCACAAGGGGGTTATGATCAGATGTTACTTTAGGAGAGATTTTGAGGTGTGCATTGTACAAGAGTGATCTCTTGGCAAGGATCATATTGATACCTGAATATTGTTTATGTGGATTGGAATAAAATGTGAACCCTGGCAGCGCAGGGCAGAGCCTCCTCTAAACATAGTCAAGTTGAGGAATATGCATAAGCTTGAGGATAGCTGCTCGAGTTCTATGCATTCTACCTACTTTTTTCTATTTGTAGTGTTGATCTTTTTGGATCAATAATACAGTTAAGATGCCCCATAACAATCACATCCCCATCCCACCCCAATAGTTCAGTACTTAGAAAATAAGAAATGTCGAGGCTATCTCTATTGGGACCATAAACCAAACAAACGGAGAGATCAATGGCTGTACTATTGCCCATCTCCCCTTAGAATCTGCTTGAGTTTGCAGTACTGAAACATGCAGATTCTTGGACTACAACAAGGCAACCCCACATTTCAAGACTGACTGGGAAGTGCAAGCTAAGACATCAAACCCTAATTGGTTCAGCATGGACCTCTCTTTAAAGGCCAAGTGAATTTCAGTTAGGCCAAGTATTTGTGTCTTAAAGGCCAAGAGTTCCTCATGTACTAATCCCCGCTTCCTTATTTGGTTTTGTCCCGTAACATTTATTTATTTATTTATTTATTTGCATACTTGTACCGCGCTGGGAATCGACTCCCGAAGGAGTATCTCCGCGCCTTTGGCAGCATCTAAGAAACAGAGAGGGCCCAGACATGTCATATGATTACCTAACCGGAACATCTAATAGTTAAAAAGGAAGGTTTTTAGCTTTTTCCTGAAGGGAAAATGTTCCCTACATACTCTAATTTCCTTAGGAAGTTCATTCCACAGCTTTGGGCTATGGAATGAACACATAAACTTTAGCTGAAACATAACATAATCTTCCCTCTGTCATCTTCCCCCTTTGCTCTGATCTTTTGCCGTGGGTCATCTACATATAACATTCTTACTATTCTCTGGCTATTTACTCCCACCAACCCTCATCCCAAACATACTAGAACAATAACTTAGGGGTCGAGTACGATGGCGGTCGGAAAAGCATTCCGACCGCCGGGGTAGTGGAAAATTACCGTCGGCAGGTACAGCAGCAAAACCGGCAGTCATATTAGGGTGCACTGCCTGAAAAATCCTACCACTGTGGATGAATTCCATGATACTCCGTTGGGAACGTCCAGAAAAGCTGAAAATACGTCCACAGCGGTCACAATTGCTGCGGTAAGACCCAAAACCGATGTTCAACCAGCGGTCAGTAACGCGTGGAGCTGTCCGGGATTCGATTATTGCTCACCGCAGTAGTGCTTCTGCCGTCTCCGAATGGCAGGATTCTCCACTGTGGTGTGATGGGCTGTTTGAGGCATCATGATTTGTCCAGCGGTCGTAGCCTCATTCCGCACAGCAGTCCTTCTCTATTGGCTCTCTCTGCCACGGCTGCAAAAGGAAATTTCTCGCAAATCCCCAAACTCCGCAGCGGATGGAAAATGGGCTATCCATGGCAATCGTAATACGGCACACGCGAGGACTGCCGAAAAGGACGTTTTCTGCCAGCACTGTGGAGGTGCCTACAACCGCCATCATAATCAGCCCCTTAGTGCAAACCTCTAGTGATAGTAACCCAATACCCAGCCCAACTCAGCCCACCCCTCGAGTTCTAACAGAAAGGAATCATCCGCGTCCCCTTCTGTCGTTGACTGACAGCATGCAGAGAGCTACCGCCCGAGCTCCCAGGCCTCCAAGGCTCCCTTCCCCTGTCTCCCAATCACCCTCACACCCCCAGATTAAGCTACCACTATGTAATAGAGAGAAAGAATTTGGATTCCAGAAAGTAGGACTATAGAAAAGAAGTCCATACAAGTCTGTACAATCCACCTCAAAAACTCCTCTTCATCGTTTTTGCTCGTCGTCTTGAAATTGAGAGCCCGCCCCAACCTTAGGTTGGCCAGCAAGACTCCTATCGGGTAAGGGCTTGCTTTGCATCCATCTCTGTGTAGAAAAAGTTCGACCGGCCATCTTCAAATATTTTCAGCCAGGCAGGCTCCTGCAAAAATATTTGTGTTCATAATGTTGTAAATAGGTCTAACAGCTGGCCGCCACCGCTGGTCCATTGTGGCCTTGCAGAAATCTGACCTGCAGAATATAGACACTGTGTCCAGTTTGACAGGAGTAGTGGTACGGGCTTTAAGATATAACGCTTGTTAAAGCAGAAAATTGCTGATATATACCAATATAGGGCGAGGATGAGGAGACCTGCACTGAAACCGTTGAGGGGTGAAGGGGTGTAGGTGATGCCCTCGCTGGACCTGTGAGACCATATTCCAGTCAGAACTGACTATGTAGGCCCTGGGGTCCGAGCCCTCCCCCCCCTTCAGGAACATCAAAAACCCTCAGGTTGTTGCGCCACTGCCGATTTTCCATGTCCTCGACCTTAACCTGTAAGGCCATTATCTGTCCCTCTTGATTTTTAACAGATCCAGCAGTAGAAGTGCTAGATTCTTCTACAGTCGTGACCAGCTGCTGCATATTGGAGACGTCTGATGAAAGTGAGGCACCCTTAACAGTGACGTCCATTAATGCCTGTTTGATATCACAGTTGTCGGCAATGGCTTGGAGATACAATTCATGAGCCTCCACTCTTTGGGTGGTTAAGGCCTGCAGGATTTTAGTTAAAGAAGGTTCCTCATTGTTATCGGATCTCAAATTGTGGGCTGGTCACCCAGCCATACAGTCTGATTGATCCACAGATGCTATAATAGGAGACGAGGAAGCATGGCCAGATGTATTGAGGGACCCACCAGAAATTCCTTTGTAACCTTCTGACTGAGCCAGGCCTGGCCTTGCAATCTCATAATCAACTCAGGAGAGTTTAGATATCTACCCCTCCTCACGGGAGTGGGCCGGGGCATCTAATCGACTATGAATAAACAATCTGGAAACTATGGCTTTAACGTGGCCCTTAGTAGCCACCCATCTATGTAAGGGGCTAGAGGCGCAGCCATCATCAGTTCGAGTTAGGCTGCGTTTTTAGGACGCTACTTCGTGATAGTGAGAATAGATTTAGAGCCTCCTGTCAATACCTTCCTTTTCCCCCTTCTTTGGCCCCTCTGGTTCCTTTAATTTCTTTCCCTCTTGAGGATTTGTCTATAGCAGGAGACCTGCTTAGTGCTGTTTTGGACTTGACTGCAGTGATATGTTGATCGATTCATTCTAGATCAGATTCACCAGGTTTTGGAGCATTCTGAGAGGCAGCCGATGTTCCAAAATGTGATGAACTCTGAGACTCAAGAAGGGCCATTATATTGTCTGCCTGGTTAAAGTCCACGCCGGCCTAGCCATTTATACCATCGTGTGACGTTAAACTTATCCGTTTTGGCACTAATTGTAAGCATATGGTTGTTGCAGGTGAAGCTCTTGGTAGCAAGAGGGCCCCAGAGGTAGCAGGCAGTAAGTAAGAATTATCTGTCATCTCGGGCACAACATGCACAGGATCTAGTAAGCCAATGTACTTGGGGGGGCTTGACCCCTCAGTGTGCCACTGATGCTCATTGTGTGAGGTAACATCCACCATAGCAGGACTGGCCGAGGAATCGACCCAGGCACTCCAGTCCCCCTGGCTGCTGCTGCTGAATTCACTGCCTCAACCAGTTCATCTCCAGGAGTGACGTTTGCGATCCCAGTAGATTGGAGTAGCCCACCAGCTTTGTCCGACCACAGCAGCCAAAGGATTGGTCTCCCTAGCTGAGAAACCGGGGCTGAATATTCCTGACCCCCCCCTGTGAAGTCAGCGACGTACTAGCCCAAATCTGTAGAAGCCTCTCCACATGTTGCCATGGCCACACGTTCGCCGCTCGGCCGCATGCCTTCTGCACTACAAGCCGCTGAGGGGACATACCCCGACCAGAAGCGGCTGAAGCGAGATTAGAGACAAGACAGTGCATGAAGCTGTAGAAGTTGCAGGACCCCACCTCACCGACCTGCCAAAATGGATGTAACTATGGACTGATGCAGAGCACAACCGGCACATCTGCGCTCAAAATGCAGGTATGAACAGTTTTCAATCAGGCACTGTCTCCTGCATGGTGGTTTTATTTATTGCTCACCATCTGAGGGCCAGAAGTCGGAAGCCGGAGGGCCTGCGCGAGATGGTCCGTGCGGTACCCTCCTTGGTTAAATCAATCTGCCATCTTTCTTCCTCCCTCTGCTACAGAAGTCAAATAAACAACAACATCAACAAAAAAAGTTCATCAACTAAAAATAGTAAGTATATTTTTTTTACAACTAAATAAAAATAGAGAGTAAATAATGGAAATAATCAAATTAACTAAAACTATAATGTTTTCCTTTATGTTTCACAGATTGCACTTCACTAAAACTCCCCTTACAAAACACAAAACAACAATTAACTTCAGAAACAAGGACAAAATCAACATTAAAGAAAAATATAAAACTAAGTAAGTATATAAATTAACCAACAAATAATTGTGAATAACAAAGAAAATCCATGTGTTTGTAAATAAAAACATTTACAATAAAAACTAACATATATCTCCTTTTTATTTGAACTCTAAAAAAAATTACACAATCAATCAATCAATTACAGCATTTATATAGCGCACTACTCACCCAGAGGGTCTCAAGGCGCTAGGGGAGGGGGGGGTCCGATACTGCTCGAACAGCCAGGTCTTGAGTTGCTTCCTGAAGGCGAGGTGGTCCTGGGTCAGGCGGAGGTGGGTCGGTAGGGAGTTCCATGTCTTGGCGGCGAGGTAGGAGAAGGACCGTCCTCCTGTGGTGGCTCTTCGGATGCGGGGGACGGCGGCGAGGGCGTGGCCGGTCGATCGAAGCTGGCGTTTGGGAGCGTAGAAGTTGAGGCGGCTGTTGAGGTATCCTGGGCCTTGGTTGTGTAGGGCTTTGTGTGCGTGGGTGAGGAGACGGAAGGTGATTCTCTTGTTGACCGGGAGCCAGTGCAGGTCTCTCAGGTGTCCGGAGATGTGGCTGCGGTGGGGGATGTCCAGGATGAGTCGTGCTGAGGCGTTCTGGATCCGCTGGAGTCTCTTCTGGAGTTTGGCGGTGGTTCCGGCGTAGAGGGAGTTGCCGTAGTCCAGACGGCTGGTGACGAGGGCCTGGGTGACCGTCTTCCTGGTCTCGGTGGGGATCCACCGGAAGATCTTACGTAGCATGCGCAGGATGTTGAAGCACGACGAGGAGACGGCGTTGACTTGTCTGGTCATGGAGAGGGAGGTGTCCAGGATGAAGCCCAGGTTGCGTGCGTGGTCTGTTGCTTTGGGTGCGCTGCCTAGGGCGGGGGGCCACCAGGAGTCGTCCCAGGCGGAGGGTGAGGATCCCAGGATGAGGACTTCCGTCTTGTCCGAGTTCAGTTTAAGGCGGCTGTTCTTCATCCATTCGGCTACCTCTTTCATCCCTTCGTGGAGGTTGGCTCTGGCGGTGGCGGGGTCGTTGGTGAGGGAGAGGATCAGCTGGGTGTCGTTGGCGTAGGAGATGATGTTGACGTTGTGCTGGCGTGCGATGTCTGCGAGGGGGCTCATGTAGACGTTGAAGAGGGTTGGGCTGAGTGAGGAGCCTTGAGGAACGCCGCAGATGACTTCGGTGGCTTCAGATCTGAACGGAGGGAGGCGGACTCTCTGTGTCCTTCCGGCGAGGAAGGAGATGATCCACTCCAGTGCCTTCTCCTGGACTCCGGCGTTGCTGAGGCGCTGTACTAGGGTACGGTGGCAGACAGTGTCGAAGGCCGCGGAGAGGTCTAGGAGGATGAGGGCCGCTGTTTCTCCGTTGTCGAGTAGAGCTCGGATGTCATCGGTAGCTGCGATCAGGGCGGTCTCAGTGCTGTGGTTGGCCCGGAAACCGGACTGCGAGGGGTCGAGGGATCCGCTTGTCTCGAGGAAGGCGGCCAGCTGCTTGTTGACGGTCTTCTCGATGACTTTTGCAGGAAACGGGAGCAGCGAGATGGGGCGGTAGTTCTTGAGGTCGGTGGGGTCCGCTGTTGGTTTCTTCAGTAGGGCGCTGAGCTCGGCGTGCTTCCAGCTCTCCGGGAAGGTAGCGGTGTCGAAGGAGGTGTTGATGATGTCCCGCAGGTGGGGTGCGATGACAGCGTCGGCCTTGTTGAAGACGTGGTGAGGGCAGGGGTCGGTCGGAGATCCGGAGTGGATGGAGTTCATCGTGCGGACGGTGTCTTCGGTGCTGATGGGAGTCCAGGCGCGTAGGGTGGTGGTGGGGGGCGGTGGTTCGGTCGTGGCGTGCGTCGGTTGGGTGCTGAAGCTGTTGTGTATGTCCGCGATCTTGTTGTGGAAGTAGGAGGCGAGGGAGTTGCAGAGGTCTTGTGAAGGGGTGATGTAGTTGTTTCCGGCGTTGGGGTTGGAGAGCTCTTTGACGATGTTGAAGAGTTCCTTGCTGTTGTGTGCGTTGTTGTCCAGTCGTTCCTTGAATGCGGTTTTCTTGGTGGCGTGGATGAGTTGGTGGTGCTTTCGGGTGGCGAGCTTGAGGGCAGCCATGTTGTCCGGAGTTGGGTCTCTGCGCCAGGTTCTCTCTAGGGCTCGGCAGTTCTTCTTGGAGCTCTTGAGTTCGTCGGTGAACCATGGGGCTTTCTTGCTGCCGGGTCTGCTAGGCGGGGTCCTCAGGGGGGGCGAGGTTGTCTGCGCAGTCGCTGATCCACTTCGTGAGGTTGGTGGCCGCCTGGCTTGGGTTCGTTGTGCTGGTGGGAGGGTTCATGCTCAGGGAGGTCACGAGCTGGTCGGCTGTGATCTTGTTCCAGCTTCTGCGTGCAACCTGTTGCTGGTGGTGGTGGATCGTGGTCCTTCCGAAGCTGAAGTGGATGCAGCTGTGGTCCGTCCAGGGGAGTCCGGTGGCGTGGCTGAAGGCGATGTCCTTGCTGGATGAGAAGATGGGGTCGAGTGTGTGTCCGGCGAGGTGGGTGGGGGTGGTGACCAGCTGCTTGAGTCCCAGGTTTGCGAGGTTGTCCAGCAGGGTGGTGGTGTTGCGGTCGTTGTTGTTCTCCAGGTGGAAGTTGAGGTCCCTGAGGAGGATGTAGTCAGCGGAGCAGAGGGCGTGCGGGCTGATGAGGTCGGCGATGTCTTCGCTGAATTGTGTGCGTTGTCCCGGGGGTCTGTAGATGAGGGTGCCTCTGAGGGTGGTCTTGGGGTTGATGTGGACCTGGAAGTGCAGGTGTTCGGCGGGTGCGAGGGTGCCGTCGGTGTTGGTCGTGATGCGGATGGTGTTCCTGTGGATGATGGCGATGCCTCCTCCGGTGTGGTTGGTGCGGTCCCTTCGGATGATCTTGTAGCCGTCTGGGATGGCGATGTCGGGCGCTGAAGAGGCATTCATCCAGGTTTCCGTGAGGAAGGCGATGTCTGGGGCTGTGGTGTCGAGCAGGTTCCAGAGCTCGACGGCGTGTCTGTGGACGGAGCGGGTGTTGAGCAGGATGCAATAAAAAAAATTACCCCAAAACCAACTAAACTCAGGGACAGTGCTGGACAATAAACCAAAAACATTACTATTCAACTTGAAAACCAACTAAACTCAGAGAAAGTGCTGGATAATAAACCAAAATGGATTACTATTCCAACTCCAAAACTAACTATACTCATGAAAAGTTCTGGATAATAAACCATTAAAAATTACTATTCCAACTTCAAAACTAACTAAACTCAGGGAAAGTGCTGGATAATAAACAATTAAAAAATACTATATCAACTCCAGAGCCAACTAAACTCAGGGAAAGTGCTGGATAACAAACCAAAATAAATTACTATTCAAACTCCAAAACTAACTAAACTCAGGGAATGTGCTGGATAATAAACCATTAAAAATGACTATTCCAACTCCAAAACCAACTAAACTCAGGGAAAGTGCTGGATAATAAATCATTAAAAATTACTATTCCAACTCTAACACTAACTAAACTCAGGGAAAGTGCTGGATAATAAGCCAAACAAAATTACTATTTGAACTCCAAAATCAACTAAACTCAGGGAAAGTGCTGGACAATAACCCAAACAAAATTACTATTCCAATTCAAAAACCAACTAAACTCAGGGCAGGTGCTGGATAAAAACCCCATTAAAATGTATTATTCCAACTCCAAAACTAACTAAACTCAGGGAAAGTGCTGGATAATAAACCAAAATAAATTACAATTACAATTCCAAAATCAACTAAACTCAGGGAAAGTGCTGGATAATAAAGCCAAAAAACATTACTATTCCTAACTCAAAAACAAAAAAAACTAAAGGAAAATGCTAAATAATTTAAGCATTATGGGCCATATGTATCATCATCACCATTTGCGATTTCTAAATAGCGATTTTTAAGGAATCGCTATTTAGAAATTGCAAAATGGTATGTATGTAGAAATCAGCTTCTTTTTAGCGATTTCTTACAATTCCTTAATTGCGATTAGCAAATTGCTAATCGCAATTAAGGAATAATTTCCCATTCATTTCTATGGGCCAGGAGGCCCATAGGAATGAAGGGGAAATGTGCGATTAGCAATTAGCTAATCGCAAATTGGGAATATTTTCAAGGGTGCAGGGGTGTCCAAACGACACCCAGCTGCACCCCTGAAAATGACATGTGTGCGCATATGGCGCACATACATGCCCTAAGGGCATGTATGAGCGTCACATGGCACCTTTTGTTTTAAAAAAAAATGCTTTTTCAAAGGAATTCGCAACTTACCACCAACTTGAAGTTGGTGGTAATTTGCGAATCCTTAGGGTCAATTAGCAATATTTTTTTGCTTCATACATTGCATTTAAGGAATCGCAATTTTTGCGATTCCTTAAATGCAATCGCAATCGCAAATTGTGCGATTCCTTATTGTGAACCACATTTGCATAATACATACCATATTGAGAATTTGCATTCGCAAAGGCCGAAATTCTGCGAATTTCGGCCTTTGCGAATGCGAATTTCAATGATACATATGGCCCTAAATTTATATAAAAATATAAACCTTTTAAAAACAATGAAAAAAACTAATATTTCTAAAAATGTACATTTATTCTCAAAATTAAAAATTAAAAAATGTGTACAATAATTTTAAATACACAAGAAAGTGATAATTATAAAATAAAATATTGTAAAAAATGATTATTACAAATTTGAAATACCCCTTCTCACAAAGATAAAAAATATAAATATTCAATTCTAAATTACAATAGAAACATTTTACATTTAGAAAGTCTAAACCATCCTATTAAAACAATATTAATACTAAACAAATTAAAAAACAATAAAAAGGTATCTAAATATAAATTTAACAATAATTAACCTATTGTACATTTATTTAAATATGTTTTAATAAAAAAAATTTATGAAATATTTTATACAATTGACATCTAAATATTAGCACCCAAAAAACCTTCACATTTATATATCTTTCAATATTTTATGCAAATGTATTTATAACCAACATTATTAAATTACTCCCCAGCCTTATCCCCTACCCAAAATCCTGCTCCTAAAATTTTCCTTGATTCAAAAATATTTAAAACTTTTAACAAATATTTTTAAATACTCCCCACCCTTATCCCCTATAAACCCAACATCCCACTCTAACTTATCTTTTAGACAGTCTGGTGTTCCGGGGAAGTTCCAGAGGGGGCAAGACTAGAGAAGAAACCTATACCCATCAGCCTTTTGATACTGGCCCATATTCTGGCCATAGCCTGTAGTACCTTGAGCTAAACTTCAAAATGAAATAATCCTTGTCTATGTTAGCCCCTTACAGCATGGCTAGAAACATGTACCCAACACCAGAAGAATCAAGGGATTTTAATAGCATTCTAGGGTGAGAGAGTTGAAAAGCCCATGCATAATACTGCAAATCTGGGTGGGTTAATCCCCCCTTCTCCCTTCTACGTCTCAGCTTTTTCAAGGAGATTCTAGTTCCATTATAGGCCCAGATGAAGGAGTTTATGGCCTGCTGAAGTTTGTCAGTCAAGGGCTTACCAAAATGTAGGGGATTGTATTGAAGAGGAAGGTAATCTTTGGTAATACCATCATTTTAACCAAATTGACCCTCCCAAAGATTGAGAAAGGGAGGTAGGCCCAACTCTTCATAAGCCGCGTGCATTCCCTTGTAACGTTTACCATATTAACTACCATGATTTTTCTTATCTCCTGCACTATCTTTAACCTCAGGTATCTCATCTCTTTTTTGATCAGGTGATGATTCTCCTCTAAATTCCATGATCTCTATTTTTTCTGAATTTACCTCATACCCTGACACCTTCCCAAACTCCTCTGCTTGCTGTCAAATGACTGGGAGGGCGGCGGAGAGATCCGTGAAAGGGACCATAAGGTCCTCGGTATAAAGGGCCACTTTTCTCTCTCACCCTTCATAACTAAAGCAAGGGATATTCACCTCATCTCTGAGCTTCTGGGCGAACGGCTAAATGTAGAGGTCGAAAAAGAAAGGGGACAGGGTGCAGCCTTGTCTGGTACCCCACGTTATTCTAAAGGATTTAGTTAGATCGCCATTGACCAATACTTTTGTTGATGAACTTTGATAGATCAGCCGGATGACTCTGCCAAAGTGCCTATATTGTACTTTTCTAGTACCACTGCCAGATACACCCAGCTGACTATCAAAAGCCTTGGTGGGCTCTAAAGTTATGACAGCCAGAGGGATGCAGTACGTTGAGGCTAAATCTATTGCACCAATTAGGTTGTATCTGAGTTTGTGTAAGTGTCTACCCTTAACAAAACCCTTCTGATTGCTCTGCAATATATCACCTGCTACTGTGTCCAGCCGATCCGCTAAGACTTATGCGAAAAAATATATAATCCACGTTGAGTGGTGATATTGGCCTGTATGATTCACATTTTGCTGGATTTTTCCCTGGCTATAATATTAAAGTGAAAGTTTCCTCGCCCCAAGAGGTAGGTAACTTTACTCCCGAGGTTAAGTTGTCATTAAACAGAAGGGTCATAACTAGAACTAGAGGATCGTCCAGATTTTTATAGAGCTCTGTTGGTAGGCCATCTGGACCTGCTGCTTTTCCTCTTTTATTTGATTGCACAGCCCTTTTTACCTCCTCCTGAGTGAATTCCTGCTCTAAGAAATACTGCTGTGATGTTTCTCAAGGTGTAAGTACAGTCGAGCTTACCCATTCATCTACTATATCCTTATTGACTTCTCTGTCCTCCGTATATAACCTCTGAAAGAAGTCATAGAAGGCTCTCTCTATATCTGAGTCAATATTTAATTTAACCATAATCTCAATATCCTCTATTTCCCTTATCAAATTTTGTGTTTTGTCTGCTTTCGCTTTCCAGGCCAACAATGTCTCTGCCGCTTACCCATACTCATAATGGACCAGTTTACTAGCCTCCCAGCACTTTATGATCCCCATCTGCAAGATGGTGTTTAGCTGCTCCTTCAATTTCTTCAATTTATCTGCATCTTCCTGCCTTATCCCCTTTCTCCTCTCTAAGCACTTCCTTTCCATTTCTATCTGGCCAACCTCCTCTCTATCATCCCTATTTTTAAAACATAATCTACTAGTGATTTTACCCCTTAGCTATGCCTTTAAGGTGTCTCAAACTATTGGGTTAGAGGCCATCCCAATTTTAAGATTTAAAAATTCCTCCGTCTCAGAGCGCAAATAACTCATTTCACCTAAGTCATAGAGTAGCGTCCGGTCCAATGTCCAGACTATCCCAGTCTTTTTATCTTTTAAGTCCAGGCCCTTATATACCCCTGAATGATCAGACAAATGGGCGGTCAGGTACCTGATGTCATGAAATTCCTTGCTTAGGCTTAGACTGACCAGAAAGTAGTCTATTCTGGATCTGTGCCCCCCCCAGCCTGGCCTGCATATACATGGGCCAGTTCGAAGCACACTACGCAGCTTACGCATCTTGCTTACTCCTTATATAATGCATCCTATTCTTAAGCATGACTTTTAAGAGGCAGAGAACTTACGTTGGGCTGCTGCCACAAGCTTTTTAAACTCATCAAGTTGTTTCCCCAACTCCCATTGCCTAACTAAGGTTGCATGGGAGAGATCAGATCTTATTTCAAAAGAGATGTCTTTCTCCTTAAGTGACTAAGGGGCTAATTACGATGGCGGGCGGATCGTGTAGCAACTATCGTTTGAGGACAGCGAACCAAGTTTATACTCAAGTAAGGACGTCTTAAACATACGCAATCATAGTTATATCATAACTGTGAGTGCATTATTCTTCTGGGTACTCATATATGGCTTTCTCCTTTTGTAGACAGTGACGTGTATCACGATTTTGGGACATTAGTAGCGATAAGGGTCTTGTACCTGTTTTTATTATTACACCCCAGTAAACTATCAAGCAGAAAACAGGATTATACATTTTGAAGTAAGAATGGCTTTTTAGTACAAATAATAACTGCAAGATATATTGATTAATCGAAACTGCACGAAGTCAATAACTTCTAAATATTCTTTTTCTTGTGTTACCATGCAGATCGAGAACAGCTCATCCCACAGTACATATGTATCTAATACATTCATTTTGAAAAATAAGATAATTACCAGTACCATCTTTAAATCAAAGCTTGAAGTAAGTATCAGTGAAGCGCTCAATAGATTTCCTATGTCCTACAAACAAAGTAACACAACTTAAACAACTATGCAGTGATTGCAAAACCTCTCTCTCTCCCCCCTCCCCTTTTTCTTGTGGGAATATTCTAGCCTGGAAACATATTCGCCTATCGTATAATTATACTCGGTTTACTACAAAGAGTCCAGAAATATTTACAGCATTATATGCAGCTCACCTATTTAACAAGTAAGTAAGAGGACTGGACAAATACTTTTTAAGAAAGATTATACAACATTAGAATGAGGATATATGCTCATATGGAAATCACTTGTTGGTCACCCTTTCTAGATAACCTTCATCTAGTCAGATGGAATATTACCCAAGCATCCTACAAGTTCGTAAAGCCCCATATATTTGGGTAATTAAGGGTGAACCTTGAACTTAGTAATAGATATCTTGAGGGTGATCCAATATAAATTCATCGTCTTAGGTCTGTGATAACTCCATTATGAGAGCCCAACACACGACTCCCATCATATATGTTTAAAACATTAGTGATAAGAACAAAATGAAATCTAAGACTCATGTAGAATAAAAAGATTTAAGTGATGAGTTTAAGTGATATCCCAGGTAGACCCATCTTTATGGGCTTGTTGTTTGCTCTAATAGACTGTAGTTCTTTTTATCTATTTTCTATTATCCATTTTCTTTCTCTTCGTCTTTATATCGTTTTGTCTCTCTTTTATCTTGGTTTTATTTTATTGTCAATGTTCCCCAATGCATTTTTTCCGGTCTGAATATATTTGAATAACAGCTTGAACATAAATTACAAATGAGTTTGATGTAATAAATGCAACAACCTTCAGATAAAGGATAATGAGATCAATGGTTAGATAACAGGTTCAATCGGGAAACATCCTTTACAACGAAACTTTTACAACACAGTGCTATTACAACGCAGGTTTTACAACGAAAACCATTACAACGCATTGCGCTGGGGGGCGCTTTAGGATAGGGAATAGATTTAATTTACTATCCAACACCTTCCCTACTATCCACGGGGACTGGAGTTGGAATAGTAAATTAAACTATTCACTATCCAGCACCCCAAAGCGCTATGCGTTGTAACAGCATGCGTTGTAAAAACTGCGCTGTAACAGCATGCGTGGTAAAAGCATGCGTTGTAGTGTCATACATCCGGTTCAATCATAAGTTGTAGATAGTCAAAACAAATTGTGAGAAATTGATGCTGTGTATATATTGTAAATATAAATTGACCAATGTAAATAGTATGTACAGTTAATGATCTAGGTGCCATGATCGTTTGTGTAAATGGATAATTTGTTGTTTTGCATTTTCTATCTCTTTTTCACCTAATAGTTGTGCAACTAGACGGTTTCCTGATGAAGGCAGCAGTGCCGAAATGCGCGTAGTTCCTATTCTGTCGCTTGCCGTCATCAAATTATCCGTTGTTTTCATAAAATTATTGCTTACTAATCATTATATCTTTCTGATTTGAGCTGAATATACATGTATACAATTTGTGAATATAAAATGTGGATAGACATGCATAATTTTATATATGAGTTGAATTTACACAGTTGAAGAAGAAAAGAATGAGCTATATCATGAATTAATATAAAAAAAGTAATGAAAATAAAATAAATATATATTTTTCTATATCATGTTGTAGACTATTTGTATTTGCACCTAGAATATGTGTACTCTTTGTTGAAAATATATGTTTGCTATTGCTGTTTCACCTAATTAGTCTTCTATCCCTAAGTATAGGAACCTCATTTGTTTAGTAGGGGTCCCCGTGTTTTTCCAAAAAGCATCCTATTCTTATGCATGACTTTGAAGGAGGCAGAGAACTTAAGTTGGGATGCTGCCACAAGTTTTTAAACTCATCAAGTTTTTTCCCCAACTCCCATTGCCTAACTAAGGTTGCATGGGGGAGATCAGATGTTATTTCAAAAGAGAAGTCTTTCCCCTTAAGTAACTTAAGGGCTGATTACAATGGCGGGCGGATCACCACCACCGGCCCACTGGTGGCCAACCGCCCGCCATCGTAACCTGATTTACCCACCGCCAGATTACAATGGTGGGTATTGCGGTGGACGGAAAGTCCGTCTGCCGCTTTTCCACCGTAACGATTGCCGGACGGATGGAGCTGTTTAAAGGCCTTAAAGGCTGGTGGGGATTTGCTTTGGGGGCCCTTTGCGGGTCCCCTGGGGGTGGGGGGCTGCACTTGGCATTGCCATGCACAAGGTGGCAGGCACTGCGGGTGCCTGCCACGTTGTGCATGGCAATGCACAACATGGTATTTAAAATGCCTGATGCAACCGCCGAGGTGGCGTCGCATCATAATTGGGGGTGGCGGGTTTCAAATTTAGACCTAGTCTCACACTAATCTTATGTGTGCGCTGAGACCTAGGCTTGTTTCTTGACATGAATGAGGCAATGGACCAGTCCTGGGATCTGGAGGGGTGCACCAAGCATGCTGCCATATGGCTGACAGTAGACCTCTGTGATTGTCATGGTGTTAACATTTAGATGTAGAGTAGTGGTGCCAGCATGGTGTTTTTTTTATTATTAATTGATGTGACCGGAACTTTTTATCTGTGTCACTGGGGTGGAGACCTCCTGGCCAGCTCATGTAAAGTCCCTCTTGTATGTGGTAACACAGATCCTACCATCCTAATATCTCTGGTGAACGTGTGGTAGATGCATTATGTGAACAATTAAACTAGTAATGAGGCATTCAGGTTCCATTTGGAAGCCCCTTTACGGTAATTTGCACAGGTTTGAGGTGAGGTTGTTTCCAACACAGTGGAAGTGTATTCTGGGTCAAGGGTGGTGAAAGCGAAATTGATTTCAGAGGAAACAGTCTATTCATCTTTAAACTAAAAAGAGATGAAAGCAGTATTTTATGGCCTATCCCATTTTCCCCCTCCCTTTCTTGAACAGTAGCTTCAGTGAGAACAGACACCATGTTGCCAAGGTCTCATCTCAACAACCAGTTAGGAACAGGTTCTCAGCCTTCGGCAGCTCTGGTCTACCATATAATCAGTTGGGAAGTCTCATTTAATTTTGATCTCAGCTACTCATATTCGAGAGAATGACAATATCCTGACAAACTCTTGAGCAGGGTTGTTCCTCTTCCCACAATTATTGCCTAACTCCTCACATTCAAACACAAATGTGAAAGGTCAGGTTTTGCACAAGTAGACCTTTTTGCTACAGCAGAGAATTATGTTCAACATCTTCCTTCACATGGTTAAGGAGATGGGTTGCTGGAGGACGGATGCCACAATGTGTTTATGGCCTCCATTCCAACTAAACGCCTGGCCTCCCTTTCCATTAATAATCAAACTTTTAGACTGACTTTGGAGGGAGGAATTGGATCTGAATCTAGTCTTTTTCCAGTGAACCAGTGTCCGCCTCGATGACTTTTGCTATCTCTGGAAGTGTGTCAGAGGACGCGGTTAGCGGCATGGATGTTGAGAGAAGAGTTTAAAAAGGCTAGATTTCTCTTATTGGATCATCAGTACAGAAATCTAGACGTTTGACTACTAGCTTACCCTGTGATTATCACTTCTCTTCATGTACTAAATGGGGCACTGATAAATCTCTCAACCTGTCAGGCTGTGATTCAAAATGAGTATTTTAATTTCTCCAGAATGGGTGACACAAGGTTCTAGCTATAATTACATGAATGGTACAAAGGGCTGCAATAGGAGCTGTCAGGACTCCTTAGGAGGTCCTTGAAATGGATGCAGTATTCAGTGGACTATTTAAGTGTTTTTTTTATTTTCCAGATTATTTATAAGACAATTCCTTCATAAGATCTTCGTTTGATTCCTAAAGGAATACAAACACATATATTTTAACCTTTGGATGAGGTGGATGTAAAACATTGATCTCTAAAATTCCAAAAGTACCTTCAGCAGTTTGGTAAATTGGGCTCATTATCCATTAAATCCCCTTATCTAAGAATTTCTTCAGACAGAATGATTCTGAAATTAGGGCCTGGATGCTGTCCTAAAGTTATGGCTTACTTTCATGGAGAACAGGAAGCAATCCTTCCCTCTTTTTTCCAGTGCCCCCCTGTCCTGAAGAAGAATCATTGCACACCCTGGATGTTATGAGGGCAGTCAGAATATATCTGACAAGAACACAGCATAACTGACATAGTAATATTTTGTTGGTTAATATTGGCATTTGCCAGCATGGTCAAAAGGCATTGACTTCTACTCTGAGTAGATGAATTAAAACTTGATTTCAATGGCATAAGTGTCACAAAATGCAGTTGTATTAGGTACCATACAGGGTGGTCTGGCACCAATATGGGCGAAGGCTTGTTGGGCTTAAATTGTGGACCTTTTGTAAAGCAGGCACATGGACTACTTTAACTTTTGTAACACATTACAGATTACCTGTGGGTTGTTGTGAAACTTTGGAATTTGAGTCAAGGATTTTAGCAGCTGCTATGACTAACTAACCATCTTTTCCTTTTTGTTTTGCAAGTGTATTTCATTTATTTCTACATATAAATTGGGAGTTGTGTCATTGAGGAACTGAGATATACATGTTGCTCTAGTATATCCTCAAATAGTAAAAAGCTGTATCAGAAATGGGTTGAGGAGGAAAAGAATCAGGGTACAGATTTACTAAGATTTTGCGTCTGGGTTGGCTCGCCCTTTTGGCGTAGCACCAAATCAAATTCTAATTTGGCATTTACAAAGACATGCCAAGCCCAATTTGTGTGGCTTTGCATAACTTTAAAAAAAGTAACACTAGGCAGAGCATACCTTCCAACACGAAAACGAGTTTTATGTGTGCTGCAGAATGCATCACACATGCAAAGAGGAAGTAACAAGGAGAAATAAAGATATTCATTAATTACTTCAGATTCCTTTTTGTTATGCCAACACAAACGAGTCACCTACACTGACTCATTCACAACCCTAATTCCTTTTTTAAGCTTTGGAATGGCAGGAAGAGTTGTGGTTCCCGCTCATCCTAAAGACCTCGTAGGAGGAGGGCAATACAGTCGAGGGAGGATAGGGTTCAGGTTCAGGTTTAGTTGGTTAGAGCTGTGCACATAGTGTCTGGATTGAATGTTTGACCCATTATATAGTAGTATACAAAGGGTATTCAGAGTACTGTGGATTACTAGTAAGTAACCAATCCAATATTCACATATAAATATTAGCAGAATACAATTGGTTCACCTGTCATCTGCCTTCGAGAAGTTGCAGAGTACCAGAAGCATGTACTGAATGCTGACGCTCTTGGCCAGCTCTTAAATGGCTATCGGAAGGGCTGGTAGTTTGAGAGCTGAAGCCACAGAGTGGGATGGGAGCATGAATCAGCATGGGATGAGTCAGCAGAGCTCAGACTCCAAAGCTCCAGTCTGAGCTGCCATTTACTCTTGGTGTGTTGTTTTCCAGATCACTATAATTCCAGCTGCTCCTTCTTGCACAACTATGACTGTGTTGCGCATTGTATTGTTTCCATGTATGTTTCCACTTCTGAATTGGTGACGCAGTCTAGCCAGGCCATGACTAATACACCGCGCGAGCCACCCAGCGGTTTCATGCAAATCCTGCGCGAAGTGACCCTTCACAACGGTCAGCTTGGAACAAAGGTCGTCAAGACATGTTGACGGTTCCTTGAAAGCTTTTTCGTGTTTTCAATGTATTATCTCCCGCAGTGTAAAAGCACTTGAACATTTTAAGATGGAAAAAAAATATTTTTAGAAGTGATGAAAATCTGTATAAGGAAAATAGTACGAAACAAAAGAAAAAAATAACTGGCAACCTAAATTCAACGACAACAATACATTGGCACAGCAAAAGTGGAATTTAAAGAAACCAGAAACATTGCCAGCTAGTGGCTATAATTAATATTTGTCTTTACACAATAAAGGCCCGTACGGAAAGCAAAACTCTTCGCAAAACAGCATAATTCCTGAAATAGATCTTAAATTCAGGAGGACTTTATGAGTGCGGTAATTAACGCTAGTAAAAATCCCAGACGAGCCGAGGTTTACTGGCTTCAATAGGTAGCAGCATTGAGGGTACTGAAGCATGGTAAGGAAACTTCCAGATGATTGCAGTCGCATCTTTGAAGTGGTGGTTGGTGTTCAAATGTATTTATTAGTTCCGGGTGATGTTTAAACCATAGATTTTGAGATATACTAAAATGCCACCCATGGTTCTAGGAGAAAAAATGTGCTACTAGTCAAGAATCCCATATGAAACACACCAGTCTTCCTTTTGATTAAATGGGTGCATAGTTCACATATATTTGATACAATCAGGAGAGCAGCAAATATTTTATGGCAAATGCACATGTACTTAGCAAACTAGTGTAAACAGGCACCAGCAGCACGGAGTGGCTCACCCGCGGGAGGGGGGAGGATCAGAAATATAAAATATGCTTTGAATATTTGCCTTCGGGCACCAGTTAGGACACATCACCCCCACAGAGTTTTTTAGAATTCCCCAACCAGGCAAAGTGCAGGAGGCCAATGGAAGAACAAACATTGGCAAAGCCAATAGGTCTGGCCGCCACTGTATCTTTTATATAACGATACTGAAAGCATTAAAAAAAGAATGAAAATGTATGTTAGTTTTAAGGTTTCACATGTGTGCACCAGTTTTAGGTTCGGTGTGTAATGGAACATGCACAATTTTGCTAAACATATCATATTTATTACATACTTCATACATACGATGGAGGGTCAGCTGCAGATGTCGGTACACTTGTGAATTGTGGAGGTGGAAGTCTGCTGCCAAGATGTGTAATGACCGAATATGGCTGCCCGTCCAGACCTCCCGGAGAGTGTAACTGCCAAGTCCTGGGCACACATATACAGATGTGATTGAAAACATTCACTTAAATGTAAGTCCATGAGAAAGATCAATTAAATAAAGTTCGCAGAGGAGTTGTTTCTTGTTTCTTTTAATTTTCTTTGCGTTGTAAATCAATCAGCTTAGAACAACCATCCGACACGTGTTTCGCCAGGGAAAAGTAGACCCCCGACTCTTCAGGGCTGTGCTGATGGAAGGGGGGGCATACACACTGAGTAGCATCCATACACAACCCTATAGGAATCCTGCGACCATTACATATCGACCCAAATGATCCATGGTTCCTTTATGCACAAGTTAGGAGAATAGCTACCTCTCTGCAGCATTGAGTGTATCCGGACTCTGGGGTAACCCTGTCTGCCCCGGAAGGAGAATTTTGTTTCCAGTAACTGGGTCTCCTGAAGTATCTGGACAGTGGGTTAGAATCTTTTAACATACAACATGACAGCTCCTCTTTTGCATTTATCAATAACACCATTGACATTCTGAGATATTATACTATAGCCCTTAGAGGGGTCCAGAGGATAAGCCTGGGGTCATCTAAGGTGGGTATAGGACAAACAGTATATTGTGAGGAGGCTACAACTGCCCTAGCACTGCAACTTGAAAATGAGGAACCAACAAATGAGGTAACATAAACCAAAGTCAATAGCTTGCAGCAACTGAACTCCCATCCCTCCCTTCAACCTGAGCTTCTCCCTATGAAGCATTTGAAATGAAATGAAATGAAAAGGAGACTTATAGAGCGCAAAACATTCACCCAAAGGTATCAAGGTGCTAACTCAGCACAAAACAGATACGTTGAGTAGAGAAAGCCTCAAAGATTAAAAAGCTAGGTCTTTAAGTCCTTCCTAAATGGCAACAAGTGAGTTTCTTAAATATGCCGCTCCGGAAGAGTGTTCCAAAGTCTGGTCGTACTGACCAGAAAACTCCTTCCCCCCCAGGCGCACTTTTTAACCCTGGGAACTACCAAGTTGTGAGAGTAAGCCAAGCGGAGCTGGCTGGCAATCAATCAATCAATCAATCAATCAATCAATCAGTGAATTTGTAAAGCACACTACTTACCCGTGAGGGTCTCAAGGTGCTGAGGGGTGGGGGTGCTGCTACTGCTTGAAGAGCCAGGTCTTGAGGAGCTTCCTGAAGGTGAGCAGGTCCTGGGTCTGCCACAGGTGGGTGGGGAGGGTGTTCCAGGTCTTGGCAGCGAGGAAGGAGAAGGATCTGCCGCCGGAGGTCGTTTGTTGGATGCGTGGGACGGTGGCGAGGGCGAGGCTGGTGGAGCGGAGCTGGCGGGCGGGGGTGTAGAAGTTGAGTCTGTTTTTCAGGTAGGCTGGTCCGGTGTTGTGAAGTGCTTTGTGTGCGTGGGTGAGGAGCTTCAAGGTGATCCTCTTGTTGACGGGGAGCCAGTGCAGGTCTCTTAGGTAGGAGGTGATGCGGCTGCGTCAAGGGATATTGAGGATCAGGCGGGCGTAGGCGTTCTGGATGCGTTGTAGTCGTTGTAGGTGTTTGGTTGGGATTCCTGCGTAGAGTGCGTTGCCGTAGTCCAGCCTGCTGCTCACGAGGGCTTGGGTCACCGTTCTTCTGGTTTCGGTCGGGATCCACTTGTAGATCCTGCAAAGCATGCAGAGGGTGTTGTAGCAGGAGGAGATGGCATTGACCTGCTTTGACATGGAGAGGGAAGAGTCGAGGATGAATCCTAGGTTGTGTGCGTGGTCCTTCGGTGTCGGTGCTGTTCCCAGTAAGTTCGGCCACCAGTAGTCATCCCAGGCAGAGGGGGTGGGGCAGAGGATGAGGACTTCCATCTTGTCCGAGTTCAGTTTCAGGTGGCTGCTCCTCATCATTCATTCCCTCATGGAGGTTGATTTTGGCGGTGTGCGGGTCCTTGGTGAGGGAGAGGATGAGCTGGGTATCGTCGGCATAGGAGATGATGTTCAGGTCGTGCTGGCGTTTGTGCGAGGGGGGCCATGGGATGGGCTGAGGGATGAGCCCTGGGGTACGCCACAGATGATGTCAGTGGCTTCGGATCAGAAGGGTAGGAGGCGGACTCTCTGGGTTCTGCCGGAGAGGAAGGACGTGGTCCAATCCAGGGCCTTCTTCTGGATTCTGGCTTTTTGGAGGCGTTTTCTTAGTGTGCCGTGGCAGACCGTGTCGAAGGCGGCTGACAGGTCCAGGAGGATGAGGGCTGAAGTTTCGTCATTGTCAAGTTGTCTCCTGGTGTCGTCTGTGGCGGCGATGAGGGCTGTCTCGGTGCTGTGGTTTTGTCTGAATCCGGACTGGGATGGGTCTAAGATGTTGTTGTCCTCGAGGTGGCGGGTCAGCTGTATGTTGGCAATTTTCTCGATGACCTTTGCCGGGAAAAGGAGCAGGGAGATGGGCTGGAAGTTCTTGAGGCCCATGGGGTCTGCCTTGGGTTTCTTGAGGAGGGCGTTGATTTCGGCGTGCTTCCAGTCTTCTGTGAATGTGGCTGTGTCGAAGGAGATGTTGATGACCTTGCGTAGTTGGGGTGCGATGGTTGCGTCTGCTTTGTTGAAGACATGGTGCGGGCAGGGGTCAGACGGAGATCCTGAGTGGATGGAGTTCATGACCTTGCGTGTCTCGTCGTCGTTGACGTGGGCCCAGCAGGTCAGCTGGTCGGTGTAGGTAGCGTTCAGGATGGGGTCTGTCGTGGTCGGCACGGACGGGGTGTTGAAACTGTCATGGATGTCGGCAATCTTGCGATGGAAGAAGGTGGCCAGTGAGTCGCACAGATCTTGTGAGGGTGGGATGTCGTTGGTGTTGGCGCTGGGGTTGGAGAGTTCCTTCACTATGTTGAAGAGCTCTTTGCTGTCGTGTGCGTTGTTATTTAGGCGGGCCTTGAAGGAAGATCTCTTGGCTGTTCTGATGAGGTGGTGGTGTCTGCGGATAGCGTCCTTGTGGGCTGCGTGGCTGTTTGGTGTGTGTTCGTGGAGCCATTTCTTCTCCAGCTTTGGGCATGTCCGTTTGGAGGTCTGGAGTTCTTCGGTGAACCAGGCGGCTTTCTTGCTGGGGTGGTTGATGGTGTTTTTTTTGGGCGGGGTGAGAGTGTTGGCGCAGTTGTCGATCCACTGTCTGAGGTTACGGGCGTCGGCGTCTGGGTTGGTGTGGTCGGTGGGTGGGATCTGGGCGAGGGTGGAGGTCAGTTGGTTCTCGGTGCCTTTGCTCCAGCAGCGGCGGGGCAGCAGTTGGGTGCGGTGGTGCGTGGTTGGTTTCTTGAAGGTGAAGTGGGTGCAGCGGTGGTCGGTCCAGTGGAGTTTGGTGGTGTTGTTGAAGGCAACGTGGGTGCTTGTGGAGAAGACGGGGTCGAGTGTGTGGCCGGCGGCGTGGGTGGGTTCAGTAACGAGCTGTTTGAGGCCGAGGTTGGCGAGGTTGTCGATCAGGGTGGCGGAGTTGGTGTTGTTGTTGTTCTCGAGGTGGAAGTTCAGGTCCCCGAGGAGGATGTAGTCCGTGGAGGCGAGTGTGTGGGTGCTGCCGAGGTCGGCGATGGAGTCGCTGAACAGGGCCCATGGTCCTTGGGGTCTGTAGACGTGTGTTCCTCTGAGGGTGGTGTTGGGGTCGGTGTTTATCCGGAAGGGGAGGTGTTCGGCAGAGTTGAGGGAGTCGTCTGTGAGGGTGTAGACCTGGAGGGTGGACTTGTGGACAATGGCTATTCCTCCTTCGATTCCATCGGTGCGGTCTCTGCGGGAGATCTTGTAGCCATCTGGGATGGCTATGGCGATGTCAGGTGCTGAGGAGTCGTTCCACCAGGTCTCGGTGAGGAAGGCAAGGTCTGGGGCGGAGGTGTCAAGCAGGTCCCAGAGCTCGAAGGCATGTTTGCGTGCGGAGCGGGTGTTGAGGAGTATGCATCGGAGGTGGATGGGTCCGGTCCTTGGTGGCATGGGGGTTCTGTCGCAGGTGAAGTTGCAGGTGTGGCAAGAGAAGGGTGCGTTTCGGGGTGGCCTGGAAACAGCGGTGGTCTCGGCCGATGTTGAGAGTGTGTTGGCGTCGTATCGGAGTCTGGCATTGTGGAGTACTCGGGGTCCAGGGGTCCTGGCGCTGGGCGCGGTCCAGGTGCAGACGGGCTTGCCTTTGGCGCGCCTTCGGCGCACAATCGTCGCGTCCGCTGCGCGTCAGTGCGGTGGCTGCCATATGAGGCGAGGAGGGAGGGAGGAGCAGCTGGGAGGCGGGAGCGGGGCGGAGAGGGGACGTGGCCGCGGGGGAAGCGGCGGGAACAGCGGACACAGAAGGCAAGAGTGGGGGGTTGGGGGGTTGGGGTGGGGGGTTGGAGGGGTGCAACGAAGAGAAACAGAGGCAGAAGGGAAAACAAGTACAAAAAATACAGCAGTCAAAATAAAGAGTTAACACAAAACAAACCACGGGCTGAGCTGGGCACAGGAGGTGCGAACACCAGTCAGGAACGGCAGCAGCGGGGGAGAGCGCGCACAGGTGGTGCTGTAGGCGGCAGGGGAGCGACCCGGCTCTTCAGTAGGGTCGAGGTCACCTTAGGAACATAAGGCTACATATTCTTTAAAAAAATGCTGACCCAATATCGTGAGTGGCTTTGAAAGAATTGCAGAGTGCCTTAAATTCAATCCGCCTTTTCACTGGCAGCCAGTGAAGCTTTTTGAGTGCCGTAGAGGCCAATTTATTCAACAAGAGGCGCGCTGCAGCATTTTGCACAATCTGCAACTTATTGAGGCAATTATTGCTTGGGTTCATAAAGAGCCCGTTACAATAGTCGGCTCTGGATAAAACAAGTGCTGACATTATTGTAGACGGCGAATATATTATAGACGGCGAAGGCGGGCGGTGGCAGTGTCCCCCTGAGCTGTTTTTGGCTTGCTACGCTAGTTAACCCTGCAAGTATCTCTCATTTGTTTTAAAAATATTTTACTTACTCTGCACGTGGCTTAGGCATTTATTTAATGCACAAGAATCTCTTTTAGAATTTTAAAAACTAAGGCAGGGTTGAGAGGGTACTGTGTGGCAGACTGTACTCACCTGGAGGCCCGAGCTCGGCGTTCTGTCCTTCCCGCCCTGGGCAGGGTAGGTAAAGCCAGGCACTTCCGCGTACGGCGGTTAGCGCTCTAGTTGGAGGGAGCGATGAAGGATAAAAGACCCATGCCTCAGCGGCAGCGCAGCAGACGCACGCAGCGGGCGTGCCGCCGGCGCGCCGAAGACGCACCAAAGACAAGCCCGTCTGCGCCCGTCCACGGCCGTACGGGGCTAGGGGCCAGAACCCCTGCCGGTCCTCCTACTGTAATGAAATATAGCGCCAAACAACTGCTGGAATTTCTACCTAGGGTTGGGGATAAGGGTGTACACAGTATAGCGCTAACTTCTAAAAGAAGAAGATGTCATCGCTGCCCTTTTATTCTGGGCCAGCAGCCCAAATTTGTGAACGCTGCACAGAAGATGAGATTGTCCCTTATTAACTGCAGATCTTTAGGGAAGCATAAAATGGATGTACATGACTTACTAATAGATGGACAACTGGACGTCCTGTTTTTAACTGAAACGTGGCTGAATGAGACTCTGCTACCGACATTATAGATACATTACCGCGGGGATATGACATCAATAGGATAGACAGACCCACGGGGCGGGGAGGTGGACTCGCTATAATCTTTAAGTCTGAAATACAATGTACATTGGAGGTAGCTGACATCAGGGAGAGTGAAGCTGGCTTCTTCTCCATCACAGGTCTTGATAGACAGGTCCTGAAAGGGTTCCTAGTTTATAGGCCCCCGGGTCCAGGGACTAGATTTACAGAGAGCCTGATTGATTCTTTGGTACAGCCAGCTGTAAGATATGAGAGATTGCTACTCTTGGGGGACTTAAATTTCCATTTTGACTATCCCGCCAATACAGAGGCACTGGAGATCCGTAATGAGCTGGCAGCGATGCAAATGACTCTTAAGTCGGAACTGCCCACCCATGGTCGCGGCCACTTATTAGATCCGATCTTCTCCAACTGGGAATTGATGGCCATCGATTCCCCAGTACCTGTGGTCTGGTCGGATCACTTTCAGATTTCTTTTAAGATAGAGGCACAGATGGTGAGGGTAGGTAAGGCGGATGATAAAAACAGCCGTAGGAGATGGGCAGGCTTCTCCAAAGACAAATTTAACAATCTTCTTGGTCAGGGTGGACCCCCAGAGGGTCTAGAGATTGAGGCGGTGTGTGAAGCCCTTGATAGTCGCATCACACAAGCACTGGACAACACAGCCCCCTGGACCAATAAAAAACCCTGGAGGCAAACTAAATCTGCACCGTGGTTTGGGCCCGAGCTCATTAAGGAAAAGGCGGCGTGCAAACACCTTGAAAGACGCTGGAGGAAAGTCTTCTCCATGGTAGACAGGAGGGATTATAAAATCAAGCTCAAAAGCTATCATGCTCTGATAAGTAAATAACGTACTTCCTATTACAGGGACAGAATAGAGGGAGCTGATAATTCAGCTAAGGAGCTGTTTTCTGTGTTTAAGGAAGTATCCTCCCTGTCCAGCTCCGCCGCACCTGTGAAAGGATCAGTGGAATCCTGTGATCGTGTGGCACAGTTCTTTGTGGATAAAGTGGGAAAAAATCTATTCCTCGTTTCCGGCGGAGGCCAGAGTGTGGGGTGGGATAGAAGAAGCCACTATAAAGCATAATGGAACTGAGTCACTAACATCCTTTAGCACTCCCCCGCAGGATATCTTAATTGATATAGCGTCTAAAATCAAATCGGGTTCCTCTAATGACCCAGCGCCTGCGAGAATACTAAGGGAAAGTATAAAAATTCTGGAACCCCACATACGCCATCTGTTAGAACTCTCTTTTGGGTCGGGTATTGTTCCGATAGCTTGGAAAGAGGCTGTGGTGCTTCCGCTAAAAAAAAAAAACAATATTAGCGCAGAGCAACTAGACAATTTGCTCCCAACTTCCCTTCTCCCCTACTTTGCTAAAATCGCGGAGAAAGTTGTCAATATGCAATTGACAAAGCATATTGAAACTTGTAAACTACTCCACCCCACCCAATCAGGCTTTCGGGCGTCCTACTCTACTGAATCTGCCTTGCTCCTATCAACGGAAATCATACGGAAGTTGGTGGATGAAGGTCAGACAGCAGCACTTATCCTTCTGGATTTAAGTGCTGCCTTTGACACTGTAGCACATCACACCTTGCTGCAGTGTCTAAAAAAAGGGGGAGTGGAAGATAGAGCTTTGGAGTGGTTGGAGTTGTTCCTCCAGAATCGTAGCTTTCAAGTAGCTCAAGGACCTTACTGGTCAAAGAGCACTAAGCTGAAACAGGGGGTGCCTTAGGGGTCCAGCTTGAGCCCCACCCTTTTTAATCTCTACGTAACTCCAGTAGCAGAGATCACTGAAAGCTTTGGCGTGCAAGTGGTATCCTACGCTGATGACACCCAACTTGTTGTGTCTCTCGCTCAGTCAGATGAGGCAGCAGCCAGTAACTTCTCGACGTGCCTACAGGAAGTAGCGGCCTGGATGGCTAATAACTGTTTGAAATTAAACGGAAGTAAGACAGAAGTGCTGGTTGTGGGGAAAGCACCGTCTGTGTGGACATCGGCATGGTGGCCGCAGGTGCTTGGACCTCAACCTACTCCCAGTGAACAAGTCAGAAATTTGGGTATCTGGCTAGACAATAAAATCTCCTTTGAGTATCACACAAGGCGCGTGGCAGGACAGTGCTTTGGTATTCTGTGAAGTATGCGAAAGACACTTGATCTACTTCCCACATCGGCCAGGAAAACCCTTGTCCATGCCCTTATCACATCTAGGCTGGACTATGGGAATACCCTGTACCTGGGAGCTAATATCAGGTGTATCACTCGGCTACAGCGTATACAAAATGCGGCTGCCCGTATGGTCTTGATGCTGCCCAAAAGAGCGTCATCAAAGAAAGCCCTTGAATCACTGCATTGGCTTCCTATCAAAGAACGGGTGCTCTTTAAAACCCTGTTGATTAGTCATCGCATTATGCAGGGGAAAGGCCCCTCTTATCTTCTTGACCTGCTGACCCCTTATACTCCTGCGTGCCAACTGAGATCTACTGGGACAGGGCTGGCAAAGGTCCCTAAGATCAGAAGAGCCCGGATGGGTGGGCGCTCCTTCCGTGTTCAGGCAGCTCAACACTGGAACAGACTCCCACCCAGAATGTGACTGGAGACCTCGGAACGTATGTTTTGGAAACAATTGAAAACCCATCTCTTCCCCTCAGGTTAGAGGGGGAGGAGGTCCGTCTCTGAGGATCTGGAGAGAGGGACTTATCCGTTTAACTGTTGCTAGCCGCACCACAGCGCGGGGACACACTGGCCTTAGTGTAACCAGGCGCTCTATACATTTTATTATTATTATTATTATTATTATCATTATTATTAATTTCCTCAAGTCAACTGGAGTGAATGGGAAAATCCTTCTCAGTATTTTTAAAGTATAGAAGGAGACATAAGTGACCTGATTAACATGTCCTTCAAAGGAGAGCATAGAGTCAAACGTGACACCCAAGGTTTTTACCTTATTTTTGGGGTTGGGGAGCAGACCAAACGTGCCACAAAGCGGGGGTCCAGAAATTGGTATGGTTGCCGAAAAGTAAGACTTCAGTCTTACTAGATTTCAGCTTCAAACAGTAAGCGGAAATCCAGTCCCCCACCTGACGAAGACAGGTGTGGAACTGTAACGCTCTTTTGTCTGGAAAGCCTGTCACTGAAAACACAATCTGGGTATCATATGCGTACGAAATAGCAAAGAAACCCTAGGTTCTAATTAACCTTGCCAGTGGGGCAACATAGATATTAAAAAGGGTAGGGCTCAATTACGAGCCCAGTGGTACTCCACATGGCAGTGTGAAATTCAGCGACTTATACTCACCAAGAGCCACAAACTGTTCCTGACCTGACAAGAATGATTTTAGTAGAGCAAGCGCTTTTCCTTCAATACCAATCCCCTCCAGGACTTGCAGTAGTTTCCGGTGATTAAACTTATCAAATGCCACAGAGAGGTCAAGCAGCACAAGTGCTGCATTGTCTCCTGCATCAACAGTCTGCCTAATCATTTCCAAAGCTGAGATTAACGCCAGTTCAGTACTGTGTTGCTTTCTAAAACCAAACTGGTAAATGTCTAGACAGGCATGGTTTTCCATTTGATCCGAGATGACAGTGTTCATGGCTTTCTCCACCATCTTTGCAGGCAAGGGGAGTCTGGAAATTGGTTGATAATTATTAGGGTCTGTTCCATCCAGATTGGCTTTCTTTAAAAGGGGAAGAACAGAAGCCAATTTCCAATTAGCCGGAAAAATCCTGGAAAGGAACATTTGATTAAAGATAAGAGTCACATTTATTTATTTATTTACTTGAAAAGTTTTATATAGCGTTGGCTAGAACCGGAGGTATCAGAGCGCTTTCCATGAGGAAGGACAATTGTTTCAAAGCATAGTTACAAAGTTACATCAGTTTCAGGAGCATAGTTACATGAGATACATGAGTTACAGAAGCATGGCTCAGGCAAAGGGAAAAAAGCAGGCAAGTGGAGAGAAATTCAGGGGAGAGATGAAAGGAAAAGGGAGGTAGATAAAGAGTGAGGGAGGGAAGAGGTAGGTGAGGGGTGGGGAGCACAACGGGGCTACGAGGAAAAAACAAAAACAGTGTCCGACGTCCGGCTGGTGTACGGAGCTGTGCTCCCAGTGGTGAACATACCCAATTCTCCGCTATGTGTGACTCCCTCATCGCTGTGGAATCTCTCAGAGGGGTCTCTGAGACTCCAGGGCATACCGGCTGGATCCCTCCCCAAAAAGGGGAGAAGGAGTGCTTTGGCAAGGGGCACATGCATGGAGGCATGAGCGTCAGGTCGCCTGAGGACGGCTTAGAGGGCCCAGTTCTGGCGAGGAACGACGAGGGAGCGCCGGGTCACCGGGGGTTTTCTCCGGTGGTAAGATACTCTGCAGTAGTGTTCCAATGCTAGAGGAGTTACGTTGTTTGTAGATTGCAGGTGGATGGTCGAGTATGCAGAGGGATTTTTACTTATTTAGTAATCCCTGACCCGAGAGCTCCTACCCGCCGGTAATATTGACTCATGTTGGGGTCAGGCCACTTTAATTGACAATTGCGGCAAAGATTAGGAAACACTGATCATGGCAAAGAAAATAATTAAGCCTTGTCGGAAAAAAAGGTCAGCAAAACCTTACAAAGTGGGCGCTCAGGAGGGCAATCTGGTTGTTATTCAGCACCTTCAGTGCTGGTTTTATTGATGTCTCTCGTAATCCGCCATTATGAATCGCCGCGTTTCTTCATCCGACAAGGATGCGGCAGTGATTTTGGCAGAATTGGTAAACTGTCCTCGCAGCTTGGTGCAGCAAGAAGGATAGAAATGTGCTCAACGTCTCAGCAAATTGATTTTGCCGATACTAGACCATGGGCGCCATCTTAGGGCCAGGCCCCACTGTGAGGAAGAGCGCCGGGCTGGTAGAAATGATTGTGGGCCGAAACGTTCTTTTTAATAAAACTTGCAAGAGTTGCCAATCTTTTGGAGTGCATCTCCAAAGGGAAAGCACTTTCCGAACATTTCAGCCGCCATCTTAGGGTCAGGCAGCTTTAGTTACTGATCGTCATAAAGGCAAAAGTCATTGAACATGACAACAAGGGTAATTGTACCTTGTCAGAAAGTGAGTCTGTTCAGATCCCAACAAGGCAGGTGCTCAGGAGGGTCAACACGCTGTCTCTGCTCTCGCCACCACCTGTAATGCCGTCGCGGGGCTCCACAGTGCCGGGAACGTGCTAGAGAGGGGCGGCTACGATGCCATCTAGCTTCTGAGGCCGTGCGATGCCTCGGACCGCGCCACACCAAGTTTTACATCCAAGTGTGGGCTGCCAGACACCAAGCAGGTCCCAAGGCCGCAGCTCGCCAGCCGCAGGCAGAGATCCGACCCCACAGTAGACGGTCAGCAGGAGCACTCCAGCAAAATGGCGCCGGCATCCAGGGCCACCAGCTGGGACCATAAGTGAGCTCTGAGATCCTCTGGTGATCAGCAGGCACTGGATCGGAGGAGCCGACCTTGGGTGTCAGAAACCAAGGGCTCGTCTCCAGCCGTGTGGATGTCTGCCTTTCGTAGCAAACTGGCACCGGAGCAGAAGACCCGCTGAGCAGCCCTAGGTCCGCACAGCGTGGACACAGTCCAGTCACAGGCAAAGATCCAGCAGGTGAGTCTGAGGTCTGGATGATGCTTCAAGGATATGTTTCGGAGCGTGTAAGTAGCCGGTTTCAAGGGCAGTAGGGTGGATGGCCGATGGTGCGGTTTAGACGGGGTAACTACCTTTGCGGTAATCCCCACACCGGGAACTCCTCAGAGGCTCCTACTTGGCGGCGACCATTTTGGCCAAATGTGAGGAAAAAACCTCTGGCAGGAGATGAAAGATTTTAGGTGGACAGGGATCTGGGAGGACCCAAATTTGGTGGACATCAAAAGCTAAATGACCTCCTCCGTTGTTACTAAAGGAAAGGAGTTCATGAGAGTCATTGTTATCAGCGGATAATGGAGAGGTTTCCATTTCCACTGTGACATCACCAGGAGATCCTGAAGATAGCAACTTCCCTGGGGCAAAACTCTGCAAAAACCCGCTATAGACCAAGAACGTGGCCAGGGAATTACAGATGTTTGATTAGATGGTTAAATGGTCACCTCGGGGAATTTGGCTAGCTTTTTCACGGTGGAAAAGAGTTTCTTCAATGAGTTTTTGGCAGTTATTATGGCTGTGGTAAAATAAGAAGCTTTATCCTTATGTACTAACTTTTTATAATCAAGCAGGTCTTGTTTATAGACCAGCTTGTTGTTAGTATTGTTGGAAAGTCTCCACTTCCTTTCCAGACAGCAACACCTTTGTCTTTCCAGTGTAAGTTGCTCTGAAAACCATGGTCCAGAGTGCCTTGATATGTGGCAAATGGAGGCTTTGACCCGAAGCACCTGGTCTATATAGAGCTCCTTATCCAGGCCTCAAAAGTGTCAGCTGCCTCACACGGGTTTTCTAGGAAAACTGGGGGTTCTATGACAGGGAGCTGTTAAAATCCTCAATAACAAGCCTGTTCAGGCTCGAACCTTATTCAGCTTTTTGTGTTTCGGAATCCCTGACTGGGGGTTTTGAACAGGGAGTGAAAACATTACTGCTTTATGATCCAACCATAGAAGCGGGAGTGAAGGAAGACAATGGAGCGACTTGTTATTTGTAAACAGTCCATCCAGCAGATGACACCCTGAGTGAGTGCTACCTATCACCTGCTGGATGAGGTCTAAACTGTTCATAATATCAAGAAAATGAACAGCGTCTCTGTCCAAAGGATCTTCAAAATGAAGATTAAAATGGCCCAAGAGGGTAAAATCAGACGACTGAGATATAATATCCAACGAGTTACCAACGGTGTTCATAAACTCAGCCCAGGGACCTGGGGGCCGATAAAGTAAAATGCCCTTAAAAGAGTAATGGTTGTTAATTAAAATATTGAATATCAGGGATTCCAAAGTGGGTCCACTATTTTGGACATTGAAAGTCCCTTTCCACATGTTTCTATATGTAAAGGCTTGCCCCCGCCCCTTTTCCCCACACTGTCTTGTCTAAACATGGTGAACCCGACAGGGACCGCCATAGCTAAATCAGGGTCGGAGGAAGCTTCTCCCCAGGTTTCCGTAATAAAGGCTAAGTCAACACAATGTACCTCTACAAACAGCGCAAACTCTGTAGTATGTTTACAGAGGGAGCGGGCATTTATTAAAGTTCCTAATATCGCTCTCGCCCCTCCCAGCTCAGCCTTAGTATCATTATGATCCGCTGATGTCAATTGAGGAGTGGACCGGCAAATAACAAAATTACACTCAGGACATTGAAAGGATGTTATGGATTGGTAGAACCTTCCGGTAGCACCTACCGGATCTATTCAGGTCAAGTAGTTGATCCCTGGTTTAGATGAGCCTCACACAGGACTGGGGGCTGCAACTGGCAGCATCCCTGGCACTAGGCACGGGCAGGCACGGATAGGCGCGGTTGGGCTTGTCTTTGGTGCGCCTTCCATGCGCCCGAAGCGCACCCTCTGCATTCGCTCGCTGCTCGGACACTTAACGGATGTGCTTTTATCTCCACCTCGTAACTTCATCTAGAGCGAGAACCTGCCCCTGCACCTTCCTGGTGAAACAGAAGTGTGACTGTGAAAACGGTCCCCGTAGTCAGTCCAAAGAGAAACCAGTTCTACTATACAGGTATGATTCCCACGTGTGCAAAATAGGCAATTGGTTATCTTTAACAACTTTTAATAAACACAGATCAGATTCAATTTTTTAGGAACACAGATCAGATTCAATTATAACATTTAAAAAGCGCTAGTAGTGAACAGAGTGCAACAATGCTAAAAACGGAATAGAAATGTTCCTAGTGCGGAAAAGAGGCACGCTCAACAGATATGGTCTCTAGCTCTAAAGTGTGAGCAAACATGTAGCGCTAACTTCAAAATCCAACGCAAGGGACCCATGAAACCTAAATGGATGGCGCCAACTATGGAGGAGGCGAAAACCTCCTCTTAGTGAGGTGATTTCTAAAGCATATCAGGTGGTATGGGTGACAGCACGAAGAAGGTTCAGTGGGACCACAGTCACTCAGTTCTCCTCTGTCCCAACCCAATGGAACTCACCAACAGATACCGGGTGCAGATGCTTAGGGCTGTGAGGGATGGCATCCTCTGACTGCTGTCTTCTTCTGTTTCTCCTTGTGCAACATGGAAGTTATCTCCATACATTGACCTTCTTTCCCTGGTCAGTGAGTCCAAGGGGGGAGATTCGCTGTGGCTGAAGTCTTGACTTTCCTCCACCCAGGACCAGGCACTCTCTGGAGTGTCAAAGAGCAGATATTATTTATTTGTACAGATAACTTTGAAGGATGCCTGGAACTGTAGCATCTACTGTTTTTGCATGACCCTCAATCTATCAATCAATATGGATTTATATAGCGTGGCTAATCACATGTGAGGTTCTCTTTCACAGCCAGAAAGGAGCAGTATTGTTGTTGAACTTTAAGTGCATAGTTTGGGAAGAGAATGATGGGGTCAAACCACAATGGAGTTTACTTAGTTTGTGGTCTTCACGTAGGATAAAGTCTCTGTCCATGAAGTTCTAGAACCTGCCAATTATTGGTCTTGAGGGAAGGGGACACTGGGGGTGGACGAGCTACCAGTGACCTTTGTGCTCTCTCAACCATGAACGAGGATGCCCATTCTATCACTGAGCCATGATCTCAGCCACTCAGTGATGAAGTGTGACTCAGGAGGCCCCCTCATCAACACATTCCTGTTTGTCCACTGTGGAAGTGGGCCTCGAGAACTTATCTATCTTGCCTTCTGTGGGTTGGTTGGACAGGTTGTCTAGGCTGTAGTAAATTGGGTTACTGGTTGAGTGGGGTAAACCCTACTCAAGAAGCAACCATAATTCTTGTGAGGGTGAGACACAAGCAGACCCCAAATGTACCTGTGCTCAACTATCTGGTAGCTTGCCATAGTCAGGCTTAACTTAAAGGCAATGTGTAAAGTAAATGTGCATCAATGAATTCAAGCAGTAATACAGTGTAAACACATCACCAGAAAAATCCCACATCAGTTTAAAAAAACAGAATACATTTTAATCAATTTTACACCATAACAACAATAATTCAATCAGTAGAACAGGAGATATGCAATTTAAAAAACGTAAGATAAGTATAGTGCATAAAAGCACAAAACTCCACTCGTGGCTATCTGGTTGTGTGAGAACGGGTGAAAGTTACATGTTTAAAAAAACTGTGTTGAGAGTGGGCCGGAAACAGGGACCAGTTTAGTCTCACTGAAAGAGTTACCTCCAATAGTCTAGTGCGAAGAGTCTACTATGGTAGCTCCAGAGCCTCCCTGCACCTGCCCAGCTGCCTGGACCTGCAACTGGGCCTGTAACTGGACCTGTCTGAAATCTGCTGGAGTAAGTTCCTGATCCTCAAGAGACGCCCCTCCGATTCTAGACCCGTGGTGTGGCATCAGTTGAATTCCTCCTCAGTGAAAAGGAGAAATCCTTAAGTTTTGGGCTCTTGCGACCGCGAACTGGCCTGTTTGTGACAAGATCTTGCTGCCAGCACCGTCCATCAATGCGAAGCTCCAGTGGGCCCAACTCTTCACCCTACAGCAACCTCCAACAACATGAGATCTGCACTTCACGCTACAGCGTACACAGCACGCGGTGAACACCAACTCGAATGTCCAGCAACGACTATCCATGATGCTTCACAGAATCATCGCACTACAACAACGAGTGTCTGCAACGTCTGTCTTTCTCTTCGCGTTACAGCGACGATCATCAACAATGCTCTCCTTGCCCTTTATGGCTCCTTTCAACACGAACAGGAAAGCAGATGGCTTCTCCATCTCAGATCAGGGTCTCCACTTCTTTTGCGGCCCCAGGTCAGCCAGCCCCATCCTCTGACAGTCGCCCACCTACACAATAGTTCAGGGAAGCAGGCGAGGCACAGGCTGCACACCCTGGATGTGATGCCTCTCTCTCTACTCCAAAGTACGGGCTAATGCTGCCGGTGGTCAAGGTACTCCCCATGACTCATACCGTAACATGTCAGCCATAGCTTGTTTGTTTTGCAGTGCAGCAGAATTTTTTTTAATTTGCATTTGTCATCGGCCTCAGATGTAAATAGCTGGGTCTCATTTTAGCTGGAGTGTCATGAGGTTGTTATTGGCAATCAAGCTAGGAGGAGGAAAGCTGCAGTTTTGCTGTACAACTGATAGATGTCCTCTAAGGAGAACACAATTGCTTGAAAGCTGAACTTGCACTATATATACAAAAGGTGTCCTCAAATAAAAATACAATGGAGATGGAAGGCTGCAGTTGCCCTATACTACTGACAGATGTCCTCACAGAAGATGGAGGACTGCATCTGTAATAAAGGGAAGAAATGTATGCTCACCTAAGGTTATAACAAAGGGTGGGGGAGACCTGGAGCTTAGCTAAACAGTCCCTTCTAAATGATTAATGCTGCAGTAGTGCAGGGGGGGCATAACATTCAGAGGATGGGAGCAATTTCTGGGTGAAAATGTAATGGTTCATCCGGTTAATTGTTTTGTCTGTGTTCTACTATTAGCAACTTCTTTAACATAAGAATAGCTGTACCAAATGCAAAAGAAAATAAATATTTGCCCTTCTTGCACTATTCATGCATAGGCTTTGGAAGCTTGAGTTATGAAGCTTCCATATTTATTCTGTGTAAATGCAAAACAATACTTGCACCATACAAAACAAAGGCATAAGTGCACACTGACAAAGTTCACATCTTGAGAAAAGGCATACTGCACTGCAGGCAGGTTCAAGTTACCACAGCCTCAGACGAGTGCTGGAAAGCTAAAGTGTCACAGTCCACAGATGTACTCAGAGAAGAATACAAGGGTGCTTTAAAGCTAAAGTTGTATTATTTCAACAGTGGTTCTCACATAAGAGTGCAAATGGAGATGGAAAACTTGTTGCACTGTACAATCAACAGGATCATCCCCTGTGATCGTTGCCAAGAGATACAATGTTGCTACAGCCGCAGACCAGGGCCCCCAGCAGCAGGCCATTGGCCACGCCCCTGATAGATTGTTAAAACATCTTGGATCATCCCACAGTAGCATTTAATGTTCATTTCTTTCTATCAGCTCAGATGTGTCCGGTTGCTTCTTGTTCCAATGCACAAGAAACTATTTTGTATCTGAAAAGCAGACTCTGTCATCACATATTTGATTATTATCTCATTCAGATATAAGATGTAAGTCAAGACTGGAACAATATAAAGAACTGATTAAGAAAACTCAAATTAGCTATCTTTCAGAAAGAATCGAAGGAGCAAAGAACAACTCCAAACAGCTTTTTGCAATGGTTTTGAAACTTAGCCATTTACAGGAGACTCATCAAAGCACAATAGACTAAGCTTTTTGCGACAGTCTGGCCTCTCACTTTTGTGATGAAGTTTCTTCCATTTACAACACCTTCACTTTACGCTCTGTAAATGCCCAGAGGATTCCGGCTTCACTAACAGACACTGTAAATCTACTTTCAGACTTGTCCATCCCATATCCTGAACTCAATACATCCCGTTTTTTAAACTTTACATCGATCTCTTACGAACAAAACTCAAAACTTCTCTTAGCCACTAAATCTGGATCCTCTTTGGATCCATGTCCTCCTAGAGTAATTCACATGCCAGTGAAGACAGTTGCACGCCCACTCATGGAGGTTCTCAATACCGCTATTGAAACAGGGACCTTCCCCATGATGTCGAAAAAACCATCAATATTACCTCTGTTAGAAAAATCAAACTTGAATAAAAGAGACGCAGGAAATTATCACCCTATCTCCCATCTACCTCTACCAGCAAAAATTCTAGAGAAACATATGAATCATGAATTAGTTGCCTTTATTGAGAACAATCATAGTCTGGACTCCACCCAGTATGGTTTTGGAGCCCAGCATAATACTGAACAGGCCTTAATCACCGCAACTGAGGAAATTAGATTGGCGGTTGACAAAGGAGGTTCGGCAGCTCTGATACAACTAGATTTGTCAGCTGCCTTTGATACGGTAGATCATGGTATTTTAATATATCGGCTTCAAGAAGCAGGGTTAGCAGGCCCAGCCCTCGCACTCCTCAGGTCATTTCTGCTTGATCGTGAACAATTTGTTGAAGTAGTATGTTTTAAATCAAAATGTTTCAGGCTCCCATGCGGGGTGCCTCAGGGCTCATCCCTGAGCGCCACCCTTTTCAACATTTATGTCGCTCCTATGGCACGTATGATTAAAACTCATGGTTTTGAATTGGTATCATACACAGACGACACTCAGATTATCATATCGATCTTGAGCAAGAACCATGTTACAGCCTATAAGGAGTGCATGAGATATGTCAGTGAATGGATGGCCGAGAACTGCCTTAAGTTGAACGCAAATAAAACAGAGGTTCTACTTTTTGGTAGAGATACATCATTCTGGTCCTCAGAATGGTGGCCATCGGAGTTAGGGACTGTTCCTACCCCACTAACCAAGGCCAAAAATCTTGGAGTCGTCATAGATACCACCCTATCTTTTTCCCACCATGTAAAAATGCTTACTGCATCTATCTACTACACTCTGAAATTTATACCGGCAAATCTGAAGAAAACAGTGGTGGCAGCTTTAGTGTTATCGAAACTCGATTATTGCAATGGGCTACTGGTTGGAGCAAACAAAACAGTAGTCAGCTAGATTGCTTTTTGGACTAGCTAAATATTCATCAGCTAAACATGCTCTCAATACCCTGCATTGACTACCCATGGAGAAGCGCATCAGGTTCGAGGCATTATGTATTGCCTTTAAGGCGTTACAAAATTCAGCTTGTCCTTTGACTTAAGTGAGGTCCTGGACCTGCCCTGTGCCAAGAGTGATGCACCAACTGGGGCCTTTTTATACCTGCACTACTATCCATGTCATGGGCTTAGTACCTAGAAAAGTGGTGTTTAGTGAATCAATAGTAGTGTCACAGCCGTGGAGGTCTACTGGCCTGTTTGTATAAAGTTCTGCTTGTATGCACTAACCCAGATCCTAGCAATAACAACCCAAATGTATATTGTGCACATTTGTATGTGTGGATGGTGTAGTACATCTATTGGGTATATGGGTGAACCAGAGTAATAGAAACCTATAGGATTCTTTTAGGAACCCCAGGCCTGGCCTTCAAAACAGGATGGAGGTAAGGTTGATTCTCAGACAGTCGAAGTGCATTGCTGACATTCCTTTAGCTGGTAGGAGATGACCTATTTATTTTATTAATTCATTTAGGAGTTTGTAGAGTGCACAGCTACCCCCAAGGGGGATGTCCCAGCGCTATGGCAGATAGCAGAAGCTAGGTACCGAAAGGTAACTAAAGGTTGGTAAACAGCCAGGTCTTTAGAGCCCGTCGAAAGATAGCTTCTGACTCAGCAGTGCGAAGGGAGAGCGGCATGCCATTCCAAGCGTTGGCAGTGATCATTGTAAAGGCTCTGCCACCCATTCTAGAGCAGCAAATGTGGGGGTTAGGCAGAAGTCAAAGGTAGTTAGATCTAAGGGCACGGCTATGTTGAGAGTGCTTGAGTCGAACCCTAAGGTAGGCTGGCCCATGTCCTTAGAAAGCCCTGAAAGCCAAAACGAGAGCCTTAAAAAGAATGTGTTTGATCACCGGAAGCCAATGGAGCTTCCTCAGATGGGGGTGATTGAATGGGGAAAGGGAAATTTACATATCAATCTAGCCGCCACGTTTTGAATAATATGTAGGCGTCTGATCAGATAGGCTGGTGCCCCAAGGTAATCAAGGCATGGATGATGGTCCGTTGGGACTCCAGGGGGAGAAAGTAAAGGAATTTCTGGAGCATGTGAAGCTTAACAAAGCAGGAAGAAGACACCAATATAATTTGGGATTTACAGGAAAGCTCGATATCAAACCTGAAACCAAGGTTCCTGGCCGAGTCCACAGGCTTGGGAGGAGGATTCAACTCCGATGGTCACGAAAGCGTCTGGGGAGGTGGGCTTTTTTGGTTGAAGAAAAGAACCTCGGTTTTGTCCGAGTTGAGCTTGAGAGTATTCAGTGACATTCATGAGGAGATGTTACACAGTCAGTGTCTGAAATTGGTGAATGCAGCTTCGGAGTGATCTTCAAAGGAAAACACCAATTAGGTATCATCGGCGTAGGAGATCACTCTCACCACATAAGATTCAACCAAAGCAGCAAGGGGGAAAGGTAGACATTAAAGAAGAGAGGGCTCAGCGCAAAGCCCTGGGGGACCCCACAACGCAAGGGTTTCTCATCGGAGACAAAAGGATGGAGAAATACCTTTTGCATTTGGTTGCTCAAATAGGACCGAATCCAAGACAGAGAAGTGCCTTGGATTCCTAAATTGTATAATCTCTCTAGAAGGATAGAATGTGAGACCGTGTTGAATTCCGCGGACAGGTCAAGAAACACCAGCATGGCTGCTTTGCCTGAATCCACGCATTCCCGAATGGTCTCAGAAACATCTAGGAGGCCGGTCTCTGTACTGTAGCCGGATCTAAACCCGGAGTGAGAGTCATGAAAAAGATGTTGCGATTATAGATATTGGAGAATTGTTCCTGTACTAATTTTTCCAGGACTTTAGCTGGCGCTGGTAGAAGAGAAATTGGTCGATAGTTTTTATAAACCGCAAGGTAGGCACCGGATCTTTTTTGAGAATAGGAACAAGAAGGGCCTGTTTCCAGGCTGTAGGGAAAATACTGGTACTGAGAAAGGAGTTCCAGATCTGGTTCAGGAGAGCGTTGATGAGGGGGGCTAAGATACTAAAGAAATGAGCCGGCAAGGATCCTTAGGTGAGCCTGATTTGCATGTTATGAGTTTCTGAAGTGAGGTATCGGTGGAGATGGGGTGGAAAGTGGTCAGTGCATCACTGTTAGCTGCCCTGGTATCAGGGATTGGGGAATGAGGTGGCAGGGCAAACATTGAGAACATATACAGGATTTTGTCGTGGAAGTAGTCAGATAGCCCATTACATAGATCCTGGGTAGGAGGAACTACGCTAGATCTGGCAGCTTAGTAAAGTCTTTTACAATTTTGAATAGGGTTTTAGATGAATTGCCAGCAGTGTGGATTTTGTTAATAAAATACTCTCTCATCGTAGAGCGTTTGAGCTCATAACATTTTTTTACGGCGACTTTATAGACTGATTTAGCCGTTGAGTCGTAGGCTACTCTCCAACTACGCTCCAGTTTCTTGCAACGGCTATTCTCTGCCTGAAGCACGGAGGTAAACCATGGGGCTGACAGTTTGTATCTACGAGAGTTAGTGGGTTTAAGAGAGGACACAGTATCTAGAGCAGAAATGAACCAGCTGTTAAAATTTGAAGAGTCAAGATCCGGAACACCTGACAGTTGAAGGGGGTGGAGGTAAGTACAGGAGTCATGTTATTACTAGTCATTTTGAGACATTTCCTTCTAAAATCCAAGTTGATAGAAGGACTGGACGTCCGAGAAGGTAGTGCCATGCTGAAAGAACCTAAGAATTGGTCGGACCATGCGAGTGGTAAGGGAGGAGCTGTAGCCAAGTTGGAGTTGTTGGTAAAAAGTAGATCCAGCGTGTGACCGGCCCGAATCGTGGGGCCAGAAATTAGCTGAATCAAATAAAGACCCTCCAAAGTCTCTATAAGGTGACGGTCTTTAGTACAATGTTTGTCATCCACGTGCACGTTGAAATTCCCTAGGATCATAAAGTGGGTGTGCTTAAGTGACAGGCCAGCAGCTGTATTATAACGTTATAGAAGGCGATGGGGATGGGAATTAGGGTGTCTGTAAATCTACATTCCAGCCATTGCTATGTTAGGGGCTATTGTTATGCTAAAGTACATGGCTTCTAAGGGTCCCATATTCGAGAGTTTCCTAAACGAGCTTTCCCAGCTTGAGCAAAGGACCACTGCAACTCCACCTCACCTAAGCAATGAAGTAGGGAAAGGGAATACAATGCTCCTCCCGAAGTTTCATTAGGCCTGTCACCGAGAAGCTCTTTTGAGTAGTCTTTTTGTATCTCTGCTTTTTGTTAAGTAGTAAGGGTGACAGGACCCCTTAGGCGAATCCAGCCTCCTGTCTTTGCATTGATCACTCTTCAGCGTGACTGATGAATACATGGTGCAGAGTTGCAGAAATTCACACCTCTTTGTGTCTCTGTTGTGGAAGTTCTAGGCTGGAGACTACCCTATAAGGAACATTACTCTACACAAAGACTGTGTCTAGAGAGAAATTGAAAGGACATCCATCTCAAACTAGGTCTGAAAATGCAGACAGTGAATCCACATCTCCTCTGCTTGGATTGAATAAGAGTGGGAACCACTTGCAGTTCCAGTTCTCTCTAACTAAAGAATTGAGTAATCCACAGAGCATTCAGAGGACTGCTGTGCAACCAGGGGCTATATCATGATGCCGTCTAATGAATTGCACCAGCTCTGAAGGGGTCTGTGTGCTTGTTATTTTGGCACCTTCCATGCACATTAACTTGAAAAATCTCAGCAGTGATGTTTTTATGATAGCAGAGCTCGGAAACACAAAGAGGCAATTAAGGCACTGTGTGTCTAAGCTTTGCTGTACGGTATGTACTTTAGGTCCCCATAACTGGTGCCTGCCTTGGAGCCAGATTCCCAGAGGTGAAGGAACTGCACCTGAATCTATCCCTTGCTGCAAGAGCTGATCACCTGTCCTGAAGTGGTTGAAAAGACAGGTGCCTGCTGGGAGAGGGAAGGAGCCAGCCAACCCTGCATGGGGAGTAACTTGCAAGGAGGGAGAGCAGCTGTAGGAAGGTAGGATCCTTCTGCATGGTTACCCTACTTTTTGCCTGGCGCTAAGCTGTTATTGACGAGTCTGACTGGGACCCTGCTAATCAGGGCCCCAATATATCTGCTTTCTCCCATAAACTGTTATGTTTAGTACTTAGGTACATCCCAGATTGGAAACTGGGGTACCCTAGTGTATGGTACTAAGCTACGCAGTACATAAGTACCCCCAAGGTCCCCTGTGGGCTGAAGCATGCAATATGCCACCCATGGAAGACCCTTCAAAATACAACTACAGGCCTTCCATTGCAGCCTGAGTAAGCTGGTGCTACCACCACTTACTAAAGATATAGGTTTCCTATATCTAGGGACACTGCACTTAAAACCTATGAGTTATCCCTATAGCAGGCCTCAACCAAGCAACCTGAAGGCAGGGTGCTTGGTTCTAAGTGTGAGGGTGCCCCTGCATGAGCAGGACACCCCTACAGCCTACGGAGTTAATTCTCCTGGGTTGTAAGTAAAGCAGCCACATACCTTATAGAAGGGCACCGTATAATTACGCGATGACTATCTCGAAATTGGCTGTAACGAATCCTATCATGTTTGGAATCATACCCCCACACTGGAAACGGTGTGGGAGGTATGATTCCAAGCACTAGAAGATCCCACCATTAGGATCTCAGTGATCCTGGTGTCAGCCTTCCAGACCCGGACGCACAAAATGGTTGCTGCCGATCAGAGACACGATTCTGCCCTCCTGCTGCTGAGCCAAGCTTGAGCAGGGGTAGATAGAACAATAGGCATCCTGTCACAGGTGTAACTACCTCTGAGACAGGATTTAGTGTATTGGGAATGGGTGGGTGTGCTTGCCAGTGCCATTAAGTCTGCATGAGGGGCATATTTGGTGTCTCCATGCATAGTCCAGTTCAAACCAGTCCTGGGAGCTGTTGGCTCCCGCTCTGGCCTGAAACTGGACAAAGGACATGGGAGCAACCTCCCCCTGTCCAGACCCTCCCCTAGGAGTGTCCCCTAAATCATCCCAAATTTTTCTTCATGGTACTTAAGGTCTTACCTGGGTGTAGGTCGCTAGATTAGTCGTGGGACAATATTCAGATCAGACACCACTTCTTCTTCTACCGACTGGGCCCTCTGGACTTCGCTGGACTTCGTTTGGGCTCGAGTTCATCTCCCTTCCAGTCTGCTGCGTCGTCTGTGCCTGTGCACCATACAAGAACCTTCCAAGGCATCAAAAACACATGAAGGAATCTCCCTTGAAATGAAGGAGTCACTTCCCTGCATGTGCAGGCACTGCAACTAAGTTGGCTGGTCGGCTGATCCTGAGGTCCTATGGATTCCATAAGGTTCTGCAACACAGGTGGTTGTTTTCCTAACTCCCGAGGCCTGCCCTGCCCTCTCACCACATTTGAGGCCAGTATCCCTTGTGGGGATTGCAATATCCGAACCCCTGTGCACCGCGTCACCTTGCAGTTGAAAAGGATTGTTGAGTTCCTTCCAAGACGATCTTTGGGCTCCAAGTAGACCAACCTCAAGCATCTGCAGTGACCAAAGTCTCTGTCCACATCGCACGTTTGCACCGTGGCCTGCATCGTTTGGTGAGCTGCTTGAGGTCGTTTCACGACTCCAGTGCCTCCAGCCTGTGGGTCCATTTGAGGGTCACCTTTGTTTGTCTTGGGCACCCCTGATTGCTCGGATCTACCCTGGCTCCCCTGCTTGTGCTGAGTATCCTGGACCTTGCTGGTTGCGACATTGCACAGTCTTTGACTTCTGCATTGGTTGCATTTGCCAAGGCGTATTGGTGCTCCTGTCAGACTCCGACCCCTCAGCACCCGACATCCGATGTGGGATAGCTTGTGCATGGCTCCTGGGCTTCCTCAGTGTCACTTGGTCCTCTCAGCTTCTGAGTCAATGTCACTGTCATCTCTCCTTCAACACTCAACATCAGAGGGCATTTGTCTTTCAAGTCGCTTGGTCACTCCTGAAATGACATAGATTCTGTCCCTTCTGCTTACAGGTACCTCTTAACTAGAATTAACCGTCAGAATCCACCGGACACTTTCTCCTTCTTCAGCAGCGGCACTTTCCTCAAGTCCTGTATTGAGTTCGTCAGCGATTTCCGACATTACTTCACACATATGTACCCAGCTTCCCTGGTGTAGGTAACGTGGGTACTAGGGTATCCATGAGTGGTGTGGTTCTCCAACCTGCTGTCTTCCACTGGGTTTCTTCACGGTTGGAGAGTTTTATATTATAAATATATATTTAAATAAATACCTTGTGTGGTTCTTTTTCATTTAATCTATACTATAAGATTGCATTCTGGAAAGACAAGCTGCTTTACACTCCTTCTGGACTAAGCTTAAAGGCTGCTCTCCACAGCTACCATATAGCTTTCTAAGGTTGTCTAAGACCTCTTAAATCACCATAAGGGTTGTCTGGACTGGTGCAGTGTGCCCTCTGACATAGGTGGACATCATATGGAGAAGTGTGGCTCAATGGTTAGAGCGGCAGACCCTGATGCAGAGGTCTGGCCCGGGACCAGGGTTCAATTCCCGCCTCGTCGGGTCTTGGGCTCAATTTCCTCGGACCTGATAATTCTCGCCTCAGTGCCTATTCTAATCCTGGGTCCCACTCTGCAACTCTGGGCAATAGCTTGCTTAATCTTCACAATGGCCCCAACAGCCCTGGGATGCCTGGCTTCACCTTGGGGGTGCCCAGGAGTGGGCATTTCACAGGGAAAAGCCAGGAAGGGTTCCACAGCGGTATGCGAACAGCGCCAAGACGCCTCAGGGTATAAGTGCGCTACACAAGTACGAATTCATTTAATTTCATTTCATATAGTGGGCAACTCAAAAAAGGAGCCTATGTACGCCGGTTTTGGCGGGATCTAGTTTCTCTTGTGATTATTGGCAGGAATCATAATGTGGTGCACCCTGAGGTCCAGTGCCTGAAGTTCGATTGAAGCATGACCTCAGCTACTGCACCCAACTAATCAACTGCAACATGACCTGAGACACTGTACAAGAAGTATTGACCTACAGCATGCCCTCACCTATTGCACAAGAAGTAATCAGCTACAACATGACCTGAACCGATGCACAAGAAGTAATTGCCTGATGCGTGACCTGAGCCACTGCTCAAAAAGCAATCACCTACACTGTGAAATTAGCTTTCTGCGCAAGCAGTAATTAAATGTAACAAAACAAGGGAGGTACCCTACTATTAAAAATAGGGACAGGGTTAATTCAGGAGTACAAACAGTGTCCCAACTAGGATGCCTCAAAGTCCACAAAATATGCTATCAGGTTTTCTGGCAATATCTATTGCCATTCAATATTTGTCACACAACAAACACAAGATATTTCTAAGGTGTGTCAGCAAAGCACAACACATAAGTAATCCACAGAACCAAGTAAATTGTTGTTAAAACATTTTTTCATACATTTATACCAATCCAAAAGTTAAAAACATAGGTACATAAAACATTTCATTACAATATTTTCAGAAAACAAAAGTCGACGCGGTGTTTTGATGATTCAGTTGATGTTCACCTTCTTCAGGACAGTTTTCTAGACAGTTTTCTAGACAATGGAAACATTTTCTTATTATTTTATATATACTTGTGTTGCTGATACCACCTTTACAACCATAATATTCTATTCACATTAGACAAGGGTCAATGACATTATGTTTGTTAAAATCAACCCCCAAAGCATCTTATCGTAAAGAACCAAACAACATTTTATTATAACCAACAATGTTATTTCAAAACGTGCTTACTAACAAACAAACGCGGCACTATAAATCGAGTGCATGATGATAAACTATCTCTTGCAGTAGCAATAAGAATACAATGAGAGAATCAAAATATAAGAATAGTTTCTGTCTTCTCTCCCCCAGCTATAACATTCGATTTTGGGGTAGGAGCAGTAAATTGACAGGGTTGGTTGGATGATAGTGCCAGTGGTTCAGAATTCAAGCAACATAGAAAAACGTCACCCAGTAAGTGCTTATATAAAGCAATGTGTGATGCCATTAGGATATACCATGTAATAACAAAAATGCTTTTTGAAAGCTAAGTCTTCGGGTAAGAGAAATGTCCTTCTGCCATACGCAATATCGTTAAATATCATTAAATATAATAATTTTTTAGCGTTCGTCTCTTTCATTTTAGAGTCTATATCTACGTAGCACATCATGAAGAATTTATTTAACAGGATATCTTAGTAACCTAAATTAATCTATTTTTAATTAATTAATATAACATAATACCTACGTTTCTGAATCCCCACTGGTTTTTACCCATGTGTTGTGCTGTCTAGTTTCAGTAGGCTTACCTGAAGGACTGTCTGAATAAGATCACTTTTCAGAAAATCAACAGCACTGCCCTTTTCTAATTCCTCTGAAAAAGAAGAAAGACTAATGTTGCAATGCTAAGAGTAAATTCCCTGTCTAATAAGCCTAAATTGTCCTTAATCAGTTGCTTGTAATTCAGCAACTCTGGTGTCCATAACTTCCAGAATAAGGTTGTTTTTGATTTAGAAAGCCTCTGCTTGATTCGCCAACACTGAGTACATCTTGCTTATGAGTAGCAATATCATCAGTTGATTAGGATATTCTATCAAACACTTTTTACAAGTTGTTTTATAGCACTTCAGGACAAAGCTCTCCCAGGTCCCCTTCAGCTCACTGAACAGTATTACAACAAAATATTGTGTAAAAAATATAGTTGCTCACAATTATCTCGTCAAAAATATCATGGGACAGCTCAATGGACAGAATATAATCCCGCCAATAAGGGCAGTGCCATCTCAGGTGCCCCCGTAGGAATAACAATGTCCCTATCGGTCTGCCTTTCTATGGCGGTCCGACTGCCATAGAAAGGGAAGTGGAAAGTGACTTTGTCAGCCTCTAGCAGGCCTCCCTTCTCCTTGGACCTCTGCTATGAGGCCGGGGGGCACCTATGGTGCCCCCTAAACATCCCTGCTCCATATGGCAGGCACCACACTTGGTGCAGGAATGTTTAAAAACATAATTTTTTTATTGTAGCTTGTTCTTCAGCCCTTTTCCAGCTGCCGTACAAGCTGCAATAGAAAACTGGATGTTTCCAACCGCCCATAGGGTGGTCGCACCCAAACACTTCAGGTGGAACCGCTGACTAATAGTCTGGTGGTTTCATTCCCGCTAAGGTGTTTTTTGGACCTATGGGGCTGATTACAAGTTTGGCAGTGATGCGCCGGCTCTCTGCTGGCGCAGCTTGTGGAAAGCCATGAAAGGTCCGCCCGGCTGATTACGAGTTCAACTCATGCAGGTGTATGCTCAATTTGCCTTTCCTATGGCAGTGCCCTGAAAAAGGGCACCGCAATGGGAACAGCAAAAATGTTCCGGCATGGACTGTGAAGTCCATGCTGTACTGGAACCGGGGGTGCAAGTAGATAGGAGGGCACATGTTGTGCACCCCCTTTATGCATCCCCATGGTGGGGGGTTTTGGGAGCCCCCTTGGTCCCCCTACCCCCAGCCTTTTTGTAGCAGGCTTACCGCCATGAAAAGCCTGGCGGGGAAGGAACTTGTAATATGCTCAGCAGGACAGCGCCAGTCCTACTCAGCATATTGCATTGCCCCTCCACAAGGGAACGGCGAATCCCCAGCACAGCCAGCAGTACACCACCGTAGCGACTCAGAGAGTCCTAATCCGGCGGAGGAACCACCGCCTCCGCGAGTCTGGCGGTCCATGGACCGCCAGACTCGTAATCAGGCCCTAACATCGTTTTTAAATTAAAGTTACATAAAACATTGTTTTATTTAAGATGCTTGTGTAAAATATCGTTTTTAATTAGTATGCAAAAAATATTTTAGTGTTGTCAGTTATTAGTATTGCAATCAATTAGTTTTAGTATAGTTTGTAATTTTTTATATGACATTTAATTTTCCTTGAATGTATTTATTAATTTGACATTAAATACGGAATGCTGGGTCTGTAGGGGATTAGGGTGGGAAGTTGTTTTTAAAATGTAAACTATTGTTGTCCTAATTTAGAATTATTTGTATGTAATTTAATTTCCAATAGATAATTATTTATGTACATTTTATTTTTAATTGAAAGTGTTTGATATTTTATTTACTTATTACATTGGTACACATTTTATCTATATTAATTGTTTTAATTTGAGTTGTTTTATTTAATAATTAGTTTAAAAATAATAATATTTCATTTTATATTTATTTGTATTAATTTGTATTTTTTGTCAATATTTGTTTTAGTGTAGTAGAGAATGAGGTGTTTTCAATGGAAAATATTTGTAATATTTTTTTAATTTTGACTTTCTTTATTTGCAATATAATTTTTTATTTTGTTTATTTAATTTGATTTGCTTAATGAATACATTTATTATTTTAAATGTGTTTTAAGTTTTCTGGATTGTATTCAAAAGTTTTATTGAAAACTTTAAGAGTGGGAATAGTGAATCTGACCTTTTCAAAGTCCAATACTTTCCCTACTGTTGCTTACACTGGATTAGGAATAGTTAATCTGACCCCTCCACACTCCAACCCATTCTCTACTTTTGCTTAGGTTGCAGTGATCCATCTAAAGTCCAATACTTTCCCTACTCTTCTTCAGATTGAAATGGGAATAATAATACAGACCCCTCCTAAATTGAACACTTTCCTCACTGATGGAAATAGTATATCTGACTCCCCCATAGTCCAAAACTTCTCTACTTTTGCTCACATTTAAGTTACCATAATGAAGTCAACCCCTCCAAAGTCAAACACTTTCTCTACTTTTGCATAGTCTGTAGTGGGAATAGTATCTCTAACCCCTTCAATATACAACACTTTCTGTACTATTGATACCTTGGAGTGGGAATAATACATTTGACTCTCCAAAGTCCAACACTATACCTACTGTTGCTTAGATTGGAGTGGGAACCTAAAATGTTACCCCTCCAAAGTCCAACACTTTCCCAACTTTAGCATATGTTGGAGTGATATTAGTGAATCTGACAACCTCCTAAGTCCCACACTGGGCTCCGGAATAGTGGATTTTACCTTTCTAAGACAATTTTTTTATTTGATTTTCTTAGGTTGCTTTAATATAAATATATATATATATATATTTTATTTCAACAGCTAGTTCTGTCCTTCACAATATCATTACATACCATTAAATATAATACGTTTTGCCTCCTTGATGTCATGTTAGAGTCTGTATCGACCTAGCACATTGAGAAGGCAGAGAATCTTGGTAGCTTGATAATATATTAGCTATGTTTCTGACTCCCTATTGTTTTTGACCGATAATTTGTGTTGCCTCAATTTCAATAGGTTTGCCAAAAAGAAACTCTAAACTGTCTAAGTAAGATTTTATTCAGAACATCAACAATACTGCTCTGCTCTGCTTCCTCTGGAATAGTAGAAAGTCTAAGGTTGCCATACCAAGGGTAAATGTACTGCCTAATAATACTAGAGTGTCCTCATTCAATTGTGTTTGCAATTCAGCAGCTCTGCTTTCCTTCATTTCCAGAATAAGGTTGATTTTTGATTTAGAAGCCTCTTCACAAATGTGCCTATTCTGTATTCAGAATGAATTTGACAATCCTCACTAAGTACACCATGCTTACAAGCCACCAGATCAACAGACATTTAGGATATCATATGAAGCACTTTTGACAAATTCATAACTTTCACTTCTGGACAAAGCTGTCTAGGGTCCCTTTTAGCTCACTTAGTCGAATTCCAACAAAAGTTTGAGTAAAAAATATCACTTTTGTAATTAATTCATATCTTTTTAAAATATAATTGTGAATAATATTGTTTTATTTTACATAGCTTTATACAATATTGGCTTTTTAATTTGTTAGAGAAATATTAGTTATTTTGATATTATTAGTTATTAGTATTATAACGGAACACGTAACTACATTTACCATAGTCCTTAGGGGCGAAACTGCTGGTGTGTGAGTAGTGTACGACCCCACCCCCAATTGTAATGTTAAAGCTCCCTCGAGCAGTTGGCTGACGAGCCTGGGACCCCGCACCTACGCGCCTGAGTGGTACTAAACCTGGCAGATATTTGGCAGCCACCAGCAACCCCAGAACACGGCCTATCCCTGCTGACGAGGGGTGATACCCCGAAACATGTGTCCAGGGATGGCGAAGACAGCGAAGATAGCAGAGAATCGAAAGAAGATGCATTGCGGAACACGTAACTACATTTACCATAGTCCTTAGGGGCGATACCGCTGGTGTGTGAGTAGTGTGTGACCCCACCCCCAATTGTAATGTTAAAGCTCCCTCGAGCAGTTGACTGACGAGCCTGGGACCCCGCACCTACGCGCCTGAGTGGTACTAAACCTGGCATATATTTTGCAGCCACCGGCAACCCCAGAACACGGCCTATCCCTGCTGAGGAGGGGTGATACCCCGAAACACGTGTCCAGGGATGGCGAAGACAGCGAAGAAATCAGAGAATCGAAAGAAGATGCATCGCGGAACACGTAACTACATTTACCATAGTCCTTAGGGGCGATACCGCTGGTTTGTGAGTAGTGTGCGACCCCACCCCCGATTGTAATGTTAAAGCTCCCTATAGCAGTTGGCTGACGAGCCTGGGACCCCGCACCTACGCGCCTGAGTGGTACTAAACCTGGCAGATATTTGGCAGCCACCGGCAACCCCAGAACACGGCCTACCCCTGCTGACGAGGGGTGATACCCCGAAACACGTGTCCAGGGATGGCGAAGACAGCGAAGATAGCAGAGAATCGAAAGAAGATGCATCGCGGAACACGTAACTACATTTACCATAGTCCTTAGGGGCGATACCGCTGGTGTGTGAGTAGTGTGCGACCCCACCGCCAATTGTAATGTTAAAGCTCCCTATAGCAGTTGGCTGACGAGCCTGGAACCCCGCACCTACGCGCCTGAGTGGTACTAAACCTGGCAGAAATTTGGCAGCAACCCCAGAACACGGCCTATCCCTGCTGACGATGGGTGATACCCCGAAACACGTGTCCAAGGATGGTGAAGACAGCGAAGATAGCAGAGAATCGAAAGTAGATGCATCGCGGAACACGTAACTACATTTACCATAGTCCTTAGGGGCGATACCGCTGGTGTGTGAGTAGTGTGCGACCCCACCGCCAATTGTAATGTTAAAGCTCCCTATAGCAGTTGGCTGACGAGCCTGGGACCCCGAACCTACGCGCCTGAGTGGTACTAAACCTGGCAGATATTTGGCAGCCACCGGCAACCCCAGAACACGGCCTATCCCTGCTGACGAGGGGTGATACCCCGAAACACGTGTCCAGGGATGGCAAAGACAGCGAAGATAGCAGAGAATCGAAAGAAGATGCATCGCGGAACGCGGAACTACATTTACCATAGTCCTTAGGGGCTATACCGCTGGTGTGTGAGTAGTGTGCGACCCCACCCCCAATTGTAATGTTAAAGCTCCCTCGAGCAGTTGGCTGACGAGCCTGGGACCCCGCACCTACGCGCCTGAGTGGTACTAAACCTGGCAGAAATTTGGCAGCAACCCCAGAACACGGCCTATCCCTGCTGACGATGGGTGATACCCCGAAACACGTGTCCAAGGATGGTGAAGACAGCGAAGATAGCAGAGAATCGAAAGTAGATGCATCGCGGAACACGTAACTACATTTACCATAGTCCTTAGGGGCGATACCACTGGTGTGTGAGTAGTGTGCGACCCCACCCCCAATTGTAATGTTAAAGCTCCCTCGAGCAGTTGGCTTACGAGCCTGGGACCCCGCACCTACGTGCCTGAGTGGTACTAAACCTGGCAGATATTTGGCAGCCACCGGCAACCCCAGAACACGGCCTATCCCTGCTGTCGAGGGGTGATACCCCAAAACACGTGTCCAGGGATGGCGAAGATAGCAGAGAATCGAAAGAAGATGCATCGCGGAACACGTAACTACATTTACCATAGTCCTTAGGGGCGATACCGCTGGTGTGTGAGTAGTGTGCGACCCCACCCCCAATTGTAATGTTAAAGCTCCCTCGAGCAGTTGGCTGACGAGCCTGGGACCCCGCACCTACGCGCCTGAGTGGTAGTAAACCTGGCAGATATTTGGCAGCCACCGGCAACCCCAGAACACGGCCTATCCCTGCTGATGATGGGTGATACCCCGAAACACGTGTCCAGAGATGGCGAAGAGAGCGAAGATAGCAGAGAATCGAAAGAAGATGCATTGCGGAACACGTAACTACATTTACCATAGTCCTTAGGGGCGAAACTGCTGGTGTGTGAGTAGTGTGTGACCCCACCCCAATTGTAATGTTAAAGCTCCCTCGAGCAGTTGGCTGACGAGCCTGGGACCCCGCACCTACGCGCCTGAGTGGTACTAAACCTGGCAGATATTTGGCAGCCACCAGCAACCCCAGAACACGGCCTATCCCTGCTGACGAGGGGTGATACCCCGAAACATGTGTCCAGGGATGGCGAAGACAGCGAAGATAGCAGAGAATCGAAAGAAGATGCATCGCGGAACACGTAACTACATTTACCATAGTCCTTAGGGGCGATACCGCTGGTGTGTGAGTAGTGTGTGACCCCACCCCCAATTGTAATGTTAAAGCTCCCTCGAGCAGTTGGCTGACGAGCCTGGGACCCCACACCTACGCGCCTGAGTGGTACTAAACCTAGCAGATATTTGGCAGCCACCGGCAACCCCAGAACACGGCCTATCCCTGCTGACGAGGGGTGATACCCCGAAATACGTGTCCAGGGATGGCGAAGACAGCGAAGATAGCAGAGAATAGAAAGAAGATGCATCGCGGAACACGCAACTACATTTACCATAGTCCTTAGGGGCGATACCGCTGGTGTGTGAGTAGTGTGCGACCCCACCCCCAATTGTAATTATAATAAATGTGTTTTAGTATAATTTGTAAGTTTTTATTTGATTTGTTTGGACATTTTTAATTCACTATCAGGATGTTGGGTTTACGGGGGCTAAGGGTGGGAAGTTTAAAAAAAAATGAAATGATTGTTTTCAATTTATAATTATTTTTTAAATAATCACATTTTTAATAAATGTTCCCAAATTACGATGCCGGTCGGACGAGCATCTGACGGCATTGTGTCAGAATGGAAACCGGCCGGCTAGTAGTCGGTGGTTCCATCCAACGAATTTGGATGCAACCGCCCATAAGGTGGTCGTGAACATCCATTTTCCTAATGCAGTTTGTGCAGTGGGCAGAAAAGAGTTGTAATACAATACGTTATTAGGCAAATGGATGCTTACAAATATCCATGGCCCGTGAGCCAGGCACCATGTGGTGCCCAGCACACTGGGTATCAGTGTTTGGCCGGTGGTGTAAAAAACTTTTAGGTAGGTTCCTTGCACAAAACTTTGAAGGGGCCCCTATTGTCCCCACGCCACATCCTCCTCAAGTGTACTTCACCTTGGTTGCTCGGACAGCGGAGTGCAATAAATCTGCAGTAATTTCAGTAGTAAGTGCTAACGTTGAATGAATTAATGAGTCGAATGGGTAGTCAGTTTGCTGGGTGGATGAAGAGTGGTTGGGTGCAATAAACGGTAGGATGCAATGAACGGTGTAAAAGAAGAATCAAAGAGGAAAGAATACAAAGAGAAAAAAGAGTGAAAGTACTGCTAAGCTGGTAGAAATATTCAGAGAGAAGTGTTACAAAGAGAGATGGAAGGTAAACAGAAAAAAAAAACAAAGGGTAGTGAAATACACAGATAGAGGAAAATAGAGAGGAGGAAATTAAATGAGAGTTGGAGAGAGATTCAGACAAATAGAGGGAAAGAAGGAGAAAATGAAGTAACAAATGTTTTGTTTCTTTTATTACGTGAGTCTAAATGAAGAGCTGGAAATACATTTTCTGCAGCTACTGTTATCTGCATTTTTACAGAGGAATCGGGTCTTAAAAGAACAGATTAGCATGAGGGCCCTCATATGAGTTAGGACAATCTGGGGTTCCTGGCCCCCACGCACCGCGGGGGTTAGGGGAGGCTTGCGTTATGCCCCTGAGTTTGGGGGGGGCACAATAGGTGCCACTCCAGGCCTCTTAGCAGAGAAACGGGGGCCCTGCTAGGGACCCCATAATCCGTTTCTAACCGTGTTTCAATGGCAGTCGGACCGCCATTGACAGGCTGCCTGAAATGTGCATCGTGACCCATACGACGGTGCGTGAGCAGGCACTGCCCCATTGTAGGGGATTTCTTTCTGTCCCCTGCCCAGACGGTCTTCTTGAGCCCATCGCATAGGCAGCGGTCAGTCCCTCTCCCTCTGCCTCCGGTCTCCGCATCATAATGCGGTGGTCGGACTTCATGTAAAGATATTGGTTGGATCGCAAGCGACAGGCCGTCGGTTGCGATCCGACTGACACCGTAACCAGCCCCATAATTAATTATATATTGTCTTAATTCTTTATATATATATATATATATATATATATATATATATATATATATATATATATATATGTGTGTGTGTATATATACATATGTGTGTATATATATGTGTGTGTGTACATTACCTACTGGCGGTCGCCAGTAGGTATATATAGTTAGGATTTTTTCTCTATGGGATTTTTGAAAATTCTATGTCTAATAACTTTGGCGTTTGTGGACGGAATTGGCTGAAATTTTCAGGAAAATGGAACATTTTGTTTCTGAGCAGCCCCTGAAAATTTGGGGGGGGGTTCGTCAAGGGGGGGCCGAGAAAAAAGGGGGGTCCCAAAACGTGTTTTTAACATTGAGTTTTCCATAGGGCGGTTGGCCTCACTTTTAGCCCGAACGGCTGAATGGATTTGCACGAAACTTGGCAAAATTGTAGGGACTGGTAGCCCGATGTGCCTTTGCTAGGTCTCAATATTTGTGCTCCAGTGGATTTTGAGAAATTAACGTTCAAAAAAAGATATATATCTGTAACAGCGGACCAGGCAGCGCTCCGGTTCGCGGACTTTACGCGTTACGGAGCTTTGTGAAGCGAAGCTGATTGGTTCTCCGGCATCTGTAAACATTCCAAACAGTCCGTAGCGGCCGCCATCTTGTCTCTCGGTAGGATCAAGAGACAAGAGGAGGCCAAAGCGAAGGGGCAAATGACCATAAGGGGGCATAGTAGATCCTCCCTGACCCTCTAGGTTTGATGTGGAGGTTTTAAAAGGGCCCCGCGGGGCAAAAAAAAAAAAAATAATAATAATAATCGAACGGCTGAATGGATTTGCACGAAACTTGGCAAAATTGTAGGGACTGGTAGCCCGATGTGCCTTTGCTAGGTCTCAATATATGTGCTCCAGTGGATTTTGAGAAATTAACGTTCAAAAAAAGATATATATCTGTAACAGCGCTCCGCTTCGCGTACTTTTCGCGTAACGGAGCTTTGCGAAGCTGATTGGTTCTCCGGCGTCTGTAAACATTCCAAACAGTCCGTAGCGGCCGCCATCTTGTCGCTCGGTAGGATCGAGAGACAAGAGGAGGCCAAAGCGAAGGGGCAAATGACCATAAGGGGGCATAGTAGATCCTCCCTGACCCCCTAGGTTTGATGTGGAGGTTTTAAAAGGGCCCCGCGGGGCAAAAAAAATAATAATAATAATAATCGAACGGCTGAATGGATTTGCACGAAACTTGGCAAAATTGTAGGGACTGGTAGCTCGATGTGCCTTTGCTAGGTCTCAATATATGTGCTTCAGTGGATTTTGAGAAATTAACGTTCAAAAAAAGATATATATCTCTAACAGCGCTCCGCTTCGCGGAGATAAAATTATCTCTGTATTACCTAGCTGTTGCTAACACCAGTTAGCGACCGCTAGTAGGAGATAGCGACCATCTTGGGCCCCACTTTGCATGTCAGTGATATTTATCACTAATGACATGCAAAGTGGGCATGCCAAGATGTTAGCGACTGGAAACAGTCGCTAACATCGCTATCTCCTATTACCAACTTTTGGAGATATTCGCGCTAAACGCGAATATCTCCAAAAGCTACCACCTGCCCTGAGCAGTTCTTAGCCATGTTATCCAATGGGAGGTGGATAACATGGCTAAGTGCATTAGCTCGGTAGTGCATGAATATCGCTGAGTTTTCAGCGATATTAATGCATTGCGGTCGTTTTTTATCGCATTTGCGATAAACCTTGATAATAGCAAGGTTTATCTGCGATAATTTCTGACGATGCTTAGCGGTAAAAAATTCGTTGCTAAGCATCGTTAGGGATAAATATCGCTTAACTTTGGTAATATGCCCCAACGTCTGTTAACGTTCGATTCGAAGGAAATCAGGAAGTGTTGAAAAACATTGTCTGCGCCATCTTGCCTTTTTTCAAATGCCACACTTTTGTCGTGCACGGCAGTCATTTTAGATGCCTTGACCAGACCCACTCTCTGCACGCTGTCGATCCTTAGCATGGCTCCCCACCCTCGCAAGCATCTCCCCCAGGCACTGGTCACCCCCGTTCTCTGTCTTATGCATGGGTAATAAACCTCCCCCCATCTGCGCTGCTCTTCCCTGAGAATCACACCTCCCTTTCGCCCTATTCACTACCGCACCCTATGACACTCCTTTTCCTCTGTGTCCGATTGTCCAGGCCGGTCCTAGGCTATCAGCTAGCCCTGCAGATGTAGTTTATGGCCCCAGCTGTAAAGAATCACCCCTCTTCAAAGGAGTTATAGTAGATCAAGGCCCACACTCGATGAGATCCGTCACAGCACACGCGTTCCTACTATCTGAAAACCATCCTGTATTGTGATTGGGGAGGGAACCGAGCCTGAAGCGGAAGATTCCAGGGATGACTCTTTGTACATCAAAGTTTTTACAATTATGTGTCACATTAAAAATATATAGCACTCCAACAAAGTAGTAAGATTATAAAACTTTAATAACTTATAAATATATACAACAAAACAAAAACAGTAAAAACATTTAAACATTTTTAGGGAAAAACAACGAAGTAGCGGTCGGCTGTGCGAATAGTCCCAACGCAGCACAACGTCCAGATTTCTGGACGGCACCCAGGTGATGTTGCCTGGGTGCCGCACTGATTTCGGCATCCGGCGTGGGGCGTCGCGGGGGGTGGGTCATCAGTAGCAAACTGTTGTGCGAATAGTTCCAAGGCAGCAGAACGATGGCACCAAGGTGATGTCCAGTAAGTTGCAGCACTGGTTTTGGTATCCTACAATGCTGCTCCGAATAACGGCGTGGGGCGCCCCAGGGGGGGGGAGGCGGCGTGAACGGGCCTCTCCAGGTGGAGTTTCGTCTGTTGTAGTGGGGCGCCCCTTTACCGTTTCAGTTGCCATTCCGTCCGCTTTTGGTCCACTGTGTCAAAAGCCGCAATTCAGCTGAGTTGCGCCCACTCTTGCGGTGCAGCGATAGGCGGCTGTCACAGGACTCTCAAAATGGCGGCAGGCTCTTTCCTTTTTGGGCCTGGTCCACTGAAATGGCCCTGGGACACCATGGAAATCGGACGCTTGTCTGCTAGGTCTTGGACCCCATTCTCGAAAGCGTCCCCTCCGCCTTGAGGATTCAACAAAAGTTTTGGGGGCCCCCGACTCCTGCAGGCTTCTGGTGGGGAGCGGCTGCCATGATTGCTCGCGGAATGACCACGACGGAGCCACGAGATGGTGGTGCTTTCATGGTGACGCCAGCTTCAGTCTGAAACATCCAGAAACAAGGTGGGGCTTTCATCGTTTGGGAAAAAAAAAGTTTTCATCCAATGAAAAGTGTTATTTTTAGGTCATATGATCAAGCCTTCCATCATTAGGAAACCAAAAGTAAAATGAACCAATGAAAAGTTTTATAAACAAGTCACATGACCTGTTATGCGGCATAGGGTATAAAATGCGGAGAAAATACGTTGGCACGTGAGGCGGCGTCAGTAGCGGACCGATGTGCGAATAGGCCGAAGGCAGCACAACGCGCCAAGATCCGGATGGCACCGAGGTGGTGTCCAGAAAGTTGCAGCACTGGTGTGGCCATCCTACAATGCTGAAAGTCGGCGTGGGGCGCCCCGTTGGCCTGTGAGTTCGCGTCAGTAGCGGACCGATGTGCGAATAGGCCGAAGGCAGCACAACGCGCCAAGATCCGGATGGCACCGAGGTGGTGTCTAGTAAGTTGCCGCACTGGTGTGGCCATCCTACAATGCTGAAAGTCGGCGTGGGGCGCCCCGTTGGCCTGTGAGATGGCGTCAGTAGTGGACCGATGTGCGAATGGGGCCAAAGGCAGCGCAACAATATTTTCTGAATAGAAGACACCACAAGGCGCTGAGATGCCAAGATCCGGATGGCACCGAGGTGGTGTCTAGCAAGTTGTGGCACTGGTGTGGCCATCCTACAATGGTAAAAGTCGGCGTGGGGCGCCCTGTTGGCCTGTGAGATGGTGTCAGTAGCGGACCGATGTGCGAATGGGGCCAAAGGCAGCGCAACAATATTTTCTGACTAGAAGACACCACAAGGCGCTGAGATGCCAAGATCCGGATGGCACCGAGGTGGTGTCTAGTAAGGTGCACTGGTGTGGCCATCCTACAATGCTGAAACTCGGCGTGGGGCACCCCATTAGCCTGTGAGATGGCGTCAGTAGCGGACCGATGTGCGAATGGGGCCAAAGGCAGCGCAACAATATTTTCTGAATAGAAGACACCACAAGGCGCTGAGATTCGGTTACCACCGAGGTGATGTCTAGCAAGTTGCCGCACTGGTGTGGCAATCCTACAATGCTGAAAGTCGGCGTGGGGCGCCCCGTTGGCCTGTGAGATGGCGTCAGTAGCGGACCGATGTGCGAATGGGGCCAAAGGCAGCGCAACAATATTTTCTGAATAGAAGACACCACAAGGCGCTGAGATGCCAAGATCCGGATGGCACCGAGGTGGTGTCTAGTAAGTTGCACTGGTGTGGCCATCCTACAATGCTGAAAGTCGGCGTGGGGCGCCCCGTTGGCCTGTGAGATGGCGTCAGTAGCGGACCGATGTGCGAATGGGGCCAAAGGCAGCGCAACAATATTTTTGGAATAGAAGACACCACAAGGCGCTGAGATTCGGTTAGCACCGAGGTGGTGTCTAGCAAGCTATGCAGCTGAGTTGCGTGCGCACTTGCGGCGAATAGGTCGAAGGCAGCACAACAATGTTTTCTGAATAGAAGACACCACAAGGCGCTGAGATTCGGTTACCACCGAGGTGGTGTCTAGCAAGTTGCTGCACTGGTGTGACCATCCTACAATACTGCTCCGAATAACGGCGTGGGGTGCCCGAAGGGGGGGGGGAGGCGGCGCGAATGAGCCTTCCTAGGTGGAGGCTCGTCTGCTGTAGTGGGGCGCCCCTTTACCGTTTCAGTTGCCATTCAGCTGAGTTTCGGCCGCTCTTGATGCTACAGCGACAGGCGGCTGCAACAGGACTCTCAAAATGGCGGCCTGTTCTTTGGATTTGGGCCTGGTCCACAAAAATGGCCCTGGGACACCTTAGAACTCGGACGCTCGATTTTTTTTTCCTTTCCTCTACATGCAAAAAAAGGTAAATGCCCGGTACGTTATACGCTTCATCTGCCACGATGTACTCTCGAGAGGAACCGAAAAAAAATATAGTTATGGTAACTATACCATGCATCGTCATATGGAGAGGTGGCACCAATTAATTATAGTGCTGCATAAAAGAGAGATTTGGAGGAGAACCCCCGACCTGCCAGTACATTCATCAAAGAAGTGGCACTGACTGCATCAGAGGCAAGGGAAACGGTCCCAAATATTTAGAAGAACTTTGGAAAGATTAAAATGACATGTTTAGATTGTGGCAAATTACTTTCATGTGGACAGATGAGTGTTACTCTATAAATACAGCATATGAACATCATCATAGTCGATGGTTGGTAGAGACATTTTGACTATATCCTGGACCTGCCCGTCCTCGCCCAAAATGGCACCGGAATAAATGGGACTCGTAACTCCTTGTTGTGTACTGGTTGCAGAACCTTGAAATCACGAGATACGTATGCAGTTTTGAAGCACATGGCGGGCGGGGACGAGAATTGATTGAGTATTTCGACATCCCTATTGATATTAAGTTCTGATGTGTTATTGATTACTGTACTATTGAAAGTTCGAATTAACGTCACCCATTGTACTTGCCCGCAAATGTATATCTAGATAATTTTATTGTAACTGGCCCTGTCGTATTTTAATTATAAAATGTACGTCCACCGATTCCGCAACTGTTAGACACCTTAGTTCTTGCAACCTAATGGCCCGCCCGTTACGTTCCTCTACAGTGTAAATGTCTACTCATCATATACGATTACAGTTTGCTCCGTGGCCGGCCCACGTGGTTATAGGCTCGTATTTGTATAATGAAATTTTCACAATAAAGGTTTTTAAAAGAAAACATGGTAGTAGTATATACATTGGTAAAGTTTTTAATAATAGTCACTGTTTTAGAATCATTAAAAGGCAAGTGAAATAAAGCAGACCAATTACATGAAGGGTAAAAGGTATAATACGCAGGAACGCAGTAAAGATAAATGGTCAAGGGCTGTTGTGTTTTCTACTCCTGCAACATAAAGTGATCGATAAGTGATCTCATATTCAGGCGTATCGGCGACTAAGACAGCAGGTCGACCCTCTTTTGCTCAACGGCTCCGTCATGGGACGAAGAAACGCCCTTTTTCTCGAAAAAAGAATATATTTTACTTGCAGGACAGTTGTACATTTTCCGGGAAAGTATATTAGCCTGGAACATTATAACATATATTTAAGAAAAAATAATGTTCGGAAGTAATAAAAAGCGTAATTTTTAGGTCATATGACCAAGCCTTTCATCATTAGAATAAGAAAAGTAAAATGAACCAATGAAAAGTTTTATTAACAAGTCACATGACCTGTTATGCTTACGTTACGCGCTGCGCGTCGCGCCCCGGATGACTTCCGGATGCGCTAAGGCGGCGCGTCATATGACGCATTACGCGACAACGCAGGTCCAGAATATAGTCAAAATGTCTCCACCAACCAGCGGTCGGAACACAACCCCTTTCAGCAGGCTAAATAGTTCTGTTAAATGACAACAGAAGGGACAGGCAACAAGAACCATCAGTCAAAGAGGGGAGGGCTAGTTCTTCTCTACCGAGTTACATTGGGGCGCTACCGGAACTGATCGAATTGGTAGTCTACAGTGTTTCTGGATGTTTCAGACTGAAGCTGGGGTTAGCATGAGAGCACCACCATTTCGTAGCTCCGTCGTGGCCATTCCGCGAGCAATCATGGCAGCCGCTCTTTATCGTTATTTTGGGCGGGGTGGGTGGCGGAGCCGAGCTGTATTGCAGCCATCATGGTGTGGAGTTCAGTTCATCTCACTAGTTTCGTATTTGTCATGAGGGGTTGTTCCTGATGTTTCTATTTTAGCGAGGTCAAAAAGAGATCCCATTAGTGGCCTACTGATTTTGCTCGATTCTTTTTGTTTTTTTACACGATTTTTCGTTATCTGCAAAGACTAAACAGAGTATTGCGACTCTGTGTTTGTTTGTAAATAGAGAATGAACCAAAGAGAACCAATTCTAAAACAGTAAATGCTTGGATAACAATCAATCAAATGGAGGGAGAAGCAGGCACGACGTATTACAACGGGGGCAAAGGCCTGCGTTAACTACCTTTCACTATCTGCAAAGAGAGAGTACTCCTAATAGAAATGAGGGGGGGGGGGCAGCATTCGAAGCAGATCAGTGTGCATAAACACGAAAATGTTTTTACTTACCACGTACTTGACATTCGACAGCTTATGATATTTGCTATTAAAAAACCATTGAAATTCACTGAAAAAACCATAGGTTATAGACCATATATAGTTAGGAATTAGCATTTACAAAACCTTGAAAATTCACTGAAAAAACCATAGGTTATAGACCATATATAGTTATGAATTAGCATTTACAAAACCTTGAAAATTCACTGAAAAAACCATAGGTTATAGACCATATATCGTTAGGAATTAGCATTTAAAAAACCTTATTTTACCCACACAAAACCATTGAAATTCCATATATAGTTAGTTGCACTAACTATATATCGCGCACCCGCAATCCACTGCTGATGATGTCACATATTACATCATTCATGACATGGTCAGTGACATCACTGATGACATCACTGATGACATCTCAAATGACATCACTGATGACATCACTGATGACATCTCATTTGACATCAATGACCACATCACTGATGATATCATTCATGTGACAATACAATGCATCTCCTCACATTTTAATATAACCTCTGTTTCACCCAGTGTTAAATACAGAGTATAATTTTTGAAACCATTGACACACCAATACTAGTTACTACATACGCACTCACTGATTCCTACGTCTACACACACCTTCACTCATTCACCCATACAATCATTCATACATACAATCACTCATCTTTACAACAGTATTATATGCACTCATACACCTATACAGACACTCACAGTCTGCCACTCATCCATGGAGTTACTCACACACCTAGTCAGTCCTGTAAAGAATCAATGACACTTCCATTTTCTTGTCTATACAGTTAAACATAGAGCACCTTACATTTTCAAACATATACTAACACATACTTACCTTCTTATACAATCATTGATACAAGTACACATTGATCTGCACAGAGTCACACACCTCCCAGCCAGCCACACACACACTCAGTCTCCCATACAAATACTTGGGCAATCAATCAATAACCCATATAGTTACTCATATAGCTACTGATCAACACATGCAGCAGTTTACAGAACAACAGACATAATGATGCACAAATTAAGACAGTTTAGTCACTAACCCATGCACTCAGTGAGACACATTTAATCACTCAGTCATACAGTCAGTCATGCACCTACTAAATCCTTCGTCCAGACACTTACACATCCACTCATTCTTCAATATGTAAGACATATTTAAACTTTACAGAAACAAAAAATCACTGGATGTTGTTATCAGTCATGTCATCAGTGATGTCATTTGAGATGTCATCAGTGATGTCATCAGTGATGTCACTGACCATGTCATGAATGATGTAATATGTGACATCATCAGCAGTGGATTGCGGGTGCGCGATATATAGTTAGTGCAACTAACTATATATGGAATTTCAATGGTTTTGTGTGGGTAAAATAAGGTTTTTTAAATGCTAATTCCTAACGATATATGGTCTATAACCTATGGTTTTTTCAGTGAATTTTCAAGGTTTTGTAAATGCTAATTCCTAACTATATATGGTCTATAACCTATGGTTTTTTCAGTGAATATATATTATACATATAATGTTTTCATTTTAATTGTTTCATGCACTCTTTAGTTAAATATTGTAGATTTTTTATAGTTTTATATCTATTTTTCTTATTTCTATTGCTTCAAAGTGTTTTGCTGCTTTTAGTACAGTAGAGAAGAAAGTGATTTAGTATAAAAAATGTACAATATTTTTTAAGATTGCAACTTATATCTTTGCATTACACAATTTGTCTTTTTCAATGTAATTTAGATTGTTATATTTAATTCATGCATTTATTATTTAAATGTATTTACATTTTTGGATCTGTATTGAAGTGTTTTATTTGCAAAATGTAGTACTCGAAATAGTATATGTGACCTTCTCAAAGACCAACACTTTCCATACCGTAGTTTAGACTTGAGTGGGAATAGTAAAACTGACCCAAAGTCCAACACTTTCCCTACTTTTGCTTATGCTGAAGTGGGAATGATTAATTTGATCCGTCCAGAGTTCAATACTTTCCTAACTGTTGCTTAAATTGGAGCGGTAATAGTAAATTTGACACTCCAAAGTCCACGACTATTCATAGTGTTGCTTAAATTGGAATGGGAACATTACATCCGACCTCTCCAAATTTCAACACTTTCCCTATTTTTGCTTACATTGGAGTGGGAATAGTAAACCTGACCTCTCAAAAGTCCAACACTCTCCTAGTCTTAGGTTGGGTTGGAGTGGGAATACTAAATCTAATTCCTCTAAAGTTTAACAGTTTCCCTGCTTTTGCTGGAGTGGGAATAGTAAATTGTATCCCTCCAAAGTCCAACTCTTTCCCTACTTTTGGTTATGCTGGCGAGTTAATAGTAATTCCGACTCCTCCAAAGCCCCAAACTTTCCCCACTGCTTCTCAGATACAGTAGGATTAGCGAATTTAATTCTCCAAGGCTAATATTTTTATTAGATTTTTTTAAAGTTGCTTTAATATATATGTGTTTTACATTTAAAAAATTAGCTCAATGTAAATAATTTTTTATTATTGATTTCTTTATTTCTTTTTGTCAATTTCTTTTTCATATAAAAGTATAAATGTCTTAGGGCCAGATTACGACTTTGGCCGTGTACCAGCAGACCGCCACACCAGCGGCAAACTTGTCCTCACATTGCATGCCAAATTACGATTTTATTTGTGGTCTTGCAGGCAGTGCTTTGGCGGTACCTTTCAAAGGCTCATATCTGAGCCTAAAAAGGCACCACAATGGGATTGCCAAAGCACGTTCCTGCATGGCATGGACTATGCAATCCATTCTGTACAGGAACGGGGTGCACACAGAGAGGGGGCACACCCTGTGCCCCCCTGCATGCACCCCATGGCCCAGAGGCAACAGGGGGCCCTGTAGTGCACCCTTAGTTTGCTCACCCCCACACTTTGCATTGCGGGGTCTTCGCCATGAAAACTGTGGTGGAGAGGAAACTTGTAATATGCTTGACAGTGCCACATTGGCACCACCGGCATATTGCAGCCTCAGGCCGCGACACAGCCACCAGGGTATCAAGGAATTCCTGGTGGCTGCAGCAGTCCTGTGGCAATCCAACTGCCCAAATCGTAATAAGGCAGATGGACCACAAATCTGGCGGTCTACGGATCACCGCCGCGACTATGAAGGCCCTAAATGTGTTAATATCCAGTGTTTGAAAATATAATTCATTTTTATTAGCATTTTTATTGTTTGTTAAAATAATATGTTCGAAATATTATGTTTGCTTCATAGGTATCTGCTCTTCTCATCTCACCACACCTTACTGGTTGCACCGTTCCCTAATTTACCAGCCCCAGCCAATGTTCCTCCCTTTTCTTCTGTCCTTTCGCTGAATATGCCCCATTGATACAACCTTCCAAGGCAGACCCTCCACCTCTTCTGCTCCTTGTCATTCTCTGCCTACCTTCAGTCCCTCAATGGTGCTACACCCACACTTCACCCAAATAACCTTCCAGTAATCTCTTCCTCTACCATTAGGCTTATGACAGATATTCATCATACTCTCAATGCTGAAGATGCACTTAACATTCTCCTGGCACCCTGCTCCCAAAGCCATATAGCGCCAAAGGAGACCGCCTCATTTATTTTCTCCTCACACCCTACCTGCAGATTCTCTCTTCCTGCTCTGTTCCTTCTAGGTTCGTTCTTTCCGTACTCATCATGGCCCCTTTTGCTGTTCTCTTGTCAGTGCTCTCCACCCCCACTACCCTTCCATAACTCCCCCTGCTGCTTTTTGCCACACTCAGAAGAGGAGCCTTCCTCTGATTATCCTCCAGAAGGCCCACTGTCTCCACCTTCCGATCTTTGTCCTACCCCAACAGTGACCAATTTAGGACTCTGCGTGGTGCCCTTTACACCATGTATTCCCTTCCCTGGAGTGAGTGTACTGCCTCCACTGCTGTCCCTCTCTCTGATGCCGGCTTATGCTCTTAGCACTGTGTTACTAGCTTCACCCAGCACCTCTCATCTGCATCAGCCGAAAACCTGAGCTGCAGCGAGTTGAAAAAAATATTAAAATCAAACACTAAAGTATATTTACTACTGGAGAACAAGCAAACTTTGGCAAGATGGAGCCACGGGTAGTTAACTCTCTGCAACTATAAGAAACTATCCCACCAAGACTGCTTGGCAACACCCTCAAGCGTCCCCACAAAAGAGCGGTTCTTAAAACTTAGGTTAGGGATATTGCCAGTATTAGCTCACTACCCGCCCTGGTGAAGAAAGGACTATGGGAGCAAATGTAGGCTCTGCGATGAGGCACCGTAGGACATCAGACATGTTCATCAAGAGAGGGATAAGGTCACCCAAAGGCAATGCTGTGGGGCGGCGAGGAGGGCGAGGCTGGGTGTGGGGGGGGTAGTGGAGTGTGACATACGACCCCCCACCAGGCCCGCCCCGCTCCAACGCTCCACAGAGTTACCTGTGCGAGCCGCCACTGCTGTGGTTGCTTGTTTTAACCCTGCGGATCTTACGCCAAACTGTGCCCTGGTAAACTTTCCTCATGCTCGTAGAGAATAAGGTGATGGCCATAGAAGCCAGGAAGTAGCAGAGAGGCATGATAATTTATTGGGAAGACAATTTAGAGGCACTAAAGCACTTTAGTAAATGTTACCTCCTTAATAGGTCCCTGCAAAGATAGAGTACGGTAACACACCACCACGAGAACTAACTCATTCAGACAGGACTTACTTTGCTCGATTCTGTGTATAAGGTCTTACAACTATGAGAGTTTAATTTTTTTATTTTGATAACTTGCTGATTATCTTACGCTGATTTTAGAAAAAACAAGTTTAGCGATTGCGAACTAATTGTTTTTCAGTGGTTAACTCATTGCAATGCAATGGTTATGGTTTTAATTTACTAAGCAAATAAAATTAGACTTGAAACTAGCTTTACCCAAACCTCAGTCCATGCCAACTCTGGTCCACCTTCCAGCTGCAGCAACAGTAAACCCGCCTCAATATATACTACCACTTCCTGTGTTTGATGCTATTCACCTGGCCCAATGGGAGAGTAACTCTCCCCCACTGCACAATATTGTCCTTCCCTTCGCCGTCTCCTGCCTGAACACAAAGCATGGAGCCTCGCTGCCTACTGCCAGCTAAGTACCCCCCACCTCCCCCACAGCAGCCACAATAACTTGCACATGGCCACAACCTACGCCATAGATGAAAGGGTGACGCAAAATGACTACACCTTTAAATATCACGGTACAAAACCAGGCAGTGACACATAATAGGCATGTTTGTGGATTTTACCTACGGTCTAAATATCCAAAGAATACCTACATTTTTACTTAGCATTTTGACCCATAACCTTCTTTGCTCATATTTAAGTATGTTTGCAATGCATGGAGTGAGAGGTGCAGCATTTTATTGTACAATCAAATTAAAAAGTTGCATTTGTTTATTTGTTATTGAGCAGATACATAGAACATTCGAAAAAACATAAGAAAAAACATTCCCTAGAAATACACATTCATCGAGAATATACATCATAAATTAGAAAATTAGGACCAGAAGTTTTTTTACATACAAAACCAGACATAAATAAACAGAATTATTGTGGACATGAATAAAGTGTGTAGTGTCAATTTGCACTACTAAGCTGATAAATCCTAGGAGAAATATTCCTTATTTTATGGAATATGATACATCTGAAGACTTCACAAAAAGTGCAAAGGTGACTAAGATACATATATAATTTCAGCAATACCAAGACTAACCTTATAAAATAGTAGTGTAGCACCATCCATGATTTAAAAGAAATACATATACTGTACCCATCAAGAAATGACCTTCAGTGAAAGTGCAATCGTGCTTTGATAAATTGCATATCTCTATGTTCCCGATGGTACCCAAAATACAAAACAGTACAAGTTACAATACCTTATACTAGAAACATGTATTTGTGCTTTTACTGTCTAACCTGCTATTCTCACGAGTTATTTTACCTCCATAAACTGCCACGAAGAAGCAAACCATTTTATGCCCCCAACCCTTTTTGCAAACGCTTCTTCAAACTTATTTGTTCAATTCATTTTATTATGCCTCTCTTGATACATTGGTACCCTAGATGTCTTCCAATTCTGAAGGATCAAGGAACGCTCTATTAAAGGGGGGACAGATTTGCATTTGATTATGTGTTAACTACATTCTTTACATGGTGATCACGTCACCTTGTAAATGCCAACGTTTTTACTGGAAAGTAAATACATCTTCAATTTTATGTTAATGTATGAGGTCTACGGTCTTCCTATGCATGACTGAATACTATGAAGAACATGACCAAGTGTGCGTTGTAATACAAGCCCTGTTTTCATGGAACCGTTTATATTTCCATCATTTTCTGTGCTAAAATACAGCCACCCTCTCATGCACATAACAGCTTTGCATGTCAGTCACCTGGCTTGCTAGAGACCCAGGTTTCAAGAATTAGCTCTTCATTTCAGAGTTTTATTTCAGTCTTGAAACAAAGAAGCTATGACATGAGTATTTATTTATATATCTATTTATCCTGAGTTTTATATAGCGCTGGCTAGACCCGTAGGTATCAGAGCGCTTTACATAAGGAACAGCGAGTTGCAAGTTACACATTTTACATATGTTACACAATGAGGATCAGAGTTACAGGCTAACATGTTAAATTTGTTGAAAGCAATCAAAACTTAGTAACCAAAGAAAAAGGGCAGAGTTACAGAAAATTCGTCATGGGAGGGAGAGGGAAGGGAGAGACAGGGAGACGAGAAGAAACTGGGCCCAATACCCGGCTGGGTAGGTGATGGCCGAGGTGATGAACCAGGGCCAATCTCCTCAATAGCTGAACCAAGCAGCTCCACCGGGCGTCGGACATAATGCTCGGACTCCGCTGTCAGGATAGTGAACAGGTGTACTTAGTGAATGCCAGAGTAGCGCAGGGAGGTGGGGGTGAGAAACCATGGAACAGGAACACAAGGTACAGCGAAGTTGCAATGTACAAAAATTACACAATACTTGCACAATGATTACACAGTAAACAAGCATTTGCAATGCAATAGGTCTTGCATTTGCGAGAGTTAGAGCTTTTGGCATTGTTAATGGCATTGCCTTTTATCTATGTGTTTTGGTTTGGAGTGGATTGGATGTATGTGGTTTGGATTGGAATTTTGTGTGTTGAATTTGGGTTGAATTGTGTGGTAATCAGTGTATTTGTAAGAAAAGTATGTGTCATATTGTGCAGTGGAATTATGTGTATAGCAATGATGTAGTTGTGAGTGTACTGGAATTATGTAGAGTGGGATTGTGTCATGAAGTGTCAATATGTGATATGGTTGGGTTGTGGAGTGGTATGTAGTGTAGTTTAATTATGTGGTGTGCTGTTGAATTTTGTGGTATGATGTGGAATTATGTGTTGTGGAATGAATTTAGGTGGTATCTTATTTATTTGTAATTAATGGTGGCCATGTCTGCCAATTTTCAGTAGAACACATGCTGTATTATACCACCGCCTCTTGCTGGTGTGGAAAAACTCACCTTAGTAAAAAAGTATTTGTTGTATGTGCTATAGCAAGATAATTCAAAAAGAATGAAGAGAAAATTTAGATAGTGAGTTTTTTTGGGACAAAGAAACAGGATCAGAAACTGTAATTGGCACACATCTTCTAAACACCACGAAGTAGTGTGGAGCAGGCAAATGCTGTAAATAAGTACAACGATGCTTCTAGATATTTTTAGTGCACGTTTAATTTTACTGGTGCAGTCTCAATGTATCAAAAGGCTGAAAAAAATAGACAACCCAAAGGAGGACACATGTATAAATAATTTACAGACTGTGTAAAAAATGTCCTGATAGCAATATGCAATAACGTTTTGAAGTTATCCAAGGGGGGCTGGTAAAGGTGGACTTGTGTCACAGGCGGGATCCACAAGTCAGCATGAGGCCACACTTAATCACCGACTTAGCAGGTCAAACCAGTCAAGTTTCAAGTTTATTTATTATATGATTACGGAACTCACTTGAGATCCACATAAAAGACAAACTATTACATTCCAAAAAAGCTTCATAAGGAACATTATATATGCATCAAGAGATAGAAATATAAAGATGTACATAATAAAGCTGGACATCAAAACTTTCACCTAATACAAATTCAAGAAACATTTAAAAAAATTAAACAATTTAAAACAAAACATTTCATTTGGGGGATTATTCATGGCCGCAATGAAGGCAGTAGCAGAAAAAATATTCAGTTGGAGGCAAATCGGTCTTAACCACTTGCGCCTGTGCGACATTAGAGCTGGGCAGACAAACATAACATGAGGCAAATCCTGATTATTCATATTGCAAAAATCACATATAGCTGATGAACCATACCATTTTGATAAGAGTGATTTCAACTGGAGTAAATCCTGCCTTAATAAAAGCACCAGGCGCCTAACTCCATGGGGAATATTCCAATGAACATAAGGTTGCGCTTTCCTAATCATACAGGAATCAATGACTGGAGTGGTGCCCTTATTCTGAATGCGAAACTCTCTGTCTAATCTAAACCCCAATTCCCAAGATGCAGACTTCAGAAGGAATTTCAACTGATATGACGATAAAGAAAATAAACTTCTTCATCTAATTGTAAACGGTTCACCGCATATCTAAAAAATTGTAAGATCATGGAGTGATCATTAAGGTTCCCCAGTAGCTCAGTTTTAATAAGATATCGTAACGTGCCAGATTCACCCTTAGCCAGGCTAAGAGCCCAGCGAACACTCCCCGCTAAACCTTGAACCCAGCTGCTGCGTAAACCAAGTTCCTGTCTAAGAGCAGCTGTTGAACTGGCTGTATTGATAGAAAAAGGCTACGTAGGATTTTACCTTCAGAGGAGTTTAAGAAACTCCAACATTTTATATCAATTAATTCCATTCCATAAAGTAAGGAGGCAGGTATTTTTGCTCTAAATACCTCCAACAATATCGAAAGATGTCTTCTACCTGTAGTCTTATATAGGGATACCAAGCTCTTTCCTTGGACAATAGCTTTCCGGATATTATTAGCTATGTGGGGTTTTTCACTTAAATTGCTCATAACAATTTTGCCAAGGAAAGTATAAGATTTTACTGTTTCCAATTTTTGGCCCCCTACAGTCCAATGAAAGTTCACATATTTGGGATTTTTCCTGCCCGATAGACACATCACTTTGCTTTTTGCGATATTTATTGTCAAGTGATGCTTTCCTGCATATTTTGTGTAATGCATGCAGTCGATTATTCAACCCTTTAGGCGTTAAATCAAGAATTAAAATGTCGTCAGCATACATAAGACATATAATTGGGGAGCCCCCCAAATTCGGAGCAATACCGGTACTCGCAGAAAGAGCCTGGAGTAAATCAGCTACATATAAAGAGAACAGACAAGGAGCTAACAAGCAACCTTGCTTTAACCCATTGGATGTAGCAATAATTTTAGACAGACCTCTTTCACCCCCCAACAACACTCTACACCAGGTATCCGTATGCAAAGCACGAACCAATCTAATGAGAGAGGATGGCATCCCCAAATTAAATAGCTTTCCCCACAGTACTGATCTATCCACTTTATCAAAAGCTGTGGAGAAATCGATAAAGGCGCCATAAACTCGCCCTCCACGAACCTTGACATATTTCTCTGTTAAAACTTGAAGTGCGGTCAGATTATCAAGGGTACCATGCTTCTTCCTAAAACCAGTTTGTTCATACGGTAAGATTTCAGCCAGAGACACCCAATCGTTAATTAGATTAAGGAGACATTTAGCAAAAACCTTACCAATAGCATCTAAAAGTGCAATTTGGCGATAGTTCTGAGGGAGATCTCTAGCTCCCTTCTTGAAAAGAGGAACTAGTATGCTCCCCTTCCAGGATGTAGGAACAGTACCGTTAATAAGGTCAAACCAGTCCAAAAGGGCAGGAAAAGAATGCAGCCCCAAAAAAGAGCAATGAAAAACGCTTCTAACCTAAAACAGGGAGCTCGCATTTCATAATATAAAGATGGAATATAGCGGGTAGCTTAAAAAGTGTGACGGAGCGACTCACTTAAGGCGCTATATTGGAAATTACAAAACCTAAATAAATCAGTATGCTATGAAATAATTTAAAAAAATATACTTTTGTTGCTCCATCTGTACAGGGAAGCTCAGGTGCTTCTTGATTACATGTAAAAAAGTAACAGAATCTGCATAGCTAAAGAGACTTCAAACGAAAAAAAATTGCACTGCATTTTAGCACATATTAAAAGGTGACAGCTGAATAAGCCTTGAGATGTATTAAATAGGTAGCTTAGAAAGTGAATTCTCAAAAATATATAAAAGTATATGGTCAAACCATATACATATATATATATTTTTTAAATAAGTCTGATAGTGGCAGCGGGGAACCAATAGCGTGATATGAAATCCTGAAGTGCATGGCGATTAACTTTGGATGGGCCACGTTCACAGGTGTGAGGGGCTGTCTTAATCGCCCATTATACAAGACTGCAGGATGTCTTGTGTGGAGGATTCTGCAGCAGCTCGCAGTGCTTTTACTCTGTGCTCAGCCTCGTGGGCAGCCATCCCTTTGCGGCCCGCAGGCTTGTCAATCAGCGCTGCTCCTCATCATGTCTGTCGCTGCTGCTGCCTGACCGCGAGGTTACTGCCAGCAGGTACAAGCAAACTCATACAAACATATACACAGACACATGCACACACATACACACAGGCGGGTGCGCAAACACACAAGGTAACATGCACGCAAACACACACCAAAAGCTCAAACATATGCAGTTGTGTGTGTGTGTGTGTGTCACACACACACACACACACACGACAGAAGCCAGGAAGGTTTAGAAGGTAGGGCCTAGAGCAGGGACAGTGGACCGAGCAGACAGTCGGCCTGAGGGAGGAGTAAAAACATGGGCAGCCTCTTGCGAGTGGTGTGCGACCATCACTGTAAAATGGGAAGCGCGTGGCATGCTGCAAACCAAAAAGATGGGGTGAGGTGGTGTGGGGGGGTTCGCCACGACATGCCGTGTAACAACACAAAACAAGCATTGGAAATGCAATAGGTCTCGCAATAACGCGAGTCTGAACTATTAGCATTGTAAATGATAATGCCCTTTATTTTTGCGTTCTGGTTTTTGGAACATAAATAAAAGGCTTTGTCATTTACAAGGCCTATAGCTTAAATTTGCGTTAAAACGAGACCTATTGCATTGCAATGGTGGTGGTGCTGCTGAGTTTTCTCTGAATCTGCACTCTGAATCTGCACTCTGAATCTGCACTCTGAATCTGCACCCACAATCTGCACCCACAATCTGCACCCACAATCTGCACCCATAATCTGCACCCACAATCTGCACCCACAATCTGCACTCTGAATCTGCACTCTGAATCTGCACTCTGAATCTGCACCCACAATCTGCACCCACAATCTGCACCCACAATCTGCACCTACAATCTGCACCCACAATCTGCACCCTGAATCTGCACCCTGAATCTGCACCCTGAATCTGCACCCTGAATCTGCACTCTGAATCTGCACTCTGAATCTGCACTCTGAATCTGCACTCTGAATCTGCACCCACAATCTGCACCCACAATCTGCACCCACAATCTGCACCCACAATCTGCACCCACAATCTGCACTCTGAATCTGCACCCACAATCTGCACCCACAATCTGCACCCACAATCTGCACCCACAATCTGCACTCTGAATCTGCACTCTGAATCTGCACTCTGAATCTGCACCCACAATCTGCACCCACAATCTGCACCCACAATTGGCACCCACAATCTGCACCCACAATCTGCACCCACAATCTGCACCCACAATCTGCACCCTGAATCTGCACCCTGAATCTGCACCCTGAATCTGCACTCTGAATCTGCACTCTGAATCTGCACTCTGAATCTGCACCCACAATCTGCACCCACAATCTGCACCCACAATCTGCACTCTGAATCTGCACTCTGAATCTGCACCCACAATCTGCACCCACAATGTGTGAGTGGCGTTGCGTGTGTGAGTGGCGTTGCGTGGATGAGTGGGGTTGCGTGGATGAGTGGCGTTGCGTGTGTGAGTGGCGTTGCGTGTGTGAGTGGCATTGCGTGTGTGAGTGGCTTTGCATGTGTGAGTGGCGTTGCGTGTGTGAGTGGCGTTGCGCCCGCCTCCCAGCTGACCCTGCCTCCCGCAGATAGTTGTGGATCTGCACCACCATCCCTGCGCCGTGACTCTCCTGACCTGGTCGGAAGAGGTCGCTCCCCCACCCTCCCAAGGCTTGCTGACTCCGTGACCAGAGAGCGCTTATAAGCTGTACCGTTGTATCGTAGCGCTTTCCAACTGTACCCTCGGCGCGACCTTTTCCCCCGCATTACTGCCGCTGCCTGCTTTGCTCGTCTTACTTGTAACTTTAAATTTGTGCATTGTGCGCTTTGCAATCTCTGTGCTGTACTGCCAAGTCTGCGCTTTGTTATCAGATTGGCGCTTCACTTTGTGCCCGGTTGTGCCTCTGCTCATCCCCCAGGCTCGGCCAGTTTCGATTCCTCATTAGTTGCAGCCATTTCTTTGTTTGTGGTGCTTCCCAGACCGTAGCTCCACCCCGCGCCCGCCTCCCAGCTGACCCTGCCTCCCGCAGATAGTTGTGGGTCTGCACCACCATCCCTGCGCCGTGACTCTCCTGACCTGGTCGGAAGAGGTCGCTCCCCCACCCTCCCAAGGCTTGCTGACTCCGTGACCAGAGAGCGCTTATAAGCTGTACCGTGGTATCGTAGCGCTTTCCAACTGTACCCTCGGCGCGACCTTTTCCCCCGCATTACTGCCGCTGCCTGCTTTGCTCGTCTTACTTGTAACTTTAAATTTGTGCATTGTGCGCTTTGCAATCTCTGTGCTGTACTGCCAAGTCTGCGCTTTGTTATCAGATTGGCGCTTCACTTTGTGCCCGGTTGTGCCTCTGCTCATCCCCCAGGCTCGGCCAGTTTCGATTCCTCATTAGTTGCAGCCATTTCTTTGTTTGTGGTGCTTCCCAGACCGTAGCTCCACCCCGCGCCCGCCTCCCAGCTGACCCTGCCTCCCGCGGATAGTTGTGGATCTGCACCACCATCCCTGCGCCGTGACTCTCCTGACCTGGTCGGAAGAGGTCGCTCCCCCACCCTCCCAAGGCTTGCTGACTCCGTGACCAGAGAGCGCTTATAAGCTGTACCGTGGTATCGTAGCGCTTTCCAACTGTACCCTCGGCGCGACCTTTTCCCCCGCATTACTGCCGCTGCCTCCTTTGTTCGTCTTACTTGTAACTTTAAATTTGTGCATTGTGCGCTTTGCAATCTCTGTGCTGTACTGCCAAGTCTGCGCTTTGTTATCAGATTGGCGCTTCACTTTGTGCCCGGTTGTGCCTCTGCTCATCCCCCAGGCTCGGCCAGTTTCGATTCCTCATTAGTTGCAGCCATTTCTTTGTTTGTGGTGCTTCCCAGACCGTAGCTCCACCCCACGCCCGCCTCCCAGCTGACCCTGCCTTGCCCCCGCCCCCTCCACCATCCATACATGACAGATGCTCCCGCGCGCAGCGTTCACGCGCTGCGTCCGCGCCCCAGCCGCGCCGAAGGTGCGCCAAAGGTAAGCCCGTCTACGCCCGTCCGCGCCTGGACCGCGCCCAGCACCAGACCCCCTGTTCTATGCCGCTCCCAACCCCCCAGAGTAACTTAAGATGCCGCTACTCTCCTCGCCCTCAACCCCGGACACACCCCACTTTGCTGCGAAGCTACCCCAGGACGTACCCACGGCCCATTCGCCTGCCTCTCTTGCAAGTTCAACTGCTTCAGGACCCTCACTAAACACACTTCCTCCACGCACAGCTCCGAACCCAACGACTTGAAATGCATCCTACTGAACACCCGCTCGGTCCACAGACATGCAACCGAACTCTGGGACCTAATCGACACGGCGTCACCTGACATAGCCTTCCTTACTGAAACATGGATGAATGCTTCTTCTGCCCCTGACATCGCCATAGCCATACCGGACACTTACAAGATCATTCGAAAAGACCGCACCGATCAAACTGGAGGAGGAGGCATCGCCATCGTCCATAGAAACACCATCAAAATTACATCCAGCTCTGACGACAATCTTGCAACCGCCGAACACCTCCACTTTCAGATCCACACCGACCCCAGGACCACACTTAGAGGAACCCTCATTTACAGGCCCCCAGGTACCCGATCTCAATTCAGCGACGACATCACTGACTTCGTCAGCCCGCACGCCCTCGCTTCCGAGAACTACATTCTTCTAGGAGACCTCAACTACCACCTTGACAACATTCTCGACAACAACACCACCACCCTTCTGGACAACCTGTCAAATCTCGGACTCAAACAACTTGTTGACACCCCCACTCACATAGCCGGACACACGCTCGACCCTATCTTCACCTCCAGCAAGCACATCTCCTTCGATCACACTACAGCTCTCCACTGGACGGATCACAGCTGTGTTCACTTCAGCTACAAAACAACCCTGACACACAACCGCCCACAACCCATTCCCCGAAGAAAATGGAACAAAATCACCACCGACCAGCTCCTCACATCACTCAGCCAAAACACTCCCACCCTAGCAACGGACCCAGACTTAGCGGCCACCAACCTCAGGCTCACCCACAGTGCGGACGAACTAGCACCCCTGAAAAAACACCAGTCTAAATCATCCAGCAAAAAAGCTCCCTGGTTCAATGATGACCTTAAAAAATCCAAGAAGACATGCCGCACCCTGGAGAAGAATTGGAGAAAAGAACCAACCTCAGACAACATGACCTCCCTCAAGACAGCAACCCGCAAACACCACCAACTGATTCGATCCGCCAAGAAATCAGCATTAAAGGACCGTCTCGACAACAATTCTCATAACAGCAAGGAACTCTTCAATATCGTCAAAGAATTCACCAACCCCCCCGCAGCTTCCAACGACATCACCAACTCCCAAGACCTCTGCGATGCGCTATCCTCCTTCTTCTACAACAAAATTGCCGACATCCACAACAGCTTCAAGAATACCCCCAATGACCAACTCACCCCACCCCCTTCAGATCCCACCCCTCCAACTAACTACCTCAACTCCTGGAACCCAATCACCATTGAAGATACCATTCGCCTCATGAACTCAATCCACTCTGGCTCACCTTCTGACCCCTGTCCCCACTACATCTTCAACAAAGCTGACTCCATCATCGCTCCCCAACTCCGCGATGTCATCAACTGCTCCTTCAACTCCGCCACCTTTCCAGAAATATGGAAACACGCCGAACTCAGCGCCCTTCTGAAAAAACCAACAGCAGACCCCTCAGAACTGAAAAACTACCGACCCATTTCCCTCCTCCCTTTCCCGGCCAAAGTCATCGAGAAAGCCGTCAAAAGCCAACTCGCAGCCTTCCTTGAATTCAACAACTCCCTGGATCCCTCACAGAACGGATTTCGAGCCAAACACAGCACCGAAACCGCCCTCATTGCGGCGACCGACGACATCCGAACACTCCTGGACAACGGTGAAACAGTGGCCCTCATTCTACTCGACCTCTCCGCCGCCTTCGACACGGTCTGTCACAACACCCTCATACAACGCCTCAACAACATCGGCATACAAGCAAAAGCCTTGGACTGGATCATCTCGTTCCTAGCCGGGAGAACCCAGAGAGTCCGACTCCCCCCTCTTCAACGTCTACATGAGTCCCCTCGCCTCCATCGCACGTCAACACAATCTCAACATCATCTCCTACGCCGACGACACCCAGCTAATCCTTTCCCTCACCAAAGACCCCAACACCGCCAAAAACAACCTTCACGAAGGTATGAAAGAAGTAGCCGTATGGATGAAACAGAGCCGCTTAAAACTCAACTCTGACAAAACGGAGGTGCTCATCCTAGGATCCTCCCCCTCAGCTTGGGACGACTCCTGGTGGCCTTCCGCTTTGGGATCTGCGCCCACACCCACAGACCATGCACGTAACCTTGGCTTCATTCTAGACTCCTCCCTCTCAATGTCCAGACAAGTCAACGCCGTATCGTCCTCCTGCTTCAACGTCCTCCGCATTCTCAAAAAGATCTTCCGCTGGATCCCCCTCGAAACAAGAAAGACTGTCACCCATGCACTGGTCACGAGTCGACTGGACTATGGCAACACACTCTACGCCGGAATTACAACAAAATTGCAGAAAAAGCTCCAGCGCATCCAAAACGCATCAGCGAGACTCATATTAGACATCCCGCGCCGAGAGCACATCACCGGTCACTTAAAAAACCTCCACTGGCTTCCCGTCAACAAAAGAATTACCTTCCGCCTTCTTACCCACGCACACAAGGCTCTCTATAAGCTAGGACCCGAATGCCTCAACACCCGACTGTCTTTCTACAATCCCACCCGCCAACTAAGATCATCCAATCAAGCCCTCGCCGCAGTCCCGCGCATCCGAAAAACCACCATGGGTGGCAGATCCTTCTCCTTCCTAGCTGCCAAATCCTGGAACTCACTCCCCACCCACCTCCGCCTTACTCAGAATCACATCTCCTTCAGAAAAGAACTGAAAACATGGCTATTCGATAAACAGTAAACCCCTCCCCCCAGCGCCTTGAGACCCTCTGGGTGAGTAGTGCGCTTTACAAATTCATGAACTTGAGTGGCGTTGCGTGTGTGAGTGGCGTTGCGTGGATGAGTGGCGTTGCGTGGGTGAGTTGTGTTGCGTGTGTGAGTGGCGTTGCGTGTGTGAGTGGCGTTGCGTGTGTGAGTGGCGTTAGGTGTGTGAGTGGCGTTGCGTGGATGAGTGGCGTTGCGTGGATGAGTGGCGTTGCGTGGGTGAGTTGTGTTGCGTGTGTGAGTGGTGTTGCTTGGGTGAGTGGCGTTGCGTGGATGAGTGGCGTTGCGTGGATGAGTGGCATTGCGTGGATGAGTGGGGTTGCGTGGATAAGTGGGGTTGCGTGGATGAGTTGCGTTGCGTGTGTGAGTGGTGTTGCTTGGGTGAGTGGCGTTGCGTGGGTGAGTGTGATGTTGCGTGAATGATAGTGGGCTTGCGTGGGTGTGAGTGGCGTTGCGTGTCTGTAAGTGTTGCTGTGTGGGTGAAAGTGGCACAGAGCCTTTGATGTGGCCTGGCGCAGGAGAAATGCTGCTGCTGCTAATTAAATACAAGAGTGGCCGGGAAGCGGCCGGGAAACACAAGTACGGCCGGCCACATAATTAGGGGAGGAGAAGCCGCACAGCACACGCTGGGAGAAGCCCTTTGATGTGCTGTGCGGCCGCGATGCGCGCTCTGTGCTGGGGGAGGGGGGAGGGCCATTAGCCTGAACTCGCGGCAAGATCAAACGAAGGGTGGGAGGGACATTGAGGAACAGATGGCCATGAAAGTGTATGGGCCAAAAGCGCATGCCTGTGGCCACGTGCACTCGAAGAAAACGCCACGAAAAAAAGCGGTGGTTTCGGAATGGTAAAGGCGTGACCTAAAAACGAGACAGTGCTGCCTGAACTTCAGATGCATTGAGGACACATACACTTGTTGTACCATAAGTTGTAACGTAAACAAGGACAGGGCGGCAGCTACCTTACCGTTCTGATCCATGGTGCTGCTGGTGTACAGCTTGCTGCTGAGACTGGATTATGCCTAGGATTTATGCTGCTGGAGACGCAGGGTAGAAGCAAGGAGGAGGAGGAGAGGTACCAGAGGGGTCATTTGGAAGAGGTGGGTGCATATGTGGCAGAAAGGCACTAGAGGACTGTAGTTCATAGTCACCCCGGGAGCCGGGCCTGGTAGCAGAAACGGGCAGGATGCTGCCGGGGTCCCACTGAATGCCACCCCGCTCTTGATCAAAGGCAGCGCAACCAAAACACGTACTCTGCTATATTCACTGTGTGGCACGCGGTGTAGAAGAAATGCAAGGCATGGCCGCCATATTTAAAGAATAACCGGTGCTCAGTCACCGAGGGAGCCAGGCCTGGAAGCAAAGACGGGCAGGACACTAGATGCTGCCGGGCTTACATTCAAGGCCACCCCGCTCTCAATGCATGGCAGTGTGACCAAAGCTCATGTCCTGCTGTATCCATTGTATGGCAAGCCATTTAAAAGTAAAGCAAGGAGCAGCCTCCCTATTTAAGGACTAAAGCGCGGCTTGCAGCGGTGCAGCAATTACAACAAGCAGCATGCGCTGCCCGCCCCTCGCACACACCTGCACTGGTTGGCAAGCCGTTTAAAAGTAAAGCAAGTAGCGGCCTCCCTACCTAAGGAATAAAGCGCGACTTGAAGCGGTACAGCAATTACAACAAGCAGTATGCGCTGGCCGCCCGTTGCGCACACCGGCACTGGTGAACAGCGGTGGTAAAGTAGTCCTGACATGAATAGATAACGCCGAGAAGTGGAACGAAACTGTAGTTGGTCGGTGCTGCTTCCTGTAAAATGGAAGCAAAACAGAAGTGACACATCGGATCGCAAGCCAACGATAAGCCCGCTAACAAAATAAATGCCAGAGTAAACGAATGGCAAGTGGCAGGATAAACTACCTTATCAACACGTACAGATTACTTGATGCCTCGTAGAGGCAGCGCATGTGCTGCCTATGCGAGACCTAATATAGCGGATAAGGGTAACTGATATAAGCATAATTATTACAGAAGAATGCATAATTAGTAAGTGGCGTGAACAGAAAAAAATATATATCAAAAGGGGTAGAGAGAGCTGGGGAGGACCAGAGTCAGAGGCTGAGATAGGTGAAAGCAGAGAGGGGTTCCTGAGGGGGGGTAGAGGTAAGGCAGCCCAGCAAAAGAGAAATGTTTGAATGTCGACAGGATGGAGTCCAGTAGAACAAAGGAAAGGACAAAGTTCAACAAGATGGCAGATCCGGGTCGTGGGTATTGACGGGAACCATATCAAAATGGCAGGATACATACAAGGCATGATCACAAAAAAAACAAAAGAGCAGAGTTCAGTCGAGTCGGGTCATAGGGGGGACGTGGCCACAGTACCGGGGGCGGAGGGCAGTAGAATGTCGTCTGTTTGCGTGCACAGGCACAGTACCGCGAGGGCATCAGGGTTGTCGATCAACACATCGTGAATCGGGGGAATCTGCCATCATTGAATAACTTGCCCACATCCACTGTCATCTTTTGGGGCATATTTACAGATGTGGAGTTTAGCCTTTCTTATTCTAGTACTATAAAACCTCAGGCATTAGAACAAGCAAACAGAGGAGGATAAATTGTGATGACTGGAAATTTAAAAGACAATGAAATCTCATAAACGAATCCGAGAATACCAGAGGGACCTACCAAGAAATTAGGACCCTCAAACCCAGGAATCAAGCTGACAAAAGTAAAGGAAAAAAATCATAGGTGTCAAATAGAAACCAAAATCTATCTGCAAATTGCATGAATCCTCTGAAGGTCAGTCATTGGAAGAAGGGATTTGTGAATAGGATATCAGTCCTTTCAGCTAGTGTGAATGGAGTACTCTGAGACACCTTTGACCTATAGGTGTGTACAGACTGAACAAAAACATTAAAAAGCTGTAGTATGTTTTCTGAGGAGACAGTTCAAAAAGCCACATTTTCCATACAGGTAAAGTCTTTAGCGGGAATCTTTGTAGTATGAGTCAGTAATGTGACAGAGCGATCATCTTTAGGGAGCTTCACAGCCAATGGTTTGGAGGGTGTAGAGTTTATGAACATGTTCAAGTGCAGATCAGGCAGAAATTGCACATGGGGAAAATGACCCAGAATAGTGGAGCAGGGTGATCATCCTGTATTGTACTTTGATCCACATGAAAGTCCGGCTGCTGTAAGCCAGGTTCTTGATAGCTCTAAGAAGCAGCACTGTATAGTTATTGCGACCTTAGTCCCTATAGTCCAGAGTTAAGAAAATATTACCAACTCAGCCTGGGACGTCACAGAGGTTCACTGTACAAGAATTCCTGAGTCAATGTGCCAGAAACAATAAAGCTCTATCACAGTGATAAGCGCTGTGCAAGAATATGTACAATCACCTCAGATATTTAAATGAATAGACTGTCATGTTGCTCTATTTATAATAATAATTGGGGTTCTGTTTAGGGTTTACATGACCATTATCTTGCCTTTTAGTTCACTAATGGCATTGTCGAGGGAGAGCCATGAAAGCTTCTAAAAACTATCACTTTAAAAAAAGCATTATCTATGGAGTGATATAATCTAATGCATTAAGGTGAAATGTTGCCACATGTTAAAGGAATATATTTTTGGGGATTTTTTAAGACAGGCCATCTTATTTTTATAATATGTTTGTTGCATGATATACATGGCAAACGTTCTGTGCTCCCCTCGTGCACAGGTGGTTAGAGCCAAGCCAGACCCATGGCTCTGCTCTGACTCGCCTATTAATTTACCAACACGTCCTCCTCTATTTGGGACTTGGGCTTAGTACATAGGACAGTTACTCACTAGATAAAATGATCTGTAAAAAGCAAGAACTAGAAACATAAACATAGAGCCATGCCTGGATGCACTGAATTGACAACTGTACCATCAAGGCTTCTTGTAGCAGAGACGAAAAAGAGTGCGTGCACTGAAAATACATTTATAAAGGTAATCACAGAGCTGGGACTCCAGGCCATTGTGTTGTATTTGACCATAGTCATGATTTCCCAGGAAGAACTACAAGGCCCAGAAGGCGTGGGCAAGGTCATGGCTTCAGTGAGTGTGTTTTGGGTGTGATGACCTCAAATACATTCTTAGTTTGGTAGTTCGGTCTAAGGCCTTGAGTTGGGTCTTCTGTGTCAATGTCAGTTTTGTTGTTGTTTTACTAGGAGGTTTTAAAATGTTAATTTTTTGGATCAGGATCTTAATTATCTTTAGTGACCTGTTTACCAAAAAATATCATACCCATATAATTACACTTTGAGTGGGTGTAAATGTACTACTTTTTGAAATTCATAAATAAAAGCTGATGGCATGAATACATACCAAAGTACAACTAGTGGCAGTCGCTTGGGATTGCATTCCAACTTATCCTTTTTGGCCCACTTTGCCACTCTAGACAGAGGCCCTCCTAATTCAAATCAGTACTGATCCTGTTCTTCAAGGAAACAGTTAATACCAAACCTTGTTCATCGCAGCCCTCCACTCTACAGCCCACTGCTATTTTAGTTGGAAAGTTTGAGATTTACACCCTCTGACTCTCATCGACTAAGCTACGCTCCATCTGACAGAAGTGTATAATTTGTTTTTACAGTTTTCATTTGATTGAAGTATTATTAAAACTAATATAAAGCAAGATTACACTGCAGTGCACATCTGCCAAGGAAAACAGGCAAATAAACCTTGGTCAAAAACAGCTTAAATCAGCATACTTGCTCAAATGTCAAGTTCTGTAAGATTTCAAGCTTCATAGTAAGGGCTAATTTTAGCTAAACAGCTAAATCTTTTCATCTAGCACTAGTCTACCAAGCATAACTCGAATAGCACAGTTTGTCTCTGCAAAACAATCCAACAGCAAATTGCGAAAGCCTATTCAGCCTAAAAGAAAACATTTATGTGAACAGAATATCGTGTCAAAAATATCGAGGATCAAAACATTGAGAAGGTCAGTGTAAATAGGTTCATGTAGATTTACCATTCTTACCTCCACATCTATGTACCTTGAATATATATATTTATCATCAAGGCACATGCATACATGTGGAGTTAAGTATAGAAAAACCTTGCAGGCCCATAGAAACTTACTATCACGATATTCTTATCCTCGATATTCTTAACACGATATTTTGTTGACATAATATTTTGGGCTTAATATTTTGTCCAAACACAGCAAGAACAATTCTTCTGCCAGACCCATCCTCTCTGTTTCCATTGCCTCAACCTTGTTACCATAGAACAGTGTATTTCATAGACTCAGGATACACTCTGGTAGTGGATTTATTTTATTTGCCGTTTTATACAGCGTGAACTAGGTCCAAGGGCATTAGAGTGCTTTACATGAGCACCAGATTACATTACCCATTGGTTGGGGTGTACAGAACCACTGAGCGGTTAAGGGCCTGATAACGACTTTTGGTGGTGCGGGCTGCCCGCCACCGCTGTGCCCCTCACCGCCAAAAGTCGCCGCTGTATTGTTGTAGTCTGGTGGGCGGGCTCAGTTAAACTTAAGTTTATCCGACACAAAAGTCTAACTTTACCAATCGTAAATGCCCTTTGTGAATACCAAAAGCCATAATGTTATATTGTCATCCCAATCTACCTTTCGTGAATTGGGCCCACAGTCTTATTGTGCTGTAATTTAAGATCTCATAGCATGTTTCCCTTTTGTCACCCAAAGTCAGGGGCCCTAAGCAGAGCTAGCAGCGCCAAAATGAAGGGTCCACAGCAGCATGACAATGCACTTATCTGTGCTTGGAAGCCACCCTCCAATGGACCTAAAGTCTTGTTCCAATGGAATAGGAGGGAATAGGAAAGCATTCATTGTTAATAGAGAAATACATGAATACATACTGAAATAAGGAAGTATTAGGTATGGGCACATACAATCAATGGGTGGCAGGGATAAGTAAAGAGGTAGGCGTAAATGGTCATTCATTGAACAAAGCTTTGTGTGTGTGTCTGTGTGTCATTGTATCAATGAAAAATGCATGTGACTGAACGCTATGGTTAGATTCCAAAACCAGCAGCATGTCACTATTATAAAGTCAAAAATACCCAACAAAAACCTCAGCTGAAGTCATATTATGACTACTTTCTGAAATATATATTGAACCAAAAATGGGGGAATCTATATAACCATAAACTCTGACCCAGTTCACTGCTCGTGATCTCACAAATGACATCACAAATGACATCATTGATGACATTATATAGATGACACCAAATATATAATCATCACTGTAAATATAACCCTGGCTTAGAAAACTGCAGTGCAAAACCGACCTTTTATAAGAGTAATATACATGAAAACTGTAGAGCTGATGGTCTTTAATGAAGGTGTCAAAAATGTGGGTGGAGCTCACCAGTATGAGCCCAATAGTTGTGAAGCCTAGGTATATCCTTACATGGGACTTTACTGCACTTTACTCCCGCTGTTTGTTTGTCAGCAGTGTACATGTATAGTACGGTTTAGTCAGTGCTTTAAATGGGAAAAAATAAGTGCAGGTACTCATTAAAATGAGCTAGAGGTGTAGTGAGTGGGTGGAGTTAGGGGCGGGGATAAGGGCAAAACATGATGATACCTAACGACTTCTATAATAGTTGCAGCACACACCAAAACACATGATAAATGTGTTTATATAAACAAAGCAGGTTAACTCATTACATAAAATGAAAGAGAAATGTGATAATATATTAACATTTCCTTTTGTTACAATAGTTGCACCTTCCTAATGCCAAACTGTTAATTGCTGTTTGGCACAATACTATATATTTTTGAGCACGTGAGTAGGAAGAAACTGAAAATACCCCCCTTCGAACCAAAGCTCTTATGGCACCAAGCAAATGAAGTAAATCATCGTGACCCTCTCCAGAAGATAGTAAGTGTGGGCCAAAAATCCGTTCCGCTCGCGGAATTTGTGGATTTTTGGCAATTTCACGATCCGCGAATCTCGCGAAATTGCCGAAAATTCCGCAAATCCGCTCGCGGGTGGATTTTTTTTTGGGCCCACAGGAAGCACTTACAGTTAAGGCAGGTGCTCGAGTTGAAGCTAACTTTGTAACCATTTTAGAATGGCGTCGGCAAGCTGCCAGTGTTGAAGTTGCAACTTCAACTGTGGCAGCTTGCCGGCGCCATTCTAAAATGGTTACAAAGTTAGCTTCAACTCGGGCACCTGCCTTAACTCTGTAAGTGCTTCCTGTGGGCCAAAAATTAAACCTCAACAGGAAGCACTTACAGATATGAATAAAGCAGGTGCCCGAGTTGAAGCTCAAATTCAGTAATGTTTTAATCAGCCCAAAACATTAGTGAGCACGGTCAAGGCTGGGCAAGTGTGCTTTACCCACATATCTGCCATCGAAAATTAGCTGTAATACTTGAGGGAGGTCTTTGCATCCATGAGTTTCTCAAGTGCAACCCCCGTGTAGTTCCTGTGACCAGGAGGCTGCTTTCTCCTCATCTGCTGCCCTGCTCGCTCTCTGACCCTTTATATACAAGAGGCATGTTGACACGCATAGAAGCCCCGCACCACACACTAGCGGTATCAAACGTCTTCCCGCCCTTTCCCAACTATGATGGACAGCTCACTCAAGGGACCTCGGCGCCTTTTGGTGTGGTGGCAAAGTTACAGGCACACAGGGTCACTGGAGGCAAATCTTCTGGCCCTTTACGCAGCTGCAGTGTAGGCACTATACATTTTCCCAACGAGGTAGCACTTACTGATTAGCCAGTAGAAAGCACTCCAGTTGAGTAGTGGTACTGCACAAAACGGTGGCATCTTCATGGATAACTATGCAGGGCAGGATTCATTCTGGCACGAGGCTCCTGTCACAAAAATTAAACCTCAACAGGAAGCACTTACAGATATAAAGCAGGTGCCTGAGTTGAAGCTCAAATTCAGTAAAGTTTTAATCAGCCCAAAACATTAGTGAGCACTGTCGAGGCTGGGCAAGTGTGCTTTAACCCCATATCTGCCATCGAAAATTAGCTGTAATACTCGAGGGAGGTCTTTGCATCCATGAGTTTCTCGAGCGCAATCCCCGTGTAGTTCCTGTGACCAGGAGGCTGCTTTCTCCTCACCTGTTGCCCTGCTTGCTCTCTGACCCTTTATTCACAAGAGGTATGTTGACACGCATAGAAGCCCCGCACCACACACTAGCGGTATCAACCGTCTTCCCGCCCTTTCCCAACTATGATGGACAGCTCACTCAGGGGACCTCGCCGCCTTTTGGCGCGGTGGCAAAGTTACAGGCCCACATGGTCAGTGGAGACAAATCTTCTGGCCCTTTACGCAGCTGCAGTGTAGGAAAAGCACTATACATTTACCCAATGATGTAGCACTTACTGATTAGCCAGTAGAGTACTCCAGTTGAGTAGAGTGCAAATTGCAAAAAAGTCCGCACGTTCGCAGGAAAATCCGTGAATTTGCGGATTTTTTTGCGAATTTTGCGAATTTTGCGGACCGCAGATCCGCAAAATTCACCCATACTTAGAAGATAGCTCTTGTCTCGCCATCGATCTATCCATTCATCCTTTCATCCTACCATTTACCTGGTGTTGTCCACCATTTACCCCTTACATTCTGTCGTCTATTCAGTTTTTCATCCATCATTCCGTCTGCCCACCATTCATATCCAAACCTATCCATCCATCCATCTATCCATCTTTAAACCTATCCATTCATCCTTTCACTCATCCATCTCTTTATCCACCTTTTCACTAATCCATCAATCCTTACGCTCATCTATCCATTAACCCTTTCACTCCTTTAAACCATCCACCCTTTCATTCCAACCACCCTTTCACTCAATCCCTCCTTTCGCTCATCCATCATCCACCCTTTCATCCATCTTCCCTCCCTTTCATTCATCCATCCAAACTTTCACTTATCCACCCACCATCCGCCCTTTTATCCAATCAACCACCCTCTTTCACCCATCCATCCATTCACTCATCCATCCATCTATACATCCACCCTTGCTCACTCATCCATCCACTCACTCAACCACCAACCCTCCCTACTACGTTATTTATGAACCTTTGTCGCCGAGCAGACATGTACACACAAAGTGCCACCATTTTCTTTAAAATACCTTCTGAGAGTGTCTTAATTCTCTCTCTCGCTTTTCTCATCCAAAAAACAGGCATACAAATGCAGGCAAATACACCCACATAAGCAGACACACAAAAGACACTGGTACATTAAAAGTCATGTTATACTCTTCACCAAGGCTTTTATAATTGCCACTGCCAGAGTACTGCCAAGATTCCTGTCTTTGTGCAAATGCACAGGATATGTTATGTTATGTTAAAATGAATTTATAAAGCGTGCATACACCGAGGAGGTTTCTTGGCGCTACAATGTCTTCAGAACCCAAGTTCGAATGCATAATTAGAAAGCCTGGCGAAATAGCCAAGTTTTAAGACAGCTTCTGAAATTAAGAAGAGTGTGGCAAAAGCGTATGTCGGAAGGGAGAGAGTTCCAGAACATGGGTGCCAGGACAGCAAACCTGGCACCACCAGTGCGCTTTAGTCTGTAAGCAGTAGCTTGTGAGCTGAACGAAGGTTACGGGAGGGAGCATGCTTGTGGATCAGATGATTCACAAATTTTGGACTTTTCCCATTGAGGGACTTGTAAATGAGGCACCCAACCTTAAAAGCACAACGCTGGATTATAGGTAGCCAATGAAGTTGTTTCAAGAGGGGGGTGATGTGGAGATGTCTGGGTTGATGAGTAATCAAACGAGGCGCCTGGTTCTGAACCATTTGTAAACGTTTGTAAAGATAGAGGGGAATGCCATAGTAAAGAGAATTGACATAATTAACGTGGGACATAACCATAGCAAGAATCACCTGGATTCGAGCTTCATAGGTGAGGAACCTGTAGATCTTTTTTATTTTCCTAAGCTGGAAAAAGCAGGTAGAGATCACTGAGCCGATCTGAGCCTTCATCGTGAGGTCCTGGCTGATAATGACCCCTAAGCTCTTGGCCGTGGACAATGGAGAGGGAGCTTGGCCAAGTTCCCTGGGCCAAAAATGAGGGCCCCAGGGGTTCTTGATGATACCTCCAGTGAGAACTAGCTCTGTTTTATCCGGATTGAGCTTATGATGATTGCTATTCATCCACTGACTGATGAACAGTATGGTGGACTGAAAAGTGAGGACAGACTCCGGAGAGTTACTAATGTGAAAGATGAGTTGAAAGTTGTCTGCATAGTTGAAGGTGCAGACTTTACGTTCTTTCAGAGCTCGGATGAGAGGGAGAAGGTACAGATTAAATAACAGGGGAGAGAGCGAGGAACTCTGAGGGACTCCGCAGGAGATGCTCACTCTGGGAGCAATAAAGGGTGCTGTGCTGACTGCCTGAGATCAATTCTCCAAAAAGGAGGTAATCCAGCCAAGAGCATGTCCCGTGATTCCCGCGTCTCTGACACGATCGACCAAAAGAGTGTGGTCGACCGTGTGAAAGGCCGTGGAGAGGTCGAGCAGGACAAGGGACTGCAGAGAACCAGAGTCAACCTTGTCACGAAGAGAGTCTAAGACTGTGAGGATCACAGCCTCGGTAGAATGAGCGGGCGAAACCCTGCTTGGTTGGAGTCAAGAAATTCGGAATCTTCTAGAAGACATCTAGTGACATAAGTTTCCAGAACCTTGACAAGGTAGGGTAAGAGGGAGATAGGGCGATAGTTTGTCAACAGTTGGGGGTCAGCCCCGGACTTCTTTAAGATGGGAATGATAATGGCCTCCTTGAAGGTGGCGGGGACAATACCCTGGGAAAGTGATTGGTTCCGAAGATGGAGTGCAGGACTGGGAAGGGTAGTGAAGATATCTTTCAAAATGCTGGGGGGCAACAGTCCGTGGGAGAGCCTGTCTTGACCTTAGAAAATAGGTCCAAAAAGGCAAGCTTGGTGATACTTGGGAATTGCGTAAAGATGCTGTGGTTTTGGACAACGGTGGAACAGAGCGGCGGGTTATTGCAAGACGGGATGCTAGCCTTTATCAGTGCAATTTTTCTGATAAAGAAGGAGTTCAAGGAGTTACAGAACTCTTGCAAGGGGACGGGGTTGATAGAAAATCTGTCAGGATTAGATAACTCATTTACTATGGAAAAAATCTCTTTAGTACGATTGGAGGTGGACAAAATTTTAGAAGAGAAATATGTAGCTTTGGCGGTCAAGATGGATTTTTTATAGATCTTCAACGAGTTGATATACAGGCGTTTGTCTTCCGGAAGGTACTTGCGTCTCCAAGTTCTTTCTAATTGCCTCAAGCCTAATTTTTGAGTTTTTAACTCGTCAGAGAACCACTTATGAGCATCATGCCTACGAGGGGCATGTGCTTTCTTAAGGGGCGCAAATTTGTTACTAGTGGTTAACAACCAGCCAGTAAGCTGTTCGACAGCTTGGTTGATAGATGGATTGATAGGGGGGACAGAATTAGTAAGAGAGTTATGGAAGGATGTTTTATCACTTATCTTCCAATTTCTGTAAGTGCCTCCTCCTTGGCAGGATGATTTGACAGAGAAATTGTCAAAAATGGTAAATTTAATAATATAGTGGTCAGACCAAGTGCAAGGGAGTACAGACACAGGGGACATGGCTATATTAACAGTCCAGATCTGGTCAAGGGTGTGCCCCTTGATGTGAGTGGCCGCGGTAACTTGTTGCACCAGATTGAGTTCAGAATGTAACTCACTGAGTTTGATCGATTGGGGGCCACCCAATGGGTCATTGGCCCAATAGTTGAAGTCACCAATCAGCATGACCTTCCCGTGAGTGGTGACTAAGTGTGCAACCTGTTCACCCAAGGAATGAGGGAACAGGGGCATCCTTTGAGGGGGGCTATAAAGCAGGACACAGACCAGAGGTGTCGTGATCGATTCGCATTCGAGTTTGAGCACTAAATTGCCCACAGAGGGTAAAGCCAGAGAGGGGAGCGTGGAATATTTACAGTCATGGCGGAATAGTCATAGAGGAGAGCAGCAAAAATGTCAGGGGAGGATTCCTGAGACAACCATGTTTCAGTGAGCAATAGAAAATCTGGTTGCTCAGATTTGAGCAACAAGAAGATGTCTAATTGGTGCTTGACCAAAGAGCGGGTGTTAAGATATATGACAGAGAGTTTTCGAGCGCCATTAGGCTCCAGAGTCTGGGCGGGGGTTGCTGATTGAGAAGTAACTAATTCAGGGAATGAGGTTCTAAGCTGTAAGATTCCCTGGGATTGTAAAGTAGAATATGTCAGGGTATCAAGGGCGGCGGGCAGTGTGTGCAGTGCCAAAAGTTGCATAATGCTGTAATGGATAGGGTTTTGGGCATGGTGACAGGCCTCAGGCTCCGTACAGGTGCGGAAGGGTGCAGACGGGCTTGCCTTTGGCGCGCCGCCGGCGTGTCCGCTCCGCTTCCGCGAAGGGATCGGCATGAAATAGCCGCTGGCAGCCTAAACTCTGCCCCGCCTGCACTGTGATTGGCTGTGGGAATCAGCTGGCAGTAGCAGGTCCTGCCTCCTTGTAATTCAGAGAGTTGCAGGAGATTTTACCCCAAGGTGAGGTATGTTCCAAACACAATTGTTTCAAAGTAGCAAATTTTAAAAAGAGCACAAAACAGATTTTAGCAAGCGAGCTAGGGGGTCATAAAAACAAAGTAACAGTTCCCGCGCTGAAGTCGGCAAGGAAATAGCCGCTGGCAGCCTAAACTCCGCCCCGCCTGCACTGTGAATAGAAGGATAGTGTGAATGTGATTGACAGCACAGGGCCTGAATGGACCCTGCTCTGTCAAACACAGCGTGATGGTGAGCACCGGACATTATTCAAATTAACCCTGCTGAATAGCTCAGCTAGTGCTCAAATTGGGTCTACAGAAGCAGCGCCTTAGCTGCCAGACTAATTCCACTCCTGCTCATTAGCACTCTCAGCCAATGAGCCTACCTTTTCATGAGTTCCGGTACCCTCCTCGGCAGTAGAGAAGTGCCTGTACTCAGAGTGATAAATTTAAGAAGTACTGGTACTCAGTACCGATGAGTACCGGCCCATTGAAAGCACTGGGTTTAGTACTTGGCTGCATCATGTGTTTACATCCCCAGCTCCCTAGCAGAATTCCATTGTGAATTCTAGCAGGTTAAAGCTTTGCCGAGGGCACCATCTTTATATTTTTTTTGAGCAGGCTTCACAACTGGCTTCTTGCTTGTCAATGTCGATAAGAAGGAATACTCCAGGTACTTTGTGAGCCTTCAATAGTGTTTGTGCTCAACAGGTAAGTAACTCCTGATTTAGGAGGTGAAAATTGGCGGATGTTAATTTTGGGGACTTAATGGGCAGGTAAACATTTGTAATTCCCTTACATTTGAGTACGTGGTATTTTACACAACCTAGCTGAACAATTGCTTTACACCATGTGCAACTCATAGATGAGTGGTTAGCTTATCTCCTAGCATATAATGTTGTGTTGTCAGATGTAGCTTTCACCCAACAGAGCAGTGTTGATTTTTCGTATTAACACAGCTTGCAATGCCTAAGGGGTTCTGTCGACATTTCAAAGTGAGGCTGCATCCTGTATGTCAGATTTGGGGGTCTCTAGTTGGCAGAGGTAGGTACCTTTGACCAAATAGGGACTCTTGCATCTAATCAGGGTAAGGGGGTACACTCTTAAAATAACCCCTGCTCACCCCCTTGGTAGCTTAGCATGAGCAGGCAGGCTTATCTCAGAAGCAGTGTATAAAGCATTTGTGAACACTTATAGTAACCCAGTGACCCTGTCACTCAAACTCCATACAAGGAATACAAAACCTAGCAGAGGCAGGCTTGGATAGTTAGGCAAGAAAATACCTACTTTCTCAAAGTGGTATTTTCAGACACAGAATGTTAAAACCAACTTCACTAAAAGATGTATTTCATCACTCTGAGTTCAGGCATACTAAACACAGATTTCTACCATGTTCCCTGGGTCAATTAGGATTATAAAATGTTATAATCAAACTGCCCATTCTGGCCTATAGGGAACAGGTAGCCTTGCAATAGTGAAAAATGAAAATGGCTGTAATTCACTATCAGGACATGCCACACACATCAGGGCATGTCCTACATTTTACGTACAATTCACCCTGCCCTTGGGCCTACCATAGGGGTGCCTAATATTCAGAAAAGGGAAGATTTAGGGACCGGAAAGTGGGTGCACTTGCCCAGTCAACATGGCAGTACCAGACTGCACATAGGCTCTGCAATGGCGGACCTGAGACACACTTTACAGGCTGCTTCTGTGGATGGCACAACCAGTGCTGCAAGCCCACCAGCAGCATTTGATTTACCAGCCCTGGGCACCCGCAGTGCACTGTACCAGGGTCTGACAGTAAATCAAAACAGCCAATCATGGACTCACTAATCCATACATCAAATTACAATAGGGAGAGCATATGAACTTTAGCACTGATCAGCAGTGTTAAAGTGCCCAGAGCCATAGAACCAACAAAAACAGGTCAGACAAAATACATGAGGAAGGCAAAAAGTTCAGGGATGACCACACAAAAAGGCCAACTCCAACACTCTATGTGTGTTTAATGGTGTGCATTATTTAAATCCTTGCATAGACCTACTAGATTTCTAGTGGCCAAAAGGTGTACTGTAGGAAATATCTATGCTGCTACTGATAAATATTAGTTGTTTACGATTCCAATAAAAGTTCTTATTGAAACATAGGGCCTGATTTATATCTTGGCTACGGGTAACTCCGTCACAATGGTAATGGATATCCCATCCGCCGAAATATAAATCCCTTGATGTCCTACAGGATTTATATATCAGCAGATGGGAAATCCTTCACCGTTGTGATGGAGTACCCCATCCCCCGAGATCTAAATTAAGCCCACAGAATGATCTGTTAGGATAAAAATAAAGGAAATTACAAGGCAAGAGCAACTATTAATGAGCTACATCAATAAAATGTAATTTTATGTTATTCTACCTCATCTTTAATTTATTCCAAAATATCTAAACGAAATACAGATTAAAAGTAGGTCATGGGCTTGTCACGTTTTATTTTTATGTATGCACCTGGGCTGCCTGTATTTTTCCACAAGACATTTCCCAGGCGGGCTGGAGAATTTGTAGGTCACATCTTTTCCCCCGCTTCCCCATTTGGAAGAATTTGGAAGCGTTTAGCTGGTGGCACAGGGACCACAGGTCTATCGACAACATAATGTCAGAATGCACATCTTAGTGAGGACAGGCATTCTGAAGCAGATTTTCCTGCATTTCCCAGAAAATCAGTGCTTAATTTGAGCTGGGGTTTCCCCTGCTGGGCACCTGCACTGGCACCTAATTATCAACACTGGCACTTGTAACAGTCTGCCACAAGGTTGCACTGTCTGGCTAATTTAGAGATGACCGCAATAACAGTTAATTATTAATTCGATATAAATTCAAAATTACTATTACTTGCCGCCAAGCCATTCTTACAGCTATAGGGGGCCTGAAATTTTCCGAACTGTCACTCTTGCAGGAGTGTGGTGGTTAATGGCTGTGTTGTTACCATCACTACTAACAGCACTGGCAATGTGTGGTCCTCCTGATGAGAGCCCTGGCAGATATCTTATTTTCTACAAATTAAGCACTGCCGAAAATGCTCCTGAAATACCCAGTTAAGGAAGGAACTTAGAACATGGTGGGGGTTTTACACCGTGAATGTCAGACCTCCTGCCATATTGAAAATGATCCATTACCATAGAACGCTTTCTTGTAAAAATGTATCTGCCCAATTCATTTTTTTGTCTTCCACTGCCCAACAGTGACCACATTAACGAGAGAAGCAATTTGGCAAGTGTATATTACCATGCAGAGAATTACGTTATTTACAGGCCTCACTTGTTTTTATACCTACAGTACATTTACACTGCGCAAGTAGTGTCGAAGTATAACCTCCTTTCCCACGCACCAATGATTCTCTTCACAACACATTATGAAGAGTTAAATCCCAGAATGAGGGGAAGCAGCAGCAAGTATTTTAGCCATTCCTACCACAAGGGAATACTTGCCTGCATACTGTGCTCAAGCCTATTAGATTCAGAATATTAATTTGATGCCTATAAATAGATTTACACACATTGCATCAGCAGGATGCACATTTAAATGTGTTGTAGTAGTATTAATCACGCTGTAATCTACGTAAGCACTCGACCAATCAGTGTTTAACTATGAGGCAGAGGATTCCAGCTACTCCTTTAATTTGTTATTCCCAAAACCCTGTCAGCTGTCTTCAGCGCTCTGGAGCCAAGCCCTGGTAAGAGTGCGTCTTTCCCTCTTCACTTCCGCATTCCTTTTGAATTCAGAACCTTAATGAATGGTTTCCCCGAGCACAAGTTTCGTGACACGCGCCTGGCTGCTCCCTCGCATTAGCAGCATGCCTGTCACGTGACAGCCGATATTGACTTACTCATCAAAGTACACCTGTTGCTCAGCCGCTCAGGTGAGCATTTCCAAACCACTCGCCTCGATGCAAGGTGGTGCATCGTAAGGTGATGCAGGGGATCGGACATTCAGAGGCTTATTTACAAGCCTCTAGCGCCACTTTTGAGTAACTTTTCCCATGTTAAAATTGACGCAAAAGTGGCGCAAGGGGCTTGTAAATCTGCCCCTCAGTCTTTTCGGTATCCCTCTGTCCAAATACCCATAGATTTGTCTATCCTTTCTAATGCCACTCTATCTGCTCCTTCCGTCTGAATGAAAATAAATGTAGCTTGTTCGCAGCTCATAGTACACCTGATGGTTCTTCTAGGGGTTGTGTCCCAGCTCTCCTTCAGAAAGACTGGGAGTAACTCATGCTCGATTAAAATCCTAAGGTACTGATTTCCTCACACTGATTATTGTGGCACCGTGTACCTGGGGGTGTCTTCCTTTCTGATCTATAAATTATAGCTGACCCAGACTCATGCAACCAAGTTAGTGTGTGGCGTTAACTGCAGATACCATATCTACCCTTTTAGCTTCTTTATATTGGCGACCAGTAAAGGAGTGTATCCTTTTTAAATCACTTTCTTTAGTTCACCAAAGCGAGTTATTCTCCCAGTAGATCACCACTTCAGAATTGTTTTAAATGGTATCTTCCTTCTCGTGAATTTAGATCTGCAAATCCTCATCTCCTTGTGGCCTGAAAATCTCACATAGTTGCTATGATCGACATATCCTTTTTTTATTACGGCTGTAGTCAAGTGAAATGTGATTCTCTTTGTTCTGAATCTACCTAACTAAAATTTAGAAAGTGACTGAAAATCGGGTTATTCCACCAAGATGCCACCTGGATGTCCCCGAGTCTCGCACCCCTCTGCAGCTTCAGTGTTTTCATGCATCTTCTTGAATCTTTAATTATAGCACTATGATATGCTAGTAAGGGAGATAGTGTGCTACAGGGGCCAAGAGAGAGCACTTGGCCGTTTGTAACATTACCCCACATGTTATCCTAGTGCTAAGGCCATTAACACTTCAGGATAGACTGTGGTATGGATGGTTCTTACTGGTGAGTTCTATTGCAAGTTTTGTGGTAATATGTAGTGGTTAAAGGTACCAATTTGCACATGTATCCCCCTGGCACAGGGATCTTTCAGCCAGATTCATGAAGGAAAACTCGGCTCGCAGAGGGCCAGATTTTGCGAATCTGGCCCTTTGCGAGCGTCTTTTTTGCATTTGGGATTCATCATCCCAAATGCAAAATTCGCAAATTCCGAAATCGCTAAATTGCAAAGAATTACATTTAAGGCATCTCGATTTGAGATTCCTTAAATGCAATTCATAAAACATTTAAGAATTGCGAATTCACAATTTTTGGCCGCTATTTACCGCGAAGTTTGACTTCGTGGTAAATAGCGAAAACTTAGAAAAATGCACTTTAGTGCATTTTTCTAAGTTGGATGTTACACACACAAATCAAGTGCAAATCACCACCAGTGCAAATCACCATTTCAGGAGTGCTGCAGGGTGTCCTATGGACACCCCGGCACCCTTGTAATCGCATCCTTATTTGCGATTCGCTAATTGCTAATCGCAAATAAGGATTGACTCGCCATTCATTCCTATGGGACTTGGGCCTTTGGCCCATAGGAATGAATGGGGAGTCATTCCTTATTTGCGATTAGCAATTAGCGAATCGCAAATAAGGAAGATGTAGAAATCGCTATAAATTTTGCGATTTCTACATGCATCCCGTTTTGCGAGTCTTTAATAGCGATTCCTTAATAATCGCTATTAAGGACTCGCTAAAGAGGAGCATGATGAATCTGGGGGTTTGTCCGAGGGAAGTGAACCTCCACCAGGCTGTTCTGCTACACCTAGGATTCCTATTATGTCCGTAGCAACACTGTAAGTACACTGTTATACGAATACATTTGAATTCCCAGCTAAAAGCCTAATTTTGAGTTCTGCAGATGAGCTACTCTGTCCCAACATGATGGATCATGGACATCCTCCGAAGTGCATTCTATACTATGGCACTTGTAATACTATTGTTGGAATATGTGCCACGTTTGTAATGGGGTATCCCATCCTCTAAACGGCAAATCAGGCCCTAAGTCCTTTCTCCCGATTCATTCCCACTCCGTTCTTCCCTCACAGAAGAATTTGTCACCTTTAAAAACATCAGTCTAAATAAACAGTGAAACCTATGTGTATAGCAGACAAGCGCACTGCTCCCTTCTCAGAGGCCTCAAGTTTAAAAAGAAAAGAAAAATATCATTCCATAGTGGTGTCAACTATTGCTGCAGATTGTTTCCCCTCTTTTCCAGCAAGTGTTTGAACTGACCATCATGCTAAAAGGATGGGTGATTATGGGTCAAAACATGCCTGTGCTCAGCCAGGAAGTAACGATCAAGGGTCAATGATAGCAGAGAGATAAACCCAAGAAGTACAATCAGCACCCAAAGATTAATGGTACCCAGGACATTCAGGTAAGTTCTATTAGTGATCACAGTTCGACTGGCTCTTCATGACCTGAATGCCACTCTCCTTCCTAGTACCTACCAGAGCCAATCTGCTCATCATCAAGGTTGGTAAGAGTCACCCAGGACATGATGTTGGTGTCCTCTCTGTTGTCTTCTTTCCCTGGGGGGGCGTTGCCAAGGCATTCCCACCTCCCCCAGAGAAGGACATGTTTGGCCACCTGGAAGATCAGAGAGGGCTCTCCTCTCCCCAGTCAGGCAGCCTCCAAGGGCTCAAAGAAGTATAACTTCACTCCAAAGGCAACAGTGGGCTTTGCCATGTACATTAAGCCGTACTCTAGCTGCATATTGCATAGTTTCTGTTTCAGTACCAGGAAAATATGTCTGTGTGTTTAAACCAATTGTGTGTGGCAACAACATCACTTTGATAGCGTCAATGGGCACCGCTCCTGTTGTGCAGGACTGGAGTATATGGAGTCACAGTCCTTATAACTGAGTCACTGTGCAATAATATGGTGTGGAGGGGAACCCAAAGAAAGTCTTAGCAAAGGTATACAGTGGTCTGTCGTGATGATAAAGCATGTGGGGAAGACCTCACAGGGCACCTAGATTTTGGGATAAATTGTTTGGAGTGCCCTCCCTCTGAACCTTTCAGTATCTCCATAACCGTAAAGTTGTTCCGAATGGCTCTTCATTCAGAAAGTACAGCTCTGTCTTCCAAGTGCTGAGTGAGGAAAGAAATCCTGATCTAGAAGGTCTAAAGTCCCCAGGATTTGGTCCTCTGTTTTGGTGACACGGTTCACTACATTATGGAGTGCTTGGCATAGAAAAGGCATAATTAAGAGATCTTCTCCACCAAAGAGGTCATTGATTCTTCAATAACTTGTAGAAACCCTTTTGTGGGAGATGTGGCATGCATTCCAACTTCTGTTCATTTACAAGAAAACCACTATGTATCTCTGTACTCTGTGAGGATTTATCCTATTTTTCTATTTGGATTTGATGTGTCGCAGGGGGTGCATGTCTTTCACCGTCTTCAAGGGACCTTATTTTTAAGGCTCAGGGCACAATATGAAGATCAGAGTTATAGGTAGACTGCGATGGCATGTATGTGCAAGTATAGCTCCAAACCTTCTTGCCACCACGCACAACCTTATCCCAGGCTCCAGTTTTGAAGTCTGCCCAAGAGGCCACTCCTCCACCATCTGTGCTGGGATCCTAAGTCAGCTACGCAATACAGCAATCAGGTCTCTATGGAGGCCTTCCTCACCCTTACATGCAAGACTGCATGTCTCCCCTAACAAGGGCAATTTTGTTTAATAGCTTATCTCTGGGAAGTAAATTAAACCTAGGTGCTCTGAATGTCACAGCGATCTGTTTGATGCTCCAAGCTGGGTAAGCTATCTCATTCCACCTCTGCTTGTCCCTCCGATATAGCCCTGCAGGATGTCTCAATGTGAACGCGACTCATATGGACTCCAGGGTATGCCACAATATCCCTCAGTTGCCACCTGCCTGACCTTAAATTGAGGTCGATGTTGGGGGCTTATAAGGCTGCTTCACCTCCAACAGCCCATTTATGACTAGTCCTCCGCCACCACAGCAGATTCACTCTTATGATTACTCACTTGGGGGAGGGTGGCTCCTATGATAGGCCTCTCAGCTCAGCCTGAACTTTGTTCCAGAACTCTTTCAGGCTACACCAAAGAAGCAAAAGAAACAACAAAGGGGTCCCTATTTTGAAGACATTAGAATTGTCACAACAATATCACCTTTAAGTGAACACCTGAACCCTTAGACATTTAAAACCACAACATTTATGGATACATGGAAGGCTTAAAAACACGTAGCTATAGTGAAGATCAATTTAACAAAATAATTAATGGTACCACTAAAAATATTACCACTATCCAAATAAACAACAGTGATGAGGAAGAGTGGCGGAATTTGTGGAATGCTAAAAAAAAAGATAGCAAGAACAGAACTACACTCGGATTTCCTTATAGATTATTGTAAAAAAGGAATAATCCCTAAAGGACTCCAAGTTACAAATGAACCTGGGATTTTCATTAATAATAAGAAATTTATAGAGAATTGGACATTTGTGGCTAACCGATGCAGCCGTGATTGGATGCTCTTGATAATAGAAACTGCCTCAGACATCCTAATAATTGACCGACAAGAAATAAAAGACATGGAACAAAAATTAGAAGAAAGTACTGCTCTAGATGATGCCAAAAAAAAGTTAGAGGACATTCAAAATGACGTAAATGGATATAGACACTACCTCATAAACAAAAAGAGCAACAAATTGAGGAAAGATATTGCCAAATACAATGTAGAGCATGTCTATCCATATCTTCAAAAAGATTATTATGAACGTCCGAGAGAGAACTATCAAAATTATAGACCAAGGCAACATCAACGAAAAAAATTCCAAAAAAAGAAGGTGAGGTTTTTTGATACCTCATATACTAGTTCTGATTCAGAACCAGAAATTTCTGGTGAGCAACATAACCAAAAAGATAAGGACAGCATGCAAGGCCAAAACAGAGATTCTCTCTCTTTTTTAGAACAACGACAACCATTCGGACAACAGAGAGGGAGGACCAGGGGGAGAGGCAGATATACCCCTCAACCTCAGTTCAATCGCAGGCCCTGTACGAGGAGCCAGAGAAAGGATCTCTAAATAAAGCACCAATAATAAATCTCTCAGATACTGTCCTAACTGACATAGAAAGTAGACTTTTAGAAAAAGGATTAGGCTTTGCCATAGTTTCCCAAATCCATAGATTCAGTTTAGAAAGGGACATACAGACTTTCTTTCGAAAAGTGAGATTACAATCCTTTTTTGAGGATAAGGAGACCGTAGATGTAACAAACAAATCAGGTCTAAAACCTAAATCCACATGGACTCCCCAAATAGGACAGGTTAATAAAGATATTGAAGCTTTTGAGAAGATTGTTGAAAAAAACATATCAGACCTGTTAGATCAGAAGCATTGGTTGACATATAATTTAAATTGGAAAGAAAAAGAAGCACTAAACAAACTACAGAACTGTCATACTCTTACCATCAAACCCGCAGATAAAGGCGGTAGCATCGTCGTAATGTCTACAGATCAATATAATGAGAAAATGCACTCTCTTTTAGCTAACAAGGTACACTATCAAAAAGTGAATAGAAATGATTGGGTACAACTGAAAGATACTGTAAAAAGGATGTTAGACCTAGCCAAGGAAGATGAGGTTATATGTACAAATGAGTATACATTTTTATATAATGAAAATCCAACTGTGCCCGCACTATATGGGTTACCCAAAGTGCACAAAGACTTGAAAAATCCCCCAATGAGGCCCATAGTTTCCAGTATTGGGTCACTCACTGAAACCTTAAGCAAATATGCAGATATTTTTTTACAACCTTATGTCACTGCTCAAAAGGCTTATATAAAAGATACGGCAGCTATTATACAAAAAGTGGAGGGTTTGCCATTTGATAGGAATACCCAATTGTTAGTGACCCTCGATATCGAGGCACTTTACACGAACATCCCACAGGATAATACAATATCTATGACAAAATCCTTGTTTGACACAGGAGAGAGAGATCTTAATTCACATGAAGTTTTTATCATTGACTGTGTATCCATAGTTTTAAAAAATAATATTTTTATGTTTAATAAAGAATTTTTTCAACAGATAGAGGGCACCAGCATGGGGGCTATCTGTGCTCCAAGCTTGGCCTGCCTTTATGTAGCCAGGTTTGAGGACAAGCATATTTTTAATCCCATGGCACCATTCTTTGAAAACATCTCACACTGGTCCCGTTACATCAACGATGTTTTTTTTATTTGGACCGGACCAGTTGAGTTACTAAATGAATTCATATCGTGGTTAAACCTTGGAGATACTAACCTGAGATTCACTTCCAACTATAACCAAGATTATTGCGAATTTTTAGACATATTGATTAAACAAAATGAAGGCCTACTAGAAGTAGAACTCTTTACCAAAAAAACAGATCGCAACACCATGTTACATTACACGAGCCACCATCCTCCTTGCCAACGTGACAATATTCCATTTGGACAATTTCTCAGACTTAAACGTAATTGTACGCAAACCAAAGATTTTGACAAACACTCTAAAATACTGACTGAGAAATTTATAGAGAGAGGGTACCCTAAACGCATGGTGAAAAATGCATATAAGAGGGCAAAATATTTTAACTGAGATAACTTGCTCCAGAATAAAAGCAAAGAGAAACAAAAAGAAAAATCATTAATTTTTGGCACGAATTACAGTTCGATCAGCAATAAAATTAAAAATATCATTACCAGAAACTGGCACCTGGTAACCAATAAAAATAATGAAAAACTCCCTAAACCCATGGTTGCCTTTAGACGGAATCAAACAATTAGGAACAAATAAGTACATACATATAGAGAAACAGCAAAAAATACACAAACCAGCATTAATAAAGCTCATTTACCCACAGGGACGTTCCCGTGTGGCAACTGCTCTAATTGCACCCAAGTCATCAAAGGAGAATTTGTTGAACATAACAGTATAAAGCATAAACTAAAATCATTCATTAATTGTAAGTCAAAGAATATTATATATTTTATAAAATGTCCCTGTAATCTAGCATATATAGGTGAGACCTCCCGAGAAATACGGACACGGATAAATGAACACAAATCTGCTATCCGAACCAAAAAGAAAGGGGCCCCATTGAGAGATCACTGGCAAGTAGCTAACCACACAATAAATGATCTCACATGGTGTGGTCTGGAAACCATCCATATGAATGCCAGAGGCGGGGACGTAGATGTAAAAAGGAAGAAAAGAGAACAATATTACATGTCCCTCTTCAATTCTGTTAAGAAAGGTCTGAATTCAAAAGAAGATTGGGAACGTATTCTATGAAAGAGGTTCTTTCTTTCACTATAGACAGATTCTGTATACATTCCCTAACATTAAGCCCGATTATTTCAAATTAACACGATGTTACCTATTAGGTACATTATTTAAACGGAGTTAGAAAAGAGTATAAACAGCATCCCCGTTGTATGGATATGGCACATGGAGATCTATAGTAGCCGCCCGCTTTAATACCAATATGGTGGACGAGGCGTATTAAGCTGAAAATATGACCGTCGATAACTTTTGCCAACATAATATATCTTAAATGAGAAACCACCTGGTAAATCATTTATAAACATCAGCCCTAAAATTGATAACGTCAATAGTAAGCAGATTGATAAGGTTGGATTCATCTAACAGAATCTCGACTTTTTATTATAGTAAAAAACTACCAGAGTAGTTCTCTGACACATGGCGCACAGGAAATGACATCCATAACCTTCTCGCGGGAATACCCGGACTTCCCGGATATCCGCTTACGCTTATAAACGGCAAACAAGTTAGCGCTATGAGGAAAACATGGCGGCCGGCTAATAGCGGGTCGCGGGTGTTTGGAGTGGCGGTGCAATTGTAGGTAGCACAGGCGGTGATTTTTTTCGGAGCGTTTCTGCTCATTTTCTTTTCTTGTTGTCATGGGCATGGAGGCTGGAGATTAAGCCAGTACTGTCGGTGTCGGTGCTCACCGCGAGTGGCGTTTACCTCGGGTGTTTACCGGAGGCGGCGCCCCCTGCCGCGTCTTCATCCCGCTGGGAGGGGGAAACTGAACGGAGGCGTTGAGGCTTCGGCTTCGGCGTTAGAGGTCGGAGAGTGAGCCGGCTTTCACTGCGGCGGAGTCTCCTGCCGCGTCTTCTCCCCACAGGGAGGCAGAAACTAAATTGTGTTGCTGTTGTTGTGCTGTAGCTTTGGAGACTGAAGAGCGAGTCGGTGGAGTCAATGTTTACCGGGGAGAACGCGCAGCCACAGAATTACGAGGCGGTAAGGAGAGATAGCAGGCTACAGGGGCAGAGGTTCTTTTCAGTGATTGTAGCTGCCGTACAAGGACACAGAGGCAAAGTGGACGAGGTGCATGGCGGCAGAGGGTGCAGACAGCCCTCGATGTGAGGACAGATTGAATGTGCTGGTGGAAGCACTGGGAGCGGAGGAGCGTGGTCTGGGTTTAGTTGAGCCCTCGAAGGTAGCTGGGTGTTGGGGGAGAGCGGCACTTGAACATGGGAGGGGGCGCCGAGCAGCAGCAAGAGTAGGATATAAAGGGAGAGGTGGTTTTGGTAGAGGTATTGAATTAGGGACTGCCTTAGGTAAGTGTAATTCATTGACTAATAAACCTAATAATAATATCAGCAATGGGGGACCTTTAGATTTCAATGAGGAGCGTGGGGGTTTGCTAGAACATAAGCAAGCAGCAGACCTAGCGGGATTTGTGGTCTCTGGATATAATTTGAGGAGTGCGGCAAAAGTGACTGCAGTTCCGGAGACTGTTGGAGCACAAGGGGAGGATAAGACTTTTACCCCCAGCAAGGGAAAAAATAAAAACTCACGCGAGGTTAATTCCAAGAAAACGTTAAAGAAAAGAACAGTTAAATATAACAGCAAGAAAACCAATATTTTGGAGAAAAAAATCAAGACAACGCCCTCACTTAACTCTTTTTTTAAGGTTATCCCTAAGACTTTAATACTGAAGCCTAACTTGGTAGATTTGGACAAAGGGGCCAGTGCTCCACCACCACCGATAGAAACCACTGCTATAGATTGGTCTGGTGTTTTAAGCCCTAATCGATAACAGCTCCTCACGGCCGATATGGAGGGGGAAGACCCGGTGGATACGAGTAATGTGCCGGCAGTGCCAGGACTTGAGAAAATAAATGAGACGATCTTGTCAGATTCAAATTCGGGGGCAGTGAACGAGCTGATCTCCTCAGACCTGAATAGAGAGGAAAATTCTGATATGGCAATAATTGCCCTTTTGAAAAAACTGGATTTGGATATGGATAAAGGGTTTGAGGAGTCTAAGGCTATTCAGGAGAATATACGCGCTTCATGTACTAGCCTGGAGACTAAATTTGGTGAGCTGAGTTCACGTTTGGTAGTTTTGGAGGTTGAGGCAAATAAGCGCCGGGATTCTGTTGCAGACAACTATAGAGAGATTGAGGAGATCAAGTTCAGAGAAAGGGCTCAGGAAGAGCGAATGGAGAGACTTGAAAATATGCAGAGGCGTAACAACTTAAAGATATTGAAATTGCCGGAAGGAAAAGAAGGGGCTGACATTAAAAAATTCGTAGCCCGTTTGTTAAAATCTGAGCTGGAACTGGAAGAGGATGAAGAGATGATCTATGCAGATATACAGAGGGTCCACCGAGATCCTTTTAGATTAAATGTTAACCGCACCAAGCCAAGAAAAGTTTTGATACATTTTCTGACATTTAGTTTAAAAGAAAAAATTCTGTCAGTTGCCTTGAAGAAAAAGAATGTCTTGGTTGACGGGGTAAAAATCGAGGTGAGGTCTGATCTGTCACCCGTTACAGCTAACAGGCAGTGGGAGCTAGGCAAGCGCATAGAACCACTCAGGGCTTTGGGGGCTACAGTTCAATTAAAATTCCCAGCCTTTTAAAAGTAATGTGGCGGAACAAGATGCACAATTTCCGGGTAGTAGAGGAGGTTGATGCATTTATTGAACAATGTCAAGATATGACCCGGCAAGCTGCCGTATAAGATACATTTTTGACACAAGGTTTACTATTAAGCCTGTGCTCTTCAGTACCAAATTATTATATAAAGTATGATGCACCGCCACGGTAAAGCACTCACATGGCCTTGGCCAAAGGGAGGATGGTAGGGTTTTCCACGGGAGAGGTGGGTGGGAGTAGTTGGGGGGTAGGGTTGTTAGGAGGGGGGGGGGAAAGGGGGAAAAAAGTCAGAAGAAGCTTAGCGACCACCAAAATGTGTGTTATGTTTTTTAGACATCAATATGAGTGGGGCTAGTACAGGTCATTTAAAATTTTTGTCATGGAATGTTAACGGATTACGTACAAAATCTAGGAGACGAGTAATATTAAAATACTTAGAAGATTCAAAGGCCCATATCATAATTTTGCAAGAGACGCATTTGACCGCAACAGAGTGTAAGGAGGTCGTGCAGGGTCAAAGGTGGGTTGCACATGGGTTTTGCACTCCGCAGACTATAGTTACAAAGGGTGTTGCTGTCTTGGTTAGACATGGGGTTCATTTTTGTTTAGAATTTTTTTTAGCAGACCCAAAAGGTAGATGGCTCATTTTAAGTGCAAGAATTGACTCTGAGTTACTAACCATAGTTGGGTACTATGGCCCAAATCTTGATGAAGTAGATTCTCTGGACACTTTGGCAAGAGAATTGCTAGGATCTGCTGGCAAAATTATAATGGCCGGGGATTTCAATGCAGTTCTGGATTATAAATTAGACAGATCTGTTAACTCATGTGGGCTTATGAATCCCAAAATGTCCAATAGAATAAGGTTGCTGATGACTCAGTTCGGGTTGTGTGATATTTGGAGGTTTATTTACGGACAACAGTTAGGATTTACATATTATAATAAGAAATATAAGCATAAATCTCAGATCGATTATGTGTTGTTGGATTTAAGATTAAAAGACTCAGTTACAGCAGTGGGGCATGTAGGCGTTCATATCTCTGATCACTCGGCCATTACACTTAATATTAAAATTAAAGCATCTGAAGCAGAAACAACTTGGAGGCTTGATCGCACAGTACTTTTAGATCAAGAGTGTTTGCAAATTATTAGTTCGGAGTTAGAGGTTTTTTTGGATGCAAATTTAGGCACTGCAAAGATAGAGACAGTATAGGAGACCTGTAAAGCCTTTTTGAGGGGCATACTGGGGGCTCAGGGAGCAAAAAAACGAAGAACCTACTTTAATAAAATTACTGATTTGGAGAAGAAAATTTGAGAATTAGAGGTTAGCATCAATTCCTGTGAAGGTATAAGGGAAGAGCAGATGCTGAAAGATCTAGAGATGTTAAAACTGGATCTAATAGCATTTATTAACAACAGAATCAGAGAGAAATGGGAAGCTAGTCAGTTGGCCCATTTTAGTTATAGTGAAGGTTGCGGAAAGCTACTGGCTTGGAAGGCCAAGAAAGATTCTGTACGTAATTTTATTAAGGAATTGAAGTTGCCAGGTATGAGTGAGCTTATTACTGAGAGCAAGGGCATTGCGGATGCATTCTTTAAGTACTTTTCAAATGTGTATAAGGACGATTTGAATCCTGGTACTCTGGAAATAGCGAAATGGTTGAGGCTGGTGGATCCGCTTCCAACTGAGTTAAAACAGGTATTGAACGGAGAGATACTCTCAACTGAGGTAGAAAAGGCTATAAGATCAGCTAAGAGAGGGAAGGCTCCTGGGCCAGATGGTTTACCAGTTGAGGTTTATAAAGTATTTATGGAAAGCATTGTGCCTTTATTGGTTCAATTATTTAATGATATTTTTCGAGGAAAGGCGGGCCTGCCGGACTCGTGGAATGAGGCAACTATTGTTTTAATTGCAAAAACTGGGAAACCATCAAGTGATCCTAATTCGTATAGGCCTATCTCGCTGTTAAATTGCGATTATAAAGTATTTGCAAAGATAATGGCGGATAGGCTTAGTTTGGTTATTCCTAAACTAGTGCAGGAAGATCAGAAAGGCTTTATTAAAGGTAGGTTCCTCAAGGAACTAACTTTTTCTCTAATAGGTACAATAGACCTGGCCTCGACATATAAACTCCCACTAGCAGTAATAGCACTGGACGCTGCTAAGGCATTTGACCGAGTAAACTGGGTTTTTTTAAAGGCACTTTTGACTCATTTAGACCTGGGTTCATATATTACTAATACACTTCTATCACTGTATAATTCTCCCACCTCTAGAGTACTGATTAATGGAATTCTAACTAAATCGATTAAAGTAATGCGGGGCACCAGACAGGGATGTCCCTTATCCCCTTTATTGTTTGACCTCTATATAGAGCCTTTGGCCTGTAGGATTAGGGGTTCTGATAAGATCCTCCCTTTATCAGTAGAAGCCTGGTCCAAGAAAATAGGTCTATACGCTGACGACATTATAATCTATACTTCCAATCTTCAGCAGACACTGGAAAATATATCAGTAATAACTAAAGAATTCGGAGCTGTTTCAGGGTATAAAATCAACGAAGATAAAACTGAAATTATGAGCTAGAATTTGGATCCTGGCCCTATAAAACGCAAATCAGAAATGAGATATTTGGGGGTTAGGATTACTCAGAACTTGGATGACCTAGCAAAAACTAATTTTGTAAGAATCAAAAGAGAAATTGGAGGAATGCTTAGAGGATGGAGTCATTTGTCTCTTAATCTATATGGCCGCACAAACTTGATAAAAATGATGGTTCTTCCAAAACTAACCTTTTTATTTGAGACAATCCCTCTTGCATTTAAGGGAGAATGGTTTAAGAAGCTTCAGAGTGAGGTCAGTACATTTATATGGGCTGCAAAAGGATCTCGTCTCTCATGGACTAAGATAAGGCGAAAACTGCTTAAAGGGGGTTGTCAGCCCCGGATTTTCAGTTATACTGTTGGGCTTTTCAGTTAAAAAAATTTAGAATTCTTTTGAACACTCCACCGACCTCGGGTATTGGTGTATTGTTGGCAGCAATGCTAAAAAGCTGCCAACATAAGGAATCTGGTTTTTTATATAAATTTGCGGATCCAAAGTATTTAAAAAAAGTGCGCCTTAAGCTATTGCGGGAAGCAGCAGAACTTTGGTACTGGATTAGGAGGTTACTAAAAATCCCATATTATGGATATTATACTTCTATTTGGGACAGCCCAGGATCTCCTGCATGGACTAAAGATGCTCTGGCTATTCCTTTAAGATCAGCAGGGGTAGAAATATGGGGGCATCTTTTTCCGGATGGAAAGCTGGTTGGGTGGAGTCAGGGAGCGGCTATTTGGGGACAGGCTATATCGAAATTCAAATATTTGCAAATACATAGTTGGGCCGGTAAAGCTGAAATCATCGTGGGACTTCAGAATGAATTAGAAGAGAAGATTTACTCAAGTCAAGTGTACAAAAAGAAATTAGGACTTTGGTACTGGTTAATGTTGGAGACGGCGGACGGCCAGTTCTCACTGCCAGAAACTCTGTGGAGGGATTGCTTGCCGGACATCGCATCTGACATTCAATGGCAAGTAACTATGGCTATCTTGTATAAAGTTGTCAAACCCGCAAATTTAAGGCGAAACCATCTTTTTACACTCCACAGAGCATACTGGTCTCCACATAGACTTTCAAAGTTCAAGTCTGGAGGGTTGGTGGAATGCCCAAAGTGTAGAAGTCCCAACGAGAAGGATATACACATGTTCGTGGAGTGTCCAAATATTAAAGTCTTTTGGGAGGAAGTAAGTAGATGCTTATCCCAAGCTATCGACCATACTATTAAGGTAAGCCCTGAACTTATTATAACTGGAAGGCTGAATTTGCAGATAAGAAGCATGGATGATAAAGTTAAACTTGTATTTTACGGGATACTTTTGGGTCGTAGAGAGATATGTAAACTGTGGGTGTCCCCGTTATCTCCAGGGATTTCAGACTGGTTGCGAGCGATGAGATCTACAGCTAAAATGGATACTTTGGGTCCGACAAAAGATAAATGTAAATTTTGGACACTATTTTTGGCACATTTTGGGTGAAGAGTGATCTGTCTTTCCTTTTTAGGGTAGGGGATAGGTGGATTTGTAAATAATTCAGTCCAATGATTAAGGTCTTGGCCTATCTCGCCGGTGGTGTTTTCAACGTGACGGTGGAGTTCGCCTATTCACCATTCTCTTACAAAGGGTGGCATATGTAGAGAGGTGGTCATTGAGTGGCACTACTAGTGTGGTTGTTAACGGTCTCGGTATATGAGATAAAAAAAACCATGGGTGGTATCGTTTGGTTAGAAATGGGTGGCGTAAAGGCTAATGAGGACAATAAAAAAAAAAAAAAAAAAACAAGTTAGCGCTATGATTATTCTGGTTTTAAGAGTCAAGAGAGGAGCAGGGAGGCCGCAACACATTGACCGGGTAAGCGCTACGATCCCGTTTCCCTTGTTACTCTCCCTTTGTTATTTATTCGTAATAACAGCTAGTCCGCTTCCGACTGAGAGTGATCGGTTGGTAACGACAGCGGGCATGTTCCTTCACAGTATACAGATTATTGAGTACTATACTGTTGAAGAGAGCTTTTACAAAGGCTTTATGGAAAAGGGCATTTACAAGCAAGGCCCGTGATACAACATAGAGAATTCAGGTATAAGGGAAAACGTTGTAGATACAATGTCTTTTCTATAACCGTGTAATTTAAAGTCTAGAGGGGTACCTTAAGAAAGTAGTCTTCTTGCCCCATATATTTTAATTAGATTCGGCACACAGACTATAAATACCGTTTTATTGGTGATCTAGATAAAACAGAACTGGCTTACGAACAGGTTATTCCCTGTTCAATAATACTAACTGAACTGTACTGTACAGTAAACAATTCTAAAGTAAACAATCCTTTAGCTTCCCGAACAAACTACATAATCAATATTCTGTATCAAGACGAAAAACCCCATTGAGGTGAACCTGTATCGGTGATAGTTTCTTATCACATATTACAGATTCGGAGAATTAAATACTGCGCATCCCAAAGAGACGGATGAGACCGATGGCAACAATTTATAACGCTACTATCATCAGCATCCTGTCATTTTCGGCTGTGTTTTCCCAAATTTAAGGGTGAGTGTGATTAAATTATCCCTCTATGTTCAGTGATTTATCCTATGGACAGTTGTAACAATACAGTAAATATCTCCCCTTTCTTTGATGTAGAAGGCCCAACCCAGGATATAGAAACGGTGGCTCCCTCTTCTCTAAAACATAAATTGATGATATCTAAGCTATATAATTAATGCCTTTCCATATCCTTGCTAAACCATGAATTATGAGAACTAAGATACTTCATCATGTGACTTTCTACCCCCCAGAATCTCACCTTGTACTAAAATTGAATCCAATGTGACGCTATCTTCATGACGTATGGTATTCATTTCAAGATCACCTCTAATTGAACACAGAGGATGATACCTTTCTCTCATAAACTTTGAGGTACGCAATACATTATATTGCTGTTTACTAGGGAGCACAAGCCCCAAGTATCTCTATGTAAATCTCTTTTGAGAATATCCCTCTCTGTGACATTTGAGCCCTACTAAACCACATGTTTTTTGATCTAAATAAATAAAGGGCCTGAAATGTACTGTCATAACTGTAGATAAATATCGAATGGTGTAATGTATGCATTTGACCAACAATGTTTTAAAAAAAACTAAAAAGGAAACTATTGTATGACTCTAATTGTATGTTTTCTTTTGACCAGAGATTTTTGTCCTGATGAAGGTGCAATAACAAAAAAACGAAACGCTGCGTCGACAACCTTTTACTTGTTTTTAATATGCTCTTCATGTGATTTTTTTAAAAAGCTGTTTTGAAATTGGCACTGTAATTATATCTGACTGTATTATTTGTATATTGAATAAATTGTACAATTTTTTTATAAACAATCATTCTTGGAATTTGTGTTTTATATATGCTATTCATTTGATGGTATCCATAAATGTTGTGGTTTTAAATGTCTAAGGGTTCAGGTGTTCACTTAAAGGTGATATTGTTGTGACAATTCTAATGTCTTCAAAATAGGGACCCCTTTGTTGTTTCTTTTGATTTTTTTCTCCTTGTCCCGTATTGGATCTATAAGGAGACCTCCCTTATTCCTTTGTATTACACCAAAGAAGCCCCAGATCCTCAGCCACATCTCAGCGGGGTGGGCTACAGGTCCTCTCCACCGTGTTTTGTACGCCATCATTGGTCCACAGTTTCCCACTCTACTAGATCTGCAACAACTGTGCAGTGGTGGGTTCACAGACATGGAGCCGCAATGGCCATTGCAAGAGGCAGCTCCTCCTCTACAAAGAACTCAGGTCACCACACATGTGATAACCCAATTGTCAACTTTTTCTTCAGCCTTCACTTGGTATCTGCATGGCATCACCTACCTTGATGACCCTCATTAAGCACAGTATTGATACCCTCCACTAGTGTGAATGCTTTTATCTGGCTTATTTGGCAACCATTTGCCAAGGCAAACGGTTGCAGTCAACGGTGCTGTGGGCCAGGCGTCATGCTACAACAAATCTGCCATGTTGTATGGCCACTATAGTGTATTCTTATTTATGGTCTAATAATTTGGATATGTCCTTTTGGGATACGTTCTCTTCCAAAATGTTAATGAATTCATGAGATAGATTTAGTGTAGGGGTGCTAGTAATCAGTTATGGACCCTTTGTAGTTAGGAACTCATAGGCGAAATGTTTTTTCTTAGTGCCATGCAAATGCAGTTTAAAAGAGTTCTTTTATGAAGAGCACAGATTGACTCATGGTGAATTTTAGTTCTGATTTTAGAGAATATTGATTTTATTCTCCAGTCCTCCAGTCTTTTATTCTTAGTCCCATATGACTAAAGAAATATATATATATATATATATATATATATATATATATATATATATATATATATATATATATATATATATATATATATATATATATATATATATATATATATATATATATATTCACAGAAAAAACCATAGGTTTCAGAGACGTTATAGTTGGAAATTAGCATTTAAAAAAGCTTTGAAATTCACTGAAAAAATCCTAGGTTTCAGAGACGTTATAATATGTGACATCATCAGCAGTGCATTGCAGGCGCGCGAGTTATAGTTAGCAGAACTAACTATAACAGAGGAATTTCTATGGTTTTGTACGAGTGAAGTGTCCAGCTAACTATAACACCCCTGAAACCTATGTTTTTTTCTGTGAATTTCTAAGGTTTTTTAAATGCTAATTTCTAACTATAAAGTCGCTGAAACCTATGATTTTTCATAGAATTTCAAAGCTCTTTCAAATGCTGATTTCTAACTATAACGTCTCTGAAACCTATGTTTTTTTCAGTGAATATATGTACACATATATATATGCAACAATGTTCCTGCTCACCACTCCACGGTGAGAACAGCCAGGTAAGGACCTCTTCCAAATGACTCTTAAACGATCACAGCATCAAAAAGGCAAAGAAAGGCAGCAAGTCTTTTTCAAGTGAAAAGGCAGGATATTTATTCCACACAACAAAAAGTGAAGGACATAATGTCATCCATGACGCGTTTCGCTCCGTGAAGGAGCTTGTTCACATACGGCGCCCCGAATTGTAACCATATATATATTCACTGAAAAAACCATAGGTTTCACACCAGTTATAGTTAGGTGGAAATTTTACTCGCATAAAACCATTGAAATTTCCATGTTATAGTTAGTTGGACTCACTATAACTTGCGCGTGCAATGCACTGCTGATGACGTCACATATTACATCACTCATGACATGGTCAGTGACATCACTCATGACATCACTGATGACATCTCAAATGACATCACTGATGACAACATCCTTGTGACAAAGTGGCAGACCACCTATCAGCATAAAATAACCTTTGACACACACATTCAAAAATAGAAACTAACATTTTCTTAAAAAAGGAGAAACCAATACCAATTACAACAACTTATTAGGTAATTCCAACATCTACATACACATCCACTCATTCAGCAACAGTTCTATATAGTCACTCATGCATGTACTTACTCATCATATTTACTCATACACCTATACATCCTGTTACACACTAATACTCATCCATATAGTTACTCACACACAAATTCACACATGCAAATAAACTATCAAAAAAACATTTACTTGGGGGCGTGGCTACGCAAGCGGAGATGGCGGTCGCAGCTTGCTAGAGCTCCCGCCAGCCCGCCATTAATCCGACTACTTATCCTGGTCCCTGACCCCGAAAACCCACAACCAAAGCGGGGCGATTGTGGCCAGGAGTGCCGGGGACCCTCCGGTGTGCTCAGCGGTGGTCCCGCGCTCCGGAACCGGACTGGGCTGCGAGGCGAGAGGTGCGGCCTGGAGGGCTGAGGAGCAGCCGGGGCCTCGATTTTGGAGCTCCCTGGCCGGGGAGCCATGCAGTGAGTCGCCTGGCCTAGTGGCGGCCGCGACGTTCAGCAATCCGGGGCACCGAAGACGCGAAAGGATTCCTCTTCCAGGGCCCAGCTGCATCAAGAGGAGACACAGGGGCAGCAGACGACCGGAGGCAGCCGAGACGGCCTGGCGGCCCAGGCGCAGCCGGGACCTCGATTTTCGCGGCCCCGCGTCTACCAGGGGCCTACGAACTCGGAGGGGGTCGGACGCCTTGATGATCCCGCCCGGCTATGGGTGGCCCGGGACACAGATGACCGGCGGGGCGACTGGCGGCAACAGTGAGTAGTGGCCCTCCCCATAACCCCCCCGGACCAGAGGAGACACCGGCGCTGTGGCGCAGGTTACACTTGGACTATCCACCTTTCAAGGGGAGGGTTGCTGGTCGTGGGAGACCCTGCTCGTTGGCGGTCATTGAGGCCTGCCCCGCTCTAAACTTGACATTGGGCCATACCAGAGCGAACCCTCCAGGACCCACCCGGGGGCCAGCGACAGGACATTGCTTCCCCCCCCCCCCCCCCTCCCATTGTATTGGATAGACTTCGACGGGGGCGGTCGGAGTCCCACACATTCAGCTTCATCTTGGGGCCCTTATAACCTCGGCAGTCATGACCAGAGGAGGCGGTGGCCCCACCAAGCAAGTGACAATCGATAAATTTACGGGGCCCGGTGGGGGCCCTGGACCGTCGGGGGGTGCTCCACCTGGAGGGGGGCCGGACAATGCAGCCCTTATGGCGGCCATCACCCAGTCAAGGGACATGCTAGACGCCAAGATAGGGGCAGTTGGCGCGGATGTGACCCTGTTGCGCCAGGACCTGAGAAATGCCGTGGCGCGAATCACCGAGACCGAATCCAGGGTGTCGGTGGTAGAAGAAGACGTGAATACCCTTAAAAAGAAAATGGCGGCGATGGAATCTGCGCAACGAAACACAGCGCTCCGGGTGGAAGATGCCGAAGGGCGGGCACGCCGCAATAACCTCCGCTTTATTGGCTTTCCGGAGCGCTGTGACAAAGGCAACATGGAACAATTCCTCACACAGTGGCTGGAGTCCTGGATGCCCCCAGGGACGCTATCTGCTTGCTTCATTATTGAAAGAGCGCACCGCGCCTTGACGCAAAGGCCACCTGAGGGCGAGCGGCCTAGGGCGGTAATCGCTAGACTGCTGAATTATCACGACAGGGACGCCATACTGAGGGAAGCTAGAACCAAGGAAGCCCTCCTTTATGAAAACAGTAAAATCGTGATTTTCCCTGATTATACTAAACTTGTGCAACAGCAGCGTCGTTCTTTCTTGGCCGCCAAGGCAAAGTTGAGAGGCCTTAAGCTCCAATATTCCCTGTTGTACCCGGCGCGCCTGAGGGTGATCTTCCAATCACAGACACTGTTCTTTGATACACCGGAGGACCTTTTCAAATGGACAGATGAAACGGTGCGGCTCAGACCGAATTCTCAACCAGGGCTCAATCCAGGCTCTCCTGAGGGATCACCACGGGCGCAGAGACATCGGACGACGAAGAATGGTCGGAACAAACGTTCCAACTCGCGCAGGCGCGCGGCCTCGGTCGATGGCACACAGAACAGTGGTAGAACCGAGGATTCGGAACAATCTGGGACAGATCACTGAGGGCTCCGGGGCCTCGGCTCCCCTATTCTACTGTTAATGCTGTGAATTCTGGTTGGGCTCACCGGGTCGCCTGAGACCCATTGGTTACCTGGCTATGTTGCTGCCCTGGGACAGTACTGCCTCTGTCTTCTGATCGTGGATAGAGTTGTGGGGTGGGGGTTCGGGGACTACGTGATAGGGGCTACCACTCTCCCGTTAGAGAGAGGGACACTGAGGGAGGGGGGGTGACTTTACTGTTCCTTTTGGGGATGTTGGGATCCATTGGTATGGGTGGGCCCGGGCCCTATGTTTTGGTCTCGAGACCACCCATGCCGCGACAGGTACTTCATAGTTCATTGAGGTATAGGGCGGGGGGAGGCGGGATGTGGGCGGTCGGGGATGTGGCCGCTGAGTTGGGGATGGGGACTGTTTGGGGCTGTGGGACTGAGGGGTTGGTGGGTTTCTTTTTTGGGGTAGACAGTAGTATGCATGTGTGTGTCGCAATAATGTTCCATGTGGTGTGCGGTGGGTGGCGCGGGGATGGAGGGCTCGTATGGTGGATCTTAATGGACCATGGCTGAATCGACTCATAGACGCCCTGAAGACTCTATGCGGGTGATTACATGGAATGTCAGGGGTTTATTAGACAAAATTAAACGCGGGGCTGTGTTACGCTGGGGGAAGAAAGAAGCTGCTGATGTGCTTTTGCTTCAAGAAACTCACATGATGGGCACGAAGACTCTGGGCCTGCAGAGGTTTGGTTATCAACAGGTTTTCCATGCGGGATTTTCTAGGGGGTCCAGGGGGGTGACCATATTGATTCACCGCAGGGTGGCGTACGTCCATGAGAAACAGTGGGTGGATCCGCAGGGTCGCTACCTGTTTGTTAAGGGCATGGTGGGCACGGAATCTGTGGTATTTGGCAGTGTTTACGCCCCCCCCCTACAGTGGGCCCTGGCCGAGAGGTTGTTTGCAGTGTGGGAGGACATCTCCGGATCGCTGGCAGTGATTGGGGGTGATTGGAATGACGTGATGGATATATGTGTGGATCGCCGAAGGCGCCTAGAGGAGACCGCGATCCCCCCCCCCTTCCCCTCCACCCACCAGATTGCATGCAATGAGTGAGGGGTTGGGCTGGGTAGATGCTTGGCGACATATGCACCCTGCAGCCCGAGAATATACTTATGTTTCAGCTGTACACGGCTCGTTCTCGAGGCTTGATTGTGTGTTTGTGCCTAGGGAATGTTTGTATAGGGTGAAGGGCGCTGACATCTTGCCGAGGGGCCTATCTGACCACTCCCCCGTCTCAGTTAGGGTGGAACTCCTCCGGAGACGACAGCCGTTTAGATGGAGGATGTCCTCGTGGCATCTCCTGCAACCAGCATATACTAAACACCTGCGAGAAACCATTGACCACTACTGGCGAGAAAACCTGGTAGAGGGTGCTGATGTAGGAGTGGTGTGGGAGGCTATGAAGCCTACCATACGGGGGGTGGATATCGCATGGTGCTCGGTGGCCCGTCAGAAGCATCGAGAACAGACTACCGAGGCGGCTGCGCGAGTGGCGACCCTGGAGCAGGAAAGCCGCGAGGGAGGTGATGAAGTCGGGATACGGCTGCTTCTGCAGGCACAGCAATCATACGCGTCCCTCTTGATGGATGAAGCCAGACAGGCATGGCTGGCCACCAGAAGTCGGGTGTACCAATGGGGGGACAAATCATGTTCAATGCTCCATAGACTGTGCCAACACAATTTCCAACCCCTCATGCTGCCAGGTCTCACGAATGGCGGTGGGGAGGTCCTGACCGACCCAAACGAATTGGCGGCGAGCTTCGCCACGTACTATACAGCCCAATACGCTCCACGCGACCAATTGTCTGAAGGCGACTTAGCTCGTTTTCTCGCAGAGTTGCCGCCTGTACCGGTTTCAGATGAGACCAAGACGGCCCTGGATGCACCCCTCACAGCCGAAGAGCTGGGAGACGCACTGGGGCAACTCAATACTGGTAAGGCCCCTGGCCCAAATGGCTACCCGTGCGAATTTCTCAAAAAATGTCATGTGCAGCTCAGATCTCATTATCGCCGGGTGCTTGAGGTGGCACGTGCACGGAGGGTATTGCCCCCGGACTGGCGCCATGCGGAAATAGTGGTCTTTTTGAAGCCGGGCAGACCCCCAGATAGCCATGACTCGTATAGACCCATCTCATTAATTAATGTTGAAGCCAAGATTTTGGCCAAGGCCCTGGCGAACCGTCTGGCTCCACATATCTCGGACTTGGTCCATTTGGACCAAGCAGGTTTTATGCCTCACAGGGCAACGCGACATAATATCCGACGCGCACAGGCGGCGATCGACGCTGTTGGGGTCTTGGGGGACCAGGCGGCGTTGTTGCTGGCCGACATCAACAAGGCCTTCGACTCTGTTAGCTGGTCGTACCTATTTGCATTACTGCGCTGTCTTAACCTGGGCCCAGTTTTCCTGTCATACATCAAACTCCTTTATACAGACACACAGCCTCGGTGCGGGTCGCCGGGGCAGTATCGGAGATGTTCCCCATCGGCCATGGGACCAGACAGGGATGCCCTCTTTCCCCCTATTTATTTGCATTGGCCATGGAACCTCTAGCTGCCAGAGTGCGCCAAGATGCGCTGATACGGGGCTTTCAGTGGAATGCCACCCTGTCGGATAGGATTGCGTTATACGCGGACGATGTCCTCTTCTTCCTTACCGACTTGCAGCACTCGGGCCCGCGTGTCCTAGAGGTTATGCAACTGTTTGGGGAGGCTTCAGGCTTATATCTGAACCTACATAAATCCACGCTGTGGGTACTGGGAGGAGGCACGGTGACGGATCCCTGGGCTTCGGGGTTGCGAGTGGCTACGACCGGTCTGAAGTACCTTGGAGTGTTTCTTTCGGACTCGGCGGACACTGCCTGGGAATGTAATCTAATGCCCGTCTGGGAGCGGGTACAGACGGATGTCAAGACTTGGTCTCGGATGCCCCTGTCAATCTTTGGCCGATCCGCTATTTTCAAGATGGTGGCGCTACCGCGCCTCCTATACCAACTGCAGAATCATCCGTATCCTATCCCGCCTCAATGGTTTAAGCAGGTCAACTCAGTGTTGGGCCGCTTTCTTTGGGCTGGGGGTGCCGCCAGAGTGGCGCTGCGTACGTGTTTTTTGTCCACCTACTGTGGGGGCTTGGCCACATCAGATTTACAGTCGTATTATCAAGCCGCGCATCTTCTCATTCTGAATGAATGGTGGTATGGTGACGGTGGGGATCCAGCCTATGCCCTGGAACGTGCTTTGATGGGCGATAACTCGCTCCACACCATCCTCTACTCACCCCGACTGCGTCGCTCGCTGCCGAGGGTTACTCGACTTGTCTTTGCAGTGTGGCGACAGGCCTTGCGTCGCATGGGCTGGTGGGGCAGACTGACCGCGGAAACACCCTTGTGGCGTAACGGCATGCTGCCCGAACTGTCCAAGCTATCAGGCTTCGATGGCTGGGACGCGATCGGTATCTCGCAGCTGGGCCATGTGATGTCCGGAGCGACGCTCAAGTCTTTCCAGGCCCTTAGTACCGAATTCGATATGCCCCAATCTCAATTTTATCGATATCTACAATTCCTGCATGCACTGATGCCCAGTCTTGCCAACCTTGACTCACTCCCGGAATTTAGCCCAATTGAAGCGAAGGTCTTTATGGGTGACCTTGGGGATAAAAAAGTTTCACGCATCTACCAGACAATGGTCACCCATTGCTCCTCCACCCTTCTTCCACTGAAGACGGCCTGGGAGGCTGATATCGGTCAGCTGGATGAAGATGATTGGCGAGAGGCCTTGGAATCCCCGAGGGGAGCGGCTATTGCAATACGGTTTCGACTCATTCAATTTAAAATTCTTCATAGAGCCTACTATACACGTGAGCGCCTGTGGAAGGCAGGTCTGATTGAGTCCCCGGAGTGTCTGCGATGTGGGGTGGAGATGGGTACGTTGCTCCACACAGTATGGTCGTGCCCCAGACTGGTTGGCTTCTGGAGGGGTGTATGGGACTGCTTGTCGGAGGTGCTGGGCTGGACCCTCCCCCGTACTCATCGTCTGGGCCTACTGCACATCCTGGAGGGGGTTGGTGGCAATGTCTACAAGAGACACCTGCTCCTTCTGGGGCTAGTGGTAGCCAAAAGAGACCTAGCCCGAGCATGGAAAGATGTGAGGCACCCCCCCCTGAGTGCATGGAAGGCTGGCATGGACTTCTGCATGGGTCTGGAGAGACCGATCTTTGCAGCACGGGGATGCCCCCGTAAGCACTTTAAGGTATGGAGGAGGTGGGCGGACTACAGGGGCTTGACACTGGACCCCCCAGCGGAACAGGAGGAAGACCTTTAGCCCCATGTGGCCCGGTGACCCCGTTTCCCACACACACAATTGCCACATCAGGACTTTGCATCTGCACAGTACGTACACACATGCATGGGGTTAGGGTGGGTTCCAGGGAGGGTACTGGGAGTTGGGTGGGTAAGTAACCGAAAAGATAAAGAAGGGGAAAATGTTTCTTTGTATCCTTGAGTTACATTGGTTCCTCGACTGGACACTCAGTCCTATTTCATGATTGTATCGGTATGTTGGTGGTACCATCCTGACTGTGGGGTACCACTCTATTTCATATGCTCATCTTTATCAATAAAATTGTTGTGAAAAAAAAAAACCATTTACTTGATTATACTGCTATATACACACCACTACACATACTTCTACAGAAGCGGAAACATATTTACTCTCTTAAACAATCAATTATAAAAACACATACTCACTAACCCACCCATACACACAATCATCCACCCATACAGTCTTGCACACATGCTGTCTTCAAAATACATACAAATAGTGAGTCACTCATTCATGCATCTGTGCTCTAAGTAATATCCCCCACCAAACCATACAGACACTGATACTGATACTCAAAAAAACAACTAATAACCCATATACACACTCATGGAGCTACTCACCAACCCATGCAGCCACTTATACACAAAGTGAGACACAGATACAGATACAGATATTTAAATATTTAAACATTACTCGCTAATATATGTATTCACTAAGATACATTTAATAAGTCAGTTAACCAATCAATTTTACACAAAAAAACATCCATTTAGACATTTATTTACCCATTTATTCTTCCATCAACCTTTAGATATACATATATAAAAAATATTTATTTTTCAGAAAGATACACATTCACTGGATGATGTCATCAGTAATGTCATTTGAGATGTCATCAGTGATGTCATGAGTGATGTCACTGACCATGTCATGAGTGATGTAATATGTGACGTCATCAGCAGTGCATTGCACGCGCAAGTTATAGTGAGTCCAACTAACTATAACGTGGGAATTTCAATGGTTTTATGCGAGTAAAATTTCCACCTAACTAAAACTGGTGTGAAACCTATGGTTTTTTCAGTGAATTTAATAGGTTTTTTAAATGCTAATTCCTAACTATAACTGGTGTGAAACCTATGGTTTTTTCAGTGAATATATATATATATATATATATATATATTCCACAAAGTTTCAGAAAAACCCCCCATGGATGAATAAAATCATGAAGGAAACTTAACTGCTGCGCTGTGCTGGAATTGTTTTTGAGTGCGACTCCATGTTTTCTGCCTCGAGGGGGAGAAACTTTGTGGAATAGAGAGCAGTTGGGCTCAACTGCAGGAGCGACGCGACCACACTTGCAGCGCCGATCTGGGAAAGGAGGGAGCCATGAGGAGGTGATATATATATATATATATATATATATATATATATATATATATATATATATATATTACCTACTGGCGGTCGCCAGTAGGTATATATAGTTAGGATTTTTTCTCTATGGGATTTTTGAAAATTCTATGTCTGTTTGTGGAGGGAATTGGCTGAAATTTTCAGGAAAATGGCACATTTTGTTTCTGAGCAGCCCTTGAAAATTTGGGGGGGGTTCGTCAAGGGGGGCCGAGAAAAAAGGGGGGTCCCAAAACGTGTTTTTAACATTGAGTTTTCCATAGGGCGGTTGGCCTCACTTTTAGCCCGAACGGCTGAATGGATTTGCACGAAACTTGGCAAAATTGTAGGGACTGGTAGCCCGATGTGCCTTTGCTAGGTCTCAATATATGTGCTCCAGTGGATTTTGAGAAATTAACGTTCAAAAAAAGATATATATCTGTAACAGCGGACCGGGCAGCGCTCCGGTTCGCGGACTTTTCGCGGTACGGAACTTTGTGAAGCGAAGCTGATTGGTTCTCCGGCGTCTGTGAACATTCCAAACAGTCCATAGCAGCCGCCATCTTGTCTCTCGGTAGGATCGAGAGACAAGAGGAGGCCAAAGCGAAGGGGCAAATGACCATAGGGGGGCATAGTAGATCCTCGCTGACCCCCTAGGTTTGATGTGGAGGTTTTAAAAGGGCCCTGCGGGGCAAAAAAAAAAAAATAATAATAATAATCGAACGGCTGAATGGATGTGCACGAAACTTGGTAAAATATTAGGGACTGGTAGCCCGATGTGCCTTTGCTAGGTCTCAATATATGTGCTCCAGTGGATTTTGAGAAATTAACGTTCAAAAAAAGATATATATCTGTAACAGCGCTCCGCTTCGCGTAACGGAGGTTTGCGAAGCTGATTGGTTCTCCGGCGTCTGTAAACATTCCAAACAGTCCGTAGCGGCCGCCATCTTGTCTCTCGGTAGGATCGAGAGACAAGAGGAGGTCAAAGCGAAGGGGCAAATGACCATAAGGGGGCATAGTAGATCCTCCCTGACCTCTTAGGTTTGAGGTACCTAAGAAGGTAAATATCGCTTAACTTTGGTAATATGCCCCAACGTCTGTTAACGCTCGATTCGAAGGAAATCAGGAAGTGTTGAAAAACATTGTCTGCGCCATCTTGCCTTTTTTCAAATGCCACACTTTTGTCGTGCACGGCAGTCATTTTAGATGCCTTGACCAGACCCACTCTCTGCACGCTGTCGATCCTTAGCATGGCTCCCCACCCTCGCAAGCATCTTCCCCAGGCACTGGTCACCCCCGCTCTCTGTCTTATGCATGGGCAATAAACCTCCCCCCTTCTGCGCTGCTCTTCCCTGAGAATCACACTCTGTGCCCGCCCGACACCTCCCTTTCGCCCTATTCACTACCGCACCCTCTGACACTCCTCTTCCTCTGTGTCCGATTGTCCAGGCTATCAGCTAGCCCTGCAGATGTAGTTTATGGCTCCAGCTGTAAAGAATCACCCCTCTTCAAAGGAGTTATAGTAGATCAAGGCCCACACCCGATGAGATCCGTCACACCACACGTGTTCCTACTATCTGAAAACCATCCTGTATTGTGATTGGGGAGGGGACCGAGCCTGAAGCGGAAGATTCCAGGAATGACTCTTTGTACATCAAAGTTTTTACAATTATGTGTCACATTAAAAATATATAGCACTCCAACAAAGTAGTAAGAATATAAAACTTTAATAACATATAAATATATACAACAAAACAAAAACAGTAAAAACATTTAAACAACGAAGAGACCGTGGCAATTTCTTTTGAATTCCTGATGAGGACATGTTACTAGTTCTTTCAAATTATGAAAATTCAGAAGATGTTGCCTGGGGGTGGGTCGTCAGTAGCAGTCTGTTGTGCGAATAGTTCCAAGGCAGCAGAACGCGCTGAAATCTAGATGGCACGAAAGTGATGTCTAGTAAGTTGCCGCCCAGCAAATAACGGCGTGGGGCGCCGCGGGGGTGAGTGAGTCCAGTAGGCACCACAGCTATTCTTACCGGCATTGCAGAATTACTGCTGGGGACAATGCCTGTGCTGTAGCAGGGTCACAGCAGAAACAAAAAGGATTCTGTTGAAGATGTTGTTGGTTTTCAATTTGAAAACAGTTCTGGTGTCAACTGCTATGGTAATGTAGTGGTTAATGTTTTGTTTTCTCTAGAAAATGTAAAAGAGGGGGAGGCAGTCCAAAGTTCCGTTAAAAGGGCAAAGGAAAGGATCGGTGGTTTGAACTATCACTCAAAAAGGGGAGGGGGTGCAACAATTTTTCCTACCGGGTCACACTGTGCTTTCACCGGAACTGAGGTCTGCAGGATTCTAGTAATTCAAAGTGAGGCTGGCGCCAGCATGGGAGCGCCGACGTCCCGCGGATACAGTTTCGTCACTCCACGGGCGATCATGGCAGTCATTCCCCATCGGGGGTCGGAGACTCCTGCGGCTCCTCTAGAATCTTTAAGGTCGTGGAGGACTACGGTGGTGGAGTCAACCAGTGACCGGGCCATTTCTTCATGCTGGGCCCGCTCTTGCCAGGTCGATCGCCATTTTGAGAGTTCGGCAGCTACCGGCGATCGCGGGGTCACATGAGCGGACGGGCTCCACCCTGCCGGGCGAGACGTTGCAGCATCGCCACAGTGGACAAACCCTTTACGGGGCGCCTGGAGCGCGGAGGGTGCAGCTGGGAAGCCTTCACCTGAGGAGGCGGGAGAGGCCTGTTCGCACCGTCTCTCCCTCCCAGTGCACCCCACGGCGCCCCGCTTGACATTTGTTATGGCCGGTGGCGATGAGGACGGGGGGGGGGTCGGAGGCATGTGCAAGACATCCCCCCCAGTGTTGTCAAAGCCATTTTTGAAGAAAGAAGTGGTGCCTGGCGTGTTGCCGCTGCTATTACGAAGGAGAAAAGAAAAAATGTCCCGTCCGTCTTTGGGCCGGGCTTCCGGTGGATGTCGGCCGGACGCCCCTGGCTCTGGCCCCATGAACGGGTTCCTTGGTTTATCGGCTGCAGCCGGATCCCGTCGGCCTCGGCCCCCCCGACCGTTGGTGGCCGGACCGGAAGAGCATGTGGCGGGACTACCTGAAACTCTCAAGGGCCACCGCGGCCGGACTGGGAGAGAGAGGGGAGGGTCGAGGAGACATTCCCCCCCCTGCAACTCTTCAGCGTTGTAAAGGCAATCCCCTGGCCGGGTCCCGCTGGCCTCGGCCTCTCCTCCGGCTACACCCTACGTTAGGATCTCCTGGCCGAGGCGTGGCAGCAGGACCCGCCTTATATGGGCTGCTCCCGGCTGGGCGTAGCCGCAACCCTGCCCCACCTTGGAAGTTTCCAGAGTGGGGGCGGATGTTCTACTGACTTGCATTTTCCCTAGTCTATCGATTTTTTTGGCGTGGCAGGCGGTGGGACAGCGAGGGGTGATTTGGTTTCTCTTACTGTTTTTCTGGTCTCTCACCACTGGCATATTTCTAACGTTTTCTTGTTTCTAGGACATTAATAGGTTTTATCATTACGTTATGTTATCGTTTCTTTGTTCGTTGTTTAATAAAAGTTCATGTTCATCAGTGGCCTACTGATTTTCGTTTTCCTATTCTTTTCTTTCCAGGTTGTTTCATGCTAAAGTTTCTGTTAACAGGATACAGTGATCACTTCGTTATTATTGCATATGTCCTTTCCTTTTCACTAGGGGTGCTCTCTGGTCGGGCCAGATGACGTATCTCTAGTAAATGGTCCGGGTGAAACAGGTGCATCAATCAGTGGGGAGTAGATAGGCATGACAGATTACAACGGGGGAGAAAGGTCCGCATTACGTACCCTTTCACTATTTGCAAAGATTTTCCTACGTATATTTGCAAACAGGGAATACCTCCAAAAAGAACCAATTCCCAAACAGTCAATGTTTGGGGAAACAATCAATCAATGAGGAACGAAATAGGCACGACGTGTTAAAGGTTTGCGTTACCTACCCTTCACTATCTGCAAAGGGAGAGAGAATATTCCTATTCTTCCTCGTTTGCAGGCAGAGAAGATTCTTAAGAGAACCAACTTCGAACAATTCAATGCTCGATTCAAACAATCAACAAGGGGTACTGTGAACACAAATGAACGCCGCTTATGTACATACACATTGGTATTATCAACAGGTTGTTCCTAATGTTTCTATTTTAGGGAGGTCAAAAAGAGATCCCATTAGTGGCCTACTGATTTTGCTCGATTCCTTTTGTTTTTTTACATGATTTTTCGCTATCTGCAAAGACTAAACAGAGTATTGTGACTCTGTGCTTGTTTGTAAATAGAGAATGAACCAAAGAGAACAATCAATCAAATGGAGAGAGAAGCAGGCACGACGGATTACAACGGGGGCAAAGGCCTGCGTTAACTACCCTTCACTGTCTGCAAAGAGAGAGTACTCCTAATAGAAATGAGGGGTGGGGGGCAGCATTCAAAGCAGATCAGTGTGCATAAACACGAAAATGTTTTTACTTACCACGTACTTGACATTCGACAGCTTATGATATTTGCTATTAAAAAACCATTGAAATTCACTGAAAAAACCATAGGTTATAGACCATATATAGTTAGGAATTAGCATTTACAAAACCTTGAAAATTCACTGAAAAAACCATAGGTTATAGACCATATATAGTTAGGAATTAGCATTTAAAAAACCTTATTTTACTCACACAAAACCATTGAAATTCCATATATAGTTAGTTGCACTAACTATATATCGCGCACCCGCAATCCACTGCTGATCATGTCACATATTACATCATTCATGACATGGTCAGTGACATCACTGATGACATCACTGATGACATCTCAAATGACATCACTGATGACATCACTGATGACATCTCATTTGACATCATTCTTGTGCTAATACGATAAACCTCTTCAGACTCTAATATAACCTTAGATACACTCAGTGTATACAGACACTCACACACTGCCACTCATCCATGGAGTTACTCACACACCCAGTCAGTCATGCAAAGAAACAATCTCACCTCCATTTCTTCAACTATACAGTTATACACACCTTACTTATTGAAACATATACTAACACATATTTACTCTCTTATACAATCCCTGATACAAGTTCACAATGATCGATACAACCACTCACTCATTCAGTGGCTCTCATGCACAGTTATTTATATATGCCAACTCTCACATGTACTGTGTTTTACATATGTACTTACTATGACATGTAGCATTGAGATATCCATTCACTCATCAATACACTCATGCACACAGTCAACTGCCCATGTAGCTGTTTCCACATGCACTCTTGAACTCATACACCTAGTGAATAAACTGCTCACACATCTATGCACAGAGTCACACACCTTCCAGCCACCCCCACACAAACTCAATCTCCCATAGAAATACTTGGGCAACCAATTAATAACACATATAGCCTCTCGTATAGCTAATGATCAACACATGCAGCAGTTTACATCACAACAGACATAATGATGCACAAATTAAGACAGTTTAGTCACTAACCCATGCATTCAGTGAGACACATTTAATCACTCACTCATACAGTCAGTCACGCACCTACTAAATCCTTCATCCAGACACTTATACATCCACTCATTCTTCAATATGTAAGACATATTGTAACTTTACAGAAACATACAGTCACTGGATGTTGTCATCAGTGATGTCATCAGTGATGTCATTTGGGATGTCATCAGTGATGTCATCAGTGATGTCACTGACCATGTCATGAATGATGTAATATGTAACATGATCAGCAGTGGATTGCGGGTGCGCGATATATAGTTAGTGCAACTAACTATATATGGAATTTCAATGGTTTTGTGTGAGTAAAATAAGGTTTTTTAAATGCTAATTCCTAACTATATATGGTCTATAACCTATGGTTTTTTCAGTGAATATATATATATATATATAAAATTTCTATGGCAAAATGAAACCCCTCATTTTGTTCCTTTTCAAATTAAATGTATTAAGTGTTACCACTTTATTCCAATCAAGATGACTTCAGGTGTGCCATACTTTTGTCATAAGTAAGACTGTTAGCGTTCTAGTTGTTCTTTAGAACACTCTGGGACATTCTGTCATTGGGCTATAGTTGGGCTACATCTGGCTGATATTTGGGCTACATTTGGGCTCTTTTGTCTCTGGTGGCCATCTTGGGAGACTGCATATCAGAATTGTTTTAATGAAATATAAGAGGATTTGAGAAGTCACTCAAAATGTGCCCTAATTTTTCTTTCTTCAGCACTAGTCATAATTTCTATGGCAAAATGAGCCCCCTCATTTTGTTCCTTTGCAAATTAAATGTTTTAAGTGTTAACACTTTATTCCAATCAAGATGACTTCAGGTGTGCCATACTTTTCTCATAAGTAAGACTGTTAGCGCTCTAGTTGTTCTTTAGAACACTCTGGGACATTCTGTCATTGGTCTATAGTTGGGCTACATCTGGCTGATATTTGGGCTACATGTGTTTTTTTTGTCTCTGGTGGCCATCTTTGGGCTACATTGGGCTACATTGGGCTACATTTGGGCTCTAACATATATATAGCCCAATGTAGCCCAATATATATTTTTTCAAAGTTAATTTTCGTAAAAACCACTGGAGCATATATCTTGAGACATAGCAAAGGCACATCGGGGTACCAGTCCCTACAATTTTGCCAAGTTTGGTGGAAATCCATTCAGCCGTTCGGGCTAAAAGTGAGTCCAACCGCCCTATGGAAATTAACATAGGGAAAACATGTTTTGGGACCCCCCTTTTATCTCCGGCCCCGCTTGACGGATCCCCTCGAAACTTTCAGGGAAAGAGCGGGGCGCAGCGAGGCAAAGTTAAGGAAAATTACAGGCAGATCCCTCATTCGGCGCCAAAGTTATTTCCAATAGAATGTTGCGGATTTCCTATGGAAAACGATCCTAACTATAACTACCTACTGGCGACTGCCAGTAGGTAATATAATCCTCTAAGAAAAGGCTCCTGCCGAGATACTGGGACCCAGGAGGGGTGGCGTACACTCCGGCGGAGCGTGCCGGTAATCACAATGCAATATCCTTAAACAAACAATGTTCGTACGCTCTCAGGAAATGAGTCCAAAAAACACGAATCAAGTGAACGCAGGTTTGATCCACACAACGCGTTTCGCCTTGCAGCTTGGTCACGTGTAGACATGTCAAAGATCAAACCACATTAATAAAGTTATCTGTGAACAACAAAGAAGGACCAACAAAATGTATTACATGGCAGCCATCTTGTAAAGGTATGAATAGTATAACTGAGAATCTTAAACGTAAAGAGTTGTCTGTTACCCGGTACGGGACACGGCGAGTCAGTCCCCCCTGGTAAGTCCTATCGCTGTCAGGTCCGTCCCTTGTGAAGCGGGGATTGGAAACGCACTGAGAGTGCTTACCTTTCTCTCTCTTCTGGGGCAGCGGGCTGTACGCGCTGTGAGACTGCCGTGTGGAGTTTACTGAACGCTACGTGGGGAGGTCCGATCTCTGCATTTTCTTGCTGTATCTCTTCTTGGCTGACACCATTTTTCGACACACCAGTAATTTATCTTCACAAAGAGTACTACTGTCGGTGTGTTATCATTTGTGTATTACAGCCTACATCATTACATTTCGGAATTTCCGAGTGCAACAAGAGCAACGGCAACTAGAATCCTTGCTAGCTGATTCGATTGGCAAGGGGAACTATCTATTTACGAGAGGGGATTTTGAGTCTCAAATAACAATAACTTTAACAATAACCTCCGAACAAAGGTTTTTTGTTGCCTCTTAAAAATAAGACTGAGAGGAAATTATTGGCTATACTTCATGATATAAGAAAGGTTGAGAATACTTTCTACACTCCAAATGAATGTTTTGATAAACTTGTTATGGCAAAAATTGAATTTAATAAGACGTCAACTGAAAGTGCCTGTGGCATCTTGTTTAAGATTAAACGCATAATAATTAGTGGAAAGAGATAATGTTTCCAAAGATATCTACATTTTTTGCTGATTATTATAAACACTTATAGCCACCTATCAAGGATCTATTTAGTGATTATTTTTCAAATATAAAAAGGTAAGCAAGATAATATTGATTTTTTACCAATAGAAAAAGATGTTGAATTAAAAGATATCTACTATACACCTAAAAAAAAGCCCTCACCCCTAATGGTTTTCCATTAAATCTTCCTACAGTTTTCCAGGACCTTGGATCCAAAACAATTTTCACTTATTTTTGGTATTTTGGGAAGGCTGGATGTTCATTTTTAGAAGCTGATTCCAAAGAAAAACTATTATCCACTGCTAATTTAAAATGATAGGCCTATCTCCCTTCTTAACACAGTTGTAAAGATTATGCTAAACATACTTGCAATATATACTGAAAGTTTCTTACCAGATTTGTTTGATCTTTAAAATCTTGGTTTTTGGGTATATTTCAGATATTATAAAAAAAAAACTTTTTAAATGTCATAAACAGAGCACCATGGATTAAGAAATTAATGGTGCTCATTCTATGTTAAAATTGTTTCAATCACTTGGCTGGTATTTGACGAGGACTTGGAATGGCATGACTTTGGATTTTGCAAATTATGTACATTACCCATATTTCTCCACTGAAGAGGGGTACAGCACAAGAGCGGTTCACTTCTCATTTTTTTTAGAAGTAATTGCAAGGTCTGCTTTAATGAATGTTTTCTGTCTTGAGATAGAAAAGCAATATTTTAAGCATATGTTGGTGACATCTTGCTGTATGTAGCTAAACCTGGGACTACATTAACACCCTTTAAAAGAAACCTAGGATTTTTCTGATTTTGTGGGATATAAATTATATATTGAAAATCCAAAGTTTTCCCTTTAAATACATTTTGATTCAAGGATGTGTTTCACCATTTTAGCTATGTATAGAACACAACCAAAATGTAATATTTAGTTATATGGTATTCTAATTCTAATAATAGTACTTTGATATATCATCTTGAACACATTAAATACAAGGTTATTGCTCTTTTCTACTAGCATTATGTTGGTAAGAACGGTTTGGTACAATTAATTCTGTTAATAAATTCTCCTTGTTTATGTTCCCAACTGATATGCCTAGAATATCTATTTTAGAAAGAATGATGGTTTATTTTCCAGCTTTTTATCAAAACAACAGTATCATTAGAAATATTTAAGAAACCTTAGACTAATGGGGGAGATAATTTCACAGACTTCATTAAATACCCCTCTGCTTTTAGACTGAAGCATATTTGGAATACTATTTCAAATACATTTGATACTGAATGTACAATTTGAAGAGACATTGAATAATCCAGTTTGCACTCCTCTCTCTTAAAGAGTAATGTATTAGTTTATTTGCTGCTATTTATTAAACATTCCAGCTACTTAGTTAAGAATTTTCACATACACATTAATTCACAGCAGTTTTTCAGTAGTCCTATATTGCATTTAAAGAAATTAAAATTAACAATAATCTATTGAAAGGGTTGGACATCTAGGAGTATAGGATGGGTCTCTCAACTTGTACATGACAAAGAGGTAGATTCTTTTCATGAGTTGCCCTAAATGTATAATCTTCTGAAAATGTTTTAAAGAAAATATGATACAATTGTTACTTGAAGTAAGATAAAAGCTGGCTACTATCTTTTCATATGATGGGATTGAGGTCAATTTGCAGAGTATTGACAATCATATGGTGAATGATAAAGCTTCTCTTTTTTCATAAAAAAAAATGTAAAAACATTTTTAGGTGAGGATATTACAGAAAATATCCGTATAGCATTTACAGCAACTTACAGAGTGAGTAATTGCGGGTTGTAGAAAAAATGTGGATAAACACTGCGCTACAATCATATGACATAGATGGTACAATGCTATGTAGAATATCTCTGAGAACGTAGGAAGAGTAGTAAACAGGGGTAGACAAACTTGCCTGACATGGGTACTAGGAGTTGAGCGGGTGGGGATCTGCTGCAGTCTGTGCGGGCCAAGGAGCATGCAGGCATGGGTAAGCAGTCATAGTGGAACAGTCGGATCCATAAAGATGAAGGGAATGTGCAAATGTTGCTCATGAGCCAGGATGAGGTGCGGGCTCCCTTAAGGCCAATAAGTGATTATCATGGGCAGATGCATCAGGTATTCACAGGAAATGTGGCAGACTCCGATCTCAGGGTGTGCAGGAGGCATCTTGATAATGCTTTAAAGGTCGCTCAGCATGGCATCCCATTCCATTGTTACAGACGTTTGCCAAAGCCGATTTCCCCTTCTCTATCAAGTGCAGTGCTCTCAGCTTCCACCCAGTGGGCCAGTGTACACGACCAGGATGCAGCCGGGGCGGGGGGGTGGTAGGGAAGGTGCGGTAGCAGCTGCTCCTTCACTTCAGGGTTATATCCCTTTTAAACAGTAGATGTGCGAGATCTGTAAACCTAGCTGCCACCTTGTTACACTTGGAGGGCTTGTAGATGCTCTGGGCACCAGCCTACCAGGAGCCCAGTCCTTCACAGAGTGCGACGTCAGCTATAATGGCCAGAACCACTCACCATAAGTGTGCTAAGGACAGGCAAGACCATAGGATTAGGCAGAGGTCTGCATTGTCAGATTGGCAGAGCGGGCAGCCAGGAAAGGTGAGCACTTGAGAAGATCTGGTTCAGTTAAGTAGAGGTAAGGTATGCTCTGTGTAAAATGGAGAACTGGCTATTCTTAAACCAGGAGTTTCTGGAGACTAGATGAGGATTTGAGGATATTCTAATGTGAGTGCCTTTTCTGAATTGTGAATCCCCCAACCAAAGTCCTTTTCCCAGCACTCATGGAGCTGTGTGAGAGGAGTTAGAGAGTGTAAGCCATTGTGGATCCAGGTAACTAAGTGCTGGCCTGCACTCACTACAAGTAATTTCTGTACAACTGTGCAGGTTTGTGGGTTCACATGAGTGAGTCCCCAAAGCGTACTGCAGATCTGCTGGAGCTGTCTATGCAGTACCAACTGCCCTGGAGGGATGCCTTATTCTGCAAGATGTTGCTCAAAAGAAAGAAAGTGTCTATCTAAGAAGATGTCCCAGAGGGCAGATATGTTTCCGTCATGCCAATGGCATATGTTCTTGGGTGCCAGGAGTCCTGAGCATCCAGACAGACACCAGAGTGGTATTTCAGGGGCATACAGAATGATGTGCCGCTTGAGTTGGAAAACTCAGTTGACACATTGTCAGATAAATGTAATCAATCTAGATAGTGTGGGTTGTAATTTAGTCTTGAGAAGGATGAGTTGGAGCAAGTCTTTGGATTTTACAAGGCCCAAAACTGATGAGGTATCTCTAAGGAAGGGGCTGGCAAGCCAGCGAGACAACTATTAGAGGTGGGCTGCTGGAATTTGTTTGAGCTCAAAGAGAAGGAGGAAGCGCACAGTCCACCCTGCCCCACAGGCAAATGGAGTTCATTAAGTGCTATCAGGTGGTGCCCGGATCCTCAAATTAAGCAACTGAGCATGCTGAACAACTTCCTTGGAGGAATGATCAGCAGGTTTGCGAAGAAATATAGTAGAAGTGGGAGCATTACCATCTTTGATAGGGCTATTTTGCTAATGGTAGCCAATGGGAGTCCATTCTAAAAATGAATCTGGACCCTCATAAATGATTGGGCATGAACCAGGTTGACCTCGTAAAAGCCTCAGTATGGTGGATTCTAATCCACAAGTACCTTAGTGTGTGTTCCTCCCTGGGGATGAGGCCTACTCCAAGATCCTTGGATTGATAGAGATGTCCATTGGCCTGTTCAGTCCATGGATAGATTCAGAGGCCACCAGGCACCAAGAATTCTGGCCAGGAGAGCCTATGTGTCTGCAGCTGAGCCCATCATGAAAGGTAGACAGGCCAGCCAAGGTAGGCCGCAGGGGCCCCAGATGTCGGTGTCGCAGCAGCGTCAAACCATGGGTGAAATTACAAGGGCAGAGGTTGGAGCAACTGAGCTCAAATGTGCCAGGAGTGCTGTCATGCCAAGAGCAGGGGAGCATTTGCTCCTGTCCCCATGATGGTGGTAGGAGCAGGCAGCAGTCTCCGCCAGATAGTGTGGGCCTATCATCCAATCCTTCCCAGTCACTCCAGGCCCTCCACAGGGGAATCACAGATGAAGGAGCCAAGGCTGAGCGGAACCTCCCAGCCAGCAGTGAACGGACCACTGGATCGCAAGAGGAGGAGGAGGAGGGCTGGCTCACCCTCAATGCTCCAGCTGTAGTGCCAGCCACATCACAAGGGTTCATGGTTCCAATATGACACAGGTCCACGATCATTTGTTAAGGGTGTCACTGTTCGAGCAACGCAGTCAGTGTGCCCCATGGTCACCGTCACTCCTGTCTAGAGCCTGCTGATAGTGGAAGGCAGCAGGCAAGCCTAGCTGGTAGTGGTTAAAAGGTGAAGTTAGGCCTTTGGGGCCAGTGCTCTTCCTATGTGCGTCCACCATCGTGGATGATTTGACCACGCCCCGATTCTCTTATATATATATATATATTTCTAAACCCTTTTAATATTCATAGATATCAATCCAATATTGAACTTCGTGGGAACATGACTTGGTATATGTATAGCCCATATTAACTTTGCTATTACTACACAATCTCTTTTCTCCCTTTATAATAGATTACTTTTGTCTCTTACTGCTTTATACAGAATTAAGTTATTAGACTGTGAGCAGTGCTGGTCTTGCGGTGTTCACAAAACCGATATTATGAATATGTCTTGTCTAAGCCTGAAAGTTGAAAGATTTTCACCAGATGTATGGGGTAAAATTAATGACATTTGTAAAGCATCCCAACCCTTTTCTGAAGCTTCTTTCTTCTTTGGGGGAGAATTCATGATATATGGTCCACTTGCTGCACCAAAGGAAAACATGTTAACCTTTTATTGGCTGTTGTGGTACACATTATATTGTCTAACCCAAAGATGCAAATAAGTTTACAATTAGGGCATGATGGTATCAGCTGCCCATCTATGTGGGCTGAGTGGTTACGCCTTCCACCTTTTTCACCAGCAGGAAGAATGTCTGTCAAGCTGAGCAAAGGTCAGCCTGACAGACACTCTTCTTGTTCAGGTAAGGCAGCCAGGAGCTAGACATGCTCAAATTGTGCATGCTACTGGGTGCCTGAGCTGAAATTTGCCAGACTGAGAACTACACAGCCCTATGGACATGACCTCCTAAGGCTGCCAAAAATGTCTCAAGGTCTTCCCATCGTGATGAGGGGGAGCATCACTGATTGCCTTGGACTTGGGTGCTAAAGTTTTAAGGCCTGAATTGCCCAGACCCGAGTGTCAATCAGTGACACTTCGTCACAGAGTGGGGTGGGGATTAGCAGTCTCACTGACCCCATCCCAGTCTGCGACGGGTGAGGGACTGCTGCCTTCACTCACGGGCTGACCTTAGGCGAGGCCAGTGAGGGAAGGCAGCCGTCCTAACCCTTCTTGGACCTCTGAGGTAAGTTTTATGTTTTTTTGTATGTTTGGTGCATGCATGAATGTATGTGTATTTGTTAGTGACTGTCATTAATGGGTGTTTGTATGATCGTGTGTGAATGTATGGGTGTGAGTGTGAATGTGTGCATGTGTGTCCCCCGTCCCCCTCCTTGGTAAAATTATCAGCCACCACTGGGTGGAATGTAGTTTTCACGTTCATAGATTAGATAGGGTTAATTTATCCTTGATGCTGATAGCAGTTAAGCGTGAATTGATTTGGCTACCTTTGACTCAATTACTACTTGTCAACCCTTGAGTAGTAATGTTGAGGTTTTAAAACCTCCGTGTAATATTGTACTATATTTCTTTGTACATTTAACTGCATGCATGTGTATATTATTCTTATCTTCTTAAATGTCTTTTCCACATTTGATCCATATATCTTTATTTTAACTATGGATTTGTGATATTCCTTCTTTATCTCTTCTGAAGTCTTTTGATAATATAGTGCCTTTCCTTTTTATTCTCCTCTCTTTCCTACACTCTATTTTTTTATTCTAAAGTGCTAAAAAGGCTAGTTTTTACTTTAACTCGTGGCATGTCATTATATTACTATTGTTCTATTTTGGCTTATTCTTCACTCATAATTGTGTACTTTTATATTGTTATACTATTACTTTAATTGTTAACCTTTTATGTGGTTTTCTACATGGGTTTATTGCAGTTCTAGTGCATTGCTATACATTATTCTTACTGTGTCATAAATCTCTTCAATGAAAAAAAAGTGTTGTCTAAGCATCTTTCTGCACTAAGCAATGCTTCCAATCTAAAGTAGAAAGCTTAATGCTCCTCTACTATAAATTTGAGGGTTAGGTCTAACTTTTGTTTTTTTAGAGTTTACATAGTGAGAGCGAATAAGTACTGTCTTATGAATGAGTGAGATTTAAAGAGGCCCAGAAACCCTGGGTTGGAAGCCATGCAGAATCATTTTCTTCTATATATTCCGAGGATTCCTAGTTGCACGCCATGTTCCACGTGCATCTTTCAATTAGATTGATAAACTTTTTACTGATGTCTAGATTTTTGCATATTAACTACTATTATAAAACATTCAGACCCTTATTTGGTGTGGCCACATAACTCCAGCATGTTAAATAAATATGATTCCGCTTTGTGATGCAGAATGGCAATAAAATTGTTAGATTTTAGGTATTGTCAAAAATGTACTTGACTGCCCAGATTATGGTTTTCTGAGTAACTTGTATTTGAGCCCACGCCTTTTAAGCAGAAGGCTAATTCTAGAGACAAGATCCGGACCCTCTAATTATCTGTTGAATAGGATTATGTTAATTATGTGGTTGCTACTTTTATGAAGTTTGCTTTAAGGAATCTCCAGCTAATAAATGTGTGTTTGCCCCTAATGATCTATTCTTCTTACTCTGCTCTTTGTAATCTGATAATGAGGCATTGTCTTTCATTTGGAGCTTTAAAACCTATTGAAAATGTAACTTAACTTTTATTTTACCAATAGGGCTGTACTGACATGTGAAAACCGAAACGGTCGCATCAATTTATTCAATCAATCAATCAATCAATCATGCCATTTGTATAGCGCACTACTCACCCGGGCGGGTCTCAAGGCGCTTGGGGGGAGGGGTATGCTAATGCTCGAACAGCCAGGTCTTGAGTTGTTTCCTGAAGGCGAGATGGTCCTGGGTCAGCCGAAGGTGGATGGGGAGGGAGTTCCAAGTCTTGGCAGCCAGGTAAGAGAAGGATCTTCCTCCGGCGGTGGCTTTTCGGATGCGTGGTACGGCTGCGAGGGCGAGGCTGGTGGACCGTAGCTGGCGGGTGGGCGTGTAGAAGGTCAGGCGGTCGTTGAGGTACTTGGGGCCCAGGTCGTGGAGAGACTTGTGTGCATGGGTGAGGAGCCGGAAGTGATCCTCTTGTCGACGGGGAGCCAGTGCAGGTTCCTCAGGTGGCTGGAGATGTGGCTGCGTCGGAGGACATCCAGGATGAGTTGGGCAGAGGCGTTCTGGATGCGCTGGAGTCTTTTCTGTAGCTTGGCTGTGGTTCCGGCGTAGAGGGCGTTTCCGTAGTCCAGTCGGCTGGTGACGAGTGCCTGGGTGACAGTCTTCCTGGTCTCGGTCGGGATCCAGCGGAAGATCTTGCGAAGCATACGCAGGGTGTTGAAGCACGATGAGGAGACGGCGTTGACTTGTCTGGTCATCGAGAGGGAGGGGTCCAGGATGAAGCCCAGGTTGCGTGCGTGGTCGGTTGGCTTGGGTGCGGTGCCCAGGGCTGGGGGCCACCAGGAGTCGTCCCAGGCAGAGGGCGAAGATCCCAGGATGAGGACTTCCGTCTTGTCCGAGTTCAGTTTCAGGCGGCTGTCCTTCATCCACTCGGCGACGTCTTTCATCCCTTCGTGTAGGCAGGTTCTGGCGGTGTCGGGGTCTCTGGTGAGGGAGAGGATCAGCTGGGTGTCGTCGGCGTAAGAGATGATGTTGAGGTTGTGCTGGCGTGCGATGGCTGCGAGAGGTTTCATGTAGATGTTGAAGAGGGTGGGGCTATTGATCTCAGTGCTAGTTCTATATCGTAGACTTTTAATCTATAATTATGATCTTCTGAGTAGGATTTCTTCATCACCATATGATCTTTCATCATGCCACCCCGCCTTAAATAGACATACACCAAGATATTTTAATGTATATAATGTCTTATGTGCAATTTTCTGCATCATCATTCACCCATTACCTTAATTAACAATATACTTTTTATGTTATTCATATAAGCTGTTTACTTTTTGCTGTGTACCCATCGTTGTTAGCAAGTACAGACTTTCTTTCTGAAATACCCTTGCTATTTTTCTTCCAAATAAAAAAAACAATATTAACACGAGGACCTGGTCATTAAGTGTTTGGCGATTTTATTATTGTGTCTTAATACTAGATGATTAACTGACGTAAACTTTACTGCTGTTTTTTTAATTGTTATGTAGTTTATAATTTATTGACATTGCTCCTCTTCAAAGTTGTCATGCACATTTTTGTTTTATTTATGTCTATGTTACTTTTGAGATGTTGTCTTATATACACTTCTTCTGCATTTTATTAATTATTTTTAGGTCTGGCCACAGACAGGTTCCATTCGCCAAAGCTTAAATACCAAATGGTAAGAGAAGGGCACAATATTCCCAGCCAATAATTCGTTGCTGTATCATTCACATATGCATCAGTCCACATTCATTAACCATTAGTTTATTTTAACAGTCATTCGTGATACATTGAGTTGCACTATTGCACCAGAGATAGGCAGTAGTAGTAACATGAGTCTGCAAAGGGGCATCTTCTTTAGGCCTAGTGATAGCCTCTACTATTAACATTAAGAGAAAGTTTCTTGACTTAGTCCCCTTCAGCCACTGGATGTTTTGAGCTACCACTCTTCATCCATTGTGTATTTGAAGCGTCTTTCACATTTTCAATCAGCTCATGAGATTAACACTCTAGTTTACATTTTGCTGTGATGATTTGTGGTGATTGGTATCAAGTAAGGCCCCCATTGCCAGGATAACAATTGAGAGCTGCGAATATGAAAACAGGTAGGGATCTTACTTTGAAGTGGAGGCCAGTCCCCGTTTGGAGCAGGCAACAGGTTACCTCAGGCTGTAGTTCTTTCTGCTCTACAGAGAGCCCTGCTCCTGATTGAGTACCCTTTTCAATCTGCACAGCTTTTGCACAGATCCCCCTTAAATTTGGGAACTTAGAGGCAATGTGTCAATTATTTATGCAGCACTTCAAACAGTAACAAAGTGAAACACAATACAAGAAAAAGGCCACACCAATCAAAAGAAATAGAGTAAACTTTATTTACAAATTTAAGACCAAAATGACAAAAATCCAATCAGTAGAGGCGGAAAGATGGAAGTCCAGCAGAGTAGCAGAGTGGCAGACCTCCTTGCAGCAAAGCAGCACAGCAGTCCTTCTGAGTCTTTCACAGGTCCAGATCTGTACTGAAGAGTCGGGGTTGGAGGTTCAACATTAGTACCTGGTGCCTACATTGAAGAAGGAGAACATTCCCGAGGTTTCCACCCCTTAGAAGTGCTTGGAATTTCATACCTCCCTGCCCTAGCCCCGGATTATCTGGGGTCGCAATAGACTGGTGTCAAACTCTTTGTGAGAGTGCCCAGGTAGGGCCTTTGTGATGTGTGACAGGTGACAGCTCCTCCCCCTCGTTAACTTAGAATGGCCCATCCTGCAAACACCTAGCTTCTCTTTGTATCACTGTCTGTGAGCAATACACAAAGATTAACTACATCTAGTCATGTGTCCCAGGATACAGGCAGTAGGAAAATTGTTGGGACAAAGAAAGTTCCAACTTTCTAAAAATGTCATTTTCAGAATTGTGACAAAAATGTGGCTTTACCATTAAAGAGGGTGTTTTAATTATAATTCTTTAGACAACAAACGTGACTTCTCTAACTGCTCCCAATTGAATGTTATGTCTTATCAAATGTAATAAGGTAACCCAATGTTATCCTATGGGAGAGAGAGGCCTTGGAGTAGAGAAAAATGAATTTAGCAGTGTTTTACTACCGGGACATGTAAAACTTAAAAGTACCTGTCCTACTTTTTAACTATACCACATTCTGCTCTCCGGGCTGTCTAGGACCTACCTTAGGGTTGACATATGTATTAAAAAAGAAGGTTTGGGTCTAGCAGAAGGTTAATTTTGCCATTTTGAAATGGCAGTTTGAAACTGCACACACAGGCTGTAATGGCAACCCTGAGACATGTTTGCAGGGCTGTAAGTGGGTGGCACCATAAGTGTGGCAGTCCTCTAGTAGAATTTGATTTACAGGCCATGGGTACCTGTATTACCACTTTATAAGGGACTTATAAGTAAATTAAATGTGCAGATTGGGTGTAAGCCAATTCTACCATGTTTAGAGAAGAGATTACAAGCACTTTAGCGCTGGTAAGCCTTAGAAAATTGCACAGAGTCCTAATGTGAACAACAACAAGATCAGCGAAAATAGGAGGGGTGAGGGCAAAACGTTTGGGGAAAGACCACCCTAAGGCTGACAGGTCTAACACTGAACTATCTACATCTTGTACCCATGGAACAGTGATTCGGCCTGCGTGCCCATCTGAAGAAATATGTTTAATTACTTGCCAGTAATGACATAACTCTGAGTCAATTCTTGCTTGTTTGTTTTCTCATTACATTTTGAAGTGTGTTTGCCTCCAATAAAAGGCACTTCACAAGCTAACTTCACCAAAATAAACAAAAACAAACGTACCTAAATGTAAATGTAAATTGATACTTGTATAGTGCACTACTCACCCGCAAGGGTCTCAAGGCGCTTGTACGAATACCGCTGTGGAACCCATCCTGGCTTTCCCTGTGAGGTGTCCACTCCTGGGCACCCCCAAGGTGGAGACCAGGCATCCTTAGCGTTGTGGGGGCCGTTGTGGAGATTAAGCAAGCTATTGCCCAGAGTTGCAGAGTGGGACTCCATGATTGGAATAGGCACCGAGGCGAGAATTATCAGGTCCGTGGAATTTTTTAGCCCAAGACCCGCCGAGGCGGGAAATTGAACCCTGGTTCCGGGCTAGACCTCTGCATCAGGGTCTGCCGCTCTAACCATTGAGCCACACTTCTCCACTACCAATAGATCCACATTATGTTTCATGGTACTAAATTTACACACCCTCCCTATGATATCTGCACATAAAAAACAATATAAGCATTTTCTTCAATCTCAATCCTCCTGGCAACTACTTTGGGAATAAGGAAGAATAGACTAACTGTTAAGTAATTAAAAAAATATCTTTTTATCCACAGCAAAATTATATCTCTTCAAATTCAAAAATTATTAAATGTTAGTTTCTATTTTTGAATGTGTGTGTCAAAGGTTATTTTATGCTGATAGGTGGTCTGCCACTTTGTCACAAGGATGTTGTGTCATTTGAGATGTCATCAGTGATGTCATGAGTGATGTCACTGACCATGTCATGAGTGATGTAATATGTGACGTCATCAGCAGTGCATTGCACGCGCAAGTTATAGTGAGTCCAACTAACTATAACGTGGGAATTTCAATGGTTTTATGCGAGTAAAATTTCCACCTAACTAAAACTGGTGTGAAACCTATGGTTTTTTCAGTGAATTTAATAGGTTTTTTAAATGCTAATTCCTAACTATATATGGTCTATAACCTATGGTTTTTTCAGTGAATATATATATATATATATAAAATTTCTATGGCAAAATGAAACCCCTCATTTTGTTCCTTTTCAAATTAAATGTATTAAGTGTTACCACTTTATTCCAATCAAGATGACTTCAGGTGTGCCATACTTTTGTCATAAGTAAGACTGTTAGCGTTCTAGTTGTTCTTTAGAACACTCTGGGACATTCTGTCATTGGGCTATAGTTGGGCTACATCTGGCTGATATTTGGGCTACATTTGGGCTCTTTTGTCTCTGGTGGCCATCTTGGGAGACTGCATATCAGAATTGTTTTAATGAAATATAAGAGGATTTGAGAAGTCACTCAAAATGTGCCCTAATTTTTCTTTCTTCAGCACTAATCATAATTTCTATGGCAAAATGAGCCCCCTCATTTTGTTCCTTTGCAAATTAAATGTTTTAAGTGTTAACACTTTATTCCAATCAAGAGACTTCAGGTGTGCCATACTTTTGTCATAAGTAAGACTGTTAGCGCTCTAGTTGTTCTTTAGAACACTCTGGGAAATTCTGTCATTGGTCTATAGTTGGGCTACATCTGGCTGATATTTGGGCTACATGTGTTTTTTTTGTCTCTGGTGGCCATCTTTGGGCTACATTGGGCTACATTGGGCTACATTTGGGCTCTAACATATATATAGCCCAATGTAGCCCAATATATATTTTTTCAAAGTTAATTTTCGTAAAAACCACTGGAGCATATATCTTGAGACATAGCAAAGGCACATCGGGGTACCAGTCCCTACAATTTTGCCAAGTTTGGTGGAAATCCATTCAGCCGTTCGGGCTAAAAGTGAGTCCAACCGCCCTATGGAAATTAACATAGGGAAAACATGTTTTGGGACCCCCCTTTTATCTCCGGCCCCGCTTGACGGATCCCCTCGAAACTTTCAGGGAAGGAGCGGAGCGCAGCGAGGCAAAGTTAAGGAAAATTACAGGCAGATCCCTCATTCGGCGCCAAAGTTATTTCCAATAGAATGTTGCGGATTTCCTATGGAAAACGATCCTAACTATAACTACCTACTGGCGACTGCCAGTAGGTAATATAATCCTCCAAGAAAAGGCTCCTGCCGAGATACTGGGACCCAGGAGGGGTGGCGTACACTCCGGCGGAGCGTGCCGGTAATCACAATGCAATATCCTTAAACAAACAATGTTCGTACGCTCTCAGGAAATGAGTCCAAAAAACACGAATCAAGTGAACGCAGGTTTAATCCACACAACGCGTTTCGCCTTGCAGCTTGGTCACGTGTAGACATGTCAAAGATCAAACCACATTAATAAAGTTATCTGTGAACAACAAAGAAGGACCAACAAAATGTATTACATGGCAGCCATCTTGTAAAGGTATGAATAGTATAACTGAGAATCTTGAACGTAAAGAGTTGTCTGTTACCCGGTACGGGACACGGCGAGTCAGTCCCCCCTGGTAAGTCCTATCGCTGTCAGGTCCGTCCCTTGTGAAGCGGGGATTGGAAATGCACTGAGAGTGCTTACCTTTCTCTCTCTTCTGGGGCAGCGGGCTGTACGCGCTGTGAGACTGCCGTGTGGAGTTTACTGAACGCTACGTGGGGAGGTCGGATCTCTGCATTTTCTTGCTGTATCTCTTCTTGGCTGACACCATTTTTCGACACACCAGTAATTTATCTTCACAAAGAGTACTACTGTCGGTGTGTTATCATTTGTGTATTACAGCCTACATCATTACATTTCGGAATTTCCGAGTGCAACAAGAGCAACGGCAACTAGAATCCTTGCTAGCTGATTCGATTGGCAAGGGGAACTATCTATTTACGAGAGGGGATTTTGAGTCTCAAATAACAATAACTTTAACAATAACCTCCGAACAAAGGTTTTTTGTTGCCTCTTAAAAATAAGACTGAGAGGAAATTATTGGCTATACTTCATGATATAAGAAAGGTTGAGAACACTTTCTACACTCCAAATGAATGTTTTGATAAACTTGTTATGGCAAAAATTGAATTTAATAAGACGTCAACTGAAAGTGCCTGTGGCATCTTGTTTAAGATTAAACGCATAATAATTAGTGGAAAGAGATAATGTTTCCAAAGATATCTACATTGTTTGCTGATTATTATAAACACTTATAGCCACCTATCAAGGATCTATTTAGTGATTATTTTTCAAATATAAAAAGGTAAGCAAGATAATATTGATTTTTTACCAATAGAAAAAGATGTTGAATTAAAAGATATCTACTATACACCTAAAAAAAAGCCCTCACCCCTAATGGTTTTCCATTAAATCTTCCTACAGTTTTCCAGGACCTTGGATCCAAAACAATTTTCACTTATTTTTGGTATTTTGGGAAGGCTGGATGTTCATTTTTAGAAGCTGATTCCAAAGAAAAACTATTATCCACTGCTAATTTAAAATGATAGGCCTATCTCCCTTCTTAACACAGTTGTAAAGATTATGCTAAACATACTTGCAATATATACTGAAAGTTTCTTACCAGATTTGTTTGATCTTTATAATCTTGGTTTTTGGGTATATTTCAGATATTATAAAAAAAAAACCTTTTTAAATGTCATAAACAGAGCACCATGGATTAAGAAATTAATGGTGCTCATTCTATGTTAAAATTATTTCAATCACTTGGCTGGTATTTGACGAGGACTTGGAATGGCATGACTTTGGATTTTGCAAATTATGTACATTCCCCATATTTCTCCACTGAAGAGGGGTACAGCACAAGAGCTGTTCACTTCTCATTTTTTTTAGAAGTAATTGCAAGGTCTGCTTTAATGAATGTTTTCTGTCTTGAGATAGAAAAGCAATATTTTAAGCATATGTTGGTGACATCTTGCTGTATGTAGCTAAACCTGGGACTACATTAACACCCTTTAAAAGAAACCTAGGATTTTTCTGATTTTGTGGGATATAAATTATATATTGAAAATCCAAAGTTTTCCCTTTAAATACATTTTGATTCAAGGATGTGTTTCATCATTTTAGCTATGTATAGAACACAACCAAAATGTAATATTTAGTTATATGGTATTCTAATTCTAATAATAGTACTTTGATATATCATCTTGAACACATTAAATACAAGGTTATTGCTCTTTTCTACTAGCATTATGTTGGTAAGAACGGTTTGGTACAATTAATTCTGTTAATAAATTCTCCTTGTTTATGTTCCCAACTGATATGCCTAGAATATCTATTTTAGAAAGAATGATGGTTTATTTTCCAGCTTTTTATCAAAACAACAGTATCATTAGAAATATTTAAGAAACCTTAGACTAATGGGGGAGATAATTTCACAGACTTCATTAAACACCCCTCTGCTTTTAGACTGAAGCATATTTGGAATACTATTTCAAATACATTTGATACTGAATGTACAATTTGAAGAGACATTGAATAATCCAGTTTGCACTCCTCTCTCTTAAAGAGTAATGTATTAGTTTATTTGCTGCTATTTATTAAACATTCCAGCTACTTAGTTAAGAATTTTCACATACACATTAATTCACAGCAGTTTTTCAGTAGTCCTATATTGCATTTAAAGAAATTAAAATTAACAATAATCTATTGAAAGGGTTGGACATCTAGGAGTATAGGATGGGTCTCTCAACTTGTACATGACAAAGAGGCAGATTCTTTTCATGAGTTGCCCTAAATTTATAATCTTCTGAAAATGTTTTAAAGAAAATATGATACAATTGTTACTTGTTACTATCTTTTCATATGATGGGATTGAGGTCAATTTGCAGAGTATTGACAATCATATGGTGAATGATAAAGCTTCTCTTTTTTCATTAAAAAAAAATGTAAAAACATTTTTAGGTGAGGATATTACAGAAAATATCCGTATAGCATTTACAGCAACTTACAGAGTGAGTAATTGCGGGTTGTAGAAAAAATGTGGATAAACACTGCGCTACAATCATATGACATAGATGGTACAATGCTATGTAGAATATCTCTGAGAACGTAGGAAGAGTAGTAAACAGGGGTAGACAAACTTGCCTGACATGGGCACTAGGAGGTGAGCGGGTGGGGATCTGCTGCAGTCTGTGCGGGCCAAGGAGCATGCAGGCATGGGTAAGCAGTCATAGTGGAACAGTCGGATCCATAAAGATGAAGGGAATGTGCAAATGTTTCTCATGAGCCAGGATGAGGTGCGGGCTCCCTTAAGGCCAATAAGTGATTATCATGGGCAGATGCATCAGGTATTCACAGGAAATGTGGCAGACTCCGATCTCAGGGTGTGCAGGAGGCATCTTGATAATGCTTTAAAGGTCGCTCAGCATGGCATCCCATTCCATTGTTACAGACGTTTGCCAAAGCCGATTTCCCCTTCTCTACCAAGTGCAGTGCTCTCAGCTTCCACCCAGTGGGCCAGTGTACACGACCAGGATGCAGCCGGGGCGGGGGGGTGGTAGGGAAGGTGCGGTAGCAGCTGCTCCTTCACTTCAGGGTTATATCCCTTTTAGCCAGTAGATGTGCGAGATCTGTAAACCTAGCTGCCACCTTGTTACACTTGGAGGGCTTGTAGATGCTCTGGGCACCAGCCTACCAGGAGCCCAGTCCTTCACAGAGTGTGACGTCAGCTATAATGGCCAGAACCACTCACCATAAGTGTGCTAAGGACAGGCAAGACCATAGGATTAGGCAGAGGTCTGCATTGTCAGATTGGCAGAGCGGGCAGCCAGGAAAGGTGAGCACTTGAGAAGATCTGGTTCAGTTAAGTAGAGGTAAGGTATGCTCTGTGAAAATGGAGAACTGGCTATTCTTAAACCAGGAGTTTCTGGAGACTAGATGAGGATTTGAGGATATTCTAATGTGAGTGCCTTTTCTGAATTGTGAATCCCCCAACCAAAGTCCTTTTCCCATCACTCACGGAGCTGTGTGAGAGGAGTTAGAGAGTGTAAGCCATTGTGGATCCAGGTAACTAAGTGCTGGCCTGCACTCACTACAAGTAATTTCTGTACAACTGTGCAGGTTTGCGGGTTCACATGAGTGAGTCCCCAAAGCATACTGCAGATCTGCTGGAGCTGTCTATGCAGTACCAACTGCCCTGGAGGGATGCCTTATTCGGTGCACAGACATAATATCGACTCCAAAATATCGTTTGGACAGAATATCGAGGAAAAAATATCGTTTGGACAAAATATCGACTGGACAGAATATCGACAGCCAAAATATCGTTTTTAAGGTAAGTGCAGTAATATCGACTGTAAATAATATAGAAAGTGAAAATATGTAAGTATATACTATAGATAGTAAAATAAATTGTTTTTATTTTTAGGGTTCAGGGTCAGTTTTGGGTTTTTGGGTAAAGGGGTATTTTTAGGGTTCAGAGTCAGTTTTGGGTTTTTGGGTAAAGGGGTATTTTTAGGGTTCAGGGTCAGTTTTCAGTTTTTGGGTAAAGGGGTATTTTTAGGGTTCAGGGTCAGTTTTCAGTTTTTGGGTAAAGGGGTATTTTTAGGGTTCAGGGTCAGTTTTCAGTTTTTGGGTAAAGGGGTATTTTTAGGGTTCAGGGTCAGTTTTCAGTTTTTGGGTAAAGGGGTATTTTTAGGGTTCAGGGTCAGTTTTCAGTTTTTGGGTAAAGGGGTATTTTTAGGGTTCAGGGTCAGTTTTCAGTTTTTGGGTAAAGGGGTATTTTTAGGGTTCAGAGTCAGTTTTCAGTTTTTGGGTAAAGGGGTATTTTTAGGGTTCAGGGTCAGTTTTCAGTTTTTGGGTATTATTTTATTATATTTTATTACTATATATATATGTTTAATAAATATGAAATAAAAAAATATTTATTTAACTTTCATTAATTATTTAATTATTATAAGTTAATTTAAGTAATTTTAAGTATATTTTAGTAATTAATTATTAATATTAATTTAATTTAACACTGTTTTTAGTAAATACGATATTTTTTACAACTATATTTTTGTAAACGATATTTTGTACTCGATATTTTTGTACTTACCTGTTTGTACATACAAACTCGATATTTTTGCTGTAGATATTTTTTCATCGATATTTTGGGTAGTCGATATTTTGGTAGTCGATATTCTTTCAGTGATCCGCCTTATTCTGCAAGATGTTGCTCAAAAGAAAGAAAGTGTCTATCTAAGAAGAGGTCCCAGAGGGCAGATATGTTTCCGTCATGCCAATGGCATATGTTCTTGGGTGCCAGGTGTCCTGAGCATCCAGACAGACACCAGAGTGGTATTTCAGGGGCATACAGAATGATGTGCCGCTTGAGTTGGAAAACTCAGTTGACACATTGTCAGATAAATGTAATCAATCTAGATAGTGTGGGTTGTAATTTAGTCTTGAGAAGGATGAGTTGGAGCAAGTCTTTGGATTTTACAAGGCCCAAAACTGATGAGGTATCTCTAAGGAAGGGGCTGGCAAGCCAGCGAGACAACTATTAGAGGTGGGCTGCTGGAATTTGTTTGAGCTCAAAGAGAAGGAGGAAGCGCACAGTCCACCCTGCCCCACAGGCAAATGGAGTTCATTAAATGCTATCAGGTGGTGCCCGGATCCTCAAATTAAGCAACTGAGCATGCTGAACAACTTCCTTGGAGGAATGATCAGCAGGTTTGCGAAGAAATATAGTAGAAGTGGGAGCATTACCATCTTTGATAGGGCTATTTTGCTAATGGTAGCCAATGGGAGTCCATTCTAAAAATGAATCTGGACCCTCATAAATGATTGGGCATGAACCAGGTTGACCTCGTAAAAGCCTCAGTATGGTGGATTCTAATCCACAAGTACCTTAGTGTGTGTTCCTCCCTGGGGATGAGGCCTACTCCAAGATCCTTGGATTGATAGAGATGTCCATTGGCCTGTTCAGTCCATGGATAGATTCAGAGGCCACCAGGCACCAAGAATTCTGGCCAGGAGAGCCTATGTGTCTGCAGCTGAGCCCATCATGAAAGGTAGACAGGCCAGCCAAGGTAGGCCGCAGGGGCCCCAGATGTCGGCGTCGCAGCAGCGTCAAACCATGGGTGAAATTACAAGGGCAGAGGTTGGAGCAACTGAGCTCAAATGTGCCAGGAGTGCTGTCATGCCAAGAGCAGGGGAGCATTTGCTCCTGTCCCCATGATGGTGGTAGGAGCAGGCAGCAGTCTCCGCCAGATAGTGTGGGCCTATCATCCAATCCTTCCCAGTCACTCCAGGCCCTCCACAGGGGAATCACAGATGAAGGAGCCAAGGCTGAGCAGAACCTCCCAGCCAGCAGTGAACGGACCACTGGATCGCAAGAGGAGGAGGAGGAGGGCTGGCTCACCCTCAATGCTCCAGCTGTAGTGCCAGCCACATCACAAAGGTTCATGGTTCCAATATGACACAGGTCCATGATCATTTGTTAAGGGTGTCACTGTTCGAGCAACGCAGTCAGTGTGCCCCATGGTCACCGTCACTCCTGTCTAGAGCCTGCTGATAGTGGAAGGCAGCAGGCAAGCCTAGCTGGTAGTGGTTAAAAGGTGAAGTTAGGCCTTTGGGGCCAGTGCTCTTCCTATGTGCGTCCACCATCTTGGATGATTTGACCACGCCCCGATTCTCTTATATATATATATATATTTCTAAACCCTTTTAATATTCATAGATATCAATCCAATATTGAACTTCGTGGGAACATGACTTGGTATATGTATAGCCCATATTAACTTTGCTATTACTACACAATCTCTTTTCTCCCTTTATAATAGATTGCTTTTGTCTCTTACTGCTTTATACAGAATTAAGTTATTAGACTGTGAGCAGTGCTGGTCTTGCGGTGTTCACAAAACCGATATTATGAATATGTCTTGTCTAAGCCTGAAAGTTGAAAGATTTTCACCAGATGTATGGGGTAAAATTAATGACATTTGTAAAGCATCCCAACCCTTTTCTGAAGCTTCTTTCTTCTTTGGGGGAGAATTCATGATATATGGTCCACTTGCTGCACCAAAGGAAAACATGTTAACCTTTTATTGGCTGTTGTGGTACACATTATATTGTCTAACCCAAAGATGCAAATAAGTTTACAATTAGGGCATGATGGTATCAGCTGTCCATCTATGTGGGCTGAGTGGTTACGCCTTCCACCTTTTTCACCAGCAGGAAGAATGTCTGTCAAGCTGAGCAAAGGTCAGCCTGACAGACACTCTTCTTGTTCAGGTAAGGCAGCCAGGAGCTAGACATGCTCAAATTGTGCATGCTACTGGGTGCCTGAGCTGAAATTTGCCAGACTGAGAACTACACAGCCCTATGGACATGACCTCCTAAGGCTGCCAAAAATGTCTCAAGGTCTTCCCATCGTGATGAGGGGGAGCATCACTGATTGCCTTGGACTTGGGTGCTAAAGTTTTAAGGCCTGAATTGCCCAGGCCCGAGTGTCAATCAGTGACACTTCGTCACAGAGTGGGGTGGGGATTAGCAGTCTTACTGACCCCATCCCAGTCTGCGACGGGTGAGGGACTGCTGCCTTCACTCACGGGCTGACCATAGGCGAGGCCAGTGAGGGAAGGCAGCCGTCCTAACCCTTCTTGGACCTCTGAGGTAAGTTTTATGTTTTTTTGTATGTTTGGTGCATGCATGAATATATGTGTATTTGTTAGTGACTGTCATTAATGGGTGTTTGTATGATCGTGTGTGAATGTATGGGTGTGAGTGTGAATGTGTGCATGTGTGTCCCCCGTCCCCCTCCTTGGTAAAATTATCAACCACCACTGGGTGGAATGTAGTTTTCACGTTCATAGATTAGATAGGGTTAATTTATCCTTGATGCTGATAGCAGTTAAGCGTGAATTGATTTGGCTACCTTTGACTCAATTACTACTTGTCAACCCTTGAGTAGTAATGTTGAGGTTTTAAAACCTCCGTGTAATATTGTACTATATTTCTTTGTACATTTAACTGCATGCATGTGTATATTATTCTTATCTTCTTAAATGTCTTTTCCACATTTGATCCATATATCTTTATTTTAACTATGGATTTGTGATATTCCTTCTTTATCTCTTCTGAAGTCTTTTGATAATATAGTGCCTTTCCTTTTTATTCTCCTCTCTTTCCTACACTCTATTTTTTTATTCTAAAGTGCTAAAAAGGCTAGTTTTTACTTTAACTTGTGGCATGTCATTATATTACTATTGTTCTATTTTGGCTTATTCTTCACTCATAATTGTGTACTTTTATATTGTTACACTATTACTTTAATTGTTAACCTTTTATGTGGTTTTCTACATGGGTTTATTGCAGTTCTAGTGCATTGCTATACATTATTCTTACTGTGTCATAAATCTCTTCAATGAAAAAAAAGTGTTGTCTAAGCATCTTTCTGCACTAAGCAATGCTTCCAATCTAAAGTAGAAAGCTTAATGCTCCTCTACTATAAATTTGAGGGTTAGGTCTAACTTTTGTTTTTTTAGAGTTTACATAGTGAGAGCGAATAAGTACTGTCTTATGAATGAGTGAGATTTAAAGAGGCCCAGAAACCCTGGGTTGGAAGCCATGCAGAATCATTTTCTTCTATATATTCCGAGGATTCCTAGTTGCACGCCATGTTCCACGTGCATCTTTCAATTAGATTGATAAACTTTTTACTGATGTCTAGATTTTTGCATATTAACTACTATTATAAAACATTCAGACCCTTATTTGGTGTGGCCACATAACTCCAGCATGTTAAATAAATATGATTCCGCTTTGTGATGCAGAATGGCAATAAAATTGTTAGATTTTGGGTATTGTCAAAAATGTACTTGACTGCCCAGATTATGGTTTTCTGAGTAACTTGTATTTGAGCCCACGCCTTTTAAGCAGAAGGCTAATTCTAGAGACAAGATCCGGACCCTCTAATTATCTGTTGAATATGATTATGTTAATTATGTGGTTGCTACTTTTATGAAGTTTGCTTTAAGGAATCTCCAGCTAATAAATGTGTGTTTGCCCCTAATGATCTATTCTTCTTGCTCTGCTCTTTGTAATCTGATAATGAGGCATTGTCTTTCATTTGCAGCTTTAAAACCTATTGAAAATGTAACTTAACTTTTATTTTACCAATAGGGCTGTACTGACATGTGAAAACCGAAACGGTCGCATCAATTTATTCAATCAATCAATCAATCAATCATGCCATTTGTATAGCGCACTACTCACCCGGGCGGGTCTCAAGGCGCTTGGGGGGAGGGGTATGCTAATGCTCGAACAGCCAGGTCTTGAGTTGTTTCCTGAAGGCGAGATGGACGCCACAAATCACCTGACATTGCCGTTTTCTGTTCGAGGAGGAAGGAAGGACTGCTACCACTCACGGAACCCGCTTCGCGGGTCCCGCTTCGCCGCTGCCATCACCGGACATACAGGTAGCTGCTGGGTGCGTGAGCGTGAGACAGGGCTGCGAGTGTAGGAACCGGGACTCGCTTTCCCAGGAGTCCCGGTAATCCTTAGGCCGAGTCACCTGGCCCGCTCTCCCTGACCGCCCCGCCCAGCTGAAGCACCTTAAAAGACTCTGCCTCCCATAGCGTGTGGGGACGCCACAAATCACCTGACATTGCCGTTTTCTGTTCGAGGAGGAAGGAAGGACTGCTACCACTCGCGGAACCCGCTTCGCGGGTCCCGCTTCGCCGCTGCCATCACCGGACATACAGGTAGCTGCTGGGTGCGTGAGCGTGAGACAGGGCTGCGAGTGTAGGAACCGGGACTCGCTTTCCCAGGAGTCCCGGTAATCCTTAGGCCGAGTCACCTGGCCCGCTCTCCCTGACCGCCCCGCCCAGCTGAAGCACCTTAAAAGACTCTGCCTCCCATAGCGTGTGGGGACGCCACAAATCACCTGACATTGCCGTTTTCTGTTCGAGGAGGAAGGAAGGACTGCTACCATTCGCGGAACCCGCTTCGCGGGTCCCGCTTCGCCGCTGCCATCACCGGACATACAGGTAGCTGCTGGGTGCGTGAGCGTGAGACAGGGCTGCGAGTGTAGGAACCGGGACTCGCTTTCCCAGGAGTCCCGGTAATCCTTAGGCCGAGTCACCTGGCCCGCTCTCCCTGACCGCCCCGCCCAGCTGAAGCACCTTAAAAGACTCTGCCTCCCATAGCGTGTGGGGACGCCACAAATCACCTGACATTGCCGTTTTCTGTTCGAGGAGGAAGGAAGGACTGCTACCACTCGCGGAACCCGCTTCGCGGGTCCCGCTTCGCCGCTGCCATCACCGGACATACAGGTAGCTGCTGGGTGCGTGAGCGTGAGACAGGGCTGCGAGTGTAGGAACCGGGACTCGCTTTCCCAGGAGTCCCGGTAATCCTTAGGCCGAGTCACCTGGCCCGCTCTCCCTGACCGCCCCGCCCACCCAACACCTGACAATAACATATATAAAGTTGTGATCAACGCTGCGCGGGAGCGCGCGGGAGCGCCCGGGGCTAAGCCCGGGCAAAGGGCGGGCCCTCTGTGGCCCTCAGAGGCCTGAGGAGACTGGGCTGGGCCACAGATCTTGGCTAGGCGTTCTGATCTCCCCCTCGCTATTTCCCGGGTTATGTCCTGCCGTGAGACAAGAAGTATGGCCGCCGCAGGAGCCAAAAAACTTACTGGGACACTGGAAGATTTTATTACCCGCACACATGCACTTATCGACGAGGGGATAATTCTTATGGATAGGAGAGTTTCCCAAGACCTGGCTATGGCCAAGCGTTCCTCCCTTGGCCATATTGCTGAGGCTCGGACACCGAAAATGGATTCCGGGCGAGAAGCACAGGTGCTAGTACATCATTCTGGATCTAACACGGACTTGGATGCCCCTAATCTCGCCCAGGACTTGGAGGCTTCACCTAACTTACATATATTGACTGAGAGTGGAACGCAAAGAAGCGAAATAAATGTTAGTAACCCTACAGCCATTTTAACAGAAAGAGCGCGGATAGAAGGGGCAATCCCTAAACAAAAATGCAAAACTAACACCCTAATAGCTGTGAAAGGGAAGAAGGCCATTACTCTACCCAATCTGTGCATTGTCGAAAAACCCTCAGACAGTCTACCTATCCCCACAGAAGGCCCACCTCCTAATAACCCTGGCCTACCGCTGAGTCTCCCAGATGATACCGTAATTGACCAAAGTCTGGAAGAAATTCTGGAACTCAGCGGCCCCACGGGTAACTCATCTATAACACCTCGATTGGAGGAGCCGGGTTCTACCTTAAATAATACAGTAATTTGGAATATGTTAAAAGCTTTACTAGAACCTATAGAGGTAAGACTACGCTGTCTGGAAACGGTTTTAAAAAATATACATAAGGACATAAGTGCCCCCAGTTTTACCCTAAATAACAAGTCTATTCAGGCTACTAATTTACCTAAACCTACAATGGCTCCTAATAAAGCGTCGGAAACTAACAATACGACGACCAAGAAACCCAGCAGCGCCTCAAATCAAGTAGGACCCATAACTAAACCCCCTGTTGTAGACCAGACAAAAAAAACAGATATTAATCCGACCTCATCTAAAAATAATACCGTCCCCCAGTCCATACCCAGCGTCAGTTTATCCCAGGCGCCTAAACCCGACATAGAGGACAAGGGTAAGGTTAAGAATCGTAGAAATATTCACCTTCCCCCAGATGCCGCACCTTATGTGGTTATTCTTACCGGAGTTACAGAACTCCGGTCGCCAGAAGAAGAATCATATCAGGCACTCAAAAATAAAGTCTGCCACTGGCTAGCGAACAATTATCCTCTCCCAACAAACATATCAGCTGATATCCTAATGATAGAAAGGGCTCCCTGGGTAGGACGAAATAAGAAAAACTTGCAGGGGGATTGTGTGGTGGTAACTTTTGAAAAACCAGAGGCAGTAGATTTTATTTGTAACAACAGGGCCCCAAGATATCAGGCGAGCAGGGTTACTGCCAGACCCCTCTCGTACTTTTATCTTCCCCACAATCAAGTGGATAATCGCTGGAGTTGGTTTAAAGGCTCTCACGATAGGATCTCAAGACAAAGGTCTAATTTCCCTTGGGACATTCAACCCCCAGTGAGGGAGGAGGGCTGGGATGGGGGGTGGAATTTGGTGGGGACTAGGGGAGGTAGACCACGTCAAGGTGGTCCCCCGCATGGCCTTCAACCCATCCATCCCTTTTTCTATCAACAACCTCAAAATGGCCCTTCTAATCCCCTGTACTTTCCTATTGCAAACCGCTTTGAGTGCCTTTCAAACACAGATTGGGTGGATTGACATACTCAGGGTTCGCCAGGGGAATATGGGGTTTGTCAAAACCTAACAAGTCCCTGTAAGGATGTCTCCATAGTGGCACCTATAACAGCTATTTTATCCCCCATACCCGGAACTAGCCTGACGACGAGAGAGAGCCGGGGTGCGGGCACACTGACCGCCCTTAACACAGATCTAGCACTTTGTAAAGTCCTTACTTGGAATGTGGCAGGTTTAAATGCAAAGGCCTTGGACCCAACATGGCAAAGTTTTATTGAACAACATCATATTATAGGGCTCCAAGAAACGTGGGTCACAACACAAACTTTTTCCCTGGATGGTTTTTGCAGCTTTTTCACCCCGGCAGTTCCAGGCATAAGAGGAAGAGCAAAGGGTGGTTTACTCATCTTGTGTTCCCTGGATTTAGTAGGGGTTTCAAAAAAATAGATACCGCTTTAACAAATGCTCTTGCGGTAGAATGGACTCTCCCTAACTTAAAGACGGTTCTGTTGATTAACTTTTATAACTCAAAGGAGTCCGTCATTGCAAATGAACATTTAATTTCTTTGTTGAATTTTTTGTCAGCCTATAGGAGTGATTGCACCACCCCCTCGGAATTGGTTATTCTGGGGGATTTTAACATACACCCCTGTGAGGGGGGTTGTTTTAATGATAGATACGGGGGGATATCACCTGAAGCTATTCCCCATTTTGAACACACCTCAGAGGGCGAGTACCTAGAGTTTTTTCTAGCGAATCTAAATCTCTTCGAATTCGACCAGGGCATTAGTGAGCCGAGAGCCCCAACTTTTGTTGGAAGAGATGCCAATACAGTTATAGATTATATTTTTGTTTCAAATGGGGTCTTGGCAAAGGTACATGAGTACAGCGTAGTTGACCTCATCTCATCGGATCACCATCCTGTTCTCTTGTCCTTGGATTTAGATTGCTTCCGCACTGACAGTCCGCCAAGTATGGCAGCTATAAAGGATCTGAAATCTAAAGAGCAGGGAAGGCGCCTGAAATGGGAGATGATCGTCCCAGAGGATTTCTTTCATGCAATTGCTCAAGAGTCTGAGGACAGCATGGCAGTATGCTTGGACCCAACTGCAGAGGGCCCTAAGGTCTTGATAGCCTTCGAAGACATCTGCTCTAGGATTAGTAAGAACTTGGAACGAAGGTCAGTTGGGCAAGGGAATACAAAGACCCATAAATGGTTCAACAAGGAATGTTCGAGGGTCCATAGTGCTCTGATGAAAGCCATCAAACAAAAACCCAGAGATAAGTCCTTAGTGGCCAAACTAAGGAGGGAATATAAAACTATAACCCAAAAACGTAAAAACCAAATCAAGGAGGATGCATGGAATAGCCTACTATCTGAGGAAGTCTTGAGAGACAGCAAAAAGTTTTGGGCCATTGTAAATCAGCCCTTTTTTTCCGACAATGGGCAAACGGATTTAGACTGTGTCATAGAAGATAACAGATGGCTAGCCCATTTTGGCAAAATCTATGAGTCTACAGCCCCTGCCTCAATTGACAAAACCCACGACCATACCAATCTGGTCATGGACTTTAACATCATGGAAGTTGAAAGGGCGATTAGAGAGACCAACAAACATACGGCCCCGGGCCCTGATGGGGTACCAGCAGATCTCTATATACAGTACCCACAATTTTGGTCCAAAATTCTATCTAACGTTTTCAATGCTATCCCGACAGCTGGCTTTCCATCCTCCTGGTCTACCTCCATAATTGTGCCCATATTTAAAAAAGGGAATAGGGCGGACCCGGCCTGCTACAGACCAATCTCCTTGCTGGACTCTGCCGTCAAAATCTTAGGCAGGGTCATTTTGCACAGAATGGAGGATTGGCTGGAGGAGAGCGGGATCCTTTCAGACCTGCAGTACGGGTTCAGGGCACATAGAGGGACAATTGACCAATGCCTGAACCTTCATTTAATTATCAGTAAATACACTGTGGTGAAGGGGGGGCTTCTTTATTTGGGATTTATGGACCTATCCTCAGCGTTTGATTTGGTTAATCGCCCAAAATTATGGACCATCTTACACAACTTTGGTTTGGACACTACTTTGGTTAATTTTTTACATGACCTCCACTCTAATTTGTTTGCAACGGTTAGGGCATCAAGGGACGGTAGGTGCACAGCAAAGTTTAGATCAGGGAGAGGGGTCAGACAAGGGTGCATCTTGGCCCCTCTACTCTTTACACTGTACATCAATGCCTTGGGGAAATTTCTGAACACAGCCACCCTGGATATTCCGCGTATGGGGGGCCTACCTATTCCGGTCCTCCTATACGCGGACGACGCTGTTCTTATAGCGCGGACTGGCATAGGGCTTCAAAAACTTTTGGACCATTTCGGCCAGTTCATGGAAGCCCTTGATTTAAAAATTAATACCGTCAAGTCCCATATCATGGTCGTTGGTTCGCGAAAGAAAAACATGAAGATCAGATCTTTCAGCTCCAATAATTCACCAATTTCAAGGGTGCCCTCCTTTTGCTATCTGGGTGTCACTTTTGACGAGAGAGGAACCTGGAAGCCACAATTGAAACTCAAGGAAAATGGAGTAATTAGGTCAACAACAGCACTTCTGAGCTTCTCAAAAAAATTGGGCTCTAAACCTATGGAAGCAATTACCAGGATCTATAGAGCCAAATGCTTGGCAATTGCTTCCTACGGGGCAGACATTTGGGGCTATGTTCCAGTCTCAGGCATACAAATTGCCGAAAATAATTTCATACGGGCCTTGTTGACTCTCCCGAAATCTTCCCCCACACATTCAACACATAATGAACTAGGTATGGGGTACGTTACTGATCTTCTAAAAATGTCCCCAGTACTTTGCTGGATTAAAACCTGGACCAATGAAGAAATCAGTCTGAATCACTCCATCCTTAAGGATTGTATATCTCTAGATAAAGCTCTTACCATCCCGTGGCTGGCATATGTTAGAGCGGCATGTGCGAGCCTAGGGCGTCCGGAAATATACTCTCTTCCGCAAAATCTCAAAAAAGAGGATGCAAAGTGGGTGAAACAACATTTTCGATCTCTGTTGGAAGGCGAAAGAGAATCGGCTGAAATCAGTAAACCTACAGTCAGATTACTTTTTCAACTTTCCACTACTACAGAGATGGAACCCTATCTAAAATATGTCACAAAGCCCTACCATCGATTTCTGCTCATAAGGTTTAGATTTAATTTGATCCATCTCATCCTTGGCACGTATACAGATTGGGGTACTCCAGAAAATTTACCTCCTTGTACATGCGACTGTTTTTCAACACAGGATACTCTGCATCTGGTTATGCTGTGTGAGCACTATTTGGTTCTGCGAAAAAAAATTCTTGTGCCTATTTTAAAACCTTTAAATTTTGTTCAGGTACGGCCAGCATTACTATATTTACAGATGTTGAACTCAGTGCCAGTCACTTTTGGCGTAGCCTGTTTTTTTGTAGCTGCCACCAGACAGAAAGGAGTAAGAACTGCCGCATTATCAATTCATGAAATTTGATTGTTAGTATATATACTGTTATTCTTAGGTGTTCCCTGTATCTACCAAATCCCTTTTTATTAATGTCCCTTTTTTCCCTTGCTTTTAAGTAGGAATGCAATCAACTCTCTTTATTTATTTAATTGTTTTTTATAAAATATTATCTTTGTATCATGTATTGCTTTTATGGTTTTAATTAACCGAATAAAGTTTTTTGACTGACTGACTGACTGAATCAATCAATCATGCCATTTGTATAGCGCACTACTCACCCGGGCGGGTCTCAAGGCGCTTGGGGGGAGGGGTATGCTACTGCTCGAACAGCCAGGTCTTGAGTTGTTTCCTGAAGGCGAGATGGTCCTGGGTCAGCCGAAGGTGGATGGGGAGGGAGTCCCAAGTCTTGGCAGCCAGGTAAGGATCTTCCTCCGGCGGTGGCTTTTCGGATGCGTGGTACGGCTGCGAGGGCGAGGCTGGTGGACCGTAGCTGGCGGGTGGGTGTGTAGAAGGTCAGGCGGTCGTTGAGGTACTTGGGGCCCAGGTCGTGGAGAGACTTGTGTGCGTGGGTGAGGAGCCGGAACGTGATCCTCTTGTCGACGGGGAGCCAGTGCAGGTTCCTCAGGTGGCTGGAGATGTGGCTGCGTCGGAGGACATCCAGGATGAGTTGGGCAGAGGCGTTCTGGATGCGCTGGAGTCTTTTCTGTAGCTTGGCTGTGGTTCCGGCGTAGAGGGCGTTTCCGTAGTCCAGTCGGCTGGTGACGAGTGCCTGGGTGACAGTCTTCCTGGTCTCGGTCGGGATCCAGCGGAAGATCTTGCGAAGCATACGCAGGGTGTTGAAGCACGATGAGGAGACGGCGTTGACTTGTCTGGTCATCGAGAGGGAGGGGTCCAGGATGAAGCCCAGGTTGCGTGCGTGGTCGGTTGGCTTGGGTGCGGTGCCCAGGGCTGGGGGCCACCAGGAGTCGTCCCAGGCGGAGGGCGAAGATCCCAGGATGAGGACTTCCATCTTGTCCGAGTTCAGTTTCAGGCGGCTGTCCTTCATCCACTCGGCGACGTCTTTCATCCCTTCGTGTAGGCAGGTTCTGGCGGTGTCGGGGTCTCTGGTGAGGGAGAGGATCAGCTGGGTGTCGTCGGCGTAAGAGATGATGTTGAGGTTGTGCTGGCGTGCGATGGCTGCGAGAGGTTTCATGTAGATGTTGAAGAGGGTGGGGCTATTGATCTCAGTGCTAGTTCTATATCGTAGACTTTTAATCTATAATTATTATCTTCTGAGTAGGATTTCTTCATCACCATATGATCTTTCATCATGCCACCCCGCCTTAAATAGACATACACCAAGATATTTTAATGTATATAATGTCTTATGTGCAATTTTCTGCATCATCATTCACCCATTACCTTAATTAACAATATACTTTTTATGTTATTCATATAAGCTGTTTACTTTTTGCTGTGTACCCATCGTTGTTAGCAAGTACAGACTTTCTTTCTGAAATACCCTTGCTATTTTTCTTCCAAATAAAAAAAACAATATTAACACGAGGACCTGGTCATTAAGTGTTTGGCGATTTTATTATTGTGTCTTAATACTAGATGATTAACTGACGTAAACTTTACTGCTGTTTTTTTAATTGTTATGTAGTTTATAATTTATTGACATTGCTCCTCTTCAAAGTTGTCATGCACATTTTTGTTTTATTTATGTCTATGTTACTTTTGAGATGTTGTCTTATATACACTTCTTCTGCATTTTATTAATTATTTTTAGGTCTGGCCACAGACAGGTTCCATTCGCCAAAGCTTAAATACCAAATGGTAAGAGAAGGGCACAATATTCCCAGCCAATAATTCGTTGCTGTATCATTCACATATGCATCAGTCCACATTCATTAACCATTAGTTTATTTTAACAGTCATTCGTGATACATTGAGTTGCACTATTGCACCAGAGATAGGCAGTAGTAGTAACATGAGTCTGCAAAGGGGCATCTTCTTTAGGCCTAGTGATAGCCTCTACTATTAACATTAAGAGAAAGTTTCTTGACTTAGTCCCCTTCAGCCACTGGATGTTTTGAGCTACCACTCTTCATCCATTGTGTATTTGAAGCGTCTTTCACATTTTCAATCAGCTCATGAGATTAACACTCTAGTTTACATTTTGCTGTGATGATTTGTGGTGATTGGTATCAAGTAAGGCCCCCATTGCCAGGATAACAATTGAGAGCTGCGAATATAAAAACAGGTAGGGATCTTACTTTGAAGTGGAGGCCAGTCCCCGTTTGGAGCAGGCAACAGGTTACCTCATGGCTGTAGTTCTTTCTGCTCTACAGAGAGCCCTGCTCCTGATTGAGTACCCTTTTCAATCTGCACAGCTTTTGCACAGATCCCCCTTAAATTTGGGAACTTAGAGGCAATGTGTCAATTATTTATGCAGCACTTCAAACAGTAACAAAGTGAAACACAATACAAGAAAAAGGCCACACCAATCAAAAGAAATAGAGTAAACTTTATTTACAAATTTAAGACCAAAATGACAAAAATCCAATCAGTAGAGGCGGAAAGATGGAAGTCCAGCAGAGTAGCAGAGTGGCAGACCTCCTTGCAGCAAAGCAGCACAGCAGTCCTTCTGAGTCTTTCACAGGTCCAGATCTGTACTGAAGAGTCGGGGTTGGAGGTTCAACATTAGTACCTGGTGCCTACATTGAAGAAGGAGAACATTCCCGAGGTTTCCACCCCTTAGAAGTGCTTGGAATTTCATACCTCCCTGCCCTGGCCCCGGATTATCTGGGGTCGCAATAGACTGGTGTCAAACTCTTTGTGAGAGTGCCCAGGTAGGGCCTTTGTGATGTGTGACAGGTGACAGCTCCTCCCCCTCGTTAACTTAGAATGGCCCATCCTGCAAACACCTAGCTTCTCTTTGTATCACTGTCTGTGAGCAATACACAAAGATTAACTACATCTAGTCATGTGTCCCAGGATACAGGCAGTAGGAAAATTGTTGGGACAAAGAAAGTTCCAACTTTCTAAAAATGTCATTTTCAGAATTGTGACAAAAATGTGGCTTTACCATTAAAGAGGGTGTTTTAATTATAATTCTTTAGACAACAAACGTGACTTCTCTAACTGCTCCCAATTGAATGTTATGTCTTATCAAATGTAATAAGGTAACCCAATGTTATCCTATGGGAGAGAGAGGCCTTGGAGTAGAGAAAAATGAATTTAGCAGTGTTTTACTACCGGGACATGTAAAACTTAAAAGTACCTGTCCTACTTTTTAACTATACCACATTCTGCTCTCCGGGCTGTCTAGGACCTACCTTAGGGTTGACATATGTATTAAAAAAGAAGGTTTGGGTCTAGCAGGAGGTTAATTTTGCCATTTTGAAATGGCAGTTTGAAACTGCACACACAGGCTGTAATGGCAACCCTGAGACATGTTTGCAGGGCTGTAAGTGGGTGGCACCATAAGTGTGGCAGTCCTCTAGTAGAATTTGATTTACAGGCCATGGGTACCTGTATTACCACTTTATAAGGGACTTATAAGTAAATTAAATGTGCAGATTGGGTGTAAGCCAATTCTACCATGTTTAGAGAAGAGATTACAAGCACTTTAGCGCTGGTAAGCCTTAGAAAATTGCACAGAGTCCTAATGTGAACAACAACAAGATCAGCGAAAATAGGAGGGGTGAGGGCAAAACGTTTGGGGAAAGACCACCCTAAGGCTGACAGGTCTAACACTGAACTATCTACATCTTGTACCCATGGAACAGTGATTCGACCTGCGTGCCCATCTGAAGAAATATGTTTAATTACTTGCCAGTAATGACATAACTCTGAGTCAATTCTTGCTTGTTTGTTTTCGCATTACATTTTGAAGTGTGTTTGCCTCCAATAAAAGGCACTTCACAAGCTAACTTCACCAAAATAAACAAAAACAAACGTACCTAAATGTAAATGTAAATTGATACTTGTATAGTGCACTACTCACCCGCAAGGGTCTCAAGGCGCTTGTACGAATACCGCTGTGGAACCCATCCTGGCTTTCCCTGTGAGGTGTCCACTCCTGGGCACCCCCAAGGTGGAGACCAGGCATCCTTAGCGTTGTGGGGGCCGTTGTGGAGATTAAGCAAGCTATTGCCCAGAGTTGCAGAGTGGGACTCCATGATTGGAATAGGCACCGAGGCGAGAATTATCAGGTCCGTGGAATTTTTTAGCCCAAGACCCGCCGAGGCGGGAAATTGAACCCTGGTTCCGGGCTAGACCTCTGCATCAGGGTCTGCCGCTCTAACCATTGAGCCACACTTCTCCACTACCAATAGATCCACATTATGTTTCATGGGACTAAATTTACACACCCTCCCTATGATATCTGCACATAAAAAACAATATAAGCATTTTCTTCAATCTCAATCCTCCTGGCAACTACTTTGGGAATAAGGAAGAATAGACTAACTGTTAAGTAATTAAAAAAATATCTTTTTATCCACTCCCATGATCTTCTCAATACCTTATAAGGAATGTCCAAGCTATAACATAGGATGATTGTATCTGAAAAACAGCAAAATTATATCTCTTCAAATTCAAAAAGTATTAAATGCTTAAAAATAAAAACAACTTGCTTAATACTTCATAGCAGAGAGATAGATCTTGCAATCCCAAAGCATCTTCAGACTGCCCATCATCTGAAGGCCTGAACATACTTTCATCCAAGTCACCCAGGAAAACCAGACTTAAAATTGAGCAATGAAAGGGAGCAATCAGAATGAGAGTACACATTCTCCCTCATTATCCTGGCCAGAGGTTTCAAAACTTGAGGGATTGGGGGGCGTTCATAGAGAATTCCCTAAGGCCATGGACGGATGTACGTCGTTACAATGCATGTTTTTTCCACGCATGCCTTTACAACGCAGGTTTTACAATGCAAGTCGTTACAACGACTTGCGTTGGGGGCGCTGGATAGTGAATAGTTTAATTTACTATTCCAACTCCAGTCCCCGTGGATAGTAGGGAAGGTTTTGGATTGTAAATTAAATTATTCCCTATCCTACAGCGCCCTCCAGCGCAAGTCATTGTAACGACTTGCGTTGTAATTCCTGCGTTATAAAGGTACTGCGTGGAAAAGGTTTCGTTGTAAAGGATGTTTCCCCCATGGACAGGCAAGTGCATCCACTGCACAAAACCTCTCTACCTTCACCCTTAAGCAGAATCTAGGAAGAAGCGCATAATCCTGCTTTGCAAATAAATCTATCACTGCTCTCGCCCTGAGAAAGCTTTACAAAAAGAAGAGGATACCGCTGGTTCTCATGAGAAGAGAGAAAACTCCTGCTGAGTTGCTCTGTTATAGTGTTCTGCACAACTTGTATATAAATCTCAGAAAGAAATGTCAGATGCTATTCCACCCACTAAAGAAGTGTTATTGTAATTTTGAACAGGAATTTCAAAAGAGACCGTACAATTTGTGAGGTAGCCTACTTTTCTTGATTGTTATTCCCTCCTGTGTATTCTGTGCCCAGCTGATCAGACAGAGTATGAGTGATGTCATAAAATGTTCCTGTGTGCCTGGTTGAGTGTAATATCAGTTGGAGTGTTTGGGCTAAGCAGCTGGGATGCTACTTCTACTACCTGATAATCCACTATTCCTGTAACTGAATACTCCTGTGTTATAGTGAAGAATAAACTTCCTTCTGAAGTCATCAACATCTCTGCCGAGCCTCATTCTTACATTAATTCAATTTGTTGATGCATAATTTTGTTGTCATTGTGTCTGTTCGAAATAAGGCTGATTCCCTTCCAGAAAAAGAGGACATCCCATCAGAGCTAAGCAGATTGTTTCCAGCTCCCTCCAGTTGGAAGAATGCCTCCTATCTCAAAAGGACCTCTTTTCGTGCATTCTCTTTTTTTCTTATGGGCACAGCAACCTATTCTTCTACCATCTCTAGTTATTGTCATTAAAGGAGTGGACAAACCTCTTTCACTCAGCACTTTTTTCAACCACCATTGTAGCTCCTTCTTGATGTTTGAGAATGTCTGGACTTTGTTGTCATAACCTGGTGACTCCAGTTTCTGTGTGGTAAGGAATTGAGTCAACAAAATCCTTAGTTGGAATCTGGCCAAACAACTAAGCACAGGGCTGATGCCATGGCATTCTGGATCTGCAAACATGATCTTGCAGAGGGGCTTTCAGAGTTAGTATGGATAAGACCTTTTATCTTCTGAAACATTTGTTCCAGCAGACATCTGTTTGAAGCGCTCCTATAAAATCAAGATCTGAGAAGGCTGAGAATGAGACTTGTTTCAGTTTATCAGAAGTCCATAATGTATCTAAATTTTCTCACTGTCTTGAATAGATTCATACTATGATTAGAGGTGGTTGAGCCAGTCACACCAGGAAACACTGAAGAAAAGCATTATTTCTGTACCCAATTCCCACCAATAGCACTAACACTTTTGTGAACCCTTTGGACGGTAATTTTACTACAAAGCGAAGAATTGTGAATTGTATGCTCCTCCACAACAAATCTTAAAAACATCGAATGATCTGGAGGGACAGAAATACAACAGGAGGCATCTCGAAGATCCAATTTAATCAAAAAGTCTCCATGGGAAACCATTAGGACTACTTTTTTAAGCAGTCGGTCTTGAAATTGCTGGACTAGATCAAAGAATTGACTGCCGTTAGATTGAACACGTGCTGGAATCCTAATGAGACCTTTTTAAATAAAGAAAGAAATTAATAAACACCTTAACATTTTTCTGAAAGTGGTACCCATTTTGTGGTGTGGTACATTTACCAAGATGTTATTCTTCCCACAAGACTTTTACCTTGAATCTTTTTTTGCTGACAGGAGTTAGGATGCAACCTGAATTTGGAGGCATAGAGTCAAATTATATTTATAATATATTATCTGTGTTTCAATACCCATTCATCTGTGACATACCTCTCCTAGTTCTGTCAAAAGTTCTGAATACGTTTTCCTACAGCATGCCCACCATTTCTATGATGATCAAGATCTCTGGTCCTTGGCTACTGAGATGCAGGATCTGCTTTCTTCCCTGTCTTTCTATGTTGGAAACATTTCCTTCGAGATAACCCAGAATAAAAATATATATACATTTCTTTGAATGTGATGAAGACATAACTTTACCTTTTAAGGAATGGCATGGTGAACAATATTGTCAGTGGCGCTGGGCTTGCTATGACCATTAATACACACTGCATGAGTTACCTTCACCTATGGAAACCAAGCTGCCCCTTACAAAAAACTTTACCATTTGCAATACACTTGAAGATGGGCTAGTGAGGGGGCTTGGCTTTTTTGGCATGGAGATCAAGCATCATGGCCCAGCCACATCAAAACCTATGATGAGTTTACACCTTTAAACCAACAACTCCTGCAAACACTTTATTTTCAGGCCCAACCTCTTTAGGCTACCCAATGGACCCTGAGTAAATTGAGGCATATCATTAGGGCCAATTTTGTATACAATCCATAAATACTTAAAATGTGGTACGTTGTATGCCTGGGAGCCATGTGGAGCCAATGTAGCCTGGCAAACGGTAGCGAGATTTGGTCTAACATGCGCAGACCAAGCAAGATTCTTGATGCTGGGTCCTGAAACTGTTGATGGCACAACAAAGGGGCATTATAAAAGGCTGAGATATATGCTGTTGCACAGACTAAAATGCATTTTCTGCCTCTACAGGGCGAAATACAAGTAAGAAATAATGAAGCTTGTAAAAAAAGTTTAATATAGAAATGGATGGCATTTTATATTTGACGTATTCAGGCACAGTATCCAGCTTGGTGACGTGATGGACTCTGCAGAAAGAAAAAACAGTCATACTCTTCTATTTACATGAAAAGTCGACTCTGCATTGGATGGCAATTATATAGTTATCACTTGGTATTCTGATATAGGTTGGAGCCTGCAGAACATGAGTTTGAGACTTTTCTAATATTAAGCAAAGTTTTTAGTCATCAAGAGATTCATTTCTATAGTATTAAGGATTTACTCCTCGCTGGCCTCTGTTATTTCTTGTTTTGGCAAGCTTTTTTGAATTTGTTTAGAGGAAATTATTTTCTGGTGGCAACAATAAATTCTTTGGCACAGATATCCATGTATTGAGGTCATTATTCATGCAAATGGTGCTAGATGTAAGAGTCCTTTTCAGGCCAGATGTATCAAGGTTTTTCACAGAATAGGCCCGTTTACGAACAGTAAAAATCAACTTGGGATGTATCATCCCCAAAGTCCATTGCAAAATAAGGAATCGCAAAATTAGCAATTCCCTATTTTGTGAATGCTTTAAGGGATCACAAATTGCGATTCCTTAACTGCAATTCTGGAAGCACCCAAAATTTGCGATCTGGCCTTAAGGAATCGCAAATTACCACCAACTTCAAGTTGGTGGTAATTTGCGATTTGCTAGAAAAATTCACTTTTTTGCATTTTTCAGGGGTGCAACAGGGTGTCCTTTTGGCACCCTTGAAAAAATTGCATTCACAACTTGCGAGTACCTGAACCGCTACTGACCCATGTCTTTCCTCCATGTCAGCAGAATAATCATCAAGAAAGACATTTCCACCCAATTACCTGACCATGTTATCAAAAATAGCCTCCAACGGGACTATCAGTCTTCTGACCACACTTCAGAGGAGAAACAGCTGTTCCGCACCTACCCTTATTAAAGGACAGTAATACTCCTGCCTCTTGATCCTGCAGTAGACTATCAAACCTTGATATCACCCTGAAAAGACACGTGGGCTTCACTGACACAGTACTGAAAAGGTTCACTTCTTATCCCTGAAAAAATGGTGTAGACTTTGCACACCTCACTTTAACAATTATTTGCCTTAAATCACACATTTTTATTTATCTGTGTGCTGCACCTGCCTGTGTGTGCGTATCTCCCGCACCTATTTAAACAAAATGAAGCCCTGCAGCCAATCTGCCTGCTGGACACAAGTGCGCACACCCAAACATGATATACATCACATAAAACATGAAAGCGTAACATTCAGTACATTTCTCTCAGAATTATTTCATCTGGATTTTTGGAATTTAGATCATGAAAAATCGTTTGCGAATTGAAATGAACATTACATGCAAATTAGTCTTGAATTAATACAGTCAAGATTCTAACAAACAATGCTAAAACAATGTCATTCCATCATAGAATAAACAAAAAGCAAAAAACACAGCCAAATGCATTTTAGGACTGATGTCCCTTCTTCAGGGGAGTTCTCTGAAAAACAAAAGTTAACATTGCATTATTATACAATGTACATTACGGGTTAAGCAGAAAGTAATCCTGACGTGCAGATAACATTTTTGGTTTATTATTAACCCTGGGTGTAGTGTGCGTAGCGGGGCTATGCGGAGTGCCACGGAGTTGGCAACAAACTCCGTGGAACTCCATGTAGCTCCGCTATGCTGCCCGCCTCCAACCCCTATTTAAAAAATACTTTCACAGTAAATTAAAACAATTAAAAACCACTTACCTCTAATCGCGGCGTCCCCGGGCTGCCCGCCTCCTCTTTCTCGACATTGGTATACAGCTTAAGAAGACTTCGCATGCGCGCAGGCCCGCACATGCGCATTTCTTGCATGAAAGTACCAATTTTGACTTTATTGTCTTGAATTTTAATTGCATTGTCAGATATTTTTATGGACAAACTAGCCATATCTTTTTATAAGTTCTTAATCTCTGACGCAATAGTATCTGTGCTAGAGCGAATTCCCTGAATCTCATCAAGAAGTAAAGCCAAAGAAGGTTCACTAGATTCCACCACTTTAGATTTGACAGGAGGAGGAGAAATATTTTGTTTCCCTTTATTGTGCTGAACCTGCACATTTGTGCACTCCATATTTCCTAAAATGGATTTCCGCAGCAAATGATAATCAAATATGCAGGAAAGAATTAATAATGAAGAAAATCTTTCAATAAAGGGAGGTACAGCAGCTAAAACTGACTGTGGGAGTGACCAGGCCACAGGCTCGCACTTTCCAGAGTATTCCTCCACCACCCTGACTGGAATGCTGGGCAGTACCTGAGTAAGAGCGCAAAAAAATCCCTATTCCGAGCACTCAAAGAATAATGTGATAACAAGTTTGTTCCAGTCCACTTTTAATTCAAAGTGCACGTTCAGGATCAATGTTACTTTTCATAGCCATCATTGAGCAGACCTTTATCATGCCATTGTTTGAGTTCTTCATTGACTTTTATAGTTAATACAGGTATAGGGTTTCTGTCAAGTTTCTCATAATACATTCATTTGTTCAGCTGTCACATTACCTCACTGTCATAGTCCTTTTTATTCATAAGGACAATATTCCCTCCTTTATTCGCCTCCCATATCATCAGGTCTCTATTTGACCTTGAAGTCTTCAATGTATGTCCCTCTCTAGATGTAATTTTATCTGACCAAAAGAAGGGTTCTTCTGTCTTCTTGCATCAATGATTTTGTCTTGTTAGTGTGTCATTGCTTTCTGAAAAACATCTATGCTTTTCCCTGATGTTAACTGTGGAGTCCAGTTAGATGTGTTTTTGAGTCCACTCCCCTTACTCAAATCAGTATTAAGTTCCAGGTTATGCAGATGCTTGGTCATGGTCATTGGTTCATCCTCACTGTGAGTCAATGACAGTAGCGTCTTGGTATCATAAACGTTTTGTATTGTCAGGTTACTTAAAAGTGTGTTGTCACTGGAATGAGAGATTACTCCGGGAATGGCAGCAAAAAACGTCTTTAATTTGAGTAGTCTGACGAATTTATACAAATCATTCTTTGTTGTGTACCAATCATAGTTTGTTACAGGGCAAAAACCCATCCCTCATTTAAGTAGTAATGTTATTTCTGGGGTTAACACAAAATCAGAAAGATTAACAACATCTATTTCCTGATTCAAATTCTCAATGCACTCCAAACCTATTGGTTCTTCCAGGAGCAGGTCTGCATCCCTTTTCTTTTTGTTATGGGATCCCTGTCCCTCTTCTTGTCTTTTTGCGCCTATATCCCTGCGCTTCATTCCTGTGTACAGATTGCTCATCCTTATTCAACGTACCTCCTTTAAAAAACTATTCTCTATTGCCTGATTGGAGGTACCCTCTCCTGGAGCTTCACTCTCACTGCTGGATATATAACTTGATGATGTAGTCAATTCACTGTTAACTGAAGAACCCTCATTTCTCAATGGAACTGATCCATTATTCACTAAGTGGTCAAAGCGTTTAGCATACATGAAGATACAACCGTTTTTATAGTCGATTTCATCATGTTTCAATTTCTTGCCTTTCTATATTTAATTTCATCCTGCAGCTTTGTCAAAACTTCCTCTAAGACAGTGTAATTCTTCTCTCTGGGCACGGGTACGTTTAGTGCTTTAATTTCCTCTTCGGGTGTCTCAATCTCTTCAAGTAATTTCCTCATAATTCCATCAGCATTTTCTATCAGTATAATAATCAAGCTACCGGAGCTGTTAGTAAGTTCCCTTTCCCATTGGATTAATAAGTCTGGCTCAGGATCATCACAGGTATGTATTAGCTGCGATCTTAAACCGCGTGGAATCCTATTTAGTGTAAGATATTGTTTAAATTTGGCAGCGTCCCACCATTAGGACAGTTCTGCTCTCTTGAGTCTCTCAATTCGTTAGAATTTGTCTTTAATTCCATCTCTTTTATTTGCCTTAGTGCTGCCCAAAGTTTTGACTACTGTAATCCCTGAGTTCAGGTTCTTGAAGAGGTCTTCAGCCTCCTTATCACGATTCATTTCTGCAATATCTAAATTCCCCACGGCCATCCCACAACCTGACAAATACACAACATTTGTAGAATATGGTAACCAGGTACAAAACAAACATATAGCGCTCTATATGTTCGTTTGGTACCTGGTTACCATATTCTACAAATGTTGTGTACCTGAGTAAGAGATCGAGGCAGAACCAAAGTGGGAAAATACAGCTTCCGTTCTGCAGAAATGGGAAAACACCTCACCGGTAAGTTAATGCCTCCAAACGCTGCTTCCAATTATTTGAATACAATTCTGGCTGATATACGCCGAAAAATCGTCTAAGAAGGACTTACGAGGTGAAGAGCTCACCGGGGGCAACCATCTTGACTTGTGCGCTCGCTCGTTTCCACAATCCCTAACTTCTCCGTGCAGTTTCACCTGGACATTTCACCAGCTCTCAGTTTCCAAAGAGTGTGGTTACATGCCCATGATCTGTTGAGTAATCTCAGATCTGTTAACTTTGATGGGCAAAGTACAGTCACCTGCCTCATTGGAATTAAAGGGTCATTCATTGTGCGGGTATACGTTGGTCAAATTTAGAACATATCCCTTTAAAATATATACCTAAGTGCTTCTCATTAGATAAATCATACGAATTAATACCTGGTATATATATTTTTTTTTCGACACCTAGTTCGAAAGTTTAATAGGGTTGCTACAAAATAATCTACTTACACAAATGATTTTAGCACATAAGAAAAGTTTTCAAAAACAGAACCTGGTTCCCAGAGCGTCATTTTGCTTTGTACATTCTGCTGAACAAAATGTACCAATGACATGTAAAGCATTTGGTGTTAAAGATACAAATACTTTATGCCTCATTTAGCCTTAGGCAATCTGGCGACCATAATGGTGAGGTAACAAAAAGCACCTCTTCTGCCTCTCCAACAGTTATCTTGTGTGCTTTTTCTCTCTAAAACGGCTATTACCTGCAAGGAGTGGGGCACCTGCCAGAGGAAATAAATGTAATGGCAAGTCCACTACTATGCGGTCTGAAAGCACTTTGTTCCCCAAACACAATCCTCTAAAGTGAGAGTCTATATTTGAACAAAATAAAGTAATTTGTCCCCACTGCTAGGTATGGGTGACATTTGTCTATCTGGGAGCAACATGGTTGGCATGGCTGACCTGGATAGGAAAAGACGGTAGAAGATGCCATACTAAATACCGTGGCCTCTCTACGGTTATCTTGACAGCAGAGCTGTTGGTTAATCTGTGTATGTGGTATTTGTGTAGCGCCAAGAGGGGAGGAAGCGCTAAACAGCCTCAAATGCAAGCATAAAGTCAACGAGTGATAGTAGAGGCAGCTGGATGCAGGCTGCATCTTGATGTAGCAGTGTCTTTAAAAGTTCCTTAGGGTGATCCTGATGGATCTGGAGATGTCGTCTCAGATCCTGGGTGCATAGATGGAAATGGCGTGCTTCCATTGTGAGGAAACCCGCCATACTTCCTCTCTCTAGCTCCCTGATTTTGGGAGGGGTTGAGATCGGTATGGGACTCAGGGCCATTTTAAGGATTTAAGGGGCCCTAGGATAGACAGGTTTTTGGGGCCCCTGTATGAAACGAATTTGAATAGTATTACACATTTGCTGCTAATTCAATGCTGCATTATGCCAAACAAAACTAAATCATATGTTAAACTTCACCAGGATCACAGAAAAATAGTTGAAATATGTCTTGCTCAGACCCCCAAACATTATTAAAATTATATAGAATAGGGAGTCAGAGCTAAAGGTAGGTAGAGATGGCGAGAGATTTAGCAAGAGAAATAGGATCGAAAGAGGGCAATTAGAGTGAAAGTTCACTATTCCAGAGGGGGCCTTGTAAGGTATGGGCCCTGGGCAATTTCCCACTATGCCTATGCCTTAAAACGACTCTGGGGAACTGCACAAATGCCAAATTTTGGTGAGTGGGGGGTTACTACTGACCTCTAAATTAGACTCTACATCTTTAATGCCATTCTGATAAAAAAATGCCCATTGAGTTTTCCCAAGTTTTTTTTTGTTAGTGCAATAAATTGTATAAAAGCTAAAGCCTTTCAAATTTTGGACTGCATTAACAGTACATCAATCCTATATTTGGACTCTTGTAACTGATTTCTTTACAATATCAAGGGCCTGTGGACTTAAGAGAAAGAACATACGAGTAGGCAGGGCTCTAAGTTGGGTCGAAAAAAAGTGAGAGTCTCTACAAGGGCCATGCCCTCTGCAATTTTGGGAGTAGCTAAAACTCTAAAACTATGGGGCATATTACCAACAACTAGCGATATTTATCGCTAAATGGCTTAGCAAGTTTTTTTTTTATCGCCAAGCATCGTGAGGTTCTTTAATTTTGACTCCATCTTACATTTGTCGTCATTTTGTGTTGCCTTTACACAGGCTGCTCTATTCATGAAGTGTCTCTGCCCTTTGGACTGCAACGTGTTGAAAACCCCCTTTGTCCTTGTTTTGAAACCAATCTCAGACACCAGCTGGCCTAACTGCATACAGACATGTCCTGCCATTACTGATTGACCTATAGGTGCTGTAATTGATTGACTTATGGGTTGGGCAGAAACACGACTCAAGGGGGACGTTCTGGTTACATGATGCCTTGTTTTGAATGTTTTCCTATTGGCTAATATTTTGCAGATCTTGTATGTCCATATTAGGCATTTTGCATGCTTGCAAAAGCTAGGACTGCCCCTTATTTTTATGCTGAGTTTGTAACCCTAAGCATATATAAGGCCTCTGTTTTCTGTACTCTGCAGACTGCCTCATTCAGTTGCTAAGGCTTCTGTGTGACATAGTCTCACTTATTTAAGTTGAATAAAGATGTCTTTTATATTCCAGCTTCTATGACAAGTTCTTTGTAATAGTGAGACCCCTAAGAATGAAGATTTGAGTTCTTCAATCGCCGGATATTATCGCTGAGATAACGTGCTATTAGCAACGTTTATCTCTAAAGCGATAAAATATCCGGCGATAGCGGCGAAATGCGTGAATATCGCTGAGAATACAGCAATCTTCACGCATTAACGCCAACAGGGTCTTAGCCATAATATCCACCTCCCATTGGATGTAATGGCTAAGAACTGGTCTGAGCAGGCATTAGCTTTTGGAGATATTCGCGCTTAGCGCAAATATTTCCATCGCTACGCCTGCGTTGATAATAGGCGATAGCGATGTTAGTGACTGTTTTTAGTCGCTAACAGGTTGGGTACGCCCACTTTGCATGTCATTAGCGATAAATATCGCTGACATGCAAAGCGGGCCCCAAACCGCTCGCTATCACCTCAAAGCTGTCGCTAACATTAGTTAGCGACAGCTTGCTAATAGGGCGATATAATTATCTCCGCTTAGCGGACAAAAACGGCCACTAAAGCGGCGATAATCTAATATCGCCAGGCTTGGTAATATGCCCCTATAATTCTCTGATTCGCATATTATGCCATCCAACCTGTATTTTGCTGCCTCTATTAGCTTTGTGTTATTTCATCCAGATATATAACTCAACAATAGAGACATTCTTAAAACCAGCCAGGACTATTGGATTTGTCAATAATCGTTATTTGTTGAAGATGAAGCACTATGCAAGAGTAATATGTTACACCGAAAACAGTACAATAAAACAACACCCTGGAAATAGGTAACACTCATAGGGATTTCTAGAATAAGTAAGCTGTGTGAAATATAAACAGAAACGAAATCTAAACTGAAAATAAAACGATGAGGATTATTTTATTGTTTTTTACACTCATTGTTCAGAATTAACCAGTGTTTTTATCAGTGAGGTATAGGGCCCAGTAGGGACACGTTTCAATGTCCTTTTAAAAAAAATTACTACGAGAACCGGATTGATCTGAACCTCTTTAAAACTGCGAATAGGTCAAATTTCTGTATGCTTAATCTATTTGGAAACTAAATTATAAATGCGGCTCATTCCAGTAACGTTAAAAAGCTTTTTTCATTATCCTGCAAAACATTCCACAAGAGGGCAGTGTAAGTCAAGTAAACTCTAAATCCACTTTACTATTTTCAGAAGAATGTTTGTTACGGCACGATTGATACAAGAAATAATTAACGGATAAGTCTAGAATCAAACACGCAGATTAAATAGCACAGCGAGCTCTCGCTCTCTAATGAAACTTTCATTGTTTAATACATCCTCTAAAATCAATGCGATTTATAGAGCGAGCTGAAAGACCAGTTTTTGTTGTAATTTTCCACTTCTGATATCGGATTGGCGAGAAGCCGGAACTGGAGTATTGTTCAGAAGAAAACAAGATCAGTCTTTTACTAGAAAACAGAGAAGAACCGATACAGTCATAGGAGTGAATGAACCGATTGGGGCATTATCACTTTTTCGATCTCTTTGTCCGTCAATGTCATGATGAGGTCAGTCCAAGACTGGAGACACCAGACAGTGAGTGGTCTTCTCATACAAAAAAACAAGCACTGACAAAGCCAATCGGTCTCGGACCCTGCCATTTTAGTCCCCTACCTCCAGTTCTAATATGGCACTTAAGTTTGTGCAGGCATTACCAGCCTGCACTTCTGTCCACTGCCTATACTCTTCCGGCAGCTTACCACCCCCAACATGGCGCCCGAGATGACCTCTGTGTTTATGCCCTTCATGTGTCATTTTCTGGATCAGGAGCTATTCAGCCCATCTCCTTAGGTTTTCCACCACCTTCTTTGAGGTGGGCCGTGGAGCCACTCCTCTATCTTACACACCCACCCAAACCCTTCAACTGAGGCAGTAATTCATTATATTTTTACCTACTTTGTAGGTGGCTCATTTTCTTTGTCCCGAGGAAGTCCCTACCTGAGGAACTACTGGGCTTTCCATTACATTTTGGTGTCAAAACATTCCCTTTTCTTTCACTTTGACCTCTTCTCATAATATTCGTCCAGATGCGGATTTTGGCTGACGAATTACGCATTTACAGCGTCCTCCTACTGGGGAGTTTATTAGTTAATAATTTATATATTGTTAGACAGGTCATTTATTCATTGTAAATATTGTAATTACTTGCGCGTATACCCCTTCATCCCCATCCCATCACAAGCACTTCCTTGAGCACGCATTTCACTACAGATGTATTGGAGCAATCATTTGAACTGTTGATTATGGATGAAATGATATTACATACATCTTCTCAATGTATGTTTTTGGTTTTGTGTGTAATACATTTCCTAAATTTGTTGGTTGGACCAACTGTTTTCTGTATTAGTATTAGATTGGCCCAGGTCCTGCCGAGTACCGGGTTTCCCCATTGTTGTGTAACACGACCTTTCTGTAATAGCAACCACCAAAACATTATGAGTGGTAGGCTAATCCTGACTGGTTACATCTAAAAGATACGGTTAAAAGGATGTTAGATCTGGCCCATGAAGATGAGGTTATCTGTAATCATGAATATAGATTTCTTTTGAATAATAACCCTGTAGTACCTGCATTGTATGGACTACCTAAAGTGCACAAAAATCTTGATAATCCTCCTATGAGGCCTATAGTCTCAAGTATCGGTTCCCTTACAGAACCCCTCAGCAAATATGCGGACATCTTTTTGCAACCACATGTCACAACCCAGAAAGCCTATGTCAAAGATACTGGTGACATCATCCAAAAAGTTGAAGGGCTTTCATTTAACTGTGAGACTCAATTCTTAGTGACCCTCGATATAGAGGCGCTTTATACTAATATACCGCAGGATAGCACAATAGAAATGGTAGAATCTCTTCTTACAAGGAATGACAGAGATCTGAATGCACATGAAATTTTCATCATAGATTGTGTCACTTTAGTTTTAAAAAACAACATATTTATGTTTAACAAGGACTATTTTAAACAAGTAAAAGGTACGAGCATGGGAGCAACCTGTGCTCCTAGTCTAGCTTGTCTATACGTGGCGAAATTTGAAGACACCCACATATTTAATCTGTTGGCTCCCTTTTATGAAAATATATCGGGATGGTCACGATATATTGATGATGTTTTTTTTATTTGGACAGGCCCGATAGAGTTATTGAATGAATTTATTTTATGGCTAAACTTGGGAGACGCCAACCTCAAATTCACTTCAAATTATGATAGAAATCAGTGCAAGTTCCTTGATATCATAATTAAACATGAGGAAGGGAAATTGTTGGTGGAGCTCTTCACAAAAAAGACAGATCGCAACACTACGTTGCATTACAAAAGCTTCCACCCACCCTGTCAGAAGGACAACATTCCTTTCGGACAGTTTTTAAGACTTAAGCAGAACTGCACACAAATAAGAGATTTTGAGAAACACGCAAATATATTAACTGAGAAATTCATTACCAGTGGTTACCCGAAACGCATGATTAAACATGCCTATAAAAGAGCTAAGTATTTTAATAGAGACAACCTATTTCAAGAAAAACAAAATGAAACCCAAAAAGAGAAACCACAAATATAGTGAATAGAAATTGGCATCTAGTAACCAACAAAAAGAAAGAAAAGCTTCCCAAGCCAATGTTTGCATTTAGGCGCAACCAGACAATAAGAAATAGTCTGGTTCACACCTATAGAGAGGTAGATTCTGAATCCCAAACAAGCATTAATAATGCCCCACTACCCACTGGGACGTTTCCATGCGGCAACTGTTCCAACTGCGCGTTGGTAATTAAAGGGGAGTGTGTTGACCATAATAACAGCAAACACAAGGTTAAGTCTTTCATCAACTGCAGGTCGAAAAATGTAATTTATTTGATTAAATGTCCATGTAACATGGCATATGTGGGCGAAACTTCTCGCGAAATTCGCCAACGAAAAAATGAACACAGGTCAGCGATACGTACCATGAAGAAAGGTGCACCATTAACTGAACATTGGCGAGAGGCCCACCATTCAATTAATGATTTAACATGGTGTGGGCTAGAATTAATTCAGATGAATGCCAGAGGAGGCAATATGGACCTTAAGCATAAAAAACGAGAACAATTCTTTATGTCATGTTTTAATACGGTAAAGAAAGGATTAAATACAAAAGAAGATTGGAAACGCATTCTGTAAAGTAGGAATACATAAATAGTGTAGGGATGTTTTGATACACACTTGAGATAGGAATGTAAACATCAGATCATAGCCACCTATATAACATGGCCCTTATGCCTATATAACTATAGGACATATAGATTGCCTAACAAACAGCTCAAAGAAAATATATGACTTATAACTACCATTCTGTAGGACATTCAGCTCGACAAACTAATAAAGATGATATGATGAACATAGGTTCCACATAGGAAGGTGAAGGGTATATAGACATCCACCTCCATAACTGATTAATTGCAGGCACATTCGGTCTGTATTTTATTCCATATAGTAAAACGTGGACAGAACGAGTTTATTTAGAAACGTCATGAGTGAGATGGAGCTCAAGTTTTAATGGAGTCGAGTGGCTAATAGTGACGTTATTATACAGTCCATGTACACAGGGTCATTATAATCCAGTGAGAGGAATCGATCTCGAGATCTCGCGATACTTTGACAATGAAACTACTCCAGAAGTCCGAGATTAAGTAATGACCACGTGACACGATAGGAGAGCGAATTTGTAACAAACTAAAACGCCCTGTAAATATAACGCTAAATCACTACGTTTATAAAGAGGATAGTAACTAGATTCTATTAACATATATAGTGAGTATTCCTCACGACAAACCCGGGTTAGGGGCCTTTTTGGAAAAACTACCCGTGTAGTTCCAATTTCTAGGGGACGCACAGGATATGACGCGGCAATCAGAGTTAATTAACTGCAGTGGAGGGTGGCTTTAGATATAAAAACACTCCGATTTATTGCTCTTAATATATTCCAAAATAAAGAGACACAAGAGGAGCAGGGAGGCCGACATACAAATAAAAGGTGAGAGGGGCCGTATGGTTATTTAGATCGAGGCTGACATCCACTTAAACGCGAATGTAGTAGAGAGAGATAAAGTATCACCAATGTGAAAAGCTATTCTTAACGCGCAATACAAGATGGGATATTTTAGCACAAGGAGAACATATCTCGCTAGGGGCATAGAAACCTCTTTTTAGATTAAGATTAACAATATCTTGAACACGAGGTTAGCAGAGAGAAACACTGCATTCTTAATGCGGAAATACACATTAGAAGCCCAAACTAGGTTTGTCTAGTAGCAAGGTAAGGGAAATGTCTGCTATAAACAGTATGCTTATTTAACGAATGGCGGGATAACAAACTAAATATATCTACCTACGGGAAAATAGAGATAGCGTCTTTTTAATATAAATGAGGAGATAGAGTTATTTTAAACAAGACTGTCTAAATAACATTGAGGTTGATGGAATGAAACTTCTCTCTTCTAGAGCGTGATAATTGATAAAATCAGTTCTTGATGAATTGGAAGAAGGTCGCGCTAATTAACCAGAGCGCTGCTCGAAAGGCACAAGTATCAAGGCATCCAGCCACGCGCTGTGTTTTTGCCCCTTTTCCCATATTAGTGGGTAAGTGGTGATTCTGTTTCTTTTTAGAGCCACGAATTAAAACAAGTATCGGATATCAAATTCTAAGGAACAACCCTCCCTTTTTTTCTGTGCTGTCTCCATTAGGATACCCTTTGACTATCTACAAAAAAATCGGTGGCTCCCTTGACTCTTAAAGAATATTCCGAACTTATAAGGTAAATCGAGCTTCGCTAAGTGGTGCAGATTTAGGCAACCAACTTAGATAACACTGCTATCACTAAAATTAATCCCCCCTTTTTTTTGGAATTTAGAATCGTGCACTATTCATGAAATAAATAGCGTACTACCACTCAAGAAGGTGTCTGGCTGACATCCACTTAAACGCGAATGTAGTAGAGAGAGATAGAGTATCACCAATGTGAAAAGCTATTCTTAACGCGCAATACAAGATGGGATATTTTAGCACAAGGAGAACATATCTCGCTAGGGGCATAGAAACCTCTTTTTAGATTAAGATTAACAATATCTTGAACACGAGGTTAGCAGAGAGAAACACCGCATTCTTAATGCGGAAATACACATTAGAAGCCAAAACTAGGTTTGTCTAGTAGCAAGGTAAGGGAAATGTCTGCTATAAACAGTATGCTTATTTAACGAATGGCGGGATAACAAACTAAATATATCTACCTACGGGAAAATAGAGATAGCGTCTTTTTAATATAAATGAGGAGATAGAGTTATTTTAAACAAGACTGTCTAAATAACATTGAGGTTGATGGAATGAAACTTCTCTCTTCTAGAGCGTGATAATTGATAAAATCAGTTATTGATGAATTGGAAGAAGGTCGCGCTAATTAACCAGAGCGCTGCTCGAAAGGCACAAGTATCAAGGCATCCAGCCACGCGCTGTGTTTTTGCCCCTTTTCCCATATTAGTGGGTAAGTGGTGATTCTGTTTCTTTTTAGAGCCACGAATTAAAACAAGTATCGGATATCAAATTCTAAGGAACAACCCTCCCTTTTTTTCTGTGCTGTCTCCATTAGGATACCCTTTGACTATCTACAAAAAAATCGGTGGCTCCCTTGACTCTTAAAGAATATTCCGAACTTATAAGGTAAATCGAGCTTCGCTAAGTGGTGCAGATTTAGGCAACCAACTTAGATAACACTGCTATCACTAAAATTAATCCCCCCTTTTTTTTGGAATTTAGAATCGTGCACTATTCATGAAATAAATAGCGTACTACCACTCAAGAAGGTGTCTGGCTGACATCCACTTAAACGCGAATGTAGTAGAGAGAGATAGAGTATCACCAATGTGAAAAGCTATTCTTAACGCGCAATACAAGATGGGATATTTTAGCACAAGGAGAACATATCTCGCTAGGGGCATAGAAACCTCTTTTTAAATTAAGATTAACAATATCTTGAACACGAGGTTAGCAGAGAGAAACACTGCATTCTTAATGCGGAAATACACATTAGAAGCCCAAACTAGGTTTGTCTAGTAGCAAGGTAAGGGAAATGTCTGCTATAAACAGTATGCTTATTTAACGAATGGCGGGATAACAAACTAAATATATCTACCTACGGGAAAATAGAGATAGCGTCTTTTTAATATAAATGAGGAGATAGAGTTATTTTAAACAAGACTGTCTAAATAACATTGAGGTTGATGGAATGAAACTTCTCTCTTCTAGAGCGTGATAATTGATAAAATCAGTTCTTGATGAATTGGAAGAAGGTCGCGCTAATTAACCAGAGCGCTGCTCGAAAGGCACAAGTATCAAGGCATCCAGCCACGCGCTGTGTTTTTGCCCCTTTTCCCATATTAGTGGGTAAGTGGTGATTCTGTTTCTTTTTAGAGCCACGAATTAAAACAAGTATCGGATATCAAATTCTAAGGAACAACCCTCCCTTTTTTTCTGTGCTGTCTCCATTAGGATACCCTTTGACTATCTACAAAAAAATCGGTGGCTCCCTTGACTCTTAAAGAATATTCCGAACTTATAAGGTAAATCGAGCTTCGCTAAGTGGTGCAGATTTAGGCAACCAACTTAGATAACACTGCTATCACTAAAATTAATCCCCCCTTTTTTTTGGAATTTAGAATCGTGCACTATTCATGAAATAAATAGCGTACTACCACTCAAGAAGGTGTCTGGCTGACATCCACTTAAACGCAAATGTAGTAGAGAGAGATAGAGTATCACCAATGTGAAAAGCTATTCTTAACGCGCAATACAAGATGGGATATTTTAGCACAAGGAGAACATATCTCGCTAGGGGCATAGAAACCTCTTTTTAAATTAAGATTAACAATATCTTGAACACGAGGTTAGCAGAGAGAAACACCGCATTCTTAATGCGGAAATACACATTAGAAGCCAAAACTAGGTTTGTCTAGTAGCAAGGTAAGGGAAATGTCTGCTATAAACAGTATGCTTATTTAACGAATGGCGGGATAACAAACTAAATATATCTACCTACGGGAAAATAGAGATAGCGTGTTTTTAATATAAATGAGGAGATAGAGTTATTTTAAACAAGACTGTCTAAATAACATTGAGGTTGATGGAATGAAACTTCTCTCTTCTAGAGCGTGATAATTGATAAAATCAGTTATTGATGAATTGGAAGAAGGTCGCGCTAATTAACCAGAGCGCTGCTCGAAAGGCACAAGTATCAAGGCATCCAGCCACGCGCTGTGTTTTTGCCCCTTTTCCCATATTAGTGGGTAAGTGGTGATTCTGTTTCTTTTTAGAGCCACAAATTAAAACAAGTATCGGATATCAAATTCTAAGGAACAACCCTCCCTTTTTTGCTGTGCTGTCTCCATTAGGATACCCTTTGACTATCTACAAAAAAATCGGTGGCTCCCTTGACTCTTAAAGAATATTCCGAACTTATAAGGTAAATCGAGCTTCGCTAAGTGGTGCAGATTTAGGCAACCAACTTAGATAACACTGCTATCACTAAATTTTTGGGGGGAATTTAGAATCGTGCACTATTCATGAAATAAATAGCGTACTACCACTCAAGAAGGTGTCTGGTTCACTATCGACTAAAGTGGTAGTGACCCCTGGACTAACCATAAGACACAGATATTCCAAGGTAAAGATAGCTTGAATAACAGGTGTAAAGCAAGTAAACCAGTTTTGAGAACATTCTCAAAGTTAACACCATACCTTCCTTTGAACTATTTAGATGTGTTCTACCATCCAGTCACACAGCACCACTCCATAAGGAGGTGTCCTATAATATCCAGGAAGAATCCTTTAATTGAATATTAAGGATCGATTACAACCCTCTTCCCATATAAGGTACAATCAATTGAATAAAGATGTGGCTTTTGCAAGATCCTTTTATAACAACGTTAATCCCTAGCGAGAGCACTTCACCCCCCCCCCTTCTTCTCATACCCAAACCCGGCATACCACATGTCTAATAAATAAAAAGAGGATGTAACTGTGCCATCAAAGTTTAGCGATTGTTTCAATTGTTTTTCCTATCAATGTTACTGATGTACTCTGTATAAAAGAAAAAAAATAGTGACTGTACCTAATTGTATGTTTCTTTCTAAATTAGAACCATGTCCTGATGAAGGTCGTATCATAACACCGAAACGCTGCGTCGACAACTTTGTTAAAAATCTTTTTAACTGTTCTTCATGTGGATCGACACATTTTTAACTGTTTTAATGGGCACTGAAAGAATTTTTTATGAATGTATTATCTTTTGAATAAATTGTACAATTTTCTATATATCATTTTATTTGTTTTTTAATCTCATTTCCTCTATTGTTGCTAATTATTATTATACATGTGGTTATGGCATCAAAGGGTTTGTGAGTTCTTCCTTCTGCATTATCTTGTGGATGTGTCTTCCCAATATTCTGGCAAGTCAGGGACTCCTGTGTATTTCTAATCCTGATTTTAAACAGACAAATAGACTCACAGATGAAAAATGTTTTTAGAGTACTACTTAGTCTTTTCATTTTCTTTACACCACTCACACATTTCATACACTCATCTACAATAACACAGCCCTACACTTGCACTTCACATTACGGCTTGAGAACAAAAAGGTCTCTGACAAAGGGCTCCTTATAGAATGCCCGTTGGGCATTACAGTGCCAGGCCGACGAGGAGCAAGCCCTATGATGAAGCATGACACCCAACTGGGTGTGTGAGGGCCCTAGTTCCAAAAAGAGGAGACACTGGTTCCTACCTTTGGACAGATATAGTTATACCGATCGATCCTTCTAGTTTTCTTGCACTCAAGAGCTGCATATTCTTTTTGATAGAATTGATATGTTCTAGGGGCTCATATGCTAGGCCTATAAGCGCCCCCAGTCCCCTTTGTTGCTTATATACGCCCTAAAATATTGCCACAATTTCACCAAAGTCCAGCCACCACTAATTACGTGAAATTGAAGAAAGCTTTGGGCCTTTCTAACTCTCCTGAGAAACCATATCGAATTAGAAGCTGTGAAATCTATTTGCTTATAGAAGGATGCCAGTCTGTTTTTTTTCAGAAATAAGTCGACAACACAATGCTACATAAAATTTGTTTGCTAGTCTTCTATAGCTGTAATGGCTTGTGTCAGTTTGGGGTGTAACTATATAGAGATGTCAGCAGCATTCCCCATAATGTTTACTGTTATTCCCTCAGTCCTATTAGACGGATTCTGTTGCATATAAGACGATTACGGATAAAGAGCTCCGTACATATTGTTTCTAGTACTGGAATAGAGGGAAACATCTTTGGTTTACCAAAAAAACAGAACTGTATCAGTATTTAATCCATTGGAACCAATTCTTGACCTAAGGTTTTGATACAGCACCTGAAGCCATTTGATGTGAACCCTGCCTGATGCTGGTTGCATGCATTACTTCCCAGAGGAAGTAACAAAGAATGCTGTCAAGTGCCTTCTTTGCAACCAAAATGGTAATTGAAATCAGTCCTGCAGTATATCTGCAGAGTCAGATTGGGACAAAAATAGGCCCCGGGCACCAAAATAAAAGTTGCCCCCCCCATTAGTGAAGCAAATATCTATCAAAGTGGTATTATCAGAAAAATCAATAGGAAAAAACAGTTCATCTGCCATGAAACCGGCCCAAAACTGCTAAAAAAAACTGCCCACACATTGATCTGTCAGACCAGCCCATCGGGCAGTGCCTAATTAACCTATAGACCAGCCCAACCCGGTATATCCGCATTGTCGAGCAAGCAGCGACTGTGAGTTAGTTACTTTAATCTAGACAAAACCATTTTGCAACAAAGTATCTAATCAAAGGATATGACCCATCAGGCAGGTGGCCAATAGCTTAGCTTAAATATTAACACAAGCTTTATGTAACAAAATATGCAATACAAGTTCTAATGTGAGATAGGATTTTCATTTTGTTCCAATATATTGCTGTTCTATCCTCATAAAACGATTATCCTGATTCCATCAAGAGAACTTACCATAGGTAGAAAAACAGGATTTAGAATCTTGGCCAATAAACAACAAAGGTCTCTATGTAATATATAAAGGTCAGTACTTTCCCCTGGTTCCATAACTCGAGGTGTCTTGTATACCTTGAAAGAAAAGAGTCAGATTGGAGAGATACATTTGTGCGTGTGTGTTTAATATTAGGAGGCCTAAGTTAGGAGCAAATTGCTACGGATCTCTATCACAGGCTCCAAGTAAACTGCTCAGTGTACAAATCTTGAAATAGTTTCAGAAGTGCAATAGGTTCTTACATTGTTAGTCCATCAGATTTGTACAGCTCTATTTATGATACAAACCTGATTTTCCTTGATGATTAAATCTACTATCCATCCCACCTTTCCCCAGACTGATATCCGGTAAGTTGTTGGCTAAGAGTAGGCTTTCCACAAGAGCAGCCACAAGTACTGCAACAGGAGACCTGATGTTACACAGTTTTTAATATATGCTATGCTGAAAAATTTGTAAGGCTATTTTCAAGCTATCAAATCTGCCCCCTTACATCTTTTTTATGCTGCCTACTTGGTTTAATCTTGTACCAGAGCAGGCTATTGTGACTCTTCAAACATAAGCATTTAGAGTTTCTCATATGACCCAAAGAACGGCATATGGCTGCATAAATGGGCAGGGAAGCAGAACAGACTGTGATATGAGACTGCCCCAGTCTCATATCCAATGTGTTATTTAGATCTCTACACTACCACGACATCAGCAGGCCCTATTACGATTTTCAATGAGACATAGGGGAGACAAAAGGCTTCCCCTCCACCTCTTTTCAGCATATAGGATGGTAAGTGCCAACCATTTAAATGGGAAGGGTAGAGGTACACTGCCCCTTTCCTTGACAAGAAGCCCAGCTGGCAAGTACATTGTCCCCAAAGGGATCAGTGTGTTCTTCAGACTAGGTCTTCATATCGGGCCTAGCCGGGGGCAAAGTACCCCAGCAATTCTCACCTCCTTCATGAAGGGGGCTGGAGGTGATTAAGGGCCCAATTTAGAGTTTGACAGACATGGTACTTCAACACAAATGCAATTGAATACCCTGCTCAATCAACCCTCGATCTGCCCGCCCCATTTAGAAATAGGTGTATCGTAAGCATTATTTTGAGGGAGCCCACATTGGCTCCATTGGCGAAATACTTCCTCTGACAGCTCAACAGAGTAGGGGCTGTCAGAGGAGGTACATTACACCACACACCCTATTTAGGTTGAACACTGTAATTTCTTATCTTTCCTGTTCATTACCACCAGAAACATCTTGGCAGTGAGAGACATGAAAAACATAATGAATCCACACCCTGGGAGAATACTCCCAGGGTGTGAGGTCATTAGTTCCTGTTTTTCAGATATAAACTCCCACTTTAGCAATTTGTTTCTGATGAACAAAAAAATTGAAACCTTTCGGCAGCCATTCACTAAACATTTTGGGCCAGATGTATCAAAGGGTTTTACCCATTCTGTGTCTATGGGTAAAAGTGTTCATACATATGGCCCTTTGTCCATTGAAAGGAACCGCTTTTATGGACGTACCTTTCAATATGCCGAGATAACTACTGGGTCTGCAGATATCTCTACATTTGGCAGATAGTAGTCTGTCAGGATGACAGAGGTAATGCCCTAATTAATGTACTGTACTCAATGTGCAAACCTCAGTTCAGACCCAGCTATATGCAAATCAGTCTTGACCCTGTGCCTCATGGGAACAGTCCAGCCTGAACTACCAAGCCAGGTCTTCCCTGAACCGTAAACAAGCATCCTGGGACTGGTTTCTGGGTAACACCTTTCATCAGCCAGGCTACTTGAATCCACAGGCAAAGTAAGCAAGGGACTCACGTTTGGGCATACCCTGCCAATTTAGGGCGAACAAAGGAAACACAAGGAGATGGCGACAGCATAAACTTCATGAGACAGTGTAGGAGCTACTTAGATGAATGCAGGATTTAACAGAAAATATATCCTTCCTTAAACAAGAACACAGGTAGCTATTGGACAGAAAGTGCCCTTCTGGCTTAAAAAGCAACAACTGCCGCTAATCTTGAGATATACAATGCAAACATAGAAAAATTCTAGATAACATCAGCTATATAAGGGGTAGCAGTGCACTATAGGGAAAACATGTTTGCATACTTCAGGTTAGGCAGTGTTCCTGCGTGGAATGTGTTGAAAGTCATGCTCTGTTTGCACGAGATTCATGCAGAAACTACAGTGTCTTCGGGTAAGCTCCTGGAAACATGTTTTCCTTCTTGAATACTTCCCTTGAGCTACCTTGCAAAGACACTAGGACGTTAACCACAGTTTGAAACTGATCGTCAAAGCAGGAAGTGAGCAAACCAAGCTATGTATCAGGGCTTTTATTGAAGCCTGCAAGTGAAACACTGTTGCACAAACCTACTCACCTACTCCCTGAACAGGGGTGGTGTGCCGTGGCAATGTTTCAGACTGTTGCTCAGTGGTTAGTGGTGCTTCTACAAATAAAAAGACAGAAAAGTGCAGATCGCGTTCGCTAACTCCTAGTGATGTGCAAGTAAGAATTCTTCTCTCACAGCCGCGAGACGAGTGTTTCTCATCAAATTACACTGACAGGCATTGCCTGACAGTGCATCTGCGGGTGAGATGCATATTTTGCTGGTGTTTAAACCAAATCCCGCATAACACCTGCAAATTTGGGGTAATTTGCCATGTGTGCATTGTTTAAAATATATTGCCTAATTTGTTGCTAAAGTAAAGTGAATATTTTTTTGTCTTTTTCACTGCGTTTTTTAGCAGGGAAAAGACACAGCTGACCTACATTTTCCCTTTCCTCCCTATAGCAGTGAGGTGGTGTGCTGCCTTGCGCTGATGGGTGGCTGTCTGTGTTTTCAATCAAGGTGTTACCAATTCTAGATGTGAGCCTTTGACATGTAACTGCACCCTGCCTTGTCAGTGAGCTGCAGATTGCTCAATAAATGCGCCAGGCCCAGCTGTAAAGCAGGAGCATTGTACATCACCCCAGCATGTGCATCAGTGTTATCACACTATCCCTGATACAGTAAGGTTCAGGATACATTAAGATTAGCTGCGGCTCTGCCCTCAAACTTGGCTCAATATTAACTTCCGCGGCTGGCTCCCCCTATAGTCCACCCCTGCTTGTTAAACTTGTATTGAAGTAGAAGTTGAAAATCACAACTTTGGGAGGGAGGGGTGGGGGGAGGGAGAAGACCACAAACCTAGAGCTATGTGAAAAAGGCTGCTTTGTTGAAACAGGTGCACATCACATAATGAATTCCTTGGCAAATGCCTTACAAAACTAAACCTCACTAACCAACCATATACCTGACCCCGACCCACCCCTGCCCCTAAAATTTCCTGACCCCGCCCCCACCCGCACATTACAGCGTTACAATATTACACATCAATGCAACAAAATACAACTCCCAACTTCAAACCTTCCGTTAAACAATTTCCCCTTCCCACTTCTTTTACCACTGTCAAACCTCGAATCTGTGCAACCTAGATATAACATCACTTGCCTACCCATTCCCCGACGATAAACCAAAACCAACAATAACCAAAACCATCTTTTAACCCTGGCCAAAATTCAGATCACCCCCGCACTGCACCTGTTCCAGCGACAAACAAAGCCATGTCCCTGCGCACCTGTCCTAACAAAAACCACCTAGGCCCAAAACGGCTAAGATATAAACCCCTTAGGAAAAAGAGCTATGAAAACCAAACAAGAAAAAGAGGGAGGGAGGGTGGGTAAAAAACACAATCTAAGCCTAAGCTCCCAGCCACCAGGTCACCAAACCTAAAATGGTGGCTAGGAGCAGGAGCCCAACCCTTTTATGGTTTGGCTCCCTTGGGCTACATTTGGGCTATACATTTACCAGCCAAACAAGAAAATGCCCGGCCTGGGTCTGACACCCCACACCCCCCCTGGTCCTCCCAAACCGCCCAGGGGGGACCTCCCTGCAGTCGGCCTCTCCCCCCAAACCCCCCTTCCAATTAAAAGAATTTAGATTTTTCCACTTACATAAGCAGTCTACGTGTGTGCCCCGGGGTGGCGCCATAGTCTCCACGGTTAAGAGGCTAGGCACCTCACCATATCCTCTGAAGTTTCGGGTCACTGAGTTTGTATCACTCAATTCAACAAAAAGGAGCCGAGGTCCATGGATGGCGCTGCATCAGAAATTGGTTGGCTCTCTCTGGGCCAGTGACCTCGGAGGTCGATGACTTCCCAGAGAGGCAGAAACTCTGGCCTTTACATGAACAGAGAGCGACTCACAAGAGAAGCATTAGAGGGCTCTAGTCACAAGGCTGCGGCTTCCATCATCGAGAGGCTTCCGTTCTCCAGTGCTTTAAATGGGCCGGTACTGTCCGGTATGGGTACCGGCACTTTTCTAGTTTGAGAGGGAGAGTGCCGGCACTTTTCAAGAGTGGCATAATACTTTTAATTGGAGAGTACTGGCACTTCTCAGAAACAAGCAGGTACCCGCACTTCTATTTTTCTATTTAAGCACTGAAATTTCTGCTGGGTACCTAGGTTAATTTATATTTGTGTAGTAAGTATGACGGCAGGTGCGACAACATCACTAGATCTGCTAGTGCTTTAGGAATCAGCGAGCCTGGAGTCAACAGGAGTCGAGGGCATTTTCTAATTACCACACACAGGCTGATACTTACTTGGGCTGTGTAGTGTTGTGGGCAGATGAGAGTCAGTTCGGACTCGAAGACTGTCGTGGGTGGAGCTCCATAATTGCAGACAGCGACTCTGCTCTGCAAGGCTGGGTGCAGCAGGCAGGCTCAGCCCGTGAGCCACTGCGGGCCATGGCAATTCAGGTTTGCTGCCCGGCCCGCCTCCGTTGATTATCGTCCAGGCAGAGGCTGACTCCTGTGCATCCCGGGTGAGCCCATCCAGTGACAGACAGTCATTGGACACACTATACCCCAATGACGTCAGGCTCAAAGAGTCGTGCCCTGGGGAATCGCAATAATAGATGTATTTATTTAAGTGATTTTATGTAGTGCAAACTTTACCCGAAGGTGTCAGAGCCCTTTACAAAAGGACCAGTTACACTACATACAGACTTCAGAGTACATCAGTTACATAAAAGATTCACTCAAGATTACATTTTAATGAAAGCCGAAGCAGGTTAGGGTTGGACAAATATAAAATACATATTTACACATCATGATGTTCTCGTCATTGTATGGGTTCTTCTTTCAGCCAGGCACTCAGGGTGTTGTTACACTCACGGGCGGTGATCTTGGGCCTGGAGGGATCCCCGAGCTGGTGATGTCCAGAGTACTCCACATGCATCAGGCAAGGTCCAAAGCAGGCAGGCAGTCCCCCGCCAGCAGCGAGCGCGGCTCCCCTACGCTGCGGGGCACCAAGTGCACCCATATATCACCTACCTTCAGCAGTTCAAGTCAGCAGCCGGGCACCTCCCCACCTCAGGGTCCACCAGTACAGGCAGTCCCTGGCCACAGGGCATCTTCCAGAGGCCCCATGTATAAAATGGCAGCTGGCCTCTCAAGCAGGGAGTATGTGTCTTCTTGTCTCCAGCTAGATCTTCTGCGGCGACAGGGAAGGAAAAGCTCCCGCAGGTGGCATGGCAGCATGGTCTGCTCGGTCAGAGTCTCCCCCCTGCGGCCTACATGATGGCCACCGGTCCACTTCAGATCCCACAGAATTCCTCTGCATTTTGACACCTCAATTGTGGACCAGGGAAGGTAGGTGAGGGCAGCGAGACAATGGAAGGCTCACTCCCCGGTATGCGCCCGCTTGTTCGGTGCCTCCAGTTAGGTCAGTGGGCACGAGGAGGGCCAGTTGCCAACAGGCGCGCTCCCCGTACCATTGCAGGTCCGTGAGGAAAGGCAGACCACCATCCATCTTGCATGCAGCCGCGCTGATTGGGATAAAGCATGAAATTACTGGCAACAGGTAGGTTTTCCCCAGCAGCAGTGTGTCCCAAGCACACCAGGGCCCCCACTCTGCATCAATTGGGGTCAAATGCAGTGGATGGAGGGCAGGATGCCTCCAGATGGGGGAGTTCAGCTGGGGGCATCTCAGTCTGTGTCCTGCTACATTGGCGCCGGGGTCCTTTGACCATTTGTACTACATTGTAGCAGTTGTTGTGAGTGTGAGCCTGCCAGCAACCTTAACTCCGCTGGGAGCCCCACGCTGGCTGCAGGAGCAGAAGGCATGGCATGGGCAGCACACTGCCGTACTTAACAGCTTTAGGCAGAGCTTTGAGTGACAGTTAAGACACATGTATATGCGTGGCAATGCATTTCAGTGCGTTAATGCAGAGTACCACACTGAAATGCGTTAGTGATGTCTTTAGCCATTGACACCATCTTTGTGTTAACCTCAGTAAAGGTCTGACGCTGGACTCCTTAGTTCCATGGCAGGTGGGTCCTTTTCGAGTTCAGCTGTGTCTTATGCTAACTCAACATTTTACTCTTCTATAAAGCAATCTAGATTCTCACCATGGTCAGGAAACTCCTGTGACTGTGTCACCGTAAACTAAGGAAAAGGCACACACTTGATGGACGGAATGCAGAACAAATTAAAACATTCATGCGCAGTCAAAAGATCTGAGCTAAATCCATCTTCTTTTGCTCACCATGCCCCCCCCAGTTTAGACCTGGCCATATGCAAATAAGTCTTGACCGTCTGCCTCATGGGAACAGTCCAGCCTGAACTGCCAAGCCAGGTCCCCGCTGGACCGGAAACAAGCATCCTAGGACCGGTTTCGGGGTTTCACCCCCTCATCAGCCAAGATAGCTTAAATGCAGTGGCACAGTGAGCCTGGGACCCATTTCTGGGCATACCAGGCGCACTTAGGGCGAGAAAGCAAAAGACACACAATTGATGGATGGAATGCAGAACAAATTAAAACATTTACCCCCAATCAAAAGATCTGGGTTAAATCCATCCTGCTTTTGCTCATCATGCTATATATACTCAATTCCTTAAAATATGGTAATAGTGACATATTTCATTCATAGTGTTTGGAAACTGTAAACAAAAAACACACATGTGGTGTAAATGAAAACAAGTTCATATTACTACTTATCTGTTGGCAAAGTTAGTGCACAGAATATAAATGGCAATTGCACTGGGAAGTAATAACATTATCACTCAATAGTGAAAACCAGTGCGTCATTTGTAATCAAGTAAGTGTCAAGGCCCTCGTCAGGAGGCTGCTGCAGATGGCACCATCCACTGACACTGCTATCACTCCCAATGACAGTACCACTACAACTACTAACCATCACACTCCTACAAGTGTGACAGTTCAGACTATTCCAGGCTCTCAAAGTATAAGACTAGCTTAGGCTACAGGTAGTGGTCATTTTTAATGTATATTGAATTAATAAATAACTATTGTTTTGTGCATCTCTTAAGTAACGAGACAGTGCCACAATGTGGCACACTGTTATAAGTGCCAGTGCTGACAATTATGTGCTGGTGCCGATCACCGGAAATCACTGTCTCAAATAAAGCACTGAAAACAGGGCTAATATAGTGGCCCCTTCAAAATGCCTATTGATAAACTGATATTGACACAACTAGTTAGAGCTGCATATTAATATGCAGGGTTTGGTTATTAATGCACTTTTTGTTCTAGAAAATCAGCATAATTAATATGGCACCTTCTAATACCACAATAGGTTCCAGAAAAAGAACCTAGGAACACTGCTATTTCCATGTGTTTACATTAATCATTTCTTTATGTCCTCCTGCGGTCAATAATCTCCATCCTGCTGGGAGAATCAGAAACACGTGTGACGCTTTGAAGAGTCTGTATACAAATGCGTTACAGAACTATGCTGTTCTGTTTGCTTAAACATTGTTATCAGATTAGAGGAAGCTTTTACAGCTGCTGCTCACATAATGCTTATTCTGTACTCATGCTGCTGACTGCTCTTTGTCTATTGTGTGTCTGATGGCATGTTCCAGAAATATTCACAGTGCAGAGGATAGCCAGTAGGAACAAAGAAACAAAGGGTGGAAAATGATAAAAGTACGGTTAAAAAAATATATGAAATCAATAAAATGAAAGAAAGAAGTAAAGATGAAAGGATAGGATAGAAGTAAAGATAAAAGAAGTAAAGAAGATAAGATTAAAGAAAGAAATGGAAACAAAACAATTGTACCAACAAAAGAAAGGCAATACAAAAAAAGTAAATAGGGAGAGAGAGCGAGAGAAAAAGAAAGAAGAGCATCTTGAAAGGGCTATATATATATATATATATATATATAATGAGAAGAATAACTTGAGACAAAAGGAAAAAGGAGTATACAAGAATAACATATGGGGCTAGAAGAGGAAAGAATGAGGAAGATGAAAACAAAAAGAAAAGAACATGTGTGAGGAACAGAGTACTCATTGCTGGCTTTTGACAGCTATCCCAAACTTCCTTACTACCCTGGAAACATAAATATGAACACTTTATCATATATATTCCTAGTGGGGAAGAGAGGAGGTAGCAAGAAGAACAGAAATAACGGGACTGGATTCCACAGGAGCTAGAGTCTATCGTCATAGCTGTGAAGGTACTGCAAGTGGTCTAAGGTATAGTCTAAGGTGAGATTGCATAACAACTGCAGCTTTAATACTGCAAAATTCAAGACTGTGTTGTAAACTCAATAAATTCTGGATACATGAAGAGCTTCAATTGAGTTTAATGTAGAGTAATGGATCTACACAGCTTATCATCTGCCAGCAGTCTTCTGTCCCAGTTGACCACCCAGCATTGAAATCATAACATTCCAGATGCAGTGACATCACAAACCCATTAACATTAGCCCAACATGAAATCTCCAGTAGTATAGCTTAACATACACAGAGCTTCTAACATAACTAAAACAGTATACCTAGAATATAACAGACTGGCCGCTAATGAAGGTACCAGAAATAAGTGACACACACTGTAGCAAAAGTAAACATCATTTTCATAAGTTGTATCCTTAAAAAACATACTATGAACATGTAGATAATGTTTCCATTGTAATTAAACAATACAATTCTATATTATACCCTGATAACATTTCTATAATATGAAATAATGATTGTAGTGTCTTAATCTTGATAACAGTTTCCACTGCAAAAGCAAAGGTTGATGAACAGGAGACTCACCTTTGAGCAATTGCATTGATTTCAGCACACCTTTCTGCACCCACAATACGTTCTTCATGCCTTAGATGCCTCCGGAATTGTTGTCCAAGGCAGTACCACTACTCCATCAATCTGCTGCCAACCCCAATCATTTACATTTGGAAATTCTTACATGGGCACTAAAGTCTGACCCCACATATGGCCCCCTTCATATGCAGATCATTTAACATTTTGTAGAAAAGCGTCTTGTGTAGGTGAGATGTTTTCAATAGTTCTGTTGTCACTTGCAAACATGAATTGATGAGCAATATTTATGTCATGCTTATTTCAAGTGTGGCTATACATTAGTACAATAAATCTCTTAACATTTCCGAAGTGAACAAGATCAACAGAACATGGTCAATCTGACAGAAATTTAAATGTGGGAGTAGCAGAAGGCAGTGCCATCCATGTGTCATAAACTGCTTTCTTCCCTCTTCCATGAAAAGCTGACGTGTTGTCACAACCGGTAATTGCATGGAAAAAGGGCAGAGATTCACGTATGAGGTAGTATGTAGCAGAACTTTTTTTCCTGTACTAAATGCTAACAAAAATCCTTAACATCAAATGTTTCTAAAATTAGCAATCACAAAAACGACATCATTATATATTGTACAACTCACTGTTTTGAAATGACCTTCAGTTTCTGCATGGAAATAATGAAGCGTGACCAGTGTGTCCACTTCTTCATGATTGCAAGGTTATATAATTTCAAAATTCGTAATTGATGTGGAACTTTCAACTTTATTCTAACAGGTGACAATTACATGCTTCCCTTCAATGTCAATAAGTTGCACACGCCTACTCAACTCTGTCTTGTATTCGTCTCGTCTAAGCAAACTATGCCAATCTTTGGGTATAGAAGTGTTAGATTTAACTCACTTGTGGAGACCCTCACCTCTTTTTTCTCTAACACTTTGCTTGATGCTTTCAGTAATATATATATCCAAACAAGATACAATCATTCTACATTCCTTTCTTGAGTTTCTATAAAGGGCATACAATCAGTTGAAATGTAATCATCAATTATTTTAGGGGGTTACATATTTACTATAACTGCACCATCTAATATATTTACATCCAGCTCTGGAGCAATGGTGTGTATGATTGTACTTCTGGCAATGCAGTCCAATAGCTGCAACTTATGTCCTTGTCTAAGGTTTACATTCACAGATATATATATGGTGGAAAAGACTGATTCTCATGTTGAAAGAGTCTTACAAATTAACATTTCTTGCCTGATATCCAATATATAATCTAGCAAACAGATAGGCATTACTTTGTACAAAGATGGGTTGTCTTTGGAATCAGAAGTTGTACGCAGGCTGGTGCTGAGTAATTGAAGTTTGTTCCTTGGTATTGTACCTGTAATGGGCTTTGAACATGTTTGCTACACCTCATGAAAATAGGAGTTATATTATGATCTACCTATTTCATGTGCTGTATTCACCAACGTGATAACTGTAACAGGCATAACTTTGTTGCTGTCCAGATTGAATAGATCCCCACTCTCCTCCATAAAGAGATTACCAACTTCCTCAATTTTGATCAAAAGAGATTTCACATCTTTTGTGAGAGATTTTAGTTCACTAGGTATTTTTTCCTGGTGGCAAAGGTTTTTGTTTAGCATTCACAAATCTTTAAATTCATTTACAACTCTGGAAATCTCTGGCACAGATATCATCCATCTACTGAGAGCTCCTGGATTTTCCATCAGACCCGTAGCACCTCCACCTCCCTTGATGATAGCATTTTCCTGCTCATGATTTTGGTCTAGAGCAATTGAAGAGAATGAGTTTGTAATTTAATTGACAGCAAACTGTCCTTAACGAAGCTCTGAGGGAATGTGTGGTTGATGTTTTGCTAGTGCCGCCATGTGGCGAATGTGGACAGACAGCCATCGAGGATAATGACTATGATTTGTAGCAAACATCCATGGAACCATCTGATTAAGTACTTGGGTAAATAAAAAATCAAAGTTACACTTTCTAATTGAACAAACAAATTGACGTGCAACTATCTGCAGATCCATAACAATTGCCCAAAATTGGAAGTATGGGTGATTGTTCGACTTTACTTAATCTAGTTGGAAAAATCCCGTATTTCTTCATGGGACTGTCTATATTCAAGATACCTTTGATAAGCCTTCCTCTGTAATATGTGCAGCACAGCAACAGTAATTTGATGAGTTTGATGCATATGGATTAAGTGGGAAACCTTCAGTGTAGCATCAGCTTTTCCTGTGGTAGTGATGTCAGCTTGCACTAACATACTGGGCCATCCACTGTTCGAAAGCCAGTCTCCAGGTACCCTAAAGAAACTCATTTCCATATGAAGCTCCCCCATTAAAACAACATATTTATCTTCACCATATAGATGTGGTACTTCCCGTTGAATTTGTTTTGCTGAGGGAACGGAGGTTGGTCCATTGGAATAATAGGTGTTTTTCCTGAATTGAGATAATGAACAGACTCCTTAATGACTTTGATGCAAAGGAAGACCATGGATTTAGAATGAGCACTTTCTGTGAAAAGCAGCAAGAATGCAGTAGTTGACCGTGGTATATTGGTAAGTTGTTGCAATAATGCTTGATATGCTGCCCAAGATATACTTTCATCAGAAGAATATTTTCACTCTCTACATTGCGTATCACTCTTTCAAGCCATTTATATTCATAGTTGTTAGCAGCATCAATTAGATCAGTTTGATGATCTACTTCTACAGATAGTAAAAGAACTTGATAAACTGTATTGTTGATTGAAGCTGGTCCAATATTTGTATCCAGTACTGGAAGATTTAAAATCAGTTTTGACTTTGCCATATTAGGATTAATCACCACAATACGATGATCAATTCCTTATAGTTATTGTTCTTTGTGCTGTGTCAGAGGTATTGCTGTTCCATGGAAGGAGTCTTTACCTGTCATGGAACTTAGGTTGTGATCTATGTATTCAATTTTTCCACTAGTGAATACTTGCAGCTTCAGTTTTGGTGGACGCACAACTTTTTCACTCTTTTTCCAAAGTCAGCAGATATTTGTAAAACCTTATCATATGAAATACAAATACCTTGTTTATGGAACTTGTCTATAGGTTCTCGATTTCTCATTTGACTGTGGATAGAAAGAGCAATGTATATGGACAGAGGAGTTTCTTTGTTGCTGTTATGTCTAGTAATGTAGAAGAGTCTGTTCTTGAATTCTTTAAACTGCTAAACATCAATAATTCAGAAATAGACAATGCTATGTTGGTAGTGGTTGTTTCACAGGAATATTAATCTCTTATATCGGATCCATCAAGTATCAATTTAACAAGGACAAGAAGCGATTCTGGAACTGATCGGTTTCTACAACCATACCCGAATGTTCCATTGAAGATTTTATATGTCTGCTTCATGTCCCTTCTAGCAACGTTTGCTGCATTAGCAATATTTCCGGCATCAGAATCTGACTTGTGACGGGCAAATACTAATGCAGATCCTACGTCATCTTCAAAAGCTAACAGGACATCCCTTCCTTCATTGTATACCTTCAAGATTCTTGTATTTCAGAAATGACTCTCTTTAAGTCTTATCAAATTAACCTTATCAGCAGTGGAAATGAGCGTCTTTAATAGGCTTGTGTAAAGCTTTATTAAGTCACAGAGTTTGAATTGTTTTTTTAACGTCTCCCACTCACGAATCTTTCAGATAACCTACAAGCTCGGCTAGAGCTATTCCTTCTATTGAGATCTCACTAGGTGATTAACTTTTATTCTTTCAGATACTGCATGTTCTGTTATGGAGTCACACCAAATATTTATATAAAACTAACAATTAGAACAATGGCGGACTGAAGAGACCGCACATCAATCAGAGTACAAAAAGAGTATCTAGTCCTGTGCACTACTCATCTGCTACCTGCCGTTGTTCGGGACCAATGTCCAGCAGATTTTAGAGAGGATAGAAAATGGAAAGGTGCACACAAATTTATAGTTCAGAAAATATTCAAAGTATATATTCTAAAATATGATGTTTATTCATTTTTCTTCTTGTATACAATTTCAACAACATCCAGCCAACGTGTTGCGTTACAATTACATTTAGAACTTCGTCAGGGCTGAGATTGACATGTAAAAGAAAATAAAACAATTCAAACATGTATACAAAAGACAAAACACTATTTAATATGTAAACATGTAACAATGATGAAATGACAACAACATATGAAATGGCACATAAGCACATCTAATTTAGACGTAACTCAAAATCTACATAAAAGGCAAGGTTAACAAATATATACAATTTAACTAAGAACTACTAATACAGAGAAGCAATAACCAGCCTTTGATACAACTGTACATTAAATATCCACTGAAAGCCAAGTAGACACTAAACACACCTTTTGATTCGTATAATCACGTAATAATCATAGTTAGTCAATAGATTTTAACGTTACTGTGCATCTGCTAGTGACAGACATAAAATTACTGGGGCAAAGATCTAATTATATTCATTGAAAAAATATCCACTAGATATATCCTCTCCAATCCGATTGGACCCCTTTTGTTATGATAAGAAAGTCTCATCATAACAGTAAAAGGGACGCGATGGATCATCATTTAAGTCACAATAGTATATATTTATGTATAGTGCCCTTCAAGATGAAAACATTAAAGAAAACCCTCACCTTAATATAGTAGAGCATTTATACATCTTTTTAAATATACATCAGATATATATATAGGTTCATCAAATCATAATTTTTTTGTGGTTTGGTGTGAGTATTATCATTGTGTCCAGTGATACAAGGATCAAAATATATAGCATTCCGGTAGATACCTGCATAAATTACGTATAATTAATCTCAATGTAAACTACTTGAAAATAACTGTGATCAAGAATAGAAAAATAAACTAAAAACCAGTGAAGAGGAACGAAGGGAAAACAACAAATTGTTAAAGACGGCAAAGTCCATATAAAAGCTCACATTAGCGTAATTGCGAATCTCCATAATTGGTACATGTGAAAATCCACACAGATCTCATGTTCACCCTTTAATAAGAGAACTGATCATGAGAAAAAATGCCTAAATGTGATTAGCAAAATGCCAAAATACAAAAATGGACAAATGCTGTATAACATGAAACCACGTATATTTAATAAATACACAAAGTCGTAATCCGGAATATATGCCAAAAAACGATAAGCCTAGTACAAACTAATAATCACAAAATGAGAGACTATGGTGTAAAAAGACTACCGTAAACCGCACCTCACCATGCATATTTTGTAAAATTGCAAAGTCATAACCAGCGAGTATGCCATAAATAATAAACATAATACGAGCTACCAATCATAAGCCAGGAGGATATAGTGTGAAAAAGCTCCAGTAAACTGCTCATCACATACCTTAAAAAGTATCCATTCTCCGGTAACATATTCCAAGAGGAAACTCGAGCCCCAAGCACCATTGCTCCATATAGAGCACATCCATAAAGATAGGTTAGTGGCGGTTGGGTATTGGCAAAGCACGTGATTCCAGTAAGCCAATCATCCACAAGGGAAGAGCGTTGTGCCATCTTAAAGTGGTAGCAAATACCGTAAGTGTGCAGATCGTAATAAAGGACATCTTGTAAGCTAAGGTGAATATTAGTTAACAGTCAAATAAGGAGGGAAGGGAGAGAGAAAAGGGGAATCTAGGGTCATGTGTATGAAAATGTCCATTTGCGATTCTCAAATAGCGATTTTTTGCGAATCGCTATTTGAGAATCACAAAATGCTATGTATGTAGGATTTGCAATACATTTTGTGAATCCTACATATTCCTTAATTGCGAATCACAAATTGCGATTTGCAATTGAGGAATACCTCCCCATTCATTCCTATGGGCCTAGAGGCAAATTGAGAATGCAATTTCAAGGTTGCCAAGGTGTCAAAAGGACAACCTGTTGCAGCCCTGAAATGAGAATGGTTGCAGATGTGGCGCACATACATGCCCTAAAGGCATGTATGTGAGTCACATAGCACTTTGAAAAATGCAAAAAAGTCAATTTTTCAAAGAAATCGCAAATTACCACCAACTTGAAGTTGGTGGTAATTTGTGATTCCTTAAGTCCAAATTGCACTTTTTCTGTGCTTCTTACATTTCATTTAAGGAATCGCAATTTGCGATTCCTTAAATGCAATCGCAAAATAGGAAATCGCAAAATTTTCTATTCCTTATTTTGTGAGGGGTGTTTTGTGTCATACATTGGACAGTGCTGATTTGCGATCGCAAATGCCAAAATTCGGCGTATTTCAGCATTTGCGATTGCAAAATTGCCTTCATACATATGGGCCCTAATGAAGTAGCAGAATTTAAAAGCACAATCTCAAAAGGTACACATGGTTGGAACCAACCGAATACTGCTCAACACATGATCATAAAGAACCAGCCATCATTAACAAAAATGTGGTGGCCACCTTAAATTGATACCCCGCCTATAAATATAAGATACGTAATGGCCAATAGTATTCATAATAAGTGAAAAAATAGATAAACAAATAACCAAAATACAAATATATGTCCAAAATGGATAATATTGCCAAGGTGAATGGCAACCCCCTCCAGGCAGCGATTCGCCCCCCCAGCTCCCTTTGCCCATTATCAACTGTGCTCTTTTACCAAAATCACATGGTGCCTGAAAAGGTCGCAGTTTATTCATCCACATAACTTTATACATTTCAAAAACGTCTATGGTCAAATCTAGATTCATTGTTCATGTTATCTATTCACATCCTTGCTCTTTAGGCCTTTTTTCTTGCATTATGGACCCAGCCTCCTCAATCTTCTGGAAGGGGAGTGGCCCATTTCATTGGGTTTCTGATTTACTGGTCTAGACTTCAGCTTGCTACTGATTTGGACGGTGACCATCAGGACCTGCCCGGGCTGCAAGTGCGTCCCGTTCGCCCTGTACCCCTTTCATTGGCCCTCTCCTCTCCCACGGGTTCCTGCTGTGCGACATCCCAAGGACCATACTTGAGAGTCTACTCTACCTTTCCTGAGGCTGAGTCTTTGCCATCTTCCCACTTGGTACCCCTGCCGTGAGGCATCCCAGGGGTCCTGCAGGAGCATAATAACTATTTTCTCTGGTGGCACGATGCGCGAGGAGGGTGAATGTGCTTACTTAGCCGTTGGCCCCCACCTTATTACCCCCTCGCTCTACCAAGCTCGCCCCCCTGATTGGTGGGGTAGGGTGCCAAACCTGGCCCCCGCCGGCCTAGCCGGCATGCAAAGTGAGAATGGGGGTGGGGCTTCCCGCCTCCGGGCGGCGTTTAACCCGGGCCCCCATTGGGTCCGGCTTTGCCTGCCCGGGTTTTAAATAACAATAGTGATTTGAATTCAGATATTACTAAGAAAGAATTAGTGAGAAATTAGGAAATGCCTCTCCCATACTCATTATAAATCAATTAATCAATCAGAGCATTTGTAAAGCGCACTACTACCCATGAGGGTCTCAAGGTGCTAAGGGGTGGGGGAATGCTGTACTGTTCGAAGAGGCAGGTCTTGAGGAGTCTTCTGAAGATCTGTAGGTCTTGGGTCTGCCGGAGGCGGATGGGGAGGGTGTGCCATGTCTTGGCGGCGAGGTGGGAGAATGATCTGCCAGAGGTCACTCTTCGGATGCGAGGGACAGTGGCGAGGGAGTGGTTGACGGAGCGGAGCTGGCAGGCGGGGGTGTAGAAGCTGAGTTGGCTGTTGAGGTATGCTGGGCCGGGGTTGTGGAGTGCCTTGTGTGCGTGGGTGAGGAGCTTGAAGGTTATTCTCTTGTTGACGGGGAGCCAGTGCAAGTCTCTCAGGTGGGGTGTGATGTGGCTGCGGCGAGGGATGTTGAGGATCAGGCGTGTGGAGGTGTTCTGGATGCGTTGGAGCCGTTTCGGGAGTTTGGCCGAGGCTCCTGCGTAGAGGGCGTTTCCGTAGTCCAGTCTGCTGCTGACGAGGGTCTGGGTCACCGTCCTTCTCATTTCGGTGGGGATCCACTTGTAGATCCTGAGGAGCATGCGGAGGATGTTGAAGCAGGAGGAAGAGACAGGGTTGACCTGTTTCTTCATGGAGAGGGTGGAGTCGAGGATGACCCCTAGGTATCGTGCGTGGTCAGTGGGTATTGGAGCTGTTCCTAGTGCGGTCGGCCACCAAGAGTTGTCCCAGGCAGAGGGGGTGGATCCAAGGATGAGTACCTCCGTCCTGTCCGAGTTCAGCTTCAGTCGGCTGTTTCTCATCCAGTCAGCGGCGGCCTTCATTCCCTCATGGAGGTTGGTTTTGGCGGAGTGGGGGTCTTTGGGAGAGGATCAGTTGGGAGTCATCGGCGTAGGAGATGATATTGAGGTCGTGCAGTCGGGCGACGTGGGTGAGTAGTGCCATGTAGATGTTGGACAGCGTTGGGCTGAGGAATGAGCCCTGGGGAACGCCGCAGAGGATCTCAGTGGCTTTGGAGCAGAAGGGGGAGGCGGACGCTCTGTGTTCTGCTGGCGAGGAAGGAGGTGGTTCAGCCCAGGGCCTTCTCTTGGATGCCGGCATAGTGGAGGTGTGTTTGTAGTGTGCAGTGGCAGACCGTGTGGAAGGCGGCTGACAGGTCCATGAGAATGAGGGCCGCCGTTTCTCCGTTGTCTAGCAGGGTCCCGATGTCGTCGGTGGCGGTGATGAGGGCAGTTTCAGTGCTGTGTTATCTGTGGAACCCGGACTGGGACGGGTCCAGTATGTTGCTCTCCTCGAGGAATCTGGTCAGTTTTTTGTTGACGGCCTTCTCGATGACCTTCGCCGGGAACGGGAGCAGGGAGATGGGTGGAAGTTCTTGAGGTCTTTGGGGTCCGCCTTGGGTTTCTTGAGGAAGGCATTGATCTCAGCGTGCTTTCAGCTCTCTGGGAATGCAGCTGTCTTGAAGGAGATGTTGATGGCTTTCCAGAGACGGGGTGCGATGGTGGTGCTAGCTTTTTTGAAGATGTTGTGTGGGCATGGGTATGACGGGGATCCGGAGTGGACGGAGTTCATGACCTTGATATTGTCCTTGTCGTTGATGTGGGTCCAGGAGATTAGGTGGTTGGTGTGGGTGGTGGTCGTAGAGGTGGAGATGGGGTCCAGCGTGTGGCAGGCAGAGTGGGTGGGTATTGTTATAATAAAATGTATTTATGGAAAAGGAAAAAAGAGACAAATAAATAAATCAAAAGTACCATTAATGTGCAAATCTAGTCTACCAATTAAGATCAGAACAAATACCACTATTTTGAAATAACAAGTCAGTAAGGTTTTCAATATTTAAAATCCCTTATATATCTAAGGACAAAGGAAATTCCATCCTATATATTATAGGAATGTAAATTTGAGTTCATTTAATAATATATCGAGATCAGAACAGAGGTCAGTCCATTATTATCAAGTCAAAGTAGATCGGAAGAGGAAAAACCAAATCTCTTGAATTTAATCAGAAAAAATCCGCAACCACCAGCAAAATAAAGAGCACACCTGAAGTGTTACCAGGCGAGATACACAAACCTTGCCAAAATAAAAATTGCTAGTTCAGCCCAAGAAGTGGTGAAATTCATTATCAGTATTGTGTCCGTCAGTAGTAGCTCTTAATCGACATATCCATGTGGCCTCATTCTGCCTCAAATATGATTCCCTGTTTCCTACCTGGGCATTCTCAGTAACATGATCAATTCCCAGGAACCAGAAACTAGGGTCATTAGAATGGGCCAACTTATTGTGTTCAGCCATATCAGGATATCTAGCATCACCATTTCTTAATGCTCTTTGGTGTTCCTGTATGCGTATCGTCAGGCTACGTGATGTGCTGCCTATATAGATTATATTGCATTTACAGCCAATTATGTAGATAACAAAACATGTGTTACAATTTATAAAATGTTTAACACTGTATTCCTGAGATGTGTTAAACCAGGACTTCTTTGTCTTGTTTTTACCAAATGAACAAACATTACACAAATTGCACCAAGTACCCATTTGTTGGGCTGATGTAATATCACTGGGGTGTAATGAATCCATGAGTGTACGCCCCCTTCTGAAAACCACCAAAGGATATTTTCCGATTGAATTATGTAGCCCAAGGATGTCCAACAAGAGATGCCAATTCTTTCTTAGAATTTAAAAAATCTTGTCACTATATGTTGAATATCTAGTGCTGCAAGCCGATTTTGAATATTCAACAACACCTCACATCTCCTTTTCTTGTGTTTGCTAATCTGTAATACTGTTTCCCTTGACAGTTGATGCACCCTTTATAGTTCAGAAAATATTCAAAGTATATATTCTAAAATATGATGTTTATTCATTTTTCTTCTTGTATACAATTTCAACAACATCCAGCCAACGTGTTGCGTTACAATTAAATTTAGAACTTCGTCAGGGCTGAGATTGACATGTAAAAGAAAATAAAACAATTCAAACATGTATACAAAAGACAAAACACTATTTAATATGTAAACATGTAACAATGATGAAATGACAACAACATATGAAATGGCACATAAGCACATCTAATTTAGACGTAACTCAAAATCTACATAAAAGGCAAGGTTAACAAATATATACAATTTAACTAAGAACTACTAATACAGAGAAGCAATAACTAGCCTTTGATACAACTATACATTAAATATCCACTGAAAGCCAAGTAGACACTAAACACACCTTTTGATTTGTATAATCACGTAATAATCATAGTTAGTCAATAGATTTTAACGTTACTGTGCATCTGCTAGTGACAGACATCAAATTACTGGGGCAAAGATCTAATTATATTCATTGAAAAAATATCCACTAGATATATCCTCTCCAATCCGATTGGACCCCTTTTGTTATGATAAGAAAGTCTCATCATAACAGTAAAAGGGACGCGATGGATCATCATTTAAGTCACAATAGCATATATTTATGTATAGTGCCCTTCAAGATGAAAACATTAAAGAAAACCCTCACCTTAATATAGTAGAGCATTTATACATCTTTTTAAATATACATCAGATATATATATAGGTTCATCCAAATCATTATTTTTTTGTGGTTTGGTGTGAGTATTATCATTGTGTCCAGTGATACAAGGATCAAAATATATAGCATTCCGGTAGATACCTGCATAAATTACGTATAATTAATCTCAATGTAAACTACTTGAAAATAACTGTGCTCAAGAATAGAAAAATAAACTAAAAACCAGTGAAGAGGAACGAAGGGAAAACAACAAATTGTTAAAGACGGCAAAGTCCATATAAAAGCTCACATTAGCGTAATTGCGAATCTCCAGCAATTGTTTGGTGCTCGGCCCCCCGCTGCCTCTCTTCCGGCGTAGTTCTACCGCCGCCCTGCGTAGTAGAGGCTTGCCTTCATCACTGCGGATTATGCATCTTAATGTCAGGTCGCTCCTGAAACATCAGCAGAACGTGTACGATCTGATTGAGAATGAAGCCCCGGATATTTTTGCTCTAACCGAAACATGGCTTCAGGAAGCCGATACTGCCATCCCCAATCTTGTATGCCCTCCTGGCTATTCGATGTACATTGCGAATAGGCTTTCTAGAGGGGGAGGTATAGCCCTGATAGTGAGATCTAGCTTTTCCTGTGTATGGACCATCCTTAAGACTGCGGGCTGTGAAAGTGCCTCCTTTAAAGTCTCTGTTAGCCCAGAATTTACACTCTCTGGGATGGTGGTGTATCGTCCGCCGGGCAGTGACGTGGCGTTCAGGAATGCTTTCCCGGACACTGTTGCCACCTTGGTCACTGACTGCGCCAATTTTTCCATTCTGGGCGATTTAAATCTGCATTTTGACACACCATCTTGTCTGACAGCACGTAGTATTCTTATGGACTTAGAGGCCTTTCAACTATCTCAGCTGGTCTCCCAGCCTACTCATTCTGGGGGACATATTCTTGACCCTTTTTTTACTAATCTGACAGAGGCTAAAGTCACGTCGATTGCTCCTGTAGAGTGGTCTGACCATTCTTTGGTGTCCATTTGTTGTCCTATGACAGCCACTACCTCTACTGCTTCTGCCAAACGGGTACCCAGGAGACCCTGGAGTAAACTTAGGCTGGAAGACTTTCACCATCTTTTGTCAGTGGCACCTTTGGGCCCATTGAACAACGTAGAAAAAGGGTATGATCTCTTCTGCTCTTGGCTCACTAGGGCTCTGGACGCCTTGATACCAGTTGTAACGACGAAGATCAATCCTCGTGTGTCGAGCCCCTGGTATAATGACGCTTTGCGCGCCCTGAAGGGAGCCTGTAGACGGGCGGAGAGGGCCTGGCGGAAGACATATGGGGCTGAGCTAAAAGCTGCATATGCCGTGTCCGTCAAGCTCTACCACCGGGCCATCTGTCGTGCCCGAGCGGCTTTTTATGCCGAGGAATTCCGGAACAGCACTAACCCGTCGAAGGCCATCTTTAGGGCGGTTAAAGATCTTATGTCTAAGCGGTCTACCGGTACGGCTGAGAGCTCTGTCACACACTGTGAATCCCTCGCTTCCTATTTTTGGGAAAAGTCCAGGCTATATATCGGACATTCCCTAGTACTGGTAATGTGCTGGGTAGCCCTAAGGAGACACTTCTTCAGACCACTCTGCTTTCATTTCCCCCCCTCACCTTGGAAGGGTTTGACAAACTTGCCATGCAAGTTAAATCTGGGCCCCATCTGATCCAGTGAGGCCTGCCCTCTTTCGAGACCAGACCTTTTTGGGACGCACGGCTATACGCTCCCTGGTCAATCTTTCCCTAGAGACGGGGGTAGTCCCCACTAGTTGGAAGCAGGCGGTGGTGTCTCCGATTATTAAAAAACCTTCTCTTGACCCGTCTAAGCCGGAAAGCTACCGTCCCATCTCGCTGCTACCCTGGCCAGCTAAGTTGACAGAGGCCCATGTCAACCTGGCCCTGTCTGAACATCTTGCCCGGTCCAATGCCCTCGATCCCACACAGAATGGCTTCCGTGCTGGCCACAGCACGGAGACTGCCCTTCTTGTGATGGTGGAACATCTCCGTGCGAGGCTGGACGCTGGTCAGACGGCGGCGCTGATTTTGTTAGATCTCAGCGCCGCCTTCGATACTGTATCGCACAGCATCCTCCTCCAGCGGCTCGAGGAGATCGGCATCGGTGGCCAGGCGCTGCAATGGTTCCGCTCCTTCCTAGACAACCGCTCCTTCTGTGTTGCCATCCCTCCCTTCAAGTCCAGGTTCCAGCCTCTGGCCATGGGGGTTCCGCAGGGATCCTCGCTGAGTCCCACGTTGTTTAACCTTTACGTGAGACCGCTGGCTGATGTCGCAAGGCAGTGGGGCCTAACTTTGGTCTCATATGCCGACGACACACAGCTGGCGGTTAGTCTCAGCGGGGATGCGGAACAGGACGCCCCCAGGTTTCAGTCTGGACTGAAGGCGGTGGCCAGCTGGCTGACAGGCAACTGTCTCCAGCTTAATGCCACAAAAACAGAGGTCATGGTTGTCGGGAAGGGAGTGGAGCTCTGGGGCGATCAGTGGTGGCCTCCGGAGTTGGGCCCCACTGCGACCCCGGTGTCGGAGGTGAAGAACCTAGGGGTCTGGTTAGACGCCGGTCTCACATTCATAGGGCACACCAAAAAAACTGCAGCCTGTTGCTTTGGACTCTTAAGAGGCTTAAGGCCAGTGCTTAGGTTCTTCGATGCCCCCACCAGACAGCTTGTAGTCCAGGCAACCATCATCTCCCGTCTGGACTATGCAAGCTCTTTGTTGGCTGGGGCTAACCAGGCTGAGTTAACCCGCCTGCAGCGGGTGCAAAACGCCGCGGCGAGAGCCATTGTTGGCTTACCTAGGTTTTGCCCGGTGACTAACGTCCTTCGCTCCCTGCACTGGCTCCCGGTCAGGAAGCGTATTCTTTTCAAGGTCTTGTGTTTGACCTTCAAAATCCTAAGAGGCATAGGCCCTGAGATTCTGGCCAACTCTATTTCCTTCTATGTCCCCACCCGCAACCTCCGATCTCAAGGTCAGGCCCTTGCTGTTGTCCCTAGATTTAGGCTCAGCAGGATGGGGGGTCGTTCTTTTAGGGTGAAAGCGGCGTTAATCTGGAACACCCTTCCAGTTGAAATCCGGCTGCTTGAGGACCTGATGTCTTTCCGTAGAGCCATCAAGACCTTCCTGTTTTAGCCTCTTTTTCTGTGGCATTGTCTCCTTGTTATGTTATGTTGCTCCGTTGTCGCAGCGCCGGGATGCTCCTTCGCTGGGGTCGCTGTGCGCATAATAAATTGTTATAACATAACATAACATAATTGGTACATGTGAAAATCCACATAGATCTCCAAGCATGTTCACCCTTTAATAAGAGAACTGATCATGAGAAAAAATGCCTAAACGTGATTAGCAAAATGCCAAAATACAAAAATGGACAAATGCTGTATAACATGAAACCACGTATATTTAATAAATACACAAAGTCGTAATCCGGAATATATGCCAAAAAATGATAAGCCTAGTACAAACTAATAATCACAAAATGAGAGACTATGGTCTAAAAAGACTACCGTAAACCGCACCTCACCATGCATATTTTGTAAAATTGCAAAGTCATAACCAGTGAGTATGCCATAAATAATAAACATAATACGAGCTACCAATCATAAGCCAGGAGGATATAGTGTGAAAAAGCTCCAGTAAACTGCTCATCACATACCTTAAAAAGTATCCATTCTCCGGTAACATATTCCAAGAGGAAACTCGAGCCCCAGGCACCATTGCTCCATATAGAGCACATCCATAAAGATAGGTTAGTGGCGGTTGGGTATTGGCAAAGCACGTGATTCCAGTAAGCCAATCATCCACAAGGGAAGAGCGTTGTGCCATTTTAAAGTGGTAGCAAATACCGTAAGTGTGCAGATCGTAATAAAGGACATCTTGTAAGCTAAGGTGAATATTAGTTAACAGTCAAATAAGGAGGGAAGGGAGAGAGAAAAGGGGAATCTAGGGTCATATGTATGAAAATGTCCATTTGCGATTCTCAAATAGCGATTTTTTGCGAATCGCTATTTGAGAATCACAAAATCCTATGTATGTAGGATTTGCAATACATTTTGTGAATCCTACATATTCCTTAATTGCGAATCACAAATTGCGATTTGCAATTGAGGAATACCTCCCCATTCATTCCTATGGGCCTAGAGGCAAATTGAGAATGCAATTTCAAGGTTGCCAAGGTGTCAAAAGGACAACCTGTTGCAGCCCTGAAATGAGAATGGTTGCAGATGTGGCGCACATACATGCCCTAAAGGCATGTATGTGAGTCACATAGCACTTTGAAAAATGCAAAAAAGTCCATTTTTCAAAGAAATCGCAAATTACCACCAACTTGAAGTTGGTGGTAATTTGTGATTCCTTAAGTCCAAATTGCACTTTTTCTGTGCTTCTTACATTTCATTTAAGGAATCGCAATTTGCGATTCCTTAAATGCAATCGCAAAATAGGAAATCGCAAAATTTTCTATTCCTTATTTTGTGAGGGGTGTTTTGTGTCATACATTGGACAGTGCTGATTTGCGATCGCAAATGCCAAAATTCGGCGTATTTCGGCATTTGCGATTGCAAAATTGCCTTCATACATATGGGCCCTAATGAAGTAGCAGAATTTAAAAGCAGAATCTCAAAAGGTACACATGGTTGGAACCAACCGAATACTGCTCAACACATGATCATAAAGAACCAGCCATCATTAACAAAAATGTGGTGGCCACCTTAAATTGATACCCCGCCTATAAATATAAGATACGTAATGGCCAATAGTATTCATAATAAGTGAAAAAATAGATAAACAAATAACCAAAATACAAATATATGTCCAAAATGGATAATATTGCCAAAGTGAATGGCAACCCCCTCCAGGCAGCGATTCGCCCCCCCAGCTCCCTTTGCCCTTTATCAACTGTGCGCTTTTACCAAAATCACATGGTGCCTGAAAAGGTCGCAGTTTATTCATCCACATAACTTTATACATTTCAAAAACGTCAATGGTCAAATCTAGATTCATTGTTCATGTTATCTATTCACATCCTTGCTCTTTAGGCCTTTTTTCTTGCATTATGGACCCAGCCTCCTCAATATTCTGGAAGGGGAGTGGCCCATTTCATTGGGTTTCTGATTTACTGGTCTAGACTTCAGCTTGCTACTGATTTGGACGGTGACCATCAGGACCTGCCCGGGCTGCAAGTGCGTCCCGTTCGCCCTGTACCCCTTTCGTTGGCCCTCTCCTCTCCCAGGGGTTCCTGCTGTGCGACATCCCAAGGACCATCCTTGAGAGTCTACTCTACCTTTCCTGAGGCTGAGTATTTGCCATCTTCCCACTTGGTACCCCTGCCGTGAGGCATCCCAGGGGTCCTGCAGGAGCATAATAACTATTTTCTCTGGTGGCACGATGCGCGAGGAGGGTGAATTATTTATTTATTTATTTTTTTTTTGGGCAGAGTTTTATATAGCGCGAACTAGAACCGAACCGAATCAGTTATCAGAGCGCTTTACATAGCACCAGTTACGTTACATGAGGACACACTTTCATTTTAGGCACGGAGAGATTAAGTGATTTGCCCAGAATCACAGGTTTTTTTTGGCGTCGTTACCGAGACTCGAACCCAGATCCCCAGGTCCGAGGTCGAGCGCCTTAGCCGTTAGGCCAACCCCTCTCCCTTGTGCTTACTTAGCCGTTGGCCCCCACCTTATTACCCCCTCGCTCTACCAAGCTCGCCCCCCTGATTGGTGGGGTAGGGTGCCAAACCTGGCCCCCGCCGGCCTAGCCGGCATGCAAAGTGAGAATGGGGGTGGGGCTTCCCGCCTCCGGGCGGCGTTTAACCCGGGCCCCCATTGGGTCCGGCTTTGCCTGCCCGGGTTTTAAATAACAATAGTGATTTGAATTCAGATATTACTAAGAAAGAATTAGTGAGAAATTAGGAAATGCCTCTCCCATACTCATTATAAATCAATTAATCAATCAGAGCATTTGTAAAGCGCACTACTACCCATGAGGGTCTCAAGGTGCTAAGGGGTGGGGGAATGCTGTACTGTTCGAAGAGGCAGGTCTTGAGGAGTCTTCTGAAGATCTGTAGGTCTTGGGTCTGCCGGAGGCGGATGGGGAGGGTGTGCCATGTCTTGGCGGCGAGGTGGGAGAATGATCTGCCAGAGGTCACTCTTCGGATGCGAGGGACAGTGGCGAGGGAGTGGTTGACGGAGCGGAGCTGGCAGGCGGGGGTGTAGAAGCTGAGTCGGCTGTTGAGGTATGCTGGGCCGGGGTTGTGGAGTGCCTTGTGTGCGTGGGTGAGGAGCTTGAAGGTTATTCTCTTGTTGACGGGGAGCCAGTGCAAGTCTCTCAGGTGGGGTGTGATGTGGCTGCGGCGAGGGATGTTGAGGATCAGGCGTGTGGAGGTGTTCTGGATGCGTTGGAGCCGTTTCGGGAGTTTGGCCGAGGCTCCTGCGTAGAGGGCGTTTCCGTAGTCCAGTCTGCTGCTGACGAGGGTCTGGGTGACCGTCCTTCTCATTTCGGTGGGGATCCACTTGTAGATCCTGCGGAGCATGCGGAGGATGTTGAAGCAGGAGGAAGAGACAGGGTTGACCTGTTTCTTCATGGAGAGGGTGGAGTCGAGGATGACCCCTAGGTATCGTGCGTGGTCAGTGGGCATTGGAGCTGTTCCTAGTGCGGTCGGCCACCAAGAGTTGTCCCAGGCAGAGGGGGTGGATCCAAGGATGAGTACCTCCGTCCTGTCCGAGTTCAGCTTCAGTCGGCTGTTTCTCATCCAGTCAGCGGCGGCCTTCATTCCCTCATGGAGGTTGGTTTTGGCAGAGTGGGGGTCTTTGGGAGAGGATCAGTTGGGTGTCATCGGCGTAGGAGATGATATTGAGGTCGTGCAGTCGGGCGACGTGGGTGAGTAGTGCCATGTAGATGTTGGACAGCGTTGGGCTGAGGAATGAGCCCTGGGGAACGCCGCAGAGGATCTCAGTGGCTTTGGAGCAGAAGGGGGGGAGGCGGACGCTCTGTGTTCTGCTGGCGAGGAAGGAGGTGGTTCAGCCCAGGGCCTTCTCTTGGATGCCGGCATAGTGGAGGTGTGTTCGTAGTGTGCAGTGGCAGACCGTGTGGAAGGCGGCTGACAGGTCCATGAGAATGAGGGCCGCCGTTTCTCCGTTGTCTAGCAGGGTCCCGATGTCGTCGGTGGCGGTGATGAGGGCAGTTTCAGTGCTGTGTTATCTGTGGAACCCGGACTGGGACGGGTCCAGTATGTTGCTCTCCTCGAGGAATCTGGTCAGTTTTTTGTTGACGGCCTTCTCGATGACCTTCGCCGGGAACGGGAGCAGGGAGATGGGTGGAAGTTCTTGAGGTCTTTGGGGTCCGCCTTGGGTTTCTTGAGGAAGGCATTGATCTCAGCGTGCTTTCAGCTCTCTGGGAAGGCAGCTGTCTTGAAGGAGATGTTGATGGCTTTCCAGAGACGGGGTGCGATGGTGGTGCTAGCTTTTTTGAAGATGTTGTGTGGGCATGGGTATGACGGGGATCCGGAGTGGACGGAGTTCATGATCTTGATATTGTCCTTGTCGTTGATGTGGGTCCAGGAGATTAGGTGGTTGGTGTGGGTGGTGGTCGTAGAGGTGGAGATGGGGTCCAGCGTGTGGCAGGCAGAGTGGGTGGGTATTGTTATAATAAAATGTATTTATGGAAAAGGAAAAAAGAGACAAATAAATAAATCAAAAGTACCATTAATGTGCAAATCTAGTCTACCAATTAAGATCAGAACAAATACCACTATTTTGAAATAACAAGTCAGTAAGGTTTTCAATATTTAAAATCCCTTATATATCTAAGGACAAAGGAAATTCCATCCTATATATTATAGGAATGTAAATTTGAGTTCATTTAATAATATATCGAGATCAGAACAGAGGTCAGTCCATTATTATCAAGTCAAAGTAGATCGGAAGAGGAAAAACCAAATCTCTTGAATTTAATCAGAAAAAATCCGCAACCACCAGCAAAATAAAGAGCACACCTGAAGTGTTACCAGGCGAGATACACAAACCTTGCCAAAATAAAAATTGCTAGTTCAGCCCAAGAAGTGGTGAAATTCATTATCAGTATTGTGTCCGTCAGTAGTAGCTCTTAATCGACATATCCATGTGGCCTCATTCTGCCTCAAATATGATTCCCTGTTTCCTACCTGGGCATTCTCAGTAACATGATCAATTCCCAGGAACCAGAAACTAGGGTCATTAGAATGAGCCAACTTATTGTGTTCAGCCATATCAGGATATCTAGCATCACCATTTCTTAATGCTCTTTGGTGTTCCTGTATGCGTATCGTCAGGCTACGTGACGTGCTGCCTATGTAGATTATATTGCATTTACAGCCAATTATGTAGATAACAAAACATGTGTTACAATTTATAAAATGTTTAACACTGTATTCCTGAGATGTGTTAAACCAGGACTTCTTTGTCTTGTTTTTACCAAATGAACAAACATTACACAAATTGCACCAAGTACCCATTTGTTGGGCTGATGTAATATCACTGGGGTGTAATGAATCCATGAGTGTACGCCCCCTTCTGAAAACCACCAAAGGATATTTTCCGATTGAATTATGTAGCCCAAGGATGTCCAACAAGAGATGCCAATTCTTTCTTAGAATTTAAAAAATCTTGTCACTATATGTTGAATATCTAGTGCTGCAAGCCGATTTTGAATATTCAACAACACCTCACATCTCCTTTTCTTGTGTTTGCTAATCTGTAATACTGTTTCCCTTGACAGTTGATGCACCCTTTTTTCTGCGTGTGTCACAGCCCTACCTTCATAGTCTCAACTGAGAAAAAAAATTTTAGTGGCCACAATGTTAGATCTGAAATTAGTATCCTCGCTACAGTTTCCTCTTTTGTGAACCACCTCGCCATAGAGAATATTCCTGATTACCGATTCAGCATGTGTGCTAGTCGCATGCAAAACACTGCTACAGGCTGTTTCCTTCCGGAACATAGTGCTATGGATGACACCATCCTTCATATAAAAATGAAGATCCCCAAAAATAATTTCATTCTTGTTGTGGTGCATCGTCAATTTGATATTGTAAGGGTTGTTATTCAAGATGAAGTACTCAACCAAAGCTTCAGTTGGACCTGCCCAAAGGCAGATGATGTCGTCAATGTACCTCCTCTAAAATACTATATATTCAGTCCAACTAACTCGGCCCACTACTGAATATTAGCATCCATATCATCTGTTTTGGCATTATGTATTACAGATGTGTCAGATTCATTGCAAAAGAAACATGTTTTTCTTCCAGGAATTTTATTAGGAACTGAAATTGCCAAACATGCTTTGAATGGGCTACCATATAGATCTGCATCACTATGTTTTCTTTTCTGAACCCGTTGCAGCTTTAAATTGCCACACTTGGTAAAACATGATTTATGCCACACTGCATTGTTAGTTCTTAATGTATGCTTAAAACCAGAACCATCATTAAGCCATTCTAGTTTGATATTCAAAGGTACGCATTCCAATTCCTTGTAGTTCTTCAAGTTTGGTCTTGTTTGTGTGCAGCATGTGCTATGCGATTAAGTCTTTCTGAAGTGCTGTCCAGGCAAAGAACACAGATGGACTAATTTGAAAAACATCATTGAACTGGACAGCTTGATCACTGGCTGTGGGTGTTGCAATAAGGTATTGTTTTGACATGCTACTAATTTTCAGGTATTACAGAAGATGTGTTGAAGATGAAAAAAAAGTTACATATGAATATATAATACATATTAATAAATGTTGACACATGTCAATAAGTATGAATATTTACATCGAATGTATAACACATTTGAATTTTAAAGTTTTCTACATGATTTTGGTGGCCATTTTGGTTTTTTATTTATTGACGTCACAGTCTAGATCTAACAAGGGTATGCACATGACATGCACTCATATGTATACATGAACATTTGTGCCAAATTTGACTCAAATAGGAAGATTTAAAATGATTTTTTGATATTTGTCATCCATCTTGGATTTCCATTAGACTATTAGACTATATGACCCTTTTGGGGTCTTGCTCACATAGGATTATGTTATGTTATGTTATGTAAGGGAAATCAAATTTATAGAGCGCATGGCTGCCCCAGCAACAGGGCGTCCTAGCGCTAGAGGACAGGTGACCAGGGGAGATGAGGCTAGATGGAAGCAAAAAGCCACGTTTTGATCAGTTTCCTGAAAGCCCAGTGGTTTTGGCAGCTGCGGGCAGCCAGTGGGATGGAATTCCATAATACGGGGGCTTGAGATAGAAAGGAGCTACCCCCGGCTCTGCACCAGCTGACCCGTGGGGTGCACAGCGTGGTGATCAGTGGAACGCAATGGGTGCAGAGGAACATAAAGGGTACAAAGTCCCTGTAGGTTTTGAGGGCCCTGGCCATGTACAATCTTATGTGTAGTGCAGAGGGTTTTAAACTGGACTCTCTGTTTGATTGGCAGCCAGTGTAGACGTTGGAAGAGATTGGAGGTATGGCATTTCCTAGGAAGGGAAAACAGAGTATTTATTTATTTTTTATTTATTTATTTTTCGTGTTTTTTATAGCGCGAACATGACCCTGTGAGGGGTATCAGAGCGCTTTACAGAAGTGTTTCAACAATAGAACTATTAAGAACCATAAGTTGCAGCATACAAACTCTTTACAACAGTACACTTCGAGGAAGCGTATAACAAATATATCAGAAGCGCATTAAATCACACCACCATATGTGTTACGGATGTACCCTCTCATGTGAGTGAAGTGAGATGCTGGCGTATGACTGGAAACAAACATGGAGAGATTATATCCATAGGTACTGCTGCCAGGACTCATTGTAGAAATGTTTCCATATAGAACAATTTCACTTCTATTTTGAATGCTGCGGTGGATGGAATTCTTCTAATGCTAGGGAGGAGAGCGTTCCAAATTCGTGGTGCTACCCCGGGGAACGCTCGGTCATAAGTTTTTTTCTTACAAAAACGAGCTGGTTTCAGAAGAAGATTGTCTTTGCTCCTGGTGCCTCGGTTTCCTCCTGACAGCGTGATTTTCTGTGCAAGGTAAACTGGAGTTTTGTGGTGCAATGCATTTTGGGTGATGCATGCTAACTTGAAGTGAATTCTTGCCTCGACGGGTAGCCAGTTGAGTACTTTCAGATGGGGGGAGATGTGGTCGTATTTTTTTTGATCCTGATATCAGCCTTGCGGCTGCATTAAGACATGCTTTCAAAGGGGCTGTTGTGACCTTAGGAAGCCCTGCCAGAGTAGTGCACCCATATTTTATTCTTGAAATGACCAGTGACTGGACTGCTGTTTTCAGATCTGTTTTATTTAGGAATGGTTTTAGTTTCCGCAGGTAGCTTAGGTGGAAACGTGCGTTCTTTGCCATTGTGTTAATGTATGCAGTCATGTTCAGATTTTTGTCAAGAGTAATTCCCAAAGATTTGGTTGAGTCGACAATCTTCGGGGTGCATTTTAGAGCTGTGATAAAGTTGGACCACTCTGCTGACTTGAGTTTACTTTTCTGAGGTGTAATCAGTAAGAATTCAGTTTTTTGCGGGTTTAGCTTCAGGTGATTCAGGGTTAGCCATTGGAGGGTACTCGTAAGGGCTTGGTTCATATTTTTTATATCTTCTGTCGATGTCACCTTGATATACAGCTGCGTGTCATCCGCGTACATATGGAATGCAATGTTCGCATTTTGTAGATTAGCCGTTAGTGGTTCTACATAAAGATTGAAAATCGCCGGAGATGACGTAGAACCTTGTGGAACTCCAATTGTATTTCAGGTAGACCCAAACAGGGTTTGGTTGACAATGAATTTTTGAGATCTATTCTCTAGGAAGGAGCTAAACCACTTAAGTACTAAACCATCTAGCCCCATTCTGTTTTTCAACCTATCCAGGATTCTGGCATGGTTTACCGTATTGAACGCAGATGACAAGTCTAACAATATTAGGAGACATGTGTCATTATGGTCGAGAGCCCTTAACGCATCATCTACTATTTTCAGGATTGCAGTTTCAGTACTATGGTTCGGTCTGAACCCTGATTGGTAATCATTTAGTAGATTGAAGTCCGAGATGTGAAGACTCAGTTGTTGCTGGACACATTTTTCCAGAACTTTAGCAAGCATGGGGATGTTAGTAACAGGTCTGAAGTTGTTTGGACCAGAGGGGTTTTCAGTTGTTTTTTTTAGAAGAGGAGTGACTTGCCCAGTTTTTAGGCAGTCTGGGATTTGTCCTTGTGATAACGAGGCATTTATGATCTTAGTCCACGATGGGATTAACATGTGGTTAAGTGAAGACCAGCACTTTGCTGGAAGGGGGTCGTTATAATGGTTGTGAGGTTTAGTTGATGAAATGATATTTGAAATGTCTAATTCGCTGATTGGCTTAAATCCTGACCATCGCTCATTGTTTTTTGGATTGTCACCTTCTTGTTGGAATTGTGGTTCATCTGAGTAACCCTTCTCCCTTTCCAAGTCTTCAGCTGATTTTTTAAGTTCCCTTTCTAGTGCGTTAGCTTTGTTGGTAAAGAAGACTGAGAAATCCTCGCTATTTAATCTTATTTTGGCGATGATCGGTGCTGATTTGGCAGATTTATTCGACTGTTCTTTGAGTATATTGAATAGTTTCCTAGGTCTGTTTGTAGCATTTTCCAGTTCTTTCCTAAAGTAGTCTTTTTTTGATTTAAGGATGCTTTTGTTATAGGCTTTCCTGGATTGTCTCAGTTGGCCTAAGTTTGAGGCGGTAGGGTATTGACGCCATTTACTCTCAGAGAATCTGAGTGAACGTCTTTCTTCATTTAGGGAACTATTGAACCATGGATTTTTGTCTTTGTCAGAGATCCTTTTAAGTTTTAGAGGGGCGACCTCCTCGATGATGCTTAAAATTGATTTATTATAGTGCAAAGTGAGTATGGGCAGCTACGTTCTGTACCTGTTGGAGTCTTGCAGTCACTGTTTTATTTATGCTAAGAAGAAGACCATTGCAGTAATCCAGGTGTGACTGGACAACTGATTGGACTATCAGTTGGTGGGTGGCAGCGTCAAAAAATCCTAGAATGGGTTTTAAGCCGCGCAATAGACCGAAACAGGTACCAGCCACTTTTTTGCATGGATCTCAAATGAAAGGGTGGTGTCAATCATGACCCCCAGATCTTTAACTGCGTTTTTGAGTGTGGGAGGGGTAACCAGGGTCGCAGGCCACCATTGGTAGTCCCACTTGTGAGTGTCCCGACCAACCACATGCACCTCTGTCTTAGACAAATTGAACTGAAAATAGTTGTTTGCCTTCCAGTCTGCAATGGCCAGAACAACAGTACGAAATTGTAGTTGGTCTAGAGCAAAGTAATTGAAAAAGGTGAATACCAGCTGGGTATCGTCCGTGTAAGATACCATTTTGATGTTGCGCTCTTTAGCCAGGACGGCCAGTGGGCTAACATACACGTTGAACAATGTGGGACTCAAGGCGGAGCCCTGCGGGACAGCACTGCTAAGAGGGTAATTACTAGACTCGTGGGCAGTGGGTATGTACCTGAAAAGAGCGTTCTGATAGAAAAGAAGCAAACCAGACCCTCTTCTCAAGACGTTGAAGAAGAATCTTGTGGGAGACCATGTCAAAGGCTGCACTAAGATCAAGCAAAAATAGTGCAGAGGTACTGCCCTCATCTAGCGTGCCCCACAGCTGCTCAGTGACCGCCAAAAGGGGTGATTCTGTGCTGTGCCAGGGGCGAAATCCATTCTGAGATCTATCTAAGATCTGGTTTGCCTCCAGATATTTGGCCAGAGTGATGTTGACATGGGACTCCATGATCTTGGCCAGGTAGGGAAGCAGGGAGATAGGTCGAAAGTTCTCCGGCAGAGATGCGTCTAGTGTGGGTTTTTTCAGCAGTGGGACGACTTTGGCGTGCTTCCACAACTTTGGAATCAATGCTGACAGTGTGAGCCATTGATGAATTCCCGACCCTCAGTCGTAAGGCAGTTATGGAATTTCCTGAAGAAATTCGGTTTTATGGGATCATCAAGGATACCTGAGTTGACTTTAGTTGCTATGGTGGCTAGGTCTTTGAGAGACTTGGGTGGCAAAGTTTGTAAGGTGTGTGGGAGTGCTCTAGAGATGGGGGGCAGCATGGATTCAGTGGTACTCCGCCTCGTTTCTAGCGTGTTGTATATGTATTCTGCTTTGTTAATAAAGTACCTTGCCAGTGAGTCACAGTGAGTGTTGGAAGATATGGTGTTATTGGTTCCTGTGGGAGGTGCTGACATATCTTTCATAAGGGTGAAGATAGTTTTGGAGGGGTTGGAGCTAGATGAGATCGAGTTGGTATAGAATGAGCTTTAGCCTTTTGACTACGGGAACGCCCTCTACGCAGGAACCACAGCCAAACTTCAGAAAAGACTTCAGCGCATACAGAACGCCTCCGCACGACTCATCCTCGACATCCCTCGCCACAGCCACATATCGGCCCACCTGAGAAACCTGCACTGGCTCCCCATCAGCAAGAGGATCACGTTCATGCTCCTCACCCACGCACACAAAGCGCTCCACGACATGGGCCCCGAATACCTCAACAACCCCCTCTCGTTCTACTCTCCTACCCGCCAGCTCTGCTCCACCAGCCTCTCCCTCGCAACCGTCCCACGGATCCGCCGAGCCACCACCAAAGGAAGATCGTTCTCCTACCTGGCCGCCAAGACATGGAACTCCCCCCCCCGCACACCTACGACTACCCCAGGACCATCTCACCTTCAGGAAACCCCTCAAGACCTGGCTATTCGACCAGTAGCGCCCCCCCTCTCCCTTTAGCGCCTTTAGACCCTCGCAGGTGAGTAGCGCGCTGTATAAATGGACTGATTGATTGATTGATGGTTGCATCATGAGAGATTGGCTTTGGGGCCTCAGGATAGGGCCTGCCATTTCAAGACGCAAGGAGATCAGACAATGGTCTGTCCAAATCAAAAGAAGGGGATTATTAGCTACTAAATTTAGGAGATTAGTTAAGATCGGATTCAACAGGTGGCCAGCCTGGTGAGAAGGTCCGTCCACCAAATGGATTAGTTGGCAGGCCTCCAAATCGACCAGGAAGTTGCAGATCTCCTGGGAATCCCGGCATTCCAGGTGTAGATTGAGATCATCTATAATATTAACATTAGCCTCTTGAAAGGCCCTAGCTGGGCCTGATGGACGATAAATAAGAAGCCCTGTGAAGGTAAAATTATGTGACAAGGTAATTTTAAACAGGGCACTTTCGCAACCCGGGATATTTTGAGGGGACAGTGAGCAGTGAAAAGCACTTTTGAATATGACTGCAAGACCCCCTCCTCTTCCGCTAAGCCTGTATCCTGCGGTTAAGGCTAATGCCACTATTGTTGTAGAATCCGTGGTTAGCCTGGTTTCCATCAGAAACAGTATGTCCGGGGCCAAGTCCAAAGAAGGAAAAAATGTCCGCATGGTGTTTTACCAGTGACCTGCAATTAAGGTTGCATATACTGATATGGGTGGAACCTGGAGCTGTATGGGAGCATCTGGGGTCTGTTGTAACTTTAAACCCACAGTTGTTACACTGTTTCTGTGGGGTGTCATGATGCCACTCATAGTTTTTGCAGGGCACTTTGGGTTGCACGGCAAGCAGCAGCTCCCGAGTATAGGATAAGTTCTGGGGGAGTCCAGGTCCAGGGGTCCTGGCGCCTGGCAGCGTACAGCCGTGGACGTGTGCAGACAGACTTGCCTTAAGCGTGCACACTGCGCACCTCCGAACACCTGCCTCCTCCACACCTCAAAATGCGTAACTGGCGAGGGTGGATCTATGTTACGGTCTCCGCCCTCCACTCAAACTGCAACAGTCGCGGTGGACCGGGGTCAGGACAGGAAGTGCAGATGTGCAGGATGTGCAAGAATACAAGGTAAAATGGTTTGTAAAAGCTTATTTTTTTAAAAGTATTTTGTTAAAACAGAGACGGCCGTGCAGTGGCCGTAATCACCACAGCGTAGGACAGGAAGTCACAGCCCTCTAGTCCCCGATCCGCTGCGCTTCCATGGCAGCATTTGGTTTAAATGATGGGGAGCGGTAAAACACCCGCCTCCTCCCTGCCCCAAAATGCATCACTGGCGAGGGTGGATCTATGTTCCGATCTCCTCCCTCCACCCAAACGGCAACATCCGCGATGGACCGGGGTCGGGACTGGAGGTGCAGAAGTGCAGGATGTGTAAGAATACAAGGTAAAATGGTTTTAAAAGCTTATTTTATAAAAAGTATTTTGTTAAAACAGAGATGGCAGCTCATTGCATTTAATCACCACAGCGTAGGACAGGAAGTCACAGCCCTCTAATCCCCGATCTGTAAAAGCTTATTTTTTAAAAAGTATTTAGTTAAAACAGAGATGGCAGTGAAGTGTGCGTAATCACCACAGCGTAGGACAGGAAGTCACAGCTCTCTAGTCCCCGATTACTATTACAAAGATGAATGTCTGTACCAACTTTCAACTTTCTATCACAAGGTGAACGATTTTCATTAGAAAACAGGCTTAGTAGCCATACTTTACAGATGCAGACAAGCTCAAGGCTGACGGCGTACAGTCCTCAAACACAGAAGAAACTGCACACTGCAACACTAAAACAGTAAGAAATGTAACATACCTCAATGCAAGTTCTAAATGAAGCCCTAAATATCATAGAAAATGAAAGACCCAACAAAACAAAAAAGCGCAGGCTAGAGATAGACGGGTGTTAACAAATACCAAGGATCAGGAACCTTACAACACACTGCCTATTCAACTGCAGAAGCTGCACATATTTTATGGTTTAAATCATTTTTTTCAGTGTTAGGTGACCAATTTAAACACAACTCCCACCTACAACCGAAGGCTGGTGGGGAATAACGAAGATTATAAGTATGCTGTAGAAAATAGAGAGAAGAAGACCAAAAAGATAGAAAAGAAGATAATCAAAGGCCTACGTGTTGCCCATCTCTCGATTTAATAGGGTTCTAGCTAGTGGGGAGCACATCTCTTCCTGGGTGGGTTTCTCTTCAGTGGAAGGCATAGTGGGGAACTGGAGTACCTGCAAATACGTGGGCATACGAGTTTTACAAACTCCGAGGATAGATAAACCACGGTGGAGCCCCGTCTTATCAAATTTGGGCAGCGTTCGGTTAATCCCAGCTGTGATCATTTCCATGCCCACTACCGGTAAACAGTCAAAATATCGAGTTGTAAATATCGACCTACACAAATATCGAGTCAGAAATATCGAGGGTAAAGAATATCGATGTCAAGAATATCGTTGGACAGAATATCGAGTATAAGGTAAGTAATATCGATGGTATTAATATCGATGTAAGTAATATCGAAGTTAGTAATATCGATATCAAATATATCGATGTTAGTAATTTCGATGTTACTAATATCGATATTTGTACTATTGTTATGTATTTTAGTATGTATTTAATATGTTTGTTAAGTATTTTGTTTTAAGTTATATGTGTACTATTTTTATATATTTATAATGTTATTTTTAAGTCAATTTTATGTTTTGGTACCAGAGCGGGTTGTGGGTTTATAGGGGAATAGGGTGGGAAGTAATTTAATTATATTAAATTAATTATTAATTTTTAGCTATTATAAATTATTTTAAAATAATTTTTGCGTTTAAGTTCTGTAGAGGGTAGTGGGTTTATAGGGGAATTGGGTGGGAAGTAATTTAATTGTAATTAATTAATGAATTATTTGTATTAATTGTTATTTATAATTGATGTATTATTAATTAATTGTTAATTGGCAATTAATTATTTTATTTGTTAATTAATTGTTTAATTGGTAAATAATATTTGTATATAATTTATTTAATTGGTAATTAATGTTTGTAATTGGTAGTTAATGTTTGTAATTGGTAATTAATGTATGTAATTTGAAAATAATTTTTGTAATTGGTAATTAATTAATTTAATTGGTAATTAAAAACAAATTTGGGGGGAATTAATTGTAAATAATTTGTAAATAATGTGTTATAAAAAGTCTTTTTTGGTATACAAATAATTTTATTGTTTAATGTTTTTTAATTGGTAATCAATTATTAATAATAATATTATTTTCCCAGTATTATATTGCTTAATATTTATTATTTAGTAACTATTATTTATTAATTGATATTTATTGTTAATTTATTGGTAATTATTAAATCGAATCTATTTTTTTATAATAATGTTTTTTTTTAAATGATGTTTAGTTATGTAAAAAAAAATTGTAAATAATTTTAAACATAAAAATTATTTCAAAGTATGGTATATTTTATTTTTATGGTATCCAATGCTTTAGTTACTGTTGTAGTCTCTGGAGTGGGAATACTAATTTTTACCCCTACGCTATCCAACGCTTTCCCTACTGTTGCACTCTCTGGAGTTGGAATAGTAATTTGTACCCCTACGCTATCCAACGCTTTCCCTACTGTTGCACTCTTTGGAGTGGGAATAGTAATTTTTACCCCTACGCTATCCAACGCTTTCCCTACTGTTGCACTCTCTGGAGTTGGAATAGTAATTTTTACCCCTACGCTATCCAACGCTTTCCCTACTGTTGCACTCTCTGGAGTGGGAATAGTAATTTTTTACCCCTACGCTATCCAACACTTTCCCTACTGTTGCACTCTTTGGAGTGAGAATAGTAATTTGTACCCCTACGCTATCCAACGCTTTCCCTACTGTTGAACTCTTTGGAGTGGGAATAGTAATTTTTACCCCTACGCTATCCCACGCTTTCCCTACTGTTGCACTCTCTTGAGTTGGAATAGTAATTTTTACCCCTACGCTATCCAACGCTTTCCCTACTGTTGCACTCTCTGGAGTGGGAATAGTAATTTTTACCCCTATGCTATCCAATGCATTCACTACTGTTGCACTTTATGGAGTGGGAATAGTAATTTTTACCCCTACGCTATCCAACGCTTTCACTACTGTTGCACTCTCTGGAGTTGGAATAGTAGTTTGTACCCCTACGCTATCCAACGCCTTCCCTACTGTTGCACTCTTTGGAGTGGGAATAGTAATGTAACCCCTACGCTATCCAATGCTTTCCCTACTGTTGCACTCTATAGAGTTGGAATAGTCATTTTTACCCCTAAGCTATCCAACACTTTCCCTACTGTTGCACTCTTTGGAGTGAGAAAGTAATTTTTACCCCTACGCTATCCAACGCTTTCCCTACTGTTGCACTCTTTGGAGTGGGAATAGTAATTTTTACCCCTACGTTATCCAACGCTTTCCCTACTGTTGCACTCTCTGGAGTTGGAATAGTAGTTTGTACCCCTACGCTATCCAACGCCTTCCCTACTGTTGCACTCTTTGGAGTGGGAATAGTAATTTAACCCCTACGCTATCCAACGCTTTCCTTACTGTTGCACCCTCTGGAGTGGGAATAGTAATTGTTACCCTCCTGCTATCCAACGCCTTCCCTACTGTTGCACTCTTTGGAGTGGGAATAGTAATTTTTACCCCTACGCTATCCAACGCTTTCCCTACTGTTGCACTCTCTGGAGTTGGAATAGTAATTTTTACCCCTACGCTATCCAACGCTTTCCCTACTGTTGCACTCTCTGGAGTGGGAATAGTAATTTTTTACCCCTACGCTATCCAACACTTTCCCTACTGTTGCACTCTTTGGAGTGAGAATAGTAATTTGTACCCCTACGCTATCCAACGCTTTCCCTACTGTTGAACTCTTTGGAGTGGGAATAGTAATTTTTACCCCTACGCTATCCCACGCTTTCCCTACTGTTGCACTCTCTTGAGTTGGAATAGTAATTTTTACCCCTACGCTATCCAACGCTTTCCCTACTGTTGCACTCTCTGGAGTGGGAATAGTAATTTTTACCCCTATGCTATCCAATGCATTCACTACTGTTGCACTTTATGGAGTGGGAATAGTAATTTTTACCCCTACGATATCCAACGCTTTCACTACTGTTGCACTCTCTGGAGTTGGAATAGTAGTTTGTACCCCTACGCTATCCAACGCCTTCCCTACTGTTGCACTCTTTGGAGTGGGAATAGTAATGTAACCCCTACGCTATCCAATGCTTTCCCTACTGTTGCACTCTATAGAGTTGGAATAGTCATTTTTACCCCTAAGCTATCCAACACTTTCCCTACTGTTGCACTCTTTGGAGTGAGAAAGTAATTTTTACCCCTACGCTATCCAACGCTTTCCCTACTGTTGCACTCTTTGGAGTGGGAATAGTAATTTTTACCCCTACGTTATCCAACGCTTTCCCTACTGTTGCACTCTCTGGAGTTGGAATAGTAGTTTGTACCCCTACGCTATCCAACGCCTTCCCTACTGTTGCACTCTTTGGAGTGGGAATAGTAATTTAACCCCTACGCTATCCAACGCTTTCCTTACTGTTGCACCCTCTGGAGTGGGAATAGTAATTTTTACCCCTACGCTATCCAATGCTTTCCCTACTGTTGCACTCTCTGGAGTTGGAAAAGTAATTTTTACCCCTACGCTATCCAACGCTTTCCCTACTGTTGCACTCTCTGGAGTTGGAATAGTAATTTTTACCCCTACGCTATCCAACGCTTTCCCTACTGTTGCACTCTCTGGAGTGGGAATAGTAATTTTTACCCCTACGCTATCCAGCGTTTTCCCTACTGTTTCATTCTCTGGAGTTGGAATAGTAATTTTTACCCCTACGCTATCCAACGTTTTCCCTACTGTTGCACCCTCTGGAGTTCGAATAGTAATTTTTTAACCTACGCTATCCAACGATTTCCCTACTATTGCATTCACTGGAGTGGGAATAGTAATTTTTACCCCTACACTATGCAACGCTTTCCCTACTGTTGAATCTTTTGCAGTTGGAATAGTAATTTTTACTCTTACGCTATCCAACGTTTTCCCTATATGTTGCACCCTCTGGAGTTTGACTATTCATTTTTACCTTTACGCTATTCAATAATATTTATATTTATTTATGTATTTAATATGTTACATAATGTAGTATTTAATTATTTTTTAAAATATTGAAAGTATTTTTAATTGTTTTTATTTATTAAATATAATTATGTATTATTATTTATGTTATTATTTTATGAGTGTTGATGTCTTTGTAATTTATAGTATTTGTAAATTTTTCTTCATTAATTGAAAAAAATAAATATTATTATTAAGTATATAATATATATTGTATGTTTATTTTTAATTAAATGTTTAATATTAAATATGTATTATTTATTTATTTTAAACATTATAACATATTTTTAAAGAAGTTTAAAATATATAAGTATTATGTATTTAATTTAACATTTTAAATGTAAATCGAAAAACGATATTTTTAATTACGATATTTTTAACATCGATATTTTAGTTTCAATATTTTTGTACTTACCATGTTGTAGATAGGGTGTCGATATATTTGTCTTCGATATTCCAGCGTCGATATTTTGTCTGTCGATATTCTGAGCCTCGATATTCTGTCATAGATCCCCCACTACCTCCCAGATTCTGTGAAGCCAGTCTAATTTTGTTGGGATTTCCTCTGTGTCCCACTTTGATAATAACACTTGTTTAGCCGCCTCTAGTGCCAAAGTAATCGTTCTGCCCCTACAGGACTTAAGGGGATATGTAAAAGGATTGGGGAGTCCCAATAGGATGTAGCTGGGGAATCTAGGTAGTTCAGTATGGTAGATGGTGTCAATGTCAGAAAAGATGGAGTCCCAAAAGGTTTGTATCTTGGGGCACTGCCAGAGAATGTGTGTCAATGTGCCTGTCTGTCAACAGATACCCCAACACAGGTCGTCGCCTCGTGGTTTCCACCGGGCAATGCGTGCCGGGATATAGTACCAATAATGCAAAATTTTCAAGAACATTTCCTTATCCGTGGTGCTGCAGGAGGAGGGCCTGGCCCTATGGATAATGACCCGCCATTCACTGCACATATTTTAGAGGGAAACAACCTTTACAAAGCAGTCATTGCATTCATTTTAGAAGACCTTTATCAGCAAAGATTTGGTAAATGACTTCCAGCCATGTATCAGTTTCGTCTTTATTTACTACATATTTTGGATCCAGTGAGGCATGTCATGACTCATAATAATATAGTCCTTATAATAACCCACTTTTCACATGCCTTAAAACAGTCCTGGCGATAAGTTCTTGCTTGAGAAACTACGTACTGTGAACCGTGTTAAGGTTTGGTGTGTTTTGTTTGACAGTGGTGGGGAGTCTGGGCTCAGGGATGATAATTTAGATGTTGGTATGATCCCACAAATTAATTGTAGGACGTTGTGAAGAGTGTATTAACAATGTTGATGAGTCAGTTCAATGCGTTGTTTAGTGTGCATGGTATTTAGAATGTCTAAAAGTAGTTTTTTTTAAAGTCTTTTTAGAGGTATTGCCTGAGAGTTTGAAGACCTCCCAAGCAATACCTCATCTAATGTTGGATTAGATGATGGCTGAGGTGCCAATGAGGTCTGTTATTTTCAGGATGAGGGCAGTGCCGAGACTCTATCTGTAGATCAGGTGACAGGTTGTGGTCTGAGAAGTTCAGACGGGGAGGCTCCCAGTGATTAGTTTTATGGAGTTCAATGTAGAAGGTGCCTGTAAAATAGATGGCCAGGGCAGGTGAATAACAGTGATATCTGCGGGATATGTCAATTCTAATACTAATTATGACAAAATGTTTCAAAAGATGGCCCCAAAATATGTCTGTGAAAGAGTTCTGCAAATCAATAATATGTTGTTCACTATGAACGTGATTCACAAAAATAAACTTACGCTTTTGTGGAAGTTTATTGATTTTTTGGGGGTATTCATAAACAATGAGGTAATAGTAAGTTTCCGACTGTGGAGACTCCGCAGTTGGGTGGGGAGGGGGGAACTATGCACATAAAAAGATAGACCAGACCTCCACACTTTTGTGTAAGTTTGTGGGGTTTGATGGTATTCAAAACTACAAGTTAACTTTAAGTTTATGACTGCAGACACTCCACAGTGGGGGCAGAGAACCCTACACATGAAAAGATGGAACGGTCCTATCTTTTTAAGGGCAGAGTTCTCCATCCAGACTGCAGAGTGTGCACAGTCGTAAACTTACTATTAACTCATAGTATGTGAATATCGAAATAGAGGTAAACTGACACAAAAGTGAAAGTTCACCTTTGTGAATTAGGCTGTGAGTATTTAATTATTTAGTAAGAAACTGTGTGAACTTGACATTATGTATAGTATACATCTAGAATGGGTGAAAGGAAATTTAGAAGCCATGAAGGGGAAGCAGAATCGAAGATGCATTGTCACCCACTGCCTTATCCCATTAATCTGGTGTTTTGTAAAGCACTAAAGAGGTGGCCTTGGACCTATTACAGCGCTTACATTTAAAGATACTTACATGTAAGCAGTATCGAGAAAATACAGCCCTTATACAAATTCTGCATTTTACATAGTGGCAGTTCATGGCTATACTGACTGCCTTTCACAAATCTAATAATAGATGCAACCCTTCTAATTCTGTCTTTTTTAACTTTTTTATATAAAAGGTTTTTACTATTTTGTATCACAAATATACCAGAAATCAGTAATAAATTGCAATTATCAACACTTACACATATTTGTATGAATAGAATTAATAATGAGAAACTGCTCCAGGGCCCAGAATGCCTGCTGGCCCTGTGTTTCTACTGGTAGCCTCACTTGGGTTCATACTTCATCTAGTCTAATTCTTCAAGTTTGCTCTACTTAATACACGATTATGTCATTAATGGCTATATAGAAATTCATTCTAGTAGGAATGGACATCCCTTTTTCAATTACCAGTCATAATTTGAACTTATTTATAGGTGTTGCGATGGAAAGATGGCAATGTTGTTTACTTCTGAATCACAGCTAAGTCAATTAGCAAGTTCCAAAGAGTTCACAACCATGCAGCTGGAGCTATCCTCAGCGTGAGGTACTCAGACAACATTATCCTCGCTCAAAAATGTTTGTAGTACCCATGGATATCAATTCACTAAAATGCTACGGGTAGCAGAAGTGGCATCATTTACCTTTCAACCTCCATGACATCTCAGGAAGTCATATCCTGTGAACTTTTGCTGTGATGAAACAATAACAAGAGACACTTTAGAAGTGAATGGAAAAGTATTAAAAGAAAAAATTAGAAATTACAACAAAAAAATACCTCAAATCATACTGAAACGTCTCCCACCTATGTTCTGAGTGCCAAATAGTATCCTTTGCTATAGGGCCTCAGGGAAAAGTGTGATGACTTTTTATCAAATGTCAGAAAATCAGGCTCATATCTCTTCAATGAGATGTGCAACCGCTCATTATCTGTAGGTGCATATCATTTTTGACAGCTCATTAGGTGAGATATAAGGGCGAAATTTAGACTTGTTAGGGGTCTAGTCTCACTGCCAAGTCCTGCCATTTCTAGATGCTGTAAATAGTGTCATACTATTACCAAGTGTAATAGTACTGAATTTACAGACATCAGAAGGACATATGGCAGAGTCTCCCTGCTTTAAACTTTTCAAAATTGTGGGCAGAAGATTATCCATTGTTCACTGCATTCAGCTCACTGCAGCAGAAAAAGCAAACATGGTTTTGTGGCAAGACTCAGGTGCCTAGCTATAAGAGAGTCAAGTGACACAATATTCAGAAAGTGTATTTGTGAGACAGAGTTGTGGACTGCTTTATGTAAATAGGCAACTGACTTCACAGGTTAGCTAGGACAACAAGCACTGATAAAGCAAATAGATCTTGCCTATTTGAGAGCTATCAGCTTTTGCAATGTCTTTAAGCCATGTTGTGCAGCTGCATGCTGCTGGTCAGCATGGCTAAAGGTAAGTAGGGTGATGTAGAGTAGAGTGGCACAGAGGAGAGTGGCGTAAGGAGGAGTGGAGTAGAGTGGTGTGGTTGGAGTGGAGTAGAGTGGTTTGAAGTGGCATGGAGTGGTGTAGCATAGAGTGGAGTGGGGTAGAATAGAGTGGCATACATTTGAGTGGACTGGAATAGAGAGAAGTGGACTACAGTGGTGTGGAGCAGAAGGGAGTGGCATAGAGTATAGTAGAATGGTGTCGAGTGAAGTGGAGTGGCATCGAGTGTTGTACAGTGGAGTGGTGTGGAGCAGAGTGGCATTGAGTGGGATGACGTAGAGTGACATTGTGTGCAGTGGAGTGGCATAGAGTAGAGTGGTATAGAGTAGAGTGGAGTCACGTAGAGTGGAATGGCGCAGAATAGAGTGGCATAGAGTGGAGTGGCTTAAAGTACAGTGACGTACTGTGGAGTGCTCCAGAGTGGAATAGAGTAGAGAGAAGTGGTGTAGAGTGGAGTAGCATAGAGTAAAGTGGTGTAGAGAGGTACTATTGTGGGTGTAAGTAACTAAAGTGCCAACAGACATGGCAGATAGCATGAAAACAACATAAATAAGAAGCTGTATGGCAGTGTTAAAAGTAGTAAAGCCAGGAATAATAGTGAAACAAGACAAGGAAGAACACACATAATTGGTCCATGCTCAAGGGAGGAACTAACACAAGAAAGGATGGGAAGCCTACGGGTGCTAAGAAATCCAACGACTACAAATGAGAGTGCCAATGGAAACAACTAATGGCATCACTGAATTGTAAACCAATCAATCAATAATTTTTATTTTGATTATAAAAACCATAAAAGATTTCATATTATATAAAACAGTCATAAAACAAATCTTTCAATCCCGCGCCCATCCATTCCAACTTAGTTAGAAGTACTAATCGAAGTCCCATTAAAGGTTTTCCCTAATAATTAAAACAATAAATACAGTTTGAAAGTCTAAGAACATTGAACCTACATCAAAGTTATCATTTTAACAAACTTACGATATTACCAATTCATTTAAACGCAATTTTATTTTCCTGATGTTATTTCATTTTTAAGATATATTTAAAACTATCGGCATTACATACATAAGATTTGCTATTCTTTTCTTTGCACAAGATTATTCACAGTAATGACTAAAATTTAAAACCCCTTCTCCTTCTAATTAAATCTACACTGAAGAGATATCTGCTTATGCTGAAGACAATGGATTGCGTAGTATCTGTTTGCAGTATTCTTTCAGCCTCACTGCAACGTCTAAAACCCAAAAGGCGACATATTGGTTTAATCCATTTTCTCCTTGCATAGACATAAGCGGAGCAGAAAAATAGTATGTGTACTTCATTCTCTTTAGCACTTAAATTACAAAGTTCACAACTACCATCATTTTGCTTTCCCTTGTTACCCACCCACTTTGAAATATTTGCATTAATTTGCAAAATGCCATAACAAAATTTTAGATACAGAGATTTGGCAAGACCTGGTAGGATTTCATCCATAAAGGACTCAAATTTACTGTTTGGTTTAATAGAAGGATAGGGTGCCTAGTTTGGGGTTGTGTAACCGGGAGGTTTGAATGGACGCCCAGTAACTTAACTTTAACACTTTTCTAGGTTATCCCAAAAGTGTTTCACCCCCAGCTTGGTAAACCACTCCTCAAGATGAGTCAACCATGCTAACCTTGTGTTGTTTTTTATTCTCAGAATTTCCTGTAAGCCTTCTCTGTAATCGGCAAGTTCGTCTGTTGACCACAAGCGGACTCAAAATAGTAGTGGACGCAGGGCCGCGTGGTCATCAGTACGGTGGATGTGTAGGTCCATTACAACAGGAAGAAAAGGGGTGCGTTTTGGGATACTTAATAGTTTCCTAAAAAAAATATTCTCTTGTGTCATAAATGTATGTTTCACCGCATACCCCCATAATTCTGCCCCATAGAGGGAAGCAAATTGTGCCTTATGTTTATATAACTCCAATGCTGTGGAAACAGCTTTTGATTGACTGATTTTATGCCTCCTCACTATCGGGGCTAAGTTCTGGATAAGAGCTGTATTGCTCTTGTCCAACTGCGGTTTCCACTCTAATTTAGTATCTAAAGTAATGCCAAGATAATTAAAATTGTGCACGTATTCGATCCTTTCTGTGAGAACAGTCAAAGTTTTCTTAAAAGTTTTATGTGGATTGACTGTCATGTATTTGGTTTTAGTCGAATTAATCTCCAATCCTTTGGTTTCACAATAAATTCTAAAAGTATTAAGTACGTTTTGAAGACCTTTGGGTGTCTGACATATTAAAATCGTATCATCTGTGAACAAGAGTGCAGGTACATGAGCCCCCCCAACTTGGGAGAATCATGTTCACAGCCCAAGAGGGATTCTGGGTTGGCGTTCACATACAAAGAGAAGAGTGTGGGGGCAAGCACACACCCTTGCCTTACACCTCTATTTATATATATATATACGGTCTGTCAATTCTCCATTTGAACCCCATCTGACCCTGGCAAAATTAGCCTTGTGCAATCTAATAATCTGCGGTAAAATTTCCCCCGGGGCACCCTGGTCCCTTAGTGTTTTCCACAATGCATTTCTGGGGACCAGGTCAAAAGCTGCCCTGAGGTCAACAAATGCAATATACAGATGCGCCTTTTTTATTTTAATATACTTCCAGATAATACAAAGGAATCTAAACACCTGATCGATTGTGCTGATTTTTCCCTAAAACCTGACTGGTACTTGGTTAAAATACTATTTTCCAATATCCAAGAACTCAGTTTGTTTAAAATTTGTCTTGCAAAAACGTTTTGCAGGACGTCGATTAGACTAATTGGTCTGTAGTGCGCTGGGTTCATATGGTCCCCCTTTTTGAAAATAGCTACGATCTCTGTGTCTCGCCATGATTCAGGGACAGGAGCACCCATTGCAATAGCATTGCACAACAGATTAATGTACGGTGCCCATATCTCTTTTTCATGTCTCCATAGGTCCCCAGGCATCCTATCTGGTCCAGGTGCCTTCCCAGGTTTTATTGCATTTATTGCCTCCATGGTTTCTGACATGCAGAAAGAAAAAGATACCTCGCTTGGGTTGGGGATTAAGTCATCACTGCCGAGAATAGTCTCATTTATAGGAGCTGAATATAAGTGTGAGAAATGGGAAACCCAAGTATTGGCGTCAAGGAATAAATCCTTATGGTAAATCCAATTTCTATTGCCCTTAGAAATCAGGCGCCAAAACATAGCCTGGTTATTTGTTTTACACGCATCTAACAGCTCGGACCAGATGTTCTCATCTCAACATTTCTTTGTCTTAAATACTGCCTCCTTGTAGCACCTTCTTTTCTCCCTTAGGTCTGCAATATCATTACTTTTTACTGCTTCTGTTTATTCTTTTTTAGCGTTACAACACTTTGTTATACCATGAGTGGCCATTTAGCGATGGATCTAATGTCCCCTTTTAGATGGCTTTAAAGCTTTGGTTAATATTTGTCCAAGTCCTTCTACCATATTTTCATGCATCCGCATGATCGGGATCTCATTTTCTGGTAGATAAATATATGGGGAGACTATTTCTAGGTATGTCTCGTAGATCTTCTTAACTGTGGCTTCATTCCTCAATACTACAGGCCATTTGAGTGCCTTGCGGTTATTTGACACCACAAGTTCGATTATGGTATATGTGGAGCTATTTTTCACTAGGGCTGTTAACTTGAAAAGGAAAGCACAAAGCGTCAGACACAAGGGGTACTGATCACTCTCTATACGATCTTCCACTACGAGGTCACTTACCATAGTCCAAAATGGAATTGAGACCAGTACGTAGTCTATATAGCTATTACAATTACCCCGCTTAAAAGTTGGCTGGCTTGGACTATCAGAGGGTAGGCGCCCATTACAGGCACGTAGACCGTAGGCTGCAGGCAACCGCAGTAGCTGTACTACAGCATGAGTACATTGTACTACAGGGCTACTCTCTATTGGTGGGATATTGTTTGCACTATCCTCCGCCTCAAAGATATTTTAACATGCTTGGACAGACCCGTTAAGTGTAGTATTTCAATAGAACAGTGGATCTTAACCTGCGGTCCGCAAAACATAGTAAACTTTATAAATAAATAAATAAATAGTACAGGGAAGACCTGACTGCTTAGAAGATTAAATGATATTAACAGATGAATAAAGTTTATATGAATAAAGAAGCAACATTTAAAATTAAAAAATGTAAAACGTTATGTAAATGTGAAATTATTTTAAAACAGATTCTAAAAACTTAGGGGCCGATTAGGATGGCAGACGGACTTTGCCCGTCTGCCATTCCTGTGGAAAACAGGACCGTCCGCCACGTGGGCGGCAGTCCCGCCATGCCAATTATGATGCGCCCGTCACACTGGCGGGCGCATCACGCATTTTTAACATTGCGGCGGACGGTGCTGAAAGCACCGCCCGCCGCAATGTCAAAAATACAGGCATGCATTTGCATACACAAAGCGGCAGGCACCGTGCGGTGCCTGCCTCTTTGTGTATGCAAATGCAGGGGGTACCACAGGTACCCACCATGTCCACCCCCCCTCTCGCCTTCACCATGGGGGCCCACAGGGGGCCCCCAAAGTAAAGACCGCATTCCTTTCGCCACGGAAAGCCATCTGCATGAGGCCATCCTAATATGGCTGGCGGTGTCTGGAAGACACTGCCAGCCATATGAACCCTTTTCCGCCCTGGCCGCAAGTCGACCGGGGCGGAAAAGCGTCAGACGTTGTTTCCGTCCGCCGCGGTCCCCCCGCCATTGTAATATGATGGGGGGGAAATAGGTGGCGGACGGGCACAGATGGCGGACGGATCGCCACCGCCTGCATGGCGGTGGCGATCCGTCCGCCATCCTAATCGGCCCCTAAGCTAGTATCCTCAGATTGATTCATGGGAGCAGTGCAAGCGCAGCAAACACAATATAGTATGGAAAATGAGTGGCCTCAATTGAACTTAGTGAAGCTCCAACTTTCCCATTAAAATAGAAATGTTTAGGTTTTTATATTGTAATTGTGAATTAAATAAAATATTTCATAATTTGTGTATTTGCTTGAGGAATGCTTGTTTCTGTATTTTTGTGTATTGTTTTGCTGTTCAGATCATCGATAATGCTTAGGCCGAGACCCCTGCTTCCAGTAATGACTCAGTGGGGTGTCCTCAGATTACAACAATGAGTCAGCTGGGGTCCCCGGGTTCCAGTAATGATTAAGTGGGGGTCCTCATAAGTGAAAAGGTTAAGAACCACTGCAACAGAAAGCTCTGATTCAACAGAATTCAGAGCAACAAGAGAGTATTTTAATACAGCTCCAGGGAGCTATGATTAATTTAGATGCAGGTGAAGAGTGAGTATGAGATGAGCAGGGATTTGGTGAAGTGAAGTCATAGTTCTAGCTATCCTGACCCTCAGTTCATAACTCATTCAGTATGTATTGAAATCTGCATTCCAAACAAATCGTTTTTCACAATTGTGTATTAGTGAAAGTCAGGTTTAGCTTTAAAATGGAAATTTTCCAATGATTCTTACCCTCTCCACACATTGCTTGCAGTCCCCACACATCCAACCCCCAGGGCCTCTCTCAGATCACGGCACTCGTCTTACAGCCACACGGGATGATCTTCCTACAGTGTCCCACTTATCTTTCTGTCCTTGGCACTGACCTTCGTGTTCCTAGTCTGCACGCACTGAAGTCACTTCAGGCCGATTTGCAGAATTCTACAAAATCCCTTTGTGCTACGCTACTGTGCTAATGAGGACAGGCGAGGTCAGTAAGTAGCAGAGCTTCCGGCTTCCGGAGAGAGTACCCGAGGCCAGGGAATGTGTTGAAAGGATCCGTACTGCGTCACACATGCTCAAGGGAGTACATAAGGCTCCATGAGTAAGCACAGACTCCAGCCCCAAGGTAAACAGGTCACTGCTAGCAATGTGGATAAACGTATATGCAACAATAAAAGGAATTAGTTGTGCATGTGCCATTTTAATATTGCCGAGAGTTAAAGTAATAGAATTTGGTTTCTGTCCTAAATCCAGGGGTCACAACTAAGCAACATGCCAGGGGATGCAAGCTGACAATCAGAAGTCACAGATGCAGCCTCTGGTGGCTTCTATATGAAGGGCCAGACTGGGAACTCAAAGTACTACAAGGAGGGTTGGGCGTGGTTCAGAACATTTGGAGGGAAATGGCAAAAATTGTGCATTCTGCAACTCATTTTTCATTATGTATTCAATTGTAGTAGTTTTTAAAGCATTTTAAATGGTGACCTTACACTGCACCAGGATACGGCAATCTTTATTGGGGCTCTTCAATGATACTTTCACTATCACCCTTCCACAGTGCCTGTCATCTCTCCATAGCCCCTCTCCCACATGCATTTCATTTGATTTATAGCATCTCTCATACCAGTGTAGGCTGGCTCAGCCTTTTCCACCTCACATATATGAAGACAATGAATCATACGTGTGTAAATCAGTGAATAGAAAATGTTAATAACACAAAGGTGTAGGATTCACATATCATCCACAATGGTAGGCATTTTTTTAGAACACTTGGTCTGGGGAAGCACAAACTCAGGATTTAGATTGTAACACTGTGGTTAGGGTTCACTTTACTAATAAGAATTTATTTCTACCCAAACAAACACTTTTTAGCAAAATTAGGATAGTGAAAGATTGGGAAAAAACATAACTTTCCAACCTAGATTACAATTATAACTTATGAATGGCACAGTGACAAAAGAAGAAAACCACTGAGCTATTTGCACATAAAATACTGTTCAGTAATCTGCATAGTACACACTCTTTACAGCAGGTATAGTAACCCTCTGCTCTACCTAAAATGAGTCAAAACTGCCACTAGACAAAACACTTAATTCTCTCCAGCAGGTACATTATTTCACCAGAGTTATTTTGGCACTTGTATTTTTGCCTGAAAACTGTTGGATATAAAAGGAACACCCCTCATCCCTCCAGCCACCCGGGTAAATGCCCAGTGCTGGTCCGGCCAGTCTGGCCTAGCCTATATGATGTCCATGCATCAATCAGAGTAAAGAATTCTGCTTACCTCACAAAGAAACGCACAAGAGGATATTGTTTATAATTTGTTGTGGTTCTACAAGTCGACCAGATGCCAATATCCTTCTCTTTGTAACTCATTCTGCATCTCCCTGGTGAATTGTTAACTGAAAGGACACCTATTTACACTCAGCTATTGACTTCTCTGCTCCATAATCTCATATTTCTGTATCCTCACTTCATGGATCTCAAGATTTTTCCTATTGCTAGCCAGCTTTCCTATTAGTATCCCCGCTAGATGCAAGCATTCTGAAGAGGGAACAAAAGTATTAGTGCTATATATAAGTTCCAAAATCAAACAAAACAAATGTCTACAGCCCAGACATTAACTAGGAAAATATGAGTTAAAGTATGAGCTGCAGATAATAAAGCTCTAAAACAGACCACTGTAAAGCTGTGTGTGCTGAGCTGTGTGGTTGCAGTTTATACATTAACTAGTGGTTACCAAATTGTGTGCAGGCAGGAGAGACATGCACCAAGCACTTTAATGTATTTAATGTTGACCAGTCTGTTGGTGTCAGTTAAACTAACTAGACTTAAGCGCATGATGTCAATGATTTGTAAGTGACATGCCTAAAGCTGTAAACGTAGTGCTTAATTGGTGGCCTGTCAACCCAGATTTCACTGGATCTCCACGTTCCAACACTCCCAAAGTACGCGGAAGATGTCTGATTTATTTTGTTAGATTTGTTAATAGTTTAATTTTTTTCAAAATGCATTTTACACCAATGCAACTTATCAGGAAAGTACAGTTGTCCTGTCTATTAAACACATTAAGTATTATTAAGTATTGACACTTGTACTTGAACCATAGGTACTACTGATACACATTTCATTCCACAAAGGCCTTCTCTCTCCTTGAGCACAGGGAAGTAAAACACCATATACAGCATAATGGCAACATTTGTAAGCAAGAAAGAGGGACGTTTTAAAAACAAATCTGAGAATGTATTTGGCTTGCAATGATTTGGAGGCAATTTTAGGGAAGAGACAGCAAAAATAAAGCTGTATGTGGTTTAAAAAATCGTGAGTCACCCTGCTGAGGTGTGTTGGCACTTGTGACATGGGTAGAAATAGAAGTACATGCAAAGGGGTGCTATCTAGCACTGTAATTGGGATAAAAAAGTTTGAGAGGGTACCCTAAAAAAGGCATGGGCAAAGATGTGTAACTAGGAATATTTTATTAGAGGTGTCACCTTAGTAATATGAAACACCATGTGTATATGGTTATAATACCTTAATCAGCTACATCCCAATTGTTTTCAGGGAGAAACATGCAAGTACTCAGGAGGCCGGGCTTACAACCCCCCAACCTCCAAAAAAAGTGACAGTGGGGAACCAAGGGCAATGGCCAATGGGTCAAGGGAGCCGCGGGTCGAAAAAGTTTGGGAACCACTGATTAACCCATAGATTTTCTGAGTGATTATATGTGCTTTATGTCATGTGATAACTCTCCCCATCTATGTCCTCCACATACCAGCTCTAGCATTATGAAGCGATCCTGCTTTTGACAGGAATGTTCACCACACCATGTGACTGAAGGTCTCTTTAAGCATACGTTTGATTCAATGTCGATGTTCATATACATACTGAACCCAGCCCCTCCATCACTTCCTGCATTGTTTCCTGTCCTTTAGTGAACAAGGTAAACCATGCTTTTTCATTTGTTTATTGTGTTAACTGCAGTCGCTGGGCGCAGTAGTGCTGATGTGCACCTGCTATTAATGCATTCCTCGTCCATGTGCTGGATTGGCATGGTAAGCATCTTTTTGGCATCACGGAAGGGTGAAGCGGAAGCGGTGCGGTAGTGTGACGGCTTCCGCTTGACCCTTCCGTGATGCCGGCCAGAGAGCAACAGTGCGCAAAAAATGGGAGGTGTCACTGTGTTTTGGCAGTGTGGGAGCTCATTGCTATGAAACTATACAAACAGAAAGGATGCTGCATTAGCACGTTGCTTCCTGGTTCTTCAAAATGGAGGGCATAAAGGCACGAGAAAAGTGGCATAATAAGGAGCTGCAAAATGATGGAGAAGAACAGGTGTTGCAATCCCTGATAAAAGAGGTTGTTGATTCTGCACTTGCTAAGGCCAGATCATGATGCTGAGAAGGATCAAAAAGAAAAATATGCATGAGGGGCTCAATTGCAAGGTCTCTTGGAACACATAAGGAAACTACTAGGGTTTGAGACAAAGCCTTGCCAGGTTGAGGGTTTTTACTCTCAGTAAACCAAGGATGATACAGACAATGGGACTTTACATTAAGGATTTAAGGACATTCTGTTTAAAGAATTGAAAGACCCGGATAAAGCTTCCATTCCCCGCTTTATTAACAAAAAATATTCAATCAAAGACTTTGAGATGGACTTTCCACAAACACCCGATATATTAACTCTATCTTGGCTTCGATGACCTTTTCATCCAGCCTTAATTGGATGACTCCACTCTTCCAGAGGAGGTAGACTGAAAGGTGGGGGCTGCCCTTATACAGCCTCTAATTTTGCGCTTAGAGCAAGTACCTGCACAGCTTATGTTACACAGGTAGTACCTAAGGATTTCCAATCTATGTGCGCTGCATGCAGGAAAATGAGGATCCTTCTAGTATTTTGGCCAACATGGTTCCAAGTTTCTCTCTGATGCATCATTTGATAGCATATGCACACCTACAGCCTCTCCTAGAGCCACAGTAGTGGGTTGTGGACTACTGTGAGGAAATCTTGGAAATTGGAATTTACTCAGAGAAATCTATTACAAAAACTGCCTTTCACAAAGCTGTTTGATATAGATATATAAAGCTGCAGGGGAAAAGATGGTCCTCACACCATTCAAGTTAACACCTAGAAAGAAGTAATCCTTCTCAAAATATCCAAAAGAAACAACCTTTTCCTTTTCAAGGCTGAGCCCATGGTTGGGGGGTAGTTTTTGAGAATAAAACCTGTTGTAACAATGTAAAAGGACTAGACCAGTTCCATGAATGACTACCCGGAGGTTGGGGCAAGGTTAATGCATTTTTAACATTACTGGGAATGTTGTGTCATGGACCAACGGGTACTCCAAGTGTTCAGAATCGGATATCAAATACTATTTATCCAAGAATTTCCCGACATTGCTTTAAACCTCTTCAATGACCCAAAGAAGACCCAAAGCCCAAGCAATGTGGCTAGGGGTTCAAGCAATGGTAGAAAATAAAGAAGTCATTCCAGTTCTGTTTGATCAGATCCGAAAATAATTTTGTTCTGTTCTTGATTCCCAATGCAGAAGGAAGATTAAGACCAGTATTGAACTTAAAAACCTCAACAAATATGTGTTGGTAAAGATATTCAGGATGATTACTCCCCAAGGCATCATTCCTTTACTGCCAGAAATGTTTTTTTAGTCACTCTAGAGCTTCAGGAAACATACTTTTATGTTCCACTTCATCTATTGGGTCGGCAATTTCTTTAGTTTGCTGTGAAGAATCAGCATCTCAGTTCCAAGCTCTGCCATTTAATGTGACAACATCCTCCAGATTCTTTGCAAATATACTAGTCCTGTTGTTGCATACCTTCAATTGTGTGAAGTCACAATATTCCAGCATCTTCATGATTGGTTTCTTCTGCTCCCTCTCTTTCTAAGGCTCGAGAGAATGTGAAATTGGTCACTGAGTCCTGCACCAACTGGGCTTCATAATAATTCCTGCCTCCAAAAAGCATTGCAGCATATCTCAGCTCCTGACCCAATCTTCTGCTACAGCATGAGTTTGGCTAAAAGTTCAAGGAGTGTTACAAGCCACAACTGCAGCAGTCCCTTGGGCTTGATATCATCTGAAATCTCTGGTCTAACCTGGTGGTCTCCAGATTAGAATGCCTGATTCCTGTGTGTCCCAACATATCCCTAACGTTGGGTTGGTGGCTGGTGGAGGACAAATTGCCAGTGAGAGTTCCCCTAATGTATCCAAGTCCAATCTAATGACCCACGTATACCAGTATGTGGGTTTAGGGAGCCACTCTGGAGGACATGGAGTGGAAAGCTCCTTGGATGAACAGAGAGAGTCATCATTCATTCAATTAGATGAAGTAGTCAGCAGTGTGGCAGGCTCTGCAGGCATTCACACCTCACTTGGAGGGAAAGAATGTATTAGTGAGGACCTACAGCCAGATCACAATGTGTTATCTCAATTGCCAAGGCAGTACACGAAGCAGGGACTTAAATCAGGTAGCGGATCCGATTTTCAACTGGGCAGAACTTCATCTACTTGCGTTGGGAGCAGTCTACATCTAAGGGTGTTTACATTTTCAAGCTAATACCCTCGGTCAGAACCTTCCACACTCTGTAAACTACCATCTGTCAACTCAGAAATTCAATCAGATATGCTTTCCATGACACCTTGGATACATGTGTTTGCTTCAACCCTAAACAGCATGCTTACAGTGCTCAGTTTGGAGGAATGGTGCATGAAGGCTTGGGTGATACTCTCTTTCGATCCCATGGCCTCATCACATTCTGTATGCCTGCCCTTTGATTCCTTTCCTCTCAAGGGTGCTTTGAAAAATTTAGGAGGAGAGGAGCAGGGTTATGTTGGCTGCCCTGTTTTGACCACAGTGTCCATTTAAAAAAATGGCGTACATATTCAAGAGTAAAATAAAGAGTACACAATCGGAATAAAAGCCAGAGTAACTTTGGACAAAAAGTCATGAGAGACCCGATACAGTGTCAATTATCCTTTTAAGAAAAAAGAACTAAAGTGCTTCTGGTGCATTAAAGCGTGAATCAGATTAAAGCATTGAGATATATCAAAAGATGGATCTTCTGATATTATTTTGCCATAAAAGACCAAATACAACATCAACTACCTTTTTTAAGCGGAACTAAAGTGTATATAGTGCGATAAAGTACAATAAAGTATACAAATATGTCGACATATGAGACATCGGATAGTATTTCATCATATTAACAGTGCAAATAAAATTTTGAGCTCTATTTAGTATTTAGTCAAAATATGATTCCCATACTTTTTCAAATTTCCTAATCGCCCCACTTCGTATTGCAAACAAACGTTCACTATTTCTGACCTGCTTCATTTTCCTAACCCACTCACATTTTGTTGGTACCTGACCTGTTTGCCATCTTTGAAGCTGCCGTGACCTTGCGACCGCCATTGCAATATATAATAACTTAACCCATTTATCAGATAAGCGATGGGAGGGATCATAACCCAGGTGAAATGATATGCATCCAGTTGGCTGCCGACTGATTTGAACAACGAAAACACTGACTAGACTCACTAGGATGAACCTTGGATAGAAAGTGTGGGGTTCTATATAGGAGCCATTTGCTGAAAAATAGCATCCGGCGCCAATTAGCTCCCTGTAATGTACTGAGATTAAGTTTATTCACTTCGGTCCACATTCTAGCTGTTACCCCAAGCCTTCATGTTTTTACCATTTTATTTTTGCTTTCTGACAAGATCTGGACCTTTGATAGGGGCCAAAGGTTTTTTCCACTCCCCAGTTTTCCTAACTACGCTTTCTTCAAATAGCGCGAGCGCCAGATTTTTACGCTCATTAATCTTCATCATATCCAGATTACAAAGGAACTTGTAGAGCATTCTATAGGAATCAATAAGAGGAAAATCATTTTAAATTAGATCATGCATTTCGGAAATGTTTGGCCACCTATCAATCGTAAAATGTCTGAGATTTTCCGAATCCGGCTTTGGCCCATTTTTGAATAATTTTAGACGATTCTCTAATACTGAATACCAAAGTGAGTTCAGATAAGGGGGTGAAGTATTGATAGCTGGGATTCTATATCTTCTATAAAAATCCTGACTTTGCGACAGAACCACTGCATACACTTATAGCACACTAGTTTGGTGATTTTGTCATTTTTAATGCACAACGTATCTGGTGCTCTTTACAGATTAAGCTCATGAAATAATTCACAAATACTCCTATATGCGAATCTGACTTAAACTTAGACATGAATTGTGCAAAGTATGCAAAATAATATTCCCTGAGATTAGGGAGGGTTAACCTGCCCTTCTCCAAATCCTCACATACAGTGCTTAGTACAATTCGAGGAGATGTTTTCCCCAGAGGAAAGACGTAAACATGACTCTAGCTTACCAAAGAAAGGTGCTGTTAAAACACACGGAATTGCAGAGAATAAGAAATTGAACAGCGGGAGAACAGACATCTTAATCAGTGAAACCCTCCCCATAATAGTTAATGGAAGCTGCTTCCAGCGGAGCAGTAAATCCTGTACTTTCAAAAGAAGCAGAGCGAAATTTAGATTGTACAGGTCAGTGATTTGTGACGAAAAATGAATTCCCAAGTATTTTTTGGGTTGAGAATTTACACATGACATGATATCCGTATTCAAAACATCAGACTAGCATCGGAACTACAATATATCCATTTTATTTTTATTAATTTTATACCCGTCGAAAGGTTCAAACTGTGCAAAGATCTCAAAGATCTTTGCTTGAACCCCCTTATCACAATCGAGAATAAGCATGATATCGTCGGCATATAATTTTAGTTTCCGCATAGTTGGTAGAGGGAGAGAGTATCTATATTATCTCGGATGGCAATAGCCAGAGGATCAATAAAAAAAAAGCAAATAGCACAGGAGACAGTGGACAGCCTTGTCTGGTCCATTGTTTAACGCTAATGTGTCCTACCTCAGAGGCATTAACAATAAGACTGGCTTGAGCATTGTGATACATTCTCTGAATCAACCTCGTGATCTGAGGAGGTATACCAAACCAGGACAAGATTCGGAATAAAGTCTCCCAGACCACGAGATAGAACGCCTTCTCGGCATCTAACAGGCAGACCAGGGTCGGTATTTTCTTGGTCTCTAAGTAATCTAGTGCTTCTGCTAAATCATGCGTATTTGTCCCAACCTGTCTCTCTGCAATAAAAACATTTTGATCAGAATGGATCAGGGTTGAAGCTATTAAATTAAATCTATTGGCTAAAAGTTTTGTAATAAGTTTCTAGTCAGAATTCAAAAGTGTGATTGGGCGATATGAATTAGGGTCTTCACCATCCTCCCTCTTTTTTAAAAAGCTGACTATGTTCCCTTTTCAAAATGATGCTGGTATCAGGCCTCCCTCTAGGATTGAATTGGCAAATATTCTGATAAAACCCTGAAAATGTTTTTAAAAATTCCGCCAATAGATCATCCGGCTTTACCAATACACCGGCTTTACCTTTTGGGAGGTTTTTATATAACATCCCCCAGTTCTTCTTTAGAGAAGGGGCACATCATATTAATTTTATCGGTCTCAGAGAGTACCGGAATGTTCTGTTCCTGAAGGAACATCAACAGGGACGCATTATCATTTGTTTTGTTTTTTTACCATAAATGCACCTGTAATGTTCCAGCATTGTTAGCCGGGTCCTCACTTCATGTACCAGTAGTGGGACATTTCATTATGCTGATCTGTTTACTTGCTGCCTGCTCCCGAACCTGCCATGAGAAAATCCTCCCTGTAAAATTACTTTCTTTGTAAAACTTTTGCCTATAGTTATGGTTTGAGGTTCCACATTTTAAATAATAAGCCTCGCTTAGAGCCCATTTTGCCTGGTGGGGCTTTTGTTGATTGGAAGCTGAAGGGCTTCTAAGTGAGGTATCATAGCAACTCTGAACATTCTGCTCAAAGATTTACCTTTTTTCTTTCTCTTTGTCAAAACTTTCTGCGTCTTTACCTAGAGCCAGGCCACACATATATGCCTCAAGGGAGTCCCAGACAATATAAGGAGGAGCCATCCCATGATTTCTTGCGTGCAATTCCTTTATCTCTGTTTTACAGAGTGGCACCCAACTTTCTTCCAGTAAGTACTGTCTATTATGAGTGAATCTCTTGGGGTGAACCAGAACTTTGCCTAACTCGACCTTTAAAATGATCATTGCATGATCCGAAAATCCATTAGGAAGGATTCTCTGATTACTAAAATTCAGGGCTTGGATTTAAGAAACAAATCTATACGTGAAGAAGTGCGGAATCTGCCCGAAAAACAGGTATATGCGATTTTAGTGGGGAATGCTTCCTTCCACGGGTCAATTATCTCCAAAGACTTACTGTAATTTTATAATTTTAAAGGTTTTAGGTTTTAATTGCTTTTTGGATATGACTGAGGAATCGATCTTTGGGTTTGATAAAAAATTAAAATTGCCCCCTGTGATTATTTCACCGGGAATTTGTATTAAAGATTGAAATAATTGTTTGTATGAACACAGTGTTAATTGTTCTCTTTTCTAGTGAGGATGGAAATGGACCCCCCCCATTCAGCCATATTCTCTCTAGTATCCACACTTGCCAGTGTCACAGATAAAGCACTCAAGATTGATGGTTTGGTTCTTGAACCGTTAGATCTAGAAGAAATGGGCTGTTCTCAGTTGCTTGTTTTACACATTGAGGCTTCCAGAAAACCATCAACTTTGTGCTCTTATTAGAAAGCACTGGAACTCATTCCATAACTGGTGCCTTTCAAAAAATCCAAACACATCTTCGCTTCACCTATTTAGCATTCTTGAATTTCGGAGAGACATCTTTGAAAAATTGATTTACACCTTCTGCACTTGCTACTAAGTAGGCAGCAATTGAAGCTCTCAAGGTAAGAGAAGGCTGTTTTAAGATAATACCTCTAGTAGCTACACTACTAAAAGGTTTCCGTTGGAGAGATCAGTCATTCACAGTCCGCAGCCTTCTTGGAACCTTTCAATTGTTCTAAGATGCCTTCAAAAACATCCTTTTGAGTACTTAGAACAAGTGAAAATGGCATGACGTTCCGCAAAAACAACTTTGTTTATGACCATCACATTGGCAAAAAGAGTGCGTGAATCGTAAGTATACAAGCTTCCTTTCGCCATTAGAGAGTTTTTTCTGTTTGAGTTGTTTTGAAAATGTGTTCTTAACGTTCACTCTCACTTTCATTTGACACAAGAGATTGTCCTTCCTGTGTTGAAAGTCTTGCATTCCGAAGTTCCATCATCCCTAGATGTGAAAAGGGCCCTCACCATATTTCTGGACCACACTAATGAGTTTTGCTCATCTGTCTCTCTTTTGTTTCCTATAGTTCAGCCAATGGAGGCAAAAAAACAACATCACAAACCATCAGTGGGTCAAAAACACCACTAGACAGTCTTATAAATCAATGGATTAAAGGTACCTTCTCTCATTGAAGGCTGCTCTATTAAAGCAGTGTCAGCATCTTTGACGGAGGTGGTGGTGCCTCTCTGCATGGGTTATGTCGAGCAGCGACTTGGACCTCACATTTTGTGTTTCTAAATAAGCTTTTTGTCTGAAAGTAATTTTGGTCCCTCGGTTTTAAGGTCAGCAATTATGTAATTGTTGATGTTCTTATTAAAATAGTTTCTTGTTTCTTGTTGTTAGAGCAATTTTCTCAAACTTGTTACATCCTCATGTTAGAACATAGATGTCGAGGGGCATTATGGCTCAATTACTTACTGGTAATTTTCATTGTCCTCCTTGTATCAGTCCGCAACCCTCCCTCCATTCCTATTACACCTCCAATGAAGTATTTGTAACATACAGGAAGTTATGGAAGGCAACGGAGGAGTATTTATTGAGCTTCAACATAGAAGAAAACTTAAAGAGAACTTCGGTCTTATGGCATGGTGAAACTTCCTGTCAGAGGTGGGATTGCCTTATTATGTTAGGGCTGGTACAAGGAGGACTTTGATTCGGGGTAATGAAGATTACCAGATAGTAATTGAGCCATTAGTTGAGAAGGCACAGAACCATAGAGCACTAGGACAAAGAAAACTGTATTTAACCAGACAGAAGACTGCTAACAATTTCCTGTGTGGTGAAGGGGACAACAATAAATGGGGACCAGTAAGCAGTTAGAGGAAGGGTAGCACTGGAACCAAAATGGTGTAGGCAAGCTCTTACAGACGTAGATGAACAATTGTAATAGCGAGGGCCTGCAGAAATAAAGGAACAATAAGGATCCTTCACTGAAGACAGTGCTATTCATTCAGAAAAAACAAACAACTAGACCCATCCTGCCTCTGTGCATAGCTAAAAACGGGCTTATGGTATACGACAGGATTATTCTAGTTCTGCACAGAAGCAAGGGTTGAATGCCAAAGGTTTGTACGATTCTCTGCCTTAAGGACACAAAGAAATGTTTCCGTACTTAAAGACATTTCAGGTTACGCTTGTACATTTGCCCATTCCTCAGCATAGAGAACTAAACTCACTTCTTTGTGAGAAGGATAGTGATTGTTTTTAATTAGAATTGTTACCAACTGTTCGAAATAGAAGGGTGAGTTTAAGAGGTGCGCCAGAAGTCCAAGCAAACAGAACCAGCCTCTGATTTCCTGCTTTCATTTTCAACATGCATTAATGGAAAGTTACAAAACATTTTTGTGGAATTCACATAAACAAAGTGCAAGCACTTTAACATATAGTTCCTTACATTCAGTAGGACGAGCAAAATAAACCACTGTATATTTTATATTAGAAAGTATGTAGACAGGCTCTGCCTGTGACTAAGATTTTCACTGTTGGCTAAGTGGCTTGTCTTGAAACCTCAAAACCAAGGGGCATATGTCCAAGAACTTAACGCCGCCGTAGAGTACATTTTTGACGTTACAGGGCACATTTTTTATCGCCTTTCTTACAAAGTGCCACTAACTGCAGTTAGCTGCACTTTTCCAGCGTAAAACTGAGTTTTTTAGCTCTCCACTTCTGTTAGCAGGACTTATCGAAATGAGATGTGAGGTGGGCGTTCCTGTGCAAAACTGCCACAAACCCCACTTTGCCATATTTACAATGTAGATTCCCATACGGCGATAACCCCCCAAAACTGCAGCTAAGTCCAGTTAGAGGCAGTTTTTTAAGACCAGAAAATAGCTGGTCTTAAAACCGGTGCAAACACTTGGGTCCACATATTAGATGTTTGGGTACTGGACAGCGCTTCAAGGAACATTGCTGCGCTGCTCTGCGCCAAAACAAAAGGACAGGAATGCACCCTATCAATAAGTTAGGGCGCATTCCTGGGCCCTATTCATGAAAAGTGTTGCATCGCTGCGACAAAACAGTTTTGCGACAATTTACACTGCACCCTCCTTGCGACACCGTGGATGCGTCATATTCAGTATTCAGTATACAGCAAAGCTTTATTCGATTTTTGTAAAGTATAAAATGATAAAAGCTACATATATATAAATACACATCATAATTTCTTTAAAAAACAAAGATACATAGCCATCATCCCTTAAAAACCATTAATAAAATCATTAAATTGGTACATTTGTCAGAATAAAGCATTTACAAAATCAGAATAATTAATTAAACAGTTTCCAATAATCTCCGCTTCCTCAGGATGCTTTTTAAAAAACACGTCAGAACCATAATACATTTATCGTTTCCTAGTTGTAATAAACTTAAATACGCTGGTCTACATTGTCGCCAGTAACCCTGTCTCAGATATTGTTTAATCCACCTTCTAAATTCATAATCATAATATTTACAGAATAAAATCAGATGGAAGGTGGATTGTATGGACTGGTTCTCACATGGGCATGGTACCAGGGTTCTTGACCAGTCATTTCTTACTGGAAAAGTTACTAAGCAAAAAAATAGTTCAAATCTGAACCTGGTCAATATAAAGCGGTCAAAGCCCACAGCACAAATTAATTAGTAAGGTTGAATTGTCTGGCTAATCAGTCTCATTTGATGCTGGATTACTGAGCCTTTCGTAAGTTCACCTGTTACTCTCAACGTATTAAAATGGGTCATGCATAATCTTTTTTAGGCCCTTTCTTGAAATTCCGCTATTTGATTCAGGGTCACTATACAGTTCGGGTCTTTGCAGATCAGTAAATGTATTCTTGACATAAGCTAACAACGGAATACTTTTAGCTTTGTCCAGGGCCATCGAGTCCTTTATAATGTCCCTGTTGAGACCCAAGGCTTCCACAGTCCACACCCTGTGCCAGAGTAGGATTGGCTGTAGTTTTATTAGATCGGAAATATGTTCCATCCCTAATTCTGCATGACAATTAAATACAGGTGCACCCTGGGGAAGCGATAACAAATATCTTAAAAACCCGTTTTCTGCTATTTGAATGGAGGATGCGTCCCGAATTCCCCAAATTCCAGCCCCATATAGGGCTATGCTCCTACATTTGGCCATATATATTCTTAGCAGGATTTCGGGTGGTCTTTTTCCTAATTGTTTTGCAAAATTCATTAGGGCCGCTATAGATCGTTTAAATAATAAAGTCCTAGATTTTATGGCTGCCACCCATGAACCTGAGCCGTCGAGTAATACCCCCAGGTAAGAGAAGGTTTTGCTACACTCAATTGAGAGGCCATCCACCTGGATTGTCTTACATTTGGCACGATCTTTCCCACATAACTGTCTTTTTCTCATAAATTGATTGTATATTGCTAATGCCCTCCTTGCTCCTATCAACGTGCGAGCCATAAGCACTGCTTCATCCGCATAAAGGAATGAGACGGCCTGCTTCTTACCATATCTGGGAGAATCAATTGTGCTGGCCTCCAACTCCCCCTACAAAGCGTTCGTATAAATGGATAATAGGAAAGGGGCCAGCACGCAGCCCTGTCTCACCCCCTTCTCAATTCGGAAGGGCCCTGTGCATTCTCCCTTTTTTCCGTGTCTTACCCTGGCCATAGCCCCGCTATACAGCTGGCGTAGGAATTGTATTATGGCCGGTTCCACTCCTATTTCTTCCAGGGTTTGCCATAACTTCGCATGATCCACACAGTTGAACGCGGCTGTGAGATCAAAGAAGATGGCATATAGGGATTCTTTCTTAGCTAGGGTATATTTTCCTTGGATGATTACAAAATCGAGAACCTGCTCCACCGTGCCCATCCCCTCTCTAAAACCATATTGGACAGGACTTAAGATATTATTGTCACTTGTCCATATTTGAAGTTTCTCTAAGATCACCCCCCCTGCAATTTTCATAAGGGAGTCTAGTAGGGAGATTGGTCTATAGTTTACTGGGCTCTCTCTGTCTCCCTTTTTGTAGATCGGTATTATTACCGATTCGGACCAGGTTTTGATGAAACTCGTTGCACAACAAGCCTGCAGGACACGCGTACAGATCGGAGCCCACAGATCGGTAGTCAATTTAAATACATCATTTGGTATTCCCTCTGGGCCCAGGGCCTTACTTCCTTTGCTCTTATTTATTGCCATCACGACTTCAGTGTGTTGAATTTCTATATCTATCGGTGTATGTTCTATTATAGGTACATCCACCTCAGGTATCACTTTAGCGGGGCCATCATTTCCCCCATCCTTTTTATATACACTAGAAAAGAAATCAATCCAAGTCGATTCGTCAATGGCAATCTCTATTCATGCGATGTCTTCCTTTTTAAAGTATGGTGCTTTCACTGCTTGCCAAAACAGTTTGGGATTTTTACTTTCCGACGCTTTTACTAGATTATGCCATGCCAATTCTTTAACCTCCTTTTTTCTACGGGACCTTGCTTTATTATATGCCCTTCGGCAATCTCTTATTAATTCGTTATCTCTGGGTTTATTGCTAAGAGCAATTTTAAGCTTGTCATAAGTCTTTGTGCAGTGGGTATCAAACCATCCAGCGGTCTTATCACAAATATTATTGTTAGTTTTAGTGAGAGATTTCTGTATTACCGTGGTAATATTTCCATAGGCATCCAACATTTCTTTATGTGTAGAATCTTCATCCAGGCAGACCTGGATATAAGGCAATGCCTTAGAAAGTATTCCCTCATTTGTTTTTACAGGGTCTAATGTGCTCCACTTCAATGCAAACCCATTGTTGCGCGCCAATGATATACTTTGCGTCCATGCCAACGACTCAATAGTCGTAGATTTATTCCATTCCGGTAAGGATAAATATAGGCTAATTGGCAAATGGTCACTAAGGCCATTCATATGCGTCTCATACTTCTCTACCCTATTGGCATGTTTATTAGGAACTAGTATAAAATCAATCACCGACTGGAGACCCCTTGATAAAAAAGTTGAACTAAACTCTACCATTGGAGAGCACATCAAGTTTGCAAACCCAAAGTCCAGGGTAGCCATGATGTCATTCATTTTCTCTCCTTTCTCCGTGTGAATAAAGTGATTTACACCATTGCTTTCTTCCCATTCATTTTCTCGGGAGCTACACACCAAAGACTTACATATACTAATGTTAAAATCCCCTCCCCATACCACAATTACATCTCTGCTATTGACAAAGTTTGCATGGATTAGGTCTTCCTTAAGATTGCTCATTACCTCCATAAAGTTACCTTTACTGGTGTTATTATAGAAGTTTACCACCACCATGTTCAGGCCCGCCAATAGCTGGATAGAGACTATTTGATAATAGGATGTATATTTCATCATTTTTATCCCCCGCACATTCATCAAGTTGGAAACATAGACACAGATACCCCCTTTATGTCGCCCATGCGTAGAGGGCACTGCTGGGATGTTGAAGGTCTTATATCCATCTATGTGTCTTTCCCCAATTAACCATGTTTCCTGTATACAGAGGATGTCAAAGTCATGTATAAACTCCGACCACTCAGTGTTGGAGATTTTATTCTCCAGGCCATTTATATTCCAGAACATTACCCTTACCAGTCCTCGTAGATTTTCTACCTTTAGTGACAGGGATTTAACATTATCGTTTGGTGGCATCGGTGCTTCCTGTTTGGTTATTGTCACCGCACACCCATTATTACCCATAGGGTTATCATCAGTAGTACTAGTTATTGCCTGAACACTATTCATGTAAGTCAGGTCATTGGTCAGACATTTTTTATATCTAGTCACTCCTTTTATCTCAGTCACCCCTACTAGATCTAATGCGCTAACTATTCCCATTGGTACATTCCCTATCTCTTCCATTCTAGGGGATATTACTTTTTGTCCTGTACCATGCATTGGGATACACCATGCGTTTTTCCCATTCTTCCTATCAACCTTACTCATCCCAGACAGTCAGTCACAGTCGTTTAGACCGGACAGTACTGCGAATCTGTTTTGCCCTGTTGACGTGATATTCCCCTGCCATCCCCATATCTGTTTTCCTCTGCTCCCTTCCCAATGTCTATCCTGATTATGGGGTGCGTTTCTTGTTTGCTGCCATGTATTCCAATTATCCATTCTTGCTTGATTCGTGGGGCTATAAAAGAAGGCAAGTGGTAGGATCTCAATGCCTAGTCCCCTGGGGCCCCCCTGTTCCCCACTTCCTTTATGATCCTATCAACTGGGACTTTACTATTAAAATTAATCACAATGCAGTCCCCCTTATTTGACTTCCTTCATCTACCTACCCAGAACACCCGTCGAGCCATTATGATATGTTGCCCTGCCAACCTCACTTCTACGGTGTTGCTAGACAGCCATCGCATGACTTTCTTTTTTAACTGACTGTAGTTCTCTGTCACTCCCTCTTTAAGTGGTGGTACATTTCCTAAAACTAGGACCAAGGATGCTGATTGTGGCGGTAAATTGAGTGTCCGTAGTTTAGTCCTGGAGCTGTCAGGCTTATCAGCAGGATTTACCCCCTCCATTGGTACATTTGAGGGATTTATACTAAGATTACTCTGTTCTTTGGTATTATTACTCTGTTCTATACCCTCTTTTTTAGCTGACTCACACTTTGTTTTTTTCGGTCTTGTATCCATCACTATACAAGTTGGTGTCGGACATGAGGGAGGTTTACTGGTTGTCCCCTGCTTACTTAGGTGTATAGCCATACACCCTCTTTGATTTTTGAAAGCTACATTCACTGCCCCAGAATTATTATCAGCGACTACCTTGACTAGATTATCTACCTTTTCATTTAAGGCCTTCAACCTCTCAATGATAGGCAGTGTAAATGATCGTAACAAATGTTCTAGATGAATTATTGAACCAGCCCCTTCGCTTACCCCCGGTTTTAATGGTTGGTGAGCAGTCTTGGCCGGAAATTTAAAAATTACAGGCGAGGATGTAAGCGTAGGGGGTGTGTAAGGTTTTTCCAACACTTTCTTTCAGGAGGGTTTTTACCAGTTTGTTGGAAGTTCTAGGAATCTTTGGCTTCCTGCCCACTTGCCGCCTCCCTCCCCTCTTTCTTTTTCCCGTTTGTTTGGGGCAAACTGTGCTAATCTCCACTGGCACCAGTTTACACTTTAATTTAATTGGACGAAATTCCTCAGACGAAATACTATTACATGATGACAAACTATCAACAGTGGTAGAATCAGTCACATCTAAATCTAGATCTTCCCCCGGGGATAGTACATTAATTTCAGGGTGGCTTTGTCTATCAGCATGTTCAGGCGTAACAGCATTTCTTATTTCACCTAGGGATGACCTTTTAGCACCAGCAAAGTCCAGGGACAGCCGTTTTTCAGCGCGTGCGATTTCCTTCCCCAGTATTACGGCTGCTTTGGTAAAAAAGCTATCCAAAGGTCCTGTAGTGTTACCACCAGGTGCCATAGGGTCAATTGTCTTCCCCTTCCTTGTTTTTTGGACCATTCTAATTTAGGCCCTAAGGGGTCCGGTATACAAGACACACAGTCTCAGACGTTCGGTTTGTCTCACTCAGTTCTTACCAGGATACGTGTATCCAGAATTTGCGGGGATGGCCCAGTCCAGTCTCTTCCTGCCTCTGAGGGCCACAGAGGGCCCGCCCTTTGCCCGGGCTTAGCTCGGCGTCCCGCTCGCGTCCCGCGACATGGGGGCAGTGCGCTCCTTAAAGCACCTCCGGGCGCAGGGGTGACGAGATCAGGCTGCGTCGCCAGGAATGCTGGGAAACCGAGTCCTCCACTCGGCGGCCGTAAGTGTTGGGAAAACAGCAGCGGGAGGACTCGTGAGGCAGGGCAACGGGGTCAAGAGCAGGGTGTGGACACAGGTGATCCTGTCGATGTTCCAAATGGCGAAGAGCAGAGCCCGCTTCTACCGGGGCAGTGCGCTCCTTAAAGCGCCTCCGGGCGCAGGGGTGACGAGATCAGGCTGCGCCACCAGGAATGCTGGGAAACCGAGTCCTCCACTCGGCGGCCGTAGGTGTTGGGAAAACGGCAGCGGGGGGACTCGTGAGGCAGGGCAACGGGGTCAAGAGCAGGGTGTGGACACAGGTGATCCTGTCGATGTTCCAAATGGCAAAGAGCAGAGCCCGCTTCCACCGGGGCAGTGCGCTCCTTAAAGCGCCTCCGGGCGCAGGGGTGACGAGATCAGGCTGCGCCGCCAGGAATGCTGGGAAACCGAGTCCTCCACTCGGCGTCCGTAGGTATTGGGAAAACGGCAGCGGGAGGACTCGTGAGGCAGGGCAACGGGGTCAAGAGCAGGGTGTGGACACAGGTGATCCTGTCGATGTTCCAAATGGCGAAGAGCAGAGCCCGCTTCCACCGGGGCAGTGCGCTCCTTAAAGCGCCTCCGGGCGCAGGGGTGAAGAGATCAGGCTGCGCCGCCAGGAATGCTGGGAAGCCGAGTCCTCCACTCGGCGGCCGTAGGTGTTGGGAAAACGGTAGCGGGAGGACTCGGGAGGCAGAGCAACGGGGTCAAGAGCAGGGTGTGGACACAGGTGATCCTGTCGATGTTCCAAATGGCAAAGAGCAGAGCCCGCTTCCACCGGGGCAGTGCGCTCCTTAAAGCGCCTCCAGGCGCAGGGGTGACAAGATCAGGCTGCGCAACCAGGAATGCTGGGAAACTGAGTCCTCCACTCGGTGGCCGTAGGTGTTGGGAAAATGGCAGTGGGAGGACTTGTGAGGCAGCGCAACGGGGTCAAGAGCAGGGTGTGGACTCAGGTGATCCTGTCGATGTTCCAAATGGCAAAGAGCAGAGCGTCATATTCAAGGTAGGGCACTCCATGTCACAATCAATGACAGATACGTCTGGAATCCTGACGTATCTGGCAGCGCTAAAGTCATGCATTGCTACAGTTGTGTTGCAAGCATGATGCAACTCCAGCAAAGCATGGGGCCAGCCTATCCCACTGGCGCGTAAGGTTTTGACGCAGTAGTCTGAGAGACTTCTCTGCCCCAATCCTACAAGGCTTTGTTGCATGGGAATGCCCACCCTGCATATCTCATACCTGACGCAGGTATAATGTGGCACAGGGCTTCACAAGGTCACGCATTTGCCTAGATGCGTCACTTTGTAAATACAACGCAATGTGGTGCAAGATTCACGCTGCAAGTACGTCAAGAAAATAACGCACTGGCGGAATTAAACTGCCAGAAGAGGCTCAGGATTAAGCCCCCCAGTCGTTTTCCCCAACGATGGCGCACAATGGCTGCCATGTGCCAACGCAGGCACCCTGGCGCCCTGGTGCAAGGGTGATTGTGTTGCGGAGTTGATTGATGTTGAGGTCCCATCTCAACTCAAAACGTCTGCAGGTGCGTCTGGACTAGTGTGGGGTGGGAGTGAACCAGTTGGCCTTCTGAAGTGTTGTTTACCTGCTATTTCCTTCACGGGTGCCAGGTTGTCAGCGCAGATGAAGATCCATCGTGGGGGTTGCGCATTGCGGTATTGACATCTGTAAGTGTTGGCAGAGTGGTGGTGCTGAGGAAGTTGATGAGAAGTTCTTCAGTGGCCTTGATCCAGCTGCAACGGGGGGCCGAGGGTGGTGGTGGTGTACAGTGGGCGTGTTGAAGGCGTGATGTATACAGTGATGGTCAGGCCAGGAGAGTTCTGTGTTGTGGCTGTAGTTGAAGTTCCCGCTGGCGGAGAAGACGGACTTGAGCGTGTGTCTGGCTATGTGGGCTGGTGCGGTGACCAGCTGCTTGAGTATGATGTTGGCAACATTCCCCAGAAGGGGGGTATTGTTCTCGTCACTGGGGTGTCCAGGTGGAACTTGAGGTCTCCGAGTAGGATCTGGTTGGTGGATGGGAGAGCCTGGGGTGCGATGAGGTCTACAGTGGAATCGGTAAATGCAGGTTCATAGCCCGGGGGCCTGTAGACGAGGGTGCCATAGAGGGTGACATTGGTCCAGATCTGGAAGTGGAAGTGGAGGTGTTCCATGGTCATTAGAGTGCGTGGTAAGTCGGAAGTGTGCTTTTGTAGATGATGGCAATGCCTCCCCTTGGACAAGCGGGGTGGTCCTTCCGAGGCATTTTGTAGCCGTCGGGGATGGCGATGGCGATGTCCAGTCCGGAGGAGAGGTTGGTCCAGGTTTCCATGAAGAAGGCGATGTCTGAAGAAGTGGCTTTGAGGTCCCAGATTTCTGAGGTGTAGTTGTGGAGGGACCGCACATTGAGGATGATGCAGTTGAGCCAATCGGGCGCTCTGTTGGTCAGCTGGGCGCGAAGAGTTGCTGGTGTGCTGATGTGGCAGGAGGTGTGTTTGCAGTTTTGGCATGCTCAGGGTGCAAGGGAATTCTTCGGTGATGCTAGATGCCAGGTGGCATAGCATCCAAGGTTGAGGGTGAGGAGGGTGCTTGCTTCGTAGCGGTGGAGTGTCAGAGAGGCAGGGTCCCAGGTGCTGGGCGCTGTACAGGGGCAGACGGACGCAGAAGGGCTTGCCTTCATGATACGAGTGGCATGCTCACTGTGCATGGCAGCACAGCGGCCATCATTAAGTAGTGCTGCAGTAGGGCTTGACAGCTGGGAGGTGGGAAATACTGGAAAAGACACTGGAGGGGGCAGGGGCACAGTGGATCACAGCAGCAACAAGGGAGAGGATTGAGGAAAAGGAACTGCAAAAAAGCACAGGAAAAACAAAGCCAAACAAAGCAAAGCTATAGAAGGACAAAGGTAGAAAAGCAACGGAGAAGAGCAGAAAGATGAACAGGAACAGCAGAAAAGAGGGACAGGAGGGCAGTCAAGCTGCAGAGCAGTGACGCTCAACAACTGGACCACCAGGGATGAGGCACAGGCAGGAGTCTGTGGGTGGAGGAGGGACTTGAACACCTGACTTCTGGCTCAGAGGAACCTGCAGCAGCAGATAGGGACAGCATCAGCAGCAACCAGATGGCTCAGCACTTTAGGAAGAGGAAGTCCACTAAGGGTTAGTCCCCCGTACACCCAAAAGCAAACTAACAGGGGGCATGGAAAGGCAGAACTATCTGGTTACCTCTTCCAATCCAACAGTGGCGACTAGCGTCCGTGTTCTCCAGTGAGTAAGGGTGGATCAAGCTGCATACCCAAGGGCCTGGGCCAGAACTGGCCCGTGCCCCAGGCACCCTCTGCCATCAATGGCTAATCTCAGCGACTTGAGCCAGTTAGTGGAGTCTCTTACCAGTCTTGTGCGGTGCCCTCGGTAATGTAGGTCAGCCGCAGCGCAGGCATTGCTCAGGGCATGGTGTGCGTCACCTCAAACGCTAGGCCTGGTCCTGATTCACCCCGGGCCTCCTCTGCTATGCATCCAACCTTCTCCTCACCTGAACATTGACACCAGGGTTCAATGCGCTGCACTCTCTCCAAATCTGTGACTCAGCCAGCAGGAGCCAGGTGGGATTTACCGTCAGTGAGGCATGTCATCTCTGCCTAGCCTTTCTAAGTGCCAAGATGCTCCCTGGAGTGACTGCCGCGCTATGCAAGAGCTTTTTACATTACATTACATTTCACAAGCCTGGGCACATCAGTCACCACCAAGTCTGCTGAGGAACCTCTCGATGAAGATGATGCAACAGGGGCCCCTTAGGCGTGAAGTTGCAGTGCGCCCACCACACAAGTTTGATGCAGCTAAGTGACCTCACCCTACACAGCGTCCGGCCAGCGCAACATCCTCCGGCCTATGATGCAGAGAGGCACTGACCACCATTTGTAATCTCCTACGTGCACCCTGGTGTAGTGGTAGCACCTGGTATGCGATGCAGACCTCCCTCCGTTGGTGCGCACGGGCGCCTCCACCGTTCACAGCACCAAGATGTGCCAGGCGGTCTTCTCACACAGGTCAGCAACATGTCTCCATGTGACCTGCCAGACTTCTTCACCAGGTAAGGGCGATCGCTGACGCATCAGTCTACCGCCCCAGCCCAACAACTCCACAGAGCCTCTGCCTCCCACTCTGGATCACAGACGCAGGCCCAGTGAGGCCTCCGGGCCTCGGGGACTGTCACCACTCTCAAGGTGTTGGCAATCATGGTGTTGCAAGGAGGGGGCTATGAGAAGTGATGCACCACTGGTTTTTCCCAGCGAAGCGCCTCGTTTCATAACTGTAGCACTGAATCTGCATTTCCTCTTCCCCTGGGACTAAGGCTGGTCCTCCTGGCTGTTGTGGGGTTTGGGGGGATTGTTGATCTGTGCTGCACTTGGCCCTTGCTGCTCCATTATGAATTTCATTGGTTTTATTTCCTATTTTTTATTGGAGGTGGACTTGTAGGCTATTTTTTTCTCTAGAGGCAGAAAAAGTCATGTTGGCCTGGCTAAAATGAGTTTTTCTTTTGCCGCTAATGGGCCTTTCATCATTTTTCTCTTGCAAACGTCAACATTCTTATCACCTTGACGCTAATGTTAGCAGCAGGTTTCACCGCGGCTAGCTGTTACTATCACTATGTGACATATTGTTAACACATTGCTAACAGGGCGATAGGTGATTTTGGTGATAGGCCGCATTAAGAAAATTGCCGATAACTAGCACTAACACTAGTTAGCGGCAGTTCTTATACATGTGCCCCCAAGATTCTAATCGCAGCTCCAAGCAATGGACTGAACATTTTGTGAGTGTGGGCAAATCGCTTAGGGCCACATGTATGAAACTCACAATTTGCGATTACCTATTAGCAATTTTTACCGAATCGTAAATAGGTAATCATTAAATGTGATGTAATAAAACATACAGGAAATATTGATTCCCTAATAGCTATTTCTTAAAAATAACAAACAAATTAGGGAATCGATATTTGAAACTGCGACTCCTTTCGTTCCTATGTACCTCAAGGCCCTTTGATGCAAATGGTCTTGCATTACCTAAATTGCAGTTACCTATTTGTTAATTGCAAATTATGTAATATAAAGGCAAGGTGAACAGGGGCTTAGGGCCCCCTTTTGCGCCCCCCTATAATTGCACATGAAATTCACACACATGCCCTAGTGGCATATGTGTGCCACATCACATTTTGGAAAATGCTTTTTTTTGCATTTTCCAAAATTGCACATGCTTACCATCAAATTGAAATCGATGGCAATAGCGATTCCTACATGCACAGAGCGCATTTAGGAAAGGCTTCTTATACATGCATTTGGGAATCGCACATTGCGATTCCCTATGTGCATTTACAATTTAGGTAATTGCTAAAAACTGCGATTACCTACATTGCGAATTTAAAAACATTTCGTACCGTCAGAAAGGCCATTTTGCATTTGCATATACGCTCATTTAGTGATTCGCACCATTTGCAAATGCTAAATACTTTGATATATGTGGCCCTTCATCGCCAAACATTGGGTAATGCATTTTGAAATGAATGAAATATAATGTCATTGTACAATTCAAATATTTAACTCACCAAACTTTGCATTATCATCTCCCAGTATTCACCGTTAAGGTACTGTGCTCCATTGTGTTTGTCGATTCAGAAAAGGGGGTGGTGATGAACAGAGTGTCTGAAATAAGCAGACCACTCTTACCCAGTCCAAAGATCAGGGCTTGATCCATCACCGTTATTTAGCTCACTGCCCCATCCCAGCTCAGAACCTGGCTATATGCAAATTAGTCTGTCCCTGGCCCAGTGCATCATGGGAACAGGGCAGACCAAACTACCAAGCCAATTCTTCACCAGAAAGGAGACAAGCTACCGGGGACCGGTTTCTGGCATTTCAGCCTCGTCAGCCCGGCTTGCTTGAATCCTGATGGAGCAGTGAGCAAGGGACTCATGTCTGAGTATACCCTGTGTTGGAACCTGAGATGTCAGGTCACCTAAGGTAGCCTGGTCTAGGGTAAGGCAATATCAACAAAGGCACATGTGTGAAGGTTGCAAACCACCCAGCAATAATTCAATAAAATTCCACTCAAAAAGAACGACACTACACCATGAATTATGGAAAAATATGAGCTTGTTTATAAAAATAATATTTGCTCTCTTGACTTTTAGAAATCACAGCTCAGTACATTACAGTTTGATCATGAGAATAGTATTACTTTTAAAGTTGCTAAATTACATCACTACTCAGCATCAATAGTACATTCCATTTGACTTCAAAATTGGTTAGACTGAACTTCCGTGCAATGCTCTATACTTCTACCTCCTCACCACCCAAAAAGTTACACAACCAATGTGGGATTCCAGATGTACCAGAGTTTTACCTATACACCAACAGCCTCAATGAGGAACTTATAATCTTACATTGGCAATCGCACTACCCCCAGCTTCTGGTTTAGTAGCTGTCTTTCCCCAGACCTGTAAGCAATATGATTTGTAACATCAAGTTACCCCCCCTGTCTTCTAGGACACAGAGGAGGGAAAACGATCAGTGAATCTGAACTCTTTGTTATGTACTAGCACGAACTTTCCTCTGTCGGAACCCCACTCCTCTGTTTCACAGAGCAATTATACCTCAGTCTCAGTCTCCCCCTTTCTCCTTACTGTGCCATAAGGTCTGCACTCAGGCGGTCCTGCCGAGGTCCCAATCAGCAGCTGCTCAAGCGAGTTCCACCCACCCAGCCAGCTGATCTCAGGGCAGGCGCGAGGAGGACCGGGAAATGTCTCGCAGTCACTCCGGAATCACCGTTGGTTTTTCCGCCACTGGCCACACTACCTCGGGGCTGGCGCTGGCAATGCTGACGGACGCTAACGAGCGCCGCTTCCGCTTCTCCTCACTCGCCGGCTCCGCCTCCCCGAGCCGGGCGGCTCAACTGGGCATGCGCGGTGGGGAAGTGTCTCCCTGCTGGAGCCTGCGCTCCGCCGCCGGTACTTTCCCTGTAACGCCGCCCTCTCCAGAAACGATGAAGATCACCAGCGCTGCTCCTCGCGGTGGAGCAATTCCCTCGCCTTGCTTCTTCCCTCACCTCAGGACCGGCGGTCACAGCTCCGAATCTGCGCTGCACACCTCGCGCTGGTCCCCGACCGGCCCAGTCCGTTCTCACTCCCTTCTTACTTCCTCAGAGACCGCTACTCTTCTCAGCCAGAAATCGGCCACAACAGGTAGGGAGAGGAACTCTGTGGGGACTTATCACCTAGGGAAATCACGGCAGCCACGGGCAGAGTCCAGTTGAGGAGTTGAACGGAAGGGGGGCACAAAGATTAACCCCTCTTCTTCTGGGCAACACTTGGCATTAATCTCTCTAAAGTTCCTTCTATTGGGCAGAGGACTGCGCTCCGCAGTGCTGCAGTCTCCTTCTCCTTCTCTCACCCCTGTGTTTCCAGTCTAGGGGTTGGTCAGGCGCCCAGGGTCTCCAGTCATCCAAAGCAACAGGGTCAGGACAAATAACCCAAGGGAGGACGGGTGGTGAATCAATAGGTCAACCCTTTGACTATCCTACCCCCACCTTCAGCTACAGCCTGTCCTCCAGCTGACTCTCTCTAGTAAGACAAAATGGCTGACCAGCATTCCGCCCTTTATAGGCTGACCCTCAGAGGTCCAGAAGGGACCAGAAGGTTCTGGAATGCCCTACTCTATCCTATGGGTCAGGTTCCAGGTATCTCGGTTATGACAGTTGGTAGCCACCATTTTGTGACTCCAACTATATTTCTGTCAGAAAAGGCCTCTATGCCTGAGGTGAAAAACTATGGGGGGGGGGGGGGGAAGAACACCTATCCCCTAGACCAACACCTTGAAAAATCTAGTGGACACAAAAATTAATAAGGGCCTGAGGGCAAAAAGGGGACAAAATAAATAATAAATTGGAGGGACTACGCAAAAGGCCAGACAGGTCTAACACACGTCCCCCCCAGCTGAAAGTGGGGAGAACTACCCAACCCCTTGGGAGTCCTCATCACTAAGGCGGAAATACCTGGAGAGACCGTCTGCATTGGCGTGGTCCACTCCAGGCCGATGTTCCACCCGGAAGTCCATTCCCTGTAGGGAGATGGACCATCTCAGCAACTTGGGATTCTCCCCCTTCATCTGCATTAGCCAACGAAGGGGTCGGTGGTCAGTCTGAACCAGGAAGTGCGAGCCAAACAGGTATGGCCGCAACTTCTTCAGAGCCCACACCACCGCAAAAGCTTCCCTCAATTGCACTCCACTTCTGTTCCCAGGGAAGCAGTCTCCTGGATAAGAAGACCACAGGCTGATCCAGGCCCTCTTCATTTAGTTGCGATAACACTGCCCCAATGCCGTGTTCTGATGCATCTGTCTGGACAATGAACTCCTTGGAGAAGTCTGGGGCCCTCAGGACCGGTGCTGCACACATTGCCTGCTTCAGTTTCTCAAATGCCTGCTGACAAGCTTTTGTCCAAACTACCCGTCGAGGTTGTTTCTTTGAGGTGAGCTCTGTGAGGGGCGCTACAATAGTGCCATATCCCTTCACAAAGCGACGGTAGTAGCCTGTGAGGCCCAGGAAAGCTCGGACCTCAGTCTGTGTCTTGGGGGGTTCCCAGGCCATGATTGCCTCAATCTTTGCCTGCAGGGGCTGCACTGACCCCCTACCCACCAAGTGTCCAAGGTACACAACCGACCCTTGCCCAATCTGGCATTTGCTGGCTTTGATGGTCAATCCAGTTTGTTTCAGGGCCTGGAGAACTGCTTGCAAATGTTGCAAATGGTCCTCCCAACTGCTACTGAAGACAGCAATGTCATCCAGGTAGGCAGCAGAGAAACTCTCCATTCCAGAGAGGACCTGAATCACCAGCCGCTGAAATGTGGCAGGGGCATTTTTGAGCCCAAAGGGCATCACACAAAATTGGAAGTGTCCCTCAGGCGTGGAGAAGGCTGACCTTTCCTTTGCTCCATCTGTCAAGGAGATCTGCCAGTACCCTGAAGTGAGGTCAAAGGTACTTAGATATTGGGCAGCTCCTAGCCGGTCAATTAATTCATCCGCCCTAGGGATCGGATGAGCATCAGTCTTTGTAACTGAGTTCAGTCCCCGGTAATCCACACAGAACCTCAGTTCTGGCGTGGTGCCCGGTGGAGCGGCTTTTGGCACTAGCACCACCGGACTGGACCAAGGGCTGTTGGAAGGTTCTATCACTCCTAGCTCTAGCATCTTGGCAACCTCTCCATGGATGCTAGCCTTCACCTTGTCTGACAGCCGGTAGGTCTTTGACTTCACTGGTGGGCTGTCTCCGGTGTCCACATCATGGGTACACAGGTGGGTTCTTCCCGGGACAAGGGAGAACAACGAAGAGTACTGCTCCAATACCTGGCGGCAATCCTCTCGCTGCTCAGGAGTTAGGGATGGGGAGAGAATCACTCCCTCCACCGACCCATCCTTCTCTTGAGATGAGAAGAGATCAGGGAGAGGCTCGCTTTCTGCTTCCTCGGCACCATCAGTCACCATCATCAGGATGACCTCTGGCCTCTCGTGGTGGGGTTTGAGGCGATTGGCATGCAGCACCCGTAGGGGCTGTCGAGGGGTCTTAAGATCCACCAAGTAAGTGGCCTTACCTTTCTTTTCCAACACCTCAAATGGGCCTGTCCAACGATCTTGAAGGGCACTTAGCTCTCCAGGTTCCATCACCCACACTTTCTGGCCAGGCTCCAACTCCACCGGGTGAGCATTGTGGTCGTACCATTCCTTCATTACTGCCTGGCTGGCCTCCAAGTTGTCAGAAGCTTGCTTCCACAACTTTGCCATTTGACTCCGGAAGGCCAGCATGTATCTCACCACATCCTGAGGAGGCTTTCTGGGAGACTTTTCCCATCCATCCTTCACCAGGCTGAGAGGTCCACGCACAGGGTGCCCTTACAACAGTTCAAAAGGGCTGAAGCCCACTCCCTTCTGCGGCACTTCTCGGTAGGAAAACAGCAAACAGGGCAGGAGGACGTCCCATTTCCTCCGTAGGCTCTCAGGCAGACTTCTTATCATGCCCTTCAGGGTCTTATTGAACCTCTCTACCAGTCCATTGGACTGGGGGTGATAAGGAGTGGTGAACCGGTAAGTCACTCCACACTCCTTCCACATCGCCCGCATGTAAGCTGACATAAAGTTGGTCCCTCTGTCGGACACAACTTCCTTGGGGAATCCCACTCGGATAAAGATCCCCATCAGGGCCCTAGCCACCACAGGTGCAGTGACAGTCCTCAGAGGAATAGCCTCTGGATACCGTGTGGCATGATCCACCAGAACCAGGATAAACCTGTGACCAGCTGTTGTTGGTGGATCCAATGGCCCTACAATGTCGATGCCCACCCTTTCAAAGGGGGTGCTAACGACTGGAAGTGGTTCCAGGGGAGCTTTCAGCTTCACCCCTGTTTTCCCACTGGCCTGGCAGGATACACATGTCCGACAGTAAGTGTTGGACGCCACTTTCATTTGAGGCCAATAAAAGTGGAGGACAAGCCGAGCAAAGGTCTTGTCCTGACCTAAGTGTCCTGCCAAGGGTATAGCATGAGCCAATTCCAGCAGAAAGGCTCGGTATTGTTGCGGGACTACCAAGGCCCTTGATGAGCCAGGTAAGGGTACCTTGGGTTCACTGTAGAGGAGTCCATCCTCCCAGTAAATATGGTAGTATCCCGTAACATCTCCTGCTGCCTGGGCTTCAGCCTGACGCCTCAGTCCCTCAAGGGTAGGGCACTCCCTCTGCCCCTTACAGAATTCCTCTCTGGTAGGTCCTCCCTCCACATGCCATTCAGCAGGGATGGGTAAATCCTCCAGAGAGTCTACTTCCCCCTTCACAGACTCCTGGTCCACCACTGCAGGTGGCCGATCCGTCACATGGGGTGTGGAAGCCGAAGCAGGCTCTTCCTGTCTTCGGATCTGTCCATTTTTGGCAGCGGGTTGGCCCATTGTTCCAGGCTCCAACCCAGGTGAACTCCCTCTCCGGGCAGCCGCAGACCGTGTGCTCACACAGGCCCAGTCAGGTGTACCCAGCATCGCAGAGTGCGTCCGGTATTCCACCTCTCTCCAAGTGTTGTGCTCCATGTCATTCCCCAACAGACAATCAACTGGCACGGCAGGGCTTACGGCAACTCGAAGTGAACCTGCAACCCCTTCCCACTCAAAGGGAACCTCAGCCACTGGATAGTGGCCCATTCTGCCGTCAGCCATCGCGGCGGGGTGGAGTACATGGGGAACCACCTGCTCTGGAGACACCAGTTGACTTCTCACCATAGTCATACTGGCTCCTGTATCTCTCAGAGCCTCCCCTCTCTGGCCATTGATGGTGACCCATTGCCCATACTTTGCAGTATTTGGGGGCACCTGGATCTTAGGAACCATCTCCCGTTCTCCCAGGGACACTAAGGTGACACCCGCCCACTCACCCCCCTTACCTAAGGGCAACTCCTCCCCGAGCGCTACACTAGCGACTCCCGGTGGTTTTCCTCCGGTGGGAGGGGGTGGTCTCTTTGGGCATCTGACATCTCCCTTATAATGTCCAACACCACCACACTCAAAACAGTGGAGAACCCTTGGCTGCTGGCTTTGGCCAGGATTAGGGTTCCTGGGCGGATTTGCCTTAGGGGTGAAACCTGTTCCCTTCCCTTGGAAACTGTTTTGGGGACCTTTAGAGAACTCCCTCTTTTTATCTCCCCCCTCCTTCTTCTGAGGGGCGCCCTGTCCGGCCTTTTGGGAATCCCCTCCAGTCCCCTTTGAGGAAACCCGGGTACTTGCCCAGATGTCCGCCTCCTCTGCAAGCTTCCGGGGATTGGTCAGCTTGCTGTCCACTAGGTGTTGGCGCAGCTCGGGAAAGCATTTCTCAAGGAGGTGCTCTTTCAAAAATAGATCATACAACCCCTCATAGTCCTTCACCTCGCTGCCCTTGACCCAGCCCTCTAATGCCTTTCGTGCATAATCAAGGAAGTCCACCCAGTTCTGAGTGCTTAACTTGTGGCTCCCCCTGAACTTCTGGCGATACCTTTCTGGGGTAAGCCCAAACTTCTTTACCAATGCTAACTTCATGATGGGGTAGTTCGTTTGCTCCTCTGGTTCCAGGGCCAGCAAGGTGTCCCGACCAGTAGGAGGCATGTACCTATACAAAGCACCCCCCCAGTGCTTCTCCTGCACCCCATGGGCTCTTAAGGAGACCTCATAGGCAGCCAACCACTTGGCTATGTCATCTCCCTGACTAAAGCTAGCAATAAGGTCTTTTGGCAAATAGGGTCTGGACTCCCTGGCTGTTTCTTTGGATTCACTGCCACCATTTATTACAGGAGAAGGCCCTCGTTGCAGGGCCTGGAGTTCCAACTCTTTCAGCCTGAACTCATGAACCATCCTCTTCTCTTCTTTCTCCTGCTCCAGCTTAGCCAACTCCCATCTCAATTGCCTTTTTTCCCTCCTGTCAGTAAGCTCGGCTTCAGTTAAGCTTCCCCCAGAGGAACTACTGCCCTTCCTGGAGTAGGACACTGGTCCTGGGATTAGGTTTTCCCCCTCAGAGTGGAATAATCCTTCTATCTCCACAACCGTGTCCCGGTCTGCCCCTTCATCCTCCTCCTTTCCTTCTTTGTGTGCCTCCACCCAAGCCCTTAGACTGGTCTGGAGTTCCCCCTTCTTGGCACCATGCTTAAAAAATACCCCCATTTTCTGGCAGAAATCTTTCAGCTGAGCCACAGAATAGGTATCTAGGTTTTCTAGTGCAAATTCCATTTCACAATAGGCAACACCAAGTTATACACACAAGGAAATTTGAGTTGCAAGGGCAACCTGAAGCTACCTCCGCCCACCACCAGGAACAAATTTGGAAAAACAAAAGCACAAATTAGGAAGGCCGCTAGACTGAACTTCCGTGCAATGCTCTATACTTCTACCTCCTCACCACCCAAAAAGTTACACAACCAATGTGGGATTCCAGATGTACCAGAGTTTTACCTATACACCAACAGCCTCAATGAGGAACTTATAATCTTACATTGGCAATCGCACTACCCCCAGCTTCTGGTTTAGTAGCTGTCTTTCCCCAGACCTGTAAGCAATATGATTTGTAACATCAAGTTACCCCCCCTGTCTTCTAGGACACAGAGGAGGGAAAACGATCAGTGAATCTGAACTCTTTGTTATGTACTAGCACAAACTTTCCTCTGTCAGAACCCCACTCCTCTGTTTCACAGAGCAATTATACCTCAGTCTCAGTCTCCCCCTTTCTCCTTACTGTGCCATAAGGTCTGCACTCAGGCGGTCCTGCCGAGGTCCCAATCAGCAGCTGCTCAAGCGAGTTCCACCCGCCCAGCCAGCTGATCTCAGGGCAGGCGCGAGGAGGACCGGGAAACGTCTCGCAGTCACTCCGGAATCACCGTTGGTTTTTCCGCCACTGGCCACACTACCTCGGGGCTGGCGCTGGCAAGGCTGACGGACGCTAACGAGCGCCGCTTCCGCTTCTCCTCACTCGCCGGCTCCGCCTCCCCGAGCCGGGCGGCTCAACTGGGCATGCGCGGTGGGGAAGTGTCTCCCTGCTGGAGCCTGCGCTCCGCCGCCGGTACTTTCCCTGTAACGCCGCCCTCTCCAGAAACGATGAAGATCACCAGCGCTGCTCCTCGCGGTGGAGCAATTCCCTCGCCTTGCTTCTTCCCTCACCTCAGGACCGGCGGTCACAGCTCCGAATCTGCGCTGCACACCTCGCGCTGGTCCCCGACCGGCCCAGTCCGTTCTCACTCCCTTCTTACTTCCTCAGAGACCGCTACTCTTCTCAGCCAGAAATCGGCCACAACAGGTAGGGAGAGGAACTCTGTGGGGACTTATCACCTAGGGAAATCACGGCAGCCACGGGCAGAGTCCAGTTGAGGAGTTGAACGGAAGGGGGGCACAAAGATTAACCCCTCTTCTTCTGGGCAACACTTGGCATTAATCTCTCTAAAGTTCCTTCTACTGGGCAGAGGACTGCGCTCCGCAGTGCTGCAGTCTCCTTCTCCTTCTCTCACCCCTGTGTTTCCAGTCTAGGGGTTGGTCAGGCGCCCAGGGTCTCCAGTCATCCAAAGCAACAGGGTCAGGACAAATAACCCAAGGGAGGACGGGTGGTGAATCAATAGGTCAACCCTTTGACTATCCTACCCCCACCTTCAGCTACAGCCTGTCCTCCAGCTGACTCTCTCTAGTAAGACAAAATGGCTGACCAGCATTCCGCCCTTTATAGGCTGACCCTCAGAGGTCCAGAAGGGACCAGAAGGTTCTGGAATGCCCTACTCTATCCTATGGGTCAGGTTCCAGGTATGTCGGTTATGACAGTTGGTAGCCACCATTTTGTGACTCCAACTATATTTCTGTCAGAAAAGGCCTCTAGGCCTGAGGTGAAAAACTATGAGGGGGGGGGGGGGGGAAAGAACACCTATCCCCTAGACCAACACCTTGAAAAATCTAGTGGACACAAAAATTAATAAGGGCCTGAGGGCAAAAAGGGGACAAAATAAATAATAAATTAGAGGGACTACGCAAAAGGCCAGACAGGTCTAACACCCTGCCACACCTATAGTGGCCAAAAACGATTCAGAAAAGGGGGTGGTGATGAACAGAGTGTCTGAATTAAGCAGACCACTCTTACCCAGTCCAAAGATCAGGGCTTGATCCATCACCGTTATTTAGCTCACTGCCCCATCCCAGCTCAGAACCTGGCTATATGCAAATTAGTCTGTCCCTGGCCCAGTGCATCATGGGAACAGGGCAGACCAAACTACCAAGCCAATTCTTCACCAGAAAGGAGACAAGCTACTGGGGACCGGTTTCTGGCATTTCAGCCTCGTCGGCCGGCTTGCTTGAATCCTGATGGAGCAGTGAGCAAGGGACTCATGTCTGAGTATACCCTGCCACACCTATAGTGGCCAAAAACGATTCAGAAAAGGGGGTGGTGATGAACAGAGTGTCTGAATTAAGCAGACCACTCTTACCCAGTCTAAAGATCAGGGCTTGATCCATCACCGTTATTTAGCTCACTGCCCCATCCCAGCTCAGAACCTGGCTATATGCAAATTAGTCTGTCCCTGGCCCAGTGCATCATGGGAACAGGGCAGACCAAACTACCAAGCCAATTCTTCACCAGAAAGGAGACAAGCTACCGGGGACCGGTTTCTGGCATTTCAGCCTCGTCGGCCCGGCTTGCTTGAATCCTGATGGAGCAGTGAGCAAGGGACTCATGTCTGAGTATACCCTGCCACACCTATAGTGGCCAAAAACGATTCAGAAAAGGGGGTGGTGATGAACAGAGTGTCTGAATTAAGCAGACCACTCTTACCCAGTCCAAAGATCAGGGCTTGATCCATCACCGTTATTTAGCTCACTGCCCCATCCCAGCTCAGAACCTGGCTATATGCAAATTAGTCTGTCCCTGGCCCAGTGCATCATGGGAACAGGGCAGACCAAACTACCAAGCCAATTCTTCACCAGAAAGGAGACAAGCTACCGGGGACCTGTTTCTGGCATTTCAGCCTCGTCGGCCCGGCTTGCTTGAATCCTGATGGAGCAGTGAGCAAGGGACTCATGTCTGAGTATACCCTGCCACACCTATAGTGGCCAAAAACGATTCAAAAAAGGGGGTGGTGATGAACAGAGTGTCTGAATTAAGCAGACCACTCTTACCCAGTCCAAAGATCAGGGCTTGATCCATCACCGTTATTTAGCTCACTGCCCCATCCCAGCTCAGAACCTGGCTATATGCAAATTAGTCTGTCCCTGGCCCAGTGCATCATGGGAACAGGGCAGACCAAACTACCAAGCCAATTCTTCACCAGAAAGGAGACAAGCTACCGGGGACCGGTTTCTGGCATTTCAGCCTCGTCGGCCCGGCTTGCTTGAATCCTGATGGAGCAGTGAGCAAGGGACTCATGTCTGAGTATACCCTGCCACACCTATAGTGGCCAAAAACGATTTAGAAAAGGGGGTGGTGATGAACAGAGTGTCTGAATTAAGCAGACCACTCTTACCCAGTCCAAAGATCAGGGCTTGATCCATCACTGTTATTTAGCTCACTGCCCCATCCCAGCTCAGAACCTGGCTATATGCAAATTAGTCTGTCCCTGGCCCAGTGCATCATGGGAACAGGGCAGACCAAACTACCAAGCCAATTCTTCACCAGAAAGGAGACAAGCTACCGGGGACCGGTTTCTGGCATTTCAGCCTCGTCGGCCCGGCTTGCTTGAATCCTGATGGAGCAGTGAGCAAGGGACTCATGTCTGAGTATACTCTGCCACATCTATAGTGGCCAAAAACGATTCAGAAAAGGGGGTGGTGATGAACAGAGTGTCTGAATTAAGCAGACCACTCTTACCCAGTCCAAAGATCAGGGCTTGATCCATCACCGTTATTTAGCTCACTGCCCCATCCCAGCTCAGAACCTGGCTATATGCAAATTAGTCTGTCCCTGGCCCAGTGCATCATGGGAACAGGGCAGGCCAAACTACCAAGCCAATTCTTCACCAGAAAGGAGACAAGCTACCGGGGACCGGTTTCTGGCATTTCAGCCTCGTCGGCCCGGCTTGCTTGAATCCTGATGGAGCAGTGAGCAAGGGACTCATGTCTGAGTATACCCTGCCACACCTATAGTGGCCAAAAACGATTCAGAAAAGGGGGTGGTGATGAACAGAGTGTCTGAATTAAGCAGACCACTCTTACCCAGTCCAAAGATCAGGGCTTGATCCATCACCGTTATTTAGCTCACTGCCCCATCCCAGCTCAGAACCTGGCTATATGCAAATTATGCATTGTTTTTGTCAGCAGGCAGACACATACAGTCAACAACAGAACAGTTTGGTTTGATTTAGACTAGTGAAAAACACATTGTAATGTAGGTCCCGGCATTTTCGTTTTCTTCGATATAATCTGTAAAATTCTGAAGAATAATGAATGCATCTGTTGGGAAGTTTTCAGTACCATTCAAACATAGGGTTTAAAAATGTATAGCAAGTTACACAAACCAGGTCTGAAAATGCCTTTTTATTCGGGATTAATTAGAATTCCATTTCAAGACTGCATTTCGAGTTGGTTTCATCTTTGTGCGTTTTCCAAAAAAATCAGGAAATGCTAAATATATCACGGTGGAGATTGGAATGTAACTGAAGTAACCGCTTCAGAAAATAAATACATTGTCAGAAAATGACATGCCAATTTTTAGCAAAAGTTTTGATCATATGATTTCGTTTGCAATGCAGCATAGATTAGGAACAGAATGTTTTTTAATATTATAATTGCTGGGTCATTGCAGTATGGGTGAAGAGTTGAAATACACTCACAAAGCGGCAGAAGCTCTTTTAAGGTTATAAAATTTCCCTTTGTCCGAATAAATATTGATGACAAATGAGCGAACTGTTGTGCTGCAGGGTTTAACTTCCCACCATTTGCAGCCACAGTATGTCAGAGTTGGGCCTCAGCCAAGAGTCCAATGCAGAAGTTCAGAGAGATTTGTGAAGTCAGCTGGCACATGCTCAGTTTTGTCTGATGCAATCAACCACCAATTTCTACTTAGCCCTCCTGCAGCAGATTAGTGGAGCAGGTCTGTTTGATCTCAATAAATGGATCAATGTATTTTAACCAGATCCACAATAGCACCTTTAGCTGTTTGTGCTGTATGTGTGGAAATTAGGGATGTCACGAATACACCACAAAACACACTACAACATGACACAACACAGCCACACCATACCACAGTAGGGGAATTTGTTTGAAAGACATACAGTAGAAGGGTCGAACACTTTGTTCCAGTAAAAGAAGCATTGTGCGTTCGTCTGATGCTATATTAGCTGCGACATGGACTTTCCCGGAGAAATCTGCTTTGTTTAGTGGAGCCTGTAGAAACGTGTCATAGTAACAAGAGTGACCTCATGCAGCCTGCGCAGCCCCTTAGCCAGGTACAGAAACACACACAATAAACTCTAGAGACCCAAAATGTCTCTTTTACTCCAAAATGACAGTTCAAGCAATCAGCATCAACTTGTGAATAGGAAACAAATACTCAGGAGAGCAACAGGGAAGCAGCAGCAAATACTTGTAGATTTTTATTGTATATATTTTGTTTATCAACAGATAGTATTTCCAGGTGGCCTATCTGTGATGTCTCCAAATGGGTGGTCCGGGAAAGCGAGAAGCACTGATTCCAAATAGACCGTGTGGTGGCGTGGCGGCCTCTGTGTGATCTGGCTTGGCTGCTCAAGCACGCCCAGCTGTACAGGGAATACATTGCTACCCCTACTAGGGCGTTACTTAACATCTGGGTCAAGGTGGCCCAAACCAAACACGCCTATCGCTCGTAACCCAAAATTTCCCCCGGCACGCTCGCTCCTTTCCGTCTGCTGTTGGAGCAACGGGGACTGTCGGACACTCCGGGTTCTCTTTACAGGGGATTTCATGGAGTCTTTTGACCAATGTAAGGCGAATTACCAACTTCCAGATACCACAAAACACCAATATTGCGTTGCACCCCTTGGTATATCCGACAGTTATTCGTCCTTGCACCCTCTTTGAAAAGATTGTGCAAACCTATGATGGTTCAAGAGGCCTAATAGCTAACATCTTCCATACGCTTCAACACTCCACACCAACATGCACTCATACCTACCAGTCAGCATGGCACAACACTACCCAGGATGACATATCGCCTAAACGATGCAAGACACTGTGGCAGGATATACCCGAAACCTATCGCAGTCTCTCTCTTAGAGAGACGCGGTTTAAATTGATTTTAGAATGGAATTATACGCCGGTCCATCTCTCCACTATCTTTCTATCTATCCGGCTAGCGTTGTAAGGAGGATATGGGGACTTCCGTCATATTTGGTGTTCTTTTAGAGTACTTACTTCTCATTGGAATGAGATACTAGGCTATATTAAGGATATTGTAGACTACCCACTTCCTCCCTCCCATCTCACGGTCAACCTAGGCATTCAACCTCCAGCCTTAGCCGCAATGACCCAAGCAGACTGGAAGCCCATCAGCTACTTGCTTTCAGCAGCGCGACAACTCATAGAACTCCAGTGGAAACAGACAACCCCTCCCTTGTGTAGTAACGGAGCCACCCGGCCCGTTCACGTACCATACACGCACGCATGCACCTCAGGGGCGGGGTAGCCCCTGGGTATAAATAAACGGCCGGAAGACCGCTCGAGGTCTTTGGCCATAACTAGTAGCGAGTGTCCGTGTGATTTTTCTTGCAGTTTAGTAAGGCCCCACTACGTGGCATAGGTGTTCACCCCCTGTGTCCCCGACACTACACTGGCGACGAGGCGGGTCTCACCCCACGCCTTTCCACGCAGCGGTGCCCTAAGGTTTGGCTCTCGCCTGGAGGGCTCGCGCCTGTCGCGCTGGAGCCCTTGGCACGGTGCCGTCACGTGCACCAGTTTCGGCCTATACCATCTGCCCTGTGCCAGGCCGTGGCGCTACAGGTGAGCCCGCACCTCTGTCCACACGAGTTCTGCGGCCCTTTTTCTTCTGCCCGGCCCTGTCCGCGACCCCGTATCTGGCCCACCCCGCAGCCGCACCCTGAGCGGCGTGTGCCCGATCACCGGGCCGGCACATAAGCCCTGTTGACTACGAGGTGCATCGGGGGGACTTTCTCGGCCCTCGCGCCCGGGAAGTGCCTGCCCTGCTGACTACGAGGCGCATCGGGGGGACTGTCTCGGCTCCCGCGCCCGGGAAGTGCCTGAAGCGCCGGAGACTCCGGCTTGCGCACGTGCGCTCCGCACAGGTTCGCCAGGCCCTGCGGTTGCTCACGCATTGGGCGGACGGCAGCTATCTATCGGGGGGAAAGTTCGGCCCTCATGCCCCGCTATTCTTCTGCTTGCCCTGCACCACGTCTGAGGCCCCAGTCTACTGGGCCCCGCTAGAAGAGCAGGTGTCACCGCTCCGCTGCACCTGTGCCAGGGAAGCCCCGCGGACGGTGGAGTGTGCCTGGGAACACCAACTGTCGCGCCCTTCTCCTGCACAGCGCCCTGGGGGTAGAAATCCAGGTCCCCCCCCACCAAAGACCAGTGCATCACTGTACCTCGACCTGCGGAACAGCGTGCGGAGGCACTGGGAAGACGCCCCGCCCACCTTCCTCATAGCGAGGCACTACTTCTTTTCACAGGCCGCGACCACGTGCCGGCGCTCTACTCGCCATGAGCGTACAACCCGCGAACGGCGGAGCCACGGCTGCGGCTCCAGCGCAACCCCAGGCGCAACAGCCCGCTGGTCCTCCTGCCGCAGTGCCGCCTCAAGTTGACGGAATGCTGCGGGCCCTGCCGCACCGGCTCCTCCTGGACATGGTCTGGCTGCGCCTCTTCCCCCGTTCAGCGAACTCTCAGACCCCTTCACAGCCGCAGCGAGATGGCGTTTGTGGATAGGGAGGCAGGAACACTACTTCGTCGGAGTCCGAGAGACTGATGGCAGAGTGAAACGCTCGTTGCTAATGTGTTACGGGGGAGATGAACTTTACGAGCTCTTCGAGACATTGCCAGACAGAGGCGGGGACCATGACTACGATGCTGCTGTCAGAGCACTGAACCTGTATTTTGACCCCAGAGTGAACCCTGACTACGAATGGTTCAAATTGCGCCAAGCACGACAAGGCGAAACAGAATCGATCAACACCTTCTGCGCCAGGCTGCGGAAGCTGGCGTTGGCTTGTGAACTTCTGGACCAGCGTCAAGAGATACGCGTGCAGCTCATCCAGGATTGTAGGTCGGTGAAACTCAGACGCCTCATCCTCAGGCAACCACGGATATCCCTGGACGAAATCCTCGTTCTTGCGAGATCGCATGAACTCTCCAACGCCAGAGCCGATGAGATGCAAGCGGCCCTCGACCGGCCTGGAGTGGCAGTGAAAGTCCCACCTATCAAGGAGGAGCGCGTAGATGTGATCCGCCGGCGGCCGCCGCTTCAAAAAGGAAACGCCCAAACGACGCCATGTGCCTCATGCGGAAACTGCGGCATGGATCACCCCGCAGGGGGGAAGTGTTTTGCGAGAGGTAAGGTCTGCTAGAATTGCAGAAAAATGAACCACTTCGCAAAGGTGTGCCGCAGTAGCGGCAGCCCCCGCCCCGGAACGAGTGGAAGGAGTCCCGCACAGAGTGTGCAACAGCTTTCTCTGGAAGACCCAGGACCATGCAGCGACGAATCAAGATTGGCGTTTTGCCTCAAAGACGATGACGATGATGTGTTCTTCGTCTCCTTCGTAGGGAGAGAAGGTTCGAGAAGACGGCCACCCCCCATGTGCGAAATATCCATAGCTGGTTCACCTGTGCAGGCCCTCATCGACACCCGTGCGTCGGTAAATGTAATGGACAGTGCTCAATATGAACAATTGTCTCCACGCCCACCGCTATCTCCATCCAAAGCCAAAATATACACCTACGACAGTGATGACCCACTTCCACTGCATGGAGTGATTGAAGTAGTAGCCGCTTGTAACGACCAGGAGGTTAAGACGAAATTCCATGTGACGGGTGGGAAGCGTGGCACGCTCCTCAGCTGCCACACGGCTCAAGATCTTCAACTAGTATTCTTTGCACGGCAAGTACATGAGCTACACGCAGACGCCATGCCGAGAGACTTCCCAACTCTGTTTCGAGGACTCGGCTGCCTAAAAGGAAAGTCATTGAAGACACAGAAGAGTACCGTTTCACCTGCGGCCACAGGTTGAAGAAGAACTGCGAAAGCTCGAAGAGTTGGGCGTCATAGAGAAGGTATCAGGCCCGACCCCATGGGTGACGCCCTTAGTGATAGCCCCAAAGCCGAAACAGCCGGGCGCCATACGCCTGTGCGTGGACATGCACCTCCCCAACAAAGCAGTGAAAAGGGAGAGACACCTGACGCCCACGATGGACGACATCGTGGCTGACCTCAACGGTGCCCGCTGGTTCTCCAAGTTAGACCTTAACGCCGGGTACCACCAGCTGGAGCTACACCTGGACAGCCGCAACATAACTACCTTCTCCACCCATGTTGGACTTCGGAGATACAAGCGTTTAAGCTTTGGCGTGTCATCGGCTGCCGAAGTGTTTCAAAACGCCATTAGAGAGACACTCTCAGGACTGTCAGGAGTCATAAATCTAAGTGATGACATTCTCGTCTTTTCAAAAACCCTAGAAGAACACCATACACACCTCAGGGCCACCTTGCAACGTCTGGCTGATAACGGTCTCACCTTACATCGGGACAAGTGCTCCTTTTATAAGGAATCAGTGGAATTCTTTGGATACATATTCTCCAGGGACGGACTTCAAGTCGATCCGAAGAAGGCCGAAGCTATCCGTGCGGCTCCCAAGCCAACATCTGCCACAGAAGTGAGAAGCTTCCTAGGGATGGCCACTTATTGTGGCCGCTTCATCTCCGGCCTAGCATCTCTCTCGGAGCCGCACCGTGTCCTAACCAAGTCGGGCCAACCATGGGCATGGTCTGCCAGGGAAGACAAGGCTTTCCTGGCAATCAAGAATGCACTGATCGATGACAAAGTCATGGCCTATTTCAGACCTCATCGGTGCACGGAAGTCATCGTTGATGCGAGCCCCGTTGGTCTCGGGCCGTCCTCCTGCAGGAGACAGAAGCACATGAGTGGGTGCCGACGGCGTATGCAAGCAGGGCGTTGACGGCAACTGAAATGAGGTACGCCCAGATTGAACGGGAGGCACTGGCCATTAATTGGGCGTGCCAACACTTTCACCTCTACCTGTACGGCCATGAGTTCAAGGTCGTGTCGGACCACAAACCTTTGGTGCCTTTATTTGCAGGAACGGCCAGGCTAGCCCCTCCACGGATTGAGAGGTGGGCCGTCCAACTCCAGACCTACCGTTTTGAAGTCATATACCGTCCTGGAGCAGACAACCCCGCTGACTTTCTATCAAGACACCCTGGGACCACTGCCACAAGTCAGGGGTCGGCATACACGGAGGAGGTTGAAGAATTTGTAAGGATGGTGTCGCAAGAAGCTTGCCCAACGGCCCTCACGTTGGAAGTCATCGGGAAGGCCACCGAGGAGGACGAATGCCTCAACAAGGTGAAAACCACCCTAACGAACCGGAACTGGAAACACTTCTTGGACGGAGTTAGTGCCCTCACAGCCTCAGAACAACAGTCAAGACAGCAGATGTGGAGGGCCCAGAGCGAACTCAGTGTCGGACCCCATGGAATAGTTCTCCGGGGAATGGCGATTGTGATTCCCGCCAAGTTGCAGAACGAGGTTGTGCGCCTGGCTCATCAGGGTCACCAAGGCACGTCGAAGACCAAAGCACGACTACGCAACAAAGTGTGGTTCCCCGGCATGGATGCTGCGGTGGAAGAAGAAGTGTGTAACTGCCACTTGTGCGCCATAACAGGCCAAAGCCCGGCCCCTCACCCAGTGATAACGGAGGATCCGTGCCGCGAGCCGTGGTCAAAGGTCAGCATGGACTTTGGGTCCTTCCCGGATGGACGACATACCCTTGTATTGATTGACTCTTACTCACGATTCCCTATCGTGGAGGTGGTGCCTTCCACTGCGTTCATGCATGTGAGAAAAGCCCTGGAAAAGGTGTTTGCCATAATGGGTCTGCCGGAAGAAATAAGATCAGACAACGGCCCGCCCTTCCAGGGAAAAGACTTTCAGACCTATCTCGCTGCAAGGGGCATCCACCACAGGAAAATCACCCCACAGTGGCCCCAGGCAAATGGGGAGGTCGAGAGGTTTATGCGAACTCTGAATCGCGCACTTCAGATTGGGGTGGAGAAAAGAGAAGATGCAGTAGAATGTCTGTCTCAGTTTTTAAGTGCGTACCGACAAACGCCACACTCAACCACGCGCTGCGCCCCGGCACATTTGCTGTTCAAGAAAGTGCCCAGAGACTGTGTGCCAGCTGCACCCTCATAGTGCCCACCGGAAATGAACCAAAGTGCCACCCAAGATCGACGAAGACGCACAAATGAGAAGGCCAGTCGGACTCGGAGAGCCCAAACCGGGTCCCTGGTTGTCGGTGATCAAGTAGTCCACAAAAACAGACATCAGAACTCAAAGTATGACCCAGCGTTTGAACCTGAAGTGTGGGAGATTGTAAATGTCCAAGGCACCATGGTATCCGCGGCCCGAGGCATGAGAGCTGTGACACGGAATGTGTTGTGGTTCAAGCGCGTCTCTCGAGGGCGTGGAAATGCCTGCTCAACATCTGATGGTGCTGAGGACAAGGATCAGGGACAGGTTGATACTGAAGTATCGGCAGGCCCACGAGAAGAAGTAACAACCCCGTCGAGACCTGAACCGGAAAAGACCACAAGTCCTGAGAACATCCCGAATGATGTCCGGAGGTCCCCTGAACGACACGAGGAGGGCAAGGACATGGAGAGCCGTCGAAGCCAAAGATATCACCTCAGGCCAAATCCAGCCCCTAGCCAGAGGCTGAGAGACTATGCGTGGAGAGTGGATGTGCCTAAGCGACTCCCATGACCTAGACTGTTCATCCGTGAGTTTGGAGGGATGTAGTAACGGAGCCACCCGGCCCGTTCACGTACGCATACACGCACGCATGCACCTCAGGGGCGCGGGATAGCCCCTGGGTATAAATAAACGGCCGGAAGACCGCTCAAGGTCTTTGGCCATAACCAGTAGCGAGTGTCCGTGTGAATTCTCTTGCAGTTTAGTAAGGCCCCACTACGTGGCATAGGTGTTCACCCCCTGTGTCCCAGACACTACACCTTGATGGCGCAATGGTTTACCAGTATGTGGCACGTCCTAGCAATAGAACGGATATCCCACAATTTTGCTAAAACTGAGACTAAATACCAATATCTATGGAAGCCCTTAATCCACTACCTTATACGTATATAGTTCATTTGCTTCAACCCCGCAAAGCTTCGGACGCTCCAGCTCTTTGAGAGACACTGCCTTTAATGCCCCACCTTAATGTAATAAACACTCCTTGTCAACGGGAACATCCCACTCTTTCCCGGTCCGCGATGTCCCAACCCGTGCTCATGTCCTCCCTCCGGTAGACCATGACCTGTAATTGTTATGTTTGTTTTGGTACCTTAGGTTCTTGTAAAACAGTTTTTTCTCTTTTTATTTGTGTGCTGTGTCATGAAGTGCCGTCAGGCAATGTATCTTGCGATGATCAGATGTTGCTTTGTCGCTGTTCAATCTCAATCACAGATATGTTTTCAGCTACTCTGTTGTCATGACAGGACTGATAGTAATTCCTATGTGCCATTGACGGCATTGCCATGAACATGTTCTGATGTACAATAACAATAAATAGAATTTTCGTTATTAGCTAGCATTTCCATGTATTTTACAAAATTCAAATATTTTAAACAAAGAATTTCGTTTAGAACATCCCAGTGGCCGGGACACCTTGCTGGTTGTAAATTAAACAGCTGTACACTAACATAAATGGTGCATTTTAATTAGCGCATAGTCGGTGAGATCTACCTAGTAGATACAAAGCTAGCACCTGAGACAAGCCTTTATAGTTTCATCCCACATATCGTTATTCTATTTTACCATAACAGTTGCCTGTGAGCATCACAGAGTTCTAATAAATTACTAGAATGTTCACCTAACTCATAGAATGTGTCTGCACTGGTAGGCATGCTGTTTGGGAAGACAGATTTATATGAATCCATTTTCCTGAATGTGTACAAATGTTTCCTATCCCTGCTGACACAAGTTCCTGGAATAAGCAAGTCCAAAGCATTCTCTTCTATTGGTTTATATTACATTCTTAAATTGCGCTTAGTCTGTGAAAATGATACATTTTCACTGTGTTAAAATAGGAGCTTAATTTTTCTCCCTGGTTTACACTATTAATTATTTTAAAATGTTAATTAAAGCACTTTGAATGCAGTCATTTATAGGTAGTACTATAAACTCTTTCTTATAAACAATACATTTATATATATAAATGTGTTTTATCATGTGAATAAATATAAATTTGAAGATGGTGCATACTCATGTAGATAGATGCAACCACTGACAAGAGGAAGTGGTAAAACTTAAAAGAAAAACAAAATTGTCCCAACAGCAATTCCTTTGGAGGGTCTTGCCGTTCAATGATTATCAAATTAAGTCATTTTAAATACAAGATCGGTCTACAAATAGCTTCCTGAACTTCTAAATCTACTTGAATGCATTTGAATGGAAGATTTTAAAAGAAACTTTGCTGTCTACCAAAATGTTACAATTATAAAATTAGGGAGATATTAACTGACAGAGAATATGAGTAGCCCCAGTAAACAAAAGTGATAAGTGGAGGCTGAACTTAGGTAATGACCTCTTGTTAACTCTTTTTAGCCGCTTTAAATATAGGGTACCTGATTCACAAACTGCACCTTAGAATACGTTTAAGCTTTTGAGTAAGTTTAAATATTTGATAAATAAATAATATATATGTATATGTACCATCAATATATATTTTTAGAAGTAACATATAACATATAAGTATATTTATATATATATATACATATATATATATATATATATATATATATATATATATATATATATATATATATATATATATATATATGGTAAGTTATTACAAAAGTGCAGTTTGTGAATACCAAGAAATAGTAAACTTACTCAAAGTGTAAAGTTACTCACAAGTATGTTACCTTTGTGAATCAGGCTCAGTGAGTCGTAAATCTCTAAAATTCCACACTACCCCTTACATTTATTTTAAACAGCTCGTTTCATATCTGCATTAAACCTCAATTGTCACTATTATCAGCTTTTGCCACAGGAAAAACCTTAAACTCTGTAGCTTACATTCCAACTAAGGGTCCCATTACGATGCGGGCAAGAAGGGCTCTGACCGTCAGTCGGAACGCTCCTGCCCACATCGTAATCACTTATTCAGATTCCCTTTCGACCAAGCCATTTAGATGGGCTCAGTCGGAAGGGAATCCAAACAAGTCCTTCGAATGGCTTATGATGGGCTCAGAGAGCCCGTCCACCATCCGGAAGGCCCACAGTAATCCCCCAGCTGGCTTTTTCCGGCCGAGGCATTACCATGGCAGTTTCCCACTGCCTTTTTGTGCCAGCGTTTTTAGCACAAAAAGGCATTGGGAAACAGCTTTGGGGGGACCCCACCAGGGCCCCATGGGTGCAAGGCCACCGATGTTGATCGCTGCACTCAGTGGCAGGCACCTTGAGATTCCTGCGATGGGGTGCAGGGATGAACTGCACCACTGCTCTTTGCTATGAGAGAATGCATTCCATTCGGAAAGTATTAGATTGCGACTGAACAGGTCATCCTAATTCCTGGGCTGGAACCAATGACTAGAGGTCATTCGGTGCCAATTCAAGAACAATGCCAGACGGACTCGGGTCCGTCTGGCACTGTAATCAGCCCCTTAGAGGTGTTCAGAAGTTCCCCACTTTTGCCTTATATGCAGAATGTTGCCAATCTACTTTATTAGAGCTCTGTGGTGAAGCTATAGCGGAACAGTGGGGATTTAACTGACTACTGCTGGTATTGGAACTGCATATTTTACTTAACATATCAGACTTTTTCCTGATATCGATAAGGAAGATATTTCAGAATTTATAGAAAACATGTCCTCATTTTAGCTATCTAGAACATGAAATATATCTTCCATGCCAAAGCGAAACCCTCATTTTCTTCTGTTACTGCAGTTTCCTACTTAAGAATGCTTTACATTCCACATGTCTGATACTAGGAAAATAGTGTTCAGGTGTGCCTTACATTTGTCATAAATATGGAATGCAAGTGGAGCCTTCTTCTTTAAAACCTTGAATTCGAACTATGTCGATTGTTTTGGGGGGGTAGGAGCCCACGGCTGAAATGGTCCACGCTGATTCAGCCATATGATAAGGGAGGCTTCGATGTCCCTGACTTTGAGGCTTATTATCAATGTGCGCAAGCACATTATGCTTATCATTGGATGGTTCCTACTCCCTTCATGCCTCAATTGGCAGTGGAGGACTGGATTATACATCCCCTCCCACTCAATGGACTTCTCCATTGTCCAGGTTCATCTATAATGACACCGTATACCTCCGTCTCTTGCACTTTAGATGCTTGGCGCCGCATAGCTAAGAGACTGTCTTGCCGCCTACTATACTCCCCTCGGCTACCACTGACATATCATCCTGAACTTGCACTCCTACAGGAATGTGGCTTCCAATTGCTCTGCGAGCGCGTGCAAATCACTTGCTTGGGTGACCTTTTCTCGGATGGTTAGTTCAAATCTGCGGAGTTGTTCTTCGCTCCTCACACCCGCACTCCGCTTGATGTGTTTTACTATTTGCGCCTGCGCCAAGGGATGAAAGACATCCTGCCTGAGTTCCCCAGTGAACCTGAAGTTCTGTCTCCACTTCACTTTCTGCTATGTTCACAGGATGGTTCACACCTAGTATCTGGCTTGTATCGTCATCTCAGGACGAGCGCTCCGATGCCTGAGGCCAGGGCTCGGTTACACTGGGCTACTGACCCAGCAACTGAACTCACTGATGAACAATGGCAGTATTGCTGCACCCTCACGGCCCGAATCTCGGCCAGCAGTAGACTTAAGATAATACACTACAAATTCCTGCAGCGAATGTACTACACCCAGGTTAAGAAACACAGGTTCCGGCTGACTGATAATGACAGGTGTGAGCGTTGCCACGCGGAACACGCGGGCTTCCTGCATCTTGCTTGGGAATGCCCTCCTGTTCGCCTCCACTGGCAACAGGTGCACGAAGCCCTCATAGCAATGACTGGAGAATCCATACTTATCGATCCACTACTTATGCTCCTTGGGTACATGCCACACATCCCTAAATCCTGCAGAAAATTCTTAGATATTGCATTGCTCTTGGCAAAACGGCGTGTGGCGTGCCGATGGGGCCGGGGCAGAGCCCCTAAATTCAAAGACTGGCTAGCAGACATGATTTGTTGTCAGGAGCAACATGTGACATTCACTGAACTGCTGCCGCTTTCAAGTCAACCTAAAGACATTTGGGACCTTTGGTTAGCTATCTACTAGCCCAGACAGGCGAGGATGACAATCCAGAGGGAGATATCACCTGTAATGCTACTGACGGTTGAGGATATGGGATTCTGCCCACCATTGCATACACCACTAACTTACATCTGTTTAAGTTCAAGAGTCCCATACTTTACTCTATGCCCCACCGAATAGAATAATCCGCCTCTACCTGCTGTCAGCTCGCACCGCACTCATAGATGCTCACGTTGGGCCCTCATATGCCATGTGTCTCTGTTACGCTACCCATACTGTGCATGCTTCTTTTTTGACCATACTCCTTGCCGCTGTACTATGTGTTCTTCCTGAAGACAAATTGATGTTGCTACTTATGATAACGAATTGATGTATACTGTCACTGCTCATTGTTGCATATGCTACTTTAATGACTCAACGCTCCAAACCCATGTAAGTTTGTGGTTCCTCTTTGTTTTATGTGTTGAAAAAACAATAAACAGAATTAAAAAAAAAAGTTAAAAATATGGAATGCAAGTGTTCTAGTTGTTAATTACAACTCCATAGTGAAGATGCAGAAGAACACTGGGTAATCAACTGACAGACTACCGCTGTTGGAGGTATATGTTTTACTCAGCAAGTCAGACTTTTTACTCTCAAGGCAGAGGAAGAGGTTTGTGAGTTTATAGAAAATGTGTCCTCGTTTTTCTGGGGTACTATCTATCATTTGTAGAAGAAAATCACTAGAGAAAATAGTTTTCTCCCAAAAATGATCCATCAGATCAAATCCCAACAGAGGATCAACATTTTTTCACAAGTTAAAAGCACCTTAGAACTCACCTCAAATCCAAAAATTATTAAGATGCCACCAAAAAAAATTTAAGTTTTGACTAAAATCTGCAATCACCCTTTCTATGTGCTCCTCAAGTTTACCTCAGATCCAGTTTGTCACTACAGTGCATTTCAATGGTATAAAAATAGGCCACTATGAGGCATATTTACAAGCCCCTATAGCCACCGAAGCATCACTTTTTTTGATGCTTCGGTAGCATAGTGCCAAGATGTAGCTATATTTTAGCTACTTTCTCATCTCTGCCAAAGCAATCTAGAAACCATGGGTACAGCTAGGATGTTGGAATAAAGAATTAAAATTTGGCCTTGATACCTTATCTGGAAAGAAAGACGTGAAGTGCTGGCGGTAGAAAAGCTCCAGCAACTAAGTAGTTAGGATGGAAGCCAAAGTGCTGAGTGTCTGATATATTATCCCAAGCCAAGATGGCACTTCACATAACGAAGGTCTCAAACCAACGAGAACAAACATGAAAAGTGCAGCAGCCATTTTTGGCTCTAGAATATCAGGGCACTTACACAGAATAACCTTGCTTCCTCATTAGCCACATTGTTATCTGCTTGCGTCTCGCTCAGCTGGAAGATTGATTATAGCTTTGACTATCCTGTGGAACCTTCTTGTTGTTAGAGTACCACCATCAGCAAATGTAAGAAGCTAAATAAAGAGGAACATAGTTATCAATCTTTCAAACAGGGCAATGCAGCAAGCCATCTTGCTGCGCTGGATGAAAAGGAAAAGTCAGAATAAATCTGACTTTAGTGTTGCATCGTCCTTGCGCCCCCTTGAGTGGCACGAGGGAGTCACATCACTATGATAAATATGCCCCAGCATTCAAATGCATCTTTGCTTGGACTATCGCAGCCACCAAAAATCCTCCCTGAAACCCAGCAGTGGGTCGCGACCCACAGCTTGGGAAACACTGTCCTAGACTAATATTTAAAATTATATGGTGCATGCAAATAAATGTGTATTCACAACCACATGTAGCCTCAGTGTGTTATTTCTAAAAGGTATATTTTATACACTATGTTGTACAGTTCAGTTCCGCAGAATAGATAGTAATGTGGGGTGCCACAGGGCTCGGCTTTGAGCCCTACACTCTTTAATATCAATGTGGCACCCCTGGCCAGTGTCATCCGGTCGTTTGGTTTCCAGCTCACCTGCTACGCTGATGACACACAAATTGTGTTATAGCTGATGGAGGGAGCGGAAAGGGAGGCTTGGGATCAGTTCCACAACTGTATGAGCTCTATTTCCACCTGGATGTCATCCAACTGTTTAAAACTCAACTCAGCCAAAACTGAGGTGTTAAAATTTGGCAAGAATCCCCGGTTCTGGACACCGGACTGGTGGCCGGAGGATCTGGGAATCTGCCCAATACCCTCCAGGAAAGCCAAGAATTTGGGAGTTATGGTGGATAACAAACTCACATTGGGGGACCAAGTGAATCAAGTGACTTCAGCATGTTTCATGGTCCTCAGAATAATTAAAAAATCAAGTTCTTCCTGTCACTGCACTCATTATTTCCCGCCTGGACTATTGCAACAGTCTCTATCTCAATGTTCAGAAACAACATATGAACAAGCTGCAATTGGTCCAGAACGCGGCAGTGAGAATGTTGACGGGAACACCCAGGTTGGCCTCGGTCAAAGGAGAACTTAAGAAACTTCATTGCCTCCCAGTTCCACTTAGATCACGCTTTAAGGCACTCTGTATCGTCTTTAAGGTGGTTAATGGGATTGGCCCGGAGTTTCTTAAACCCAGACTTACATGGTACCTTCCAAGCAGAACCCTGCATTCCTCCGGCTCCAAATTAGTCCAAACCTCCACTTTTAAGAAAACTAATTGGGGAGGCAGAAGCTTTTTCCACTGAGCCTCCAAAGCATGGATTGAACTCCCGTTCCATCTCAGAAATGCTGCAGACCTCTTTTCTTTTTGCCAGGGATTAAAAACATGGTTCTTCTCTCACTAAACAGCTCGATGCTCCCCAGGTCACCAGTACTCAGCGCCATGACACCCCAGGGTACCAGTGCGCTTTATAAGTGCAAATAACATAACATAGCATGTTTGCCTTTAGGACTAGAACACATGAGACAAATAAATACCAGGTCCAAGTGATCTGAACTTTTTCCAATTACCCTGTCCTCTTGGGTATTCAGCTATGGCTTTTAGCCTCCTTGAAGTATAAGGTGGGCGAGATGGAACAGCATCAAAATCCAGACATCCCCACAGATGGAACCATGAGTCTGACAGGAACAGCCAGCCTCTATAGCTCAGAGCCCAGCTTTTGGGCCCCTTCTAATATCCATCCCATAGATTGAATTGCAGAAATAGAATACAAAAATACAATAATTGAGCCCTCTAACATCATGGAATTTCAAGAAACCACACATGGGACTTGAATTCAATTCTTTCTATGTTTCACTGAGGTTACTATGGTATAAATATGGCCATTCGAAGGATTAGGAAGAGCTTAGTATTTTCCTACAAAATCCACTGATAGGAATCCTGACATCCCTATTAATTGGTAACAGACTTGGATCTGAAGATTTGCCTATATTATTGAGAGAAGCTGACAGTGTATTTTTTAAGTTTCAAAATTTCATTGGACTTACAATGCACACCAGAGTTGGACCAACCAGATCCACCATAGATCCCTGGGAGCATTTGGAATCTCTTCTGCTGGTTTGTACAATGTGCCTCTGGTGAGACAGGTATAGGCATTTATGAAGGTGGGAAACCTCTTGTGTGTATCTAGCTATTCATTTGTTTGTGTTTTTATTGTCATATTCACTGAAATCAGTGTTTACCCTACATTAATATCAGTGCCACCCTGATCACAGTGCTGGATTTGAAATAAGTGGAATCACAGGAGCCCATCAGGCCCATCATAATTCAGAGTAGGCTAATTTTCCTGGCAGTAGTCAAGGTAATGCACTTTCATGCTAACTGTTCATTGGGTAATAAACTTGTGCTTGGAGGGTCCAATGTTGTGGGATTCAAGTTTGCACAACCAAGCTGCATATTTCTTTTGGCAGTGTATGATACAACAAGGCTGTAAAACCTAACTTTTAAAGTAACACAGTAAAGTGCCTGCCAATGTAAGTACTCCAGCGACATCCAATCAATCAATCAGTGTCTTTACAGAGTGCGACTAATCACATGTGATGATCTAGAGGAGCTGGGGGGTGAGGGGGTTCTTTTGTTCAGTCGAAGAGCCAGGTCTTGAGGTCCTTCCTGAATTGAGGCAATGCTGGTGATTGCCTGAGGTACAGAGGTAGGGAGTTCCATGTCTTCGCAGCAAGGTAAGAGAATGATCTTCCTCCAGCTGAGGTCTTGCAGATCCATGGGATAGTGGCCAGAGCAAGATGGGCGGAGCGGAGATGTCTGGATGGTGTGTAAAAAGAGAGGCAGTGGTTGAGGAATTCGGGTCCGGTGTTGTGGAGGGCTATGTAGGCATGCGTGAGGCACTTGAAGGTGATTCTTTTGTTGATCGGGAGCCAGTGGAGGTCTCTCAGGTGACCAGAGTGAAGAACTGGGATTTCAAGTACCCAGCGGCGCCAGGGACACGCCCAAAGTCCTCTGGGATCCCTTGCCTTGGTATACAGAGACACGGAATACTTCTAGGTGGCGTCAGAGATCAAATTTATTAGCTGCAGCTAGTAGCAGAAATCCCAGCAATACAACACGGTGTACAACTCAAGAAACTGCTCAATTTTACTAAGGCGAGACATCCCTATTTATACACAAAAAGGTACATTTAAAATGCACGCCCCTGCACCAAAATTCAACCAATAGAAAATACATGACATCACACAGCATCATATAGTAAAGCTCATTTTACAGTGTCCTAACCCACAAGTTAATATTTAGGCATATCTAAATAATAATCTGGAAGGCCCGGACAAACCCTTAATTGAAAGCGTAACCCATGAAATGAAGAAACAGTAAAGAAAAGTAGTTTCAGATAATGTGCAAGATAACAGAAACGTAAAGAAACTTAAAAGTTAACAAATGTCTTGAATGGTGATTGGGAAAGCGGATAATGATCTTGCAGGGAAATTGGCTTGGCAGGGTCAATTCCAGGTGAAAGGCCAGCTTCCGAAATTAACTCCAGCGCACGAAGGAAACCTTAGTTAATGTACACATGACCCACAAAAGGTCAGACTGCTTTGCTCGCAGACTAACTTCTGAGGCCTACGTAAAAGGCAACACCAGATGGCAGTCACGACGCATGGCAAAAACCCATGTTTAGAAAAGAAAGTCGTGCACTTTAAAAGCACGCAAAATCACAGAACCTCAGTCCCTCCTTTTGCCATTACGTAGGCAATAGTCTAAACTCATGTCAATCTGAATCTAGATCTATATCTATTCTCATCAGGTCATCAAGGTGTTCCTGTAACATCATCTTATTATCCTTCACTTCTCTCGGGACTGGTCTTCTCACACAGATCGTAGCACAAAGACTACAAATGGCGGGACCACACTGGATGCATAAACAACACGAGAAAAGGATAGCTAACGCCATACCAAGGAACATCAGAATCTTCCATCCCCATTTGGACAACAATTCCCATAACCATCCAATCAACGACCAGTCTCCTTCGTCCACATGAATAGACTCAGAGATCTTATGTAGTCTAAAGATGGCTTGGTACACTGTCGGGGCATTATCTGGTATGAAAACGCAGCAACTAGATCTAATCAATTTGCATACCCCACCTCTATCTGCAAGTATAATATCTAAAACAAAACGGTTCTGTAATGTCATAAGGCGATCCGCTTGAAGCTCAGCTGTAATATTGCTAAGGGCACCTGCAGTCTCATTTATAGTGGCCTCAACCACTCTCGTAAGCTGACGAATATTCCTACTATTAGCCATAGGACCCCAAAAGGGTAGGAAACCCTTAAAGAAGTCTCCAGCTTCTTGTGCGACAGTATCTTTCGCAACGATTACACCTCTACCATATCTTGTCTTATGGTAATCGGAAACAGCAGTGTATGTAGGGGAAGCAAAAATGCCACGTAACATGTGCCGGAAAAATCAGATGGCAACCATGTGTATGCTCTATCATAACAGACAAAATACGTGCCTTTAGCTGGCACGAACGGAGGAGATTTCTTGGACGTATAAACGTATGTGTGAACACACACACTCTTACCAAGCTGAGTTCTCGGATTCTGACCATTACCTTGCAAACAAAGATGACCTCGGTGGGGTATAATCCAAATAGGAGGAGACCTTCGCTGCCTTTCTTTCTCCATCAAGCTAACACTATATGTCGTCTTATTCCAACCGACATATGCTCGTACCTCATCTTTAGGGATAGCATTATACGCGTCAATATCTCTAATCATATCGACTATTCCCCATATAAAATCATTCTTGCTCACGTTATCGTTAACAGAACGCACTGGAGAGGCTCTGTTCGCATAGATAAACATCGATTGGAGTGCCCAAACTGACCCATTAGGTGAAAAAGGCAAAACCAAATATGGCATTCCCTTGTCTGTAGTATGTGGCATAAGACCACACACCCAACAATTCGTGGTATTTATGACTAGCTGATGCTGATGCAACATCTGTATAAACGAATTATTCACAAATTCTGATCTTCGTGTCTGTTCATGTTCAGGTAACGTATGAAACTCATGTGGAGATGCAGTAGAAAAAGAAAGAGTAGGTTGGGAGGTAGATGTAAGCGGCAATTGTGTGACATAGAAAATCCAACCCACACAAGCTAACGTAATATTCACAAGCATAAGGAAACACATTATTAAAAAACATTTGCTACGAACCAATGTACACATTTTCATTTTGAAACCACTTTTCTCAACACCTTTCTCAGACCCAAAAGACTCCATCCTCTAACCGTGCTGTTCGCGGCGGTTGGGTGTTCCGTGCTAAGGAATGCGCCTGTCAGTCCAGGGAACGCCCTGAGACCAACCAGAACCTTGACCTTATGTCTTCGGCTTGCACTCCCATGTCTTTACACTGCGACCTTACAGCGGAGTCCGGATGGTGACTCGAAAAAAGGAAAAAACAAAAAAAAAGTCTCTTGGTCTGACGAGGTGTAATTCACTATATAAAAAATTCCAGTTTCAACTTTATTTGTCCATATGTACAGTCTTTCGCGGGCTTAGATCGTAGAGTTCTTTATTAGGTACAGTTGGATCCTTAAATAAAAGTTCCAGATTGGTGGTGTCAATCTTTATATGAGGAGGCACAGCAGCTTGCAGAACATCATCATCCTCGCGTTCTGACATGTCCATGTCAAATGAGCATCACTAAATGGAACAAATCTAGGGGTTTTTTCACGTTCAGAATCGGCTATACCTCCCCTCACCCACTTGTCATATGGTAAGGGCAATGGAACTTTTTTACAGTGGGTGGCATGCACCCAGTTCTTCTTGCCAGCTACTCTAACAGCAGTTCGAGTCACTAACAAAACTAAATGTGGTCTAGTCCACCTCGGCTCCAAATTTTTTGTTCGTTGAAAATTCTTTGTGAGAATATAACCGCCGGGTTGAATTGTGTGTCCTGGATCCGCAGTTGCTGTCGGTAGACTGTCATAGACCTGTTGGTGGAGAACACGTAATTTAGCAGTCAAGTCATGTAAGTAATCCACCAACATAGGGTACTCAATACTGCTGTATTCTTTAGGACGAGGCACACCCCAAACATTCGCAGGACGACCAAACAAGATTTCATACGGACTAAGTCCCACTCGAGAATGCACAGTCGTCCTTGCTGACAAAAGAGCCAACGGCAAGGCATCCGGCCATGTAAGACCAGTGCTCGCTTGTACCTTAGCTCATTTCAGCTTCAAGGTACCATTGTAACATACAACAAGTCCAGCAGACTGGGGGTGATTCGCTGCATGGAACTTTTGATTTATTCCCAATCCAGCACACACTTTCTTCATGATTTGACCCACAAAATCACTCCCATTGTCCGACCATACAATTCTCGGCAAACCATACCTAGGGAAGTACTCTCTCAGCAAAACCTTGGCTGTAAACAAGGCAGTATTATCTGTTAGGGGGTAGGCCTCTATCCACCTGGAAAAGGCACAAACAACCACAAGGACATACTTCATATTATTACATCTCTCCATGTGAATGTAGTCTAACTGTATCACTTCAAACGGATACGTTGGAGGAGCAAAATGACCAGCTGGAGTTGGAGTTCCCTTACCAGGATTATACTTCAGACAAATCATACAATGTTTCACCACGTTCTCTGCACATTTCGGAATTCCAGCATTCTGCCAAACTGGAGCCAACAACTTGCATATTCCCTTCGAACTTATGTGAGCCATTCCATGAGCCATTGTAACCACTGGGAGCACATACGCATCAGGCAACAACCATCGCTGGTGTTCTGACAACTCAACCCAGCAACCTGTCGAATCCAACATACCCGTAGTTTCTCTCCAAACACTCACTTCTTTCTCAGTCGCTTCAGCCTGAATCGTTTTCACACTTTCTATTGTGTCTTCACACATTCCACCAGCCATAACCCAATTAGCTGGGCCTCAACATACATACGGCTCATCATGTCTTTCGCCGTTTCCTTCGCAACTGCATCTGCAAACGCATTCCCTCGACCAACATCGTCCACAACTTTCTTATGCGCACTACACTTCACAATTGCAATCTGCTTTGGGAGAGTGAGAGATTCCAAAAGTTCATTCACCAACTGCCCATGCTGTATTTTTGTCCCATGCGAAGTAAGGAACCCACGCTCTCTCCACAAACGCCCAAAACTATGGGCAACACCAAATGCATACTGGCTATCGGTGTAAACATTCACTCGCTTTCCTTCTGACAACACACACGCTCTCGTCAGTGCAATCAACTCTGCTGCTTGCGCAGAAATCTGTGGTATGCGTGCTGTCTCAACAACTGTATGTAAAGTTCGGAAGCTTAAAACACGAACCATCTACCCATAGGGTACCATCAACATCCATAAGGGGAGTATCCCTTAGATTGACTCTAGCTTTCGTTTCTTCCTCTGTACGAAGAAAACAATCATGCTGTTCCTGAGGATCCGTCTCTGTAGAGATCGGTAACAACGTAGCTGAATTCAGCACATAACATCGTTTAATGTGAACATGACTAGCCAACAATGTCAACTCGTAACCTGACAGACGTGCACTAGTAAGGTGCTGTGTCTTAGTCCTGTTCAATAAGGTATCCTCTGCATGTGGGACCATCACAATCAACGTATTGTCCAATACCAAACTAGCAGACTGTCGAATAGAAACAGCCGCTGCAGCTGTAGCTCTCAGACAACTCAGCAACGCCTTAGCAACTGGGTCTAACGTTGCTGAAAAATACGCGCATGGACGCTGCTTGTCCCCAAATGGTTGTGTCAACACTGACAACGCACAACCTTCTCTCTCGTGCACGTACAACGTGAAAGGCTTACTATAGTCTGGAGTACCCAACACAGGAGCCGAACACAATGCATCGCGTAGTTCAGAAAAACTTTTCTGACATTCGTCAGACCAAGGAAGAGGATGCGGAGTATCTTTCAGAGTCAATGCCAACAGAGGTTTAGCTAGCAAAGAAAAATTGGGGATCCACTGTCTACAATATGATGTAATACCTAAAAAGGCACGCACTTCTCTCTGTGTGGAGGGTACATTCATTTGCGCAATCGCTTGAATTCGTCCTGGGGTCAATCTCCTTCCCTCCTTCGATAAGAGAGGACCTAATTAGGTCACTTCTTGGCGACAATATTGCAACTTTGAAGGTGACACTTTATGATGAAGGTCAGACAAATACCACAACAAAGAAAGAGTAGCCTCTTTACAAATCTTTTCATCATCAGCAGTAACCAACAAATCATCGACGTACTGAATAAGAGTAGCACCAACAGGTAACACAAAACCGTCAAGCTGAGTTTTCAACGCTTGACTATAGATAAAGGGGGGGTTTCTGGCGGAAAACAAGATGGCGGAGTGAAGACGCCGTTTTGGTGTAGCTCAATAGTGCCGCTCCCGTCACCTCGCTGAATGCACTGAATGCATGGAGGTGGATATCGGCTCTGTTTTACCGTGATGTAACCTGTAAGAGAAATCGGGAGAAGGGCTTTTTACCGCGACAAGGAGAAAGTCGGCAGGGGCTGGACCAGACTCGTGAAATCATATTACCTGCAGTCCTTACAGTTCCTGCTTGCTATTCTTGTGTTGATAGCGGGCTGGGGCTGGGGGTTAGAGACGGACTACCTGCACGGAGAGAGCTGCCGTGAGAGTGCCGGTTTCCATGCCGGTTTCCATGGTGGACAGAGACATATTCGGAACCAGAGTCAGCGTGCACCGCTCGTTCAAGAGAAAGCTGCTGTGGAAGAGCTGAGTTCCGCAGTGAGAAACGGAGCGTGAAGCGGGCTACCGCCTGCTCAGGAGAGAGCCGCTGCGGGAGAGCTGCTTGCTTGCTGCTTGGCGGCATTGGTCAGAGACAGCCAGAAACGGAGCCTGAAAAAACGGTGCATCGATGTTAGACTCACCTGCTGAGGAGAAGGCTGCCGCGGGAGAGCTGCGTTCCGCGGAGGTCGGAGACAACAGGAGGCGGGGAGACAAGCGCGAGGCTGCCGCACAGGAGAGCAGGAGAGCAGCTGGAGCAACTACAGATTGGGGCGGATCACACAGCTGCAGGAATCGCATTTACGAGAAATCCTGAATCCTGTTCACCTGGCATAAGGTAGTTTCTTGAGTAAAAAGACACTGCCGAGGACTCCACCCAATCTCTATAAAACTTCACAAAACTCTGCAGGTGCTTGGAGGATAGAGAAAACTGAGAATACTCAATGAACTCTTAAACGACTTAAACGACTTAATTGTCAGTTCTTAAACGTCTAAGAACTGAGGGTATTGCTGATGGTATTGCTGATTCCTGATTCCTGATGCAGCTTCTGCTCGTAAGCAGTACAAGAAATCACGGGGCTGGCCCGGCAATTGGATATTCACGCTGGGCTCATTGGACCCTCTTGACCTGGCTTGGCTCTTCAGACCTGGGAACTGGTGTACTAACCAGCATGAGGTGTGCTACTAGCGCTCTTTGCGGTTTGGATCAAGAGGCAAAAGGTTCCCTAACTCTGAGACGTTTATCCTGTGTAGAAGCCTGTTCAGAGGCCTTAAATACGGCTATGGCTCCGAAGAACCAACCACGGAATACTAGGACCACGAAGGTAGTCTCAGTTCCTGAGGATTATACTGCTTAAAAAGTGAAAACCCCAGCCAAGCTTCAAGGGAAGGATGGAACTACAGGATTGCAGGATCTGACTGTTACTGGGAGACAAGATAAAGACAAAGCCGTCACAACACCAACTGGTAAGCAGCAGCAGTTACGTGCACCTGTACTATTGACCCCTATTATTAAAAATAATGACACTCAAGCTAAAGGGGCCGATATAGATCTAATTAAAGTAGCCGTAGAAAAACGTACCAATATTAAGGTTACTACGCAGACAAACAAGGGGAGCAATGGTGTTGTGGCGCTTGATCCACAGAGTGCCTGTAGAACCGGTAACAATATTAAGACTATTGAGACTGATGTGGTGGCCACAGCTCCGGCCGTACTACCTACTGATACTGACACTGACACTGAGAAAGGTAACGATACAGTTAGAGCAAAGGTAAAAGACAAAGCTAAACAACAATGTCAATCTCTACACTTAACAGACACTGATTTAATAGAAAGTTTAGATACTGCCAAAGAAGTAGAGCAAAGCAACGACCCGACTATCACTCCACTTAGTCAGTCGACATGCAATACTCTGATGGATACTCCGCTGGATGACACGACCGTTGCAATCAACTTAGATTTGACTAGTGAGCAACTAACAGAGTCTAACGATGAATATGAGGAACTGATCGACGAGGAGGGGGGCAACGAGGAGAGTCACCCACAGGACAAATGGAAAATTGTGGCACGGAAAAAAGGAAAGGGGAAAGTTAAAAATAAACTTAGCAAGAAGAAGACTATTAATCCCCCTACTCTTTCCTCTGCCATTACTCAGGCCAATAATAAAGGCAAAATAGTTTTTGAGGACAGTCCACTATGTAAGTGGATACGAGCCAAGGGGGGGGCAAAAACAAAGGCTCTATGTCTCTCTGGAACCAGCTTCACAGGGCCAACAACTCCACTACAGGATATCCAAGAGAACCAAGATGTGAACAACGCAATTTTAGTTACACCCCCAAATCCATCAAACCAAGACTCTATAGCAGAAGAACTAAGAGAAGAGTCTAATGAACTGGCCCCTGGTTTAAGGGATAGCGTATGCCCAGTAGACAAAGAAATGGAATGTGCCAAGCAGGGTACTAATGATTTATACCAGGAAGCGCTATTCTCTGACGCCTCATTGGGGGCCCCTTCTCTTGCACTAATTTTGAACATGCTTACTGAACAGAGACAAGAAGCACAACAACATTTTATGCAACTGAAGGAGGATAACACAAAAATCCAGACGTACTTATGTGAAGTTAATAGCAATATGACCTCGATAACGCAAGAAGTAGAAGAACTACAGCAACGAGTCGCACACATAGAAGAGGTCTCAGTTAAAAATGATCAGAAAAATTCCACCCATGGGGATGAGATTAGAGCGTTACAATTAAAGATTGAAGACATGGAGAACAGACAGAGAAGACAAAATCTCCGACTCTTTGGGGTCCCTGAAGGGGCAGAAGGGGCAGATCCAAGAGCATACATAGTAAAATTATTTCAATGTGCATTTCCGGATCTTGCAGACTGGGATTGGGACTCACAGCTCCAAAGAGTCCACAGGTTACCAATAGTTAACAGAAACAGAAACAATAAGTTCCCCCGCCCATTTTTGATTTATTTCGGAAACTTTTTACTTAGACAAGCTGTTTCTTTAAAAGCTAGACATAACGCTCCTATTGCCACAGAAGATGTTACTTTTTTTGTTCGGTCTGATCTCTGCAAAACTACAATGGAGAGACGCTGGAATTTGCGTCAATTAATAGATCCATTAAAAGCGGTGGGGGCTCAGGTCTTCCTCCAGGAACCTGCATGCTTAAAAGTTATTAAAGCCGGGCATACATATTATTGCAATCAGGTTAAGGAAGGCGAACTTGTCTTAGATAAACTTACAAATGTATAAGCTATTAGGTACATATTTGTATAATGGTTAGTAGTAAGTGATTGCTACTCAGAAGGATCTGTCTACGCTGGATTCTGGATTCTGTTACAAATTGCTGTATACTGAAGTGGAGAATGATATACTTATTGAGGTAGAGGGGAGGCAGGCAGAGGGCTACACCTTCGAGAGGCTGTCCTTTCAACGACAGCAGGTATAAAGGGGGGGTGTTTTCCTATGGTACGGGGGGGAGGGTGTCAAGAGTCGGGGAGGGAGGGAGGAAGGGAGGGGAGGGAGAAATCTAATACTGGCATGGCAAGTCGAAATAAAGTAAGAATATTTTTAGCAAGGAAGGAAACTTGGAAGAGTGATAAGGAGGGGAGAATGTTTTTTGATTGGTCCTACATAAAATGATGCATTGTAGCTGTCTTGCCTGGAATGTATCAGGCCTGAATAATAAGACTAAGAGAAATTTAGTTTTTCAAGAATTAAAAATGTATTATGCACAGTTGGTCCTGCTAACAGAAACACATATTTGCTATAAAGATAAAGAATTTTTGAAACAACTTGGATACGATCTGGTAGTTTGCACCACCTTAAATTCGCCTATAAGAGGGGTGGCAATTTTAAAGAGAAAACACTGGCAAGGGGAGGTAACCAGAACTGCAGCAGATAAAGCTGGACGCTGGGCAATAATGCAAATTCGACTGGAAGATAGTCTGTATGTTTTCTGTGCGGTATATGGCTCCAATAAGGATGAACCACAGTTATTTGATTGGCTGAATATTGAATTATTATCTTGGGAAGGAGAGCTCATACTAATGGGGGATTTTAATTGTGTTTTAAACTATTCACAGGACTCAACAAAGAAAGGGACAGGGATACGTATGCGTAAAACCAGAGCTGCAATACTGGAGCTGGCAAAAATACATAATATTAAAGACATTTGGCGCAGTCTCTACCCAGGTATACCGGGCTATACTTATTATTCATCCCCACATAAACTCTGCTCTAGGATAGATATGGCCTGGGCTTCAGATGATTTAATGAGTCGGGGATCTATGCAAGTTATGCCAAAAATCTCTTCTGACCATAATCCCATAATGTTTACATTTGGTCTAACAGGAAGAGCAAAGGAAGGGCGTCTTTTTACTTTTCCAAGATACTTATTAATGGATGAGGTTTTCGTGACTACTCTTAAAAAACATATAAAGGAGTTTATAACACACAATTTGGATACAGCCAGCATACTTACAGTCTGGGATGCCTGTAAGGCTTATATTAGAGGAATAACACAACAATATATCTTTAAACAAAATGCAATAAAAAAAAAACACCATGTAGGACAGAATGGTTAACTTTAATCCATGAAATATACTCTATGGAAAAAGCTCTTGCTAAGAATAACAGACAAAAGGCAGCAGAAAGAATGGAAAAGATATGGACTAATTTGGTATAACTCTTTTTTAGGAAATAAGATGAATGGCTAGGGTCTTTTGTACTTCGCAGATTGAATGCTTTTGGTTTATTACTACTGATTTCTTATATATTGTATATATTCTGCTATTCTGTATTAGTATTCTTTTATGTTAGGCTGATGTGATATCATGTGTAGGAGAATGATGTTTTACTTTGCATAATCGGTATATTGAACTTCTCCCTGAAATCACTCCAAAATTTGTATTGATATAATGCTGTTTTTTCTGGTATGACATGCTTGCCAAAATAAAAAAAATGAAAAAAAAAAATAATAAAAAAAGACTATAGATGGAGGGACTTTCACAATAACCTTGGGGAGCTCTCTTAAACCGGAAGCTTCGGCCTCCTAATGAGAAGCCAAAAATATCCCATCTCTCCTCAGCAATAGGAATACTGAAGAAAGCATTCTTCAAATCGATGACAGAAAACCAAGCTGCCGAAGCAGGAATCAAAGTCAACAAAGCAGTGATATCAGGTACCACAGGAAACTGTGGCACTACTATCTTATTGACCTCTCGAAGGTTGATCACAAACCTGTACACAGGTGGCTGAGAAGCATCAGTACGTTTAAGAACAGGCAAAACAGGACTGTTACACACATTACCTCTCGTTTCCTCAACTACACCCTTCTCAACCAGATCATAGACAATCGCTAAAAGAGCTCTCTCACCATCGCTCGAAATCTTGTATTGTGGAATACGAGGTAGCCTAACATTTGACTTAAGAGTGACAACATAAGTTGGAATCTGCAAAAGACCAACATCATTTGGACCTGTAGCCCAAAGTGTATCAGGAAGCGAACGCAATTCCAGTGGGAAACAATCCTTAGACAAATACATAGGAGAAATCACTTTCTTACCAAGGGTAAGTTGTACTCCCGAAGGAGAACAATGCAATGTCGCATACAATCTTTTCAGCAAGTCCAAACCCAACAGATTCTCACCACAACCAGTCGTTAAAATAAGTGGAGCTTCCAATTCACAAGGGCCAATGGTAAGGGACAAAGGACTAGAAACCGGATTACGAACTGGGGCGCCTGAAAATCCTACTGAAACATTGGTCAAGCCAGACAAAGGTGCGCCAGGAAGTTTAGAGTGCATAATAGAACTCTTCATCGCACCAGTATCCAAATGAAAAGGTTCTACCACACCTGATGTAATTACTTCAACATAAGGTCCACTCTGGTCTACTGGAACTGACACTACTCCCTCTCTTTGTCCTTGGCTGTCCTAGTTATCATTATAACCAGAACTCTCACCTTCGACATAGTAATCCTCAACATAATACTGGGCAGACTGACCACTTGGAACATTCTGTCTGTCAAAATAATTCGCAGAATTCTGTAGGGAAGAGGAACGTCCCCTACCCCTAGGAGCTTGTTGAAAACTACCACGACCTCTCTGACCAGATACACCATTCGCACGCTGTAACAAAGCCGGGCAACTATTCTTGTAATGACCTTCCTCTCTGCAATAAGCACACTGATTAGGGCCAGGAAAGAATCGCTGAACATAAGGCTCAGGCTTCTGTACCAATCTCTGAAATTGTGGAGGTTGCTGAAACTGAGGCTGATTCTGACGAGGCGGATAAGCTTGCTGCAAAATAATTTTCGTCTTTAACTCTTTAGTTTTCTTCTCCACTTTATCCTTCTCATCTTTATCCCTATTCTCGTAATATTGTGCAGTAGCCAATATCTGGGCCGACGAAGAGACAGCCCATGAACTCTTAGAGTCCTTTAACTTACTAGAAAGTTCGGGAAGCAAATTAAAGACAAATTTATCCACAAACAACCTTTGACCACCCTCCGTACTCATATCCTGACCACTATGATCAATAAACGTCTCTTCAAACCTAGTGAAGAAATCAGATACACTCTCATCTCTCTTCTGCTTACATGCTGCTAACTTATCCCAATTTACTCGTAAAGTGGGCATCATCGTTTTTATCAAATTAATAATTCTACCTGGTAATTCTGAAACTAGAGGTTCAGGTTTAGCACCTCCCTCCTGTCTACCATCTGCAGCAACAATATTCGCCCAGGTATCACCTAATTCAGCAGCATGATTCTCATGACGAATCTTCGCCCACAAAGGTTGGGGGACTACATTACCCATCAACATATCGATGTCAGCTTAATTCATAATACACGCTTTAACTGTCTGGGACAACTCCTTGTAATAACCAGCAGGATTCTTACGAGGGTCAGGTAAGGTCTGCTTAAGAGCCAAGACCTCTGCTCTCTTCCAAGGGACATGTACCCATATTCGCTGAAAATGCGGCAGAATAACTGGATTAGCGTTTGGGTCCCCTTCCTTCCAAATTGGGGGAACTTCTCTCATTGGATACTGTCTCGCTTTTCTTCTAACAGAAGAATCAGGTTCGTACAATGTCTGAGGCGGAAGGCTAGATCTAAAAGCCAGTATCGTCTCTACGGCATCTGTAATATCAGATTCTACTATCATCCCTTTAGCAAAATCCGACTGAACTTCAAGTAGTTCCTGCGGGATCAAACCCAAATCATTATCTTCCCATTCCTGACGCAAAAACATACACATCACATTAAAAACATACCTTTGCTTAGGCGGCTCCCACTGAAAGAAAACATCCATAACCGCTGGCAAACTATACCTTGAGGCATTTATAATCCATTTACGAGCCAACAAATCCAACACAGCCCGTTCCTCAGAACCAGGAAGCTGACTACGACTCTGCGCACGCTCCGAAACAGGGGTCATATTCAGTGACCCAAACAATGGTGACAACAAATTAGAAACCGTTTCTGTCATTCGTTTTCGAACAGAAGGAGAAGAAGCAGACATAAGAACAGGAGAATAAGTATTTTGAGGCAAAGAAGGTGTAGGGACAAGAACAGTAGAAATCGAAGATGCAGAAGCAGAAGGCAAAGGAGTTTGAGGCAAAGCTGGTAGCAAGGCTGGCAACCCTAGAATGGGTTGCGCAGGAGGAGGCAAAACCATCTGTGGAGCACCGAGTGGCTGAACAACAGCAGGAGGTTGAACAACAAAGGGTGGAACAACCGGGGGTAATAGAGGCACAGTAGCACCCTGCACATAGGGAGGTGGCAATCTCAGTAAATGAGAGATCAAAGGATCTTTTTCAAGGTCTTCAATCACTTTTGGAGGAGAAAACGGCAAGGCCGGATAACATTTATCTATGGCCATACAACTCTGTCTTCTAAAACTTCACTTGCACGCTCTTCTCCATCTTCCTTAAACTGTCTAGCAGCTTGTAGTACTGACATATTCTTATCTTTCCTATCTCTCTTTGCTTGTTTAATTTCTCTCTGTTTGGCTTCCTTACGCCAAAGGCGGAAAGAGTCAAACATTACCGGCCGGGCTTTCTTCTTAAATAGCTTTACTTCTAGATTGTCTAAAATCTCTGTTTCAAAACTACCATGTGGGGGCCATTGCAAAACACCATCCTTTTTAGTGTAGTGGACCCATACTTCATTATAAGTAATGGGACCCACTCCGTGTTTAGAATAGAGCTCATAAGTCGGAGTTCCAACCGGAGGTATCGGACATGAATCCTCCAATCGGGAATCCCTGTTACTACCACAAACAAACCAATTACCAAATTTACCAAGATCAGGCATCTTGCTCACTAGTCTGGTTTCAAACTTCAAAGGGAATCAAAAAATTATACACTCGTAAATATACAAGCCCTTCGGCTTTGGGTACTGCAGCAACCAAATCAAAACCAAGGAACCAGACAAAGTCGTGGGAGCGACCCACTTATACTTAACCAAATATCTGTCATGCCACCAGAAGACCGTCTATCGTCTCGCTTTACAAACATCAATCGGAGGGTCCAAGACAAGGCGACAGTCAGGGCAGCAGTCCTTCGTAGCCGTTGGAAAGCGGGAAGCCTCGCAGAAAAGTCCTTCGGTCCATGTCGACATGCAGGGGTCGATGAAGTGGGGGCCCTACTCCAGAGTTTCCTCACGTGGCTCCTCGCAAACTTCGGGCTTGGACCGGTACCACTGAAGTCGTCCCACGTTGGCCACGCCAACTGAAGAACTGGGATTTCAAGTACCCAGCGGCGCCAGGGACACGCCCAAAGTCCTCTGGGTTCCCTTGCCTTGGTATACAGAGACACAGAATACTTCTAGGTGGCGTCAGAGATCAAATTTATTAGCTGCAGCTAGTAGCAGAAATCCCAGCAATACAACACGGTGTACAACTCAAGAAACTGCTCAATTTTACTAAGGCGAGACATCCCTATTTATACACAAAAAGGTACATTTAAAATGCACGACCCTGCACCAAAATTCAACCAATAGAAAATACATGACATCACACAGCATCATATAGTAAAGCTCATTTTACAGTGTCCCAACCCACAAGTTAATATTTAGGCATATCTAAATAATAATCTGGAAGGCCCGGACAAACCCTTAATTGAAAGCGTAACCCATGAAATGAAGAAACAGTAAAGAAAAGTAGTTTCAGATAATGTGCAAAATAACAGAAACGTAAAGAAACTTAAAAGTTAACAAATGTCTTGAATGGTGATTGGGAAAGCGGATAATGATCTTGCAGGGAAATTGGCTTGGCAGGGTCAATTCCAGGTGAAAGGCCAGCTTCCGAAATTAACTCCAGCGCACGAAGGAAACCTTAGTTAATGTACACATGACCCACAAAAGGTCAGACTGCTTTGCTTGCAGACTAACTTCTGAGGCCTACCTAAAAGGCAACACCAGATGGCAGTCACGACGCATGGCAAAAACCCATGTTTAGAAAAGAAAGTTGTGCGCTTTAAAAGCACGCAAAATCACAGAACCTCAGCCCCTCCTTTTGCCATTACGTAGGCAATAGTCTAAACTCATGTCAATCTGAATCTAGATCTATATCTATTCTCATCAGGTCATCAAGGTGTTGCTGTAACATCATCTTATTATCCTTCACTTCTCTCGGGACTGGTCTTCTCACACAGATCGTAGCACAAAGACTACAAATGGCGGGACCACACTGGATGCATAAAAAACACGAGAAAAGGATAGCTAAAACGCCATACCAAGGAACATCAGAATCTTCCATCCCCATTTGGACAACAATTCCCATAACCATCCCATCAACGACCAGTCTCCTTCGTCCACATGAATAGACTCAGAGATCTTATGTAGTCTAAAGATGGCTTGGTACACTATCGGGGCATTATCTGGTATGAAAACGCAGCAACTAGATCTGATCAATTTGCATACCCCACCTCTATCTGCAAGTATAATATCTAAAACAAAACGGTTCTGTAATGTCATAAGGCGATCCGCTTGAAGCTCAGCTGTAATATTGCTAAGGGCACCTGCAGTCTCATTTATAGTGGCCTCAACCACTCTCGTAAGCTGACGAATATTCCTACTATAAGCCATAGGACCCCAAAAGGGTAGGAAACCCTTAAAGAAGTCTCCAGCTTCTTGTGCGACAGTATCTTTCGCAACGATTACACCTCTACCATATCTTGTCTTATGGTAATCGGAAACAGCAGTGTATGTAGGGGAAGCAAAAATGCCACGTAACATGTGCCGGAAAAATCAGATGGCAACCATGTGTATGCTCTATCATAACAGACAAAATACGTGCCTTTAGCTGGCACGAACGGAGGAGATTTCTTGGACGTATAAACGTATGTGTGAACACACACACTCTTACCAAGCTGAGTTCTCGGATTCTGACGATTACCTTGCAAACAAAGATGACCTCGGTGGGGTATAATCCAAATAGGAGGAGACCTTCGCTGCCTTTCTTTCTCCATCAAGCTAACACTATATGTCGTCTTATTCCAACCGACATATGCTCGTACCTCATCTTTAGCGATAGCATTATACGCGTCAATATCTCTAATCATATCGACTATTCCCCGTATAAAATCATTCTTGCTCACGTTATCGTTAACAGAACGCACTGGAGAGGCTTTGTTCGCATAGATAAACATCGATTGGAGTGCCCAAACTGACCCATTAGGTGAAAAAGGCAAAACCAAATATGGCATTCCCTTGTCTGTAGTATGTGGCATAAGACCACACACCCAACAATTCGTGGTATTTATGACTAGCTGATGCTGATGCAACATCTGTATAAACGAATTATTCACAAATTCTGATCTTCGTGTCTGTTCATGTTCAGGTAACGTATGAAACTCATGTCGAGATGCAGTAGAAAAAGAAAGAGTAGGTTGGGAGGTAGATGTAAGCGGCAATTGTGTGACATAGAAAATCCAACCCACACAAGCTAACGTAATATTCACAAGCATAAGGAAACACATTATTAAAAAACATTTGCTACGAACCAATGTACACATTTTCATTTTGAAACCACTTTTCTCAACACCTTTCTCAGACCCAAAAGACTCCATCCTCTAACCGTGCTGTTCGCGGCGGTTGGGTGTTCCGTGCTAAGGAATGAGCCTGTCAGTCCAGGGAATGCCCTGAGACCAACCAGAACCTCGACCTTGTGTCTTCGGCTTGCACTCCCAAGTCTTTACACTGCGACCTTACAGCGGAGTCCGGATGGTGACTCGAAAAAAGGAAAAAACAAAAAAAAAGTCTCTTGATCTGACAAGGTGTAATTCACTATATAAAAAATTCCAGTTTCAACTTTATTTGTCCATATGTACTGTCTTTCGCGGGCTTAGATCGTAGAGTTCTTTATTAGGTACAGTTGGATCCTTAAATAAAAGTTCCGGATTGGTGGTGTCAATCTTTATATGAGGAGGCACAGCAGCTTGCAGAACATCATCATCCTCGCGTTCTGACATGTCCATGTCAAATGAGCATCACTAAATGGAACAAATCTAGGGGTTTTTTCACATTCAGAATCGGCTATACCTCCCCTCACCCACTTGTCATATGGTAAGGGCAATGGAACTTTTTTACAGTGGGTGGCATGCACCCAGTTCTTCTTGCCAGCTACTCTAACAGCAGTTCGAGTCACTAACAAAACTAAATGCGGTCTAGTCCACCTCGGCTCCAAATTTTTTGTTCGTTGAAAATTCTTCGTGAGAATATAATCGCCGGGTTGAATTGTGTGTCCTGGATCCGCAGTTGCTGTCGGTAGACTGTCATAGACCTGTTGGTGGAGAACACGTAATTTAGCAGTCAAGTCATGTAAGTAATCCACCAACATAGGGTACTCAATACTGCTGTATTCTTTAGGACGAGGCACACCCCAAACATTCGCAGGACGACCAAACACGATTTCATACGGACTAAGTCCCACTCGAGAATGCACAGTCGTCCTTGTTGACAAAAGAGCCAACGGCAAGGCATCCGGCCATGTAAGACCAGTGCTCGCTTGTACCTTAGCTCATTTCAGCTTCAAGGTACCATTGTAACATTCAACAAGTCCAGCAGACTGGGGGTGATTTGCTGCATGGAACTTTTGATTTATTCCCAATCCAGCACACACTTTCTTCATGATTTGACCCACAAAATCACTCCCATTGTCCGACCATACAATTCTCGGCAAACCATACCTAGGGAAGTACTCTCTCAGCAAAACCTTGGCTGCAAACAAGGCAGTATTATCTTTTAGGGGGTAGGCCTCTTTCCACCTGGAAAAGGCACAAACAACCACAAGGACATACTTCATATTATTACATCTCTCCATGTGAATGTAGTCTAACTGTATCACTTCAAACGGATACGTTGGAGGAGCAAAATGACCAGCTGGAGTTGGAGTTCCCTTACCAGGATTATACTTCAGACAAATCATACAATGTTTCACCACGTTCTCTGCACATTTCGGAATTCCAGCATTCTGCCAAACTGGAGCCAACAACTTGCATATTCCCTTCGAACTTATGTGAGCCATTCCATGAGCCATTGTAACCACTGGGAGCACATACGCATCAGGCAACAACCATCGCTGGTGTCCTGACAACTCAACCCAACAACCTGTCGAATCCAACATACCCGTAGTTTCTCTCCAAACACTCACTTCTTTCTCAGTCGCTTCAGCCTGAATCGTTTTCACACTTTCTATTGTGTCTTCACACATTCCACCAGCCATAACCCAATTAGCTGGGCCTGCAACATACATACGGCTCATCATGTCTTTCGCCGTTTCCTTCGCAACTTCATCTGCAAACGCATTCCCTCGACCAACATCGTCCACAACTTTCTTATGCGCACTACACTTCACAATTGCAATCTGCTTTGGGAGAGTGAGAGATTCCAAAAGTTCATTCACCAACTGCCCATGCTGTATTTTTGTCCCATGCGAAGTAAGGAACCCACGCTCTCTCCACAAACGCCCAAAACTATGGGCAACACCAAACGCATACTGGCTATCGGTGTAAACATTCACTCGCTTTCCTTCTGACAACACACACGCTCTCGTCAGTGCAATCAACTCTGCTGCTTGCGCAGAAATCTGTGGTATGCGTGCTGTCTCAACAACTGTATGTAAAGTTCGGAAGCTTAAAACACGAACCATCTACCCATAGGGTACCATCAACATCCGTAAGGGGAGTATCCCTTAGATTGACTCTAGCTTTCGTTTCTTCCTCTGTACGAAGAAAACAATCATGCTGTTCCTGAGGATCCGTCTCTGTAGAGATCGGTAACAACGTAGCTGAATTCAGCACATAACATCGTTTAATGTGAACATGACTAGCCAACAATGTCAACTCGTAACCTGACAGACGTGCACTAGTAAGGTGCTGTGTCTTAGTCCTGTTCAATAAGGTATCCTCTGCATGTGGGACCATCACAATCAACGTATTGTCCAATACCAAACCAGCACACTGTCGAATAGAAACAGCCGCTGCAGCTGTAGCTCTCAGACAACTCGGCAACGCCTTAGCAACTGGGTCTAACGTTGCTGAAAAATACGAGCATGGACGCTGCTTGTCCCCAAATGGTTGTGTCAACACTGACAACGCACAACCTTCTCTCTCGTGCACGTACAACGTGAAAGGCTTACTATAGTCTGGAGTACCCAACACAGGAGCCGAACACAATGCATCGCGTAGTTCAGAAAAACTTTTCTGACATTCGTCAGACCAAGGAAGAGGATGCGGAGTATCTTTCAGAGTCAATGCCAACAGAGGTTTAGCTAGCAAAGAAAAATTGGGGATCCACTGTCTACAATATGATGTAATACCTAAAAAGGCACGCACTTCTCTCTGTGTGGATGGTACATTCATTTGCGCAATCGTATGAATTCGTTCTGGGGTCAATCTCCTTCCCTCCTTCGATAAGAGAGGACCTAATTAGGTCACTTCTTGGCGACAATATTGCAACTTTGAAGGTGACACTTTATGATGAAGGTCAGACAAATACCGCAACAAAGAAAGAGTAGCCTCTTTACAAATCTTTTCATCATCAGCAGTAACCAACAAATCATCGACGTACTGAATAAGAGTAGCACCAACAGGTAACACAAAACCGTCAAGCTGAGTTTTCAACGCTTGACTATAGATGGAGGGACTTTCACAATAACCTTGGGGAGCTCTCTTAAACCGGAAGCTTCGGCCTCCTAATGAGAAGCCAAAAATATCCCTACTCTCCTCAGCAATAGGAATACTGAAGAAAGCATTCTTCAAATCGATGACAGAAAACCAAGCTGCCGAAGCAGGAATCAAAGTCAACAAAGCAGTGATATCAGGTACCACAGGAAACTGTGGCACTACTATCTTATTGACCTCTCGAAGGTCGATCACAAACCTGTACACAGGTGACTGAGAAGCATCAGTACGTTTAAGAACAGGCAAAACAGGACTGTTACACACATTACCTCTCGTTTCCTCAACTACACCCTTCTCAACCAGATCATAGACAATCGCTAAAAGAGCTCTCTCACCATCGCTCGAAATCTTGTATTGTGGAATACGAGGTAGCCTAACATTTGACTTAAGGGTGACAACATAAGGTGGAATCTGCAAAAGACCAACATCATTTGGACCTGTAGCCCAAAGTGTATCAGGAAGCGAACGCAATTCCAGTGGGAAACAATCCTTAGACAAATACATAGGAGAAATCACTTTCTTACCAAGGGTAAGTTGTACTCCCGAAGGAGAACAATGCAATGTCGCATACAATCTTTTCAGCAAGTCCAAACCCAACAGATTCTCACCACAACCAGTCGTTAAAATAAGTGGAGCTTCCAATTCACAAGGGCCAATGGTAAGGGACAAAGGACTAGAAACCGGATTACGAACTGGGGCGCCTGAAAATCCTACTGAAACATTGGTCAAAATAATTCGCAGAATTCTGCAGGGAAGAGGAACGCTCACTCTGAGGGATCACACCACGTCCCCTACCCCTAGGAGCTTGTTGAAAACTACCACGACCTCTCTGACCAGATACACCTTTCGCACGCTGTAACAAAGCCGGGCAACTATTCTTGTAATGTAGTCCCCCAACAAAGGTTGGGGGACTACATTACCCATCAACATATCGATGTCAGCTAAATTCATAACACGCTTTAACTGTCTGGGACAACTCCTTGTAATAACCAGCAGGATTCTTACGAGGGTCAGGTAAGGTCTGCTTAAGAGCCAAGACCTCTGCTCTCTTCCAAGGGACATGTACCCATATTCGCTGAAACTGCGGCAGAATAACTGGATTAGCGTTTGGGTCCCCTTCCTTCCAAATTGGGGGAACTTCTCTCATTGGATACTGTCTCGCTTTTCTTCTAACAGAAGAATCAGGTTTGTACAATGTCTGAGGCGGAAGGCTAGATCTAAAGGCCAGTATCGTCTCTACGGCATCTGTAATATCAGATTCTACTATCATCCCTTTAGCAAAATCCGACTGAACATCAAGTAGTTCCTGCGGGATCAAACCCAAATCATTATCTTCCCATTCCTGACACAAAAACATACACATCACATTAAAAACATACCTTTGCTTAGGCGGCTCCCACTGAAAGAAAACATCCATAACCGCTGGCAAACTATACCTTGAGGCATTTATAATCCATTTACGAGCCAACAAATCCAACACAGCCCGTTCCTCAGAACCAGGAAGCTGACTACGACTCTGCGTACGCTCGAAACAGGGGTCATATTCAGTGACCCAAACAATGGTGACAACAAATTAGACACCGTTTCTGTCATTCGTTTTCGAACAGAAGGAGAAGAAGCAGACATAAGAACAGGAGAATAAGTATTTTGAGGCAAAGAAGGTGTAGGGACAAGAACAGTAGAAATCGAAGATGCAGAAGCAGAAGGCAAAGGAGTTTGAGGCAAAGCTGGTAGCAAGGCTGGCAACCCTAGAATGGGTTGCGCAGGAGGAGGCAAAACCATCTGTGGAGCACCGAGTGGCTGAACAACAGCAGGAGGTTGAACAACAAAGGGTGGAACAACCGGGGGTAATAGAGGCACAGTAGCACCCTGCACATAGGGAGGTGGTAATCTCAGTAAATGAGAGATCAAAGGATCTTTTTCAAGGTCTTCAATCACTTTTGGAGGAGAAAACGGCAAGGCCGGATAACATTTATCTATGGCCATACAACTCTGTCTTCTAAAACTTCACTTGCACGCTCTTCTCAATCTTCCCTAAACTGTCTAGCAGCTTGTAGTACTGACATATTCTTAGCCTTTCCTATCTCTCTTTGCTTGTTTAATTTCTCTCTGTTTGGCTTCCTTACGCCAAAGGCGGAAAGAGTCAAACATTGCCGGCCGGGCTTTCTTCTTAAATAGCTTTACTTCTAGATTGTCTAAAATCTCTGTTTCAAAACTACCATGTGGGGGCCATTGCAAAACACCATCCTTTTTAGTGTAGTGGACCCATACTTCATTATAAGTAATGGGACCCACTCCGTGTTTAGAATAGAGCTCATAAGTCGGAGTTCCAACCGGAGGTATCGGACATGAATCCTCCAATCGGGAATCCCTGTTACTACCACAAACAAACCAATTACCAAATTTACCAAGACCAGGCATCTTGCTAACTAGTCTGGTTTCAATCTTCAAAGGGAATCAAAAAATGATACACTCGTAAATATACAAGCCCTTCGGCTTTGGGTACTGCAGCAACCAAATCAAAACCAAGGAACCAGACAAAGTTGTGGGAGCGACCCACTTATACTTAACCAAATATCTGTCACGCCACCAGAAGACCGTCTATCGTCTCGCTTTACAAACATCAATCGGAGGGTCCAAGACAAGGCGACAGTCAGGGCAGCAGTCCTTCGTAGCCGTTGGAAAGCGGGAAGCCTCGCAGAAAAGTCCTTCGGTCCATGTCGACATGCAGGGGTCGATGAAGTGGGGGCCCTCCTCCAGAGTTTCCTCACGTGGCTCCTCGAAATCTTCGGGCTTGGACCGGTACCACTGAAGTCGTCCCACGTTGGCCGCGCCAACTGAAGAACTGGGATTTCAAGTACCCAGCGGCGCCAGGGACACGCCCAAAGTCCTCTGGGTTCCCTTGCCTTGGTATACAGAGACACAGAATACTTCTAGGTGGCGTCAGAGATCAAATTTATTAGCTGCAGCTAGTAGCAGAAATCCCAGCAATACAACACGGTGTACAACTCAAGAAACTGCTCAATTTTACTAAGGCGAGACATGCCTATTTATACACAAAAAGGTACATTTAGAATGTACGACCCTGCACCAAAATTCAACCAATAGAAAATACATGACATCACACAGCATCATATAGTAAAGCTCATTTTACAGTGTCACAACCCACAAGTTAATATTTAGGCATATCTAAATAATAATCTGGAAGGCCCGGACAAACCCTTAATTGAAAGCGTAACCCATGAAATGAAGAAACAGTAAAGAAAAGTAGTTTCAGATAATGTGCAAGATAACAGAAACGTAAAGAAACTTAAAAGTTAACAAATGTCTTGAATGGTGATTGGGAAAGTGGATAATGATCTTGCAGGGAAATTGGCTTGGCAGGGTCAATTCCAGGTGAAAGGCCAGCTTCTGAAATTAACTCCAGCGCACGAAGGAAACCTTAGTTAATGTACACATGACCCACAAAAGGTCAGACTGCTTTGCTCGCAGACTAACTTCTGAGGCCTACGTAAAAGGCAACACCAGATGGCAGTCACGACGCATGGCAAAAACCCATGTTTAGAAAAGAAAGTCGTGCACTTTAAAAGCACGCAAAATCACAGAACCTCAAGAGATGTGTCTTCAGAGGGGGGTGCCCAGGAATATGTCTGCCAGAGGTGTTCGAAATGCACTGCAATTTACACAGCCCTAAACCCCTCCATTGCATTTTCATGTAAGCTGCATCAAAGACCAAAGACACGTGTAGAGATGTTCACTGTAGAAAAAAGTGATCTGTGAAATTCACAAAGGGTGAGCTGACTGAAAGAAGCCAAAGACACACAATTGACTGAGCTGGCAGTCGAACCTGATATCCGTCAATCAAGCATCAGCTATCACAGGGCACATTTATTGCAAGGAGCTTTATAGATCCAGCTTAACAGCCTAACTGTCTATAAGAAGTATTGCTTCCAAGTCTTCAAAATATACATACATTGGGTTTTGGCTCCATACTGAGGATTATTTCCCCCTCACCTCTAATATTTGGTGTATCATACCACTTACTTCAATTGGAATGCACGAGTGATTATTTCACATCTGAAAATCATAACTGTTCATTATGCTGCTTGCCACATACAGTCCCTTATCTCCTATAAGCATTCTCTACAAAAGCAATCCTATGTTGCTACTTTTTTCTAGCACAGTAACAGCAAACAGGGCAGGCTTTGATATGACAAACATTATTTGTGCATTCAACACATGTAAGCAGCAATGGTGAATGCCTCTGTTTACATGCATTGCTACAACTACATTAAAGGCAGACCTACTGGCTGTATTCTTTTTTTTACTTTCCTCACCATTATGATTCTCACTAGACGAGCTCCCGGTGACATTCATTGTTGTACAATGATGGCCAGATCTAAAGGTAACTTTATTCACCAGGTGTAACATACAACCCTTAACCAACTGTGTGGACCTGTAATACAATTAGCTTTTTACTAAGGTGCCAATAAAGACACTAAGGTCCTGATTATGAGTTGATTTGTGTTTTTGACGCTTGCACAAACCTCTGCACAGCGATTGGAATTCTGACTGGTGTGGGATTTTCCACTCCCATTAATTATCAGGTGCATTAAATCACTCAGCTTTCCTTAAATGTCAGCAGGTCAAACCTGTCGGTATTTTACAGGTGAAAACAATGGGATTTCTGTAGCATGCACATTTTTGTGTAATAAGCACGTAAGTTTGCATGTTGTTTCTGAAAAATGTAGAATAGGTGCTATTTATCACATACAATAAATTCAGAGCCCCTTGAAGTAGGATCTTATTAGGTAGGATAAACGGCACGTACTCCTCGGACCCACTCATAATCATAGAGGGTCATATCAACTGATGCTATACTTGACTTTTGTTAGATTTTTCAACCACTTATATTTTATATATTTTTCTGCAGATACTTTGCAATTAATACACGTTCCTTTCTTTTCTCAGTTTTTCTTGGAGCTTACTTCTTTTTTAATCAGTAGAACTTGTTCATGTGATAGATCATGTTATGTCCCTACAACCCCTGCAGGTAGACCTTTAAATTTAGTTGTTGAGGTAGATGGTGCTGGTGAAACATTTCAACAGTCGAGCCACCGTAGAACTTTGGCCCCAGTTCTCCCAGTACTGGGAATATTGTGATGATAATCTCAGAAGTTCTGTTGTCTTTTTGTCACAGCCTAGGCATAAAATATTGCAATATTTCATCTATGATCCTCTGATGGGTCTCACAATGGTGGTTATTGTACTTCTATATCAATCACACATACCAATGGCTGGATCATGCCACAATATTGCATTGAAATAAAATACTAAAGGAGGACTTACAGTAGTGAATTAGGGTTTTGATGTATACGACAATGAATTATGCAGTTCCTAAATCTTTTGTTGGAGGCCTGATAGACAGAGCCATTTTGTGGTCATAAACCCTTGGATTCGCAAATCACAGGGTTTGCGACCTCACAATTGCTTTTCACTATGCCCTAGACCAATTTTGCAAGTCAAAAAAGCATTTGTGACTGGTAAAATTGGTTTAAAAACCCTTTCTGAATTGTAAATAGGAAGGGACTTGAAAGGTGTGTCCTCTTTCTAAATGTGATTCAGAATTGTATGTATCAATGATGCGACTGCAGTTGAAAAGTATTTACTCCTCAAAGGACACGGTAATAGATTTGCAAATGGAAAGCTGTCCCTGTTGGGCACCTTTTATGTAGTAGCAGTCTAGTGTTCCGTCCCCGGAACAGGAAGCGAGGGGACGGGAAGCGGAAGGCGGCCATATTGTTTCATTGGCGCCGACCGCAACAGGCAAGCTGGTAGCTCTCGGCGCTCCGGGAATAAAGATTCATTCAAAAGTATAACTCGTGTGTGCGTGGTGTTTAAACATTCTATAATGGCGACGAGGATGGGATGTGACACCCACAACCACGCACACGAAGACGGTTACACGCATCACGCATGAGAGAACACAGAGACACCCGGAGCGCGGCAGAGGAGCCGCCGCGCTGCACGCCACAGGCGCGAAAACGAACCATAGGCGCGAAAACGAACCGGCACCCCAGAGAGGCAACAGCGTGCCAGAGTCTGCACCCTGAGCAGCGAGGTACACAGCAGCCCCGACCACGTAGTCACCACGGGGGTGGCAGGGCACACCAAACGCCACTAGAGGTACTCACGCAGGGAGCACAAGGCCAAAGAGGGAATCGGACCATCCTGGTCACAGGCAGCTAGCCAGGCACCCTGGCAGAACAGCGGACACTGGCTGAAGCACCGGGCTCCTCACACCAAGATAAGGGAGGCAGCCGACCAGAGCTATCGAACCACACTAAGAGAGCCCAGGGGGAGTAGAGCGACGGAGAGCGCAGTGAAGAGGACGCAGCGAGACAGCACACGCCGGGGAGCCCACCCAGTCGGGCGATCACTGCTGCGACAGACAAGGGGAACGCACCAACAATGGCAGCCCAGACCTCATCCCTCACCCAACTGGTACCGTTTCTGACTAAAGGGGGCGAACCGGAGATGAAATGTGAAGACTGGAAGAGGTACTTCCTTAACTATCTGGAAGCATTAGAAGAAGAAGGTGATACCCCGTTCTCGAGCAAGAGAAAAAAGAAGATCTTATTACATAATTTAGGTCCGGAAGGGATCAGGCTGTATGACACCATAGTCAAAGGTGAGAGGGTTGCCACGGACACTGACGTCTTTAGTCACGCCATTGCCGACCTGGATGCACACTACAGACTGGTGGTGTGCGTCGCAATCGACAGATACAACTTCTTTCAGAGGAAGCAAAAGAATGGTGAGACGGTGGACGAGTACGTCGTAGCTTTGCGGAAATTGGCCCTCACGTGTAAGTTTGGCACGCTTCACGATGAACTAATCAGGGACCAGATTATCATGCACACGTCCAGCTCTCACATACAGGAAAAGTTGTGGGTGAACGGAGATGCTCCACTCAAAGAAATTTGGGCGATGGTCAAGAAAGCAGAATTATCACGACGGTGTGCTCAAGCAGCAAAGAGGGAAGCTGGAGAGTCGCAAACGGTATGCAAGATAATGACACCTACTAGAAGTGAACGATCGAGGCAGAATGAGACGCAGAGGAATCAGGGAGGTGGAAAATCCAACGGCTTCACCAAATACCAGTCGGATAACAAGTCTAACAAAGGAGGAAGATCCCACTGTTACAGGTGTGGCAGCAATGCCCATCTAGGTAATGACAAGGCGTGCCCTGCGTTCAGAGCCAAATGCTCTTATTGCAACATTTTCGGGCACTACGAAAAGGTGTGCCGTAGGAAACCAAAGAATGCGATGGTACGTTATGTGGACCAAGGGCGACGTGAAGATGCAAGCGACCAGGAAGACACAGTGGAGGAAGAGGAGTTCCTGTACATAGATGTCCAAGTGTTGGAAATGGAAGGGTCGAACACAGATAGGCCCAGGCTGGACATGCACATCGGCGGAATACCGATGGAGATGATTGCGGACAGTGGGGTGCCCATTTCCATCATACAAAGGAAAGTTTGGGAGGACAGATTCGCGCCGAAGATCAAAGAGAACCTACTACCGATGGATGTGCGACCAGTCACGTATACCGGACAAAGAATTCCCATGTTGGGGTACTGTCCGCTCACGTTCGAATTCAGAGGCCGCCACGCAAGTTGCAAACTATATGTGGCAGAGAAAGGCCCCTCGGTGCTGAGCTGGAAGGACCAAGGAGCGTTGGGAATCCAGCTCAACCCTGGAGGAATCGAAAAAATCTTGCTGATGGACATGGAGAACAAGGAAGATGTAGAGTCATGGCAGAAGGCGTACCCCAAGGTGTTCAACGGCCAGATTGGTGAACTAGGTAAATACACGCATCTCATAAAGCTAAAAGAGGGAGCTGAGCCCGTCGTGCACAAAGTAAGGAACATCCCGCTCCGCAGTAGGGAAGCAGTGCAAACGGAACTGGACAGACTGGAAAGAGAAGGAGTGATCAGAGCAATAGAGAGTGCAGAATGGCTCTCACCCTTGGTGGTAGCCCAGAAGCCGAACGGCAAAGTACGATTATGCGTGGATCTCAGGGAATTGAACAAAAACATTGTCATTGACAAATTCCCTCTACCACGCATCAATGAAATGCTGGCGAAAACAAAAGATGTCAAATGGTTCTCCACGGTGGACTTGTCGTCAGCCTACCATCAAGTGAAACTGCATCCATCGTGCAGCCATCTCACTTCTTTTATCACACCCTTTGGTTGCTACGAATTTGTGAGGATGCCCTTCGGCCTGGCTTCCGCCGCGGCAGTCTTCCAGAAGATCATGCACAGACTGTTAAAAAACTTAAAGGATGTTCTATTCTTTCAGGATGACATTTTGGTGATGGGCAGGTCGAAGCAAGACCATAATGAGAAACTCCACAAGGTATTACAAACGCTGCAAGACAATGGCCTTACGGCTGAGTGGTCCAAATGCAATTTAGGTGTACAATCCGTCACGTACCTAGGCCACGAGGTGAGTGGACAAGGGATCACACCTAAAAGAACGAACATGAAAGTCATCCAGGAGGCCCCCACTCCTAGCAAGAAAGAAGATGTTCGGTCATTTCTGGGAATGGCCGAATATTACAGCAAATTCATTCCCCACTTCACCACGAAAACTCACTTCATTCGCCAACTACTTAAGGAAAAGAATAAGTTTCAGTGGGGGAAAGACGAGCAAATGGAATTTGATGCCCTCAAACAGGAGATGAGCACCGCCATTCCCCTCAAAGGATTCGACCCGAGTGCAGTGTCCATCCTCACTACGGACACCAGTGACCGCGGCCTGCGGCAGTCCTGATGCAGAAGTCGGAATCCGGGGAGATGTCGACAGTCAGCTTCGCCTCTCGTTCGCTAGCTTCCAATGAAGAGAAGTTCAGTGTGGTGGAGAAAGAAATGCTGGCTGTAGTCTGGGCGATGGAGAAATTTAGGCAGTACTTGTGGGAAGCCAAGTTCCTGGTGAAGACGGACCACAAACCGCTGGTCCGAGTACTGACGTCCAGCGGCCACGATCACGCGACACCCAGGATTGCCAAGATGACCCTCAGATTGTTAGACTTTGTCTATGAGGTTGAACACATTCCGGGACCGCAGAACAAAGTTGTGGACTTCCTGAGTAGAGCAGCGGCCATGGATGGAGCTAGGAGCGGAGAGAGACAGAACTGGGAAGGATATGTGGTGGCCACTATCCAAGACACAGAAGAGGTGATAAGTGCTCAGGAATGGGAAAAAGCGTACAAGGAGGACACTGATTTAGAGGCAGTAAAAGGGTATGTAGTCCATGGATGGCCGGAAAAAAGACACCTGAAAGAAGAACTAAGGAGGTACTGGGAGGTCCGGGACGAGCTGTCACTGGCGGAGAATCCTGTATTCTTACTCAGAGGTGACAAGGTGATTCCTCCACAGAGCATTCTGGATCATCTGATGTCACTACTACATGAAGGGCACCAGGGTATAACGAAAACGAAAGCCCTTGCCAGACAAGCGTACTGGTGGCCGGCCATCGATGTACAGGTAAAACGTCATGTGCGAAAGTGCGAGTCATGTGCAAAAGCGGACAAATCACAGAGCATGCTGAGACCGCCTTTGGGGAGATTCCCGGTACCGGATGGACCGTGGGAAATGATATCAGTGGACATTATGGGTCCAGTCCTCGACAAAGCAGGAACTCAGAAATATGCGGTAGTAATCATCGACAAATACTCAAAGTGGCCGGAGTTGGAGGTTATGGAGCACGCAGACACGGAAGCTGTGGTACGTTTCTTACGTGCCACGTTTGTCAGGGAGGGAATCCCAAGAATAATTACATGCGACAACGGGCCCCAATTCACTTCAGCGAAGTGGATTGCCTTTACCGACAGAAATGGCATTGAAGTGAAACACACACCCATCTATCACCCCACTGGAAATGGCCAAGTGGAGCGATTCAATCGAGTGATTATGGGCACCATCCAAGCGGCCATAGATGATGGTCTGGATTGGGAAAAAGAAGTGGAGAAGATGATTTGGGCTTATCGCATCACACCTGGGAGCACGGGATACAGTCCCTTCAAGGTTTTAAGAGGAAGGGAAGCCTTCACGAAAGACAACACGGCATGGAGGAAATTAGTGGTGCAGAGCAAGTGGTCACCAGCTGTGGTCAGAAGAAATCTGGAAAGAGCGCAAGAGGTATACACAGCGCACTACAACAAGAGACGGAACACTCAGGAAGCGGAGCTGGAGAAGGGTGATTGGGTTCGAGTAAAGCTGGCCATCTTGAAGAGAAAAGGAGAAAGCAAGTTTTCACCACCCTTGAAAGTGGTGGAGCCCTACGGCCGATCAGCTCTGTTGAGTGACGGAAAAATATGGTCAATGGACAGAATGGCGAAGTGCAGCAAGATCCTGAAGTGGGAAGAAGGGACTATGGAAGGAGCAGAGCATGTCGACGAAGAAAGAGAAAGTGAATGTAGCGAAGGGTACGGAGAGAATGTTGAAGAAGGAGTACAGCAAGTGGCAGGTGGAGAAGGAGATAAAGGAATGAGAATGAGAGAGAGAAGCGGATGCAAGGTAGAAGGAGAAAGGGAAGTGACGGACAGAGATGGGGGAGGATTAAGAGAGCAGACAGAGAACGAAGCATTGGATGGAGAAAGAAATGGTGAGAGTGTGAAGACCCGAGTAGGACGCAGAGTAAAGGTACCGGAGAAGTTCAAGGACTATGATATGAACTGGAAGTAAGAACTTTGTTATATTGTTTGGTAAATGCATAAAGGGGGGAGATATGTAGTAGCGGTCTAGTGTTCCGTCCCCGGAACAGGAAGCGAGGGGACGGGAAGTGGAAGGTGGCCATATTGTTTCATTGGCACCGACCGCAACAGGCAAGCTGGTAGCTCCCGGCGCTCCGGGAATAAAGATTCATTCAAAAGTATAACTCGTGTGTGCGTGGTGTTTAAACATTCTATATTTTACTTTGGTAATCATGTCGGATGACCTCAGCGAGAGCAGGCTGTGAACTTTGTGCTCTTAATTTATCAGTCATGGAAGCATGAGTTGCAGATTAATGGAGATGAGATGAAAAGTTGTAAATGTAGGTTGCGCACATATTTCTCCACTGTGAACATAATCCATAGAGCCATCTCGAAGGGATGAAACTATAAGAAGTGATGCATTTCAATTAAGAACATTTCCATAAGAATTGTGCAATAAATTCGTTTGTATGCAGCAGAATCTCACAAACACAACGAATGTTACATTTGCCAAATTCAAACTATTTTGTATGTTATCTGGACCCCAAAACAGAAAATCCAGTGTAATATCAAATTGAGCCTAGCGGCACCAATTATCTATATTTCTTTTAATTGTGCTTTATTGTGAGCAGTCCTACTTCACTACAATGCCTAGTTCCAAATTTGAACAGGCAAATATGGTAATCTGTAAACTCTGACAGGAACATGGACATTTTGATTACACTACATGAATGAACACCCCTCTTCTTACAGACAGGAACAATCCCAATTATGAGGTGGGCCTCTACCTGAAACTAACACTGTATGAGTAATGAGGAGCATGTCCTGACTTTAGAAGGCTGGAGAGGCCTTTCAAACCACCATACAGGCTCCAAAGGTCTCCTAAAAACAGTGGTAGTTTACAACAGGGGTGTCCAATGTAGGTCCAAGAGGACCAACATCCTGTCAGGTTTTCAGGGTTATACAAATAAGAGAAACGTGCAAATAATCGTGCAAATGGGAATCCAGGTACTCCTCAAAATGTGACATTCTTCTGTCCCTCCTTTATCTAGACAGGACGCCCTGTGGATATGAGAGCTTATTTCTGTCCTCAGTAAAATGTGCCCCAAGTAGCCTGAGCACAACAGTCTAAAACCCAGCATGTCAAGCAGAGAATGGGAGAGGAGGAATAAGCTGCTAGAGTGAAGCGGCAGGTGTAGCACTGATACTGCTCAGGAATCCACAAGTACTGAGGTACAACCAGATGCACCCAGCCTGGATCACTCTTTAAACAATGTTAATGCCACAGATCACTGCACCGCATTGTTTTGGTATCAGCATTTATGCTATGGCCTGCTGATGGAATGACTTGCTGTGTAATTCCTGTGAACCTTGCCATAAATAACACTTGACACTGCTACCAGCTGTGGTCAATCTGCAGCCTCTATCTGAAGCTTCTGATGTGTTCCAGGAGAAGTTTTGTAACCTTTGTAAGAAATGTCTGACCTTCTTCTGTGATGGTAGGAAGTTGTGCATCTTTGGCCCTGCAAAATTTATTTCTAGAATTGAGTTATGGTAAGTGAAGTCCAGCTGCATTACAACTGCCTGCCTTTGTTGACAACATTACTAATCTTCTTTCCTTCTAAAGTAATATAATTTTCAAATAGAGCCAATGCCTGTTTTATTTCACAAATATCTGTGTGTTTTGGCTAGATCATGGGCAAATAAAGCAATGCCTTTGCAGACACTTATCAGCAAGGTCAGTGTACTAGGATCATGAAGTGAAGGAAGCCAAGTCGTTCAGAAATCTGTATTTGAATATAAAGCATTTCAGATGTATGCATCATTTCCTTTTTGATATGAATGCGACAATGAAATTCAAAGCATAATTGATTCCAGACGTAAGATAATTCACTATGCATGAAAATCGAGTTAATGTGCCTGCTTTGACTGATGCAATCTCTTGGTACATATAAATATAGTTTAGTGAAAATAATGGGCCTTTTACTGACAATCAAAAAATAAATATTTTCTTTTGCCTAATAATGTCTACCTGGAAGCAGGTACTACTGTGCAGGGAACACCTACTATTATTATTGTGGAGTCATTAATGTAGTGCAATGCATAGTTACAGGCAGATCGGTGCTACGAGTAAGAGGCAAAGCAAGAAAAAAATCCAGAGTAGGAGTTCCTCCACCATAAATACAGTGTAGTGGAAGACATATGCCACCAGTGGATTCTTATCTAAAATTTGCATTTCCTCCTAAAAGTGGAGGATTTAATGGGAGCCTGTTCACAAAAAGCTGTAAACCTACATCCATAAAGCATACTTCTTTTTGCAATTTATGCATATTCTCATTAGTACACCTCAAATGATGTGCCAGTTGCAGGTATTTTTGGCTACTACTGGGAATGTCATGCAACATCTGCTCCAGGCTCCTATTCCTGTACAGTGAAAATGAGGTCCACGGTGCAAACACACACTTTCTTCTGCTTTGTGTTTTTCTCCACAGGGAAGACACCTTTTTCACCAAATCACAGAACGATCTGTGCACACTGCAAGTAATTACAAATTGGCTACCACTAGGGGTAAGTAGCACACCCACAACTGGGAAGTTATATTTTACTTGTATCTTTGTATTGTCACTGGATTTAGAAATATCTTCAAATACGGTTGGGCTTGGAAAACTGAAGATGTATGTCATGGAATATTTCCAAGTACCTTTAAATTAGGATGATCTTCAGCCCAAGGAATGCCAAAAATATTATCTTTTCTGACTCACAGGACAATACTTTGCCAGGAGTTTTCCATATTTCATACCTCATAATACTTAGCTTTAAGTTGTGAGTTAAAGGTTCTCATTTGTGTAACCATGTGTTTATACAATACTGACATACTGTTGTTTAGTTATGCCAGAGACACCTTGCGTACTTGAATACCTAAAATTTCATCTGGTCAGTGCACTGTGCTAACTATTCAGTATGGGCCAGGTTAAGTGGATCCCACTGAACACCAGACAAACGGTCATACAGGCTCTTCTCACTAGTAGACTTGATTACGGAAACCCCTCTACATCGGAATCCCAGCCAGTGTCCTACGCCGGCACCAAACCACCCAAAATGGCACTGCCAGACTCATCCCGTGAAATAACCACATCTCTCCACACCTTAACAATCTCCACTAGCTCCCAGTCCAGGAAAGATGTAAGTTCAAGCTAAAATCAAGCTGCTCACTCATACCTTCAAAGCTCTCCACAACACTGACCCAGCTTACCTCAACGACCACCTCAACTTCAACCAACCCACCAGAAACCTGTTATCTGCATCCCAGGCAAGATCACACATCCCTTGCATCAAGAAGCCCAGAAGTGGAAGACTCTCCTTCTCATACTCCGCAACCAAACCTAGAACAACCTCCTGAAACACCTCAGAACCTCCCCCTCACCCCATGGACTTCTGGAGGAACCTCAAGAAATGACTCTTCCAGACGAAACAGCAGTGGTTCATTTGTGAAAAAATAAGTGCTGGGACTTTTGTCAGGAGGCAGTTTGCACCAGTCCATTACTCCTATTAGCGTAGCAGATAACAAAACAAACTACTAGCCATGCAACCCTGCAAGTGCAGAGGATATGGCGTAATGGCCAGAGCTGCCGGCTTTCGAGCAGGGTAACCAGGTTTGAATCCCGAGGAAGCTCAACATCCTGTGAATCTGGGCAAATCACTTAATGTCCTCGTGCCTACAACAAATAAATGTGTCCTTAACTGGTGCTCTTGAATGGTATTTACTGCTGGGGATTTCTCCACGCTTGTGGTTGAGAACTTCGTAGTGGTAAGTGGACTTACGCCTGCCAGGAATCCCTTTGTGGAGTCTTGGCAGATGTAGTTGTTGAGAACCCCGTGGTGGTAAATGGACTTACGTCTGCCAGTAAACCTTCATTTACAGTTAAATTTATCTTTGTGAAACGATCAAAATGTAGTTATATTGCTTTAAAGTGCAGCATTCTACACATGGGTATTGGTGCAAGAGAGTGCTGCTTGTCTATGATTGAAAAATTTAAAATGTATACAATAATTCTATAACTCTAAAATGTTAGATAGGGACAGGCTGTATGAAGCTCAGTTTTGAAACACAGAGTGATGATTGCCATGCTGTAATGCTGTAATGAACTGAGCTAATGCACTAACCTACAGAGTTACTGCGTGCTTGTACCATCCACAGAGCATGCCCTTAGTAACTGAAAAACTTGAAAAGCGCGGTGCGGTTCTCTATGCACACATGAAGAACGGGAACATGATATTACACTTAGTTACTGTGCTCTACTGCCTTTACCACTTGCCCACTGATTAAAGGTTGGAACTATTATCACAAATAGGTTTGTGAAAATAATAATGGCATATTACAAGATGCCTGATGGTTAAACAAATAAATAATTTGCCAGATTTGCTTGTATTTTGTTTGAAGTCACCATGTGCTGATACCTCAAGAGGTTGGAATAAGACTAAAGGCTTGGAAGCAGCTCACAAAGACGTTTATGTGTGTGTGTAATAGTGCTTCTTTTTTGTTCATTGTCTGGATACACAGGGAAGGAAAGTAGCTATTATTAACAAAACACATGAATCAAGAATTCGTATACTGTTTTATTCAATATCTTATTAGTTATCTCCTAGTTTATAATGGAACAAATCTTCTATAACAAATGTGGCAATTTGGGCTGATGCTTTCCTGAAGCCTAAAAATAACATTGGACGGAAGAAACCATGCTAAACAAATAAACCTGGACAGATATTGTGTTTGGTGGTGGTATGAACACATTTGCTTTTGTTAGCCTGCTCTCTGGCTGAGACCTCCAAACAGTTTCTTATATGTCTGCAAATTCTTGATGTGTGGTGCACACATTATTCTTTATTTTTATTAGAAATAATGTGCTTTACCACATGCTCATTACATAAGAGCTGTTTTGCTGAAACACTATGGGATCAACAGAATGAAAATGTGGCCATGATTATATAACTGTTAATCACTGTTTTCAGCACTTTAAGAACTTTAAAACGCAACAGTTTATTGCATCACCACATGTGCTAAACGTGCTGTGAAAGAATCCATCCAGCATTCTTCCATTCAAGATGCCTGCCTTGGGGATTGCAAATGATTGTCAACCAGCTAAAGATTTCCTCTACTCCCTCTCAGACTATTGCAGCCTGGGTGACCAACCTTTCTGGATCCTACTGGTTTAAAGTCACCAAGCCAATTTCTGGAGATGGATCAATTATAGCAGATGGTAGTGATCACATTTTGAAAAAAATGTCTTACCAGAATTGCCTGTACATTTATATTTCAGTTCTAATTGAAGCCTGGCAGATTTGACTAGATTATTTATAAAACATCAACTAGATACAAAAGCATCTCGGATATCATAGAATAAATGTAAGATTGAGTGTAGTACTTGTACAGCTGAGTAATTTTCTGCCAACGTGTTTCCCGTTTGCCTTAGCAAATCCTTGGCTAAGGAAGACACTTTTTGGACCCTTAATATTCCATTTCAAAGGAAATGTTTCCACTTTGATCCTCTTCCTCGTCACAATCATTAAATTTTGCAGTTGAATTCTAAGTAGAAACATCTTCTCTAGCCCCTTAAAATTGATAAAAATGTTTAGACCCCCCTTCTTTGCTGTAAACATCTTAATACCCACCCCCTGATCTGTTTTAGAAGCTGGATGCTGCTCTGTATGTAGCTAAATTTACTTTCCTTCCTTATTTTATTTGTTTGCTTAGTTTGGAATGGGTTGTGGACAGGTTCTCTTTATGCATCTCTTCAAGGCGTACATCAAGATCCAATGTACTTTCTTTATTTTTTATTAGAATTGACCCAGACATTCAGTCTGATATCCTGGAGGTCTGGAATTACCTCTGAGTGTCTAGCCAAACTGCACTGTATAGTTTGGGTTTGTGCACCAACTTCAAGACCTCACTTGTTACCTTTTTAGGTTTGACATATAATGGTGTTTGCACCATTCATGGTGGCCATATTGTATCAATACATACCCATAGGGGATTTGGTTCAGCGTCCTTCAGCCACTGGCATCTTTGCCTCAGGAACCTTCAGTCACTGTCTTGATACATTGTCAATCACATCCTTGCTTGGACCAAAGTATTTTTATTCTCACCTTCTTTCTGGAATTTTGGTATATCCTTCTGCCACCATTTGAATGCATGAGGGGATAGTGGGACTTGGCACTTTTTGGCTAAAGTTCTCAGAACTTTTTGCTTTCCCCTAGAACTTTTTTCTGACATGTGTTGCCAACTTAGATGCTCTGGACACTTTGCCACTGCTAAACAGTGTCAAAGTGCAAGTGTTCCCTGTGTAAACTGTCATGGTGATTGGGTGTCCATTATTAGTATGTTTGCTTTACTAGTAAAGTCCCTAGTGAAGTGCACTACGTGTGCCAGGGCTGGTAATGCAAATGCTACTGGTGGGCCTGCAGTACTTATTGTGCCACCTACTCAAGTAGCCTTGGAAAGGGAACTCCGGCCTGCTATTGCAGGGCCTGGGTGCATTTTCCTAAACTGCCATGTTGTTCTGGTAAGTGCACTATGTTTTCCAGCCTATCTCCCCAACGGCTTAAGATGGAAAGGTGAAGTTTAGTATGCCTGAACTCACCCTGCATTCACACATCTTTTTATGAAGATGGTTTTTGCATTGTGTGTTTGTAAGCAACTCTTTTAGAAGTGGCTGGGTTTTTGTGCTTTAAACATTGCTGTGAGACTCTGCCTAGTTATGGATTGAATCGCTGGATTTAAAAGCGATAGGATCTGGGGAATGACTTGACTCAGGGGAGGAGATGAGACAGCACAGGCTAACCTGCATCTGGTGTTTAGGAGGAGGAGTAGGCCTATAGGTGAAGGGGCCTGGGCTGGTGATATAAAACAATTGTCCCATCTCCTGCTGAGTGATTGAGAATCCAGACCCCCACTAATCAAAGGGAGAAGGTGTCACTGGTAGGGAGGCACTCAGAACTGGTTTGAGCAGGAGTCAGTGCCCCCTGTAACACAAAGACTTCAAAGCCATTGAGGGGTATAACTATGCAAGCTGAAGCCCCTGAACTTTGGAGAATGGCTTGATCAAGGGTGAACAAGACTGGAGCTACTTCGTGGATCAAGAGGAACCTTTGCCAAGGAAGAAGCAACTGAATAGACTGCTGGATATGACTGTTCTTGCTGTGTGATCTGGGGCTGGCCTGCAGTTTGCTGTTTTAACCAAGGAAAGGCTGTTGGGACTTTGCTGTGTGCTGTGTCCCCCTGCTTGAAGGGCTTTGCTGTGTGCTGTGCCATTAAGTAACTATCCCCAAGGGCCTGAGGTGAGCTGACTCCCTGTTCGAAAACACAGGAACACAACATTTTCCAGAGAAGACTCTCAGATATGCCCTGGGTGTGTGTGCTCTGTCTAGCCTGAGACCTTCGCAAGTTGTGCCTGTGATCTTGGGCACCGGGAGTTCCAACCAAGACAGAGACGCGGTGTGCATGTGCTCTTTCTAGCCTGAGTCCTTCAAGAGGATCGTCCAGTGAACGTGTGTGCCGAGGAGCCAAGTAAGTCTTAGCGACAGTGTGTACGTGTGCTTGAGGGCAGCCTGAGACTTTTGTGGGGATGATCATGCACACCTGAAGAGCGAGTGTGCCTCAGCAACGCTGTGTGCTTGTGCTGTTCGCATCCTGAGACCCTCGCTGGAGTTGCCCTGTGATCGGGGCACAGGAAGATAAAGAGTGTCTCAAGAAATGCTGTGTGTGTGTACCTTCTACTGCCTGGGAACTGCGCAAGAGGTGCCCAGTGATCGGGGGCTCCGGGGGATAAAGTGTGTCTCAGCGACGCGGAGTGCATGGGCTTTCTACTACCTGAGACCTGCGCAAGTTGTGCCTTGTGATCGTGGGCACAAGAAGATCAAGTTCAGCTTAAGTTTTGGCCTTAAGAAGACCAAAACTTAAATTTAACTGAGACAAAATCCTAACTTTATGACTTTCGGTGTCACAAAGGGTATTTTGGAGTATTAAAGTTAGGAATCCTAACTTTACTATTTCTAAATGCACTTTGTGAATACCGAAAGTCGTAAAGTTAGGATTTTGTCTCAGATTACTTTTGTGAATCAGGCCCAATAATATTGCATCTCTATTAGTAAATACACATGTTGATAATATGAACATGTTTTAGGAAAACAATGTTAGTGAAACCAAATCAAAACAGTGCACTTGTGACATTGACCAATATCAGAATCCAGCTCAGCGATACCTAACCGGAACCAAACAGTGTCATTTGCTCCTTCGGGGCTCCACTGGCACCTTCTTATTTGTGTCAGCTGTTTTGGGAAATTCACCAGAGTTGTTTTTTTAATTTTTTTATCTCATTGTAAAAATTTGTCCTACATGCTGCACCATGTTGACTTTTCACCTTAGTCACCTTAATCACTTTAGCCATGTTCCACCAAATGTTGTTGTTTACTCTAATAGCTTTTCCACAAATCTTATTGACTACCATTGGTTCTGTATATTTCATATTACCTTTCTTTGTATGAACAGGCACATTTACCCATACTACATCACCTACTGCAAACTTGTTGCTGTAAACACTTTTGCTGGAATCAAAATGTCTTTTCTGGCACTCTTGTGCCATTCCAACATTCCGTCTGACAAATTCATCCACACCTACCATGGCATTCATCTTCACCTACCTTGACATCCTACCTGGGGATATTTTTGATGAAAGTTTTCTTCCCCTGAATAATTCGAATGGTAAAACCTTAGTGGAAGAATGTGGAGTGGTACAGTGAAAACCAAAGCATTGAACGCACTGCATTGTGTACCATACACTTACTTGTAATGGCCCACTGCACACAGTTGTTCAGCACTCTATTCATGTGGTCTACAAGTCTGTTCATTTGTGAATGATACAACAAACTTTTACAATGAACAATTCCTCATTGCTTGTGAAATGTTTGAAATTGTACTGTGACAAATTGTACTCCATTATCGGAAAAATGAAAGTTGAAAAACTCTCTTAAGAAGATATCCTTCAAAAAATCTATGACACTTCTGGAAATCAGTTTGCTTAAAAAACAAACTTCAGGACACTTAGAATAGTACTCGATGACCACCACTGCAAATTAGGAAGACTGAGGCAATGAGTTAAAAGGGCCAACTAAGTCAATGCTCACTTTTTCTAATGGTCTGGTAGGAACGTTCCATTGGCTGCATGGGCGGAGTTCTTACCTTGAACCCCTTTTCTGCTTTGTACATACCACACAATCTCCCACAAAATCATCCACAGATTTATTCATGAGGGGCCACCAGAAAGCTTAATACATCCGACGTTTAGTTAATGTCTTGCCCAAATGTCCTTCATGTGCTTCCCACACACTAATCTTAATCTTAAACTTTCGGGAAGTATCAGTCTTACACCATGCATCGAATGCCATCTTCAACAGAAAGTTTGAGTGAAACTTTAACTAAAGTTTGATACTGGTATGTTACAATTTTTTGGGGGCCAATCCTTCTTCACGAACTTCATGACTTGAATCAGTAATTCATCCTTGGCTAACTCTCTCCTCCACTCCATTTCCCTTATTGCACGCATGTCATCCATATCAGTGGACGCTATAAAACAGTTATCATGCTATTCGTCTTCACCTAATCCTATTTCCTCATCTAAAACAAGACATCTCGATAAAAAATCTGCTCTACCATTCTTGTTACCTGGCAAATATGAAACTTCAAGATCATATTGCAAACATTTGGTGGACAATCTGGCGATCCTTGGTGTGTGCTCTTTGATTTTATCCCCAGAAAGTATATAGACCAAAGGACTGTGGTCTGTGCGCAGGATAAAATGGTTTCCCCAAATGTAAGAATGGAACTTTCTGAAAGCCCACCAACAAGGCCAAGAGTTCTTTCTCGATAACACAGAAGTTAATGTTTGCTCCTCTTAGGACCCTTGAGGCATACCCCAAGGTATTCTCTACAACCTCCGTTTTCTGGGCTAGGGTTGCACCCACTGACATCAACAGTGATAGTGCATTTACCTTAGGATCAAAAGGTTTCAAAATGTTGGGACCAACCAACTGAGACTACACCCATTCAAAGAATTCTTGACAGCTTTTGTCCCATATGAATGGTACATTTTTTTTACATATTAGTGAGTGGTTTCACTCTGGATGCGGAATCTGGCTCAAATCTCCTATAAAAACTTCAACCCAACCCTGTCAGCAAGTGCGGTAGTATCCACAATAGCTTTTACTAAACCTGTTCTAGGCTCAACATTTGTGCCAAATATTCCACCTTTATGTTTTTAAAATAGACACTTCCTTATTCGTAAGTACAACACCCTTTTTCTACATAATACTCAATACTTGGATACATTTTTGCCTTGTTTCTCCTTGGTTTTTCCATATATCAACACGTCATCCTGAAAGACTGCAACTTCAACATGTGACACATCATCCTTTAAAAAACAGCTACCGCTGACGCCAGCCCAAATGGCATTCTACAATATAGGAAAGACCCAAAGGGAGACTGATGCAGCGCGGCTCCTAAACAACCCTCAAACTCATTTCACTTAACCCAGGAGCAACTTATTTTACTCGTCGGTGGGGCCCATAACACCGCGAGTCACACATTCACACACCACACTGCCCCTGAATCAGTCAAGTCAAGTCAAGTCAGAATTTATATAGCGCACTACATACCCAGAGGGTCTCAAGGCGCTTGAGGAAGGGGGGGGAGGATTACTTATCGAATATCCAGGTTTTACGCTGTTTTCTGAAGGCTAGGTGGTTTTGAGTGAGGCGGAGGTGGGTGGGGAGGGAATTCCAGGTTTTGGCCGCTAAGTAGGAGAAGGATCTTCCCCCCATGGTGGCTTTGTGGATGCGCGGGACGGTGGCGAGGGCTTGGTTTGACGAACGCAGCTGGCGGGTGGGGGTGTAGAAGGAAAGGCGCGTGTTGAGGCAATCCGGTCCGAGTTCGTAGAGGGCTTTGTGTGCGTGGGTGAGGAGACGGAACGTTATCCTTTTGTTGACGGGGAGCCAGTGCAGGTCTTTCAGGTGACCGGAGATGTGGTCTTTGCGAGGGATGTCTAGTATGAGTCTGGCTGAAGCATTTTGGATGCGTTGGAGTTTTTTCTGCAGTTTTGCGGTGGTACCGGCGTAAAGGGTGTTTCCATAGTCCAGACGGCTAGTAATCAGTGCGTGGGTGACCGTTTTTCTTGTTTCAGTGGGGATCCAGCGAAATGTTTTTTTGAGCATGCGTAGGATGTTGAAGCATGATGATGAAACGGCGTTGACTTGTCTGGTCATCGAGAGTGAGGAGTCCAGGATGATGCCCAGGTTCCGTGCGTGGTCCGTCGGTATGGGGACTGTCCCTAGGGCCGTTGGCCACCAAGAGTCGTCCCAGGCGGAAGGGGATGCACCTAAGATGAGGACTTCCGTTTTATCCGAGTTCAGTTTCAGACGGCTGTGCTTCATCCACTCGGCTACTTCTTTCATCCCTTCATGTAGGTTGGTTTTGGCGGTGATTGGGTCTTTGGTGAGTGAGAGGATCAGCTGAGTGTCATCAGTGTAGGAGATGATGTTGAGGTTGTGTTTCCTTGCGATGGATGCGAGGGGGCTCATGTAGACGTTGAAGAGGGTGGGGCTGAGTGATGATCCTTGTGGGACGCCGCAGATGACTTCGGAGGCCTCTGACTTGTAAGGGGGAGGCGGACTCTCTGAGTTCTTCCAGTGAGGAACGAGATGATCCAGTTTAATGCTTTTCCTTGAATTCCGATGTTTCTGAGGCGTTGTATCAGGGTGCTATGGCAGACTGTGTCGAAGGCTGCAGAGAGGTCGAGGAGGATGAGGAAGAAGGCGAGCTGCTGGATAGCGGGATACCTCTTTAACCTAAATTCTATCTTTTATACATTATATACATTTAAAATTATTCAACAGTAATAAGAAATAAAACTTCAAGATACTCCGCTATTTGGTCAATGGACCAACTAGTAGAGGTCAGTTGATGGTGATTAAGACCAGCTCAAACACAATATTCCCATAACTTTTAGCATTTAAGTTATCATGACTTTTTATTCTAATAAAAACAGACTCGAGTTTATATTTTACTGAAAGTTATCTAAATTCATTAGGAAAAGGAAAATAGCATTTTCTTTAGACAAGCACAATTTAAGAATTTATTAAATACATTCAAGAAATGAAAATTTGGAAAGCATATTACCAATCTGTCATAAGAAGATGACAGAACTGCATAGAACAGGTTCCCAAGCTGACTGTCTTTCTAACCTCCTCGATGTCTCCCTCCTGACATAGATCTCCGCAATCGATCTCTTTGCCCCATCAAACTTTAACGTTCAAAAATATTTCAAAGTCTTTTGCACCATAAAATTGTTCAAACCGACAGCATGTTGTGGTGCGAAAAACTCCACGGAACCAACACTTTCCCTCCTTCGCACAAGCTTTTTTAATTCCCTTTTACTAACTATCTAACCCAAAATTGAAACTTTTAGGGTCTGCACTCATTTCTCATTGGTCCATTAGAGGGGTGGTGATGATCACCTCATGTCCTCCTTGTTCAAACCAGTTCACGAATTTGCCCTGTCATTCCCAAAATGTTCTCATGACTTAATGTTCACATTTGTACTTGTCATTCACTTCTTGTATATTTATACACAAGAAAATTACATCTTCTTTCTTTCCCAGGCTTTTAAATGCAGGCATCCTTTGGCACATTTCCCGTTCATAGACCAAGCTGGCCTAGACATCTCTCACTCCTAGCATAGGCCATTCACTAATCTCTCATTTTTATTCTGCGCATGAGTGGGGGCCATTTTTTCGGAGTCAACTTTCAATGTCTGGTTTAAACAACCATTTTCAAATTAGGCGTCGCAGGCCTCAATGGGAATTAATATGAAAACAAACACAACAGAAGTTAGATATAGAATTTTAGCCCTTCTGTTTACCTCCCACCATTCAAATTTTCCCTGTTAGTAGTTACCTAGCAAAAGCACACAAATATGCATATTTTACTAACCCTCTGCATTCTTTTTGCCACACAAACTTCTAACATAAGCACAAATACACACATTTATTCAATTATATCTACAATACAACAGCTCTATATTAATATGACTGGTTGTTTTATTAGAAAATTAATTTTTTGCAAAACAGCAATTAGTTTTCCAGCGATTTGTGTATATTCTATGTGCACTTGGTTGATTAGTCTCCATGCTTCACAAAATTAATATTATTACTGTTATGAGAGAATGACTTTACAAGGGGTACACAACATTTTTTGTCTCTCCCCTGCTCCATCAAGACACAAATGTCGTAAGGTGCCTGGAAAATGGTTCCAATACAACCTGGTGGTAGGCTGAGGCCAGATTTAATTTAAAGAACCATTTAGACTCATTAATCATTGTCAGCAACTCTGACATTTTCGGCAGTGGACGGGAATCAACGCAAATGTTTTTTTTCAAGGTCCACAGGTTGGTCATCCCATGTTTCCTCAAACAACTGCTGAGTGCTCATGGTTATCCTCGCACCAGAATTCACTAACAAATTTACTTTTTTGTTACCAATACCAATCTAAACATGAGGATCCACACATGCAGAGGTATCACCTATAATGGCCAGCTCTTCGCACACAACCATTGCCATTTCTCTCAACTCATCTTGAATATTCTGGATACTTTCTGGATCTTCATGAACCAGAGCAGACACATTTGAAATGCCAGGGGTATTACCATAACCTTTGTTCAACTGATCACCTCCCCCAGCACATTTTCCACTTGTACATACTTTTGCAAAATGACCCATTTTACCACAACCCCTGTACATCACCTTTTTGCTGGGCAGCCTTTACTGCCCTTGACATGAGTGACATTGCCATATCTAAAACAGATGTTGGTTTGCTTAAAGAAAGGTTTACTTTCTGTATGTGGTCCCACGTTAGACCTGAGTTCTTTGGACTTAATTGCGCCAACAGCTTCATAGATTTTGTCCTCTAACTCCTTCACAGGCGCTTTAGACAGTTCGATACTCTTGCAGTACAGATAGTTTCTTCTAGAGACGGGTTTCCCATAGATAACAATATTTGCTGGATAGTTTTGTCTGAGCACCTCCAGATGTATTGGTCTCTGATCAGTTTCTGTGAACCCCTCAAATTGACTGTCTACACTCATATTCCTGAGTATTGAAACAAAAATATCCACATCTTCCCCTGACTTCTGCTCTCTTTTTAAAAACTTGTGTCTGATGACAACCAAACTAGGCTGAACATCAAACCGTAACTCTCATTTTTTTACTGTTTCCATGTACTCATCAATATCCTATTCTACCTGAGCTCTCAAAAACTATTGTAAATGTTTGAAGACGGATCTGCCTTGAAACCCTAGGGAATGCAACAGCAAAAACAAAATCCTCTCTGTTCTATAAAGTGATGCACCTATTGCTCCCAGATATGTCACAAAAACATCATACCAGTTTTTCCACACAATAGGTGAATTACCAGGTACCTCAAGGAAGGATGGTGGTGATGCTAACAACTGCATACTGTTTGATGTTGTGTTCACTGGCCCAGAGAAAAAGTACATTGCCGGGACAAAACCACTTAACTATAAAAAAAAAAGATGAAACAAAAGTCTAATGGTCAGGTTTCCTATTTTCCCTGTAAATGATTCGAAATGTATAGCCCCCAAAAATAATAAATAAAGGTTACATTAGTTGACTAACTACAAGTGTGTATCTGGAATACAATGAAGAAAAGCAATGGAAAGAAACACAAATCAAAAAACAAAAAGAAAATTCTCTTTTTCATTAAGAATTAGGTGTGCGGGGGCGTGGCTAGCAGCCGAGAGGGATGGTTGCGTTCTGAAGCAGCTCCTCGTCCCTCGCCCGTTAATTTGACAAATTGCTCCGATATATGCAGCTGAGATCCTCCTGAAACCGAGAGATCTTCTTTGTTGGTGACCCGAGCACGGTTTTTCCTTGTTTTGGCTGCCCCGATAAGCTGCACCAAGAAGAAAATCCCAGAGGTGAGGTCGGCTCGGAGAAATAAAGATGGCGGCTGGGGCTGTAAAGGGCCCCGGCGCCTAAGTACAGTGTTGCTGCCGGAGCCTGATTGAGCTCGCCAGAGGGTGTGACCGGCCCGCGGGCCAAAATCGGAGCAGCTGCAGACGGCTGACCGGCATCCGGGGAAGATCTTGCACCGGGAGGAGCCAGTTGGGCAAGCGAGACGGAGTGGAACACCGGCCCGCCCTGGTGACCGAGCCGGAGACTAAACGAGTCCCCGGCTTTGGGCCTAAACACGGGACCTGCGAACATCTCCCCAAGAACCCCCTAGATTGCTGGATTGGCCGCCCCGCAAGACACCGCCTGTGATCGTCGTCCTCCCCCTATCCTGAGGTACATTAACTTTATGCATCGGGTCGGGGGGCGGAGAGACTTCACGGCCCTCTGATTGCCGACCGGGAAGCATTAACCACAGGCACCAGAGACACGGCCTACGAGCCAAGAAGATTGCTGGCACCAGCTAAGACTGGAGAGATCTCTGAATATATCTTGGCGGCTCCCATTCTTTCAGTGGTCCCTTGCCTGTAGAGACTGGGCCTCTGCCCTGCCATCGCTAATTTTTCTCCCGAGAGCCCCCCTCCTTCTTCTCCATTGCTGGCGTGGTTCTCCTAGCACCTGAGGCGCCAACCCACGGCCGATGTCTCTCTAGGAGGGTGCCAAGCATTCATCAGCCTCCACTTCCTGGCTGGGGTGTATATAATCGCCGGGCTCCCTTGACCGGCCCTCCACGTTGTGCGCTGTAGTATTACATTGGCCCAGAAGTCCTGGAAGTGATAACGACGCCTACGACTCTCCCTGAAAAGCCAGCTTGGATGCTTCCCGCCTGGACGCGGACCCCACACTCCTCGCTATAGTAACTGCTGGATGCTAGCTGGACAAAAGGTCAACCCGCCGTCTCGGATCTCCAAATGGCAGGCAACAAAGGGAATAAACCTGTTACCCAAAAACAGATCAATAAGTTCACCTGGGCCTCCAAGGGTGACCACAAAGAGCCGGCCAATGAAGGGGGCCAAAAGGGGGCACCTTCGTTGCCTGCAGCAAAATCCTTGACGTTGGAAGATGTGATGGAAGCTATTGTCGGGGTAAGGACCTCCCTGGAAACTCGCATAGACTCTGTAAACATCGAAGTCACCCAGTTGCGATCGGATCTCCGCAAAATGGACTCTAAGGTCAAGGATGTAGAAGTTAAAACTGCGGCCCTCATCGATGATACCTCTACTCTCCAACAACAAGTGGCCCAGCTCCACAAACAACAACTCCAAATTGGGGAACTCCTGGACGATTACGAAGGTAGAGCAAGACGTAATAACATCCGAATCCTGGGAGTTCCGGAACGAATGGAGGGGCCAACAGCTGACCTCTTCGTGGAGGATTTAATCCTGAAACATCTCAAACCCAAATGTCTCTCTAGCTACTTCTCCATTGAGCGGGCCCACAGAGTCCCGGGAGGTCGCCCGAAACCAGGGGCCCCCCCACGTCCCATAATAGCCAGAGTCTTCCTCCAAACAGTCCAAACAGGCTCACCGGTACAACTGGATGAGGCCCACATCACATTTTTCCCGGATTTCACGATGAAAGTGCAGGCACAGAGACGTAGTTTTCTAGAAGTAAAAAAAGCAATGCGTGATAAAGACTTAAAATATTCTATGCTCCTTCCTGCAAAACTCCATGTGGAATCGGAGGGAAAGGCCTGGTTCTTCCTTTCCCCAGAGGAGGCTTGGGAGTGGTTGGAGGGCTGGGGCCAGGTGGGGAAACCCCCGAACAACCGTGGAAACCCCGGACCAGACACTCGACGCGATCGCCCATCAGAGCAGCAAGACCAACCGACGGAAGGCGAGAACAACAACCACTAGTATCTCCCAGGTGACGATGGTTGAACTCGGATGAGTGATATGACTGCAGTTCTGATGTTGAGTTTGGTGACGCAGTTCCCACTCGGGGAGGCGGGCTAAGGATCGAACCTTTGTTCTACACTGTCCAGGTTTCTTTGTTTCCAGAGAGAGGCGGCAGAACAGAACATATTTTATCTTTAATTGTGTGACACTCACACGCATTGGGTGGTTAAAATGTGAATATCGTTTCATTGTTATACGATGATGATTTGTAGCGTGTGGCGTACACGGCTCACCAGGCACCCCGTAAATGGCTGGGAGGGCGACAGGCACTCTGCCGAGTTGGGGTGTGGATAGTTTCTAGTCCGCGGGCAGGAGGGGGCAGAGTGGGCGAAAGGGAGGGGAGGGGGTGGATGAGTATACTTAGGTTTTTGGTTATAGTTATTTTGGTTCAATGCAGAGTCACTCCTAGTTTTAGACCACGTTTCCGATGACATCCAGCCCTGTCGATCCAGATAAATCTGAAAGACAAGATTCCTCAGTCTTTTCGAAAGTTATCTCGGAATATTCTCCTGATTGCTAGGACGACCCTGGAGGGATATGTTGATCCTCTTGGGATAGACCCAAACTGTCCCCACAACGATCACCTCCATGACACAGTCCCTCCTTAGGACACTTACATTAATGACGTGGAATGTCAATGGTCTTGGCAACAAGATAAAGAGGGGGGTAGTTCTACAATATCTCAAGCGCCATTCCCCTGACATAGTACTATTACAGTAGACAGATCTGGTGGGCCATACTTGTCAGGCACTTCAGCAGGGAGGCTATAACTTACTGATAAATGTGGGATTCACCTCTGGATCCCGTGGCACGGGTATTCTTGTAAAGAAAAACCTAGCACTCACTTACACGAAAACATGGGCTGATCCTCTGGGCCGCTTTGCACTCATAGAGGCCTCCTGGGAATGGCGGCCGCTGAACATTATATCGGCCTACCTTCCGCCGGCATTGGGAGGGGACACACTACGAGACTTAAGTACAATGTTACTAGACCTCCCTCAGGGTACACTGCTCATTGGTGGGGACTTCAACATGACGATGAATGACGACTCGATAGGCATCCCCAACGACGGTCGCACAGACATTGGTCTGACATTCTGGACTTCGCACAGGCCATGGGACTCGAGAACGTGTGGAGATCATTTTACCCTGATACCCCCTACTTTACACACTACTCAAATGCACACAATAGTATGTCCTGTATTGACTACTTTTACTGTCCCACAGCGGACATCGGTCTTTTTAGACATCACAAAGGTCTCCCTCGTGGCATTTCTGACCACTCCCCTCTTAGCATGGAACTTACATACCATCAACATTTTACGCGAGGTCCATTAATTATCAATCCCTGGCTCTTTCAATTTCAATTTCAATTTCAAAGATGCTTTATTCGGTGCGTAAAGAAATACAACCATATAGCAACATACACTTAAGAAATTTAACACAATACTAAATTAGGCTATCACATAAATAATCTTACATAATAGCGCTCATAATAAAACATTTTAGCAGAACCAATAGTGCAATTTGGTCATTCAGATTTTAACTAAGATTTTAACAATCCTACGACCTTTAATTATGTACAAATATGCAATTTTAAAGTGCTAAGTATTGTCTCTAAGTTAGTATACGTGCAAATTGGCAATTCTAAAGTGCATATGCAATTAGCAGCACCTAAGCTAACTATTAACTAAAAACGATGATAAAGTGCAAGTGATAAGCCAATCCTAAAAAAAAAATATATATATATATATATATATAGTAGCAGCAATTAGTCCAACAAACATATGTGTGCAAAATACAAGTACGTAATTCAGCAGCATCAAATTTAAAGTGCATAATACATTTAACAGCTGAGGCAATTCATATAATAATTGATTTTCTTGCAGAGATACATTTTAAAATATAAGTAGCCACATAAAAGCATACATCTGGGGACTCTAGGTTAAACACTAGTGTCATTGCTGTTTGTAGATGATGCGTGTTATATTTTAAAAAGATGGGTTTCAAATAATATTTCCTTAAAAAGGTATAAAAAGTACAAGACAACAAAAAGTGACATGTGCTCTGTTTTGATTTGCCATCACATGGGCATACACAAGTTCCAGGTTTTTTAGGCACTGGAAAAGCCACAAGATGATGCACAATTCCTAGGCGGAGGCGGGTTAAAACAAATCGATGGGAGGGAATATTAACTGTTACAAAATAAGATTGGAAGCCTACATTAGTATTATATTGTTGGTAAAAATTGAATGTACTCTGTTTAGTATATTTTTCCATCCTGGTCTCTTCTGTAAATTTCATAAACGAGACCTTTAGCTCCCGCTTTGATAAAATAGGATCCATCATTAATTCATTATAAATGTCCAGTCCATATAAAGTTTTATACCAATGATGTATATGCTTCAGCCAAGGAATGTTCGATCAATCCCTGGCTCTTTCAAATTCCGGACATTAAAAACAGCCTGAATGAGCACACCGAATTCTACTTTGCAGAGAATCTCGGCTCGGTGCGCTCAGCAGTTATGATTTGGGAGGCTTACAAAGCAGTCATTAAGGGGAGAGCGTTAGCACCTAAAATTGGATACTTTCGTAAGCACAATGAACAACTCCTCCAGGCCGAATCCGACCTGCTTTGCCTTCAACTAGCTCAAAATACTGCCCCACCCGAAGAGACGGCTTGCCGTCTCCGCACTAAACAACTTGAATACAGGGCTCTGGCGCAGGAGAAGGCACAGGCTAGGCTGCTTCAGACATGCCACCGTATTTATGAATTCGGAGACCGTGCAGGTAGGATGCTAGCATGGCTGGAGCGCCGTGAGCAGGGTACCAGGTGGGTCTCTTCGATTATCCGTCCAGATGGGGCACAAGTTACGGATCCGCAAGAGGTGGCAGAGTCCTTTGCCGACCACCTCGAACAGGTTTACTCTGCTGGGGCACAATACACCTCTGAGAAGTCTAGGCAACTCTTGGAGGAAATGCGCTTGCCGACTCTCTCTGAGCCTGACAAAGAGGCGCTCGATGTCGATATCACAGCTGACGGGATAAGCAACGCGCTCTATGCCATTAAATCGGGCAAGGCCATTGAATTTCTGAAGAGTGTGGCTTTTGGCATAACCCCTCACCTGAAAAATATGTACGAAGAAAGCCGGGACAGCGGCATTCTGCCGCTTGATCAAAGGTTGGCTTCTATTGTCGTTATCCTTAAACCGAATAAGCCACCCACCGACTGCGGTTCCTATAGACCGATCTCTCTGATAAGTGCTGAGGCCAAGGTTCTAGCGAAGCTTTTAGCTACCAGGCTTCTTACTGTTTCTCCCCTCCCTGATCCATGATGACCAATCGGGATTCCTCCCAGGCCGTAACACGGCCTTGAATCTTCGAAGGGTGAATAATGTTCTGAGCAGGCAACCCCATATACGAGAAGATGCCGCCATACTATCCCTCGACGCCAAAATGGCGTTCGATTCGATCGAATGGTCCGACATCTTCAAAGTCCTGGTAAAAGTTGGCTTTGGACCCAACTTCATCCAATGGGTGCGGCTATAATATATGGATTTGTTAGGTCAAGTACGAGTCAACAATCACACGTCTCGACGATTTGGGGATCCACAGGGGAACACGACAGGGGAGCCCCCTGTCGCCGTTATTGTTTGCCCTGACCCTGGAACCACTTGCCCATTGGATTCGAACTGATGCTTCCATCAGGGGGCTCAACTGGAACGACGATAAAATTGACAAAATCTCTCTTCATGCCGACGACATCCTGGTATGTGTCGCTTCCCCTCGGTCTTCCATTAACCATCTATTCTATGTCCTGACCAACTTTGGAAAATACTCAGGCTACTCGATCAACTGGTCTAAATCCGTATTATACATGTTGCATGGCTCTCCACCCCCACTGCCCCAAGGATACTCTAATACTTTGGCCCCAGATGGCTTTAAGTATCTAGGTATTTTTGTTACCTCAGAGCCTATGTTTTTTTATGGAAAAACCTATTGGGCCCTCTGAGCAGACTACACAGCGATATATCCCACTGGCGATCATTACCGATTTCCCTCCCAGGTAGGGCGGCTTTATTTAAAATGCTAGCGCTCCCGAGGTTCCTATACGCTCTCCAAAACTGTCCCTTTCCTGTTGCAGATTCCTACTTTAACGCATTATAAGGGGATTTGCGGATCTTGCTGTGGAACGGAGGTGCAGCCCGTATAGCCCTCAATAAACTCACCAAGGGTTGGAACGATGGGGGCATCGCCCTACCCAATATACGCCTCTACTATTGGGCATCACAGCTAGTGGCCACTAACCAATGGGTCCATGGCTCACCTCTGAATCCAGCCTTCCACTTAGAACGATATCAGACAGGACGGGAGGGTTATTTGGGGGCCCTCTACAACAAACCAACCCGAAAGAGGTATATAGGGCCCATGACACAGACAGTAGCTATATGGCATCATGCCAATAAAAATATGGGTTGGTCTAATAAACTTACCAAGGCCACACCACTATGGGCATCGCAACAACTCGGCTCTCTTTGCTTCCACTTAGGTTTCGATAGGTGGGACACAATGGGGATTTCTACTCTGGGTGATCTGATACACAAAGGGAAGCTGTTGACTTTTACAGAACTGCAGGATAAATATGCACTTGCACAGACAGAAAGTTTTCGATATCTCCAAATTAAACATGCAATCCTCACTACTATACCTGACCTCTCCTCCCTCCCAGAGACCTCACCCTTAGAGGACAGACTACTCCCGACGAAGGCCATATCCTACACCTATCGTAAATTGTGCAACAATCTCCCCGATACAATCCAAACCCTGCATGACAAACGACCGATCCACTTGAAGGTCTTGCACAGGGCCTACATGTCTGCTCCCCTCTTGGCTAGAGTATGGAGGCGCCAAGACGATCTGTGTCTCCGAGGCTGTGGCCTGAGTGGTACTTTTTATCATGTCATATGGGATTTTCCTGTGATTCAACTGTTCTGGGAGGCGGCAACCCGGAAAATGAGGGACGCATTGGGGAAGCCTGTCCCACTGTCACCAAAAGAGGGCATCCTTAATATACGGGGGGCCATGGATCTAACGGAAGTGCAGCTGCAGTGGGTGGCTTTGAGATTCCTGCTCATAAAGCGTTCAATAGCAATGCACTGGGGAGTTCCTACACGACCGTTGGTGGTCGGGTGGTTGGCCGAGATGAATCGCTGCATGCTCGCCGAAAAGACTGTGTACAAACTGAGAGGCTGCCCTAAAAAGTGGGACAAGAAATGGGGACATTGGAATCATTATAGAGGTGAAATATGTGATTCCCCAACAGCCGAGATGGCCATGGATAGAGCTGGACCATCACGTCGTAATGCACGCTGATATATCATTTCTGCTAAACGCTGTGTATCGAATTAACCTTGTTACCATTATTCTGTGATTGGATTGTCAACTCTGCCTTTTCTGTTTCAATAAAATATTATATAAAAAAAAAAAGAATTAGGTGTGCCGCCACTACACTGGATGACTGTTAGAAGAATCAAGTAAAGTTGTGCGTGCCACCATGCTGTGAATGTAAACAACTGAGAGGATGCACCTGGATGTGCCGCAATGGTCTTGGGGGTGTGTATCACCATGCGTTGATTAATAAAATGTCAACAGGGTGTGCACATCACTGCACTGAGCTTCAGATGTGAGTACACACGTTTTCACAATTTCCGATGAACCAGGGTGTGCACATCACCATGCAAAGCTAGATACGCTATCTTCAGGGTGTATGTATCACCGCACTGTGTTGAAACGCAGCTGTAACCACAATTCACTTTAGGTTGAGTGTAAGTGAAAAACTGGGCTGAGCACCTCCAAAATGTGTCTCTTTGAGTAGGTCTGACTCCTGACGTGAGAAGAAAAATAACAAGGCCATGAACATCACACTTAGGTTGTTGGCATTATAAAGAAACAAAATGGCCGCGACATGGGCTACGGTTGTCAGCCTACGTAAAACAAAATGAGACAGCACTCGGACGTTTCCTCCCAAAATGGCCGCTCTGCGTATGTCTTCAGCTAGTGAGTGAAAGACAGTTTATGCCACTGCTACTAATGTTTTGTGCATGCGCACTGACTGTACATCTTATGTTCTTGTTGGGTTTTTTTTTGCTGCACGATGCTTTCCAATTCCCGACATGCTTGTCCTTGTCGAGAATAAAGATTTCCGGATGACTTCGCTTAAGTTACATCATTGACTTGGGAACTCCTTCTCCCGCTGTAGGTAGAGTGATCCTGTGGGGACTACAGATGGCCTTGTGGGTTCTGCAGTCACCTGTCAACGTGTCGCCATCATATTTGTAGTGATAAAGGATGCTACAAAACACAGAGGTAAGTCTGTAATTTCATTGTCAAAGACAGGGACTGTGCAGCAGTTAGCACGAACACTTCAGCCAGTTCACCTGTTGCTTTAAACCCTTACACATAAACATTCTAACGTGGACCTGCATGACACCACAAGAGGCTTCTAACATTCTACAGGTGACAAGAACATCACCCCAATACTAACCACTACAAAAATCTTGGCACAAAGGGCTGTTCATGGTCACAAAGAGCCAAAACCTTCTGGATTTCACTTTTGTAGTCAGAGGAATGCTCTGGGTGCATGTAGTACCACTTTACCATGGATTTATAAGCACATTAAATGTGCAAATTGGATGTAAAATGAAATTAAAAAAAGACCAGAGACCCCTCAACGAGCCACGGGGATAGGGTTGCTGAGACAAAAACACAAGTGCCCCTAAACAAAAAGTACAAGGAACAGGTTAGAGAAAAGTGTAAATGTGCATAGATAGGTATACAAAACATCAATATTCAAATATATATTATTTTTATTATTTATAATCAATCTCAAATTCATAAAACATAAAATACAAAACAAAACATCTATATGTTCTAGAATAAAATTCAATATAAAATTGCATAAAAGTTTATCACTGCACTTTTCAAACTGCATCATACGATCATGAATTCATATCCTTACATTTAAACAATAAAATGTAATCAACAGTGCTCATTATTAATCACATAATGATCCTCGCAGGTGGCCAGTCCAATAATCGTTCCCAATGAGCCATAACTATATGCAAGTTGAAGCATCCAAGGACTGTCAGTTCATTTTGGCAGTGAGTCTGTGAACATTCATTGATTTAAGACCTCAACTATTTTTTTAAGCTGGCCCTGATCACAACTAACTTTGCCAAACTTGATCACAGATGTTCTCTCTATCAAAGCTCACATCATCCTCTGGATTTAGTACTGCAATACCTCCTGTCACACCTTCCTGTTGAAAGCAACAGAAGCTTGCACATAGTGCCATACAGTGAAGATAGATCTGAATCTGAAATAAAGTGCTTTTAATTGACACTCGTCAAATTCATTAGCTGGAAGTGAATCAATAGGTTACGAAAATAGGGTCTCATGTACAAAGGGTTTTAGCATGCGAAAACCCTCTGATTCAGTACATCTGAGGATTTGTGAACACTAAACGACTTTTTTAAATGGTACCACTTCCTACTCCTAAAAATGTCACTTTCCCGTAGTGATTCGCAATTTATGACCTACCTCATGAATATTGATGAGGTAAGTCTATTGAAACCCATTATAATTCTGTATTTTGTGAACTTACCTTTTTTGTACATAGGTTGGTTCACAAAATACCAATGAATTCAGAAGAAGTCAATCTGAAAATTGTGACCACGTTCTCTGATTCCGTTTTTGTACATTCCAAATAAGAAAGCAAAAATTGTGAATAGTTACTAATGGCAATTTGCAAATTCTTACTTGTACATAAGGCCCAACGTTTTTGTATTGCACCCTGACCTATACTTAAGCGTAAAGAAGTTATGATGAAGCAGTGGAGCAGTATGGCATGCTGTTGTACATGGTGCAAATGCAAGGTATGAGTGGTCAAGTGTTGTCTCACTTTGGCTCACAATTTTCTTTCTTTCTTGAAGAAACATTAATGCTGAAGAAAGCAAAGGTGAATCGTGAAGGTAATTGTGGTGTGAAGAGTACCAGTGTCAGATATTGTGTGACAAACCTTTGGTTTAAAGATTGTAAAAGGTAACATACTGTTTCGGTGTTAAGTGAAACCTGTCTTTGGGTGTAAGCTGGACTATATTTGTCAAACCCCTTCCTTTCAGAGGGCCACAGGGCAAGCAGGGTCTACTGGCCCCAACCGTGGAGGTTAAGACCTTTTACTCCTGATGTCCTAGTGCCCAACTTACTAAGTGTTCTGAGCAACTGGGCTAAGTACCACTTCAGCAATTGAATATCAGCAGTAATGTGGCTCGAGCAGTCCAAGGTATCTTGGTGAGAGATGGGCGCAGGATGGTGAACACAGGTTCACAACTCAAAATATGTTCAATATGTTCAATAGCAGCAATACATAATTGCCCAGTCAAATACAGGCTTGTGTGAAAAAGGAGTACTTATATATGACAAAAAACTAAGAAACAATTACACAAACAATACACACAAACCCCAGGGGCCGGGGCTCTAGTGTTCGATAGCAGGTCTTTGACTCCCATTTCCGTCTCACTAACAGTAGTGGTTATTTCCCATTCATTATAGGCAGGGCCACTGGAATTATGCGGCAGGAGAGGGCCAAATTATGCTGGAGAGTTGAGTAAATTATGCGGAAAGAAAAGGCTAATTATCCAGTATAATGCGGCACATTTCTTATAGCGTTATTTAATTTTTGGGTTATTTTTAAACTTGGTAACACTGTCTGGGCATTGGCTGCACCTCGATAGTACCAGTTTAGCACCCAAACATTACTATAGGCAATAGAAAGTTGACCAGTCCAGATTTGCAAAGGCCTTCCACAGTGTGGCAACGTGTTGCTGCATTTTTTGTAACTTTTGAACCAATTGAGTAAGAAACACATTTTTTTAGTTAAAATCTACAGATTATGAGGCAGATGAAAGATTATATGGCAAATCTTTAATTATGCAAAAATCAATGCGGACACACAATTGCATAATTCCAGTGGGCTTGATTAGAGGAAACATTTAGGTTAAGACCCATTAGTAGTCCAAAACTCAGGAGCCCCTCTCCGACGCTTCCAAAAGTCATACGCGTTTCATCGATCAAAGCGGTATGCAGCAGAACAATTTTCCTTCCCCGGCCTTCCGACCCTGTGACCAGTCTTACCTCTCCTGTGCTGCTGGAGTCCCTGTGAGCGTTTCACTCTCGGATGTCGTAGAGAGCTTCAGAAGCTGTTGATCGTGAATAGCACTCACGGCTCTGCAGTGACTGTGCACCTACAGCGTTTCTTCCACATAGGCATTAGGTTTGTGTAATCCATTTGACAGGTGGGAGGGGACAATAGCTTGGGTTCTGATCCTCAGTGAGGGCTCGGCACACACAGGGATCATCACACCATCCTCTCCTTTCGACAAAAGCTGAACCAGGCAAAATCTCTTGTTCTTCATTGTGGCCCTCTCTGTCACACAGGATCACCAACATTACTTTGCAGACAGCAGTTGCTCGATCGGCACAGCAGTAATTTCCTCTCCATGGAGCCACCTCTGGCATATGTCACCGACTTCACTTCGCACACAGGCTACGTATGGCATTAATCTTCAATGCCTCCCTCTCTGGCATACGAAGTCGCTGACTTCACTTTGCGCATGGGTTAGAGCCCGATTGGTGCAAACAGCCCTCTCTGGCATACATGGTCGCTGATTTGAACCTGCATATGCGCAGTGATCTGATTGGTGAAGCAGCTGTCTTGTCTCACCCCGCTACAGGAAACCACTTTCTAAGATCCCCACTGGACAGCGCTCACTCCAAGCGCTCTCCTCTTCCTCATGGAGCACACTGCTCTTGGCAAGCAGGCAGGCACTGGTACTTCAGGCTCTAAGAGTGGGTGGTCTTAGATTTCACTGGGTGATATACCCTCACCAACCTGGGAGACTGGCTGTCCTTAGCCTCCAGTCCTTTTCCCAGGCAGATGTTTTGCAGAGCTTCTCCTCCTCGACACACAGCCCAAAAGGCTGCTGGACAGTTGAACATTTGGGGGCCTTAAGTTCCCCTTCTTACAGTTCATTTTCAGACACCAAATGTGATATATGGTTGAGCCTTTGAAGTTTGTGTTGGAGGTCGGTTTCCTTTGAAGTGCCTGCACCTCTACCCTGCCCTACTTCCAGAAAGCAGTCTCTCGCAGCAGGAGCGACTCCAAATCTGACAGCCCATAGCAGAGGCCATGGGGTTGTGGAAAATGCCCAAAATTAGGTATATATAAGCGGCGTTCATTCATGTTCACCACAGCCACTGTTGAAAGTAAAGTGAGAATCGTGAAACAGTGGCCACACCATCTTGTCCCTTTTAGGCCCCATCATGCGCGTAAGTGGCAGCCATTTTGTGTGTCGTGGCCTCTTTGCCCACTGCCAACAGCCTGCGCGTCTCTCCCCCTCACTCCCCGGCCTCGCAAGCATTCCCCCGCACCCCGACAGCCCCCGGTCTCTCCACCTTGGGCCATAAGCGCACCTCTAACGCAACCCTGTCTCCGAGCCACATCCCGTGCTGAACCCCCTCACTCTTTCATCTCATTCAAAGAACAGGCCCTTTTGATAACCTCTTCCTCCCTGCCCGATTGTCCGGCCTGATCCCAGGCCATCACCTAGCCCAACAGATGCAGTTTATTGCCCCCTACAGTAGGACCTCGCCTCGCATCAAAGGAGCGGGGATTAATCAATGCTTTCGCACCCCAAAGATCCGACTGATCACACACATCCCCGTTCCCAGCAGAATGTCCAGCTGCGCGACAACCACCACATGCTGAGATCGGGGTGGGAACTCTACTGTAGATATGTGTGGGAACGGGTCTGGCCCGGGGATTCCGAGGATGTCTTTTCTGTCCTTCAAAGAAACATTACTGATGTCATAAATGTAATAAAGCCATAAACTTGTGTATAAGAGGCCAGGCCTCAGAGATGCGGTTAGAGCACCTCGAGAAGATACCCTGTTGTCTGATTTGACGTCTTCTGCTCCGTCAGAATAAACTCCTGTTTCCTGCCTTCTGTCTCCAGCACCTGCCTCTTTGTTTGGTAATCTCGAATGGTATGAGAGGCGGCTAACGCCGGGCAAATACTGAAGGGTTCTTGGTCGAATTCGGCCCTACCTTTTTACAATTGGCGTCCCAAACGTGGGGCCCATCAGCGACACGTGGATCCAGTGGGAGAGGTCCCAATGACAGAGTGAACGACTGCAACGATCGGGAAGTGCACCTGCCCGATAGACCCTCGTCTGGCAGCCGATCATCCGAACTTCACTGGTTCTGAGCAGACCTCTCTCGAGTGATCTACGGTCCTGACTGGGAACCATCAGGAGTGCCACAGCAAATACGGAGAATAGAGGACGATCAGGCGCTAGAAGCGGAAGACGAGAAACTGTCCATGCGGTCCGGGTAAGGTCGTGTAACACGACAAATTGCGAATTGATTGTTTGATTGTTTGAAAATACTAGTATTACTCATTTGATTGTTTCTGAGAGATTCTCTATCTGCAAACAAGCACAGAGTCGCCATACTCTGTTTAGTCTTTGCAGATAGTGAAGGGTAGGTAACGCAGGCCTTTGCCCCCATTGTAATCCGTCGTGCCTGCTTCCCTCTCCATTTGATTGATTGTTATCCAAGCATTTACTGTTTTGGAATTGGTTCTCTTTGGATCATTCTCTATTTTCAAACAAGCACAGAGTCGCAATACTCTGTTTAGTCTTTGCAGATAGTGAAGGATAGGTAACGCAGGCTTTTGCCCCCATTGTAATCCGTCGTGCCTATTTTTATCCCTCATTTAATTGATTGTAATTCAAACATTGATTGTTTGGAATTGGTTCTCTTTGGATCATTCTCTATTTGCAAACAAGCACAGAGTCGCAATACTCTGTTTAGTCTTTGCAGCTAGTGAAGGATAGGTAACGCAGGCTTTTGCCCCCATTGTAATCCGTCGTGCCTATTTTTATCCCTCATTTGATTGATTGTTTATCCGAACACATTGATTGTTCGGAATTGGTTCTCTTTGGGTTATTCTCTATTCACAAATAAGCACAGAGTCGCAATACTCTGTTTAGTCTTTGCGGATAGTGAAGGATAGGTAGTGCAGACTTTTGTCCCCTTTGTAACCCGTCATGCCTATCTTCGCCTCATTTGTTGGTAGTTGGTTCAGCCCGGACCGCTTATTAGAGGTAGATCATCCGGCTCCACCGGAGGACACCCCTAATAAAAAAGGACATATATATAAAAATACGGATTAGCCGTTGTATCGTGCTAGCAAACTATAACATAAAAATTGTTAGGGCAAACAAAAGGAATCGAACAAAATCAGTAGGCCACTGATGGGATCTTTTTGACCCCGCTAAAATAGAAACATTAGGAACAACCCCTCATAAGAAATATGAAACTAGTGAGAAGAACCGAGCTCGACGCCATGATGGCTGCAAGACAGCTCGGATCCATCGCCCACCCCGCCCAAATAACGACAAAGCCTATGCAAATATTATAAATATATACAACACTCCAGCAAAGTAACATGTTAAAACTTTTTATTAAACAACTATTTAAAACTTTTTATTAAACAACTATTTACATGGCAGCCGGCTACAACAACAAACCCAAATGCATTTGCCGTCTGCTTGACTCTGTTCCTGTTGGGCTACTTTGAGCTACTTTTTAGTAGGCCTTGGGCTATAAAAAAAGTCTACAAAAGCCATCAGCCGGCGAGGTAGCGTCGGTGGCGGCCCGTTGTGCGAATAGGCCGGAGGCTACCCAACGTGTCAAGACCCGTCCCCGGATCATCCAGAGGTGATGTCCAGCAAGTTGTGTGCAGGGGATGCCTTGCTGATGGCTCCCCCCTTTGTTGCCTGGTCCAGCCATCTCGTATACCTGCGCCAGGAGATGGCGTGGGCCCGCCGCAGATGGCGTGGGGTGCCCGCGGAGAGGTGGCGCGGACGGCCCCCTCTCCCCCGCCCCCCCAGGTGGAGGCTCCTCTCCCGCACTAAGACTGCCATTAGCGTTCCACTCAACGAGCCCCGCGGTTGACTGGCCGGGGGACCCGCTCCAGTGGCTGTGGTGAAGAGCAGCTGCTGGGGGGGGGGCTCTCAAGATGGCGGCTGTAGGAAGGTAGGTCCCTGACTATGGTTGCCCCCAACTTTTTGCCTGGTGTTTTGCTGGTTTTCTGACTTAGTTGACCTGGGGCCCTGCTATTCAGGACCCCAGGCCTACTGCTCTCTCTGTAAAATGGATTCCATGTACCCTAGGTACATATCCAATTGGATACTGAGTCACCTTATCAGTCCCTGTACAGTGTACCTTAGGTACCCAGGGCATAGGTGTACCCAGGGCCTACCAGGGGCTGCAGCATGTATTATGCCACCCCTGGCTGGCCATCCAAATCTGACACAACTGGCTGCTTGACAGCTGGGGCAAGGTGGTGTAATCACCCCTTGCTTTAGATATAGTATACCTATATCTAACCCTAAAATGGACACACAGATCTCCTATCAGTCACTCCTATGGCAGGCCTTAACAATCCTGAAGGCAGAGTGCTTGGAATCGTGTGAGATAGTGCTCTGGCATGAGCTGAGCCTGTCTGCGGCTTTCGGATCTATCCCTTAGCCGTTTCCATGATATCGCATACCATATACTCTTAAGTGCATTATAATCCTCGCGGTTATATGCCAACTCTGGTATCGCTTTATCAAAACATGTCGAGTAAGGTGTCATACGAATTGGAATACTAACCCCTCGCCAATTCTGGCGACGGGGTTAGCCTTCCACCCTTCTAGAGGGACACGACATGTATGTAACCTATAACCCCGGTTAAAGTCAGACAGAGCCTTAGCATCCACAAAATGGATGCTGCCACCGAGACACAAGTCTGCCCTCCTGCTGCTGGGAGTCCTCCCAGAGCAGGAGGCAAGGACAAAGGGTTTCCTGCCAGGGGCGGTGCCAGCACCGTCCCAGACAGGGTTTTGTGTATTCCAGGTAGGCAGGGCTACAGAGGAAGGTGACTGCAAGTGGCACCCCGGTGCTCACTGTGCATAGGCCGGCTGAAACCAGTTCCAGGGGCACTCCAGCCCCTGGCCTGGGGAAAGCCCGCCAAAGGAGAGGGGTGTAACCACCCCCCTCCTGGTCCCACCCATAGGGCAGGACTTAGTCGCGTGCCAGCCCCCTTTTCCCAAATAAAGGTAGGAGCAGGCCCCCTTCCAAATTAGATCATCTTTGGAATCAAGACACGACTTTCTACGAAAGGACATCAAGATTTCTTCTTCAAGATTCTCCCTTGTGACTAAGGAGTAGTCACCCTGCATCCGCAGGCACCATCCTAAGAACCCTGCGGTCTGCTGTAAGTCCTTCCTCCAGAATCCGACTGCCCAGCTCGACAAGACCCGGCTTCCCTGGCACCTCCGACCTCTACTCACCTCTACAGCCAAGCTGAGAACCGTGAGTGCGACGAGACCTCAAGGGACCGACTATTGCCAAGACTGCACGACTTCTTCACAGCAAGCCCGCCGAGTAATCTCCTGGCGAGTGCTTTGGGGTCCGAGAAGCCCCAACCCTGAGCAGCTCCAGCACCGAAGAGCAGCCCCCCAGCATCTACACGATCGGCGTGGGGCCCTTCTGCTTTTTGCTGCTCACCGCGTTGTTTGGCTACTAGCCCGCTGGCTTGTGGCCTTCTGAACGACGCCCGACGACATCACTGCTGCTGGTCTGGTTGCTCCAGACTGGCTCTTGCTCCCTTCCAGAAGAGGAGCACCCCGGACCCTCCTGGTCCACTCAAGACGCCATTTTGAGTCCACCGCGTGGGCTTGAATTAGCCAAGGCTTTGTTGCCCAATCCTGGGTTCTTCGACGCCGACAGCTTCATCCATCGTGGGACAGCTCGCCCCTCCATCCTGGTCGCCGACAACACCTCCTGGTCCGTGAGATCTGCAGAGCACAGCGTCGCCCACTCACCTAGCCGAGGTGACTACCATCCGGTGCCCTCCTGGTGCCCCCTGACTACTGGCTAGTAGTCACGAACTTGGTCCCCTCTGCTTTCAGGTATCATCCATCTTCGAGATCCAGGCTTGGATCCCTTCGAACTCTCTTCACTGGTCGCCTGCCAGCATCTTTCTTCCAGGCTCCTGGTTCGTCTACGAGGATTCCCGACGTCTTTTGAGACATATGCAGCTGCAGCCCCTGGGCTAGGTAACTTCGGCATTTCGGTGCCCCAGCATAGCCTCACTATCCAAGGGTCAGGATCCACTTTCGTTTTCTCCCTACCAGGTCGGGTTCGCCCGTGAACACTAACTTTACCTTTACTAGCTATCATAGACTTTGTCCCGCATCCCGCGTGAGAGTGCACACTCTGCACCCGAGTCCCCTGGGCCTCCTAGAAGTAATCTAACGATTCCATAGTCAAGTCCTAGCGATTCCAAAGCCTATTAGTACTGTACTTACCTGCTAGTAATTTCGCATTCCACTTTCAGAGTATATGGTTTTTCGTGCCCCTCGGGCATTTGTGTATACTGTGCTAACTTAAGTATTTTTATAAGAGTTTTGTTGTGTGCTTAGCTCCCTGTCTCATAAAGAGCCAGGGTAGTCTTGTTATAAATAAATACACTGTTTATTTTCATAACAACTTGTGTGGTGTCCTTTCACTTGGTGTTCAAGGGGTAATGTGATGGTAAAACAGCTGGCTTAACACGCCCTCTAGAGTCTTAGCCTTAGACTGCTCGTATCCATGCTACTAGGATAGCTGGTCTATAAGATTGACTTACAACTAATCATCAATAAGGGTTGTTTGGACTGATATATAGTGATCACTAGAATAGTGAACACTGCACATCAGGCCAACTTCTCACATTGGTGAGCAGCGGTTGGGATTTGAGCTTGATGTTGTTTTACCACACATATCCTAAGAATATCTTGTGAAAGATCACATAAGTACTAAAGGTACATATAACTTAGCTTAGAATACTCTGAGTTCTACTGAACCAGCTGTTGTAGCTCCTAGGGCCTAGCACACCCTAAACTACAACTCTAGCAAGGGATCAGTAGGCAAACATATAGTGTAGGTAAGTGCACCACTTACACCTCACTAGAAAAGGCATGTCTACCCAAGGAGAATCTACTGAGACTCCCCTTGTGGATGTTGACCCTCCACAGGTCAAATCAAGATATGCAGCTCTCGGAGGAGGAGCTTGGCGGGCATCCGAGATGGCCGCGTGAGCACAGCGCTCCCCGGACCCCCGCCGCTCCCGGCATAATATCCTGCATAAATCCTGATTTTTCACGAGGATTTGTATAGAGGACGTTGGGCTGATCTACCTGGACCTTTCAGAAATTTATATTGACACCGGGTGCCTGAGTTACGGTGATTCGAACTTTTGGGCTCCGCCCTTGAGGGGCGCCCGGGACTGGGTGAGGTTCAGTGGCCGTCTTGGAGTTGAACAACAACGGCAGGGGGATTGGACTTGTGGGTCCCCTTCTTAAGTTTCGGTTTCGATTCTGCCTCTGACTGGGACATCGGCGAGAGGATCAGGCCGGAGCTGGGTCCAAGGCACGAGTCGGCTGTCGGGCCTTTGGCTGGACTATTCTCCTATTTGGCTGTCCCTATCCTAGTGGTGCCCTTGTTGCGGTCCTCTGGTCCCGAAGCCTCCCTTTCTGGTGCCCGGTCCGTTGACCCTGGTGAATCTCCTTGTGACGCATCTCCGAAATGGCGGGCAGAGGGGACCGGGAGACGCGGAAGACGAAGACACCTCTGCGCGGGGGTCCGGTCCAATCTAACGTCATGGACCGTTATACCCACTCTAAGGGATCCCCCGGTGCTGCCCTGCCCGGTCCCAGTGCGTCTGACCACGTCGTGGATGCATCGACGGAGCCTTCCTTGCAGAACATCATGGGCGCCATTTCTGGCATGAGGGAGTCGATAGGCCAACAATATGAAACCTTGGCCCGCAAAATTGACACCGTGGCCATCGATGTGAACTTAATTCGGGCCGATCTCTCAAAAACGAATGAGAAGGTGAAGTCATTGGACATCAAGTCATCCAGCCTCACGGCGGACGTCTCTGAGATACAGACGGAGATTGGCAATCTCCGTAGGGTGAACGATTTCATGACCCGGCGCTTGGACGATTTTGAGAACAGGGCACGTCGCTGTAATGTTCGCGTGGTTGGTGTTCCGGAGAATCCAGAACCCCATTCGGTTGATCTCCTGGTTGAAGACCTGATCCTGAACCACCTTTCTCCATCTGGCCTTAGTAAATTTTTCACAGTGGAGCGTGCACATCGTGTTCCGGGGGGCCAGGGTAAGCCAGGTGCCCCGCCGAAACCTATTGTCGCAAAACTTTTCCACTATAGGGATCGGGACGCTATCCTGCAGGCCTCTCGGGTGAAGGGCCCGGTGGCCTTTGAGAATGCCACGGTGAACTTTTATCCGGACTTTTCCCAACAGGTCCAGAAGCAGCGGATGGGATTTCGTGGTGCTAAGAAGCGTCTTAGGGACATGGGGATGCGCTACGCTATGCTTTTTCCGACCAGGCTGCGGGTTGAGTACAATGACCGAACTTTCTTCTTTGATCGGCCGGATGCTGTGAATGACTGGCTGGACTCCTTGCCTGGCCAACCTCCTGAGACTGAGTCCGATGCCCACCCGGGCGGTGCTGAAGGTGGTGTAGAGAGCTGAACATTTCGTCTTTGCCTGGTGCCTTGTTTTGAATAACTCTTTCCAGGAGTGTATGCCTCCGTTCCTCTACTGCTTATGTGATTTGATGTATGGGTTTTTCTCGTTATTGGTCTTGATCGGGGTGGCGGGTGGGACGGAGCCTTTCCTCCTCCGGGGTCTTTGTGTAGAATAGGGGTTCTTGGGCGACAGGCACACTGCAGGTTGGGGTGGCTTTTTAGCTTTTTGCAGGGGTGCAGGGTGGGGGGTGTTTTGTTATTATTTGGGGGGTGGGCGGTTGGGAAGTTCGTTGTTTGTGTGTTCTATTTTCAAGGTGACTTTATCCTGTATTTGAAGATGTTTCTTGTGTCCTGCTCATTGGTGGGGGGTTTTGGCTTTACTGGGTGGGATGGGGGGTAGCGGGTTGAGATTTGTTTCGTGGAACGTTAACGGTCTGGGTGATCGTATCAAACGGAGTGTGGTGTTGAAATGTATACGACGTTTATCTCCTGATATTGTTTTCCTGCAGGAGACTCATTTGGTAGGCAATGTTTGTCATGCGATGAATAGGTGGGGCTATCGCCTCGTGGCGCATTCAGGGTTCACCTCGGGTTCTAGGGGTGTGGGTATCCTTGTTCGGGCTTCCCTCCCCCTAGCTATTGATGATGTGATTCAGGATGATCGAGGGCGATATGCTGTCCTTGTGGGTCGTTATGAGGGTCGTGCCCTCTCCCTCTTTACTGTTTACGTGCCCCCCGGTTTGCAAACTTCTACCTTTTCCGATTTGGGCCGTGTGTTGTTGGACCTCCCTGATAGTACTCTCTTTCTGGCTGGTGATTTTAATTCGGTGATCTCCGGTCTCCACGATCGCCACCCCCCTAGAGATACTCCTGCGGCCCAACAGTGGTTGGGTGGGTTTTTGGATACCTTTGGCCTGGTGGATTGCTGGAGGCTTTTACATCCTACTCAGCTTCAATACACCTTTCACTCTGGGGCCCATGGGAGTCTGTCTAGGCTGGATTATTTTCTGATGCCAGCGGTGCGTGAGATTGTACACCTACCCAGGGGTATTTCTGACCACTCTCCGCTCTGGCTCCGTTTTGAGGTTGGAGTGGAGACAGTGGGACGGGTGGCTCCCATCAATCCGTGGTACCTTACCTCCCCTGAGACCCGCAGCCTTTTGCTTCAGTCTTTGGACGCATATTTTCTGGATAACGAGGGGTCGGTTTCCTCAGCTGTGTCCCTGTGGGAGGCCTTTAAGACGGTGATTCGTGGGCAGGCCCTCTCCCTTATTGTTGAAGCTAAGAGGGCGAGGAATAGGGAGGTGGTGGACCTTGAGGGGGAGATCTCTGCATTGGAGGATGCTTTGGAATCTGGTGTCACGTCTGCGAAACTCCACGCCCTGGGTCTGAAACAATTTGCCTATAAATCTATGGTCACGGATGCTGCTAAAGTGATGTTTCGGGAGCAACAGGGTCGTTTGTATGATGTGGGGGACAAAGCGGGTAAATTGCTGGCATGGCTGGATAAGAAGGAGAGAGCTAATCGTGTGGTGCCCGTGATTCAATCTTCGAGTGGTGAGAGTGTGACGGGCCCGATTGGAATAGTTGACTGTTTTGCTGAGTATTTCCGTGTGGTATATACCACTGTGTCTGTGAGGGATGTGGCTGACTCTCGCCTTCTATTGCGTGATATAGCTCTGCCCAGTGTCTCCGACTTGGATCGTGTAGCGTTGGATTCCCCCTTTACTGTTGATGAGATAGCTACTGCCATCCATTCACTCCGTTCGGGCAAAGCATTGGGCCCGAACGGGTTGCCAATCGAACTGTACAAGTTGCGTCCCGACAGAGTGGCGCCATATCTTCGCGCCATGTTTCTGGAATCCCGGGAACGGGGTATTCTCCCATATGATCAGCGACTGGCCACGATAGTTGTCATCCCTAAGGATGGTAAGCCGCGGGACCTTTGTTCATCCTATAGGCCCATTTCCCTGCTGAATGTTGAGCCCAAGGTATTGGCGAAACTTCTGCCGTCCCGCCTCCTGTCGGTTATTGGTGGCTTGGTCCATCCGGATCAGTCCGGATTTATCCCGCATCGCAACACGGCTCTTAACCTTCGTCGTCTCCACGGTGCGATTGCGAGGGCGGGGCTTCTGACGGAGCCGGCCATTTTGGCATCGTTGGATGCCTCAATGGCTTTTGACACTGTAGAATGGCCTTATCTTTGGGCGGCTCTTGAGAAATTTGGTTTTGGGCCTGAGTTTATTGGTTGGATCAAGTTATTATACGCTGAACCTCTGGCGCAAGTAGTGGTAAATGGTAGAGTTTCGACCCCTTTCACCCTTGGCAGGGGTACCCGTCAGGGCTGCCCCTTGTCTCCGTTGCTTTTTGCACTCGCCTTGGAACCGTTAGCTGCCTGGCTTCGGTGGGAGCCTTCGCTCAAGGGGATTCGCTGGTCACCGGACTTTGAGGACCGCGTCTCGCTTTACGCGGACGACATTCTTTTATATCTCACCTCCCCGCGTAAATCTTTGACTGTTTTATTTGATGTTCTCACTTCGTTTGGAGCCAACTCGGGCCTCGTTATTAACTGGGCCAAATCCTGCGTGTGTGTTCTCTCGGGTGTATTACCCCCATTGCCTAGCAGACTTCCTATCCAGGTGGTCCAGTCTGGCTTCAAATATTTAGGGATCTTCATTACGCTGGACCCCTCGCTCCGATTTGAGCGGAATCTCCTCCCCCCGTTGCTTAGATTGCGACTGGACGTGGCCCGTTGGCGTAAGCTTCCTTTGTCTCCTCTGGGCAGGGCGGCTCTGTTTAAAATGATGTCCTTGCCGCGGTTCCTCTACGCGCTCCAGAATTCCTATGACGATATCCCCAAGACTTATTTCCGAGAGATCGAGAGTCTTCAAAGGCAACTGATTTGGGACGGGCGTCCACGTATTGCCCTCGCGAAGCTCACCATCCCCTGGTACGACGGGGGCATGGCGCTCCCCGATATCAAGCGATATTATTGGGCTTCCCAGTTGTCTGCTATTAATCACGTGATGTTTTCACCGGATCGAAATCCTGCATTCGAGATGGATAGACTCCAGCTGCCGGGTGGGGACTTTAATAGAGTGCTTTATTCTCGATCAGCCGGGTGCCATCTTGTGGGCCCGTCCAGGATTGCAGTAACTGTGTGGCGAGCCGCGAATGTGAGTTTGGGATGGGGGGATCGAATGACACTGGCGACGCCGCTTTATGCCTCGGAACGTTTGGGGTGTCTCTGGTCTACTAAGGGCTTTGACCGCTGGGATATGATTGGGATATGTAAGGTGGGTGATGTGTGGTCGAAAGGTCGTGTGAAGTCGTTCCAGGCCCTCCAGGCGGATTACGGTTTGAATGGTAGGGAATTATTTCGTTATCTGCAGGTCCGACACGCCCTCGCCTCAGTCTTGACTCCTGACGAGGCCCTGCCCGAGTCTTCCCCTCTCGAGGATCGTGTCCTTGATGGCCACCTGCCTGATAGCACTATTTCCCTGATCTATAAGAAGCTGATCAATACTCGGGCGGACTTATTAGTCCGACTTCGGGAGGTTTGGGTCGGCGATGGGTTGGAACTGGACGACGAGGATTGGCAATCGGCGCTCTCCTCTCCCAAGGAGGTAGCCATTCCTGCCCGTCTCCGTTTGGTTCAACTTAAAATCCTTCATCGAGTATATGTCACTGGTCCGCGTCTGGTGACGATGGGCTTTTCCCTGGATGGGTTATGTAAGCGTGGTTGTGGGTCGAGTGCTACTTTTTTACACATTCTTTGGGAGTGCCCGGTTGTGGCGGCTTACTGGACTGCTGTGCTTGCGGTGATGATTGCTGTGACTGGTGTTGACCTGCGGCCGGAGCCACGACGGTGTCTGTTGAATGTGTGGGAGCCCACTGACTACTCTGTAGCCCAGACCAGATGGGCTACCTTGGGTTACATGATTGCGAAACGGGACATTGCGCAACTCTGGGGCGCATCCAGGCCCCCTGAGGTCTCGAAATGGGAGGACAACATGGACTGGTCCATGTTTCGTGAGAAGACTGTATATGTGGCCAGGGGCAGACCCAGGGCGTGGACGAGGATTTGGGGCCAGTGGAATGAGTATCGTGGGGATCTCTGTACCCCTCCCCTTGTAGGCACTACTGATGTTGTCCTATCTCCCTAGGCGTGCGTTCCCGGAACCTTTTCATACTGTTTTGTGAATTTCCGAATCTCCCCGCTGCTCCCCCCCCCCGACTTTGTTAGAGCCTCAGGGCTCTTGGTCTGTTCTCCTGATTGTAGACCATCCCCTCCGTTCTTTGGGCTGACCTTGATTACTGTGCATTCGCCTTTTTAGTGTTTGTTTTTCTTTTTGTATAAAATAAAAATTCAAGATGCTCTGTGATATGTTGGGAGTAATGCTTGGTACTTGATTTGTGCCTGACCACGGGAGTACATTTCTGATTCATGCTTTGTGCCTTCTTATTAGCGGCCAGCCCGTGAGGTTGTAGGCCCATCCTTGTATTTTTCTATGCTTGCTCAAATAAAGGTTTTTGAACAAAAAAAAATAAATAAATAAATAAAAATAAAAAAGATATGCAGCTCTCAGTTTTCAGGAGATGAGACAAGTGTGTACCTCCAGGAAACTGAAACAGGGGTCTAACCCCACCATTCCCTTTTTAATAGGTCTCTTAGAGACTTATGATGCGAGAAAGATTTCTCAGCTAGATGGGAATATGCCAGCCTTAGAGGGTACCTCTGGGGATCCAGACCTCCCCAACATTGCCAATGCAGTTGAGGAGGGGGATCAAGAGGAACTCTCTGGGGACGAGGTAGACAAAGGTCTTGAGGTAGTCAGAAGGCTAACTAGGGCCAACTTAGACTTGCTTGGGCTAGGATCTGGGGGACCCCCAGTACTGACCCTAAGTAGGCCTAACCTTGGAGTTAGGAGAGATAGATCTCTTTCTAGGGACTCCAATAGATCTCTGCACTCTAATGCCTCTTCTCAGAGGAGAAGGAACTCTCCCCAGAGGAGATTGACTTCCCCTCAGAGAATGGAGCATGAAGCTAGGATGAGACAGGCTACTCTGAGGATTGAAAGGGAAGAAATTGCCCTGGCCAAAGAGAAGCTTGCCTTGGCTAGAGAGCAGCAGATGAGTGGGTTAGCTCCCACTGGTGGCAGCAATCTCCCAAGAGAAAAAGAGAAGGGTTTAGACACTAAACACCTGACAAAAATAGTGCCCCCCTTTAAGCAAGGGGATGACATCCAGAAATGGATGGCTGCTCTGGAGAGGGCCTGCACTGTGCAGTGCATTCCCCAGAGTCAGTGGGCAGCTATACTGTGGCTCTCCTTTGATGGTAAAGGTAGAGATAAGCTCCTCACTACAAGAGTGGAGGATGCTAATGATTACCAGGTCCTGAAAAATGCACTGGTTGATGGGTTTGGTTTAACCACTGAGCAGTACAGGTTGTTGTTCAGAGACACCCAGAAAACTCAGTCTCAGGACTGGTCTGACTTTGTTGATTGTGCCACTAAGGCTTTGGAAGGCTGGCTACTGGGTAGCAAGGTTACTGACTTCACAGGATTATATAATCTTATTATGAGAGAGCAAGTCTTAAATAATTGTCAGAACCAGTTATTACACCAGCACCTGGTAGACTCTGATCTGACCTCTCCACAAGAATTGGGTAAGAGGGCAGACAAATGGGTCAGAACCAGGATTAGGCCCAAGAACCAAGGTGGTGACCAGAAAAAGGAATCAACCAAGCCTCAAGAGAAGGGTGGGAATAAATCTCCAGATCGAACCACATCAGGGCCCCAAAAATCCTCTGAGGGGGTGGGTCCCAGAATCCTTCCAATGTCCAGAAGAAACCTTATTGTTATCCCTGTAAACAGGTGGGTCATTTGAAAACTGGCAGCAGTTGCCCAAAGAATAACAATAAGGAGAACATACCCCCAAGTAATTTCTAATTTAATTTCTAATTTAAAACATTTCTAGAGCGCAGCGTACACCTTGCGGTTTCTTGGCGCTGGGGGGATTGGCTACTGAGGGAAAGAGACCAGAAGAAAGGATAAGAGAAGGTATTAAGAGAGTTTAAGAAGGGAAAGCCTGGCTGAAGAGGAACGTTTTCAGATCTCTACGAAAGGGAAGGTACTGAGTAGCAGAGCGGAGGTGATCGGGGAGTGAGTTCCAAAAGGTTGGAGCCAGGGTGGAAAAGCTGGCCCCGCCCCACTTTTTACGTGTGAAGCGAGGGGTCTGAAGAAGGGACTTGGAGGAAGACCGAAGTTCTCTTGCAGGTACATACGAATGGATTAGTGAAGTGATAAAAGCGGGGGCAGTGCCCTGGCGGGCCTGAAAGGCCATACAGCCGATCTTAAAAAGGGAGCGTTCTTTTACAGGGAGCCAGTGAAGCTCCCTGAGAAGGGGGGTGGAATGGTGATAACGAGGAAGGCCATACACCAGTCGAGCTGCCTGGTTTTGGATAATCTGGAGTCTACGCAAGCTGTACGCGGGGATACCATGGTAGAGAGCGTTTGCGTAGTCCAGTCGCGATATCACAAGTGCGGCCATGATGATCTTGAGTGCCTGGGGGGAAAAGAAGCGGGAAATAGAGCGGATAGTGCGGAGAGTGAGGAAACAAGAGGATACCACGGAACTAATTTGTGAATGGAGAGTGAGCTGGTTGTTTATTTTTACACCGAGTGTTTTGACTGTGGTGGAAGGGGTAGGTGAGGGGCCGAGAGAGGGGGGCCAGAAGAGAGAGTTCCAGGGGCTGGATGAACCACCCGTGAGAACCAGCTCGGTTTTATCCGGGTTCAACTTGAGGTGGTTGTGGTTCATCCAGTCCCTGATGAAAGTCATAGTTGACTGGAAGTTAGAGACAGAGAGAGGAGAGGGGGATAGATCAAAGATGAGCTGGAGGTCATCCGCGTAATTATAAACGGTGACCTCCAGCTGCTGGAGTGCGAAAATGAGAGGAAAGATATAGAGATTGAAAAGCAGAGGGGAAAGAGAGGAACCCTGGGGAACACCGCACGTGACGGGGAGAGGAGTGGCCGTGAAGTTGCCTAGCCGAACCGCCTGAGTGCGGTCCCTCAGAAAGGAGGAGAGCCAAACGAGAGCTGATCCCCCGATACCAGCCGCCTTGACACGGGTAAGTAAGATGGTGTGGTCCACCGTGTCAAAGGCGGCGGAGAGATCAAGGAGGACCAGTGCCTGGTGCTTGTTCTCATCCATGCCCTTTCTGAGATTGTCTAAGACTGCGACCACGACTGATTCGGTCGAGTGCCTAGGACGGAACCCGGCTTGGCGGGATGCCAGTCCTCCGTTTGCCTCAACATGGGCGCTAAGTGCCGCGGTGACGTGGCGTTCCATCACCTTGCCCAAAAAGGGTAACAGGGAGATGGGGCGGTAGTTGGCCGAGATAGAAGGGTCCGCGCCAGGTTTTTTCAAAATGGGCACTATTGTAGCTGCCTGCAGCGCAGAGGGCACAACGCCCTGTGCCAGAGAGCTGTTGAGGAAAGCGATGGGGAGGTCAGGGCAGCTGGAGTAAATTTGCTGCAGGACTCGCGCCGGGCAGACGTCCGCAGGAGACCCTGACTTCACTTTGGGGAGTATCTCCAGAAAGGAGTCCTGGGTGAGGGGGGGAATGGAGGTAAATGGGAATAGGACGAACGGGGGGGAGGGATCGACGAAGGCAGACGAGGGTGGTGGGATGTTGGTCTTGATGGTAGCAATTTTCTCTAAGAAATAGGTATTAAGTTGATCACAGAGGAGCTGGGAAGGAGGAATTTGAGACGAGGTTCGGTCTGAGAATGCTAGGTCATTCACTATGCTGAAGATTTCCCTGGTTTTGTTTTCTGCAGAAGTTATTTTTGAAGAGAAGTAGGAGGTTTTTGCATCCAGGATTGCAGATTTGTATTTAGCCAGTGCTGATAGGAAGTGGGTTTTTGATGAGGGGCTGTAATTTATCCTCCATTGCCTCTCCGCCCGTCGGGCGCTCAGTTTGAGATCCTTTAGGTGGTCATTGAACCATCTATTGGAGTCCTTGGGACGGCGGATGGAAATGCGGCGTAAAGGCGCCACTGAGTCGCAGCCTCCAGCCAGCCAGGTGTCAATGGCCTTGGCTTGAGAGGCAGATGATAAGCCAGCGAGAATGGGAGTGGAGTTGCGGAGTGAGGAGGTCAAGGAGGGATAATCCAGTCTGTTCCAGTTCCGCGCCCAGGTGTTTTTGGTGTGCGGAGTTTTGGGCATCAGGTTTCGGAGAATGGAGAAGGAAATGAGGGTATGGTCGGACCATGGGCACGGCGAAACAGCAGCCGAGGCCACAGGGAGGTTAAGGGACCAAACCTGGTCCAATGTGTGCCCATGGGAATGAGTGGGGACGGATATGTGTGATACAAAGTTGAGGGATGAAAGGTAATCAGTAAATTCTTTAGAGGCTGAGCACAAGTAACATTCCCAAACCTCCTGTTACCACTAGTAGTAATCCCCCAGGTGGTGGGAGTGCCCCCAAGAATTTGGGTGCATTTACTTTGGGAGTTCCTGGGGACTCTGGCCTAACCAGGTCCCCAAACGCAGATACTCTTGTCTGTGAGACTGGCATGGGGTTTGCCAACTTCACAACTTGTCCCAACACTTTGGGCAAGTACAGACAGGAGCCCCTCATCAATGGAATGAAAGTTGAGGCCTATAGAGATACAGGGGCTAGCATCACCATGGTGACTGAGAATCTAGTCCCCTCAAGGCAACTTTTACCTGGTGCCACATACCAGGTGGTAAACATTGATGGAGTGAAGAAAACTCATCCCATGGCAGTAGTAAATCTCAGCTGGGGAAGTGTCACTGGCCCCAAGAGAGTGGCAGTGTCATCCAACTTGCCTGTAGATTGCCTACTGGGGAATGATTTAGAGACCTCAGCCTGGGCTGAGGTAGAGCAAGAAACCCATTCCAGAATGGTAAACCCCCATGGTAAGGTTAGTGGGGCAGTGTTAGCCACCGCCCCAGTCCAAGATGTCCTCCCTGAACAGGTCAGGAGGGTTGTGCCAGTCACAACCCAATCTCAGACAACTTCCTTCCCAGAACAGGTTGTCAAGGCTGTAATGGTAACAGCCCACACCCAAACTGAGCCCCCTCCTGAAAAGGTTGGGAGAGTTGTGATGGCCACAGCTCAAACTCAGACAGATGATAGTGTTGTGAAGCCTGAAACTATGGATCACTCCACTCAGACAGAGAGTATTGAGGAGGAAGATAAATCTCCCTCCCACCAGACTTTAGGAAAGGATCAGCCTCCTCAGGGAACTGATCTGACCCCTTGTGAGGAAACTGCCACAGAGGTAGTCAGGCCTAGCCTGGCAGAACCCCTGATGTCAGTGGACCCTTCCAAGGTGGGACCCAGTCTGGAGCAGGTAACCTGCCCCTCTCTACCCTGCCCCAGTCAGCCCAGGGCTGTAGAGGTCAGGGAGGCCAGTGTTGGACCCCAAAGGGCCCCCTGTCCAAAAGAATTCCCCAATCAGCAGATTAAGGGCACTGAAGCTAGTAGTCCTAGCCAAGTGAAAATAAAACACACTCCTGAGGGATCCCCCTTAAAATTAGTTAGGGACCTCCCACAGATGGACACTGTTGGGCACAGCCAAACTTGGGACCTGAGGGCCCCAGACCTGACCTGTCCCTCCAGTAAGCCAAACAGAGGGACCCAACCTCCAGCTGTAGGTAGCCAGAGGCTGACCCTGAGAGCCCAAAACAACTCAGTCTTGGAAAGAAAGGCCTCTATGGTGGATAGTGATTGGAGGAAGCTGAGCCCAAAATTAGTGGAGCCTCACTTCAGTACTCCATTTCAGCACCAGCCTTTTACTTTGCCAAAACACACCACAAGTAGAGATTCCCTATGGTGGAGACCCTCAGACACCCTTAGGGTGAGGGATTGCTTAGTGGACCATGAGATAGGGGGTAACCATGCCAGTGCTGGTACTTCCTTATATGGCCACTCAGGCAATATAGGCTTACCTGGCAAGGCTAGCCTTATCTCCTTTCGTTTGGGGGGGGGGGGGTTATGTAGGAAGGTAGGTCCCTGACTATGGTTGCCCCCAACTTTTTGCCTGGTGTTTTGCTGGTTTTCTGACTTAGTTGACCTGGGGCTCTGCTATTCAGGACCCCAGGCCTACTGCTCTCTCTGTAAAATGGATTCCATGTACCCTAGGTACATATCCAATTGGATACTGAGTCACCTTATCAGTCCCTGTACAGTGTACCTTAGGTACCCAGGGCATAGGTGTACCCAGGGCCTACCAGGGGCTGCAGCATGTATTATGCCACCCCTGGCTGGCCATCCAAATCTGACACAACTGGCTGCTTGACAGCTGGGGCAAGGTGGTGTAATCACCCCTTGCTTTAGATATAGTATACCTATATCTAACCCTAAAATGGACACACAGATCTCCTATCAGTCACTCCTATGGCAGGCCTTAACAATCCTGAAGGCAGAGTGCTTGGAATCGTGTGAGATAGTGCTCTGGCATGAGCTGAGCCTGTCTGCGGCTTTCGGGATCTATCCCTTAGCCGTTTCCATGATATCGCATACCATATACTCTTAAGTGCATTATAATCCTCGCGGTTATATGCCAACTCTGGTATCGCTTTATCAAAACATGTCGAGTAAGGTGTCATACGAATTGGAATACTAACCCCTCGCCAATTCTGGCGACGGGGTTAGCATTCCACCCTTCTAGAGGGACACGACATGTATGTAACCTATAACCCCGGTTAAAGTCAGACAGAGCCTTAGCATCCACAAAATGGATGCTGCCACCGAGACACAAGTCTGCCCTCCTGCTGCTGGGAGTCCTCCCAGAGCAGGAGGCAAGGACAAAGGGTTTCCTGCCAGGGGCGGTGCCAGCACCGTCCCAGACAGGGTTTTGTGTATTCCAGGTAGGCAGGGCTACAGAGGAAGGTGACTGCAAGTGGCACCCCGGTGCTCACTGTGCATAGGCCGGCTGAAACCAGTTCCAGGGGCACTCCAGCCACTGGCCTGGGGAAAGCCCGCCAAAGGAGAGGGGTGTAACCACCCCCCTCCTGGTCCCACCCATAGGGCAGGACTTAGTCGCGTGCCAGCCCCCTTTTCCCAAATAAAGGTAGGAGCAGGCCCCCTTCCAAATTAGATCATCTTTGGAATCAAGACACGACTTTCTACGAAAGGACATCAAGATTTCTTCTTCAAGATTCTCCCTTGTGACTAAGGAGTAGTCACCCTGCATCCGCAGGCACCATCCTAAGAACCCTGCGGTCTGCTGTAAGTCCTTCCTCCGGAATCCGACTGCCCAGCTCGACAAGACCCGGCTTCCCTGGCACCTCCGACCTCTACTCACCTCTACAGCCAAGCTGAGAACCGTGAGTGCGACGAGACCTCAAGGGACCGACTATTGCCAAGACTGCACGACTTCTTCACAGCAAGCCCACCGAGTAATCTCCTGGCGAGTACTTTGGGGTCCGAGAAGCCCCAACCCTGAGCAGCTCCAGCACCGAAGAGCAGCCCCCCAGCATCTACACAATCGGCGTGGGGCCCTTCTGCTTTTTGCTGCTCACCGCGTTGTTTGGCTACTAGCCCGCTGGCTTGTGGCCTTCTGAACGACGCCCGACGACATCACTGCTGCTGGTCTGGTTGCTCCAGACTGGCTCTTGCTCCCTTCCAGAAGAGGAGCACCCCGGACCCTCCTGGTCCACTCAAGACGCCATTTTGAGTCCACCGCGTGGGCTTGAATTAGCCAAGGCTTTGTTGCCCAATCCTGGGTTCTTCGACGCCGACAGCTTCATCCATCGTGGGACAGCTCGCCCCTCCATCCTGGTCGCCGACAACGCCTCCTGGTCCGTGAGATCTGCAGAGCACAGCGTCGTCCACTCACCTAGCCGAGGTGACTACCATCCGGTGCCCTCCTGGTGCCCCCTGACTACTGGCTAGTAGTCACGAACTTGGTCCCCTCTGCTTTCAGGTATCATCCATCTTCGAGATCCAGGCTTGGATCCCTTTGAACTCTCTTCACTGGTCGCCTGCCAGCATCTTTCTTCCAGGCTCCTGGTTCGTCTACGAGGATTCCCGACGTCTTTTGAGACATATGCAGCTGCAGCCCCTGGGCTAGGTAACTTCGGCATTTCGGTGCCCCAGCATAGCCTCACTATCCAAGGGTCAGGATCCACTTTCGTTTTCTCCCTACCAGGTCGGGTTCGCCCGTGAACACTAACTTTACCTTTACTAGCTATCATAGACTTTGTCCCGCATCCCGCGTGAGAGTGCACACTCTGCACCCGAGTCCCCTGGGCCTCCTAGAAGTAATCTAACGATTCCATAGTCAAGTCCTAGCGATTCCAAAGCCTATTAGTACTGTACTTACCTGCTAGTAATTTCGCATTCCACTTTCAGAGTATATGGTTTTTCGTGCCCCTCGGGCATTTGTGTATACTGTGCTAACTTATTTTTATAAGAGTTTTGTTGTGTGCTTAGCTCCCTGTCTCATAAAGAGCCAGGGTAGTCTTGTTATAAATAAATACACTGTTTATTTTCATAACAACTTGTGTGGTGTCCTTTCACTTGGTGTTCAAGGGGTAATGTGATGGTAAAACAGCTGGCTTAACACGCCCTCTAGAGTCTTAGCCTTAGACTGCTCGTATCCATGCTACTAGGATAGCTGGTCTATAAGGTTGACTTACAACCAATCATCAATAAGGGTTGTTTGGACTGATATATAGTGATCACTAGAATAGTGAACACTGCACATCAGGCCAACTTCTCACAGCGGCCGACACCCCGGATTTGGGCCTGATCCATTAGGATGGCTCTGGGCTACCTTGGAACTCGGATGCTTGCCTGTTCGGGCATGAGTCCCACTCTTGAAGACGTCCTCTCAGTTTTAAAGATTCTACGAGAGTCGTTGACCCTCGACTCCCGCGGGCTTCCGGTGGGGGCAACCGCCACTGTTGCTCGACTATCCCCCATGGATATGCCGCTGCCCCGGGCGATCGCCGCCTTATCCACATCTGGTGCCGAAGGAAAGACTGATTCAACGTATCTGTGGAGGGATACGCCTGCTGTCCCGCTCTCCAGAGTGGCCACAACGTTGTCGCGAGATGGTGGTGTTCTCATGCTGACACCGGCCTTTGTCCGAATTACTAAGAGACACTGTAGACTGCCAACTCGATCAGCTCCGGTGGGACCTCGGCGTGACCCGGTAGGGAAGATTTTGCCTTCCTCGCCTTTAAGTCGCGGTTTATGCCGCCTGTCCTTTCTGCTGGCATTTATGGAATTTTTTGAACTACCGAAAGGGATTCTGGTCCAGCCGCTAGTTATTGGAGGCATTTGAACTATACTCTGGACCCGCCTGGCCTCGACCAAAATGGCGCCAGTATGGGTGGGACTTGCAACTCCTTATGACGATTCTAGTTACTGAGCCTTGATGTTATGGGGGATGTATGCGGTCTTTGTGCACATGGCGGGTGGGGAAGTGTACTGACTGAGCATGCGGACAACCCTATTGATGTCGGGTTTATTTACTATTGATTATTGTATTATTTAAGCTCCGAAGTAAATGTTACTCATGATACTCACCCACGGTATGCGTATGAACGATTTTATTGTAACTGATCCTGTTTTGCTTTCAATTATAAAATCAACCTTCACTGATCCTGCAACCGTTTGTCACGTTTAGTTTTTCCAATTAAATGGCTCGCTCGTTACATACTCCTGTACTACAGTGTAATATCTCCTTACCTCATGCGTTTCCCGTCTGCCCCGTGGCCGGTCTGTATGGTTGGAGGCCCGTATTTGAATGCTGACATTTTTACAATCACGGTTTCAAAAGAAAAATATATGGAGCTAGCATCGTAACAGTCATTTAGATTGATAGGGTTGTTTTTTTTAAATACCATGCTCTGCGAACAGGAACAACCCTATACCACCATAAACCTTTTCTTTTCCTCGAATGAAAACATGAATCCGTCACCCTCCACCTTATACTGAATACCCCTGGCCTTTGACCCTCTCCTACACGCGGTCTGTACTACTGCCCTCGGGCGATCTGTGTAATGAACAGACTACCATTGGTTATCTTTGCCGCACTACCAGTTCCTCTGGGCTTCAATGCCGAGACATAAGGGACTGCATCCCAGAGAAACAAGTCAAGTACGTGGTAGGTAAAAACATTTTCGTGTTTATGCACGCTGATGTGCTTTGAACGCTGCCCCCCCTCTTTTTTTTCCCTTTTTGCAGGTTACATCGGAATATCAGCTGAAGTATGGAGAAGACCTAAAACCGCACCGTGTTCCGCGCGAGGAAAATAAGCTAGCTCTGTGAGACGGTACATTATATGTAGGAGCTATCTTTGGGAGCATGAAAAATTGTATGGTATGAATGTGCGCATGGGTCCTGGTTTGCACGGTGTGAATGCGTATGTGTGGCGCACGTCTGGGTCAATAAAAGAATGCTTTTTGTATGATTGAGGCGTTGATCGAAACGGTTAATGGGGTAGGAAAATTAAGCCCGAACATGGTACCTGCATGTAAAAGACGAATGAAAATATAGCACTTTCCTTACTTAGGAACGACTCTCTCTGGAGCTAGCGAATGGGAGAGTGGCCTACACCAGAAACTTGAAAGCTTATTTCAGTTCGACGAACCCAACCCCAACCGATACCCCAAATGTACACCCAAAATAATGCGCACCAGTGAGTCAATTTATGTGCTGACTAAATAAGAAAAGTTAAGAGTACCCCGGGTTGGGGTTCATCCCAAATCCCCCTCAGCCTAGATATTAGGGATGTTGTTATTTTTAGATTTACCCCTTCTTCTTCCACCCTCATAGAAAAGTCAGAATTGTACCATCGCACGCCCGACTGACACCCCTCCTTTACCTCAGCTTGGATCATCATTTGCTAGATGATGGAAGACCCCACCGTGAGTATAAGCACGACTGGACTAGTGTCCGACCAATTAAAAAGGAGTAAGTATTTTTGAAGCGAGGTTACCAACAAAAATTGTCTACTATTAGGAAGGAAGCAGAACAAAGAGCTCGACCCCCAAAATGAATTAAAAAGAATACTGAGAATACGCAACATGCTTGACAAAGTCCTTTTGCCCAAAATAGCTCTGTGTTCTGTCTTAGGTTTCCGTACTTGATGTATGTATGTCGTACCCTGTCTGGTATTTGTGTGTACGTAAACTATGAATTTATGTTTTCTCTCAGCTTGTGTTTTATACGTGAAACCGACCCGTACTGTTCTATATGTGTGTGCACTGAATAACCTATTATTATACACGTTTCTCTCTCTCTCTTTATGTTGTACGTGTACTAATAGCCTATTTGGTGCACACGACGCTCTCTCCCTCTGAGGGATCCTATGCTCCCTTTTGAATAAACGACGACACTGTGCCTCGCCGGCACAGGTATAATTGGCTTTAGACACGACAGTGTTTGAACAAATTGACAGAAACAAAACAATCGTATTTTGCCATATTACTACCTCTCCTTTCTGTAAAATGATGGAACTTAATTGGCTGAGAAAGAAAGGACAGGTAAGACGACTAATGTCCCCTAATCTGACCCTTAAAAGGGGAACTATATGTCAGTGGCTTTTGTTTTAGTGCTTTAGTAACACCACCCTCATCATTTGGATTACCACCGCCCATTGCACTTAAGTAGAATGTCCGAAACGTCCCCGTTTTCCAGAATGGTCCCAGTTCTGTAACCAGCCGTCCCAGAAAATCTTAAAGACTGTAGCTGATGACCTTGTTTTTAAAGATAAATCGTCCAAAAAACGGATAAAAGTTAGCTGTTGCTGTCAGAAAAGAAAAATGCTTAATGTATGTCCTTCCCTGGAAAAGGTAGCTGTAAGCCCATGATAATAAGCACTTCACACTTTTTATGAATTAGCAGACCTTGAAGAAAGGTATAGCTCAACAGGATTTGTTTTAGAAAAACACAAGTCTCTACTGGAGGAGCCGGTTTGAATTCGATGAACCATGTAATTGTTGGATATCAGACTTCTTGCCACGCTTGCGAATATGACAGGAATAGACACCAGACAGACATGATGTTTGAAAATAGAAAGATACTTGCAGACCTGCACCACAGCCATGATGCATGAGTTAACAGCATACACCGATGTAAGGGTTACTAAGCATCCACCCTATCGTGACCAATAAACGTTTCCCCGACTACTTGGGGTTGGGAGAGAAATTAAAGTGTGTAAACATTTTCCCCTGCCAGTTCTTTAAGACTTGTTTTTTTGTACTCATTTAAAGATAACGTGCGGTCGTCGGAGGAGAGGGGCCGGATGTGACGCACAGCCTGGCTGCAGATCGGTGAATATCTATGACCTCGACCAAGGTGGAGCCACAGAGCAAAGAGTTGCGGGACAAGGCACCATTCTCAACGTGGGAAGTGAAGGAAAGAAGGGCTGTCCAGAAGCCCCTGCATGTTGATGAGCTTGTGCCGAAAGTCCCAGCCCATTGTGCCCGATCGATGGGCCCACTTGCTTGAAATTTCTGCCCTCCTTGGTCCGTTTCAGACCCGATCCCACTCCACCCTCTTTTCCCTCGGCCTCCCAAAGCACGCCCCCATCACCCCTTTTTCCATATGGAGTTTTTTTGAACGTGACTTAAAGAAGAGACATAGCACAAAAGATAGAATAGGGTTTGTCCCGAAAGAAGAACGGAATACGGGTACCCCGACTAAAGTACCTATGGTAGATTAGTTAGGTAACAGGACAAACAGGACTGTGGTCCGAGAGCATAGAGTGGCCACACCCTGCAACGCAAAATCTGAAACCGAGCTGGACGCATAGCTCCACCGCCGGTGCTCAACAGTGCCAACGAAAGAAGAAAAACAATGAGAGCCGACCAGTGATGGCTCGCTTTAATAAGACACTGGAAAGACAAACCCTTTTTTTGAACATTGCCACCCCTTGACTGTCCCTTGTATCAAGTTGAATTTCTCTCCCAACCGCTTTGTATTGATTACCACCCAATTGAGCTTTCGAAACCTTACATCGGTCACTTCCAACTATACATGGATAACTAAGAAGGCGTTAACTCTGTATCTTGATGATTGTAGAACACCAGTTATGCACATGAACATGCTGTCTAGTTTTGACCCCCATGGAGTCCAGACCTCAAGTGATAATAGCCCTTATCCTGCCAGAACATTTTTGTATGACACCATGTTTGTATTCGAACGAATCTCCTACATCGTCTAATGTAATGTCCCCGCCCCCAAGGTCTAACGTATGACGCAGCTAATGTAATTTTGTATGCACTGTCTCCCCGCCCATCACATTGACTACATATGGTTATGTACGATTCTGTCTGCATTGATAGCAGAATTATTTTCACCTGCCTGTAATGCATATGGGCTACCAAAGCGAATTGTATAACTAATGTCAGCTTGTACATCCTCTTCTATGACATGAACAGGAATGAACTAACTTATGATAAAAACTGGGGACTGTGGAAAATGACCAAAATTAGGTATATATAAGCGGCGTTCATTCATGTTCACCACAGCCACTGTTGAAAGTAAAGTGAGAATCGTGAAACAGGGGCCACGCCATCTTGTCCCTTTTAGGCCCCATCATGCGCGTAAGTGGCAGCCATTTTGTGTGTCGTGGCCTCTTTGCCCACTGCCAACCGTCGCGCGTCTCTCCCCCTCACTCCCCGGCCTCGCAAGCATTCCCCCGCGCCCCGACAGCCCCCGGTCTCTCCTGCTTGGGCCATAAGCGCACCTCTAACACAACCCTGTCTCCGAGCCACATCCCGTGCTGAACCCCCTCACTCTTTCATCTCATTCAAAGAACAGGCCCTTTTGATAACCTCTTCCTCCCTGCCCGATTGTCCGGCCTCATCCCAGGCCATCACCTAGCCCAACAGATGCAGTTTATTGCCCCCTAAAGTAGGACCTCGCCTCGCATCAAAGGAGCGGGGATTAATCAATGCTTTCGCACCCCGAAGATCCGACTGATCACACACATCCCCGTTCCCAGCGGAATGTCCAGCTGTGCGACAACCACCACATGCTGAGATCGGGGTGGGAACTCTACTGTAGATATGTGTGGGAACGGGTCTGGCCCGGGGATTCCGAGGATGTCTTTTCTGTCCTTCAAAGAAACATTACTGATGTCATAAATTTAATAAAGCCATAAACTTGTGTATAAGAGGCCAGGCCTCAGAGATGCGGTTAGAGCACCTCGAGAAGATACCCTGTTGTCTGATTTGACGTGTTCTGCTCCGTCGGAATAAACTCCTGTTTCCTGCCTTCTGTCTCCAGCGCCTGCCTCTTTGTTTGGTAATCTCGAATGGTATGAGAGGCGGCTAACGCCGGGCAAATACTGAAGGGTTCTTGGTCGAATTCGGCCCTACCTTTTTACAGGGTGACTAGCGGTTCAGACATGGATTTTAGCCATTGGGATATGCATCAAAAGGTTACCCCAGCCCTACTCTTTATCATTATCTTATAAGCCCCATCTCCTTCCTGAGACATGCCATGGCCCCTTTCCAGTGACCTCTCCCTTAATCAAAGAGCACCCTTTTAAGTATACTGAAGATCCTGGCACTCCTTCCTCCAATGTGTGTCCCACCCATATAGGAAGGCAGCAATCCACAAATCTGTCTGGGGGTATTCCTCAACCTCCTCATGCTCTTCCAGTCAGCCCTGGGTCTCCCAAAATTAAACGAGAGTCTTCTTTGTATTGTACATTTCACAGGCAAACATACACACATCATTCAACAACACACACGCTGCACAGCACTACATACTAACGATGTAGACCAAGGGTGAGTTAAGCACACGGCAGCTGAACTTTACATGAGAGAGCCTGTAGTCTTCACTCCAGGGACACAAGTAAAATGGTCTGTTCACACCTATTGTTCACTACACCATATTCTGCCACCACTGCGCTTGTACTACTTAACTCCTAGCAAAGGCAGTGGACTTTCACCACTATGAGAGTAGCACTTTGGGCACCCCGCCCAGTCCAACAAGACTGCAATCTGTGAGGTTACGGCACACATGCTCTGTGTTTGCCAATGGCAAAAAATCAGCACCAGTGATCCAGATATAGTTGCAGATCGAGCACTCAGGGCATGGGTGCATGACCATCACCATGCAAGGGGCTTTTCCATCCAAATTTTAATCATTTTGATCAATTGCAGTGACAGGAGAGGATGTGGTTACTCATTTTTTAAAGGACAGTGGGAACATATGAGTTTATAGCGATGCCATTTGGGTCCCTGCAGTTTGAGCGGTCAATGAATAGGTTTTCCTAAGTGATGGAAAATGTAACATAATTTCTGCATAACATTTTAGTGCATAAAAGTAGTGTTGAGCAATATAGCCAGAACTGGAGAAGGTGTTGGAGGTTTTTTAGGAAAGCTGGGCTGATGGTGGCTAAGGAAACTTGCAAGTTTGCAAGCCAAGAGGTGGAATATCTAGATTTTTATTTATTTTATATTTATTTAGTGTTTTATAGAGCACAAGAGAGACCTGTTAGGGTATCAGAGCGCTTTACATGGATAACAAGTTGTTTACAAAGTGCGGAATAGGTGATAAAGCATGCAATTACGATCATGCATACACTTAGCGAAATTACAGGTCATTTACAATATTCAGAACAGGCGGTCATGAGAACACTTTGCAGGGATAACAAGCTATTTATAGAGAAGAGGAATGGGCAAAAGGGTACCCTAGCGGGAGTAGGGCAAGAGACAGTGAAGTACGAGAGATGCACACTGATGAGCCAGCAACCATGGTTGAAGAATGCAGGGTTATTGTAAAGATATCAAGACTGGTATACACAAGTGGAGTTCAGGTAAGGAACAAAAATGTATTGCTAGGCAGCTGAGCTAGAGGTGCAGGCACTTCAAAGGAAACTGGACCCCCAACACAAACTTCAAAGACTCAACCATATATCACATTTGGTGTCTCGAAATGAACTATACGAAGGGGAACTTAAGGCCCCTAAAATGTTCAACTGTTAAGCAGCCTGTTGGGATTTGTGTGGAGGAGGAGAAGCTCTGCAAAACATCTGCCTGGAAAAAAGAACTGGAGGCTAAGGACAGCCAGTCTCCCAGGTGGGTGAGGGGATATCACCCAGTGAAATCTAAGACCACCCACTCTTGGAGCCTGGAGTACCAGCGCCTGCCTGCTTGCCAAGACCAGTGTGTCCATGAGGAAGAGGAGAGCGCTTGGAGGGAGCACTGTCCAGTGGGGATCCTAGAAAGTGGTTTCCTGTAGAGAGGTGAGACAAGACAGCTGCTGCACCAATCAGATCACTGCGCATATGCAGGTTCAAATCAGCTATCCTGTATGCCAGAGGGGACGGTTGTGAAGTTAGCCGTGTTTGCACCAATCAGGCTGTAACCCATGTGCAAAGTGAAGTCAGCGACTTCGTATGCCAGAGAGGGAGGCATTGAAGATTAATGCCATGCGTAGCCTGTGTGCGAAGTGAAGTCGGTGACCACATATGCCAGAGGTGGCTCCATGGAGAGGAAATGACTGCTGTGCCGATCGAGCAACTGCTGTCTGCAAAGTAATGTTGGTGATCCTGTATGCCAGAGAGGGCCACAATGAAGAACAAGAGATGTTGCCTGGTTCAGCTCTTGTCAAGAGAAGAGGATGTTGTGATGACCCCTGTGTGTGCCGAGCCCTCACTGAGGATCAGAACCCAAGCTATTGTCCCCTCCCACCTGTAAAATGGATTAGACAAACCTAATGCCTATGTGGAAGAAGCGCTGGAGATGCAGTCACTGCAGAGCCATGAGTGCTATTCACCATCAACAGCTTCTGCAGCTCTCTACGACATTCGAGAGTGAAATGCTCACAGGGACTCCAGAAGCACAGGAGAGGTAAGACTGATCACAGGGCCAGAAGGCTGGGTAAGAGAACTTGTTCTGCTACATACCGCTTTGAGCAATGAAATGCGTATGACTTTTGGAAGCGTCGGAGAGGGGCTCCTGAGTTGTGGACTAATGGGTCTTAACCAAAATGTAATCAAGCCCACTGGAATTATGCAATTGTGTGTCCGCATTGATTTCGCATAATTAAAGATTTGCCACATAATCTATCATCTGCCGCATATTCTGTAGATTTTAACAACAAAATGTGTTTCTTACTCAATTGGTTCAAAAGTTACAAAAAATGCAGCAACACATTGCCACACTGTGGAAGGCCTTTGCAAATTTGGACTGGTCAACTTTCTATTGCCTATAGTAATGTTTGGGTGCTAAACTGGTACTAACGAGGTGCAGTCAAGGCCCAGACTGGGCTGCTGAGCTATGTGTGCACTGAAAGTGTTTACGGGAGGAATTTGTCCATTAGGAAAGTCTTAGCTTCCTTTTTGAATCTTGACAAAGTGGGTATTCTGATGTTAGGCGGCAAGAAGTTCCAGATTCTAGGTGCGGCCCCAGAGAAAGCTCTATTGTATGTTTTCTTCTGGTGGTTTCAACACAAAGTCTCTGGCAAACTGGGAGTTCCTGACTCCTCCAGATACCACGATTTTCTGGGCAAGATATGCAGGAGAATTCGAGTGTAATGCTTTGTGTGTGATGCAGGCCAATTTGAGTTGGATTCTGGCTTCAAATGGAATCCAGTTCCGCGCCTTCAGGTGCGGTGAGATGGGGTCGAATTTTTTTGAGCATGTTAAGAGTCTAGCGGCTGCTTTGAGACAAGCTTTTAGGGGGGCCATTGAGAACTTGGGTAGGCCAGAGTGGGTTGAGCATCTGTATTCGATCCTGGAGATAACTAATGCCTGTACTGCCATGTTTAGGTCCGATGTATCTAGAAATGGTTTTAGTTTTTTCAGGTAGCTCAAGTGAAATCTGACATTTTTGGCTATTGAGTTGATGTGGGCTCGCATATTGAGGTTGCTGTCCGGTGTGATTCCAAGTGATTTAGCTGAGTCCAGTAAGGTCGGTGTGCAGTTTAGATCGTCTTGGTCCATTCCAGTATATCAGTGGTACTTTTAGGAGGGAAAATTAGGAGGGACTCCGTTTTTTACGCATTGAGTTTGAGCTGGTTGCAGGTGAGCCATTGTACAGTCAGCTCTATGGCCCCATTAATTGATCTCCTCTAGGGAAGAGATTTTGATTAACTGTGTCAAACGCCGATGAAAGGTCCAACGGAATTAAGAGACACGTTTTGCCTTGGTCAAGAGCTTGAAAGGCGTCATCTACAATATGGAGAATAGTGGTTTCAGTGCTGGGATGTGTCCTGAAACCAGATTGGCATTCGTCTAGCAGGTTTAATTTAGCAATGTGTTGACTCAGCTGTTGTTGCACACACTTCTCAAGTACTTTCGCTAGAAGAGGAATATTGGATATTGGTATGAAACTATCCTGTTCAGCTGGATTCAGTGTGGGGTTTTTTAAGATGGGGATAACTTGACCAGTTTTTAGAGAGTCCAGTATGAACCCTTGTTTTAAGGAAGCGTTGATTATTGAAGGCCAGATGGGTTTGATAAATTGGTTGGTTACGGCCAATAAGTTGGAGGGGAGCAGGTCATTAAAATGGTTGTTCGGTTTTATGGAGGAAAGAATTTTTGAGATGGAATGGGCGTCACATAGCTTGCAAGTGGACCAATACAATTCGTTTTTGGAGACTGCCTGGTGGGAAGGTGTGGAGAGATGGGTCTTTGAAAGAGGAGAATGGACATTAGTAGTAGAATTCAGCTCATTTCCGAAAGAGTTGATTTTGGCTGTAAAGAAGGAGAACTCATCACAGGTTATTATGGAATTTGTTGCTTCTCTAATTGGTTTTTGCCAGTGTGTTTGAGTGCCGCTTTACCATGTCAAAGAGTTTACGAGGTCTGTTTTTAGCGTTCTCCAGTTCCATTCTTAAGAATTCTTTTTTTTTATTTGAGAATGCTCTTGTTGTATGCATTTCTGGTCTTTTTGAGACGTTTTAGTTGGGAGGCAGAGGGGTGTTGTCTCCAATTCATTTCTGTTAGCTGAAGATTTGCCTTTCGTTATTTAGGGACCCGCTGAAACAAGGATGTTTGTCTTTAACCTGAATTCTTTTTAGTTTTAACGGGGCTAGAGAGTCAATCATGTCAGACATTGTTGAGTTGTAGTGCTCAGTAAGATCGTTGACATTAGATAACTTTGGGGGAGGAGAACATCCTTCTCGCATCGCGCTGAAAGTTTCTCAAAGTCTAGGCTTTTTTTGTCCCTAAGCCAGAGTTTCGGTTTCACTAGTTTGTTGTTGATCTTTTCTTATGTATGCCCGGTATTAGCAAGGTAATAGAGTGGTGGTCTGACCAATTGCAAGGAGCAATTGAATTTAGTCTGACCTCCAGCGTGGAGTCTTTCGTGTGAGTTGGTAGAGTGCAGGCTTGAGTGAGTGGTTGGTCAGCTAGGAAGTCTTTGTGGGTGCTAACCTGAGGGTCATTAAGGTAGTTCCAGTGAAGATTAAAGTCCCATAGGTATATATCATTGGAATGGGGGAGACATTTTCAGTAACGATTTCCATAAGGTGGTTGATGAATGTGTCATTCTTACCTGGGGGTGGTAGAAGGTGTGCAGTTTGCACAATTGGTTGGAGTTGTTCCTTATGGAGAGTGCGGGATATTCGCAGGAGTCAAGGGGAACAGAGCGAAGTTCGGTAAGGGAGAGGTCGGAGCGGTATATGTTAGCAATACTTCCCCCTTTTTTATTTGTCTGTCAAGCCTTACAATGTTGCAGTTTGGAGAGACCAATAAATCCAGGCGGGGCGATGATGCTTCGTTGAGCCAGGTTTCAGTTAAGATTGCTATGTTGATTTCTTGGCTCAGGATGAGTGCAACAATGTCTGAGGCATGCTTCACTGCAGATCGACAATTAAGTAGAAGACCAAAGAGTGGTGAGTCTAAGTTCCCCGGGGATGTGTTGTGAGTTGGGGTGGATACAGGTACTCACATTAGTTGTTGCTGTTTACTCCTCTGTTTCTGAGTTTTGGCATTCTATTAGAGTTGATTGAGACCATGTGAATTTTGTCCTTATCTTCCTTGACTGGAAGACTGGAAGTGGCAGGACATACCTCGTAAGATAAAAGGAGAGCTAGAGTTTCCTCCTCCGACTCTCACTGACCAACGACCCCGCCGCTTCCAGAGCCAACCTTCACGAAGGGATGAAAGATGTAGCTGAATGGATGACGACCAGCCGCCTGAAACTGAACTCAGACAAGACGGAAGTCCTCATCCTGGGCTCCTCGCCCTCCGCCTGGGACGACTCCTGGTGGCCCCCCGCCCTGGGCACCGCACCCACACCGACAGACCACGCACGCAACCTGGGCTTCATCCTGGACTCCTCCCTCTCCATGACCAGACAAGTCAACGCCGTCTCCTCGTCATGCTTCAACATCCTGCGCATGCTACGAAAGATCTTCCGGTGGATCCCCACCGAGACCAGGAAGACGGTCACCCAGGCCCTCGTCACCAGCCGACTGGACTACGGCAACGCCCTCTACGCCGGAACCACCGCCAAGCTCCAGAAGAGACTCCAGCGGATCCAGAACGCCTCAGCCAGACTCATCCTCGACATCCCCCGACGCAGCCACATCTCCGGACATCTGAGAGACCTGCACTGGCTCCCCGTCAACAAGAGAATCACCTTCCGTCTCCTCACCCACGCACACAAAGCCCTACACGACCAAGGCCCGAGCTACCTCAACAACCGCATCAACTTCTACGCTCCCAAACGCCACCTCCGATCAGCCAGTCACGCCCTCGCCGCCGTCCCCCGCATCCGAAGATCGACAACAGGAGGAAGGTCCTTCTCCCACCTGGCCGCCAAGACCTGGAACTCCCTCCCTCCCGACCTGCGCCTGACCCAAGACCACCTCTCCTTCAGGAAGAAGCTCAAGACCTGGCTGTTCGAGCAGTAGCAGCACCCCCCCCCCCCCCCAAGCGCCTTGAGACCCTCCGGGTAAGTAGTGCGCTATATAAATGTCCATGATTGATTGATTGATTGACAGATAGTTGAGTTGTTTGTGAGGGCGATAGTGTCTATTGGCCAGTGACATGGGTTGGTGGAAAGGCTTGGTTTGTGTGTAGAGAACTGTTTTTTGAGTGAGCTTGATTTAGACAATTTGATATCCAAACAAGGGTTTAAACAAAACGACGCTCAGTCCATGTGTGGACAAGTCCAAGGAATAAGGAACAATTGCATGTCAAAATATTGAATAAGAAAGTATTAATCTGTAGCAAAAGAGACTGCATCGTTTTAACTTGCACACTGTCGTCCAGGTATTCATATATAAGGGAATGCTGATTTGCTACCTCTACTTACCTTTCGATATTGAGGATTTAGATATCGTGCAGTCAGAATTGTTGCAGGTCGATATACAAAAAGTGATACTATGATACCACATTATAAGGAACAATGACAGTCGTTCCAGGGATTATTGTAGTATTATAGCAACACATCAGGCATTTTATACTCTCAACAAACGTAATGGCATTTATGAAGTAAGGAGTTGCATTTGAGGGGATGGATGAGCAGAATTTTTTTTATGGGAGGTGAGGCCATTCCTTGTTCTTCACCTCTGAAGCAATTCAGCTCTAGAGACAAGTCAGAAATTGTTACTGATGCTGGTGCTTGCAGACTGTGTGCTGACCTATAGCAGGTGAGATGAGGAGGAGCGGGTGATACCAAGTCCAGAACTTTAATGTAGGGGGAATGCTATTATTTGGTGTTTGGGAAGGAAATGCTTGTTATGATGTGTCCAACACGGAACTGTAAGTGTAGAGCAGACAGTTTAGAATTCGGATGATTCATAAGACAATTTCACTACAAAGTTTGCAAGCAACACTGCATCCTAAATTGCAGTGGTTGCACCGGTTGCAAGGATGTACATTCACCATGAAATATGCATCAAGAGTACAGAATATGTGAGCGGTTGCTGCAGGAAGGATTAACTATTGATGATGGTGATAAATGGAGTGGTAAATACATTTCTAAAGTTTTGCATAAAAATGAATGCTAAGTCAAATGGCCTAGCACATTAGTAGAAAGTTTGGTTAGAACTGTTTGAAGCTGCAGGTGTTGTGATAACACTACACCTGATGGTGGTACCATGCAGTTTGTGGTCTAGATTATCAGAGATAAGAATGGTGAGGCGGAATGACTGCAATTAAAAGAAAAGTTAGGTCACAATGTATATAATCTGGGCTAATGTCTTCCAAGGAATGCAATTTTCTTAGTTTTCGGTTTAGAGAGTCACAGAAATAGCTGTTAATAATAAAATATAGGTTCAACAATATTGTTGTTTAGAGAATGAATGTGCAAAGAGTAGATGTGTGTATTGCAAAGAGAGGGGGCCCCTGCTAGAAGGGTACTGGTCCTTAAGGCAGGGACTAATCAATCTAGTGTACAGACTTAAGGCAACAAAATTATAAACATAACTGAAGTTTCAACAATTAATAGCAACCAATAAAAATGAAAGGAGAACCAACTGCATCTGGAGATCTTTTACAAAATACACATCATTTTTATTAATGATAATATAAGAAAAATCGTTTCTTTAAAAAGACAGGGTCCCATGCAAACTCAATCTTCATTCATACTTCAAAGAAACTAGTGTACATAAATAATTTGCAACAATTCTACATTTCAGATAAATGCAATGATAACAATTTCAATGTAAAATGAGGAAAGAGAAGTGTGGCACACGAGTAATGATCTCCTGCGTTAGACGCTAGTTTCGGCACTGAGCCGTGCATTCGTCAGGAAAAATGGGCCACAATAGATTGAAGTTGGTTTCTTATACTTATTGATTTAGCGATGTCAGTGATCCTTTTTAATATTGGTGGCTGTAAAGCACTTCTTGCCTGTTAGTCAAGGCTAAAAATATACTGAGTTGAAAATGTGCTGGAACAGGGTATTGTTCTACAGGTTCTATTTTCGAACTTTCCGTCCCTGATTACGGACAGGTTTGGCATCCAAAGAAGGAAATGTCTTTTATATGATTTCTGATATACATGTCCAGAGATGCACACATTTATTTGTGTGTCAGCTTCTGTTGCCAAACGAGGGCGGTCCTCCGCCGCTCCAATCGCCGCGAGTAGATGTGTAAACACTTATATGCAGGTCTACACAACAATTGCAAATGCCATAGGAAATTAGATTAAAATGACACCACAATTAGGGCTCCTCAACATATGGGTGGCGACAGACCTCACAAGGGTGGAACAACAATGGGTTACCCTGGCATATACGCTGGTGAAATGCACAATAGTGATGAAGTGGGGAGCAGCTGAGGTGCCATTATGGGAGAGTTGGGCAGAGGAACAAGATAAATGTATGATTGCAGAAAAGGAAGTATTCAATTCCAGAGGATGTCCCAAGAAATGGGAAAAAAATGGGGCAAATGGAATATGTACCGGGGTGAACTGTGTATGTCGCAGAAAAGGAAGTATTCAATTCTAGAGGATGTCCCAAGAAATGGGAAAAAAATGGGGCAAATGGAATATGTACCGGGGTGAACTGTGTATGTCGCCCGCTAGTAGGATGGTGACGAAAGAGAAACGCTGTTAAGATATAAATGGCTGAACAGAAGTAACATTTTGTTACATATGTATTGTGGGACATAACTATATGAAGATGTACTAAATGCTGATATACTTGTGACTGATATGTTTTTCAAAATAATAAAAACATCTTTAAAAAACAAATACTGCTGTCTGTTACCCTTGATTGGAGAAATATTGGACTAAACAGATATCTACATGTTGGATTTGCAAGGGAGCAAGAGACTTACGCCCTAATAGGAATGAAACAGATTTGTGAACATTGCTTTTGCAACTAGATAGGGTGATTTTGGACATACTGTAATGTAATGTGGCCTTTTCAATCCACCAATTGCATTTCAACATGTTGTAAAATACATCCTTTGAAAATATTTACAGGCGTTTTTACGTGTTTCTGTTAACTTCAATGGTAAATTGATTTATGCCTACGAAGTGGAAGAACATAAGCTGCATGAGTGTTTGATGCTTTAAAATACAAAGCAAAGATCTATATGCTAAAACTGATCAATGTGAACCGTGTGTGCAACATTTGAAATTATTATTAGAATACATCAGTTCACTTTGAGAGCGGCTAATGGATCAATCAGTTTAGGAATAACTGTGGTAGGATTGGCTGCAATCTAAATTAGAAGAAAGAGAACATTACAGTCTGCTCGAGTTTACAAATTTCTGTAGCAGATTCTAGATGCTAATATGTTGGCAGAGCTAACAAAATTCATTTGGAATATTGTGAAGAGAAAGTGACAAAAAAATGATTGCTTTTTGCTCAATATCAGGATGTCAATAACACAATTGTTTCACGAAGTCTGCTCTAAAACTGACGCTTTAAACATTGATCGGAAGGTAGTGTTGTCACACAAACAGCAAGAGGATTGCAGTATTTTAACTACTCCATAGGGAAAGAGTACCAACATTGGCTCCGTTTTGTATCAAATTGTTTGATAAAAAAAAATACTCATTTCAACCTTTAATCTTGAGTTCAAAATATTTCCAAATATTCGTATTAGTAATCCTGGGCCAGAAGTTAATCTGCTCAATCAATGTTTTTATTTTATTCAAAAATTAAGTTATTTAGGGCCCTATGTACGAAGCAATTTTGCAAGTGGAACCCCTGTGATTCGCATAATCACAGAATTTTGCAAACTACAAAATGGCTTTTAAGTATGTATTAAGCCACTTTGCAAGATGGAAAGGCCGTGATGGCTCGCAAAATGGATTTAGCAAGCCATACCAATTCGCAAATAGGAAGGGGCATGAAAGGGTCATCCCATCCTACTTGGGATTCAATATGGCGTAGAGCAATAGTTTGCAACTGCAATTGTGGTTGCAAACTATTGATCCTTTACATACTCACAAAGTAGGTAGTAACTGATTTGCGAAACGGAAGGTGATCCCGAGAGTAAATGATGTGGGTGACTTCAGAGGGAGCAAGCAGTGGTCCTCAAGATCACTGTCTGCCTCTCCAGAGGTTTCTCAACCAGGAAACATTTTTTTCAAACAGCACCAGTTGCTTTAAGAAACATGGGTTGCTTAAAAAAGGGTCCCAATTTCTGAATGCAAGCACAGTGATGGTGGTCTGCCATTCTTTGGAAGTTACCAACCCTGTTTCTGTCAAGCTCAGGGGTCGTAAAACGCAAACTGCCTAATTATTATTTATATAGGGGATCATTCTACGACCTCCTATATTGGATTTTGTGATGCAACCTATTATCACATAGGTCTCATGTCAAAATTAGGGACATGTTAAAAAAAAAAAATCAGTGCACAATTTGCAACCACTTATCTTGACCTGCCTCTTAGTACATCTGGCTCCTGGTCCTCGTTTATTTTTTTATATGGTTAGTGCTGTCCAGGTTTGAACATTTGTTGTGGCTCACTAAGTAAAGATTGCCTCGATTTCCTTTTGCTTGGCCATGAGTTTTTGAGATTTTCATCACCAAAACAAATAAGTTTATCAATAATATTAGTATGTGTTAAACATATCTTCCGAGAGTTTTAATAGTCTGGAGTCTATTGTGCAATTGACAGAGACTGTTGCAGAATTTAATTATCTCCATGTACATATAGTTATGTTTCATTTTTTATTTATTTGTATTTAAGAATTGTTTTTTAGGGCAATGTACAGTCCCTTATAAGACCGACATAAACTATTTAGCTGATGTTAAGAGGTGCTCCATCGCCCTCTTCAATAGCCCTCTTTTTTCCGCACTTGAATCAACCCTATTGTTCGATCACAAAATAGGGGAAAAAAGGGAAATAACAGAGTGAAGGCAGGAAATGAGGGAAAAAATTACGCATGCAATGAACGGGGAACTGTCGCATCCCTATTGAGAGTTGCAAGACTGTTAAGAGCTTTCCACGTGTTACAAGCATGAAGGAGGCATTTTTTTGCATGACCTTTGCTGTGTGTCTCTGAAGGCCATGCTCAATAAATCCTCGGGCACTCCTACATTTCCATGCTCTCCGTAATTCTGAGGATTTTTCAGCAAGTTCTATGGAACATCAGGAAGGAACGGAGCTAGTGGAGTGAGTTCAACGTGGACCGAAGGATGTCAAATTTGGAGTTCTTCTTCATGTCGCTAACCAACACCATGCATTTCAGGAAGGGGGCATGATCAAGCCTTATAATCTTACGGTTGCAAGATAGAGGCATATCAAGGAAAACCAGTCCACAATTCGCACTCTCTGATGGAAGAAGGTGTTTTTCTGATGTCAGTTCCTGTTTAAATCATGTATAAGGAGGCAAGTGATGAAGCAATAAGAAATTGGGTTATTAGTTGAGAGATGCGAAAGGGATCACTGAAATAATATCGATGACACAAATATAGAACTAGCATAATATCGAGGAAAAAATATAGAATGCAAAAATATCGCATTCCTATCTCCAAACAGGTAAGAACAAAAATATCGAATCAAAAATATCCTTGTAAAAAATATAGTTAGTCAAAATATCGAATTTTTTTAAATGCTTAAAAGTAATTGGAAAATTAGTGAAATAATAAATATAATTAACTTAAACATACTTAAAATAATTAAATAACTTTAAAATTAATAAATAATTAAGAAAAAAAAATACAATCTGATTTCTTAATACATATCTATATGAACGTAATATTAATAAAAAATATACAATATTTTTACCATAGGATAGCGGAAAGGGTAAAATTTACTATTCCCAATCCAGTGAGTGCAACAGTAGGGAAAGCGTTGGATAGCGGGAAGGTAAAAATTACTATTTCCACTCCAGAGAGTGCAACAGTAGGGAAAGCGTTGGATAGAGTAGGGGTAAAAATTACTATTCCCACTCCAGAGAGTGCAACAGTAGGGAAAGCGTTGGATAGCGTAGGGGTAAAAATTACTATTCCCACTCCAGTGAGTGCAACAGTAGGGAAAGCGTTGGATAGCGTAGGGGTAAAAATTACTATTCTCACTCCAGAGAGTGCAACAGTAGGGAAAGCGTTGGATAGCGTAGAGGTAAAAATTACTATTCCCACTCCAGTGAGTGCAACAGTAGGGAAAGCGTTGGATAGCGTAGGGGTAAAAATTACTATTCCCACTCCAGTGAGTGCAATAGTAGGGAAAGCATTGGATAGTGTAGGGGTAAAAATTACTATTCCCACTCCAGAGAGTGCAACAGTAGGGAAAGCGTTGGATAGCGTAGGAGTAAAAATTACTATTCCCACTCCAGCGAATGCAACAGTAGGGAAAGTAAATACTTCATATATGAATAAAAATTAATTAAATATTAATACAAATGACAAATTAATTAAAAGTAATTAACAATTTAATATAATATAATAATTAATCAATTAAAATACAAATAAAAATTAATTATTAAAAAGAATGACCTATTAATACAAATTATTTACCAATTAACAATTAATTAATTAACAAATAAAAAATAATTCAAAATTAATTCAAAATAAATACAAATAAATAAATTTAAAAATTTAAATAATTACAATTAAATTACTTCCCACCCTATTCCCCTACAAACCCACAACCCGCTACAGAAAATAAATTAATAAAATTAACATAATTATCAATTAATCAATTAATAAAATTTAATTACCAATTATATTTGAATTAATTAACATCTAAAAATTCATTAACAATTAATTCAAAATAAATTCCAATAAATAAATTAACATATTTAATTAATTATAATTAAATTACTTCCCACCCTATCCTATAAACCCACAACCCACTACAAAATTATATTACACAAAAATTAAATACCATAAAATTAATTACTTAAAATAAATTATAAAATAAATACACACTTTTCACACCTATACTAACATAAAAAACACTTTAAAAAATGTGATGTTATTAAAAAATCGATATTAACTTACCTCAAATTCGATATTCTTGTTGTCTATATTCTGTCCATTCGATATTTTGTCCATTCTATATTTTGAATTCGATATTACTGCTATTCTATTCAATGTTTTTGTTGTCTATATTCTGTCCATTCGATATTGTGTCCATTCTATATTTTTAATTCGATATTACTGCAATTCGATATTTTTAACTTGATATTTTGACTGTATACCATGCGAAAACCCCACTCAAATAATAAAATAAATCCTTGTCAGAGTGAACCGCAAAAGTCACTAAATTAACCTATGCCTAACCCTCTGACAACTTGGGACAAAATCAGTCAGCCTTAACTTAGAGGCAATGTGTAACATATTTATGCAGCGCACAAACAGTAATAAAGTGAAAACACAACGTACCATAAAGCCCAAATTAATTTAGAAACATGGAATAGATTTTAATAAATAAATGACACCAAAACAATCAAAATTCAATCTATAGAACCAGAGATAAGATTTTTTAAACTTTTAGGAGGATATCCAAAACAAAGCACCGCCCACTGTTATCTCATCGCACTGGACAGGGGAAAGTCACATGGTCAGGACAACCGCACTGGAGCTAGAGGGACCAGGTTAGCCCAACTGAAAAATTACCTTCTTTAGACCGACATAGGAGGAGGCGGTCAGCAGGTCGAACATCACAGATGGTCAGTGCTGTAGCGTGAAGAACTGGTCTTTGCTGGAGTTTTGCATCGGTTATCATCGCTGACAATCACAATAGGCACTAAATGCAGGTCTAGCATTGCTGCTCATCGCACATGGCCACTGTTAGCGCGCTGCCTCGGCAGCTTCTCCTGGTAAGTCAGGAACAGGTGCCTCTTCTTGCTGCCGGCATGCTTGTACTTAGGCTCACATTTAAACTCCTCGCCCCCAACTCCTTGCCCCCTTGACCGTCAGACGACATGGACCACCTCATATTGACTCGATATACACAATACACACCTTGCTTGACTTGAGTATATTGTGATGATAACACTTCTAACCATTGCGGCTGGGAGTGCATAGTTCTGGGGGTTTCAGTAGTAGGCAGCAAGACACATGAGAAGGTACAGGTTGAGGAGGAATGGCTTGGGGAAGGTTGAAGGCAAAAGGTGGAGTTAGCCTGAGGGGGAGGTATATCTAGTCTACAGCAACATTTTCAGGTAAATCGAGAGAGTGGGTCCAACAAGGGTGTTCCGATGGGTAAACCCACGTTATCTCAAAGCCAAGTTCACCAAGTATACAGCCAGGACCTGCCAGCAGATGGAGAGATGTCAGAAAGCAACTGCGATATACAGAGGGGAATGAGAGAAGAAAGCAGTGCCACTAAGATGGAGGAAAGATGGGGGGGGAAACAACAGAGCAAAAAATGGAAGAGCAAGCAAAAGGAGAGCACCAGAATACAAGGGATCTTAAAAACAATGGCTCAAGAATCAATGCCCTTATAAGCTAAGAACAAGATTGAAGCCCGCTTCTCAGGATACGGTTGAAAGGCAAGTCGATGTAGAATTGAATAAAAATGCCCTGTTGGAAAGACTGTATCAATTTGTCAGACCTGTCCTCGTAGTAAAGACTGCAACACAAGAAAAGATAAATCAATAAGAGATTATATGATACCAAAATGAGAATTAGGAGATCATAGTCCAGAGCAGTTAGCAGAGGTGGACTTAAAATTGAGAGTGAATACGTTAACAAGCCCTAAGGAGCCTAACAGTGGTATACAACTTGAGATGGAAAGGATTGAAGCTGTAGACCAGGAACTGGAATATCTGGCATGCAGACAAAAATTAACCAACCTAGTAGTTGGGAAGCTGGGACAGAGAGAATATCCTGTGGGGAAATTTGAAGTTCTTGCCTTATTCATCCAGTGCCAGACAATAAAGGGGTATGGGCCTTAAAAGGTATGGCATTAGAAAATAAAGATGATCTGATTGCAAAGTTAGAGATGAAGCTAACAGAACAGAACATCAATGCACTGGATACAGGGGATGGTTCAACAGTCCAAGCGGCAAATCACTTCTGGAAATGTATCCTAAAGAGAAACTGGCATTATGGAAATGACGTTTTGCTCTATGGTCTCAGAGAAGATAGAGGTGGAGACATTACAAAGAACATCTAGCCCCAAATTAAATAGTTCATCCTTTTGAGGGTGTGCAGGAGTGCAACGAGACAGCAAAGCAACCAAGACAAGACTCTACCATATATGGAGGATAGCTTATTGGAGGAAGAGAGTGTAATATTGGGGTACAGCTTGAGTAATACAGGGATTAAGGAACCAACAAAAGGGGTTATACAAAGCCTGAGTGATTCTGGTAACAGAAAAAAAAGAATTTTAGAAGTCATGCTCTAGCTGTTAACAAAGGTGGTTAGACTCTGACATAAATATTGAAAACACGACAGCAATCTTGAAGCACTTGGTAAATATTAAACTAAGGGATAAAAAGTGTGAGAAGTTAGATCTATTGTATAACAGCAGATCAAACGATAGGCAAAGAATTGGTGCTGTTAAGGAATAAAGGTAAAGGAAGGAATGGATGAATGATCCGATGTATTTGCTGATGATCTGCTGTTTGAGCAGGATTAGTTCTTAGATAAACGTGTGCAATCCAGTGCAGTCTGTGGGAGGGTATCATCCAGATATGATCTATAAGACAGAATAGGGGCCAAGTCACTCACAGATAAGAAGCTGCAAAAAATGGTGGAAAGACAGGTTGTCGACAATTAAAAGATAGTCCCTGCAAACAAAGATCTTGAGGTGATAAAGGACAATAGAATAAAAGTGAATGAGGTTTTACCCGATATTTAAAAGCATGAAACATGTCAAATGGTGCACAGACAGAATACCGAGTTTTAAATGTAGACATACACAAATATCGAGTTGGAAATATCATGATACAGAAATATCGACAGCAAGAATATCGTGGTCAAGAATATGGACTTGCAGGTAAGAAATATCGTTTTTGGAAATATTGGAATTTTAATTAGTGTTACCGTATTTTAGTATGTATTTTAATGGCATGCAATCTATTTTTTGTATAAGAATTGTTTTTGTTTTTTAATATATGTGTTACATTTTTAGTAGTTACATTTTAAGTACATTTTGTGTTTTTTAGTTCTGTAGTGGGTTGTGGGTTTATAGGGGAATAGGGTGGGAAGTAATTTAATTATAATAAATGTATTAATATTTGTTATTTATTAATATTTATTTAATTAATATTTTATAGTATTACTTGTGGGAATTAATTAATTATGAATTGGTTTTTAATTATTATTAATTAATTACTTAGCAATTATGTTAATTGTGTCTTTTTTAGGAGCGGGTGGTGGGGTTTATAGGGGACTAGGGTGGGAAGTAATGTATTTATCATTAATTATTAATTGTTTGTTAATTCTAATTAATTAATTAAAATTTAAATATGGCGATTGTGTAATTAACTTTAGGTGTAAGTTGTGGGGTTTCTAGTGGTAAAGGGTGGGAAGTAAATTCTTTTAAATTAATTTATAAATTCTTAATTGATATTAATTTATTAATGTAAAATTAGTTATGGAAATTGTGTAATGATTTTTTGGTGTGGGTTGTGGTGTTTATTGAGGTAGAGGGTGGAAAGTAATTTATGTTGAATTAATTAATAATTAGTTGATTGCCATCAAACTGGCAATACAATCATTAGTTATCTCAAGGATTGAATACGGATGTACAACCTTAGCAGGTCTACCAAAAATTTCCACGGCACCACTAAAAGCATGCCTCAATGCAGCAGCAAGGCTCATTACCGGATCGAGGAAATTCGACCATATTTCACCACACCTTAAAGCGTTAAACTGGCTACCATATGAAGCCAGAATCCAATTAAAAATGGCATGTATCACCCACAAAGCACTCCACTACAAAACACCAAGATACCTGGCCCAGAAGATTGAGCTTTCTGGAGGAGACAGACCAGCCGGAGTGCCAAGGAGCTGCTCTGAGGCCACCCATCTTCCGGAAGAAGAAAATATACGACAGAGCTTTCTCTGGGGCAGCCCCCAGAATATGGAACTCACTCCCTCCGAATATCAGGAAAATTACAAACACGGCAACATTCAAAAAGGAAGCTAAGATCTTCCTAATGAGTAAGTTCCTTACATAGACAAGAACAGACTTCACCGCCACCGCGTCTTAGATGTGCCAAAGCGGAACATCGAATGGAAGAAAGAGAAAGTCTATAGTTAAACGGGGAACAACCTAGCGGCGCTATACCTTCCCAGAACCTGGAGGAAGATTGCACCGATAAAGACAAGTTAGAACTATTTGTACAAGAATACAACATACAATATAGTAGGCTAGTAGAATAACATATATGATAACCTGGGAGATAGACGCAGACTGAAATTATATAGAAATGTGTAATCCCGATGTTAATACTAGCCTAATTTACCAAATCATTGTACATATTCTAGGATATATCCCTTTTAGACGTATACCTAACCTACCTCATATCAGTGTGATACGTTTACTATATACCTCTATACTTACCTACCTCATTCACTATATGGTAATGTTATGCGAGTTGTATCTCAAACCTACCTCATGTATATGTATCTGTGAAGCGCTCTGATACCCAAGGGTCACGTTCGCGCTATATAAAATTCTCTAAATAAATAAATAAAATAAATTCAGAAATTGATAAATATGTAGGTAATTGTTTACTTTTATTTTGTGTGTGGATTTTGCTTTTATAGGGGTAATGTTTGGGGAATAAATTAATTTGTATTTGTTTTATTTTGTTTTTTTAATTAATAACATTTCTTTAAATGAGAAATAATTTTGCTAATTATGGTGGTACATTTAAATAAAATATGTAGATTTGTGTTGTGAATTGTGTGGTGTTACAGTGTAAGGAAATAAAAAAGATTACATTTATGTAATAAATAATGTTTATACAAAATTTCTATTAAGAATAGGTTTTTTGTTTGTAAATTATTTTGAATTGTTTTACAATCATTTTTCTAGGTATTTGTTAGATCTTTTTAACATTATTATCTTTCTACCTTTTGTAATATTTAATATTTTTATATTTCTTTTTGTTTTTTTAAATCTTTTATGTTGCTGTTCATATTTTGTTTGTTTTTAATTTTGAACTAACTCCAATGGAAATATTAATTTTTAACCCTCCGCTATCCAGCACTTTCCCTATTGTTGCTAACTGGAGAGGAAATAGTAATTTTTACCCCTCCGCTATCCAACACTTTCCCTATTGTTGCACTCACTGGAGAGGGAATAATCATTTTTACCCCTTTGCTATCCAACACTTTGCCTACTGTTGTACTCACTGTAGTGGGAATAGTAAGTTTTACCCCTCTGCTATCCAACACTTTCCCTACTGTTGCACTCACTGGAGTGGGAATAGTAATTTTTACCCCTCCGCTATGCAACACTTTCCCTACTGTTGCACACATTGGACTGGGAATAGTAATGTTTACCCCTCCGCTATCCAACACTTTGCCTACTGTTGCACACACTGGAGTGGGAATAGTAATGTTTACCCCTCCGCTATCCAACGCTTTCCATAATGTTGTACTCACTGGAGTGGGAATAGTAATTTTTACCCCTCCGCTATCCAGCACTTTACCTATTGTTGCACTCACTGGAGTGGGAATGGTCATTTTTACTCCTTTGCTATCCAACACTTTCGCTACTGTTGCACTCAATGGAGTGCAAAATGTAAGTTTAAAGACTATTAAATATTTTAATGTTTTAATTTATAATATAATGTTTTTTATTAGATTTATGTTATAAGTGTATGTAAATATAGATACATATATATTTAATTGTAAAATGGTATATATTTATACAATTATAAAATAAATTAAAATGAATAGTTTATTGATTGTTTTAAAGCAAATAGATATATACATTACATTTTATATATGTATGTTTACATATTTTTTAAATTACATTTATTCCTTATATTTATTCAAATGTGTATTAAATCTAAATCGTTTTTGTAAGTTCATTTTATTATTTAATATATTTAACAATAATTTTTATGTAAATTAAAAAAATGATATTTTGTACATCTATATTTTCACATCGATATTTTTATACTTACCATTATAAATATAGGATGTTGATATTTTTTACATCAATATTTATGACTCGATATTTGAGTATGGGGATATTTTAGGCGTCAATATTCTATCAGTGAACTAGATCATCCTATGATAATAGCTTGTAAGAAAAAGAGATAATTAAAGAGAAAAAAAAATACACTGCAAGAATTCGAAGGTAGTAATATAACTAAATGGGAAGTGGTGAGTGAAGTGTCAGCTTATCAGAAGGAGGCTGATGGCTTGATGGCTTGGAAGCAAAAAATCAAGGAGCTGTGTAATAGACCTTAGGAAAGTACCTAGAGAAGTTTCAAAGATAAGGGAAGAGCGGGACTTGAAAATTTTGACCAGAGAGTTGACTAAGGATATTCAGCAGTAGAAAGAGGCAGAATTCTCTAATTAGGAATTTAAAGCACAAAGAAAAGAGTTACTTGAGCTGCAATTGGTTGATATTTCTTTTTTGAATTCAAAGAAATTTTATTGATTCTACTTACAAACACAAAATACATAAAAGACCGGGCAAAGTATTGTGTGTACATCACGTCATTCATGTCACCAATACTAGAAGACACCAAGTGGTGGAACGGACAGTGTTTTACAATCGGATCAAAGCAAAGGGACACGAGTTATTGAGTGAGCAACCTAGGCTTGCAGAAGGCCTTAATGGCCGAGTACTTGAAGAGATAGCATACACACTGGATGTACTTGGCAGATCCGTGTCAGGTCCATATGCTGGTCGATATTTCTAACCGTATTTCTTAATTGCTCAAGAATATTGAAAATGTTCCTTGCCATTCCAAAATTAAGTAACATCACTTCTAAAGATATCAAGCTAGTGCTACTCCTGAAAAGAGGCATGAGACGTGCAGATCAATGGGACACAACAGTAATAATGTTCCACTCGAGGATAATTGTTGATTTGGTCCTGTCAGCTATTGATGAATTAAGATGCCTAGGATATGATGTGTATGAAAATCTGTGTAAACATTTAAAGTGGAGAAATGGCTCTTGGTAGGCTTGGGAGGATATAGGTCGCTGTCAGTAAAGTAAACCTAATGTAATATTTGGAACACAAACATTGTACTCTGAGAAAATTAATGCTGAAAATAAAATGAAAGAGCAATTAGTTATAAAAAAAAGATAGGGAATGAAAGAAGGATATACTCAAGTAAGGACCTGTTAGCAGGAGTGCAGGAGTCAAAGAAGTAATTCAAGACTGGGATTGGATAGCTTCAACAATTGCCCCTGAAGGCTCAGTTAACAAATCGCATTGTACCTGTTGATAAGCATCTAATGATACTTTGCTAGGAATATTGCAGGACTAATAAGAAATTGGAACTTTTTAAATAGAATGAATAAAGAAAAAGAATCTGTAGTAATTTACCTGCAAGAAACATGGAAATGTGAAGATGTGTTAATCGGGGGATTAAATAAAATACATTACAGGCAAAAAGAGGGATGTTTGGACATCCGGCGGGTGGCCTGACTACTATGATTGCAGGAAAGGCAAATACCAAGACAGAGAAAATCCTAAAAGAACATGAGGATTACTTGGAAACTGCATTAATTGGCTTCGGGCAATAGGAGATTATATGACAACAAAGAGGAGAAAGAAACTAATAGTTATCAGTGACTATCTACCTTCGTCAATTCGGGATCGTGTCATAGATATGAAAATGAGAGCCTTCCTGTAGGATATTTAGAATAAATATATTGGAAGTATAATTTTGCTGGCGAAGTATAATTTTGCTGGCAGGAGACTTTAATGCAATAATATGTGCAGAAAAACGAAAAAATGTAACCAATACGACCCTGGAAAGTAGTCTGAGAATTTCACCTTAGATGACGCATTCACCAAAAACCCCAAAAGGGGTCAGGAGAGGGAAACCGATGGGGAATACTCTGAAAGACTTCAACTTATCAATTCTAAATGGATTGAGAATTGTTTGGTCCTTAAGAATAAAGGAAGAAATACTTATGCAGATAAAAGAGCAACTACGTCATTACATGATGAGAAATAAAAAAGATAAAATTAAGAACCACACAAATTTAATTAATCATATGAGACAGGAATGGAATGGAAGCAGAATGGGAAGATCAAGCAAAGACAAATCTTAATAAAAACATATTTGAAGTGTTTAGAATATAGAAAAGAAGCATGGAGAGTTGTGTGTTGTGAGAAAGAACAGAGATGGCAGCAGACCTAAGTCCGGAGCTCCCGACCCCCAAGTCAAACGAACGGCGCGCATGAAAGGAAAAAACGCAAGAAACGAGACATCGAGGACACGGAGGGGTGTATGAACCCAAGGGGCACCCAGCACAAGTCTCGACGCCCGGTAAAATCCGCAGACAAGGCTGTGAGAGGAGAAAAAGTCTACGGGTCGAGAAGGGAAGGCGGAAGCGCAAGATGGTGGAGTGATCCTAGAGAGAGCGAAATCCAAACGCAGACCATCACCGCCACCCAAGTAAGAGCTCCCATAGGCGGAACAACGCAAAAGCCCTAAGCAAGAGAAACCCCCGACGGCAAATATTAGCCGCTTGTGTTTAGGAGGGGATCTGAATCTGAACGAACAAAACAAAAGGCATCCATCTTGGAAAAGGTGTGGAGGACAGGGGCGGCCATCTTGGGAGAACAATAGCAAGTCAGTGGCGGGATCGTTACGGAGAGAGCGCGCGCAGCAATAGACCCGCTCGAGACAGAGTAACAAAGGCCACAAAAACCGCTAACCCCAAGGACAACCCCAAGCTACCCCTTAAGATACCCCTAAGGTCAGCAAAGCGGAGGTCGGGGGTCAGAACTACAATCGGGTCGCACAACCCTGCTAGACGGCGGCCATCTTGAATAGGGCAAAGCAGAGACAACAGAGAAGGCAGGAAGTAAAGCGCAAAAGCCCCCAACGCTGGCACAGGAGATAACCAACCTGCCACTACCATAGCAAAGCGGGGGCTGAAACGCAGATCAGCTGAGAGCAAAAGCACGCAACAGCTGACCCGCTCGAGGCAAGTAGCGGACACTTCAGAAACTCGCCAACCACTAAACTACATGCTAAACGGCAGACCGTGCGACCCGGCGGCCATCTCAAGAAGGTGAACAGAGCGACGAAGCGAGGGGCAGCCATCTTGCGAGAGCCCTAACAGACAACAACAGAGGCGACAAGAAGCAAGGCGTGTCCCTCCCAAAACAAAGCCCAACGACGAAGCGAACACGCCAGATCTAACCGACCTAAGGCGGGGAAGCCTCCAAGCAACGCACAGTAACCAAGAGGCTGCCTGCCAGGACCAACCTGCGAACGGCAAACAGAGAAGGCAGGACGCCAGAAGGGGAGAGCATATAAGCAGGGAAGCTGCCGCGGGAAGGGGGGTACGCCGCGAAGCACCAAAGGCGAGTAGGTTTTTATTGACTGCGCAATTAATTAAAATCTTTACAGTAAAAAAGAAAGTACAAGGATCAATAATTCTAAAATAACCTTCTAAATAAGATAAAGAATAATAAAAAAAAGTGTACCAATGCTGATTAGGATAATGGTAAATAGGGGGGAGCAAAATGGGTGGAGAGGAGTGCAACTGCCACAGTCTTAGTCTCATTGATTAGGAGTTCCCAGCATTTGCATTGGTTCAGGTAAGACTTTGCGTTGTTGGTTACGATGGCGAGCTGGTGACTTTTTTGGTGGAACAACGGGTCTGGTTCTGTTCAGCTCATGTCGGTTCTTGTTGTGTTGAGTGTCCTAAGTTAGGGGGGGGTACTCTCATTATGAGTTTTTAGTGCTATACTGATTTGGTGAACACATTTCGCTGATCGCGCTAGGAACATGGTGTTAGTAGTTGACAGGCACAGGGCTGATGCTTCTGAGCATGTTGTAATGTTCTGATTGAGACAGATCGGGCGCAGCATTCGCTGACGTTCGAGGACAGCAGCAAAGAAGGTGCAGCCAAGATTCCCTCTTGTATGTGCAAAGCCTGCATGATGTGGGGACCCCTTTTTGGGCCCAAGCAGGATTGAAATCGGCTATCCCGAGCGTGACCAGCCTCATGGATAGAATTTTACTTCGGGCATGTGTTGTGATGGCCTCGCTTAGATATGGTTGTGCTTTGCCCACCGTGTAGGAGTTGTTTAGGGGTTCCAAATTGGAGCTTCGGCGAGTGGATCTGTGATCAAGTTCAAAGGAGATTTCATTCACCTGTTTATTGATAGCTCTCTTCCAAAAGTTCAGCGGGATGTCCTGCCGCGGTAGATTTTCTTCTAATAACTTAAGGGCTTTAGTTGCTTTTCCCAGCCTAATGTGCCATGTAGAAGCTGGATCTTCGAAGATGGGACGCAGATGGTATTTTAGGGAGTTGGCCGGGGCCTTTAATATCCTTAGATACAGTTTGATGAGCTCCCCCTGGCCGATCACGTCTGGCCTTGCAAGGCCAAGCTCCAGTCTCAGCCTGGTTCTCCTAGCGGACCTTGGGATGTGTAACACCGACTTGTACGCCTTAATTTGGGCAGAGGTGAGGAGTGCATCCAACTTCCCTGGAAATGCCAAGTGCCCGTAGGAGATTGCGGGCAGAAGCTTTGCTCTTAGAGGTATCAAAATTGGGCTGGCAGAGGGGCTGATCAGGTTCCGATTTAGTTGTCTTAGCAGGTGTGTTACCTTATTAGCTTTTGAGGCCAGATGGTTGAGGTGGACATTTGCTTTTGCCCGTTCCGAAAACCAGACCCCTAGGTAATTGTAAGAGGCCACTGAGTGTATTTGAGCATTCCCCAGCTGCCACTGTGCGTGCCGTTTATGACGGAACGATCCGAAGATGATGACCTTGGTTTTCCCTTTGTTAACCGTCAGGCTATTGGCAATGTTGAAACTGTTTAAGGCCGTTAGACCTCTTTGTAAGCCTATCCTCGTATGGTCCATAATGGCTGTATCGTCGGCATACTGTAACAGTGGTAGCCTTGTGCTTCCTAGTCTAGGTGCTGCTAGACTGGCACCTTTTAGGGCCTCTCCCAAATCCGCGGTGTATAGATTAAATAGGAGGGGAGCTAGCACGCATCCTTGCTTCAGTCCATTTGCTGTAGATATTTTGCGAGTGACAGTGTGTGTGCTTGTTTTAACCCGCACCCAGGTGGCCTCATAAAGTGCCATTATAGCCTTCAAGAGTTTCGATGTTATCCCCCATTTTTCTAACTTCCACCAAAGGCGTTTTCTGTCCACTTTGTCAAATGCTGTACTATAGTCCACAAAGCAGCAGAATAATGGGGGGTGGTTCTCCTGGGTTGCCTTGGCTGAAAGATGTGCTAACGCCAGGACATTGTCCATTGTAGAGGCCTTGGCCCTGAAACCAGTCTGATATGTTGGTATTATTTTTTCCTCTTCTGCCCCTTTTTCCAGATCGGAGAGCAATAGGCGTGCATATGCCTTGGCCTCCAGGTCAAGCAAGGCAATAAGCCTATAATTCGAAGGCTCGGAGCGGTCGCCTTTTTTAAAGATGGGAAACAGTATGGAGCCCCTCCAAGAGTCGGGGATTATTGTAGTGTGGTAGGCGTAACTAAAGAGTGGAGTTAAAAGTGTCGCCCAGAACTCTGCTGCCTGTTTAAAGACAGGTGCTGGGATCCCGTTGGGCCCCGGCGCGCCATCATTCCTCATCCGCTTGATGGTGTTGATGACCTGTCTGGTGTTCGCCCAGGTTGATGTGGTTGTGAGGGCGGCGACCGTGGAGCTGTTACCCCTTGTGTTGTTTCTTGGGGATAGGGTAGCTGTTTCTAACTGGAGGCATGGCTGTTGAACTTTCTAGGTTAGCTCCACCCTGTCCGCTGTCGGGGGTTCCTGGCTGGGGGCAGATTCATATAGCTGTTTCACGTATTGGATCCAAACTTTTTCGGCTACCCCGTTTTCCCTCGTTGGCCCTCGGTTGCTCCGCTGATTAATGAAGCTCCAGAGTTGAGCGGGGTTCTTTTGTTTGAGAAGAAGGAAGACTTTTAGCCATTTGCTTTCCGTGTCCGTTTTTTTTAGTTCCCATAACTTCTTCCTTAGGGAGGTCCTCAGTTCCGATATTGAGGGCCCTTCTGCTTGGTGGCCGCTTCTTTTCTTAGCTGCGCAGGCCTTGCGCAGACGTCGTTTAAGTTCCCGGATATCCTGGGTGCAAGTTCTCCGACTCTTGAAGGGCACTTTTATTATTGGATTATGTGATTTAGGATTACCGAGTTTATTTTGTAGGTCCTCGATGATTTGCACCCATCCTGTTGTGGGGGGACCAAGTACGGGCAGACTCCCTTGCTGTATCTGACATAGCCATGATTGAAGTTTTCCCTCTGTCTTGTCTGTCCACTTGATTCTCCGCAGGGCGGTGTGTATCTCCTCCCCGCTTGACTCCCCAATGGTGTGATACGGGGTGGCGGCCGGTATGACCAGCTGGAATGAAGCTTTTAATGGCCTATGGTCGCTGTCCTGTCGGTTCACGACTTCGTAGTCAGTCATTCTATCCGCCAGTGTCCCACTTATCAGGATGTAGTCAATTCTGGACAGATTCCAAAAAGTGGGGTGTGGCTGCCAGGTGCTTGAACCTAGTTTTTTCTGCGTATGAGTGGATGACAGTTTGTAGCTGCGGAAGAGGTCGCGCAGGGGAGTCACCCTTCCTGAGCCTCGAGGAAGGGTTTCCAAGTTATCTAGGTCTTTTAAGTTAAAGTCCCCTGCTAAGATGACCTGATGTGTATTGTATTTGATTAACAGGTCCTCCAAGTTGGATGCCAGAGCCTCCAGGTGGTCTTTCATAAGGGTCTGTGCGGGGTTGATGTAGCAGTTTAATACAAGCAGATGAATTGGTAGACTAGTGAGGCTCAGACCCCTTATCAGTAACGCTTGTAGACCGACAGTGTTCACGTTGATGTGGGAGGCATCGAATGCGCACGCATGTTTTATGAATATTGATAGTCCACCTGCTGGGCGGCCAAAAAGGTTCCTTTTCGTTGCTGGTACTTGGAACTCATAATACCCAGCCAGGGGGGTGGAGGTCAAGGCCCAGGTTTCTTGGAGACAAATTAAGTCCCCACATTCCAGAAACTGCTTCAGATTTTCATTGTTGCAGATTTTGCTAACCCCTGCTATGTTCCAGGAGATTACTGTAAATTCTGGTTTTGCAGTGGTGTCGATCCAGGGATCCCTACTGGATTGCTGGCTGTTATTGCGGCTAGGAGTGCTGCGTCATCTTGCTTCCTGGTCCCTTTTGCTCAGGGAGGGGGAGGATGTTATGTATGATTCGATGATTGTTTTCATAAAGTATTCTGATTCCGGTGTGTGGTCTCGGGCCCGTCTGGCTGCTATTTGGGGGGCCCAAGCTGGTTGTCCCTTTTAAGACTGATCGGGTGACCTTTCTCCCGCAGTCAGGGACCAGGACGAGTGGGTATTTTGGAGGTGATAATACCTGAACTTCGATGCCCCACTCCGCGAGTAAGGCGGAGTTTTGTTTGATGGCTTGCAGTATTTCTTTGTTCTTCAGTCCCACCACAGTAGAATCACCATGTGAGTCCCCCTTCAAACTCTCGAATTTCACCCAGTCTATGTCCCCTGATTGTATCTTGTCCAGGGTGTCTAGGTGTTTGAAAAGGCGTAGGAGGTTGCTCCGGTTCAGGATGTCATAGTGTCCTGCGCTGGAGAATCTTGGAGTAAAGACCACATCGTAGACTGAGAGTCCATTCTAGTTTTGGGCCCCACCGCCCTTTTTTATGGTTGGTTCGACAAGAGAGGGCACAGAAATGTGACTGCCTTGGGGGGTTGGTGGCGTACCTCCTTGTAACCTCTTGTTTTGGTAGTCATTTGTCCTGATTGAAAGCTGGGAACTTATTTGGGGTGTATGCAAGGTGGCGCCTTGGGACACGAATGTTGACAAAGTTGGCCGTTGGGGCCATGTTGAGGCTGGTGGGTTTTTTTTGGCCATTAGCTGATTTGCCGTAGAGCTAGTTTGCATTGCTGGTGGCTTTTCTTCCTTTAGGCTGGGGGGGCCTACTGATGTGGGTTGGTTGTATTGCTCTCCCTTTGGTGGGGTGACCTGAATGGGCCTTAAGTCCCAATTTTTATCTGTAAATATTGGATACAGCTGGGTCGCTTTAGCTTTTGTCCCCTCGTTTGATGGTTGGTGCTTGGGCTTCAAAGCCTGTGGTTGTCTAACTTTTAACTTTGATTTTTTCTGCTGTTTTTTTAGCTTCTTTTTTGCTCTTCTTGACAGTGGGGACTTCTATGTGTCTATTAAGCCTGATGAGTCATCTGGCCCAGCTGTTTTGATTTCTTCGCTGTCCCTGTGATTGAGGCTATCGACGGTTCTGGGTTCTGGTGAGCTGTTTGCTGGGTTTGTGGTTGAAGGTCCTGCGCTTTTGCCATTATCAGCTGTGTCTTTCTTCCCCATTCGGGCCCTTGGTGTTTGTTTCGCTTTCGGGGTGAGGCTGTTGTACTTTGCCCCCTTCTCTTTGTCATTCAACGTGGGTGCCGCCGTTCTTCCTTTCGCTATTTCCATGATTTTGGCAAGTACCTCAGGCAGAGAGGCCCACTTCTCGATGATATCTGAGCAACGGCAGGCACCGGCCCCCCAGTTGGGGCCCTCGGGCTGGGAGATCCTATTGGCCAGAGCCTCCACCTTGAAGCCTATGTAGGCTAATCGCCCAGCTATTGCCTGCAGAAGGTCAATCTGTAGTTCCATTTTTGTGGATTGCCACAGAAGAGCTTTGTTGGTGGCGCTACTTGACTCCAACTGGGGTGAATTGTCCGGGGTCGTGTCTGTGCCGATATCGCGGTCGGGATTCCGCGTTTTCTTTTTGGTTGCCCAAAGGGATTCTTGGGGCCAAGATGGAATGGGGGTTAGTTTGAGAGTTCTTTCAATCTTTTGCTCAAGATTGTGAAGGAAGGAGCCCAAGAGCTCCTCGGCGGGTGGCGGCGATGGAGCAGGGGAATCCGGTTGAGGAAACGTTGGATTAAGATTTTTGTGCACATGTTCTTGGTCGTGCTGTGAAGTGCTGGGACCCGGGTTCTGAAAAGATAGGCCCTAGATTTTTGGCTGGTGGATCTGAGCTATTGTTGATGCGGAACGGCCGCTGCCGGTCTGGACTTTGGCGATGATCTTGTCGATTGTGGTGCCCTGTGTCTCAATTGTGGACCGGGGAGAAGAGCTGTCGCAGAGTGGTCCTGCGGTTGACTTTAGGTGTGATTGACCATGAACTGTAGTGTCCTGTCTACTGGCCTGATCCTGGGCCTGATCTTGGGCGGAACTGAGTTCCTCACAAAAGGGCGACGCTACTTTGGGAGTGCGATCAGGATTCGGCGGTCGTCCGCTGTGGTTGGGTGTGCTGTTATCTTGAACTGGGTCTTGAGCGCGGTCAGGAGTGCCAGGGGTGGTTGTTGGGCTGAGGCCAGAGCCGTGAATGTTGTTGGAGGGTTCCCTTTTCGTAAAAAAGTTTGTAATTGTCCCTCTTTGGGCTGCATCTTGTGCCCTTTCATTTGGACTAACAGTTAATGATTTACTCCTGGTCTTCCGAGTTGTCTTACAGGTTGGTGATTGAGTTGTTAGGCTTTTTTCCGGAGACAGCGCCTGGCGACCCTTCCTTTTGACCCCCATGGCCAAAGGACCACCTGGTCGGGTGACCTCCTGGTGTTGCCTCGCCTTGTTGCTGCCAGACAGCGTGGCTCCGGGGCTTTGCCGTCACTGTGGACTGGATAGAAGAGTGGCTGGCGTGTGGGCAAGGAGGGTAAGGCAGGGCTGCTGCTGCTGCTTTACCGGGCTTTGCTGTCAAAGGGAAATGGCTGCTTGCGTAGAGTTCAGACCCAGCCGGGTCGACGTATTTGTAGGACAAGGGTCGGGGGGGCTGAGGTCAATTCCTGGATGAGGGCTCGAGACCGAAATGCTAATTTGTGATAACGTATAGAGCCCCCCCCCCACTTTCACTGTCCTCCTTGGGTTATGAGAGATCCTTTAGGGTGTCAGCAACCTTGTCAGCAACCTTGAAAGTATCTGAGGCTTTTCGTCGGTTGGACAGCAGTAGGTGAGCTGTGATTCTGGTTAAAACTCAGCTAGCTACCAGCGAGCTGTTCACTTCTTGTGCATTGGAGCTCCCTCCCAACGCTGCGCCGCTCACCTGCTTCTGCGGCTTCGCTGAAATTAGAACGCTACCGTGCTAACTCGCTCGTTGGCGGCGTGTCTCTGCAGCGGTGGGAAGTGCCTCTCAAAGGCTTGGCCGCTTGACCGCGTCTCCACCGGTCGCTGGTCGCCTCCGCGTCTCCCGGGGACCGAGCACGGAGCAGGAGGGGCAGGAGCAGAGCGGGCAACAGCAATTCGCTCCGACGTCCAACTTCAGCGGAATGGCGTTTCTCGGCAGGAGTGTGTCAGCTCTCTAGCGCACTCTAGTGCCTGAAAGGCGAGTAGGGGCAAGAGACCTCAAGAGGCTGGCGGAGTCCAAGACAAGAACACGCGTCGTCAAAGGGCCGTGCAGGTTCAGGGATAGCACCCTGACTGCACCAAACAACCAAAGCGCCAAAGAGGTGAAGGGGCCAAAAGCCGATTCTGCCAAACATCAACAAAAAGAAGGGAGGCCTCAAACACACCAGGTTAGAAGAGGCTTTGACGCCATGATGGGGAAAGACGAAAAAAAATTCGCAAATGACCCCAAAAAAAGCAAGAACAACACTCCTGATTCGCCAGCAAAGAGACATGACAGCTATGGCAACGAAACTATAATGCTAGACACACTACTGAGGAAGATAACGGAAGGAAACGATCTAACGAAGGCCACAAAAAAGACAGTAGACAATATCCAGATGGAACTGATAGCAATCAGAGCTGAGCAAAGCAAGGCCAACGGCAGGATCGATGAGGCGGAGAAAAGAATAAGCCAGCTGGAAGACCGCGCTAGCGTGACACACAAGGACCTGGGTTTGGTGATAAAGAGGACCACAACATTACAGAGAACGATGGCGGAGCAAGAGGACAGAAGCCGCAAAGGGAATGTCAGACTTTTGGGAGTGCCTGAAGAAGAAGAAGAAAGACCAGGGGCATGTGCCCTAATGCTAGAGACCATAATCCCCAAGCTGACCGGCCTAAGCTTTGACAGGCCGTTCGAAATCGTCAAAGCCTACCGCATACCAGCGAAGAAACAAGCGAACAGCAATACCCCCAGACCAACAATATGCAAGCCGCTACGAGATAACCACATGGATGCAATCTTCGCTGTGGCCAGGAAAGGACGCCCAATGTTGATGAACGGGAAGAAGGTAACAATCACCCAAGACTTCTCTAGGATCACAGTAGAAGTGAGGAAAGGTTTCCTAGCCCTGCGAGAACAACTGCGCAAAAAAAATTACCTTCACTTTCGCAGGCCCGTCGAAAATGAGAATAACGGACAGGCACGGAAGTAGAATTTTTGACGACCCCAACGACCTACATAGATACCTACAAGGCCCTGCACCAGAGGAAATGGAGCTACCAAGCCCAGGAGCAAAGCGAAGAGCGTCCTCAGACGGAGCCGACGGAGAGGAAGAATGAAGAATGAGCAAATGCAACACAATTGGAACTTAAACGAACATATCTACCTCACACAAACACACATAACCTCAACCGCATCTACCTCCAGGGGAGCCACCTACAACGACGGGGAGAAAGAAGAAGGGAAAACCTACAACAGCCGTATCCTTTTGTTTTCTATTGTGGTGCCTTTTTTAAAGGCACTGCTGTGGGAATGCCAAATGACCCCCCACCAGACCAGGAGAAAACTCCTAATCTGGCCGGCGGTCGACTTTGACGGTGTGGCGGCAGGACAGTGGCATGCCGCCCTGCTCCCGCACTACCAAACTCGTAATCACCCCTTAAATCCTTTGCAGACAGTCCCTGTGTGTTTAAAACGATGTTCTCCTTATAGCTGCTTGTATCACACAGCCAGAGTTCATGCAGTCATGCAGAGAAGCCGAGTAGGTGGTTACAATGACACACTGAAGAAGCAATGTTAAAAACATAAACTCATCAAGGCTCTTATGTTTCCACTTAAAAACACATTACTCCCAGAACCATCCAGCACTTGGTCTGGTTGCCTTTAGCTGAAGAAGCGCCTCCCCACGAGACCGCACAACGCACTGGCTTCTCTGAAGGGAAACTCGGCTGTGTGCGCGAGGCTCAGCTCACAGCGCTGACAAATGGCACGTCACTTCAGAAGGAGACTCAGGAAATGACATCTTTATCCCAGAGTTATGGGTAGACACTGGTGCCAACATGGGTAGGAGATAGTTAAAAGGGGAGTGCTTTCCTGAAAGCACATCTGCATGCGCTGGTTCAGTCTAGCGTCTCCAGCTGTGGAAAGGACCTGCAAGCAAAGTAAGCCAGCTATTTGATTGTATTTAAGATCAAATATATTATCAGGAGGCGCAATAAAAAATATATTTATACTGTATGACGTAGTATATATAGACTGGAAAACGCTTTTCATACTAATGTCTAAACTGCTAGGCGCCAGTTATCTTTTCTGTAATGTGCAACATGCGTTTTTAAAGTTTGTTTGGTATTATATGTGTGCACTTTATGTTTAAGGAATTGCTTAATAGCTAGTAACAAGCAAAAATACGCAGACAAATAAGCCCCAGTTACCTTTTCTGTAATGTACAACATGCATTTTTAAAGTTCGTTTTGTATTAGATGTGAGCGTTTTTATTTCTAAAGAATTGCTATATTGCTAGCAACAAGCACACAATAATACGCGGACAAATAGGAGAACGTGTAGGGTGAGAGTTCCTTACTTTGCACTGTGTTTTATCTCGTTTGATCTGCTGATCGGTGAATTTTGATTGCACGATTGAAAAGATATACAGGAATAGGGCATGTTCTCGTCTCCATTACACTGCTGTAGGTTGTGAGTTCCGTTGAAGGAATGTGCCTGTGTACGCCTTATTGGACGCGTTTATCTGCACACGACACTTTGGGTAAACAACAGCGAATGCCGCCTTTGAACCAGCTGTTCCGAGAGCAGCTTTGGTCCAACTCAGTGAGATAGGAAGGCAGCGCCACTTTGAAAAGCTCAGTTTGACTTTTACTGCGAGACAGTTTTCTTTCAGCCTCAAATAGCTAAGAAAATATTTTCTGGAATTCCAGGCATTTTAAATACTGTCGCGGCAAATAGGCGTTTCATCGGTTTTTGGGAGTTTTAGATTGTTCAAAAAAAGTGGGGCCCAACAATTGCCTTGGGAGCCTGCTGCCAGATCTGTGAAAGGCAGAGGTTACCGAACGAATACCACAGTTGCGTGGTCTTCATTCCAACTCAGGACTCTTTCCTGCACAGCTCCCTCTCTTTTTATCTCACTCTTGCAAGTTCATTTTCAGTCTCTAGAGAGAGATGCACTCCCAGTCAACTGATCTGGGTTTAATCCATCATCATTCTTTAGCTCACTCCACCAACCCAGTTCAGACATGGCCATATGCAAATCAGTCTGACCCTGTGCCTCATGGGAACAGTCCAGTCCGAACTGCCAAGCCATGTCTTCCCTGGACCGGAAACAAGCATCCTGGGACCGTTTTCTGGCTAATCAGCCGTCATCAGCCAGGCTAGCTTGAATCCAGTGGCAAAGTGAGCAAGGGACCCACGTCTGGGCATACCGTGCCAACTTAGGGCAAACAAAGCGATACCAAAGGGGATGATGGACGGAGCGTTGGAACAAATCAAACACTCACCCCCAGTCAACTGATCTGGGTTTAATCCATCATCATTATTTAGCTTACTCCACCACCCCAGTTCAGACATGGCCATATGCAAGTCAGTCTGACCCTGTGCCTCATGGGAACAGTCCAGCCCGAACTGCCAAGCCATGTCTTCCCTTGACTGGAAACAAGCATCCTGGGACCATTTTCTGGCTAATCAGCCGTCATCAGCCAGGCTAGCTTGAATCCAGTGGCAAAGTGAACAAGGGACCCATGTCTGGGCATACCCTGCCAACTTAGGGTGAACAAAGCGATACCTCTGTAAAAGGGTGGCAAGACTTCTCTCCCAGTGAGGTCGGTTTATTTGTTTTCAGTTGATGTGGGCTGACCTTTGCCCCACGCTGTATGCTGTACTGGATGGTGGAACAATATGAACCGCACAATTAAAGGCTTATGGATGAACAGGGCTGACTGAAAGCCCCTATGTGTAAGTATATCATATATATTGTTTTAGTACAATTAAAAGGACGTGGCTACGAATAAAATTACTAAAATACAAAAAATATCTGTTTGGTTCATTCTGTGCTACACAAGGCATAAAAATAACCACTTGGATTTTACCTGCTTTTTCACAACTGCACGATCACAATGATCTAGCCCCTGGTAGCAGTTTTACTCCATTAGACTAAATCTGTGCATTGTATGATCTGTACTTGTTTGTGACTAAGCATATAATGAAATGTGAGCATACTAAGGAATTTTCAAGCTGCAGCTATCAAAGTGCATATATAGTAAAAATATGCATCCCAACCGGCATATTATTCTCTCCATGGGCAAAAAATGCACACTAGCAATGCGTCGTTCTAAACAGTGTTTAGGAGCAGAAATTGGGACAAGAAGCAAAGATGAAAAAAATGTGTTTCTGTATCAAAACAAAGAACAAGCCTTGGCTAAGCCAACGAGTAAGCATCCTATGGTATAAAACATTATGGGGCTGATTAGGATGGCGGGGAGACCGCCACAGACAGGCTGTCGGTGGCGATCTCCCTGCCATCCTAAGCAGCTTTTCCACTGCCAGATTTGATGGAGGCAGTGATCAGGCTGGCGGAAAGCCCAACCACCACACATCCGACGGGCTCCCTGAGCCTGCCGGTGCGGCAGAGGGCCTCCCAAATCCTAAAATGGCAGTGCCTACCAGGCACCGCTGTAGTGATTAGGATGCTCCCTCCCCGCCAGCCTTTCCATGCCAGTTCACCCGCCATGAAAAGGCTTGAGGGGATGGACATTGGGGTCACATAGCGGGCCCCCCTTCAACCCTGGCCCTTTTCTTTGGGTGTGAGGGGCACCTACGGTGCCCTCAACATATCCATGTACTAAGTGACAGGCATCACATAGTACAGGGATATGTAAAACATCCCTTTTTTACACTGCGGCGGGTGCTGCAGCCAGCAAAACCCACCACAATGTTAAAGGTGGGTGATGCGACCTCCACTATGGCGGCCGCATCCTAATTGTGGGACTGCCACCTTTTTAGAGCGCGGTCCCAAATAGGAGACAATGTCGGAGGGACTAAAGTCCATCGACCATCATATTTAGGCCCTATGTGTTGATTATGAGCTTGTTTGATTCTTGGCCTTTTTATAATTTAGTGTGGCAATATCATGATTAGCTAATCAAGTTGGTGTTTCTGCTTATATGTGCCACTCTAGAAATTATAGCAATAATGTCATTATACAGGCTTGGAGATACATTGCACTCAGAGAGCAAAGACTGGCATGAACACTATAACTCCACTTAAAAGTGATCTGGATGGGGGTTGAGGTGTTTACCGCACCAGATAAATATTGATAGCAAAGGGTGCAGTATTTACTGGGTGCAATTAAAGACCTCCAATTCCCTGTGAAAATTAAAACTTGCATGTGAGATTTGATGCTTTTTGCACTAAATTCCACACCTATCAGAATGTGTTTCTCCTTGAAGACTTCAGAACAACCATACAATCCTCAGTTCTCTCCCATTAGGATGGAGGAAATGTGGTTCTGAGAATTCTGAACTCGTGAATAAAACTTCGTCGTAGCATGATGATTTTTATATCAAAAGACCGAAAATGGCTAGTACACTATGTACAAGCATTTTCGTCATATTCGAGTGACGATTTCACCTCGAAATCGTCATTTTCGTCTTGAATCCTTGGCTTCCATTTTGTGTACGGCAGCCATTTTGTGGGTTGCCCTGACATAGGCTTATAATACAGCTAAATTCGATTCCAAAGGACACGTACACCTTAATTGACTTTTCTCTGACCTGGGCAGGTTGAAACCATTGCCCCAGGCCGAACCTGTTTGGTCAGTTCCTCTCCCAGTGGCCGAATAAGATAGCATGAAGGCACAACAGGCCATAAACCCATTTCATCGCACACACCCTGCCGAATCTTGCTCACACCTGTCCCTGCTCTTTTCTCTCTCACTTGCTTTATGATGGGGAGGTGCCCATTTTTATTGGGGGTCCACCGATATCTGATGAAATGTTGGGCCTTGCCGGATGATTTGTTGTGGGCTGGACGAACTGAAATGTGGGCTGTCATCATGACTCTGCTTTTCCTTTGTGGCGAAAATATTTGAATGGTATACTAAAATTCGAAGAATGTTTGCCTAAAGCACAATATTTTGTATAAAAAGAGAAGCCTGACTTTGTAAGTTTGAGCAGTCTCCTGAGAATATACATCCCGTGTGTTGCACTTCTAGGACGCTTGTTTCTTGGTTGCAGCCAATAAAATCGATCCTTGACTTCACCTAGAAGACTCTGAGTTTCTGTGGTCTGAATCAGGAAAGAACCCGAGGTCTTTGGGTGTACCCTGGCACCGCTGGGTTACCGGTTTGGTACCGGTTCTGAAAAACGCAGTACCTCAGAAACACCCAGCTTAGCAGTGTCCCTGAAACCACCAATGAAATGTATTCTTTACGCAGTGGCACAGCTCAAAACAGTTCAAGGAACTTGTCATCCCGATTAAAAGAACTACAATGGATCTCTCTTGCAGTCTGTATCAGTTTGAAGATCAGCTGCAATTCTTGTCAAGCCCTCAACAACAGGACCCCAGTTTACCTCTCAAACACGCAAACAAACTAATCATGTCTGGGGAACAAGCAATAACTAAAGGCTGGACAGCTCCAGATTCTAGACAAACCATTGAAAGAAGAGAAAAAAACAGAAGCCGAACCATTTAAAATATGGCTTCCATGATCTGGAACAGCATCCCTGTTGCAATGCTATCAGCACAGACTATCCTGCAATTACAGGCCCTAAAGAGAGAGTATACTCTTGACCTTCCTACAAAGATTGTATCTTTCCGGGTAACACGTCCCCTGTTCAGCACTCCACTGCTCTTCAACATGGTTTGAGCTCTACAAATAGCAATATGTGCACACGTATACACAAACATACATAAATACTATGTTTTGACCCGGTATATATTGATAGGTTTCACCTATTAAACTTCACCAGTTGAAAATTGTGAGGTACAGTAATAACCTCAAATCGAGCACTTCGGACGACTGTGCAAACAGATGTTTGTTTGTGGACCAGAATTTAATAGTACACCTGTAATCCAGACCTAAGGATAGTCTATAGAGTGAAAACCAGGAGGGAAATAAGAAGAGGTGAGTCTGAAGGTATCTAAATGCCTTCAACAGTTGGTAATCAGTGGATTTCTCTCTATATACAAGTAAAGTAATAGAAGTGTGAAACACCCTTAGATGTTTAGGGTCAGATTTAGTCCTGAGTTATAATGAGAAAACTGTTAGAAATTGACAATTGTCCTATGAGCTCACGTCTTATATGCAACACCTCATTAGAGTGCAAAGTACGGCTGACCCTTTGATGTAATTCCCTGTATGTATTTTCCTATCTGTGTCTGACACAGCATAAATGGGGATCCCACACATGAAAGGTAAACAAATGTCCATCACAGAGTGTAAGAAACATCTCAGCAGGTCACAACACTAATACAATTTTTGCTACCATGGCATGGTGGACCTGTCCGCATTGTGTTTTTTCCCAAAGATGCTTCATCCAAGGAGGCAGGTGTAGATCCTGGGTACAAGGCGCCTCAAGCCTGAAGGCAATTCCCAAATTTGGTGAAATAGCCACAACTCTATGGCGTTGGTTATAGGAAGAGAAACGATGCAATTGAAACCCTCCCATAGAGAATAAGATTAATAATGGGAAATCTGATGATACAATATAACTGTTATTGCACTCTAGAGATGCACTAATATCTCCTAATATTTGGATATAGGGTGACCAACCGTCCGTAAATTTCACGGACCGTCCGTAAATTGGACCTCACGTCCGTTGTCCGTGAGGATCCCTTTTACGGACGCCTTTTGTCCGTAATTCTGGGCCCTGCAGGGAACAGCACTGTTCCCTGCCAGAGACCTCAACTCCCTAATGGGGCCGCCACAACCTCCTCCTCGGAGCACAAGAGCAGCCCCACCCGCCCATTGTCATTCTCTCTGCGGGCTGATTGCCACATCCAGAATGACAATGGGCTGCAAAGCATGTGGTGGCCGGCATCCTACAACCTCTGTCCACGGCAGGCATTCTGTCAGACAGAAGACTACCTGAGGGGGGTGGGGGTGGAGTTGTTTATTTGTTTCTTGGTTTCTTGGCGTTTGAAGAAGCATTTTGTTTTCACTCAGGAGGCCTATCGGGCTGCCAGCTAGTTTGGGACGATTAGAGATGCAAATCGGAGAGTTAGTTTGGATTGTGTTGTAGGCAGGAGCTCTCAACTTCAATGTTATTCTACACAGAAGACAATGTAACTAGATGAGGCTTGCAGTGACATGACTGAATTTAATTGAAAATGGGTTAGTGAAGTATTTAGCAGTTTTGAGTGGGAGGAGTTTGGATTGGGTGTTGCCCAATAGAATGCCCCCCTAATTATCTAAATGCACATGTTGCTGAATAAACGTGTAATCATTATAGGCATCTGTCAGAGTAAAGCTTTGTTTGTCCAGTCTCTAAAAGGGGAGTCGGGGCTTTCTGGTGCACTGTGTGCATGGTTGCACGTGCCAAAGGATACGTTTATTTAAATCCACTGGGGTCAAAGGCTATTAGGGTGACAGTATTGCCATTTTAGAACGGATGCATTTTCAATATTAAAGGAAGCCATGATTGCTGCTTTTTTATTTGATGAAACTAACAACCATTAACAAAGCCAATAGTTCTGGCTTGTTGCAGGTGTAACGTTACTTGTTGTGTTATTTGGATACAATGACAGAAGACGCAAAATACCAGTTAGGCGGTACACTATACTAAGCACAGATTTTTACCTTAGGTGTTTAAAGCCGCACCCTTAATTACATCAAAAATCCACTTTGAAGAAACCCCCCAGTTTTTTCATCCCACTTAAAGCCCTGGAAACAACACTATGTCACAGTCACCTCATGACCTGACGCTGTGCATCATGCATGACTCATGACTCAGATTGCCTATGTGCAAGGGCATAGTGAACCCTTCCCCACCCCACCCCTTGCTTTAGGAACTAGAGCAAGGGTGATGTTCTTGCTGGGCCTCTTCTGTCTGCAATTCTGCAGACAAAGGCTCAGCTCATAATTAAAATGAAAAAGTGGGTGAGTAAGCGAAGAGATGGGTGGATGGCTGGATAGATTAGTGAAAGGGTGAATAGATGAATGTGAGGGTGAATGGATGGATAATGAGAGAAAGGATGGATGGATGGACGAGTGAGTCAGTGGAAGGATGGATAAGACAAAATGTAAAAAGATAGATGCTTGGGTGGAAGGGTAGAAGGGTGGGTAAAAGGGTGGGTGGGTGAGTGAAAGGCTGGAGGTAAGAGTTAAAGGGTGGTTGATGGGCGAGTGAATGGTCGGATGTATGTGTAAAATTATGGATGGATGGATTGATTAATTGATAAGTGAAAGGGTGAATGGATGGACCCATGAGTGAAAGGTTGGATGTAAGGATGGATGAGTGAGTGAAAGGGAGGGTAAATTGACAAAAGGATGGATAGATGAGTGAAGGAGTGAAAGGGTGGATGAATGACTGATAGGATCAATGGATGGATTCATGAGTGGATGAGTAGATGGATGGGTGGAAGGAAGGATGGCTAAGTGCTGCAAGGGTCGATGGAGAGAGAAAGGGAGTATGGATGGATGACAAGGGTGAACGGGTGGAAGTATGAGTGACTGTGGATGGATGAGTGAGTGAAAGAATGGCTGGATGGGTAAAAGGCTAAAAGGCTGGATGGATGAGTGAATGGATGGATGGGTGGAAGAGTGGATGGATGAGTGTACCAATGGATAGGGTGAAAGGGTGGATGGATAGATAATGAATGGATGAGTGAAATGATGGATGGATGAGTGAAATTAAATGAAATGAGTTTGCAAATGGTTGAATATGTTTGGCTATGGATGGGTTGAATTATATACTGTTGCGTGAACTCCTCTGATGTGTCTGTAAAACTTACCTGTTGTCCCAAAGTTTTGTCCTGAATTTTGACCTCCTGTCCTGAATTTTTGTCCTGAATTTCGACCCTTTGTCCTGAATTTTTACACTCGCTGTCCTGAATTTGGACCCATGCCAGTTGGTCACCCTATTTGGATATCTTCTAAGGCTGCAATATTGTGGAGCAACAGGTTCTAGTACTGCACCTATTTTGCCACATGTTTAAACTGCGAACCGTATCACTTCTCGTATGGTAGTCTGTCTGACCCCAATTAAAACGGTCAGAACAATATTCAAATGATGACTGCACCCCATAACATATCTGCATTGTGTGACGCATTGACAGAGGTTTTCTACTGGCCTTAAATCGTGAGTTAAGGCACTTCACTACACAGTCATGTGCAAAGATTGCAAACGTCACTGTTTGACAAGCACAGAGTACAGACGCAGTTGTCAGACAGGCTCATATATTCAGCGCCATTTTGAAACGGTGGGATGTGTGGGCTGGCTCTTCTGGGCCAATGACGTATCTGTGCAGTATGTTTGCCAGTTGTAGGTGTTGTTCAGCAACTTCAAATCTGGTGGATTTATTACATTGTGTTTTACATGATATTAACACATATGGGACAGTATTCCATATGGAGTGTATCTATTTTTAATTAGTGGACGCAGGACATTTATCTGTGGCCACCTCGATGTGTTACCGGAGAGCAGTTAGAAATAGTAAATCTAGAGCCCATGTGACAATATTTTTGTAAACGTATTTAGGACACAATTTTTCTCTCAGGGGATATTTTTTGCTAACAGTATTGGGACGCACAGCCAGTCCTTTTGGGCAGATGGGCCCACATGTTATCTCTCAGCTGAGTGCACACGTTTCTACACATGAAAATCTGTTTTGGGTATTAAATTGTCATATCTAATACTATGATAGGCTAGAGACACATTTCCACTATGCAAGCCAAAGGGAATTACTTTTGGAGAGGAGTCAAAGGTACATACTTCACATCAACAAATTAAAACTTACAATACTCTCAGAACTTTAGTCAGTATTCTCTGAGAACTCATTAATATATTTATTTACAAAGTTTGCCATCTGGGCTAGGATGTTGTATACTTTGATTTATATGTACATATAGTCAAGAGTTAGTCATTTTGAAATATCTATCAATAGCTACAGGCCAAATTGCACACCCAGGTTACTGTGTATTGCCGGTGATTTATCACTGCATATCAGTTCAGTTCAGTTCAGAAATCTTTATTCGATGAATAAAATAAAAGCACATATCTACAGTTAAAAAACAATTAAATACAGTCTCTGAACCATATAATACAATCAATACTAATAACAGATAAAAACAGGCATTATCTTTAACATTGATTAGCTCAAGCCTCTGGTATTTCTCAGTCTAACTGCTACCTTAAGAAAATTCATTATACAACATAAAGTATATGCATCATTTGCTCTTTGTAAAAACAGTAGGGCATCTTTGGCATGATGAAACTTCGCCTGTATTAAAATCTCTACCAAAAATTTACGTCTGGGGGACCTATAATAAAAGCATAAAAGTACAAAATGAAGGCCTATTGTCGCAGCCGCAGGCACCCTTCTGCTCAATGGTTACAGTAAAACCTGGTGGATCAGCCAGTATATTGGGTAGTAAATTTAGCTTAAAACGAAACATTAAAAAACGTTTCTGGGCATTATGCATCAAATACAGGTAGGGTTCCATGACAACACTATTCTTGAATAGACAGTAGGAACTAACTGTACGTTTCGAGGCTTCCGCTTGTGCCCTGCGTGTATCAAACTGGTCAAATAACCGTTTTTTAATCTGCAATTTTTCCAAGTTTGATACCGCTCTAGGGTTATTAAAGAGGTCCAACTCATCTAAATCTACTAGAGTGTCCTTCACATATTTGAGCCACGGGATAAGCTGGCTCCTATCCCTGTTCAAGCAGTCTCTCATGATTTGTCTGTTCAGGTCAGCTTCTTGATTTCCCCAGATTCTCAGCCATGCCATAATTGGCCTGAGCTTGACCTGATCCTCCAGAAAAGGTCTGCCTAATTCTCTATGGGCTATAATCGCCGGGGAGCTTCCTGGGATTTTTAAAACCCTTCTTAGGTACTTATCTTCCTCCAGTTGCAACTGCTTAATGTCCACAAAACCCCACACTTCTGCCCCATACGTGGCTTTGGAGCAACTTATGGATCCAAATAAGTTCATAAGTTGTTTCCTGAGACCAGCGGCCAAGCCTACGTGCACAATTTGAGATAGCACCATTGGCAGATATGAGTTTTGAGCACCCCTCATCAACTAGAGGTTTAAATTTCAATGCCCCATCAAAAAGCAGGCCAAGATAAGAGAAAGACTGCACCTTCTCTAGGGTGTGAGACCCTATCTTGCATACAAATTTCTTACAAGGATGCCAGCATCACGAATGACTTACTCAGATTTACTGATAAATTTAGAGTGTCCATAAAATTAGTAAATCCGTCAATCAGACACTGCAAACCTCTCGGGGTGCGGGAAAGCAGGACCGCGTCATCCGCGTACAAAAGCACCGGTATGTGGCGCGAGCCTGCTTTCGGGCAGTCCGAGTTTAGGGAGATTAGTGACCTCTCTAAGTTGTTAATGTAGAGCGAGAATAGAAAATGGGCAAGAATGCACCCTTGTCTCACTCCACTTAAAGGGTACGGTGTTCCCCCCTCCATGTTATAGAGCACTTGTGCAGTTGTGTCCTGGTGTAAATCCCTAAGAATACTGATCAGACCAGGGTCAATGCCCATCTCACTCATCTTCACCCACAACTTACTCCTGTTCATGTGGTCAAATGCGGCCGCTAAATCCATGAACCCCATATATATGGCTTCATTGCTAGCTTTTGTGTACTTGGCCACCAGCATATACAAATTTAAACATTGATCGCTGGTGGACCTTCCTGCTCTAAAGCCATACTGGGTATCTACAATGATACTGTGTTCTTCAGTCCAGTCAATTAACCGGTCCAGGATTACCCGGCCCAAGACTTTAGCCGATACATCGATCAGGGAGATAGGTCTATAACATTAAGGGTTGCCCCTATTGCCCTTCTTAAAAACAGGGACAATTTTTGCGGTCGACCAAGAGCGAGGTAGTCTGGACTTGACCACCGCATTAAAAACCCTTGTTAAAATGGGAGCCCATAAATCAACATTACTTAGATATAGGTCTGGAGGTGTGCCATCAGGTCCTGGCGCTTTATTATGGGACAGGCCCTGGATCCCCCTGGTAATTTCTTCCAGAGAGAATTCTACATCAGTACTTTGCATTCCCTCCCAACCCCCCCCCAACCCCTGTAGCTCATGATTATAGAGGGCCTCAAAATGAGAGACCCACTGTTCGGGCAATATATTATTCCCTATATCTGGGGTGGTGCTGTCCTGGAAGCATGGCCTATTGATTATTCTCCAGAAGGCTGTCTGGTCTCTATTTTCTCCCGCCTTCCTTTTTTCCAAACCTAGCACACCCCAGCAGTGACCATTGTAGAAGCTCCGGTGCATAAGGTAGCACCTTTTTAGCCACTTTTAATATTACATGGTCTCCTTTGCTCCCTATGTCTGTGCTCATCGACCAGTCCAGTACGGGTCGCCCTTCCAGGTATGGCTCTATGTCTCATGTTTCCATGTCTCGGGCCTCTGCCACTTACCTCTTGGGCCTTTGGAGCTGCAGAGCTGCATAATAAAGATCATAATTGGGGTCGCTTAAGTCACTGCTACCTCTTGGTGTATATAATTTGTTTATAGCCACGCGTCGGCAGCCCCCGCCTCAGACCAAGGAGGCATGAAGAGACTGGCATTCTCAGAGGAAGTACTTCTTCAGCACCACTGGTTTAACTGCAAAAAAATACAATAGTCTAGGCAGTACTAACATTTTGTCTACCGCTATGCGGCCAAGGGTTGACAACGGTAAGGCTGTCTTCCAAGGCAGGTAATGCATCATTGATGCCATTGCTTTACCTAAGTTACCATTGATAAGGTCTTTTTCCTTGTGGTAGATGTTAACTCCCAAGTATTTGATGGTCCTGAGTTCTAGTACAGATCCTCTGTGGGAAAGTCAACCTGTCATTCCTTTGGTATATTGATCAAAGGAAATAAACAGGACTTAAGCCATTTGACTTTCAGCCCAACACTGTGCCAAAGTTGGCAAGCAGGTATATAAGTGAAGGCAGGCTGCCGTTCAGGGTGGCATCACTGCAAAGGTAGAAATGGGCATCGTCTGGATACAGAGATACCACATGCTAATCTCTGCTCTCCAAAATTCCCCATTTCAGGGCTATTAATTCTCAAGAGACAGGCCACCGAATCCATCTCTAGCACAAAGATAATGGGTGAGATGGGCACTCCTGTCTGGTACCTTGGCATATATGCATTGCTTAGGATATAATTTTTCTTATGCATTCAAGTTAAGATTGGGGAGGGTAACTGCTTATCAAGGAGGATCAGAACATATAATGGCCGAAAGCAGGGTTGTGTCCTTGCCCCCTGCCTATTTAATTTATTTCTATCAGACCTTCCACAGCACTTGGATGTTGTCAATGGGCATGCTCCAAGGATTGGGGGAGTGCAAATTGGCTATGCTGATGATACGATTTTGGCGAGCCGTACCCCCATTGGCCTACAAAGGCTTATTACTGCTTTTGATGATTATATACAGCTGATTGTTAAGGTTTTTAAAGCAACCTTTGGAATTGACAGGTCAGTGTGTCAAGTAGCAATTAGACTGTAATTCGGTCTCCAAAGACAGTGCCTGGTATCAAAAGGATCCTTCCTAAAATGCATGGCTGCTTTATCAACATCAGCCCCAGCATCATTAGGGAATATTTGCTGGCAAGAAATTGATAAATCTGCTTACACTGCAAAATGGAGAGCCTATATTTTAGCATCCTTACATGATATTGGCCTGGAAATTGAACTGTCAGCTTTAAAAATGCCGAACTATAAATTAATTTTAAAAAAGCATATCAAAGCGAATCGTCTAAATTGGATAAAATTGCTTTAGCGAAAAAAACTATGCATGGTACGTGATTAATTCATATCAATCCCCGCGCGTTCAGCCATAGTTAAATGTCTTCTTTTCTGTAAAGTTTAAAAAAATGTTTCTAAGGCTACGTATAGGTATAAACCCAACAAAGGAGGGCACTCATTCTTGGATTAAACAGTGGCGGGACACTAACTGTAGATTCTGTGGTTGGCCACAGGAAACTCTTGTACATATAGTATGTGTATGCCCGAGGTTGACTAATCTTAGACGTTTTTTTCTGAGACCTTATTTTCTGATGAGTGGTTTGAGATCTGCTCATCAGGCATTAATCATGTCATTGTCCGGTGAATCGGTTCCACTACTATGTCAATTGGTAACATTTTTAATGGCAGTAGATAAATGTTTAATATAGGGTAGATCCCCTCTAATTTTATGACGTTGGTGCTATTGATTTTAATGATTTATAATCTTGATTAAATTAATAATTTTTGTTACGATGGTATTAATTTGAAATGTAATATCAGCGGGGTTACAATCGCAGCAAACTGATGCACTTTTTGCACATTAGATCATTCGAAAGGATGGGAAATTAATGTTTATTGGTCGATAATATTTCCTTATGATATCTATGGAAAAGTATGTAAAGCACACCGTCACTTTAATCTGTATTATGTAATTCAAGATATAAGGTTGCTAGAATTTGGCTTATCAACAAGGTTTTAAACTGTATATATGGGATTGTTTTTTGTTTTATGTGAAGAGAATATCTCTTGTCTTAAAATGTAATTGTGTTTTTTTGGTTAATTATGATGCTGTGATTACAATAATTTTAAGTAATCAAGCAATAAAGATGATATACCACTTATGCATACTCTTGCCATTATTTCCATGTATAGGAGCTGCACCCAACGATGAAACTCTGGGCCTAGACCTAGTGTCCATTAGACCTCCATCAAATACCAATCAAATTAGCCTAGGGTGTTGAAGGCCTTCTCAATATCTAAAGAGGCAACCCTGTGTTCTAATTGGTGCTTCTGCAACTACCCATTGGTTGAGAAAGATGTTGTACCAGGGGTTAGGCCAATGTGGTCTGGTGTATTATTTTAATCCAAATTAAGGAGAGAGAGTGGGCAATAAAACGTCACCAAGAGAGGGTCTCTATTCTGCTTCCGATGGACTGCAATGAGCGCCACTCTCAAGGAGGCTGGCAGGTGTACCATGTTCTTCACCACCTTGTATGTTCACAGCAGCCTGGGCGCAAATCACGGGGCATTCGCTGCATAGAATTGCATAGGAATCCCAGTTTTACCTCTGGCCATTTGTGTTACTGGTGATTTTATCTCTTGGACGGTGATTTGATCCTCCAGTTATGTTCTCTGGAGCTCATTATTGGATGGAAGTTGTAATCTGTCTAAAAAAGTAGGTATCTCAGCATTGCTCATCTCTAGAGGGTGTGTAATGTTAAATAGTAGGAGTTTTCCTAATACCTTGCTTTACAACTTCGATCTGTACTTTTTCTTCCTTCTTTCATGTTCCGATCTTTGCTTACATTTTTTAAATGTTTTATTTATTGCTGAGAATGTTATGTTATGTGGACTTGTTCAGCTCACTAATCACCAGTGAGGGTATCCAGGTGCTTGAACAGGTGTGTAGGCGTACACTCTCAGCTGAGTTATTCAAAGCTCTAGGTCTTCAGCTTCTTGTGGAACTCAGGAAATGAGGAGGAGGCTCTGCTGTGCTGTGAGCGGGCACTACATGCTTTTGGTGCGATGTTTGAGAGTGACCTTGTACTCTGCTATTGTGAATTGGTGTTGTGTGCAAGTGAGAGTGAGAGTGAGGCTGACTCTAGGTGTTTGGTAGGTGAAAGTGTATGAGATTGTTTAGGTATGTTAGTCCAGTGTTGCACATTGTATCCGTGTGTGAGAAGTTTGAATCAGCAACATTTGTGAATGGGGTGCCAGTGGAACTCTGAGAGGGAGCGGGAGATGTGGCATGGGAGGCTAAGTCGTGTGGCAGAATTCTGGATGGTCTGGACTCTGTGTAGGAGCTGCTTGGAGATTCCAGCGTAGAGTGCAATGCCATAGTCAAACCTGCTTGGGATGAGTGCTTGCATGACAATCATTTGGTGTTCTCTGGCAGCCACTTGAAGATTGTCCATAGCAAATGTAGGAAGTGGAAGCAGGCAGCTCTCACTGTGTTGACGTATGCCGTCATGCTGAGCTTGTTGTTCAGGAAGATTCCCAGATTTCTGGCCTGGCTCGTAGGTATTGGTCCTAGCTCCGTTGGCCACCAGGTAGTGTCTAAATAGAAGAGCTTGTTACCGAAGACTAGAGCTTCAGCCTTGTCAGAACCGAGCTTCAAGCAGTTGATTCTCATCCAATCTGCTACTGTGTTCATGCAGTTGTTGCAGCTGGTTTTGGAGGCGGATGTTTTGTCCATCAGGGAGAGGAAGAGTTGGGTGTCATTTGTGTAGGAGATGATGGTGATGCTTTCAGACCGGATGATGTTGGCGAGCAGTGTCATGAATACATCATGAATAATCTTTTTGAATAACCGTAATGGAATACAGAAAGGTCCCTATCATACTTCAAGGACACAGGACACCAGAGGTAAGTTCAAGAATGTGATTTATTCAAGCCTGTACATGACAAGATGCTGGTGGCACACAGAAAACCTTCAACTGCCACACAGATTCAAGGCACATTCTACGTGGGACCTTCATGTGACAATGGCAATGTTCCACGACCCCATGCCTTGAGCCTTCACATAGAGCACCCGCATATTACATAGATTACTACATGGCTCTTTCCTTTTGCAAAAATACACAGTCAATATTGTACATGAACATTTAACCCCAATTATTTAGAAAGTATATTTTTAAACTAAACAATGAAGCATATTATTTTTAATTTCATCTATAGTTAAAACAACATAATATTATTAAACCAACCAACTGTTAGAATGACTACAAAAATGAAGACAGCCTAGCATAGTACATCTCAGCTGAATATATGAAGATTATTATTCTCAATTGCCTAACATATGATTATAAAAATATTCATGAAATTAAAGAAAACTGTTCAAAAAAACACAACCAATATAGCTATGACTATAATTAAAATACAAAAGACAATAGTGATCTCTAAAAAGAAATGTACTCCTAAAACAAAAAGGTAATTGCCTCACTGTACCACTGCATCTCACATCAAACCCTTGGTTCGATTTCGCCACCATTGGATTCTGGTCAAGTGTTTCTACACTTGACATGGGCTTTAACAAATTCAAGTCTGAACCCAGTGAATCTCCCCATTACTGTCCACTTCCTTTCCTCTTTTACTCACTTTCACCTCATTCCTACTGTTCCACCTTTGCCCACCTTCCACTCACACACTGTTTCCTTTAACACCCACTATTTCAACTGGAACTCCACATTTGGCTCTACCTTCTGTCACATGTACGGGTTTATACACTCAAAAAATGTCTCCCACATTGAATTCCAAAGCATTGACCCTGTTTCTATCATCAAAGTACTTCTTCTGTTTCTGTTGCATTTTTTTTACCCTTGATCTAATGGTTTCAGCTGACCACTTGTCCTGACTCACTTTAACCCACTTATTCATCCATGCTGGACGAAAAAAAGTCATGTCTGTTCTTTGTCGCAACAATTAAAATACTGAAACCCTAGTTGACACGTGGGGAGCGGTGTGTTAAAACCAAAGTATACTCTTCACTGCGTTTGCTACAACACCCTTATGCACAGTGGCCCACTGAATACACTCTCCCAAAACCTTGTTCCATCTCTCAATAAATTCATTTGCGTGGGGATGATGTAATGAACATCTGAGATGTTTAATCCCACTCATTTTTAGAAACATTTCCAATTCTCCAGAAACAAATTGGACACCGTTGACTAACACTAACTTGGCCAGAAAACCCTCCTTCCAAAATTTCCTTTAGAAAATCCTCAACCTCTTTGGATGCAACTTCAGCCACAAACTTCACTTCAGGCAATTTGCAATAATAGTCCATCATCACTTGTGCAAACCTTGAAGTGCTAGCCAAAGAATTGAAAGGCTCAACGATTCTCTATTCCCACTTTTTCCCATGGTCCTGTGAGTTACTCAATTGGACATAACTGGGGAGTTCTTAACTTCATGGACTTGTCACAACTAGAACATATTACACACTCCTTGACCACTTGGTCTATCTCTTGATCCATAGCAGGCCACTAGAATGACATTGTTACACGTCTTTTGGTTGTGGTACCACCTAAATGATGCTCATGAGCTCTAACTATGATGGATTTCCTTAAAGTAAAGGGGGAATTAATGTATCCACCCTAAACAATAAACACTCCTCCACTGACAGTTCATCAGCAATTTTGACAAAAGTTTTGGGTTCAAAATCAAGATTTCTTTCTTTCAGCCAACCTGATTTTATATACTTCAGTAGTGTCTTCTTTCAGCACCTTGCACTGATCCTGCCCTGTATAAACTCCTAACTGGGGTAAATCGACAGATGCCACAATGCAGGCCTCCTCATCCCCCTCATAACCCACTTCCTTATCGACTTCTGAAAATGTAGATGAGCATGACAGGCAATCAGCACATCCATTTTTCTGCCTGGGGTATACCTAGGCACAAACTCAATTTGCAACAGCTTTGTCGAAAGCTTTGCAATGCAAGGAGTAAATCCACTGGAATTCTTTCCACTCGAGATGTAAACCAAAGGTTTGAGGTTTGTCTAGATCACAAAGTGTTTCTCCCAAACATAGTTTCTAAACTTTATGACCACCCACCAACAGATCAACAGTTCTTTTTCAATTAGTGAATATTGTTTTCCAGTATTAGACAAAACATGAGATGCATATCCAGTGGTCTGAACCTGAGAATCTTTCACCTGGTTGAACCCACCGTCAATGTACATTGAAGTTCAGGATCATAATTTTTCGCATATATATACCTTTACTTTGCATGCCTTACATCACATGCCTTTACAACGCAGTTGTTACAACAACTGTGTTGTTACAACGTGAACTATTACATCGCAAGTCATTTCAATTACTTGCTGTGGGGGACGCGCTGGACTTAGAAATAGTATCATTTACTACTCCTACTCCAGTTTGTGCAACAGCAGGGAAGGTGTTGGATTGTAAATCCAACACCAGTGTGCCCCCTACAGCAAGTCATTGAAATGACTTGCGATGTAATGGTTTGCGTTGTAACAACGCGGTCATTGTAACGACCGCGTTGTAAAGGCATGCGATGTTATGGTTGTTTCCCTAATATTTCAACACTTTAGCGGATGTCAATTGATCTTTCATCCTTTCAAAGACTTTCTGACACTCTGTGCTCCATTCAAATGCGACACCTCTCCTTAGCATACAAGACAAGGGTCTCAACTCTCTTGCATAATTCTGTATAAATCTAGAGTAAAATTCACACAAGCCAAGAAATGACTTCAAACCTGGTTGTCTACCAGTGCTTTTGCCTAAGTAATACTCTTCACTAGACTGGGTTTAGGTCCGAAACCTGACCTGTTATAAAGTATCCCAAATATTCCAATTTGTCAGTAAGAAAGCCCAACTTGTCCCTTCTCAGTACAACCCCTTGAGTCTGAAATCTATTAAAGACTTCATCTAAAATCTTGTCATGAGTTTGTCTGTCTGGAGCATAAATGAAAACATCATCTTGAAATATAGAGAGATCTTGTATCCTTTTGAGTAAATTGGTCATTACCCTTTGTTCGCTATTTTGAAACTGTGAAAGCTAATCCAAAAGGCATACAGCAGTACTGCTATGTCCCATAAGGGGAAACAAACACCATCATATGCCTTGACTCTACCTCCAATTCAATCTGATGATAGGCTGAGGCCATATCTAATTTCAAAAAGAACTTTGCCTCTTTCACCCAGTCAGCAGCTCACAAATGTTGGACAATAGGTGTGAGTCAATTCAAATCTCTTCATTGAGACCACTCAGGTCAACATATACCCATTGTGTTTGCGAGCCACTAACAACCGTGACAACCACGGTCCGGAATCACCAGGTTAAATTTTGCCCCTTTTACATAATGCATCCAATTCGTTTTCCAGATCCATACGATTGCTAAAAGACACATTCCTGAGTTTGTGTTTAACCATCCTTGCTTCCTCTTTTACAATTATTTTGTGCTTAAAAAGTTTAGCCTTGCCCAATTTGCCACGAAAAATACATGTGGATAGCTATCCATGATCTTTTCAAGGTCTTCATTATCTCTAATGGCTAAAACTTGTTCATTAGTGCCGGGCTTCAGAATGATGCCAAAGGGCCCCTGGTGAAACTAGTCTAGAATATTCAGGCCTTTATGGGCTACATAGATTTTGCTTGCTATCCTATGATTTTTCCTTTGTTTGTTTCAGTGTCATTTAAAAATCCTTGTTTGCTAGTGGTCAACCCTTCCTCTTTGTCCTTCCTTTTTGTCTTTTGTTTTCTCCCATGGAGCAGGGACCAAGTACTGTATCTTTACTCTTTGGTTGATTATCTGTGGTTTGAGGGACTATTTTCTTTCTTGATTTCCCACTCGTGTTACTGTTTGCCTGTGTTCTGCTTTCGCACATGTAGCTGTTTATATTTTATGTCCTTTGGAGTGTTTTTCAGCCAGGTTTCCATGGAACAAGTGCATGACCCTCATGCTACACTGCAAAAACTCCCACCTGATCTATATCATTTTACTTTAGGCTAATGTCAGCTATGTGGGCCACCATTTGCTATACAAATACATCAGACCCCTTTTTGTATTTAACTCCAATTTATTTATTTATTTGGTACTCTTTTTTTGTCTATAGTAAGGCGTTATCTAATATTTACTTTGGTTATACAAAAGTAAAAAATGTGTACATGACATCACCAAACATATTTAAAGTGCAATAAATACAATTGTGCAATTCCAATATGCATGTCATATTCTTCTGAGACTATCATCTTAATTACAATTTACGTGCGCAGAGAAACATTAGACAGATCCTCATAATAATACCACACTTACATCCCAACCTATCATTCCACTCCACACTGATAGTATTTCTGAAAGGAATTCTGTATAACTGTACCTGAAAATACAACTGTGTCTTTTAATACCACTTTAAAGGATTCCAAAGCTCTTGCTTCTTGCAGCGCAGGTATGTTCCTGCTTTAAAGTGTCGGGGCATTGTCCCATTCATATTTGGCCCTCTACGCCCCATGTCATGTGAATAAAATATAAAAAATGCTTCAGTAAAACGTAATATTTTATTTTTGCCCACACGCCTGCAGCAGTCAGATTTCAGCCGCAGGCAGTTTCTCTTGTCGACGGCTCTGAAGGGGGTGGTGGCGGAGCGTCAATTTAATTGACATGGTGCAGGCTACCAGCAGCTCACAGCACCTAGGCCAACAAAGTGGCAGTGCGCATGTCAGGTTAGACGGCTGCATTTCTCCATCTAGTGCCCACACGCCTGCAGCAGTCAGATTTCAGCCGCGGGCAGTTTCTCTTGTCGACGGCTCTGAAGGGGGTGGTGGCGGAGCGTCAATTTAATTGACATGGTGCAGGCTACCAGCAGCTCACAGCACCTAGGCCCACAAAGTGGCAGTGCGCATGTCAGGGTAGACGGCTGCATTTCTCCATCCAGTCAGACATCAATCAATCAATCAATCAATCAATCAATCAGTCAATCAGGGGCTTGTAAAGTACAGCTACTCGCCCGTGAGGGTCTCAAGGCGCTGGCATGCTAGACATGTGCCCCTGAGGCTTCTCCCTACTGCACATTAGTCAGTGGGGGATGCTGAAAGCCACAGACCACCAGTCTCCTAATGAGCGGTTATTTTGCCCGCTCAGGCCAATCATGATTCTACTCTCATGCTTTGTAACAGCAAGGGAGCAGCGTCACTCTGGATTGGCTGAGGGACCGTGATGCTGCTAGGCCAGTCAGTGTGCTGTTTCATTTTCCATTTCCACTAGAAGTTTTGCATTCCAATTCGTCCACGCCTAACGTGCACGGGACGGATGGCAGCCGGCAGGGTCTATCAAATTTGTGGCTTGTGGCTACAAGGAATGCTTCCAATGTTCTGTTGGCACTCCTCTGGCAGACCTCTGCACTCATCTCTCCAGCTGCAGCTTGTGGTACCGAGAACCAAAAGAAAGAAGTGGGGCGATAGAGCTTTCACTGTGGCCACAAGCAAACTCTGGAATTCTCTTCCTTTCATCTTAAGAGCCATCCCTCTTCTCCTGACGTTCAGGAAGGCTTTTAAGACATGGTTATTCTCCAGCTAATCCATCAGCTGGGGCAGTTGTATTGGTGTATAGGTTGTCCTCTGCTGGACGGCTAGTCTTTAGCGCCTTGATGCCCTCGGGTGATTGTTGTGCTCTATAATTCTAAAATCAAATCAAAACCAAGCTACCCCAGGCCAGACAACAACTCCTACCTGCTTCAGATCTAAGGGGTGCAGACCGACACCAGAGCCATGATCTACTGCTATAGTGGACACAGGCAAATTCAGCAATGCAGCCAGTACGCCATACGGAGAAGGAACCAGGCTCAGCGTGTTTAGGGGTAAGTCGGACAAAGAATCAACAACAGTAAAGACTTAGATGCATGTTTACACTCTCTTACACTTGATAGCAGTATACACCCTGCATCAACCAAGGTCAGACAATGTTATCAGATGTTCTCCCTGCCTACTCCTCACCTTCATTCTACTGTGGCTATAATTGTGCCTTTCCTTTCAGCCCTTCTCGGTCTGCATCCAGGGGTGTCTGAATTCATGTACCACTGTGGCACCCAGGATTCAGCTAAGCTCCATAAAAAGTACCAGTTGCTGTTTGTTTTACACATTTTGCAAACCAGTGTAAAGGAAAGCAGAGAGGACGGCGGCTTGCATTATGGCAGTCGCTCCTTTCCAAGACTGTTTCGAAGGAACATGTTTGTTTGCCAAACCTAAACCCTATCTTCTGTCTTCTTAATGATAGTTCAGTGCTAGCCTATTTACAAACAAGCGTCTATTGTGTTCCGGGGTTGGAATGAGGGTAATGAAATGCACATGCGCGAGGCTGTTGTTTTTCAGATGTCTTTGATATCCATGATCCACAGATGGGAAGAGAAGCTTCGGGAATCAATCAGCAGGGACACATCAGTTTTTCTTTTACTTTAGTTTCAAACACGGCACAAGTCGGGGGTACACGCGGGTGGACGGCGTCCGCCCACTATTTTCACAGGATAGACACCGTCCACCCTGCCAAGAATTTGGGCTCCACTGAAAAATAGGCTCAATTCGTCATGGTGTAATTTGCAAACACCGGGACGCATTCAGCAGCACCTGCACGTTGTTGTTTCCTTTCAATCGCAACAACGTGCAGGCTGGGAGAGGGCTTTCATAGTTCGGACTCCTGCTGGAACCATAACGAAGGCCGAATTTGAGGGGTCATCAGGCCTCCGTTTGTTCGAGTCTCCTGGATGGGAGCAGTGAGGAGCCTCACACCTAGATGCCAATAAAGCAGAGGGGAAACAAATGCTTACACCTTGTTAGCACTTCACACATACTCAAGAGAGGCAGTTTTTCACTTTGTTCAGTCCCTGTTTAGGACTGTTTACATCCACTGTAAGAATGTCAGACGCATTGGTCTTTTCATGTATTTACACAAAATAAATGTAATTTATATAGTGCTTACTACCTCTGAGGAGGCATTGAAATAATTTAAGTACCAATATTTTTTCTAGTAAAGCACCATGGGTAGAGGAAGTTTACACTGACAAAAGGCAACATTGTTTTATGTGTAGCTTTCAAAAGTGTGAATCTTCTGTCTAAATCAGGAGGGTTTCCCTGTGTACTCGAAATGTGCTCCAATGTACTCACGATAGACCTACTAAACATACATGTGAGGGCTTAAGATCTAATGTCACTTACGACGCCACTTCCTGTGATGTCCCGTGCCGCGATGTCACACACCGTGATGCCACGTGCCATGATGCCACTTGCATTCTGATTAACTAGGTTAGTCCCCCCACTTCTTTTTTTGGGACTTGTGCCCTGGTTTCTAAAAGCATTTAGCACCATGGCGCTAAGAGGTGGCTTTGTGATGCACGTAGCGATACAAAAGGGGGGGGGGATGATGGACGGAGCGTTTGAGCAAATCAAACACTCACCCCCAGTCAACTGATCTGGGTTTAATCCATCACCATTCTTTAGCCCACTCAGCCACCCCATTTCAGACATGGCTATATGCAAATCAGTCTGACCCTGTGCCTCATGGGAACAGTCCAGCCCGAACTGCCAAGCCATGTCTTCCATGGACCGGAAACAAGCATCCTGGGACCGGTTTCGGATTCATAATCCTCATCAGCCAGGCTATCTTGAATCCAGTGGCCAAGTGAGCATGGGACTCATGTATGAGCATACCCTGCCACACTTAGGGCGAACAAAGCGATACAAAAGGGGATGATGGACGGAGCGTTTGAGCAAATTAAACACTCATCCCCAGTCAACTGATCTGGGTTTAATCCATCACCATTCTTTAGCCCACTCAGCCACCTCATTTCAGACATGGCTATATGTATATCAGCGGAGCAGCGTGTGGGGTAGGACGGAGGCAAACTTGTCGCGAGTCTATTGCAAAATTAGCAATCAACCCCAGACGTACTCGAATGCTCATGAAGCAAGACATCTTTTTACAATGAGTCATGCAAATGCATGATCACAAACCGCTGTAGGCACATCATAGTCTATATTTAGTATTAAGTCACTGTATGTAGTCCTGCACCTGTGATTATTTACACACACTATAGAAATACGTGAGTAAGGTGGGGAAGTTGTGCCCCCGTCCTGAAGAAGGAGCACATGCTCCGAAACATGTCGACGCACACCAGAGGTACTGTCCATAGTCACGACAGTTAAACTACCTCATTCTGCACTTCTTTTAATAGTACCAGCCCGGGGTTGTAAATAAAGTTTTTTTCTATACCCACGAGCCAGGTACTTTTTATCCCTCACTATATCCCACCACTCACATTTAAATACCCCTACCACTTGCATCACACACACCACACATAGTCCAACCTTCAGTGCTCCCGCGTAGTCGTAGGTCGCAGCACGCCGCATCCCGATAGAGGGGTGCGAAGACCCCGATGATGAAGCACGACACCAAGGGGCCTGTTGGTGTGTGAGGGGTATTTTACAAAACACTGTGTGTCCCCACACTTGTGGTAGACACCTTCCCTTTCGCCTGTGAGTAGGATTCCTTTTGTTTATATATCAGTGCTAGTGGAGTAAGAATCCTACCCTGTACTCTACCTCCCTCCAATTGTTTTCTTCGTATGCAAATCAGTCTGACCCTGTGCCTCATGGGAACAGTCCAGCCCGAACTGCCAAGCCATGTCTTCCATGGACCGGAAACAAGCATCCTGGGACTGGTTTCGGATTCATAATCCTCATCAGCCAGGCTATCTTGAATCCAGTGGCCAAGTGAGCAAGGGACTCACGTCTGAGCATACCCTGCCATACTTAGGGCGAACAAAGCGATACAAAAGGGGATGATGGACGGAGCGTTTGAGCAAATCAAACACTCACCCCCAGTCAACTGATCTGGGTTTAATCCATCACCATTCTTTAGCCCACTCAGCCACCCCATTTCAGACATGGCTATATGCAAATCAGTCTGACCCTGTGCCTCATGGGAACAGTCCAGCCCGAACTGCCAAGCCATGTCTTCCATGGACCGGAAACAAGCATCCTGGGACCGGTTTCGGATTCATAATCCTCATCAGCCTGGCTATCTTGAATCCAGTGGCCAAGTGAGCAAGGGACTCACGTCTGAGCATACCCTGCCACACTTAGGGCGAACAAAGCGATACAAAAGGGGATGATGGACGGAGCGTTTGAGCAAATCAAACACGCAGGGTATACTCAGACGTGAGTCCCTTGTTCACTTGGCCACTGGATTCAAGATAGCCTGGCTGATGAGGATTATGAATCCGAAACTGGTCCCAGGATGCTTGTTTCCGGTCCAGGGAAGACATGGCTTGGCATTTCGGGCTGGACTGTTCCCGTAAGGCACAGGGTCAGACTGATTTGCATATAGCCATGTCTGAACTGGGGTGGCTGAGTGAACTAAAGAATGGTGATGGATTACACCCAGATCAGTTGACTGGGGGTGAGTGTTTGATTTGTTCAAACGCTCCGTCCATCATCCCCTTTTGTATCGCTTTGTGATGCACCTGGCATTCAAGTGTGCATGTATTTAAGAATGTGTTGTCACAAGCTCCCCAATGAGCCTGCCTGATTTCCTGTTGGCGCTATGTTTTCAAGACTGGCTCCCATGTAATAATCCTCAGTGTTAAAGACTTCAGAGGTAAGGATGCCCTCATCCTTAATGTCAGCTTATAGTATACCTTTGAATTACTTCTTTCCTTACTATGAACATTGACAGTGGATGTGTTATGTTATGTTCTAACTATCCCGTCTCGATTTTGCTGTTAGTACGCATTTGGTCAGTACCAAGAACATGCTGGCAGAATTACAACACCTGGAAAAAGTATAGGATTGGTAATGTGGTTCAATAATTTGCACCTGCTCACTGATCACTATTCTGGCCCCCACTTTCTGAGCATATGAAGCAAAGGCTATCCACGGTGATCACAAGACTGTGGCCAAATGAACACATCCTCCTAACACATCTTGTCAGTGTTTACAAACAGGAGGATGGTCCTTCTCTTCATGCCAGGGTGACCACATCATCGAGTTTAGTCCTACACTATTTAAGAGAGATGGAGAACACAAGGATGTAAGAACTTATGCCAGTCGATTTCCCTTCATAGTTCCAGGATTCTTTAACCCATTCAGAGCTCCTCTTCCTAGTGCCAAGAGGCTGCTTAGGAGGTAACGGTGTTATAGAAAACCCTCAGCATAAGACATATTGTACAATAAATTGCTAAGCATAAGCTATATGCAAAGTGATTTGAAAGAACTTATAAAGAGAGAAAGTTTCGAATACTTTACAAGCTACATGCTTTTGGAGGGGGTTCTCTAGAAAGGCAACCGTACAGACATTAATTGCATTTTATTTTGCCTTTTTATTACTTTTTACTTGTTAGGTAGCCAGTCTGCCATTTTTATTATTTTTATTCCCCACGGTTTCTAGGCAAAGTCTAGTTGGCAAGACTTGAGCTTCTGTGGACTGCTGCCACCTGTCTGGAATATGAAGCTAGAAGCAGTATGTATTTTAAAAACGCAATTTGTACTGTTTAGTTTAAACCCGTTGAACAATTTATAAAATAGATCAAATGGGAACCACATAAAACTTTTATGTAATTATTCCACATCATTCCTACTATCGCGTAGGATGTAACTATGTTGACTAAGTAAGCTCGTCCGCCACAGGGTACTCATCTATAACTTTTATGCCTACCACTTTCAAATGTCACCAGCCGCCACTGGTTTCTTGATGTCTAGGACTCTTTCACATAGCTTGATACCACCCCTTCCAATATTTTTACTTTTCTGCACATTTTATTCATAAACTTCCGAACGCCATCTTTGGTGTCACTGTTAGAAGCTTCAGGGTGTTTGTTTTTCTGATATAACCCACCGAGCTTCTACCCCAACTTGATTTTAACGTCTCTTTTCACAACTTTCCATAAAAACAGTATGGCCTATTGTGTGTTTATTTTAATAAATCACAACATAGAAGGAGCGTGAAAAATACAACTTGAATTATTCTCATTTCAATTTCTCATTTTCATTAAGCAAACAGTTCCAAAAAGCAATCCTCCAAGCGAAAGTTGTAAAGTTTGTTTTCTTTATTCTGAAAAATATATGGATGTCAGTCAGCTTCCAGAAGGAGCGTAATTATTCCCTATACAAAAGTTAACAGCTAACAACCAACGTGTTTCGTCCCCATCCGGGACATCATCAGGGCTGTGAATAAGGAAAAAACACACAAAGCCACCACTCTTCCAATGATACTGACAGCACTCTGCAATGCAACACAGTGAAGGATGGCAATCCATGAACTCACATATAGCAAGGTTCATAGACTGCTCAAACAATTGGGCTTTTGTAAATTCAGTGCATAGTTGTCAACAGGAGGTGGGATTCAATCTGTAATCTTATTGTGTTAAAACTGATTTTCCCCAGGCGCTAAGTTTTCAGGCTGTTCAATAATCTAGTGATTCAGTCACACACAAAATGTTACAGTTCTGTTCACTTGCAATGAGGCACTTGTCTATCTGTCTGTTCGATAAAAAGCCTTGGAATGTGTCCAGACTTTTTCCTGATGCAAGCACTAAATCAGATTGCATGACCCAGTGTGTAGTAATTGTAAAGCTCTTCAATCCCTGGTGGCACAGCACCCAAGATAATGTGCTGCACGGCTAAAGTAAGGTTCCAAAGGCGAGACCTGGTGGGCAATGCTTGTTTTTAAGCAATTGAACTCCTATTGATACGCCCACTTCCGCCACTGGTGCCACTGATGCAGCGCTACTCCGGAAATATTTCCTATAACCATATCACGTTTCCCTGAAGTACCAAATCATACACCTACTCATCAGTGGAGCCCATAACACTGCGAGTTTCTCACAAAACACTTACATCCTACTTCATGGATCGGTGAAGTTCAAAGGAGAGCTGCTGTATCATGGCGGAGTGTCTAAATCAAAACTAAATATTTATACTATTTACACCTGCAAAAACTAGGTGTAGGAAAATACAAGACCAGCTTATTTCTCCATTTATCTAATTTTTATTAAAAGCAAACTTTAGCGTGTCTGACACTTTATTCGCTTTAATAATTTCTTTACTCTAAGGAAGAAAGTTTTATCTCAAACTGTTATATTCATTTCATTTCAGAAATTCAGAAACAGACATTATTATTTAGGTTTCAGAACACAAGTATTCAGCAAAAGTCAGATAGTTCCAAAAATTAATTTTCTCCTAACTTCCCTAACTAATAACCTTATCTAAGGCTCAGTTCTCACTCAAAGAAATAAACATTTATTTAAAAAAAATCTTACATCTCAGGAAAATCAGCACTCCTTCAGCATCTCAGGAGGAAATCGAAAAGGAGGTTATTCTGGAGTAAAGTCGGGGGTGTTTATACATTATTTCACTAACTTTATCTATCTAAAAAGTAACTGTCAATATGAACTCAGATTCTGATTGGACAGATTTGGGATGGATGAGCATCACCTCATCATTCTAATATTCACTTTCCGTTGTGTCAGCTGAATTTTAAAGAGTCCTTTGTTTAAGAAAGTCTTTGGCCTAGTCACATCCTCAACTACCAACTCCATGAACTTTTCCCACGTTCAGTAACTCAAACGTCCATTCTTTTTGGCAGTCATCAGGACTTCCAGGCCATGTTGTCCTTGAACTGTCTTCGTTCAGGCACAGGCAGCTCACAAACATTCTCAGATTTTTGCCACGCATGTGCAGTATCTCCCACTGTCGCAGTAATCGAAAGCTCCATTTTTTAGGTAGGCCTCATGAGCCAGAATGGGAACCATCATAGAAACAAACACAAATAAATGTTAATTATTGAAATGTAACTCTTCTGTTTACCTCCCCCATACTAAGGTTTCCCTGTTAATTATTACCTAGCAAACAAGCAACATATATGCAATTTATACTCACTTATCCTTCGGTTTCTGCCACAAATACATGCACAAAAAGCACGTTTATGCCGCTTTTGTTTATTTCGAAGCTTTTGCGTTATTTCACATCACGACAACATTAATTAGTTAATTATATTTTCTCCATGCAAGCAGATTAGTATTCCCACGTGTATATGTGTGTGCATTCTATACTACGTTGATTAATATTTTCCACACCACACAATTATTAAAAGTTACCGTTATGAGAAAATGCCTTCACAAGGGGTATACAAAATTTTGTTTTTCCACTTTGCTCCATCAACTCCCTCCTTTGGTGATCTTATCACCAAATATCTCCCAGAATCTTGCACATTTTATCAAAATATGTTTCTAGCTCTTCAGATTAGTATAGTTTATACTTTAGCATCCTTTTCTCTAGTTTCTTTAAAGACCTTTTCTCGAAATTCCTCTATCTCTATATCACAGTTTTTTCTCTTTCTCTTTCTAGTTTTTCTTGAATTGCCTTCTTTATTAACTTTCTAGTATTCCTTCTTTTTCTATAGATGCAACATAATCTTATCATCAAAATCACTAATAGTATTATTGTTACTGGTATTAGTATCTTGCCTATAATTGAACTACCTATTTCTTGGAACCAATGTTTAACTGCTGAAAGACTTTTACCAAGTCGTTCAAGAACACCCTCAACCTCCAGTGGTTCAATTTCCTTATGCAACTCTGTAATGTTTGTAATTTACTTTTCAATATTTTGACTTTTATTTGGAATATAGGTGCAACAGTGCTGTACCTTCAAAATTCCACAAACTCCTCCTTCTTTTGCCAATATTATATCAAGAGCATGACGAATTTGCATTACCATAGCTCTCATAGCAACCATTTCAGTATTTACCATTAAGAATCCACCTGGTGTGTCTGTTGACAAACGATCTACTATCGTTGATAATCTTCGAATTCGGTTTTTATTAAAAGATATTCCCACTGCTCGTATCAGTGCTCCAAAAATATCACCTATTATTTCTATTACCCTCTCTCTTTTTCTGCGACTTAAAGGTTTAACTATCTCATGTATTCCATTAGTACCCCTATCTACATGAAAGATTTTTGGAAAGACCAGACCCACGTAGCATGTTCCATACCAATGGTCCGGTAATCTATAGTAAACTTTGTTCCCACAGATAAAATATATACCAGGGAAAACTGGATCTTTTCCCCCTTTAAATCCCCAACCCCCTAAAATTCTATAGGTATCTTTACATTGACTCGCTCCCACAAAATAATTGTCATACACAGTGTTGTCTCTTCTTATACAAAATGTTCCTAACAATGGAGCATCTATATTTATAGCCACATTCACATTTCTATCATCAATGTTTTCATCTTCAAATGTCCAATATTTGGATTTCTCATGCTTTACCTTTTCACTACGTTTATAAGCAATTCTCTCTTCAACCATATCTAGAAATGCTTTCTCCTCAACTCTCATTTTACATGTCAAATTATTTTTGAAGGCATACTCATGACTCAATTAATCTATTTCCAAAAAGAATTCTCCCATTACTTTGGCAGGCTTGATTCTATTCAGGGCATTATCAATTTTTAACTTCGCGAAAAATTCATCTGAATGTGAATAATGATACTTTAACTTTCCTGTTTGATAGAACAGGCTTGCAATCACACTACACGTGACACCATATGAAAGTGGAAGATGGTGATACATCACCCCTTCTGAAACAGATGCAGGTAATTTCACACAAACATAGCAATCACTGGCATCCATAGTTTTAACATATTCAAACAACAACCTTGATAATGTATTCTTAGTATAATCACTTATGGACCTATCCTGATGCATTTCTGGTCTATATACATGCTGTTTATTAGACTTTGATTCCACATGTTGTCCACTTGAGCTCACATTATGTTTCGATTTCACTAAATTAACCTGGAAAGGAATTACAATTGCTAAGATTATCCATATCAATATTAGTAATCCTGTACATATCAAACATGATCTACACAATTTTCTAAAAATAGAACATTTCGTTTTGTGATCGCTACTAGCCTTTTTTTTAAAAAAGAATTTACACAGTGATTTTTCTAACAATTTTTCTTCGACCTTTTGTCACCTACAGGCTCTTGCCTTTCACTTACAATGTTCTCCTTATATCAAGACTTCGGGCCTTGTCTTTACCTTATACCTTTGATCAATTATCACTTTTCTTTGTGGTTCAGTTCTTTTACTCACTTTTCCCAATTTGCTTTGGTCAATTTAAGTTCTCTTGGCTATTGTGTACTACTTCAATAGGAGGTAAAACAATATAGGACCACTCGGGTGACTTGTATTTTTGATTTGGTCTTCTCACTCTTTTTGGCCTTTGAACAATTTCTATTCTCCTTCCCAATGACTCTTTTTGACTGGTTATTTCATTTACTTGATCTTCTAGTTTTCTTGCTTTGTTAACCAGTTTAAACCTCAGTCCATCAGTCTCTTTTGGCCAATTATCTCCTTTACAAACTCTTTTTGTTTTAGGCTCCATGGTGGTATGCTCCACTCTCCAAGCCCTTTTTCTTGAACTCTTTCTCAATGGAGTCTCATCTGCACTGTCGTCAGTTTCACTTTCAGTCTCTTCGACGGTTTTATTTATGACAAACTTTATTTTTCAAGATCAGTTTTCTCTTCTGACAGTTCTTTCACTCTGTTAGGAACATCTCCATAGCTGGTACTTGGAAACTCATCCTTATCGTGAGTTATTTCCTCTTTTCCAGTGTCAGGATTTTCGTTCCTGCTTCCAGAGCTTTCAGACTGTTCTCCAGTTTTCTCTTCCTTACCAGTTTTATCTCCACCTTTCTCAGTATCCTTACTGGTGTCAGTCTTTACCAAATCTCGATCTTCAGATTGATATTCAGAATTCGGTATTTTGACAATTTCTTCTTCTTCTTCAGACACAGAGCTAGCCTCTGATACTTCCAGATGTCGACGTTCTTGTTGAGCTTCAGTATCTGGACTTCTCTCTTGTTCACCTTTAGAATCAGAATCAGTTGTGCTTTCACCTTCCTCGTTTGGATTCTCAGGTTCAGGCACACGGATGGTGTGGCTTGCATGCACCCATCTCTTCACTCCTGCACATTTGACTGCAGTGGTGCTGACCAATATGACCTGTCTTGGTCTCTGCCAGCGAGGCACCAAACGGCTTCTTCTGCGCTGTACCTTTATCCGAACCCCATCTCCAGGAACTAGATCATGAGCTGGATTTTTCTCTTTCGTGTTTGATTCAGTTCCCACCTGATGGAACACAGAAGTCACCACGTCAGACAGGTTTTTACACTAATACAGTATGATGTCATCATTAATTGTCAACAATTTATCAACTGGTACAAATGCTTGTCTCATCACTCTGCCCATCAAAATCTCATGTGGACTCAATCCAGTCTTTTTGTCAGGGATACTTCTCAATGTCATCACAACAAGTGGTAAGGCGTCTGGCCACTTCAGTCCTGTTGCCAAACACATTTTTGCAATTCTGTTTTTTATTGTTCCATTCACTTGTTCAACTACCCCTGAAGCCTCAGGTCTGGAGGCACAATGCAATTTTTGACGAATGTCCAGAGCTTCACAGATCATTTGCATAAGTTAATTTTGGAATTGAGTTCCACAATCAGTTTCAATCATTACTGGAAATCCAAACCTTGGGATTATCTCACGTAAAAGCAATTTTGCAAAAGTTAGCCCATCGTTTCTCCTCGTGGGGAAAGCCTCCACCCATCGAGAGAACAGACAAATAATTACTAAAACATATCTGAGTCGGTTACAAGGTGGAAGTACAATAAAATCCATCTGCATTCGTGTGAACGGACCTCCCTCCCGTCCTATGGTTCCCAAACTCACAATTGTTTTTCTGTTTGGATTAAATTGCTGACATACCAGGCATCTCTGGCACAGACTTTCAGCAATCATCCTGAACTTTGGATTGTACCACGTCTGTCTAAATAGACGAAGCATGGCATCTCTTCCAACATGAGCTTGACCATGATACATTCGGGCCATGTTTGAAATCATGCTATCAGGCATTACTGGTATTTCATCTTTGTAAACCCAAATTTCATCTTCCTCTCTTTGTGTGCTTCCTGCTTTTAACCAGACATTTTTCTCTTCCTCCTCTGCTTCTTCCTGCATTTGCCTCACTTCCTGCCAAGTCTCAACTACTGTGGTTAGCATTAAAGAACTTGAAACATGTTCCTTTTCCCTGTCCCAATTGACGGATGCAAGATTTTTAGCACAGTATTTTGCAATTGAGTCTACATACCTGTTACCTCGGGTGGTATAATCATCCCCCCTTTTGTGAGCCGCACACTTCACCACAGCAATCTTGTCAGGCAATTGAATTGTGTCTATCAACATTCTCACAAACTCGGCATTATGTATTGGTGATCCTGCAGAAGTCAAATAACCTCTTTTGGACGACAGCTGTCCGTAATCATGAACAACTCCGAATCCATACTGACTATCAGTCACTATGGTAACCTTAATTTCCTTTCCCAGTTCACATGCTCGAACCAAAACAATCAATTCTGATACCTGAGCAGAACGAATTCCTTTCAGACAAGATGCTTCCTATACATCTGCCACCGTGCAAACTGCATATGCTGCACTCAGAACACCTACATTTGTTCTCAGGCATGAACCATCAACAAACATTACGTAGTCTGATTCAGGCAATGGCTCATCTCTGATGTCTGGTCTTGGTTTGGTACAGTATTCAAGAACATCTAGGCATTTGTGATCAACCTCTTTTTTTACTTCAGTTTCCATGGTATCAGGCAATAGCGTAGAAGGATTGACATTTACACATCTGGAGATTGCCACATTTTCTGCTCCCAAAATTACCTTCTCGTTACTTTATCATCCTATTGTTGGTCAGGTACTGTGTTTTTGCCTAGTGAGGAGAATCTCCACAGGATGAGGTACATACACCCTTACAGGAAATCCCATTACTATTCCTTCACTTTGTTCTAGACTTACGCTTGTAGCTACTACTGCTTCCAAACAACCTGGCAATGCCTTTGCAACTGGGTCCAAAACAGCTGAGAAATATGCAATTGGCTTTCTCAGTTTTCCATGTCTCTGAATTAGTACTGACAATGCACATCCTTCTTGTTCACTACAGTACAGTTCAAACTCTTTTTCATAGTCAGGTATCCCTAAAGCTGGTGCTTCACACAAGCTTGTTTTCAGCTGTTCAAATGCTTCCATCTCAGTTTTGGTCAGAACTATAGGGTCTCTAATATCTGCTCTGGTTAATCTCTGTAATGGTTTTGCTATCAGTGAAAATCCGCTAATCCACTGTCTACAGTAACCTACCATTCCCAGGAACATTCTTACTTGTCTTTGGGTTTTTGGTGGCTGCATTCCCTATATCATTTTGATTCTTTCCGCAGTGACTTGTCTGATTCCTTTGGCAATCTTATGACCTAAGTATTGCACTTCTTTCTGACAAAATTGTAATTTAGATGGAGACACTTTATGTCCCTCATCTGCCAAATGATTCAGCAATGCAATGGTATCTGTTACAAATGCATCTTTTGTCTTCGATGCTACTAGGAGATCATCAATGTACTGAACCAATACAGATTCTCCAGGCAGGCTTAAACTTTCTAGTGATTTATTTAGCAACTGATTAAAAATAGATGGACTTTCAGTGTACCCTTGAGGAATTCGGACAGGAACAGACTAATTTGCATATAGCCAGGTTCTGAGCTGGGATGGTGCAGTGAGCTAAAAAACGGTGATGGATTCAAAACCATGATCTCTTGACTTGGTAAGAGTATTCTGCATCATTCAGAAACTCTGTCCATCACCACCCCCCTTTTCCAAAATCGGTTTTATCCACACTAAGTGTGGGAGGGTATACTCAGACGTGAGTCCCTTGCTCATTGCACCATCAGGATTCAAGCAAACCGGGCCGAAGAAGGCTGTGATGCCAGAAACCGGTCCCCGGGAGCTTGTTTCCTTCCCAGTATAAGAATTGGCTTGGTAGTTTGGTTTGCCCTGTTCCCATCATGCACTGGGACAGGAACAGACTAATTTGCATATAGCCAGGTTCTGAGCTGGGATGGTGCAGTGAGCTAAAAAACGGTGATGGATTCAAAACCATGATCTCTTGACTTGGTAAGAGTATTCTGCATCATTCAGAAACTCTGTCCATCACCACCCCCCTTTTCCAAAATCGGAATTCGGCACCATGCCAGAATATGATCTCTGAATCGGAAAGCAAACATTGGTTGGCTTTCTATGTGCAATGGAACTGTAAAGAACGCATTACACAGATCGATCACAGTGTACCATTCTGCATCATGAGGAATTTGATATAAAATCACTACTGGATTTGGTACAATTGGACAACATGGGACAACAATTTTATTAACCTTTTTAAGGTCCTATACACTCCTAAATGTTCCGTTTGGCTTTTTCAATCCCATTATTGGTGAATTACAAGGACTACTCTCTATCACTCCCAGTATGCCTTGCTCAATCATTTTGTTTATCACTGGAGTTATTCCTTCAATTATTTCTGCTGTCATTTTATATTGAGGAATGGTCGGGTAACTCACACCTTCTTTTATAGAGACTTTTCCAGGATCTACGTCTCTCATTAATCCTAAATCTTCTCCTGTGAAATCCCATACCTTTTCTTTCACTACCTTTTTCAATTCATCAGGTATCTTTTCTCGATCAAACACAGGAAACAATTTATTTTGTTCTGCCTCAATCATAAGCATGCTAATTTTATACAAGCTATCTTCATCTGGAGTTTGCAGTTCTATACCATCTGGTGAACAGTATATGGCACAGTTCATTTTACACAAAATGTCTCGTCCTAACAGATTTATGGGTCTACTGTCACACACCACAAATCGATGCATGTCTTTCAAATTTCCAATCTCTACTTCAACTGGTTGTGTTAAGGAGGTTTTAATCTGTCTAGTAGCTACACCTACAACTTGGATTTGCTCTCCCGAGAGAGGAAGATTTTGAACTTCCACTGTTCTACCAGTAGAACGGGTAGCACCAGTGTCCACTAGGAAGGTTATTTCTACATCATTCACCTTTTGTTAAGAATTGGACCAGACTGATCTCCCTCAAGAGTGGCTCCAAGCACACACTCTTCTCCCTCTCTCAGGCACCGTCAGAAACTTTCATACGACTCACTCCCACCTTCCTCTTGTAACCAATACTGGGGACTCACATTCACTCTAGGTGATCTGTTTACCTGCTCGCCTCCGCTGAATCCTGTCTCTGCACTGTATCTCTGTTGATTTACTATGTGTGGAAGTGGCGGTTGTGGAACCTGACTCTGCTGAGTAACTATCTGCTGCTGTTGTGGTTGCTGTTGAATTACCTCATGCTGCACCTGTGGATTCAAGGATGTATTTTCGGGATTAACTCTTGGTGGATACTTACACTCTTTTCTCCAATGCCCTACTCTGCCACAATTATGACAAGGGAGCTTTTTCTTAAGCTCTTCTATATTTCCCAACAATTTCGTTTTGTTGAAATTTCCTTTAAATTTTCCTTGACTATCTGTATTTTTATTCTCCAATTGTGCTATTTGGTGTTCAGCTACTTTCACTTGTGCCACATGGCTTTCTCTTAACTTCTTTTGCTTAGCATCAAGCTCTTCACTACAATATTTGGCTTTTCTTAAAACATCATCTACAGTACCCAACTGCCATCCTATCATACTATGTCTAATCATGTCTCCAATTTAATCCATAGACAAATCTATATATAAAATGACTCATGTCCTTTTCGCTCAGTTCCTCATATCCACTGTATTGTTATACCAACAACAGTCTTTCATAAAATGCATGTACAGATTCTTTCGGTTCCTGTGTAGTCTGTCTATTTTGACCCAATCAGTTTCTTTTGGTGGAATTTTATTCTTCAAAAATACTATTACTTGTTCGTACTTACGCATTACTTCAGGTGACGGAGCACCTGTTACTTTATCTTGCGGATATTCTTCTCTTGGCCAATTTACTGATATTTTACACTCAGTCCACAAATCTGCTGGCACAACTATATCAAATAATCCATCCAGATTAACCCATAATACTTTTGAAACTTTTACAAATCTGTCTACCTGTCGATACCATTCTACTGGTTTCTCTCTCAATCTGGGGAAATCATTTGTACATGTCTACTGCAAGGAACATGCACATAACCTCCTCCAGGTATTTCTCTCATACGAAATTAATTTACTGTTGTTTCTTTTTTTCTGACTGGGAACGCTAATGTAGACTCTTCTTTCTTCTTTGCCCATTTCACTCTCCACTTATTCACATCTCCCCACTTTCTTAGCAGCACAATTAATTCTTTTATTTGTGTTATCCTTCCAGATGTATTCATATTTTCAATGTCTTTTTCTGAAAAGTCTACTCTATACGTCTTCTGCAATGTTTTAAATTTTGTGAAATCTACGTTTAATTCACTGGCACATCCTTCCAGCTGATCATGTATAGATTTTGTTTTCCAAGTAATAATTTTACACATGAACATCAGTTCATCATCTTGGTGGGCTTTTAATCTCAAACGTCCATTCTTTTTGGCAGTCATCAGGACTTCGAGGCCATGTTGTCCTTGAACTGTCTTCGTTCAGGCACAGGCAGCTCACACTCATTCTCAGATTTTTTGCCACGCGTGCGCAGTATCTCCCACTGTCGCAGTAATCGAAAGCCTCCATTTTTTAGATGGGCCTCACGAGCCAGAATTGGAACTATCATCGAAACAAACACAAATAAATGTTAATTATTGAAATGTAACCCTTCTGTTTACCTCCCCCCATACTAAGGTTTCCCTGTTAATTATTACCTAGCAAACAAGCAACATATATGCAATTTATACTCACTTATCCTTTGGTTTCTGCCACAAATACATGCACAAAAAGCACATTTATGCCGCTTTTGTTTATTTCGAAGCTTTTGCGTTATTTCACATCACGACAACATTAATCAGTTAATTATATTTTCTCCTTGCAAGCAGATTAGTATTCCCACGTGTATATGTGTGTGCATTCGATACTACGTTGATTAATATTTTCCACCCACACAATTAATCAAAGTTACCGTTATGAGAAAATGACTTCACGAGGGGTATACAAAATTTTGTTTTTCCACCTCGCTCCATCACCACCACATCCCCCTCTGCCGCTGCCCGCATCCAAAATTGATCCAAACTTCCCTCCTTCCACCCCCGCCTACAAGTGCATTTCCTAAAATGTAACTGCAGCAAATGTGTCGGGTTAAGAGGCGATATAAGCGTTAAAACAAAACAGTGTCATCAGCCTTCCCTTAACTTAACTTTGTACTCTTTAGTTCAACCTCTTTTAACGTGTAATATGTGTATCTATTTAACAAGGTGTATGGATGTAGCTCCTCAAAGAATGAAACACAATGAAACACCTGTTGCTGTAAAAGGGGAGATACAGAGGCGCCATCTAGTGCCTGAATTGAGCAATGAGAATCCCGGAAGCCCTTCAACCAAATTGTGTGAGTTTAGAGAATTACTTTATTTCAGCCACACATTTTAGTGCACTTGAAGTACATCAGCTCGGCACGTGCACTGAACAAAAAACATACCCTGTACATGGTTTAATGGACTATATTGTTGCTCCATCTATAATAGTAGCATTGGAAACACGAGTTGTGCATGACAACTGACTTGTCTTACTCTTGCCATCGTCATCGGGCCGTAGGAGGCATGAATGTTTCTAAGTTTATAGAAACTAACTACCACTTCTGATAAATTCCACTCAATTCAGCAACTCGGGGTAATATGCTAAAGTGCAAAGCTGCCACGAGTTAAATAAGTACACTTTGCTGAATGTTGAAGAGGTTTTATTATATTGTCCATCAAAGGTGTCTGAACATTGAATCACTTTGGGCCTGCTGCAATACTAGAACAAACCTCATAGAATCTAAAACCTCCATAATTACAAGCAACAAAGGACATGCCTAGAAAACGAACGCCTAGTTGAGTGCTTTAAATCACTGCCACTGAACTGGTCCCTGCAGGAGGGACAGAATAAGCGCCTGTTCCCCGAAATATACGATTCAAATTAACCACTAAAAAGCCCTTAGTGTATGTATTTATATAGAAGTATTTTTTAGGATTTCGTTGTTTTTTTGTGGGTTTTTATTTAATTGCCAGATCAATTTTTTTTCCTAAAAAAAAATGTCTTGGCAAACGACAGACCTAAAAAAAAGTGTATCAATGGCCACCAACTGCACCCACCGGCACATATTTAGCACTACCACTGCCCCTTCCGGTAGGTTAATGAAGCCAAAAGTGTCTGAGGGGCCCGACAGTCTAAGACCATGTCTTCCTTTTTTGACTAATCAGTAAAACTGGGCACGCAGTGATGCACAAAATCAGTCGTAAGTTGGGTAGTCACTCTGAATAGCTGGACACGACTCCCACAAGAAAAGGAAACACATGGCTGAGCAGACAAGCCACATACAGACTAGTTTGTGTTACATAACGTATTTTATTTAATATTGAGACATTTATATACCAGTTAGGCATATGTTTGGCAGGAGCAGAACGTTTTGGTAAACGGACACTTTTTTAAAACATGCCTGAGAAACACACTTTATACAAGCACTGTCAAACCCAATAAGTCTGCTTTGAACTAAGAGTCTCCTCAATGTTGATGTGTGAGTGTTTGTGTGAGTGTGTGTGCGTGTGCGTGGGTGTGTACGTGCGTTCGTGTGTGTGCATGTGTGTGCGTGTGTGTGTGTGCATGTGTGTGTCAGTGCATGTGCATGCGTGTGTGTGTGTTTGGCATTGTTGATGGTTAGGTGAATGCAAGAATGAGTCACAGATTGGATGAATGGCTGCCTCACCTGGACCGACCATCACTGCGTCCACTTCACCTTCCAGAAACCCGTCTCCCACCACCGCACTCTACAGATCCCCCGCCGACGCTGGGGAAAAGTCACCAAGGAACGACTAGAAACACACCTCGCACTCAACCCAGCGACCAGCCCCACTGACCCCGAGGAGGGGGCCGCACCCTCAGACTCTGGATGGAGGACTGGGCCAACACCGTAGCACCCATGAAACAACCCACTGACAGAGACACCAGCCAGAGTGCCAGCTGGTTCACCCCGGAGCTCCTAGCCTCCAAGCGCACCTGCCGGAAACTGGAGAACATCTGGCTCAATGACAGAACACTCGCCAACCGCACAGCCCACAAAGACGCCATCCGCAACCATCACCACCTCATCAGGACAACCAAAAAAGCCTCAGTCAAAGACCACCTCGACAACAACGCACACAACAGCAAAGAGCTATTCAACATCGTGAAAGACCTCTCCTCGCCCAGCTCCTGCACCAACGACATTCCGCCATCACAAGCCCTGTGCGACACCCTCGCAGCCTTCTTCCACCGCAAGATCACCGACATCCAGAACAGCTTCACCCCCCGGACGCACCCCACGGACCCCGCCACGACGAACACCCCGAGCCCCACCGACCACGACCCCCTGACCACTTGGACCAACGTGAGCACCAAAGACATAACCAGGACCATGAGCACCATCCACTCACCCCGTCTGACCCGCTCCCCCACCACATCGCCAACAAAGCCGTCAGCATCATCGCACCCCACCTACGTAACAACATCAACCTCTCCTTCGAGACCGCTACCTTCCCGAAGAGCTGGAAACACGCCGAGATCAACGCCCTCCTGAAGAAACCCAAGGCTAACACGAGCGACCTCAAGAACTTCCGGCCCATCTCCCTGCTTCCGTTCCCTGCGAAAGTCATTGAAAAGATCATCAACACCCAGCTCACCCGCTACCTAGAAGACAACAGCATCCTGGACCCCTCCCAGTCAGACTTCCGCAGCAACTACAGCATCGAGACCGCCCTCATCGCCGCCACAGATGACATCAGAATCCTACTCGACAGCGGCGAGACAGCGGCCCTCATCCTCCTGGATATCTCTGCCGCCTTCGACACCGTCTGCCATCACACACTGCGCACACGCCTCTACGATGCAGGGATCCGAGACAAGGCCCTGGACTGGACCACCTCCTTCCTCACCGACAAAAACCAGAGAGTCCGCCTTCCCCCGTTCCACTCCGCATCCACCACTGCCATCCGCGGTGTCCCCCTGGGATCCTCACTCAGCCCGACTCTGTTCAACATCTACATGGCCCCCCTCGCTCGCATCGCCAGACTACACGACCTCAAGATAATCTCCTACGCCAACGACACCCAGCTGATCCTCTCCCTCACCAAAGACCCCCTCACCACCAAATCCAACCTACACCAGGGCATGAAGGGCATTGCCGAATGGATCGAGGCAAGCCGACTCAAACTGAACACGGACAAGATGGAGGTCCTCATCTTCGGGCGCAATCCCTCAGCGTGGGACGACTCCTGGTGGCCAGCATCACTGGGATCCCCCCAGCACCAACCAACCACCCTCGCAACCTAGGGATCATCCTCGACTTCTGATCAACGCAGTCTCCTCCTCCTGCTTCCACACTCTCCGCATGCTCCGCAAGATCTACAGATGGATCCCGATGGACACACGGAAAACCGTCACCCACGCCCTTGTCAGCAGCCGACTCGACTACGGAAACGCCCTCTACGCCGGATCCCCATCCAAACTCATCAACAGACTCCAAAGAATCCAGAACGCATCCGCGCGCCTGATCCTCAACATCCCACGCAGAGACCACATCACCCCGCACCTGAGAGACCTGCACTGGCTCCCCGTCGACAAAAGAATCACATTCAAACTCATGATCCACGCACACAAGGCACTCCACAACACCGGCCCAGCCTACCTCAACGACAGACTCTCCTTCTACGTACCCAACAGGAAACTCCGCTCTGCTCCGCCGACCTATCCCTGGCCGCCGTCCCGCGCATCCGCAGAACCACTTCCGGGGGCAGATCCTTCTCCCACCGCGCCGCCAAGTCCTGGAACGCCCTCCCCCTCCTCCTACGACAGACCGCAGACCTCCCGGCATTCAGAAGACTGCTCAAGACCTGGCTCTTCGACCACTAGCTGCAGCTCCCCCCCCCCCCAGTGCCTTGAGACCCTAGCGGGTAAGCAGTGCGCTTTACAAATTCCCTGATTGATTGACTTTTACTCATAAGCCAGATATTGTGGCTTTGCTAATAATCACCAAGAACGTAACAGCTGGTATTACTGCTTGTTGTTCAGGGTAAATGCTAGTTAATAGTGTGAAGTAGGAGTCAGTATGACTCTTCAACAGCACTTATTTTATATTATTATGGTGTAAATTAGATACAAAACGTGCAGCATAGTATCCCACAGGCTACTTGATATTTCACCTAGGCAGTGGCAGTTGGTAATTCGAGCTGGGGATGGGTGGACTGGTGGGCCATACACGCACATACATGCATTCCGCCATCTACATGCACACTCACACCCATGCATTCACAAGCTTGCCCAAAATCCCCTCACTTCACAAGCACATGCACACACCCATTCACAGCATGCCTGCACAAATGCACATACATTCATACATACACACAAGCACTGAACATTAAAGAAACAAAAGTATCGGCCACCGCAGTGATCTCAAATGGTGGGAGGGAAGTATTTGTGGTTCCTGTAGGATTGGGCTGCCGCCTCCTCTCATCAGTTGACCTTGTTATGAGTCAGCCAATGATAGGAGGCACCAATTTTTCAATTTATTTATTATGTTTTGGCTCTCAAAAGAGGGCCACATAAAAGTGTGCAAACTTCAACACACAGCGAATACATTTCAGAAAAGAAGAAAAAAGCAAACACAAAACATATACCGTTTGAGAAACCTAGGATAAATACAGTACTGACATGTGAACCAAAACTACAAAAAGTCGGAACGTCAAAACATCTCCCGAAACATATTAATAAATAGCTAGGAAACCTTTAAAAAAGTTAAAAATATGAAAGCAGAACATTTCATTGGGAGGACAATAAAGTGCAGAGAGAAAGCCATTCAATGTGACAATGCCCAGACGAAGACAGATAGCTTTTAACCATTTAAAGCGCAATTTACGAAGCGCAGGGCAGATCAATAACACATGCATACAATCCTGAATATTCACTTTACATAAATTGCACAGAGGAGATGAACCATACCATTTAGATAACAATCGATTAAGAGGTATTAAATCGTAGCGTAGAAGAAACCAAAATCTACGTATACCATGCGGTAGGGTCCATAAAACATAGGGTTGAGGTTGTTTCAACTGATAAGAGTCAAGGAGAAGATCTACATTCCTTTTTTCACAAATTGATTTTTTATCAGATAGAAAACATAGGTCCCATGAGGCTGCTTTCAAAACCAACTTTAACTGTAATGGAGAGTACAGGAAAAGAGTAGTTTCATATAAATTTAATAGAGTTACAGCTTTTCTAAAATTACAAACAAGTTGAGAGAACTCATTAAAATTACCCAACAATTCAATTCTGAGGAGAGCTCTCATTGTCCCTACTTCTGCTCTAGCGAGGCAAGCCACCCATCTTACAAGAGCACATAATCCCTGGACCCAACTACTCCTAAGACCAAAGTCGAGCCTACAGGCTGCCAGAGAGCACGCAGTATTTAAGGAAGTAAGAGATCTTAGGAGCTTCCCCTCAATCTTATGGCAAAAGTCCCATTTCTTCACCTCGATAAGTTCAATACCATACAGTATTGTAGCGGGGATTTTGGATCTATACACTTCCAATAAACTCGGAAAGTGCCGTTTCCCCGTTGCATGGTATAGGGAATTTAAACCTTTGCCATGGGCAATAGCTTTGCGTGAACAATGCTCTATATGGAGCTTCTCACTCAAGTTAGCTGTAACAATTTTCCCTAAAAACGTGTAGGACTTTACCACCTCAAGTTTTTGATCCCCAATAGACCAACCATAATCTACAGATCGGCACCTCTTCCTGCCAGCTATACACATGACTTTACTTTTGGTAATGTTAATCTTCATGGCATGGGCTACCGCAAAAGAATGCAGAGCATGAAGCCGATTGGCTAATCCCTTAGGAGTTAAGTCAAGGATGAGGACATCATCGGCATACATCAGGCAAGAAATCGGTGCCCCCCCCACCACCGGGGCAATGCCCTCTCTGGCAGCCAAGGCGGCGGGTAAGTCTGCCGTATATAAGGAGAACAAAAGGGGAGCCAATAAACAGCCTTGTTTAAGGCCATTCGAAGTTAAAATTGTATCAGATAACCCCCTTTCGCCCCCCAACAAGACCCTGCACCAGGTCTCTGTATGTAAAGCCTTCACCAACTCCAACAAATAGCGTGGGAGCCCAAGCGCTACCAATTTTCTCCACAGCGTTCCACGATCAACTTTGTCGAACGCTGTGGAAAAGTCAATAAAGGCGGCATACACAACCCCTCCTCTCACCTGAACATACTTATCTGTAACCACGTGAAGGGCTGTGAGGTTATCTAACGTACCGTGGTTCCTACGGAAACCGGTCTGTTCTATTGGCAAAATATTATTCTCCTCAACCCACTCGGAGAGGGATTTTAGAAGACATTTCGCAAAAACCTTTCCGATAGAGTCGAGGAGAGCAATCAGACGGTAGTTACTAGGACTATCCCTAGTACCCTTCTTAAAAATAGGGACCAAGATACTTCCCCTCCAAGAGGCAGGTACCATTTTAGACAAAAAACAGGCTCTATACAGAGGATACAAGATTTTACTCCACCTTGCAGGATCAGATTTCAAAACCGTCATTGGGAGTTCATCAGGGCCCATTGCCCCTGAGACACGCATGTTTTTTATAGCCATCTCGATTTCTTTTCCAGCGGGATAATTAATAAGACCCACAGGAGTGGCACCGCTGTCAGTATCATTACTAATGATAGCACCGATGGCAATATCCTCAATTAGACTCCCATTCCCTGAATAAAGATCCCGAATATAGGTAGTCCATACCTCTTCCGCTATAGGGATAGGAGATGGGCTTACTCTAGAGCCGCACCCCCTACCGATTATTGCCCAAAATTCTCTGATCCTGCCATGCACAACTGCTTCCCTCAAGCTAATCCATACCTTATCCTCCCGTTCCGTTTTTATTTTTTGCCGGAGTCTACTTCTCTTTCTTTTTAACCTGGAAATTTCTTTTCCGCGTTCCATGACTGTCTAGATATTGTTCACGGACTAATTTGTTTATTTCCATATTCAGGCTACGCAAGATGCTGGGGACCACCACTCCGTTTTTGGGTCGGGGAGTTTTTTTTGCATAAGAAATAATTTTTCGCATAAATTCTGCAAAGTAGACCATTTCATTCCCACGCCACTCATCTAAAACTCCTAGGGTATCGGATAAAAAATCCTGCACCCCATTAATGGCTGAAGGATTCCAAAAGCACCTTCCAGAAGAAGCATGGAAGGCAGCATCACTGCCGGACATAGACCAAGGTGCGATTGTCGAAGGATTTAAAGAAATGGTTACAAACAATATGCTATGATCACTCAGAGAGGTAGCTATGACCTTAAGGTCCTGAATAGAAGGAAACAGACCGTAGTCTGCGATTACATAATCTAGGATAGAGGACCCAAAGGGAGACTTGTGAGTAAATTTTGCAGGCACATCCGACGGAAATCTCCCATTTAATATAAGTCCGTCGACGACCGCTAGTTCATTTAGCAAAATGTTCCCACGTTTATTTGTCACTAATTTATCAGGGAAGAGTGATTGAGGAATAAAATGTGCCTCTTCCTTAGGTTTATTCCTAAAATGTTCCAAACTAACATTGGAGATTTTGCAATTCAAGTCTCCCACAAGCATAATTTCCGGAGGAGATGGGACATTCTTGATTGAGGCAATATATTGAAATACCTGCTTTAATATCACATTAAAACACTCCTCAGGAGGAATATAAACATTCAAAATCACAATAGGGGACTTTATGCCGTTGTTAAACAGATTATCAATGGTTATAGCATGGAAAAATTTGCTAGGATCAATATAATGGGAAAATCTCCATTGCATTTTGTTTGATAGTAGACAAGCAATACCCCCCCTAGCATGACCTTTCTTAGAAGGAACAGCAGGCACTTCCAGGGCATAGTAGTCCTTAGAAACCTTCAACGTATTAATACACCACGTTTCCTGTAAACAGATCACGTCAGCTCCCAGAGAATATAAAAAATCAAATTTCTCTGGGCTACTGTGAATCCCTGCCGCGTTCCAGGAAATGATATTTAATGAGGTGTTAAAGATGTTGAAACAATCAGGGATTATCTTTAGTTTTAGTAGATAAGGCACTTTGCAGCCAGTTCCACCGATTATTGTCCTCTAAAATAGAGGAATTCTGAGTCAGCGGAAGTGGCTTCACTTGGGAGACCAAGCGTTTTCCCTTGGATACCCAAATCCTCAGGTCTCTAAGGGGAGAGGCTGCACCATTTTGCTCCTCTCCTCTGAATACCTCCCCAGAAAACAGGAGGCACTAGTTCCTTATTTGTCACAGAGTGGCATGGGGTCAGTGAAACTTCTAACCCTACCCTACTCTATGACGGCAGTCACTGATAGACAGTCAGCCCTGGGCGCTTCAGGACTTAAAACTGAAGCGCCCCTGTCTGAGTCTATCTATTACGCGCCCCCTTGTCATGAGTCCGACGACCTACAAGTACTTTGCCAGATTGAGGAGGACACACCCACAGGGCTGTGAAACTTTCAGCTCAACAAAGTTCAGCTCAGGCCGCCAGGCAACTCTACATTTAGTGCTGCCTGTCCTGAGCATGAAGAGTGCCTGGCAGGCTGACATTTGCTCACCCTGACAGACATTTTTCACGTCTACCTCTCCCCTTAAGGAAGGGCTGTTACTGCACCTAAGATTCTTTGAAAAGGGTAATTCCTAATGAAACATTCATGCCATAAGATCCAAACGGTGTCCGAGTAATGGCCATTTTAAGATTGGTGACCTTTGACCCCCCCCCAGAGGATCGCGCTTGTGGTGCTATGCCACCCAGTAGAATATTATTATTATTATTATTATTATGAAACTTATAATGCGCTCGGCTTACCCAGGGGCATCCCGGCGCAACAGACCACAGAAACGAAGAAGACTCAGCTAACACTACCGAGGAAACAGATGAGTCTTAAGCAGCTTCCTAAATGGTAGGATCTGGGATTCTGAGCGGATCTTAAGGGGCAGAGAGTTCCAAAGGGAGGCTACCTGCACAGAGAAACGCCTGCCCCCCGACCGGGCTCTTCTTACTCTCGCTGACTGCATAAGATGTTTTTGCTCCGAGCGCAACAGACGCGAGGGTTTGTAGGGACGGGCCATGTTTGCAAGAATGGGAGGGCCTTTACCATGTAAAATTTTATGAGCCGTACAAAGCGCCTTAAATTTCACCCGCTCCTTCACGGGGAGCCAGTGGAGCGCTTTAAGGGCCGGAGCAGCAGACTGCCTTCTAGGAACATCCATAAGGACTCGCGCAGCTGCATTTTGCACCTGTTGGAGGATTTTAAGGGTAGCTTCCGGAGCACCGAGGAATAACGCATTCCCATAATCGAGCCTGGATAGAATTAGGCCACGAATCAACAACTTCCTTGATGGAGCAGGAAGCAAAGGTAACACCTTACGGGCTGATCTCAACAAGCCAAAACAGACCCCTGCGGTCTTCTTGGCATGAGTCCGAAAGGACAGATCGTCATCCAACCATATTCCCAAGGATTTGATCTCCTTCTTGGGGGATGGTGGGTCGCCAAGAGACCGGGGCCAGCAGCTCGCAATGATGGAAGGATTGGAGTTGCCCAGGAGCATCAGCTCGGTCTTACCTCCATTGAGCTTTAAATCAGAGATGGACATCCATCGATAAACATTGGCGAGGCAGTCATGTAATACCTCCGGGTGTGACGCCAATTGCGTGAGGCCCACCACCAGCTGAGTATCATCAGCATAGCTGATGATCTTCACCCCCGAAGGGGCGACCACTCTTTCAAGTGGAGTCATATAAATATTAAATAAGGTAGGGCTCAGCGATGAGCCCTGCGGGACTCCACATTGAAGAGGGATTGGGGCAGATTGCTCTGACCCTTCCCAGACCTGGTAAAAACGATCCGCAAGAAAGGAGCCCAGCCATTTCAAAGCTGTCCCCGAGACACCTGCCTCTGACAGCCATTGGAGGAGCACCTGATGGTTCACGGTGTCGAAAGCAGCACTCAAGTCCAGGAGGATCACTGCCACTGACCCCCCTGTGTCGAGAGTGCTTCTTGCCTCCTCCACTACTGCCAACAAGGCAGTGTCTGTTCCATGGCCGGGGCGGAAACCAGTCTGGGAGTCTCCTAGCAGGTGGTTAGCTTCAAGATGGTACGAGAGCTGATGATTGACGAGCTTCTCAGCAATTTTTGAAAAACCAGGAAGAAGAGAAATTGGCCTAAAGTTGGCCAAATCAGATGGATCCAATCCTGGTTTTTTCAGTATGGCTTTCACCACAGCCTTTTTCCATCTCTGTGGCACTATGCCCTGAGCAAGTGAGAGGTTTATGAGATCAGTCAAAGGAGTTGACAGGATGTTAACCACGGGCTTAAGGTGTTTCATCGGGACTGGATCACTCGGAGAGCCACTCTTCAACTCCAGCAGGACCTTTGTAACCTCCTCTTCCGAGAAGGGGCCAAAGGATATAAGCTCAGTCGGGCAGTTAGTAGAGCCAATGACTGATTCCTGAATGAGAGGGATAGAGGGTAAGGAGGATAATATTTTCTCTATTTTAGAGTAAAAGAATTTCGCCAAATCCTCACATTGTCCTTTAGGGTCATCGTGTAGCACTGGGGGGGTGGGTGCTTTCAGAAGTTCTTTAAAAATTTTAAACGACTCGCCGGAGGAATTACTTGCCCTCGCGATCCTCTCGCTAAAGAAAGCCCTTTTAGCGTCCTTCAGTGCCCTTTTATATTTCCTCAGCTCCTTCCTATAAGAGGCCCGACTTTCCTCGGTCTGCTCTCTCCTCCAGGCACGTTCAAACCTTTTACAGGAAGTTCTGATGCACCTGAGTTCGGGGGTGTACCCCGAATAATTACCCCCGGGGTAGGCCAGATAACGGGGGTTGGTGCAAGGACTATAGGGATTTTTTTTCCTGGGAGGGGTGTGCATGGCGTTTACTCCATTTAGCTCCAAAGCCCTGGGGGTTGGGGTTTATAAGAAGTGGGCCCAGGACCCCATCTCTGGCCCCCTGCCAACAAAGTGAACACTGGGGAAGTGCCATCATGCACCCTCCAGAGAAGCCAGAAGGGGGCCCATCACTGAAAGTAGGGGGAGCGCAGGCACAGCAGGAGAGTCACTCCTTTAAAATTGGCTAAGTCTGATGGAATGCCCTATAACGCCCTACAGGGCTCCTTAGTTTGCAGAATTCTTACCAACTTGTGGTGGCCCCAACAGGAGAATGCATAATCAACAATATTGAAAATGTGTGTGCGGGTTGCAGGAGGGTAGAAGCCCCTTTACCTTCACTTTTAAAAACTTGCACTATGTTGCTGGGGTCCACAAAAATATGATCCCTCCCCCGAATATCCATAACTATTCCAGCATTTCTAGGGCTGGAGGTTTTGATCTACACCTAAGAATGAAGTACTGTCTACATTTAATGTGTTCATAAAGTGGTGCGCTCTAAGAGCTGTTTTTGTGGATCCATTTTATGAAGCCTGAAAGTATATAAAAAGCATAGACACATGTTATGTCTGTTTTAAAATGGTTTATTGATTTAATAAGGTTGACTGTGACTATTGATCAAGATTGATAAGCTTTATTGATAATAACTGCATTTATAGATTGTTATTATTGATTATTGCATTTACACACAAAATAATGGCCTTTTTAACATAAGATTTGCTGTTCATGTATTGTAATGATCCTTGATAGAACCACTAGGCCTGTTTTATTTCAAGTGATGTGCCCCTACATTCAGCGGTGTTAACTGGTATAGGTGGGGAGTATTGTAATTTTGGGGGTCATGATTCTTTAGGGGTGAAATGTGATTTCATACTGTCATCTAGGGAATTATCAATCTTCCTTATGTGTATATTTGTAAATTAATGTGTAGTGTTTAGTAGTGTGTGATAAATGTACTTTTCATTTTTGTAAAGAACAAGCACTGACTGTACAATCACGTTTTGAGTGTTACTCTTGCGCACCAGCGAATGGTGATTACTAGCCCACACCACCTCTTATGAGTAGGCCTTGGACTGCTCTGCTTCTCTAGTCTAACAGAGTCAAGCACTACAATGGGATGCTTGGTTCCCAGTAAGGGGAAATTGTAGACCAATTACTTGTATAGGCTTCAGATCCTGCACAACTAATAACCCAATTTCCTGCACTAACATATTTCCCTTTTCTAACGTATGTCCTGAAATCATTTGTGGCACCATACAACACTGCATTACTAATTTAAGCCAATTTTATTATCTTGGAACAAGAACTGTGTGGTATGCATTGATTGTATCAGGTAGCATGTACCTTTGTGCTGCTCTGCAAACAAACTCACACTGCGTGGAAGTGCCTGAGAATGAGCAACATTTGTTCACTTCGTTGAATCGCGGACAAGTGCTGCAACACAAAAGGTTTAATGTACCATACTGCTTTAGAAACATGTTTATCTTTAGTGATGATAATATGGAGGAAATGTGTAGGCCTTTAAAGCAACTGACAGAATCAATACTAGCCCCGGAACGGTTGTGTCCAGTTCACCTTTAGGAAAAGTCCCAGAACACAAGTACTCTTTGCCAAAAAGCAACAGATGTTGTCAATTGGATAGCAGCTCAAGGACTTAAACACCCCCACAATCTCTGAATCACTAATTCTACTCAGCATGCTTTACATAATAAACAATAGAACAATGTTTCCCATACGCACATTCAAATACAGTTTTTTTTATTGATTGTTAAAATAGTTCTTCATTTACATCATGATCTGACATCAACCAGGACTAGTCTGACTCGGATTTTGAACTTGTAGTAACACCGAATTACTATCGCTAACTGTAGGTGATATTAGTAGTAGCCCTTTGATCCAGCACCTTCGTAACTTCAGCCAGTAGCAGCTTTTTAGGCGACAGCATGTTGAATTCTGAACTAGTAATTTTGGTTTTTATGGTGATGTGGGATAACAAGTCAATCTCAATGCAGGTGTGTCACACTTCTTAAGCTACGCAAATATTTTATTCAACTACTTTCAGGGCAAGAAGCAGTGGTTCAGCAGTCTAATGTTGGTTACATTGGCTGCTAGCAGGGTGTGCTAAAAAAGAGCTTTCTGTTTGTCTGTAGGGAGCCACAAAGGTCTCAGTACTGATCCCTTAGCTGCATAGAAGAGATGTAGGTCTTGGGACCTGGACCTGGTTTTGTAAGATAAGCGTTGTGCTGTCTCAAGTGAAACATTACATGAAAACTACCCTTTGGTGTCCCTAGCTCAGGAAAGCCTCAGAACAATTTGCTGCCAGGAAATGGTGTGACTGCTAAGGATTCAAAGGGTCCTGTTCCTCTAATAGAAACATTAGATATGTGATAGCCACAGAAAGTATTATCTACTAGACTAATGGCAGACGTGTGCGCTGTTTAGACATTGCAGCTGTTGCTGTCTGACGTGTCGCTCTTGTGCTTTCCCCTCCCTCAGGCATTCCATGTGTGTGACTTGAGAGCAGTGGACACACAAGGAGAGGGTCAGTGTAGTAAAACAGCAGGTGACCTCCAGAGGACTATTTCTAGAGGGAAAGGGGTGAATGTAAACATCTGCTAGATAAACAAAGCCAACTGCTTAAAAAGAGTGACCTAAATCTTCTAAGAGTACATGCTGTGAATTATGTGCTATGTGTATTGTGTATTTTATGGCAGCAAGAGGTCTTTCTGTAGTAAGACCTAAACACAATGCTATTCACTCATCGCCCTTGCACATTTATTACTTTGCAGTCATTATGAAATGTTGGATAACAACATCTTTTGATAACAAAGTAAAAATGCCTGTGCACATAAGCTTAAAAAATAATAACCCTTTGTCACGAGTATCTATTACACACTATTTTGCATAGTCCATGCCTTATAAGTTCACCACTTATGATTCAAAATTCTTCTCCTGATTTATTTCCATCCACTCTTTCTGAGAGTACAGTCTAAGGCCTAATTACAAGTTTGGTGGTCCATAGGACCACCGCACCAGTGGTCCGACCGCCGTATTACAACTACTGAGGTCATACCGCATTAGGGTGGCCAGAAGTCAATTTTGGAAGTGCAGGAGCAGGGTGGTGGCATGCTGCCCTTCTCCCACACTGCCAAAGTTGAAATCAGGCCCTAAGTCTGCCAATGTAGTATATTTCATACAGATTCCGTACTCCTGACGTCCTTCCAGTAGCCCAAGATACTGCTTTCTTATGTAGTTTTATTTCTAAGGCATCTGGGGTCAACAAACTCAAAGTCACCCAAATATTACCAAACCACTTCCCTAACAGAAAGCAAAAGTATTGTCAATGCATTTGTTTGGGTTAGTGCTGCTTTGCTAAATTGGTGATTTGAATGCTCTTTTGATATGGAAGGAAATAATCCACTATATATTTTGAACAATATCATATATAATTTATAGCTGCTGTGGATACTGAACATTTTCTATATTTTAAACGTTTTACTGTAGTTCAGATTTTTGTTACCTGTTGAACCAGATTCAGTGTATACTTCTGTTTCAGACTAGGGACCGTATTACAGAAATCTTGCACTGATGCAAAAAACATAAACAAGGTAAATAAAGTTCCATCCTTTTGACTGCTTATGTAATAAGTAAGGAACGGAGCAGATGATATTTGCACAAGCCGAAACATAGCACAAACTGCACATTGTTATTGCTTTTTATATAATTGAATGAAATAAAATGCACATTCTTCACTTTTTAATAAGAAGAATGCAGCGACCTTTAAAGCAAAATATTATTGCTCCATTTTTGATACATCACTAGGAAAACCTTACACTTCTCTATCATTTGGATGGGTTGTTCGTGAAATAGTGTTTAATTAAGGGAATTTCTACAATATATAGAAAACTATTTCTTAGCTAAAGCGTGTATTTTAAATGCTTAGCAATGGTGGCACAATGTATTTGTCTTTAATTTTTGCCCCCGTGCAACATGGAATTGGACAAGCTGTAAAGTAGTGCGTAATGCCGCACCTTGGAGTTTGCACGGCTGTAGAGGTCACCCTCAAAAGGCTTTAGATTGTGAAGAGTTAGTATTAATCCAAAATAAATAGTGGCACTTTAAGCAAGAGAGTGAAATACTTTAGACTGTCGTATTTCCTTGCCACGATTTAGGCAACTCTGCTGCCGCGCCACGCATGAACTTTAAGTACATTATGCATAATCCTATCAGACGCCAGGAAATATCGAAATGTTTCTATGTATGGTACTGTGCGAATATATCGTCTGCACTGTATCCGTGCTGTATGGACTCAATGCAGATACAGTCCCATTGCAGGTGCAAATGAACCTATGCATAAAGTCGGAGATTCAGCATTCCTTTGGTAAACACAATAGACGCATGCCAGTCAAAATCCTTTTGGCGTGCTTCAGCAGCACTTGCTGCTGCATTCCCAAGTTTCACAGTAAATGGGGCCACCTGATCCATCCCTCAGAACAGAAAAAGTATTAATCCTTAAAAACTCACTCTTTGCCAACAGCACATTTCTTAGGAGTTTATATCTCGCCGCCCAAATTCTCAAACTCTCCTTCTTTGGTGTGCAACTTAGCATTTATTTCTCAAGTTATTTCACTATTTATTCTCAGAGATCTGCTTCTGCCAGGAAAGTCTACAGTGCTCTGAAATAAACGAATAATTAAGGTCACAGCCATAGGTATATACAATCCAGCATAAAGTGCATAACCACCTCACCAAAAATGTAATTAGACAGCTTCCTACCTTACCTTCACTGTGTACTACTACTTTGGAAGACACAAACGAATTTTGTTTGGTCGGAATAACCTGCCGAAAATACCACATGAGACAGCCAAGTCTGATTCCTCTTTGTGTTTTTTAATATTATAGGAGGACTCATACAATGCATACCCTGTTCCCTCCTCTATTCCCCCTCAACCCCTCCATCACCCCATCCCATGAACCAGCCTCTGCACACATTTAACACCTTCAAAATGCAAGTGGTAACTGTATGCGGAAAAACCCAAATGGAATTCTGTGTGGATTTACGGCTGGAAAAATAAGCCCTACTGGTAATTTTCCATTCCATGGACGTTTCATTGGTAATTGCACTGCATGGGGGAACTTTTACTACACAATAGCAATACATTTGTTTGCATGTTTGCTGCACAGTAAAATCACCCCTGTACCATGCAACCCGTAATGAGGACCAAAGGGGAAACATCCTTTAACAACAACCTGCCTTTACTCCGCAGTCACTACCCCAATTGCAACGTTACCAAGCGTCCTTTACCATGCAAGTCCTTACATCGACTTGCCTTAGGGTGTACGTTGTGGGACTGGTGTTGGTTTTTAAGACCAACACCTTCCCTACTGAGACACTGACTGGAGTTTGAATAGTGATTTATACAATTCCAAAAGTCCAGCGCCCCCTAAGGCAAGTCATTGTAATGAGTTGCGTGGTAAAGGAACGCATGGTAACATGCAGTTGGGGTAGGGACTGCAGAGTAAAGGCATGCGTGGGGAATGCTTGCGGAGTTCCGTCATACATCTGGACCAAAGTTGGAGTTTGTCCTTTTTACAAAAGGGTGTATGAATATTGCTTTGTCTCTTCTAAGCAATACAGTTCTGAAGGCTATATCTTCTTGGGCACCGAGCAATGATTGTTTTAACAATAATTTTTATGTGTAAGTCTGCTATGTTATTCCTTATGTTTCCTTTACCCTACATTAACATTCCCTCCTTTTTTAAGTCCATATATGTATTCAAAGTGAGTAGTACCTTTTAGTTACGCCACCAAGATTAATGTTTTACTGTGGTGTGTACTAAACTAAAAAGGATTGTTGTTCCATGAATCTACTGAGTTTTGCTACTGTCACTAAACCTCGGATTGGGTCCTTCACAGAAGTAAGATTCTAATTCTTTTTGAACTGAAATATTGTCTAGTTTATCCCCTTCGGGGCAGATGACGTGCTGGGCTCGTCATGGCGCACACCGGTCGTGCGCTGATGACGAGCATGAGCCCCACCCTTGGGGGAAGCACTGGCGCTCCGCCCGAGGGTCTGCGATCTTATTTTAAAGTACTGGGATGGCAGCGGAAGAGTTTCTGCTGCCGCCCCTGCCCCTCCCCATGGGAATCCCTGATGACGTCAGCGCGCACAGCGCGCGCTGACATCATCAGGGATTCCTAGGCGCTCGGGAAGCCATTTGCTTCCTGCGCGCCGAAGGAACAGGTAGGTTTTTCGTGCTTGGGGGGGGTTTGGGGCCGCAAAGAGGCATCAGGGGAGAGGAAAGAGATTTTCCTCTCCCCTGATGTCTCTTTACAGGGCATTTCTGCCTCACGATCGCGCACAGCGTCGCGATCGTGCGGCGGAAATGCCCCCACTAGCACCAGGGATTTTGAATTTAGCTTTTAGGAAGCGACCCCTTGGGCAAGGGTCGCTTCCAGGTGGGCAGACATTTTATTTTTGATTTTCTGCCCCCCTGGGGGCAAATCGGCCCCCAGGGGGGGCAGAAATTCCCCACTGGCACCAGGGATTTTTTTTAGGGCAATGTGTTTGTTTTGGGAAGCGACCCCTTGGGTAAGAGTCGCTTCCAGGTGGCCTTGATTTTGTTGTTGATTTTCTGTCCCCCCTGGGGGCAAATCGGCCCGTTTTTTTGCCGTTTTGACCCCAGGGGGGGGCAGAAAATGCCCACTAGCAACAGGGAATTTAAATTTAGTTTTTAGGAAGCGACCCCTTGGGCAAGGGTCGCTTCCAGGTGGGCTGTGATAATCTTTTTGATTTTCTGCCCCCCCCCCGGGGGCAAATCTGCCCATTTTTTCGGCCGTTTTGCCCCCTGGGGGGGGGGGGGCAGAAATTCCCCACTAGCACCAGGGATTTATTTTGGGGCAATGTATATGTTTTGGAAGCGACCCCTTGGGGAAGGGTCGCTTCCTGGTGGCTAGTAGTTATGTTTATGAATTTCTGCCCCCCCTTGGGGCAAATAGGCCAGTTTTTCTTGATGTTTTGCCTCCTGGGGGGGGGGCAGAAAATTGCCGCTAGCACCAGGGTTATTTTTTTGCATGGTTTGTATTGACCCCTTGTGCAATGGTCACTTCCTGGAGGGGTCTTAATTTTTTATGTATATTTTTGCCCCCCTCCCCCTGGGGCAAATAGGCCCGTTTTTTTGCCCGTTTTGCCCCCGGGGGGCAGAAAATGCCACTAGGCACCAGGGATTGTTTTTTTTTTGTTATGGCGGCTACCCCTTGGGCAAGGTTTGCTTCTTAGAGGGAACTTGTTTTGGGAATGTTTTTCTGCTTCACCCCCACCCCCCCGGGGCGAATTGGCCCTTTTCTCTTCTGTTTTTTGGCCCACTAGGCCCTAGGATTTGAGTTTTGTAGTGTGTCGAAGCGAGCCCTTGGGCAAGGCTTGGTTCCAATGGTGGTTATATTTTTGGTTGTTTTTTACTGGCCGCCTCCCTTGGTGCCAGTTGGTCTTTTTTTGTCCTTACTGCCCCCGTGTGATGGGGGTACTGTTAGGAGCAAAAGACGGACTGGCACCAAAGGGGTCAGGCAGTAAAAAACTTTCAAAAAATTAACCAGTGTTTTGATGGTTTTCCTCACCTAATCCCAATTTGTCTAAGCCCTATTTGATGGCCCATCTGGGCGAATGTAAATTTGGGGGGCAAATTTGTGTGTTGTTTTTTTAATTCTTATATTGTTTGTGAAATGTGGTAGTAATTTTTTTTTCTTCTCTATTTTTGTCTTGTTCCATGCTTTTGCTGTTTGGATTGTTGTAGGTTGCGGGTCTGTTACTGCTGGTTTTGCAGCTTGTGTAGTTGCTTGTGCTTGGTAAGTGAATGTATTTTGTACTACTTTCCCTTGATGATTGTCTTTTTGAAAAAGGTGTACTTATAGCAGTTTGTGTGGCTCTGTGTTATTTTTTTTTTTTTTCAGTATTAGTGCTTGATGTGCACTTTGTTTTCTAATCTGTAAAAAAAAAAAATCTTTCTAGTGGGATATCATTTCTTTTTGCTGTGTCTCAGCAGAGTAGGTGCTGGTGAGTGTAGCTATATTTGGTAAGGTGAAATTGTTTTGGATTGTATTGTTCTTTGTGTGAAAGCCTTACCTTGTTTACTTCTTACTTTGCACAGTGTAGGTTGTTGTTCACTTGTGTGTGCAGTCTTCTTGCTTTGTAAGGATAATGGCTAGTCGCAGGATTACTGCTCAGCAGGTTCTTGGTTTGCTTTTTGAGTCTTCCTCTGACCATGGTTCAGAGACTGACTCCGATTCGGACCCAGAGGTAGGGGCAGAAGATTCAGGCAGTGAGTTTTCTCTTCGCATGGAATCATCGGATGATGAATCTTCTTCTAGTACTGATGAAGTGCCTATGGTAGAGGAGGACATTGATATGCCGGTAGTGGGCCAAGAGGCATCTGTGCTGCTGCCTAGGGCCGCAAGGTTTCCTTTCTTTTTACGTCGGCAAGAGGCATGTGGGCTGCAGCGTGCGCCCAAAAGGCTTCACATTGCTGTGGTGCGCCAAGAGGCATCTGGTGCTGTTAGTCTTCCTGTTGGTGTAGTGCAGCAAGAGGCATCTGGAGCTGTTAGGCTTCTCATTGGTGTAGAGCGGCAAGAGGCATCTGGGCCTGCTTGGTTTCCCGGTGGTGTAGTGCAGCAAGAAGCATCTCAGGTTGCTAGGCTTCCCGTTGGTGTAGTGCAGGAAGAGCCCTCTGGGGATGCTATGTTTTCTGTTGGTGTTGTGCAGCCAAAAGTATTTCTGGCTGTTAGGCTTCCCGTTGGTGAACAGCAGCAAGAGGCTTCTGGGCTGCAGGCTGGGGTGGCTGCTCCCCCCATTGATAGGGATGGCCTCTGGATTCCCCCTGGCATGCTGCAGCTGGCATTGCCAGAGTTCACTGGTGTTCCTGGGTGTAGAGTGAATACTGAGAATTTTCTGCCAATACATTTTTTTCAGTTGTTTTTTGACGATGTGTTTTTGCAAGAGATTGTTGAGCAAACTAATTTGTATGCAGAACAGTTTTTGAGGGACAACAGTGCCAGCCTTAAGCCCCATTCTAGAGCTACCCGGTGGACTCTTACAAATGTTGAAGAGATGAAGAAGTTTTTGGGATTAACTTTTCTGATGGGCTTGCTAAGGAAGCCATCAATGTCTTCATATTGGTCCACTAGTCCCTTGATGGCAACAGCTATATTTCCAGCAGTCATAAGTCGTGATCGGTATATGCTTCTTCTTCGGATGATGCATTTTGTTGATAATGGTTTAGCGTTGCCACGCGATCACCCTGATTGTGACCGTCTGTTTAAAATTCTGCCTGTCCTTGATCACTTTGTTGATCATTTTTCTGAGATCTTTGCCCCTGGTAAAGAAATTGCAGTGGATGAGTCTTTGCTATTGTTCAAGGGCCGCTTGGTTTTTAGGCAATACATTCCTAGTAAGAGGGCACGCTATGGAATCAAACTGTATATGCTGTGTGACAGTGAGAATGGATATGTCTACAATTTCAGGGTGTACACTGGTAAGGAGTCCAGCATTAACCCTCCTGGTTGTCCTTCCACTTTTGGAGTGACTGAGAAAATTGTGTGGGAACTAGGTAGAGGATTATTTAACAAAGGCCACCATTTATATGTAGATAACTTCTACACTGGTGTGCGGTTCTTCAAGGAGTTGGCCAAAGTGGGCACTGTTGCTTGTGGCACAATGCGCTGTAACCGTAAAGTATTCCCAAAGGAATTTGTTTGCAAAAGGCTTGTGCGGGGACAGTCTAGTGCATTGCGATGTGGGGAGCTTCTAGCTGTGAAGTTTTCAGACAAGAGAGATGTGTACATGCTGACTACTATCCACGATGAAAGTACTGTACCTGTGCCTGTTTGGGGTCAGGGTGCTGAAGTCCGCAAACCTGTGTGCATTTTAGCTTACAATAAGTACATGGGTGGTTTTGACAGAGTAGATCAGAGGTTGGAACCTTATGCTGCTCTTCGAAAGGCTTACGTTTGGTATAAGAAGTTGGCTATCCATCTGTTCCACTTGGCATCCTTTAATGCTTTTGTTGTGTACCAGAAGTCTTGTCCTGAGTCGAAGATGCCTTTTGTTAAGTTTCAGGAGTCTATAATAGGCAGCCTTGTACTAGTGGAGCAGGCAAGTGTTCCTAGATTTGGAGTGGTGAAGGATGTGGCTAGATTGAAAGATCGCCACTTTCCTGAATACATTCCTCCCACTTCCGCAAGAGACTTTCCGACTAGAAGATGCAGAGTCTGTTGGCGAAGAGGCGTGCGGAAGGAGTCTCGTATGTACTGCCTTGACTGTCCTTCTAAGCCTGGATTGTGTGTCTCAGCTTGTTTTAAATTGTACCACACGCAAAAGAAGTTTTGGGAGTTTTAATGAGCTGTAAAGTGAATTGCCAGGCCTGTATTCTGTAAAAAATTTTAGTATGTTTCAAGGATTGGCATTAGTGCAATGTGTTTAGTTTTAGAATTTGTGTTAGCTGATTTGTAGGTATTTCCATTTGTTTAGTGTTATTTTGAAAAAAGAATTCTAAATGTGTTTGTGGTGTGTGCAGGCTGGTGCTTGGATGGCGGTGTGTGTGGAATGGCGCTTGGCTGGTGGTGTGCGTGGACTGGTGCCTGGCTGGCAGAGTGCATGGATTGGTGTTTTGCGGGTGGTGTGTGTGGATTTTTGTTTGGATGGCGGAGTGCATGGTTAGGTGCTTGGCTGGCGGTGTGAGTGGATGGTGCTTGGCTGGTGGAGTGCAAGGATTGGTGCTTGGCTGGTGGTGTGCGTGCACTGGTGGTTGGCTGGCGGGCTGCATGGACTGGCGCTTGGCTGGTGGTGTGTGTGGTGTGGTGCTTGGCTGGTGGTGTGTGTGAAGTGGTGCTTGGCTGGTGGTGTGTGTGGAGTGGTGCTTGGCTGGCGGTGTGTGTGGAATAGCGCTTGGCTGGATGGTGTGTGTGGAGTGGTACTTGGCTGTCTGTGCGCGGAGTGGTGCTTGGCTGGCGATGTGTGTGGAGTGGCGCTTGGCTGGTGGTGTGCATGGAGTGGTACTTGGCTGTCTGTGCACAGAGTGGTGCTTGGCTGGCGGTGTGTGTGGAGTGGCGCTTGGCTGGTGGTGTGCGTGGAGTGGTACTTGGCTGTCTGTGCACGGAGTGGTGCTTGGCTGGTGGTGTGTGTGGAGTGGCGCTTGGCTGGATGGTGTGCGTGCAGTGGTACTTGGCTGGCGGTGTGTGTGGAGTGGCGCTTGGCTGGTGGTGTGCGTGGAGTGGTACTTGGCTGTCTGTGCACGGAGTGGTGCTCGGCTGGCGGTATGTGTGGAGTGGCGCTTGGCTGGATGGTGTGTGTGGACTGGTACTTGGCTGTCTGTGCACGGAGTGGTGTTTGGCTGGCGGTGTGTGTGGAGTGGTGCTTGGCTGGTGGTGTGCGTGGAGTGATACTTGGCTGTCTGTGCACGGAGTGGTGCTTGGCTGGCGGTGTGTGTGGAGTGGCGCTTGGCTGGTGGTGTGTGTGGAGTGGTACTTGGCTGTCTGTGCACGGAGTTGTGCTTGGCTGTCGGTGTGCGCTGAGTGGTGTTTGGCTGGCGGTGTGCATGGTCTGGTGCTTGGATGGTGGTGTGGGTGGACTGGCGCTCGGCTCGCGGTGTGTGAGTAGTTACTTTCTGTTGGTCACTACACACACTGATAGTTGAGTGACACTCCACGCAGTCCATCATTTTGTGTAGTTGCAGTGTCAGAAATGTGGGCGTGTGAAAGTGATGGGCCCTTGAATGGCGCTGTTTGCTGGTGTGAGTGTTGAAATGTGATGGGTCCGCGGCTGGCGGTGTGAATGTTTTGTATGTGTCACACGTACGAAAGGTGTATGAATGGCCTGTAAAGAGGTTGGTACCTTGACGTGGCTTTACAGCTCACGAGCTGTGAGTCAGTGGTTCAGTTAATCATACTTTCAATTATACGCAGTGTATTTCATTTATGTGAAATTACTTGCGAATACAATTGTATGTACTGAATCATCACTCACCCTCGTGCCAAATCCAACCAGTATGTGTGTGTGCTTGCGGATTAGATGGCTGTGCAGTAATATTTGTCTTTTTTCTCTTTCTGCAGTAGGGTGTACGTTGCCCCTTATTGTGATTGTTGTAATGTGTTGCTTTTCCTACCCAATAGTGTCAATGGTCTGGTTTGTATCAGGTATGAAAGGTGCGTGAATGGCTTGTAAAACGGTTGGTGCCTTGTCATGGCTTTACAGCTCACGAGTTGCGAGTCACTGGTTCGGTTTTTATGCATTTATTTATTGACAGAGCATTTCATTTTTTTGAAATATCATGTTAATAAAATTTTATGTACTGAACCATCACACGCCCTCGTGCCAAATCCAACCTGTATGTGTGTGTCTTTGAGGAACAGATAGCCGTGCTTGAATGTTTGACTTTTGAGTAACTCTGTTAAGGTGTACATTATAGCTATAAATAACTTACTAAATTTAGATATTATTGTTAAATCATGGTAGTATATGGTCATGTCTTTCTGGTGAATTCTATTGTTGTTTTTATCTACAATCTCCTGCAAACTTGAAATTGTCTGTCACAATTTCCATGCGATATTGTCCCCAGAATCGCACGCTCTCAAATTTAAAACTTAATTCATTCAAAACAATTTGGTTTTGCAAGGGGGTTCCCATGAGTTTTTGGTCCAGGGCCTAAATTAAATTAAATTTAAGGTTTGCAGGGATTTCTGGTTAGGAAAACATTGGGGGATCCACGCATGCCATACCTCACTGGACTCCCCCGGGTGTCTAGTTTTCAGAACTGTTTGGGTTTGGTAGTTTCCAAAGATGGCCACTGAGCCCCGGGCCAAAAACTCAGGTGCCCCCCCCCAAAATCAAGGTAGTTTTGCTATAGGGTATTTTAAATTCACCACCGTACGATTTGGACCTTTTCCTGTTGCAGCCACTATGCCTACCCACGCAAGTGAGGTAGCATTTCTATTGGGAGACCCGGGGGAACGCTGGGTGGGTGGAAATTTGTTGATCCACGCAGATTCCAGAACTTTCCACCACAGAAATGTGAGGAAAATGCGTTTTTTTTGGTAAATTTCTTAACTTTGCAAGGGATTCTGGGTAACAAAACCTGGTGGTAGGCAGTTGAGTCACCCCATCCTGAATTTCCCTGGGTGTCTAGTTTTCAAAAATGTATAGGTTTGCTATGTTTCCCTAGGTGCCGGCAGAGCTAGGGCTCAAAAACTAAAGGTAGTCTCTTTGTCCAAAAAGGGCACGATTTCACTGGGAAATTGAGGTGCGACCACGTTGCGTTTTGTGCTGTTTCCTGTCGCAGGCACTAGGCAGACCCAGGCAAGTGAGGTAGCATTTTTATCAAGAGACCCGGGGGAACGCTGGGTGGGTGGAAATTTGTTGATCCACGCAGATTCCAGAACTTTCTACCACAGAAATGTGAGGAAAATGCGTTTTGTTTGTCAATTTCTTAGCTTTGCAAGGGATTCTGGGTAACAGAACCTGGTGGTAGGCAGTCGAGTTACCCCATCCTGAATTCCCCTGGGTGACTAGTTTACAAAAATGTATAGGTTTGCTAGGATTCCCTAGGTGCCGGCAGAGCTAGAGTTCTAAAACAAAAGGTAGTCTCTTTGTCCAAAAAGGGCACGATTTCACTGGGAAATTGAGGTGCAACCACGTTGCGTTTTGCGCTGTTTCCTGTCGCAGGCACTAGGCAGACCCAGGCAAGTGAGGTAGCATTTTTATCGGGAGACCCGGGGGAACGCTGGGTGTGTGGAAATTTGTTGATCCACGCAGACTCCAGAACTTTCCACCACAGAAATGTGAGGAAAATGCGTTGTTTTGGTAAATTTCTTAGCTTTACAAGGGATTATGGGTAACAGAACCTGGTGGTAGGCAATCGAGTCACCCCATCCTGAATTCCCCTGGGTATCTAGTTTTCAGAAATGTATAGGTTTGCTAGGTTTCCCTAGGTGCCGGCAGAGCTAGGGTTCAAAAACAAAAGGTAGTCTCTTTGCCCAAAAAGGGCACGATTTCAATGCGAAATTGAGGTGCGACCACGTTGCGTTTTGCGCTGTTTCCTGTCGCAGGCACTAGGCAGACCCAGGCAAGTGAGGTAGCATTTTTATCGGGAGACCCGGGGGAACGCTGGGTGGGTGGAAATTTGTTGATCCACGCAGACTCCAGAACTTTCCACCACAGAAATGTGAGGAAAATGCGTTTTTTTTGTCAATTTCTTAGCTTTGCAAGGGATTCTGGGTAACAGAACCTGGTGTTAGGCAGTCGAGTCACCCCATCCTGAATTTCCCTGGGTGTCTAGTTTTCAAAAATGTATAGGTTTGCTAGGTTTCCCTAGGTGCCGGCAGAGCTAGGGTTCAAAAACAAAAAAGGTAGTCTCTTTCCCCAAAAAGGGCACGATTTCACTGCGAAATTGAGGTGCGACCACGTTGCGTTTTGCGCTGTTTCCTGTCGCAGACACTAGGCAGACCCAGGCAAGTGAGGTACCCTTTTTTTCAGGAGATCCGGGGGAACGCTGGTTGGGTGGAAATGTGTTGATCCACACAGATTCCAGAACTTTCTACGACAGAAATGTGAGGAAAATACATTTTCTTGTCACTTTCTTAGATTTGCAAGGGATTCTGGGTAACAGAACCTGGTGGTAGGCAGTCGAGTCACCCCATCCTGAATTCCCCTGGGTGTCTAGTTTTCAAATATGTATAGGTTTGCTAGGTTTCCCTAGGTCCCAGCAGAGCTAGGGTTCAAAAACAAAAGGTAGTCTCTTTGTCTAAAAAGGGCACGATTTCACTGGGAAATTGAGGTGCGACCACGTTGCGTTTTGCGCTGTTTCCTGTCGCAGGCACTAGGCAGACCCAGGCAAGTGAGGTAGCATTTTTATCGAGAGACCCGGGGAAACGCTGGGTGGGTGGAAATTTGTTGATCCACGCAGATTCCAGAACTTTCCACCACAGAAATGTGAGGAAAATGCGTTTTGTATGTCAATTTCTTAGCTTTGCAAGGGATTCTGTGTAACAGAACCTGGTGGTAGGCAGTCGAGTCACCCCATCCTGAATCCCCCTGGGTGTCTAGTTTTCAAAAATGTATAGGTTTGCTATGTTTCCCTAGGTGCCGGCAGAGCTAGGGCTCAAAAACAAAAGGTAGTCTCTTTGTCCAAAAAGGGCACGATTTCACTGCGAAATTTAGGTGCGACCACGTTGCGTTTTGCGCTGTTTCCTGTCGCAGGCACTAGGCAGACCCAGGCAAGTGAGGTACCATTTTTTTCAGGAGACCCTAGGGAACGATGGGTGGGTGCAAATGTGTTGATCCACGCAGATTCCAGAACTTTCCACCACAGAAATGTGAGGAAAATGCGTTTTTTTGGTCAATTTCTTAGCTTTGCAAGGGAATCTGGGTAACAGAACCTGGTGGTAGGCAGTCGAGTCACCGCATCCTGAATTCCCATGAGTGTCTAGTTTTCAAAAATGTATAGGTTTGCTAGGTTTCCCTAGGTGCCGGCAGAGCTAGGGCTCTAAAACAAAAGGTAGTCTCTTTGTCCAAAAAGGGCACGATTTCACTGGGAAATTGAGGTGCGACCATGTTGCGTTTTGCGCTGTTTCCTGTCACAGGCACTAGGCAGACCCAGGCAAGTGAGGTAGCATTTTTATCAGGAGACCCGGGGGAACGCTGGGTGGGTGGAAATTTGTTGATCCACGCAGATTCCAGAACTTTCCACCACAGAAATGAGAGGAAAATGTGTTTTTTTTGTCAATTTCTTAGATTTGCAAGGGATTCTGGGTAACAGAACCTGGTGGTAGGCAGTCGAGTCACCCCATCCTGAATTCCCCTGGGTGTCTAGTTTTCAAATATGTATAGGTTTGCTAGGTTTCCCTAGGTCCCAGCAGAGCTAGGGTTCAAAAACAAAAGGTAGTCTCTTTGTCTAAAAAGGGCACGATTTCACTGGGAAATTGAGGTGCGACCACGTTGCGTTTTGCGCTGTTTCCTGTCGCAGGCACTAGGCAGACCCAGGCAAGTGAGGTAGCATTTTTATCGAGAGACCCTGGGAAACACTGGGTGGGTGGAAATTTGTTGATCCACGCAGATTCCAGAACTTTCCACCACAGAAATGTGAGGAAAATGCGTTTTGTTTGTCAATTTCTTAGCTTTGCAAGGGATTCTGTGTAACAGAACCTGGTGGTAGGCAGTCGAGTCACCCCATCCTGAATTCCCCTGGGTGTCTAGTTTTAAAAAATGTATAGGTTTGCTATGTTTCCCTAGGTGGCGGCAGAGCTAGGGCTCAAAAACAAAAGGTAGTCTCTTTGTCCAAAAAGGGCACGATTTCACTGCGAAATTGAGGTGCGACCACGTTGCGTTTTGCGCTGTTTCCTGTCGCAGGCACTAGGCAGACCCAGGCAAGTGAGGTACCATTTTTTTCAGGAGACCCTAGGGAACGATGGGTGGGTGCAAATGTGTTGATCCATGCAGATTCCAGAACTTTCCACCACAGAAATGTGAGGAAAATGCGTTTTTTTGGTCAATTTCTTAGCTTTGCAAGGGAATCTGGGTAACAGAACCTGGTGGTAGGCAGTCGAGTCACCGCATCCTGAATTCCCCTGGGTGTCTAGTTTTCAAATATGTATAGGTTTGCTAGGTTTCCCTAGGTCCCGGCATAGCTAGGGTTCAAAAACAAAAGGTAGTCTCTTTGTCCAAAAAGGGCACGATTTCACTACGAAATTGAGGTGCGACCACGTTGCGTTTTGCGCTGTTTCCTGTCGCAGGCACTAGGCAGACCCAGGCAAGTGAGGTAGCATTTTTATCGAGAGACCCTGGGAAACGCTGGGTGGGTGGAAATGTGTTGATCCACGCAGATTCCAGAACTTTCCACCACAGAAATGTGAGGAAAATGTGTTTTGTTGGTCAATTTTTTAGCTTTGCAAGGGATTCTGGGTAACAGAACCTGGTGGTAGGCAGTCGAGTCACCCCATCCTGAATTCCCCAGGGTGTCTAGTTTTCAAAAATGTATAGTTTTGCTGTGTTTCCGTAGGTGCCAGCAGAGCTAGGGCTCAAAAACAAAAGGTAGTCTCTTTGTCCAAAAAGGGCACGATTTCACTGCGAAATTGAGGTACGACCACATTGCGTTTTGTGCTGTTTCCTGTCGCAGGCACTAGGCAGACCCAGGCAAGTGAGGTACCATTTTTATCGGGAGACCCGGGGGAACGCTGGGTGGGTGGACATTTGTTGATCCACACAGATTCCAGAACTTTCCACCACAGAAATGTGAGGAAAATGAGTTTTTTTTCTCAATTTCTTAGCTTTGCAAGGGATTCTGGGTAACAGAACCTGGTGGTAGGCAGTCTAGTCACCCCATCCTGAATTCCCCTGGGTGTCTAGTTTTTAAAAATGTATAGGTTTTCTAGGTTTCCCTAGGTGCCGGCAGAGCTAGGGCTCAAAAACAAAAGTAGTCTCTTTGTCCAAAAAGGGCACGATTTCACTGGGAAATTGAGGTGAGACCACGTTGCGTTTTGCACTATTTCTTGTCGCAGGCACTAGGCAGACCTAGGCAAGTGAGGTAGCATTTTTATCAGGAGACCCGGGGGAACGCTGGGTGAGTGGAAATTCGTTGATCCACGCAGATTGCAGAACTTTCCACCACAGAAATGAGAGGAAAATGCGTTTTTTTTGTCAATTTCTTAGATTTGCAAGGGATTTTGGGTAACAGAACCTGGTGGTAGGCAGTCGAGTCACCCCATCCTGAATTCCCCTGGGTGTCTAGTTTTCAAATATGTATAGGTTTGCTAGGTTTCCCTAGGTCCCAGCAGAGCTAGGGTTCAAAAACAAAAGGTAGTCTCTTTGTCTAAAAGGGCACGATTTCACTGGGAAATTGAGGTGCGACCACGTTGCGTTTTGCGCTGTTTCCTGTCGCAGGCACTAGGCAGACCCAGGCAAGTGAGGTAGCATTTTTATCGAGAGACCCGGGGAAACGCTGGGTGGGTGGAAATTTGTTGAACCACGCAGATTCCAGAACTTTCCACCACAGAAATGTGAGGAAAATGCGTTATGTTTGTCATTTTCTTAGCTTTGCAAGGGATTCTGGGTAACAGAACCTGGTGGTAGGCAGTCGAGTCACCCCATTCTGAATTCCCCTGGGTGTCTAGTTTTAAAAAATGTATAGGTTTGCTATGTTTCCCTAGGTGCCGGCAGAGCTAGGGCTCAAAAACAAAAGGTAGTCTCTTTGTCCAAAAAGGGCACGATTTCACTGCGAAATTGAGGTGCAACCACGTTGCATTTTGCGCTGTTTCCTGTCGCAGGCACTAGGCAGACTCAGGCAAGTGAGGTACCATTTTTTTTCAGGAGACCCGGGGGAACTATGGGTGGGTGCAAATGTGTTGATCCACGCAGATTCCAGAACTTTCCACCACAGAAATGTGAGGAAAATGCGTTTCTTTGGTCAATTTCTTAGCTTTGCAAGGGAATCTGGGTAACAGAACCTGGTGGTAGGCAGTTGAGTCACCGCATCCTGAATTCCACTGAGTGTCTAGTTTTCAAAAATGTATAGGTTTGCTACGTTTCCCTAGGTGCCGGCAGAGCTAGGGTTCAAAAACTAAAGGTAGTCTCTTTGCCCAAAAAGGGCACGATTTCAATGCGAAATTGAGGCGAGACCACGTTGCGTTTTGCGCTGTTTCCTGTCGCAGACACTAGGCAGACCCAGGCAAGTGAGGTAGCATTTTTATCAGGAGACCCTGGGGAACGCTGGGTGGGTGGAAATTTGTTGATCCACCCAGATTCCAGAACTTTCCACCACAGAAATGAGAGGAAAATGCGTTTTTTTGTCAATTTCTTTGCTTTGCAATGGATTCTGGGTAACAGAACCTGGTGGTAGGCAGTTGTGTCACCCCATCCTGAATTCCCCTGGGTGTCTAGTTTTAAAAAATCTATAGGTTTGCTAGGTTTCCCTAGGTGCCGGCAGAGCTAGGGTTCAAAAACAAAAGGTAGTCTCTTTCCCCAAAAAGGGTACGATTTCACTGCGAAATTGAGGTGCGACCATGTTGCGTTTTGCGCTGTTTTCTGTCGCAGGCACTAGGCAGACCCATGCAAGTGAGGTACCATTTTTTTCAGGAGACCCGGGGGAACGCTGGGTGGGTGGAAATGTGTTGATCCACGCAGATTCCAGAACGTTCCACCACAGAAATGTGAGGAAAATGCATTTTTTTTGTCAATTTCGAAGCTTTGCAAGGGATTCTGGGTAACAAAACCTTGTAGTAGGCAGTCGAGTCACCCCATCCTGAATTCCCCTGGGTGTCTAGTTTTCAAAAATGTATAGGTCTGCTAGGTTTCCCTAGGTGCCGGCAGAGCTAGGGCTCAAAAACAAAAGGTAGTCTCTTTGTCCAAAAAGGGCACGATTTCACTGGGAAATTGAGGTGCGACCATGTTGCGTTTTGCGCTGTTTCCTGTCACAGGCACTAGGCAGACCCAGGCAAGTGAGGTAGCATTTTTATTGGGGGACCCGGGGGAACGCTGGGTGGGTAGAAATTTGTTGATCCACGCAGATTCCAGAACTTTCCACCACAGAAATGTGAGGAAAATTCGTTTTTTTGTCAATGTCTTAGATTTGCAAGGGATTCTGGGTAACAAAACCTGGTGGTAGGCAGTCGAGTCACCCCATCCTGAATTCCCCTGGGTGTCTAGTTTTAAAAAATGTATAGGTTTGCTAGGTTTCCCTAGGTGCCGGCAGAGCTAGGGTTGAAAAACAAAAGGTAGTCTCTTTCCCCAAAAATGGCACGATTTCACTGCGAAATTGAGGTGCGACCACGTTGCGTTTTGCGCTGTTTTCTGTCGCAGGCACTAGGCAGACCCAGGCAAGTGAGGTACCATTTTTTTCAGGAGACCCGGGGGAATGCTGGGTAGGTGGAAATGTGTTGATCCACGCAGATTCCAGAACTTTCCACCACAGAAATGTGAGGCAAATGCATTTTTTTTGTCAATTTCTTAGCTTTGCAAGGGATTCTGGGTAACAGAACCTTGTAGTAGGCAGTCGAGTCACCCCATCCTGAATTCCCCTGGGTGTCTAGTTTTCAAAAATGTATAGGTCAGCTAGGTTTCCCTAGGTGCGGCAGAGCTAGGGCTCAAAAACAAAAGGTAGTCTCTTTGTCCAAAAAGGGCACGATTTCACTGGGAAATTGAGGTGCGACCATGTTGCGTTTTGCGCTGTTTCCTGTCACAGGCATTAGGCAGACCCAGGCAAGTGAGGTAGCATTTTTATTGGGGGGACCCGGGGGAACGCTGGGTGGGTAGAAATTTGTTGATCCACGCAGATTCCAGAACTTTCCACCACAGAAATGTGAGGAAAATGCGTTTTTTTTGTCAATTTCTTAGATTTGCAAGGGATTCTGGGTAACAGAACCTGGTGGTAGGCAGTCGAGTCACCCCATCCTGAATTCCCCCGGGTGTCAAGTTTTCAAAAATGTATAGGTCTGCTAGGTTTCCCTAGGTGCCGGCAGAGCTAGGGCTCAAAAACAAAAGGTAGTCTCTTTGTCCAAAAAAGGCACGATTTCACTGGGAAATTGAGGTGCGACCATATTGCGTTTTGCGCTGTTTCCTGTCACAGGCACTAGGCAGACCCAGGCAAGTGAGGTAGCATTTTTATCGGGAGACCCGGGGGAACGCTGGGTGGGTAGAAATGTGTTGATCCACGCAGATTCCAGAACTTTCCACAACAGAAATGTGAGGAAAATTCATTTTTTTATCAATTTCTTAGATTTGCAAGGGATTCTGGGTAACAAAACCTGGTGGTAGGCAGTCGAGTCACCCCATCATGAATTCCCCTGGGTGTCTAGTTTTCAAAAATGTATAGGTTTGCTATGTTTCCCTAGGTGCTGGCAGAGCTAGGGCTCAAACACAAAAGGTAGTCTCTTTGTCCAAAAAGGGCACGATTTCATTGGGAAATTGAGGTGTGACCATGTTGCGTTTTGTGCTGTTTCCTGTCGCAGGCACTAGGCAGACCCAGGCAAGTGAGGTAGCATTTTTATCGGGAGACCCGGGGGAACGCTGGGTGGGTGGAAATTTGTTTATCCACGCAGATTCTACAACTTTCCACCACAGAAATGTGAGGAAAATGCTTTTTTTGTCAATTTCTTAGCTTTGCAAGGGATTCTGGGTAGCAAAACTTGGTGGTAGGCAATCGAGTCACCCCATCCTGAATTCCCCTGGGTGTCTAGTTTTAAAAAATGTATAGGTTTGCTAGGTTTCCCTAGGTGCCGGCAGAGCTAGGGTTCAAAAACAAAAGGTAGTCTCTTTGTCCAAAAAGTGCACGATTTCATTGGGAAATTGAGGTGTGACCATGTTGCGTTTTGCGCTGTTTCCTGTCGCAGGCACTAGGTAGACCCAGGCAAGTGAGGTAGCATTTTTATCGGGAGACCCGGGGGAACGCTGGGTGGGTGGAAATGTCTTGATCGACACAGATTCCAGAACTTTCCACCACAGAAATGTGAGGAAAATGCGTTTTTTTGGTCAATTTCTTAGATTTGCAAGGGATTCTGGGTAACAGAACCTGGTGGTAGGCAGTCGAGTCACCCCATCCTGAATTCCCCTGGGTGTCTAGTTTTCAAAAAATGTATTGGTTTGCTAGGTTTCCCTAGGTGCCGGCAGAGCTAGAGTTCAAAAACAAAAGGTAGTCTCTTTGCCCAAAAAGGGCACGATTTCACTGCGAAATTGTGTTGCGACCACGTTGCGTTTTGCGCTGTTTCCTGTCGCAGGCACTAGGTAGACCCAGGCAAGTGAGGTACCATTTTTATCGGGAGACCCGGGGGAACGCTGGGTGGGTGTAAATTTATTGATCCACGCAGATTCCAGAACATTTCACCACAGAAATGTGAGGAATATGTGTTTTTTTTGTCAATTTCTTAGTTTGCAAGGCATTCTGGGTAACAGAACCTGGTGGTAGGCAGCCGAGTCACCCCATCCTGAAATTCCCCTGCGTGTCTAGTTTTGAAAAATGTATAGGTTTGCTAGGTTTACCTAGGTGCCGTCAGAGCTAGCGCTCATAAACAAAAGGTAGACTCTTTGTCCAAAAAGGGCACGATTTCACTGGGAAATTGATGTGCGACCGCGTTGCGTTTTGCGCTGTTTCCTGTCGCAGGCACTAGGCAGACCCAGGTAAGTGAGGTAGCATTTCTATCGGGAGACCCGGGGGAACGCTGGGTGTGTCGAAATTTGTTGATCCACGCAGATTCCAGAACTTTCCACCACAGAAATGTGAGGAAAATGTGTTTTTTGGTCAATTTCTTGGCTTTGCAAGGGATTCTTGGTAACAAAACCTGGTGGTAGGCAGTCAAGTCACCCCATCCTAAATTCCCCTGGGTGTCTAGCTTTCAAAAATTTATAGGTTTGCTATGTTTCCCTAGGTGCCGTCAGAGCTAGGGCTCAAAAACAAAAGGTAGTCTCTTTGTCCAAAAAGGGCACGATTTCACTGGGAAATTGAGGTGCGACCACGTTGCGTTTTGCACTGTTTCCTGTCGCAGGCACTAGGCAGACCCAGGCAAGAAAGGTAGCATTTTTATCCGGAGACCCAGGGGAACGCTGGGTGGGTGGAAATTTGTTGATCCACGCAGATTCCAGAACTTTCCACCACAGAAATGTGAGGAAAATGAGTTTTTTTGTCAATTTCTTAGATTTGCAAGGGATTCTGGGTAACAGAACCTGGTGGTAGGCAGTCGGGTCACCCCATCCTGAATTCCCCTGGGTGTCTAGTTTCAAAAATGTATAGGTTTGCTAGATTTTCCTAGGTGCCGGCAGAGCTAGGGTTCAAAAACAAAGGTAGTCTCTTTGTCCAAAAAGGGCACGATTTCACTGGGAAATTGAGGTGCGACCACGTTGCGTTTTGCGCTGTTTCCTGTCGCAGGCACTAGGCAGATCCAGGCAAGTGAGGTAGCAGTTTTTATCGGGAGACCTGGAGGAACGCTGGGTGGGTGGAAATTTGTTGATCCACGCAGATTCCAGAACTTTCCACCACAGAAATGTGAGGAAAATGCGTTTTTTTGTCAATTTCTTAGCTTTGCAAGGGATTCTGGGTAACAGAACCTGGTGGTAGGTAGTCGAGTCACCCCATCCTGAATTCCCCTGAGTGTCTAGTTTTCAAAAATGTATAGGTTTGCTACGTTTCCCTAGGTGCCGGCAGAGCTAGGGTTCAAAAACAAAAGGTAGTCTCTTTGCCCAAATAGGGCACGATTTCAATGCGAAATTGAGGTGCAACCACTTTGCGTTTTGCGCTGTTTCCTTTCGCAGGCACTAGGCAGACCCAGGCAAGTGAGGTAGCATTTTTATCGGGAGACCCGGGGGAACGCTGGGTGACTGGAACTTTGTTGATCCACGCAGATTCCGGAACTTTCCACCACAGAAATGTGAGGAAAAGGTGTTTTTTTTGTCAATTTCTTAGTTTGCAAGGCATTCTGGGTAACAGAACCTGGTGGTAGGCAGTCGCGTCACCCCATCCTGAATTCCCCTGGGTATCTAGTTTTCAAAAATGTATAGGTTTGCTATGTTTCCCTAGGTGCTGGCAGAGCTAGGGCTCAAAAACAAAAGGTAGTCTCTTTGCCCAAAAAGGGCACGATTTCACTGCGAAATTGAGGTGCGACCACGTTGCGTTTTGCGCTGTTTCCTGTCGCAGGCACTAGGCAGACCCAGGCAAGTGAGGTAGCATTTTTATCGGGAGACCCAGGGGAACGCTGGGTGGGTGGAAATTTGTTGATCCACGCAGATTCCAGAACATTCCACTACAGAAATGTGAGGAAAATGTGTTTTTTTTGTCAATTTCTTAGTTTGCAAGGCATTCTGGGTAACAGAACGTGGTGGTAGGCAGTCGAGTCACCCCATCCTGAATTTCCCTGCATGTCTAGTTTTCAAAAATGTATAGGTTTGCTAGGTTTACCTAGGTGCCGTCAGAGCTAGCGCTCATAAACAAAAGGTAGTCTCTTTGTCCAAAAAGGGCACGATTTCACTGGGAAATTGATGTGCGACCACGTTGCGTTTTGCGCTGTTTCCTGTCGCAGGCACTAGGCAGACCCAGGTAAGTGAGGTAGCATTTCTATCGGGAGACCCGGGGGAACGCTGGGTGTGTGGAAATTTGTTGATCCACGCAGATTCCAGAACTTTCCACCACAGAAATGTGAGGAAATATATTTTTTTTGTAAATTTCTTGGCTTTGCAAGGGATTCTTGGTAACAAAACCTGGTGGTAGGCAGTCAAGTCACTCCATCCTAAATTCCCCTGGGTGTCTAGCTTTCAAAAATGTATAGGTTTGCTATGTTTCCCTAGGTGCCGTCAGAGCTAGGGCTCAAAAACCAAAGGTAGTCTCTTTGTCCAAAAAGGGCACGATTTCACTGGGAAATTGAGGTGCGACCACGTTGCGTTTCGCACTGTTTCCTGTCGCAGGCACTAGGCAGACCCAGGCAAGAAAGGTAGCATTTTTATCCGGAGACCCAGGGGAACGCTGGGTGGGTGGAAATTTGTTGATCCACGCAGATTCCAGAACTTTCCACCACAGAAATGTGAGGAAAATGAGTTTTTTTGTCAATTTCTTAGATTTGCAAGGGATTCTGGGTAACAGAACCTGGTGGTAGGCAGTCGAGTCACCCCATCCTGAATTCCCCAGGGTGTCTAGTTTTCAAAAATGTATAGGTTTGCTAGATTTCCCTAGGTGCCGGCAGAGCTAGGGTTAAAAAACAAAGGTAGTCTCTTTGTCCAAAAAGGGCACGATATCACTGGGAAATTGAGGTGCGACCATGTTGCGTTTTGCGCCGTTTCCTGTCGCAGGCACTAGGCAGATCCAGGCAAGTGAGGTAGCAGTTTTTATCGGGAGACCCGGGGGAACGCTGGGTGGGTGGAAATTTGTTGATCCACGCAGATTCCAGAACTTTCCACCACAGAAATGTGAGGAAAATGCATTTTATTGTCAATTTCTTAGCTTTGCAAGGGATTCTGGGTAACAGAACCTGGTGGTAGGTAGTCGAGTCACCCCATCCTGAATTCCCCGGAGTGTCTAGTTTTAAAAAATGTATAGGTTTGCTACATTTCCCTAGGTGCCGGCTGAGCTAGAGTTCAAAAACAAAAGGTAGTCTCTTATCACTAGGCAGACCCAGGCAAGTGAGGTAGCATTTTTATCGGGAGACCCGGGGGAACGCTGGGTTGCTGGAACTTTGTTGACCCACGCAGATTCCGGAACTTTCCACCACAGAAATGTGAGGAAAATGAGTTTTGTTTGTCAATTTCTTAGCTTTGCAAGTGATTCTGGGTAACAGAACCTGGTGGTAGGCAGTTGTGTCACCCCATCCTGAATTCCCCTGGGTGTCAAGTTTTAAAAAATGTATAGGTTTGCTAGGTTTCCCTAGGTGCCGGCAGAGCTAGGGTTGAAAAACAAAAGGTAGTCTCTTTCCCCAAAAATGGCACGATTTCACTGCGAAATTGAGGTGCGACCACGTTGCGTTTTGCGCTGTTTTCTGTCGCAGGCACTAGGCAGACCCAGGTAAGTGAGGTACCATTTTTTTCAGGAGACCCGGGGGAATGCTGGGTGGGTGGAAATGTGTTGATCCACGCAGATTCCAGAACATTCCACTACAGAAATGTGAGGAAAATGTGTTTTTTTTGTCAATTTCTTAGTTTGCAAGGCATTCTGGGTAACAGAACGTGGTGGTAGGCAGTCGAGTCACCCCATCCTGAATTTCCCTGCATGTCTAGTTTTCAAAAATGTATAGGTTTGCTAGGTTTACCTAGGTGCCGTCAGAGCTAGCGCTCATAAACAAAAGGTAGTCTCTTTGTCCAAAAAGGGCACGATTTCACTGGGAAATTGATGTGCGACCATGTTGCGTTTTGCGCTGTTTCCTGTCGCAGGCACTAGGCAGATCCAGGCAAGTGAGGTAGCAGTTTTTATCGGGAGACCCGGGGGAACGCTGGGTGGGTGGAAATTTGTTGATCCACGCAGATTCCAGAACTTTCCACCACAGAAATGTGAGGAAAATGCATTTTTTTGTCAATGTCTTAGCTTTGCAAGGGATTCTGGGTAACAGAACCTGGTGGTAGGTAGTCGAGTCACCCCATCCTGAATTCCCCTGAGTGTCTAGTTTTAAAAAATGTATAGGTTTGCTACGTTTCCCTAGGTGCCGGCAGAGCTAGAGTTCAAAAACAAAAGGTAGTCTATTATCACTAGGCAGACCCAGGCAAGTGAGGTAGCATTTTTATTGGGAGAACCGGGGGAACGCTGGGTGGCTGGAACTTTGTTGACCCACGCAGATTCCGGAACTTTCCACCACAGAAATGTGAGGAAAATGAGTTTTGTTTGTCAATTTCTTAGCTTTGCAAGGGATTCTGGGTAACAGAACCTGGTGGTAGGCAGTTGTGTCACCCCATCCTGAATTCCCCTGGGTGTCTAGTTTTAAAAAATATATAGGTTTGCTAGGTTTCCCTAGTTGCCGGCAGAGCTAGGGTTCAAAAACAAAAGGTAGTCTCTTTCCCCAAAAAGGGCACAATTTCACTGCGAAATTGAGGTGCGACCACGTTGCGTTTTGCGCTGTTTTGTGTCGCAGGCACTAGGCAGACCCAGGCAAGTGAGTTACCATTTTTTTCAGGAGACCCGGGGGAACGCTGGGTGGGTGGAAATGTGTTGATCCACGCAGATTCCAGAACTTTCCACCACGGAAATGTGAGGAAAATGCATTTTTTTTGTCAATTTCTTAGCTTTGCAAGGGATTCTGGGTAACAGAACCTTGTAGTAGGCAGTCGAGTCACCCCATCCTGAATTCCCCTGGGGGTCTAGTTTTCAAAAATGTATAGGTCTGCTAGGTTTCCCTAGGTGCCGGCAGAGCTAGGGCTCAAAAACAAAAGGTAGTCTCTTTGTCCAAAAAGGGCACGATTTCCCTGGGAAATTGAGGTGCGACCATGTTGCGTTTTGCGCTGTTTCCTGTCACAGGCACTAGGCAGACCCAGGCAAGTGAGGTAGCATTTTTATCGGGAGACCCGGGGGAATGCTGGGTGGGTAGACATTTGTTGATCCACGCAGATTCCAGAACTTTCCACCACAGAAATGTGTGGAAAATTCGATTTTTTTGTCAATTTCTTAGATTTGCAAGGGATTCTGGGTAACAAAACCTGGTGGTAGGCAGTCGAGTCACCCCATCATGAATTCCCCTGGGTGTCTAGTTTTCAAAAATGTATAGGTTTGCTAGATTTCCCTAGGTGCCGGCAGAGCTAGGGTTCAAAAACCAAAGGTAGTCTCTTTGTCCAAAAAGGGCACGATTTCACTGGGAAATTGAGGTGCGACCACGTTGCGTTTTGCGCTGTTTCCTGTCACAGGCATTAGGCAGATCCAGGCAAGTGAGGTAGCATTTATATCGGGAGACCCGGGGGAACGCTGGGTGGGTGGAAATTTGTTGATCCACGCAGATTCTACAACTTTCCACCACAGAAATGTGAGGAAAATGTGTTTTTTTGTCAATTTCTTAGCTTTGCAAGGGATTCTGGGTAGCAGAGCCTGGTGATAGGCAGTCAAGTCACCCCATCCTGAATTCCCCTGGGTGTCTAGTTTTCAAAGATGTATAGGTTTGCTAGGTTTCCCTAGGTGCCGGCAGAGCTAGGGTTCAAAAACAAAAGGTAGTCTCTGTGTCCAAAAAGGGCACGATTTCACTGGGAAATTGAGATGTGACCATCTTGCGTTTTGCGCTGTTTCCTGTCGCAGGCACTAGGCAGACCCAGGCAAGTGAGGTAGCATTTTTATTGGGAGACCCGGGGGAATGCTGGGTGGGTGGAAATTTGTTGATCCACGCAGATTCCAGAACTTTCCACCACAGAAATGTGAGGAAAATGCATTTTTTTTGTCAATTTCTTAGATTTGCAAGGGATTCTGGGTAACACAACCTGGTGGTAGGCAGTCGAGTCACCCCATCATGAATTCCCCTGGGTGTCTAGTTGTCAAAAATGTATAGGTTTGCTAGATTTCCCTAGGTGCCGGCAGAGCTAGGGTTCAAAAACAAAAGGTAGTCTCTTTGTCCAAAAAGGGCACGATTTCACTGGGAAATTGAGGTGCGACCACGTTGCGTTTTGCGCTGTTTCCTGTCACAGGCACTAGACAGATCCAGGCAAGTGAGGTAGCATTTTTATCGGGAGACCCGGGGGAATGCTGGGTGGGTGGAAATTTGTTGATCCACGCAGATTCCAGAACTTTCCACCACAGAAATGTGAGGAAAATGTGGTTTTTTTGTCAATTTCTTAGCTTTGCAAGGGATTCTGGGTAGCAGAGCCTGGTGATAGGCAGTCGAGTCACCCCATCCTGAATTCCCCTGGGTGTCTAGTTTTCAAAGATGTATAGGTTTTCTAGGTTTCCCTAGGTGCCGGCAGAGCTAGGGTTCAAAAACAAAAGGTAGTCTCTGTGTCCAAAAAGGGCACGATTTCACTGGGAAATTGAGGTGTGACCATCTTGCGTTTTGCGCTGTTTCCTGTCGCAGGCACTAGGCAGACCCAGGCAAGTGAGGTAGCATTTGTATCGGGAGACCCGGGGGAATGCTGGATGGGTGGAAATTTGTTGATCCACGCAGATTCCAGAACTTTCCACCACAGAAATGTGAGGAAAATTCATTTTCTTTGTCAATTTCTTAGATTTGCAAGGGATTCTGGGTAACAAAACCTGGTGGTAGGCAGTCGAGTCACCCCATCATGAATTCCCCTGGGTGTCTAGTTGTCAAAAATGTATAGGTTTGCTAGATTTCCCTAGGTGCCGGCAGAGCTAGGGTTCAAAAACAAAAGGTAGTCTCTTTGTCCAAAAAGGGCACGATTTCACTGGGAAATTGAGGTGTGACCATCTTGCGTTTTGCGCTGTTTCCTGTCGCAGGCACTAGGCAGACCCAGGCAAGTGAGGTAGCATTTTTATCGGGAGACCCGGGGGAATGCTGGGTGGGTGGAAATTCGTTGATCCACGCAGATTCCAGAACTTTCCACCACAGAAATGTGAGGAAAATGCATTTTTTTGTCAATTTCTTAGCTTTGCAAGGGATTCTGGGTAACAGAACCTTGTAGTAGGCAGTCGAGTCACCCCATCCTGAATTCCCCTGGGTGTCTAGTTTTCAAAAATGTATAGGTCTGCTAGGTTTCCCTAGGTGCCAGCAGAGCTAGGGCTCAAAAACAAAAGGTAGTCTCTTTGTCCAAAAAGGGCACGATTTCACTGGGAAATTGAGGTGCGACCACGTTGCGTTTTGCGCTGTTTCCTGTCACAGGCACTAGACAGATCCAGGCAAGTGAGGTAGCATTTTTATCGGGAGACCCGGGGGAATGCTGGGTGGGTGGAAATTTGTTGATCCACGCAGATTCCAGAACTTTCCACCACAGAAATGTGAGGAAAATGTGTTTTTTTTGTCAATTTCTTAGCTTTGCAAGGGATTCTGGGTAGCAGAGCCTGGTGATAGGCAGTCGAGTCACCCCATCCTGAATTCCCCTGGGTGTCTAGTTTTCAAAGATGTGTAGGTTTGCTAGGTTTCCCTAGGTGCCGGCAGAGCTAGGGTTAAAAAACAAAAGGTAGTCTCTGTGTCCAAAAAGGGCACGATTTCACTGGGAAATTGAGAAGTGACCATCTTGCGTTTTGCGCTGTTTCCTGTCGCAGGCACTAGGCAGACCCAGACAAGTGAGGTAGCATTTTTATCGGGAGACCCGGGGGAATGCTGGGTGGGTGGAAATTTGTTGATCCACGCAGATTCCAGAACTTTCCACCACAGAAATGTGAGGAAAATGCATTTTTTTTGTCAATTTCGTAGATTTGCAAGGGATTCTGGGTAACAAAACCTGGTGGTAGGCAGTCGAGTCACCCCATCATGAATTCCCCTGGGTGTCTAGTTGTCAAAAATGTATAGGTTTGCTAGATTTCCCTAGGTGCCGGCAGAGCTAGGGTTCAAAAACAAAAGGTAGTCTCTTTGTCCAAAAAGGGCACGATTTCACTGGGAAATTGAGGTGCGACCACGTTGCGTTTTGCGCTGTTTCCTGTCACAGGCACTAGACAGATCCAGGCAAGTGCGGTAGCATTTTTATCGGGAGACCCGGGGGAATGCTGGGTGGGTGGAAATTTGTTGATCCACGCAGATTCCAGAACTTTCCACCACAGAAATGTGAGGAAAATGTGTTTTTTTTGTCAATTTCTTAGCTTTGCAAGGGATTCTGGGTAGCAGAGCCTGGTGATAGGCAGTCGAGTCACCCCATCCTGAATTCCCCTGGGTGTCTAGTTTTCAAAGATGTATAGGTTTGCTAGGTTTCCCTAGGTGCCGGCAGAGCTAGGGTTCAAAAACAAAAGGTAGTCTCTGTGTCCAAAAAGGGCACGATTTCACTGGGAAATTGAGGTGTGACCATCTTGCGTTTTGCGCTGTTTCCTGTCACAGGCACTAGACAGATCCAGGCAAGTGAGGTAGCATTTTTATCGGGAGACCCGGGGGAATGCTGGGTGGGTGGAAATTTGTTGATCCACGCAGATTCCAGAACTTTCCACCACAGAAATGTGAGGAAAATGTGTTTTTTTTGTCAATTTCTTAGCTTTGCAAGGGATTCTGGGTAGCAGAGCCTGGTGATAGGCAGTCGAGTCACCCCATCCTGAATTCCCCTGGGTGTCTAGTTTTCAAAGATGTATAGGTTTTCTAGGTTTCCCTAGGTGCCGGCAGAGCTAGTGTTCAAAAACAAAAGGTAGTCTCTGTGTCCAAAAAGGGCACGATTTCACTGGGAAATTGAGGTGTGACCATCTTGCGTTTTGCGCTGTTTCCTGTCGCAGGCACTAGGCAGACCCAGGCAAGTGAGGTAGCATTTGTATCGGGAGACCCGGGGGAATGCTGGATGGGTGGAAATTTGTTGATCCACGCAGATTCCAGAACTTTCCACCACAGAAATGTGAGGAAAATGCATTTTTTTTGTCAATTTCTTAGCTTTGCAAGGGATTCTGGGTAACAGAACCTTGTAGTAGGCAGTCGAGTCACCCCATCCTGAATTCCCCTGGGTGTCTAGTTTTCAAAAATGTATAGGTCTGCTAGGTTTCCCTAGGTGCCAGCAGAGCTAGGGCTCAAAAACAAAAGGTAGTCTCTTTGTCCAAAAAGGGCACGATTTCACTGGGAAATTGAGGTGCGACCATGTTGCGTTTTGCGCTGTTTGCTGTCACAGGCACTAGGCAGACCCAGGCAAGTGAGGTAGCATTTTTATCGGGAGACCCGGAGGAACGCTGGGTGGGTAAAAATGTGTTGATCCACGCAGATTTCAGAACTTTCCACCACAGAAATGTGAGGAAAATTCATTTTCTTTGTCAATTTCTTAGATTTGCAAGGGATTCTGGGTAACAAATTCTGGTGGTAGGCAGTCGAGTCACCCCATCATGAATTCCCCTGGGTGTCTAGTTGTCAAAAATGTATAGGTTTGCTAGATTTCCCTAGGTGCCGGCAGAGCTAGGGTTCAAAAACAAAAGGTAGTCTCTTTGTCCAAAAAGGGCACGATTTCACTGGGAAATTGAGGTGTGACCATCTTGCGTTTTGCGCTGTTTCCTGTCGCAGGCACTAGGCAGACCCAGGCAAGTGAGGTAGCATTTTTATCGGGAGACCCGGGGGAATGCTGGATGGGTGGAAATTTGTTGATCCACGCAGATTCCAGAACTTTCCACCACAGAAATGTGAGGAAAATGCATTTTTTTTGTCAATTTCTTAGATTTGCAAGGGATTCTGGGTAACAAAACCTGGTGGTAGGCAGTCGAGTCACCCCATCATGAATTCCCCTGGGTGTCTAGTTGTCAAAAATGTATAGGTTTGCTAGATTTCCCTAGGTGCCGGCAGAGCTAGGGTTCAAAAACAAAAGGTAGTCTCTTTGTCCAAAAAGGGCACGATTTCACTGGGAAATTGAGGTGCGACCACGTTGCGTTTTGCGCTGTTTCCTGTCACAGGCACTAGACAGATCCAGGCAAGTGAGGTAGCATTTTTATCGGGAGACCCGGGGGAATGCTGGGTGGGTGGAAATTTGTTGATCCACGCAGATTCCAGAACTTTCCACCACAGAAATGTGAGGAAAATGTGTTTTTTTTGTCAATTTCTTAGCTTTGCAAGGGATTCTGGGTAGCAGAGCCTGGTGGTAGGCAGTCGAGTCACCCCATCCTGAATTCCCCTGGGTGTCTAGTTTTCAAAGATGTATAGGTTTGCTAGGTTTCCCTAGGTGCCGGCAGAGCTAGGGTTCAAAAACAAAAGGTAGTCTCTGTGTCCAAAAAGTGCACGATTTCACTGGGAAATTGAGGTGTGACCATCTTGCGTTTTGCGCTGTTTCCTGTCGCAGGCACTAGGCAGACCCAGGCAAGTGAGGTAGCATTTGTATCGGGAGACCCGGGGGAATGCTGGATGGGTGGAAATTTGTTGATCCACGCAGATTCCAGAACTTTCCACCACAGAAATGTGAGGAAAATGCATTTTTTTTGTCAATTTCTTAGCTTTGCAAGGGATTCTGGGTAACAGAACCTTGTAGTAGGCAGTCGAGTCACCCCATCCTGAATTCCCCTGGGTGTCTAGTTTTCAAAAATGTATAGGTTTGCTAGGTTTCCCTAGGTGCCAGCAGATCTAGGGCTCAAAAACAAAAGGTAGTCTCTTTGTCCAAAAAGGGCACGATTTCACTGGGAAATTGAGGTGCGACCACGTTGCGATTTGCGCTGTTTCCTGTCACAGGCACTAGACAGATCCAGGCAAGTGAGGTAGCATTTTTATCGGGAGACCCGGGGGAATGCTGGGTGGGTGGAAATTTGTTGATCCACGCAGATTCCAGAACTTTCCACCACAGAAATGTGAGGAAAATGTGTTTTTTTGTCAATTTCTTAGCTTTGCAAGGGATTCTGGGTAGCAGAGCCTGGTGATAGGCAGTCGAGTCACCCCATCCTGAATTCCCCTGGGTGTCTAGTTTTCAAAGATGTATAGGTTTGCTAGGTTTCCCTAGGTGCCGGCAGAGCTAGGGTTCAAAAACAAAAGGTAGTCTCTGTGTCCAAAAAGGGCACGATTTCACTGGGAAATTGAGGTGTGACCATCTTGCGTTTTGCGCTGTTTCCTGTCACAGGCACTAGACAGATCCAGGCAAGTGAGGTAGCATTTTTATCGGGAGACCTGGGGGAATGCTGGGTGGGTGGAAATTTGTTGATCCACGCAGATTCCAGAACTTTCCACCACAGAAATGTGAGGAAAATGTGTTTTTTTTGTCAATTTCTTAGCTTTGCAAGGGATTCTGGGTAGCAGAGCCTGGTGATAGGCAGTCGAGTCACCCCATCCTGAATTCCCCTGGGTGTCTAGTTTTCAAAGATGTATAGGTTTTCTAGGTTTCCCTAGGTGCCGGCAGAGCTAGGGTTCAAAAACAAAAGGTAGTCTCTGTGTCCAAAAAGGGCACGATTTCACTGGGAAATTGAGGTGTGACCATCTTGCGTTTTGCGCTGTTTCCTGTCGCAGGCACTAGGCAGACCCAGGCAAGTGAGGTAGCATTTGTATCGGGAGACCCGGGGGAATGCTGGATGGGTGGAAATTTGTTGATCCACGCAGATTCCAGAACTTTCCACCACGGAAATGTGAGGAAAATGCATTTTTGTTGTCAATTTCTTAGATTTGCAAGGGATTCTTGGTAACAAAACCTGGTGGTAGGCAGTCAAGTCACCCCATCCTAAATTCCCCTGGGTGTCTAGCTTTCAAAAATGTATAGGTCTGCTAGGTTTCCCTAGGTGCCAGCAGAGCTAGGGCTCAAAAACAAAAGGTAGTCTCTTTGTCCAAAAAGGGCACGATTTCACTGGGAAATTGAGGTGCGACCACGTTGCGTTTTGCGCTGTTTCCTGTCACAGGCACTAGGCAGACCCAGGCAAGTGAGGTAGCATTTGTATCGGGAGACCCGGGGGAATGCTGGATGGGTGGAAATTTGTTGATCCACGCAGATTTCAGAACTTTCCACCACAGAAATGTGAGGAAAATGCATTTTTCTTGTCAATTTCTTAGCTTTGCAAGGGATTCTGGGTAACAGAACCTTGTAGTAGGCAGTCGAGTCACCCCATCCTGAATTCCCCTGGGTGTCTAGTTTTCAAAAATGTATAGGTTTGCTAGGTTTCTCTAGGTGCCAGCAGAGCTAGGGCTCAAAAACAAAAGGTAGTCTCTTTGTCCAAAAAGGGCACGATTTCACTGGGAAATTGAGGTGCGACCACGTTGCGATTTGCGCTGTTTCCTGTCACAGGCACTAGACAGATCCAGGCAAGTGAGGTAGCATTTTTATCGGGAGACCCGGGGGAATGCTGAGTGGGTGGAAATTTGTTGATCCACGCAGATTCCAGAACTTTCCACCACAGAAATGTGAGGAAAATGTGTTTTTTTGTCAATTTCTTAGCTTTGCAAGGGATTCTGGGTAGCAGAGCCTGGTGATAGGCAGTCGAGTCACCCCATCCTGAATTCCCCTGGGTGTCTAGTTTTCAAAGATGTATAGGTTTGCTAGGTTTCCCTAGGTGCCGGCAGAGCTAGGGTTCAAAAACAAAAGGTAGTCTCTGTGTCCAAAAAGGGCACGATTTCACTGGGAAATTGAGGTGTGACCATCTTGCGTTTTGCGCTGTTTCCTGTCACAGGCACTAGACAGATCCAGGCAAGTGAGGTAGCATTTTTATCGGGAGACCTGGGGGAATGCTGGGTGGGTGGAAATTTGTTGATCCACGCAGATTCCAGAACTTTCCACCACAGAAATGTGAGGAAAATGTGTTTTTTTTGTCAATTTCTTAGCTTTGCAAGGGATTCTGGGTAGCAGAGCCTGGTGATAGGCAGTCGAGTCACCCCATCCTGAATTCCCCTGGGTGTCTAGTTTTCAAAGATGTATAGGTTTTCTAGGTTTCCCTAGGTGCCGGCAGAGCTAGGGTTCAAAAACAAAAGGTAGTCTCTGTGTCCAAAAAGGGCACGATTTCACTGGGAAATTGAGGTGTGACCATCTTGCGTTTTGCGCTGTTTCCTGTCGCAGGCACTAGGCAGACCCAGGCAAGTGAGGTAGCATTTGTATCGGGAGACCCGGGGGAATGCTGGATGGGTGGAAATTTGTTGATCCACGCAGATTCCAGAACTTTCCACCACAGAAATGTGAGGAAAATGCATTTTTGTTGTCAATTTCTTAGCTTTGCAAGGGATTCTGGGTAACAGAACCTTGTAGTAGGCAGTCGAGTCACCCCATCCTGAATTCCCCTGGGTGTCTAGTTTTCAAAAATGTATAGGTCTGCTAGGTTTCCCTAGGTGCCAGCAGAGCTAGGGCTCAAAAACGAAAGGTAGTCTCTTTGTCCAAAAAGGGCACGATTTCACTGGGAAATTGAGGTGCGACCATGTTGCGTTTTGCGCTGTTTGCTGTCACAGGCACTAGGCAGACCCAGGCAAGTGAGGTAGCATTTTTATCGGGAGACCCGGAGGAACGCTGGGTGGGTAAAAATGTGTTGATCCACGCAGATTTCAGAACTTTCCACCACAGAAATGTGAGGAAAATTCATTTTCTTTGTCAATTTCTTAGATTTGCAAGGGATTCTGGGTAACAAAACCTGGTGGTAGGCAGTCGAGTCACCCCATCATGAATTCCCCTGGGTGTCTAGTTGTCAAAGATGTATAGGTTTGCTAGATTTCCCTAGGTGCCGGCAGAGCTAGGGTTCAAAAACAAAAGGTAGTCTCTTTGTCCAAAAAGGGCACGATTTCACTGGGAAATTGAGGTGTGACCATCTTGCGTTTTGCGCTGTTTCCTGTCGCAGGCACTAGGCAGACCCAGGCAAGTGAGGTAGCATTTTTATCGGGAGACCCGGGGGAATGCTGGATGGGTGGAAATTTGTTGATCCACGCAGATTCCAGAACTTTCCACCACAGAAATGTGAGGAAAATGCATTTTTTTTGTCAATTTCTTAGATTTGCAAGGGATTCTGGGTAACAAAACCTGGTGGTAGGCAGTCGAGTCACCCCATCATGAATTCCCCTGGGTGTCTAGTTGTCAAAAATGTATAGGTTTGCTAGATTTCCCTAGGTGCCGGCAGAGCTAGGGTTCAAAAACAAAAGGTAGTCTCTTTGTCCAAAAAGGGCACGATTTCACTGGGAAATTGAGGTGCGACCACGTTGCGTTTTGCGCTGTTTCCTGTCACAGGCACTAGACAGATCCAGGCAAGTGAGGTAGCATTTTTATCGGGAGACCCGGGGGAATGCTGGGTGGGTGGAAATTTGTTGATCCACGCAGATTCCAGAACTTTCCACCACAGAAATGTGAGGAAAATGTGTTTTTTTTGTCAATTTCTTAGCTTTGCAAGGGATTCTGGGTAGCAGAGCCTGGTGATAGGCAGTCGAGTCACCCCATCCTGAATTCCCCTGGGTGTCTAGTTTTCAAAGATGTATAGGTTTGCTAGGTTTCCCTAGGTGCCGGCAGAGCTAGGGTTCAAAAACAAAAGGTAGTCTCTGTGTCCAAAAAGTGCACGATTTCACTGGGAAATTGAGGTGTGACCATCTTGCATTTTGCGCTGTTTCCTGTCGCAGGCACTAGGCAGACCCAGGCAAGTGAGGTAGCATTTGTATCGGGAGACCCGGGGGAATGCTGGATGGGTGGAAATTTGTTGATCCACGCAGATTCCAGAACTTTCCACCACAGAAATGTGAGGAAAATGCATTTTTTTTGTCAATTTCTTAGCTTTGCAAGGGATTCTGGGTAACAGAACCTTGTAGTAGGCAGTCGAGTCACCCCATCCTGAATTCCCCTGGATGTCTAGTTTTCAAAAATGTATAGGTCTGCTAGGTTTCCCTAGGTGCCAGCAGAGCTAGGGCTCAAAAACAAAAGGTAGTCTCTTTGTCCAAAAAGGGCACGATTTCACTGGGAAATTGAGGTGCGACCACGTTGCGTTTTGCGCTGTTTCCTGTCACAGGCACTAGACAGATCCAGGCAAGTGAGGTAGCATTTTTATCGGGAGACCCGGGGGAACGCTGGGTGGGTGGAAATTTGTTGATCCACGCAGATTCCAGAACTTTCCACCACAGAAATGTGAGGAAAATGTGTTTTTTTTGTCAATTTCTTAGCTTTGCAAGGGATTCTGGGTAGCAGAGCCTGGTGATAGGCAGTCGAGTCACCCCATCCTGAATTCCCCTGGGTGTCTAGTTTTCAAAGATGTGTAGGTTTGCTAGGTTTCCCTAGGTGCCGGCAGAGCTAGGGTTAAAAAACAAAAGGTAGTCTCTGTGTCCAAAAAGGGCACGATTTCACTGGGAAATTGAGGTGTGACCATCTTGCGTTTTGCGCTGTTTCCTGTCGCAGGCACTAGGCAGACCCAGGCAAGTGAGGTAGCATTTTTATCGGGAGACCCGGGGGAATGCTGGGTGGGTTGAAATTTGTTGATCCACGCAGATTCCAGAACTTTCCACCACAGAAATGTGAGGAAAATGCATTTTTTTGTCAATTTCGTAGATTTGCAAGGGATTCTGGGTAGCAGAGCCTGGTGATAGGCAGTCGAGTCACCCCATCCTGAATTCCCCTGGGTGTCTAGTTTTCAAAGATGTATAGGTTTGCTAGGTTTCCCTAGGTGCCGGCAGAGCTAGGGTTCAAAAACAAAAGGTAGTCTCTGTGTCCAAAAAGGGCACGATTTCACTGGGAAATTGAGGTGTGACCATCTTGCGTTTTGCGCTGTTTCCTGTCACAGGCACTAGACAGATCCAGGCAAGTGAGGTAGCATTTTTATCGGGAGACCCGGGGGAATGCTGGGTGGGTGGAAATTTGTTGATCCACGCAGATTCCAGAACTTTCCACCACAGAAATGTGAGGAAAATGTGTTTTTTTGTCAATTTCTTAGCTTTGCAAGGGATTCTGGGTAGCAGAGCCTGGTGATAGGCAGTCGAGTCACCCCATCCTGAATTCCCCTGGGTGTCTAGTTTTCAAAGATGTATAGGTTTTCTAGGTTTCCCTAGGTGCCGGCAGAGCTAGGGTTCAAAAACAAAAGGTAGTCTCTGTGTCCAAAAAGGGCACGATTTCACTGGGAAATTGAGGTGTGACCATCTTGCGTTTTGCGCTGTTTCCTGTCGCAGGCACTAGGCAGACCCAGGCAAGTGAGGTAGCATTTGTATCGGGAGACCCGGGGGAATGCTGGATGGGTGGAAATTTGTTGATCCACGCAGATTCCAGAACTTTCCACCACAGAAATGTGAGGAAAATGCATTTTTTTTGTCAATTTCTTAGCTTTGCAAGGGATTCTGGGTAACAGAACCTTGTAGTAGGCAGTCGAGTCACCCCATCCTGAATTCCCCTGGGTGTCTAGTTTTCAAAAATGTATAGGTCTGCTAGGTTTCCCTAGGTGCCAGCAGAGCTAGGGCTCAAAAACAAAAGGTAGTCTCTTTGTCCAAAAAGGGCACGATTTCACTGGGAAATTGAGGTGCGACCATGTTGCGTTTTGCGCTGTTTGCTGTCACAGGCACTAGGCAGACCCAGGCAAGTGAGGTAGCATTTTTATCGGGAGACCCGGAGGAACGCTGGGTGGGTAAAAATGTGTTGATCCACGCAGATTTCAGAACTTTCCACCACAGAAATGTGAGGAAAATTCATTTTCTTTGTCAATTTCTTAGATTTGCAAGGGATTCTGGGAAACAAAACCTGGTGGTAGGCAGTCGAGTCACCCCATCATGAATTCCCCTGGGTGTCTAGTTGTCAAAAATGTATAGGTTTGCTAGATTTCCCTAGGTGCCGGCAGAGCTAGGGTTCAAAAACAAAAGGTAGTCTCTTTGTCCAAAAAGGGCACGATTTCACTGGGAAATTGAGGTGTGACCATCTTGCGTTTTGCGCTGTTTCCTGTCGCAGGCACTAGGCAGACCCAGGCAAGTGAGGTAGCATTTTTATCGGGAGACCCGGGGGAATGCTGGATGGGTGGAAATTTGTTGATCCACGCAGATTCCAGAACTTTCCACCACAGAAATGTGAGGAAAATGCATTTTTTTTGTCAATTTCTTAGATTTGCAAGGGATTCTGGGTAACAAAACCTGGTGGTAGGCAGTCGAGTCACCCCATCATGAATTCCCCTGGGTGTCTAGTTGTCAAAAATGTATAGGTTTGCTAGATTTCCCTAGGTGCCGGCAGAGCTAGGGTTCAAAAACAAAAGGTAGTCTCTTTGTCCAAAAAGGGCACGATTTCACTGGGAAATTGAGGTGCGACCACGTTGCGTTTGCGCTGTTTCCTGTCACAGGCACTAGACAGATCCAGGCAAGTGAGGTAGCATTTTTATCGGGAGACCCGGGGGAATGCTGGGTGGGTGGAAATTTGTTGATCCACGCAGATTCCAGAACTTTCCACCACAGAAATGTGAGGAAAATGTGTTTTTTTTGTCAATTTCTTAGCTTGGCAAGAGATTCTGGGTAGCAGAGCCTGGTGATAGGCAGTCGAGTCACCCCATCCTGAATTCCCCTGGGTGTCTAGTTTTCAAAGATGTATAGGTTTGCTAGGTTTCCCTAGGTGCCGGCAGAGCTAGGGTTCAAAAACAAAAGGTAGTCTCTGTGTCCAAAAAGTGCACGATTTCACTGGGAAATTGAGGTGTGACCATCTTGCGTTTTGCGCTGTTTCCTGTCGCAGGCACTAGGCAGACCCAGGCAAGTGAGGTAGCATTTGTATCGGGAGACCCGGGGGAATGCTGGATGGGTGGAAATTTGTTGATCCACGCAGATTCCAGAACTTTCCACAACAGAAATGTGAGGAAAATGCATTTTTTTGTCAATTTCTTAGCTTTGCAAGGGATTCTGGGTAACAGAACCTTGTAGTAGGCAGTCGAGTCACCCCATCCTGAATTCCCCTGGATGTCTAGTTTTCAAAAATGTATAGGTCTGCTAGGTTTCCCTAGGTGCCAGCAGAGCTAGGGCTCAAAAACAAAAGGTAGTCTCTTTGTCCAAAAAGGGCACGATTTCACTGGGAAATTGAGGTGCGACCACGTTGCGTTTTGCGCTGTTTCCTGTCACAGGCACTAGACAGATCCAGGCAAGTGAGGTAGCATTTTTATCGGGAGACCCGGGGGAATGCTGGGTGGGTGGAAATTTGTTGATCCACGCAGATTCCAGAACTTTCCACCACAGAAATGTGAGGAAAATGTGTTTTTTTTGTCAATTTCTTAGCTTTGCAAGGGATTCTGGGTAGCAGAGCCTGGTGATAGGCAGTCGAGTCACCCCATCCTGAATTCCCCTGGGTGTCTAGTTTTCAAAGATGTGTAGGTTTGCTAGGTTTCCCTAGGTGCCGGCAGAGCTAGGGTTAAAAAACAAAAGGTAGTCTCTGTGTCCAAAAAGGGCACGATTTCACTGGGAAATTGAGGTGTGACCATCTTGCGTTTTGCGCTGTTTCCTGTCGCAGGCACTAGGCAGACCCAGGCAAGTGAGGTAGCATTTTTATCGGGAGACCCGGGGGAATGCTGGGTGGGTTGAAATTTGTTGATCCACGCAGATTTCAGAACTTTCCACCACAGAAATCTGAGGAAAATTCATTTTCTTTGTCAATTTCTTAGATTTGCAAGGGATTCTGGGTAACAAAACCTGGTGGTAGGCAGTCGAGTCACCCCATCATGAATTCCCCTGGGTGTCTAGTTGTCAAAAATGTATAGGTTTGCTAGATTTCCCTAGGTGCCGGCAGAGCTAGGGTTCAAAAACAAAAGGTAGTCTCTTTGTCCAAAAAGGGCACGATTTCACTGGGAAATTGAGGTGCGACCACGTTGCGGTTTGCGCTGTTTCCTGTCACAGGCACTAGGCAGATCCAGGCAAGTGAGGTAGCATTTTTATCGGGAGACCCGGGGGAACGCTGGGTAGGTGGAAATTTGTTGATCCACGCAGATTCCAGAACTTTCCACCACAGAAATGTGAGGAAAATTCGTTTTTTTTGTCAATTTGATAGATTTGCAAGGGATTCTGAGTAACAAAACATGGTGGTAGGCAGTCGAGTCACCCCATCATGAATTCCCCTGGGTGTCTAGTTGTCAAAAATGTATAGGTTTGCTAGATTTCCCTAGGTGCCGGCAGAGCTAGGGTTCAAAAACAAAAGGTAGTCTCTTTGTCCAAAAAGGGCACGATTTCACTGGGAAATTGAGGTGTGACCATCTTGCGTTTTGCTCTGTTTCCTGTCGCAGGCACTAGGCAGACCCAGGCAAGTGAGGTAGCATTTTTATCGGGAGACCCGGGGGAATGCTGGATGGGTGGAAATTTGTTGATCCACGCAGATTCCAGAACTTTCCACCACAGAAATGTGAGGAAAATGCATTTTTTTTGTCAATTTCTTAGATTTGCAAGGGATTCTGGGTAACAAAACCTGGTGGTAGGCAGTCGAGTCACCCCATCATGAATTCCCCTGGGTGTCTAGTTGTCACAAATGTATAGGTTTGCTAGATTTCCCTAGGTGCCGGCAGAGCTAGGGTTCAAAAACAAAAGGTAGTCTCTTTGTCCAAAAAGGGCACGATTTCACTGGGAAATTGAGGTGCGACCACGTTGCGTTTTGCGCTGTTTCCTGTCACAGGCACTAGACAGATCCAGGCAAGTGAGGTAGCATTTTTATCGGGAGACCCGGGGGAATGCTGGGTGGGTGGAAATTTGTTGATCCACGCAGATTCCAGAACTTTCCACCACAGAAATGTGAGGAAAATGTGTTTTTTTTGTCAATTTCTTAGCTTTGCAAGGGATTCTGGGTAGCAGAGCCTGGTGATAGGCAGTCGAGTCACCCCATCCTGAATTCCCCTGGGTGTCTAGTTTTCAAAGATGTATAGGTGTGCTAGGTTTCCCTAGGTGCCGGCAGAGCTAGGGTTCAAAAACAAAAGGTAGTCTCTGTGTCCAAAAAGGGCACGATTTCACTGGGAAATTGAGGTGTGACCATCTTGCGTTTTGCGCTGTTTCCTGTCGCAGGCACTAGGCAGACCCAGGCAAGTGAGGTAGCATTTGTATCGGGAGACCCGGGGGAATGCTGGATGGGTGGAAATTTGTTGATCCACGCAGATTCCAGAACTTTCCACCACAGAAATGTGAGGAAAATGCATTTTTTTTGTCAATTTCTTAGCTTTGCAAGGGATTCTGGGTAACAGAACCTTGTAGTAGGCAGTCGAGTCACCCCATCCTGAATTCCCCTGGGTGTCTAGTTTTCAAAAATGTATAGGTCTGCTAGGTTTCCCTAGGTGCCAGCAGAGCTAGGGCTCAAAAACAAAAGGTAGTCTCTTTGTCCAAAAAGGGCACGATTTCACTGGGAAATTGAGGTGCGACCACGTTGCGTTTTGCGCTGTTTCCTGTCACAGGCACTAGACAGATCCAGGCAAGTGAGGTAGCATTTTTATCGGGAGACCCGGGGGAATGCTGGGTGGGTGGAAATTTGTTGATCCACGCAGATTCCAGAACTTTCCACCACAGAAATGTGAGGAAAATGTGTTTTTTTTGTCAATTTCTTAGCTTTGCAAGGGATTCTGGGTAGCAGAGCCTGGTGATAGGCAGTCGAGTCACCCCATCCTGAATTCCCCTGGGTGTCTAGTTTTCAAAGATGTATAGGTTTTCTAGGTTTCCCTAGGTGCCGGCAGAGCTAGGGTTCAAAAACAAAAGGTAGTCTCTGTGTCCAAAAAGGGCACGATTTCACTGGGAAATTGAGGTGTGACCATCTTGCGTTTTGCGCTGTTTCCTGTCGCAGGCACTAGGCAGACCCAGGCAAGTGAGGTAGCATTTGTATCGGGAGACCCGGGGGAATGCTGGATGGGTGGAAATTTGTTGATCCACGCAGATTCCAGAACTTTCCACCACAGAAATGTGAGGAAAATTCATTTTCTTTGTCAATTTCTTAGATTTGCAAGGGATTCTGGGTAACAAAACCTGGTGGTAGGCAGTCGAGTCACCCCATCATGAATTCCCCTGGGTGTCTAGTTGTCAAAAATGTATAGGTTTGCTAGATTTCCCTAGGTGCCGGCAGAGCTAGGGTTCAAAAACAAAAGGTAGTCTCTTTGTCCAAAAAGGGCACGATTTCACTGGGAAATTGAGGTGTGACCATCTTGCGTTTTGCGCTGTTTCCTGTCGCAGGCACTAGGCAGACCCAGGCAAGTGAGGTAGCATTTTTATCGGGAGACCCGGGGGAATGCTGGGTGGGTGGAAATTCGTTGATCCACGCAGATTCCAGAACTTTCCACCACAGAAATGTGAGGAAAATGCATTTTTTTTGTCAATTTCTTAGATTTGCAAGGGATTCTGGGTAACAAAACCTGGTGGTAGGCAGTCGAGTCACCCCATTATGAATTCCCCTGGGTGTCTAGTTGTCAAAAATGTATAGGTTTGCTAGATTTCCCTAGGTGCCGGCAGAGCTAGGGTTCAAAAACAAAAGGTAGTCTCTTTGTCCAAAAAGGGCACGATTTCACTGGGAAATTGAGGTGCGACCACGTTGCGTTTTGCGCTGTTTCCTGTCACAGGCACTAGACAGATCCAGGCAAGTGAGGTAGCATTTTTATCGGGAGACCCGGGGGAATGCTGGGTGGGTGGAAATTTGTTGATCCACGCAGATTCCAGAACTTTCCACCACAGAAATGTGAGGAAAATGTGTTTTTTTTGTCAATTTCTTAGCTTTGCAAGGGATTCTGGGTAGCAGAGCCTGGTGATAGGCAGTCGAGTCACCCCATCCTGAATTCCCCTGGGTGTCTAGTTTTCAAAGATGTATAGGTTTGCTAGGTTTCCCTAGGTGCCGGCAGAGCTAGGGTTCAAAAACAAAAGGTAGTCTCTGTGTCCAAAAAGGGCACGATTTCACTGGGAAATTGAGGTGTGACCATCTTGCGTTTTGCGCTGTTTCCTGTCGCAGGCACTAGGCAGACCCAGGCAAGTGAGGTAGCATTTGTATCGGGAGACCCGGGGGAATGCTGGATGGGTGGAAATGTGTTGATCCACGCAGATTCCAGAACTTTCCACCACAGAAATGTGAGGAAAATGCATTTTTTTGTCAATTTCTTAGCTTTGCAAGGGATTCTGGGTAACAGAACCTTGTAGTAGGCAGTCAAGTCACCCCATCCTGAATTCCCCTGGGTGTCTAGTTTTCAAAAATGTATAGGTCTGCTAGGTTTCCCTAGGTGCCAGCAGAGCTAGGGCTCAAAAACAAAAGGTAGTCTCTTTGTCCAAAAAGGGCACGATTTCACTGGGAAATTGAGGTGCGACCACGTTGCGTTTTGCGCTGTTTCCTGTCACAGGCACTAGACAGATCCAGGCAAGTGAGGTAGCATTTTTATCGGGAGACCCGGGGGAATGCTGGGTGGGTGGAAATTTGTTGATCCACGCAGATTCCAGAACTTTCCACCACAGAAATGTGAGGAAAATGTGTTTTTTTTGTCAATTTCTTAGCTTTGCAAGGGATTCTGGGTAGCAGAGCCTGGTGATAGGCAGTCGAGTCACCCCATCCTGAATTCCCCTGGGTGTCTAGTTTTCAAAGATGTGTAGGTTTGCTAGGTTTCCCTAGGTGCCGGCAGAGCTAGGGTTAAAAAACAAAAGGTAGTCTCTGTGTCCAAAAAGGGCACGATTTCACTGGGAAATTGAGGTGTGACCATCTTGCGTTTTGCGCTGTTTCCTGTCGCAGGCACTAGGCAGACCCAGACAAGTGAGGTAGCATTTTTATCGGGAGACCCGGGGGAATGCTGGGTGGGTGGAAATTTGTTGATCCACGCAGATTCCAGAACTTTCCACCACAGAAATGTGAGGAAAATGCATTTTTTTCTCAATTTCGTAGATTTGCAAGGGATTCTGGGTAACAAAACCTGGTGGTAGGCAGTCGAGTCACCCCATCATGAATTCCCCTGGGTGTCTAGTTGTCAAAAATGTATAGGTTTGCTAGATTTCCCTAGGTGCCGGCAGAGCTAGGGTTCAAAAACAAAAGGTAGTCTCTTTGTCCAAAAAGGGCACGATTTCACTGGGAAATTGAGGTGCGACCACGTTGCGTTTTGCGCTGTTTCCTGTCACAGGCACTAGACAGATCCAGGCAAGTGCGGTAGCATTTTTATCGGGAGACCCGGGGGAATGCTGGGTGGGTGGAAATTTGTTGATCCACGCAGATTCCAGAACTTTCCACCACAGAAATGTGAGGAAAATGTGTTTTTTTTGTCAATTTCTTAGCTTTGCAAGGGATTCTGGGTAGCAGAGCCTGGTGATAGGCAGTCGAGTCACCCCATCCTGAATTCCCCTGGGTGTCTAGTTTTCAAAGATGTATAGGTTTGCTAGGTTTCCCTAGGTGCCGGCAGAGCTAGGGTTCAAAAACAAAAGGTAGTCTCTGTGTCCAAAAAGGGCACGATTTCACTGGGAAATTGAGGTGTGACCATCTTGCGTTTTGCGCTGTTTCCTGTCACAGGCACTAGACAGATCCAGGCAAGTGAGGTAGCATTTTTATCGGGAGACCCGGGGGAATGCTGGGTGGGTGGAAATTTGTTGATCCACGCAGATTCCAGAACTTTCCACCACAGAAATGTGAGGAAAATGTGTTTTTTTTGTCAATTTCTTAGCTTTGCAAGGGATTCTGGGTAGCAGAGCCTGGTGATAGGCAGTCGAGTCACCCCATCCTGAATTCCCCTGGGTGTCTAGTTTTCAAAGATGTATAGGTTTTCTAGGTTTCCCTAGGTGCCGGCAGAGCTAGGGTTCAAAAACAAAAGGTAGTCTCTGTGTCCAAAAAGGGCACGATTTCACTGGGAAATTGAGGTGTGACCATCTTGCGTTTTGCGCTGTTTCCTGTCGCAGGCACTAGGCAGACCCAGGCAAGTGAGGTAGCATTTGTATCGGGAGACCCGGGGGAATGCTGGATGGGTGGAAATTTGTTGATCCACGCAGATTCCAGAACTTTCCACCACAGAAATGTGAGGAAAATGCATTTTTTTTTTCAATTTCTTAGCTTTGCAAGGGATTCTGGGTAACAGAACCTTGTAGTAGGCAGTCGAGTCACCCCATCCTGAATTCCCCTGGGTGTCTAGTTTTCAAAAATGTATAGGTCTGCTAGGTTTCCCTAGGTGCCAGCAGAGCTAGGGCTCAAAAACAAAAGGTAGTCTCTTTGTCCAAAAAGGGCACGATTTCACTGGGAAATTGAGGTGCGACCATGTTGCGTTTTGCGCTGTTTGCTGTCACAGGCACTAGGCAGACCCAGGCAAGTGAGGTAGCATTTTTATCGGGAGACCCGGAGGAACGCTGGGTGGGTAAAAATGTGTTGATCCACGCAGATTTCAGAACTTTCCACCACAGAAATGTGAGGAAAATTCATTTTCTTTGTCAATTTCTTAGATTTGCAAGGGATTCTGGGTAACAAATTCTGGTGGTAGGCAGTCGAGTCACCCCATCATGAATTCCCCTGGGTGTCTAGTTGTCAAAAATGTATAGGTTTGCTAGATTTCCCTAGGTGCCGGCAGAGCTAGGGTTCAAAAACAAAAGGTAGTCTCTTTGTCCAAAAAGGGCACGATTTCACTGGGAAATTGAGGTGTGACCATCTTGCATTTTGCGCTGTTTCCTGTCGCAGGCACTAGGCAGACCCAGGCAAGTGAGGTAGCATTTTTATCGGGAGACCCGGGGGAATGCTGGATGGGTGGAAATTTGTTGATCCACGCAGATTCCAGAACTTTCCACCACAGAAATGTGAGGAAAATGCATTTTTTTTGTCAATTTCGTAGATTTGCAAGGGATTCTGGGTAACAAAACCTGGTGGTAGGCAGTCGAGTCACCCCATCATGAATTCCCCTGGGTGTCTAGTTGTCAAAAATGTATAGGTTTGCTAGATTTCCCTAGGTGCCGGCAGAGCTAGGGTTCAAAAACAAAAGGTAGTCTCTTTGTCCAAAAAGGGCACGATTTCACTGGGAAATTGAGGTGCGACCACGTTGCGTTTTGCGCTGTTTCCTGTCACAGGCACTAGACAGATCCAGGCAAGTGCGGTAGCATTTTTATCGGGAGACCCGGGGGAATGCTGGGTGGGTGGAAATTTGTTGATCCACGCAGATTCCAGAACTTTCCACCACAGAAATGTGAGGAAAATGTGTTTTTTTTGTCAATTTCTTAGCTTTGCAAGGGATTCTGGGTAGCAGAGCCTGGTGATAGGCAGTCGAGTCACCCCATCCTGAATTCCCCTGGGTGTCTAGTTTTCAAAGATGTATAGGTTTGCTAGGTTTCCCTAGGTGCCGGCAGAGCTAGGGTTCAAAAACAAAAGGTAGTCTCTGTGTCCAAAAAGGGCACGATTTCACTGGGAAATTGAGGTGTGACCATCTTGCGTTTTGCGCTGTTTCCTGTCACAGGCACTAGACAGATCCAGGCAAGTGAGGTAGCATTTTTATCGGGAGACCCGGGGGAATGCTGGGTGGGTGGAAATTTGTTGATCCACGCAGATTCCAGAACTTTCCACCACAGAAATGTGAGGAAAATGTGTTTTTTTTGTCAATTTCTTAGCTTTGCAAGGGATTCTGGGTAGCAGAGCCTGGTGATAGGCAGTCGAGTCACCCCATCCTGAATTCCCCTGGGTGTCTAGTTTTCAAAGATGTATAGGTTTTCTAGGTTTCCCTAGGTGCCGGCAGAGCTAGTGTTCAAAAACAAAAGGTAGTCTCTGTGTCCAAAAAGGGCACGATTTCACTGGGAAATTGAGGTGTGACCATCTTGCGTTTTGCGCTGTTTCCTGTCGCAGGCACTAGGCAGACCCAGGCAAGTGAGGTAGCATTTGTATCGGGAGACCCGGGGGAATGCTGGATGGGTGGAAATTTGTTGATCCACGCAGATTCCAGAACTTTCCACCACAGAAATGTGAGGAAAATGCATTTTTTTTGTCAATTTCTTAGCTTTGCAAGGGATTCTGGGTAACAGAACCTTGTAGTAGGCAGTCGAGTCACCCCATCCTGAATTCCCCTGGGTGTCTAGTTTTCAAAAATGTATAGGTCTGCTAGGTTTCCCTAGGTGCCAGCAGAGCTAGGGCTCAAAAACAAAAGGTAGTCTCTTTGTCCAAAAAGGGCACGATTTCACTGGGAAATTGAGGTGCGACCATGTTGCGTTTTGCGCTGTTTGCTGTCACAGGCACTAGGCAGACCCAGGCAAGTGAGGTAGCATTTTTATCGGGAGACCCGGAGGAACGCTGGGTGGGTAAAAATGTGTTGATCCACGCAGATTTCAGAACTTTCCACCACAGAAATGTGAGGAAAATTCATTTTCTTTGTCAATTTCTTAGATTTGCAAGGGATTCTGGGTAACAAATTCTGGTGGTAGGCAGTCGAGTCACCCCATCATGAATTCCCCTGGGTGTCTAGTTGTCAAAAATGTATAGGTTTGCTAGATTTCCCTAGGTGCCGGCAGAGCTAGGGTTCAAAAACAAAAGGTAGTCTCTTTGTCCAAAAAGGGCACGATTTCACTGGGAAATTGAGGTGTGACCATCTTGCGTTTTGCGCTGTTTCCTGTCGCAGGCACTAGGCAGACCCAGGCAAGTGAGGTAGCATTTTTATCGGGAGACCCGGGGGAATGCTGGATGGGTGGAAATTTGTTGATCCACGCAGATTCCAGAACTTTCCACCACAGAAATGTGAGGAAAATGCATTTTTTTTGTCAATTTCTTAGATTTGCAAGGGATTCTGGGTAACAAAACCTGGTGGTAGGCAGTCGAGTCACCCCATCATGAATTCCCCTGGGTGTCTAGTTGTCAAAAATGTATAGGTTTGCTAGATTTCCCTAGGTGCCGGCAGAGCTAGGGTTCAAAAACAAAAGGTAGTCTCTTTGTCCAAAAAGGGCACGATTTCACTGGGAAATTGAGGTGCGACCACGTTGCGTTTTGCGCTGTTTCCTGTCACAGGCACTAGACAGATCCAGGCAAGTGAGGTAGCATTTTTATCGGGAGACCCGGGGGAATGCTGGGTGGGTGGAAATTTGTTGATCCACGCAGATTCCAGAACTTTCCACCACAGAAATGTGAGGAAAATGTGTTTTTTTTGTCAATTTCTTAGCTTTGCAAGGGATTCTGGGTAGCAGAGCCTGGTGATAGGCAGTCGAGTCACCCCATCCTGAATTCCCCTGGGTGTCTAGTTTTCAAAGATGTATAGGTTTGCTAGGTTTCCCTAGGTGCCGGCAGAGCTAGGGTTCAAAAACAAAAGGTAGTCTCTGTGTCCAAAAAGGGCACGATTTCACTGGGAAATTGAGGTGTGACCATCTTGCGTTTTGCGCTGTTTCCTGTCGCAGGCACTAGGCAGACCCAGGCAAGTGAGGTAGCATTTGTATCGGGAGACCCGGGGGAATGCTGGATGGGTGGAAATGTGTTGATCCACGCAGATTCCAGAACTTTCCACCACAGAAATGTGAGGAAAATGCATTTTTTTGTCAATTTCTTAGCTTTGCAAGGGATTCTGGGTAACAGAACCTTGTAGTAGGCAGTCAAGTCACCCCATCCTGAATTCCCCTGGGTGTCTAGTTTTCAAAAATGTATAGGTCTGCTAGGTTTCCCTAGGTGCCAGCAGAGCTAGGGCTCAAAAACAAAAGGTAGTCTCTTTGTCCAAAAAGGGCACGATTTCACTGGGAAATTGAGGTGCGACCACGTTGCGTTTTGCGCTGTTTCCTGTCACAGGCACTAGACAGATCCAGGCAAGTGAGGTAGCATTTTTATCGGGAGACCCGGGGGAATGCTGGGTGGGTGGAAATTTGTTGATCCACGCAGATTCCAGAACTTTCCACCACAGAAATGTGAGGAAAATGTGTTTTTTTTGTCAATTTCTTAGCTTTGCAAGGGATTCTGGGTAGCAGAGCCTGGTGATAGGCAGTCGAGTCACCCCATCCTGAATTCCCCTGGGTGTCTAGTTTTCAAAGATGTGTAGGTTTGCTAGGTTTCCCTAGGTGCCGGCAGAGCTAGGGTTAAAAAACAAAAGGTAGTCTCTGTGTCCAAAAAGGGCACGATTTCACTGGGAAATTGAGGTGTGACCATCTTGCGTTTTGCGCTGTTTCCTGTCGCAGGCACTAGGCAGACCCAGACAAGTGAGGTAGCATTTTTATCGGGAGACCCGGGGGAATGCTGGGTGGGTGGAAATTTGTTGATCCACGCAGATTCCAGAACTTTCCACCACAGAAATGTGAGGAAAATGCATTTTTTTCTCAATTTCGTAGATTTGCAAGGGATTCTGGGTAACAAAACCTGGTGGTAGGCAGTCGAGTCACCCCATCATGAATTCCCCTGGGTGTCTAGTTGTCAAAAATGTATAGGTTTGCTAGATTTCCCTAGGTGCCGGCAGAGCTAGGGTTCAAAAACAAAAGGTAGTCTCTTTGTCCAAAAAGGGCACGATTTCACTGGGAAATTGAGGTGCGACCACGTTGCGTTTTGCGCTATTTCCTGTCACAGGCACTAGACAGATCCAGGCAAGTGCGGTAGCATTTTTATCGGGAGACCCGGGGGAATGCTGGGTGGGTGGAAATTTGTTGATCCACGCAGATTCCAGAACTTTCCACCACAGAAATGTGAGGAAAATGTGTTTTTTTTGTCAATTTCTTAGCTTTGCAAGGGATTCTGGGTAGCAGAGCCTGGTGATAGGCAGTCGAGTCACCCCATCCTGAATTCCCCTGGGTGTCTAGTTTTCAAAGATGTATAGGTTTGCTAGGTTTCCCTAGGTGCCGGCAGAGCTAGGGTTCAAAAACAAAAGGTAGTCTCTGTGTCCAAAAAGGGCACGATTTCACTGGGAAATTGAGGTGTGACCATCTTGCGTTTTGCGCTGTTTCCTGTCACAGGCACTAGACAGATCCAGGCAAGTGAGGTAGCATTTTTATCGGGAGACCCGGGGGAATGCTGGGTGGGTGGAAATTTGTTGATCCACGCAGATTCCAGAACTTTCCACCACAGAAATGTGAGGAAAATGTGTTTTTTTTGTCAATTTCTTAGCTTTGCAAGGGATTCTGGGTAGCAGAGCCTGGTGATAGGCAGTCGAGTCACCCCATCCTGAATTCCCCTGGGTGTCTAGTTTTCAAAGATGTATAGGTTTTCTAGGTTTCCCTAGGTGCCGGCAGAGCTAGGGTTCAAAAACAAAAGGTAGTCTCTGTGTCCAAAAAGGGCACGATTTCACTGGGAAATTGAGGTGTGACCATCTTGCGTTTTGCGCTGTTTCCTGTCGCAGGCACTAGGCAGACCCAGGCAAGTGAGGTAGCATTTGTATCGGGAGACCCGGGGGAATGCTGGATGGGTGGAAATTTGTTGATCCACGCAGATTCCAGAACTTTCCACCACAGAAATGTGAGGAAAATGCATTTTTTTTTTCAATTTCTTAGCTTTGCAAGGGATTCTGGGTAACAGAACCTTGTAGTAGGCAGTCGAGTCACCCCATCCTGAATTCCCCTGGGTGTCTAGTTTTCAAAAATGTATAGGTCTGCTAGGTTTCCCTAGGTGCCAGCAGAGCTAGGGCTCAAAAACAAAAGGTAGTCTCTTTGTCCAAAAAGGGCACGATTTCACTGGGAAATTGAGGTGCGACCATGTTGCGTTTTGCGCTGTTTGCTGTCACAGGCACTAGGCAGACCCAGGCAAGTGAGGTAGCATTTTTATCGGGAGACCCGGAGGAACGCTGGGTGGGTAAAAATGTGTTGATCCACGCAGATTTCAGAACTTTCCACCACAGAAATGTGAGGAAAATTCATTTTCTTTGTCAATTTCTTAGATTTGCAAGGGATTCTGGGTAACAAATTCTGGTGGTAGGCAGTCGAGTCACCCCATCATGAATTCCCCTGGGTGTCTAGTTGTCAAAAATGTATAGGTTTGCTAGATTTCCCTAGGTGCCGGCAGAGCTAGGGTTCAAAAACAAAAGGTAGTCTCTTTGTCCAAAAAGGGCACGATTTCACTGGGAAATTGAGGTGTGACCATCTTGCATTTTGCGCTGTTTCCTGTCGCAGGCACTAGGCAGACCCAGGCAAGTGAGGTAGCATTTTTATCGGGAGACCCGGGGGAATGCTGGATGGGTGGAAATTTGTTGATCCACGCAGATTCCAGAACTTTCCACCACAGAAATGTGAGGAAAATGCATTTTTTTTGTCAATTTCTTAGATTTGCAAGGGATTCTGGGTAACAAAACCTGGTGGTAGGCAGTCGAGTCACCCCATCATGAATTCCCCTGGGTGTCTAGTTGTCAAAAATGTATAGGTTTGCTAGATTTCCCTAGGTGCCGGCAGAGCTAGGGTTCAAAAACAAAAGGTAGTCTCTTTGTCCAAAAAGGGCACGATTTCACTGGGAAATTGAGGTGCGACCACGTTGCGTTTTGCGCTGTTTCCTGTCACAGGCACTAGACAGATCCAGGCAAGTGAGGTAGCATTTTTATCGGGAGACCCGGGGGAATGCTGGGTGGGTGGAAATTTGTTGATCCACGCAGATTCCAGAACTTTCCACCACAGAAATGTGAGGAAAATGTGTTTTTTTTGTCAATTTCTTAGCTTTGCAAGGGATTCTGGGTAGCAGAGCCTGGTGATAGGCAGTCGAGTCACCCCATCCTGAATTCCCCTGGGTGTCTAGTTTTCAAAGATGTATAGGTTTGCTAGGTTTCCCTAGGTGCCGGCAGAGCTAGGGTTCAAAAACAAAAGGTAGTCTCTGTGTCCAAAAAGTGCACGATTTCACTGGGAAATTGAGGTGTGACCATCTTGCGTTTTGCGCTGTTTCCTGTCGCAGGCACTAGGCAGACCCAGGCAAGTGAGGTAGCATTTGTATCGGGAGACCCGGGGGAATGCTGGATGGGTGGAAATTTGTTGATCCACGCAGATTCCAGAACTTTCCACCACAGAAATGTGAGGAAAATGCATTTTTTTTGTCAATTTCTTAGCTTTGCAAGGGATTCTGGGTAACAGAACCTTGTAGTAGGCAGTCGAGTCACCCCATCCTGAATTCCCCTGGGTGTCTAGTTTTCAAAAATGTATAGGTCTGCTAGGTTTCCCTAGGTGCCAGCAGAGCTAGGGCTCAAAAACAAAAGGTAGTCTCTTTGTCCAAAAAGGGCACGATTTCACTGGGAAATTGAGGTGCGACCACGTTGCGTTTTGCGCTGTTTCCTGTCACAGGCACTAGGCAGACCCAGGCAAGTGAGGTAGCATTTGTATCGGGAGACCCGGGGGAATGCTGGATGGGTGGAAATTTGTTGATCCACGCAGATTTCAGAACTTTCCACCACAGAAATGTGAGGAAAATGCATTTTTTTTGTCAATTTCTTAGCTTTGCAAGGGATTCTGGGTAACAGAACCTTGTAGTAGGCAGTCGAGTCACCCCATCCTGAATTCCCCTGGGTGTCTAGTTTTCAAAAATGTATAGGTTTGCTAGGTTTCCCTAGGTGCCAGCAGAGCTAGGGCTCAAAAACAAAAGGTAGTCTCTTTGTCCAAAAAGGGCACGATTTCACTGGGAAATTGAGGTGCGACCACGTTGCGATTTGCGCTGTTTCCTGTCACTGGCACTAGACAGATCCAGGCAAGTGAGGTAGCATTTTTATCGGGAGACCCGGGGGAATGCTGGGTGGGTGGAAATTTGTTGATCCACGCAGATTCCAGAACTTTCCACCACAGAAATGTGAGGAAAATGTGTTTTTTTGTCAATTTCTTAGCTTTGCAAGGGATTCTGGGTAGCAGAGCCTGGTGATAGGCAGTCGAGTCACCCCATCCTGAATTCCCCTGGGTGTCTAGTTTTCAAAGATGTGTAGGTTTGCTAGGTTTCCCTAGGTGCCGGCAGAGCTAGGGTTAAAAAACAAAAGGTAGTCTCTGTGTCCAAAAAGGGCACGATTTCACTGGGAAATTGAGGTGTGACCATCTTGCGTTTTGCGCTGTTTCCTGTCGCAGGCACTAGGCAGACCCAGACAAGTGAGGTAGCATTTTTATCGGGAGACCCGGGGGAATGCTGGGTGGGTGGAAATTTGTTGATCCACGCAGATTCCAGAACTTTCCACCACAGAAATGTGAGGAAAATGCATTTTTTTGTCAATTTCGTAGATTTGCAAGGGATTCTGGGTAACAAAACCTGGTTGTAGGCAGTCGAGTCACCCCATCATGAATTCCCCTGGGTGTCTAGTTGTCAAAAATGTATAGGTTTGCTAGATTTCCCTAGGTGCCGGCAGAGCTAGGGTTCAAAAACAAAAGGTAGTCTCTTTGTCCAAAAAGGGCACGATTTCACTGGGAAATTGAGGTGCGACCACGTTGCGTTTTGCGCTGTTTCCTGTCACAGGCACTAGACAGATCCAGGCAAGTGAGGTAGCATTTTTATCGGGAGACCCGGGGGAATGCTGGGTGGGTGGAAATTTGTTGATCCACGCAGATTCCAGAACTTTCCACCACAGAAATGTGAGGAAAATGTGGTTTTTTTGTCAATTTCTTAGCTTTGCAAGGGATTCTGGGTAGCAGAGCCTGGTGATAGGCAGTCGAGTCACCCCATCCTGAATTCCCCTGGGTGTCTAGTTTTCAAAGATGTATAGGTTTGCTAGGTTTCCCTAGGTGCCGGCAGAGCTAGGGTTCAAAAACAAAAGGTAGTCTCTGTGTCCAAAAAGGGCACGATTTCACTGGGAAATTGAGGTGTGACCATCTTGCGTTTTGCGCTGTTTCCTGTCACAGGCACTAGACAGATCCAGGCAAGTGAGGTAGCATTTTTATCGGGAGACCCGGGGGAATGCTGGGTGGGTGGAAATTTGTTGATCCACGCAGATTCCAGAACTTTCCACCACAGAAATGTGAGGAAAATGTGTTTTTTTGTCAATTTCTTAGCTTTGCAAGGGATTCTGGGTAGCAGAGCCTGGTGATAGGCAGTCGAGTCACCCCATCCTGAATTCCCCTGGGTGTCTAGTTTTCAAAGATGTATAGGTTTTCTAGGTTTCCCTAGGTGCCGGCAGAGCTAGGGTTCAAAAACAAAAGGTAGTCTCTGTGTCCAAAAAGGGCACGATTTCACTGGGAAATTGAGGTGTGACCATCTTGCGTTTTGCGCTGTTTCCTGTCGCAGGCACTAGGCAGACCCAGGCAAGTGAGGTAGCATTTGTATCGGGAGACCCGGGGGAATGCTGGATGGGTGGAAATTTGTTGATCCACGCAGATTCCAGAACTTTCCACCACAGAAATGTGAGGAAAATGCATTTTTGTTGTCAATTTCTTAGCTTTGCAAGGGATTCTGGGTAACAGAACCTTGTAGTAGGCAGTCGAGTCACCCCATCCTGAATTCCCCTGGGTGTCTAGTTTTCAAAAATGTATAGGTCTGCTAGGTTTCCCTAGGTGCCAGCAGAGCTAGGGCTCAAAAACAAAAGGTAGTCTCTTTGTCCAAAAAGGGCACGATTTCACTGGGAAATTGAGGTGCGACCATGTTGCGTTTTGCGCTGTTTGCTGTCACAGGCACTAGGCAGACCCAGGCAAGTGAGGTAGCATTTTTATCGGGAGACCCGGAGGAACGCTGGGTGGGTAAAAATGTGTTGATCCACGCAGATTTCAGAACTTTCCACCACAGAAATGTGAGGAAAATTCATTTTCTTTGTCAATTTCTTAGATTTGCAAGGGATTCTGGGTAACAAAACCTGGTGGTAGGCAGTCGAGTCACCCCATCATGAATTCCCCTGGGTGTCTAGTTGTCAAAGATGTATAGGTTTGCTAGATTTCCCTAGGTGCCGGCAGAGCTAGGGTTCAAAAACAAAAGGTAGTCTCTTTGTCCAAAAAGGGCACGATTTCACTGGGAAATTGAGGTGCGACCACGTTGCGATTTGCGCTGTTTCCTGTCACAGGCACTAGACAGATCCAGGCAAGTGAGGTAGCATTTTTATCGGGAGACCCGGGGGAATGCTGGGTGGGTGGAAATTTGTTGATCCACGCAGATTCCAGAACTTTCCACCACAGAAATGTGAGGAAAATGTGTTTTTTTGTCAATTTCTTAGCTTTGCAAGGGATTCTGGGTAGCAGAGCCTGGTGATAGGCAGTCGAGTCACCCCATCCTGAATTCCCCTGGGTGTCTAGTTTTCAAAGATGTGTAGGTTTGCTAGGTTTCCCTAGGTGCCGGCAGAGCTAGGGTTAAAAAACAAAAGGTAGTCTCTGTGTCCAAAAAGGGCACGATTTCACTGGGAAATTGAGAAGTGACCATCTTGCGTTTTGCGCTGTTTCCTGTCGCAGGCACTAGGCAGACCCAGACAAGTGAGGTAGCATTTTTATCGGGAGACCCGGGGGAATGCTGGGTGGGTGGAAATTTGTTGATCCACGCAGATTCCAGAACTTTCCACCACAGAAATGTGAGGAAAATGCATTTTTTTTGTCAATTTCGTAGATTTGCAAGGGATTCTGGGTAACAAAACCTGGTGGTAGGCAGTCGAGTCACCCCATCATGAATTCCCCTGGGTGTCTAGTTGTCAAAAATGTATAGGTTTGCTAGATTTCCCTAGGTGCCGGCAGAGCTAGGGTTCAAAAACAAAAGGTAGTCTCTTTGTCCAAAAAGGGCACGATTTCACTGGGAAATTGAGGTGCGACCACGTTGCGTTTTGCGCTGTTTCCTGTCACAGGCACTAGACAGATCCAGGCAAGTGCGGTAGCATTTTTATCGGGAGACCCGGGGGAATGCTGGGTGGGTGGAAATTTGTTGATCCACGCAGATTCCAGAACTTTCCACCACAGAAATGTGAGGAAAATGTGTTTTTTTTGTCAATTTCTTAGCTTTGCAAGGGATTCTGGGTAGCAGAGCCTGGTGATAGGCAGTCGAGTCACCCCATCCTGAATTCCCCTGGGTGTCTAGTTTTCAAAGATGTATAGGTTTGCTAGGTTTCCCTAGGTGCCGGCAGAGCTAGGGTTCAAAAACAAAAGGTAGTCTCTGTGTCCAAAAAGGGCACGATTTCACTGGGAAATTGAGGTGTGACCATCTTGCGTTTTGCGCTGTTTCCTGTCACAGGCACTAGACAGATCCAGGCAAGTGAGGTAGCATTTTTATCGGGAGACCCGGGGGAATGCTGGGTGGGTGGAAATTTGTTGATCCACGCAGATTCCAGAACTTTCCACCACAGAAATGTGAGGAAAATGTGTTTTTTTTGTCAATTTCTTAGCTTTGCAAGGGATTCTGGGTAGCAGAGCCTGGTGATAGGCAGTCGAGTCACCCCATCCTGAATTCCCCTGGGTGTCTAGTTTTCAAAGATGTATAGGTTTTCTAGGTTTCCCTAGGTGCCGGCAGAGCTAGTGTTCAAAAACAAAAGGTAGTCTCTGTGTCCAAAAAGGGCACGATTTCACTGGGAAATTGAGGTGTGACCATCTTGCGTTTTGCGCTGTTTCCTGTCGCAGGCACTAGGCAGACCCAGGCAAGTGAGGTAGCATTTGTATCGGGAGACCCGGGGGAATGCTGGATGGGTGGAAATTTGTTGATCCACGCAGATTCCAGAACTTTCCACCACAGAAATGTGAGGAAAATGCATTTTTTTTGTCAATTTCTTAGCTTTGCAAGGGATTCTGGGTAACAGAACCTTGTAGTAGGCAGTCGAGTCACCCCATCCTGAATTCCCCTGGGTGTCTAGTTTTCAAAAATGTATAGGTCTGCTAGGTTTCCCTAGGTGCCAGCAGAGCTAGGGCTCAAAAACAAAAGGTAGTCTCTTTGTCCAAAAAGGGCACGATTTCACTGGGAAATTGAGGTGCGACCATGTTGCGTTTTGCGCTGTTTGCTGTCACAGGCACTAGGCAGACCCAGGCAAGTGAGGTAGCATTTTTATCGGGAGACCCGGAGGAACGCTGGGTGGGTAAAAATGTGTTGATCCACGCAGATTTCAGAACTTTCCACCACAGAAATGTGAGGAAAATTCATTTTCTTTGTCAATTTCTTAGATTTGCAAGGGATTCTGGGTAACAAATTCTGGTGGTAGGCAGTCGAGTCACCCCATCATGAATTCCCCTGGGTGTCTAGTTGTCAAAAATGTATAGGTTTGCTAGATTTCCCTAGGTGCCGGCAGAGCTAGGGTTCAAAAACAAAAGGTAGTCTCTTTGTCCAAAAAGGGCACGATTTCACTGGGAAATTGAGGTGTGACCATCTTGCGTTTTGCGCTGTTTCCTGTCGCAGGCACTAGGCAGACCCAGGCAAGTGAGGTAGCATTTTTATCGGGAGACCCGGGGGAATGCTGGATGGGTGGAAATTTGTTGATCCACGCAGATTCCAGAACTTTCCACCACAGAAATGTGAGGAAAATGCATTTTTTTTGTCAATTTCTTAGATTTGCAAGGGATTCTGGGTAACAAAACCTGGTGGTAGGCAGTCGAGTCACCCCATCATGAATTCCCCTGGGTGTCTAGTTGTCAAAAATGTATAGGTTTGCTAGATTTCCCTAGGTGCCGGCAGAGCTAGGGTTCAAAAACAAAAGGTAGTCTCTTTGTCCAAAAAGGGCACGATTTCACTGGGAAATTGAGGTGCGACCACGTTGCGTTTTGCGCTGTTTCCTGTCACAGGCACTAGACAGATCCAGGCAAGTGAGGTAGCATTTTTATCGGGAGACCCGGGGGAATGCTGGGTGGGTGGAAATTTGTTGATCCACGCAGATTCCAGAACTTTCCACCACAGAAATGTGAGGAAAATGTGTTTTTTTTGTCAATTTCTTAGCTTTGCAAGGGATTCTGGGTAGCAGAGCCTGGTGGTAGGCAGTCGAGTCACCCCATCCTGAATTCCCCTGGGTGTCTAGTTTTCAAAGATGTATAGGTTTGCTAGGTTTCCCTAGGTGCCGGCAGAGCTAGGGTTCAAAAACAAAAGGTAGTCTCTGTGTCCAAAAAGTGCACGATTTCACTGGGAAATTGAGGTGTGACCATCTTGCGTTTTGCGCTGTTTCCTGTCGCAGGCACTAGGCAGACCCAGGCAAGTGAGGTAGCATTTGTATCGGGAGACCCGGGGGAATGCTGGATGGGTGGAAATTTGTTGATCCACGCAGATTCCAGAACTTTCCACCACAGAAATGTGAGGAAAATGCATTTTTTTTGTCAATTTCTTAGCTTTGCAAGGGATTCTGGGTAACAGAACCTTGTAGTAGGCAGTCGAGTCACCCCATCCTGAATTCCCCTGGGTGTCTAGTTTTCAAAAATGTATAGGTCTGCTAGGTTTCCCTAGGTGCCAGCAGAGCTAGGAATCAAAAACAAAAGGTAGTCTCTTTGTCCAAAAAGGGCACGATTTCACTGGGAAATTGAGGTGCGACCACGTTGCGTTTTGCGCTGTTTCCTGTCACAGGCACTAGGCAGACCCAGGCAAGTGAGGTAGCATTTGTATCGGGAGACCCGGGGGAATGCTGGATGGGTGGAAATTTGTTGATCCACGCAGATTTCAGAACTTTCCACCACAGAAATGTGAGGAAAATGCATTTTTTTTGTCAATTTCTTAGCTTTGCAAGGGATTCTGGGTAACAGAACCTTGTAGTAGGCAGTCGAGTCACCCCATCCTGAATTCCCCTGGGTGTCTAGTTTTCAAAAATGTATAGGTTTGCTAGGTTTCCCTAGGTGCCAGCAGATCTAGGGCTCAAAAACAAAAGGTAGTCTCTTTGTCCAAAAAGGGCACGATTTCACTGGGAAATTGAGGTGCGACCACGTTGCGATTTGCGCTGTTTCCTGTCACAGGCACTAGACAGATCCAGGCAAGTGAGGTAGCATTTTTATCGGGAGACCCGGGGGAATGCTGGGTGGGTGGAAATTTGTTGATCCACGCAGATTCCAGAACTTTCCACCACAGAAATGTGAGGAAAATGTGTTTTTTTGTCAATTTCTTAGCTTTGCAAGGGATTCTGGGTAGCAGAGCCTGGTGATAGGCAGTCGAGTCACCCCATCCTGAATTCCCCTGGGTGTCTAGTTTTCAAAGATGTATAGGTTTGCTAGGTTTCCCTAGGTGCCGGCAGAGCTAGGGTTCAAAAACAAAAGGTAGTCTCTGTGTCCAAAAAGGGCACGATTTCACTGGGAAATTGAGGTGTGACCATCTTGCGTTTTGCGCTGTTTCCTGTCACAGGCACTAGACAGATCCAGGCAAGTGAGGTAGCATTTTTATCGGGAGACCTGGGGGAATGCTGGGTGGGTGGAAATTTGTTGATCCACGCAGATTCCAGAACTTTCCACCACAGAAATGTGAGGAAAATGTGTTTTTTTTGTCAATTTCTTAGCTTTGCAAGGGATTCTGGGTAGCAGAGCCTGGTGATAGGCAGTCGAGTCACCCCATCCTGAATTCCCCTGGGTGTCTAGTTTTCAAAGATGTATAGGTTTTCTAGGTTTCCCTAGGTGCCGGCAGAGCTAGGGTTCAAAAACAAAAGGTAGTCTCTGTGTCCAAAAAGGGCACGATTTCACTGGGAAATTGAGGTGTGACCATCTTGCGTTTTGCGCTGTTTCCTGTCGCAGGCACTAGGCAGACCCAGGCAAGTGAGGTAGCATTTGTATCGGGAGACCCGGGGGAATGCTGGATGGGTGGAAATTTGTTGATCCACGCAGATTCCAGAACTTTCCACCACAGAAATGTGAGGAAAATGCATTTTTGTTGTCAATTTCTTAGATTTGCAAGGGATTCTTGGTAACAAAACCTGGTGGTAGGCAGTCAAGTCACCCCATCCTAAATTCCCCTGGGTGTCTAGCTTTCAAAAATGTATAGGTCTGCTAGGTTTCCCTAGGTGCCAGCAGAGCTAGGGCTCAAAAACAAAAGGTAGTCTCTTTGTCCAAAAAGGGCACGATTTCACTGGGAAATTGAGGTGCGACCACGTTGCGTTTTGCGCTGTTTCCTGTCACAGGCACTAGGCAGACCCAGGCAAGTGAGGTAGCATTTGTATCGGGAGACCCGGGGGAATGCTGGATGGGTGGAAATTTGTTGATCCACGCAGATTTCAGAACTTTCCACCACAGAAATGTGAGGAAAATGCATTTTTCTTGTCAATTTCTTAGCTTTGCAAGGGATTCTGGGTAACAGAACCTTGTAGTAGGCAGTCGAGTCACCCCATCCTGAATTCCCCTGGGTGTCTAGTTTTCAAAAATGTATAGGTTTGCTAGGTTTCTCTAGGTGCCAGCAGAGCTAGGGCTCAAAAACAAAAGGTAGTCTCTTTGTCCAAAAAGGGCACGATTTCACTGGGAAATTGAGGTGCGACCACGTTGCGATTTGCGCTGTTTCCTGTCACAGGCACTAGACAGATCCAGGCAAGTGAGGTAGCATTTTTATCGGGAGACCCGGGGGAATGCTGAGTGGGTGGAAATTTGTTGATCCACGCAGATTCCAGAACTTTCCACCACAGAAATGTGAGGAAAATGTGTTTTTTTGTCAATTTCTTAGCTTTGCAAGGGATTCTGGGTAGCAGAGCCTGGTGATAGGCAGTCGAGTCACCCCATCCTGAATTCCCCTGGGTGTCTAGTTTTCAAAGATGTATAGGTTTGCTAGGTTTCCCTAGGTGCCGGCAGAGCTAGGGTTCAAAAACAAAAGGTAGTCTCTGTGTCCAAAAAGGGCACGATTTCACTGGGAAATTGAGGTGTGACCATCTTGCGTTTTGCGCTGTTTCCTGTCACAGGCACTAGACAGATCCAGGCAAGTGAGGTAGCATTTTTATCGGGAGACCTGGGGGAATGCTGGGTGGGTGGAAATTTGTTGATCCACGCAGATTCCAGAACTTTCCACCACAGAAATGTGAGGAAAATGTGTTTTTTTTGTCAATTTCTTAGCTTTGCAAGGGATTCTGGGTAGCAGAGCCTGGTGATAGGCAGTCGAGTCACCCCATCCTGAATTCCCCTGGGTGTCTAGTTTTCAAAGATGTATAGGTTTTCTAGGTTTCCCTAGGTGCCGGCAGAGCTAGGGTTCAAAAACAAAAGGTAGTCTCTGTGTCCAAAAAGGGCACGATTTCACTGGGAAATTGAGGTGTGACCATCTTGCGTTTTGCGCTGTTTCCTGTCGCAGGCACTAGGCAGACCCAGGCAAGTGAGGTAGCATTTGTATCGGGAGACCCGGGGGAATGCTGGATGGGTGGAAATTTGTTGATCCACGCAGATTCCAGAACTTTCCACCACAGAAATGTGAGGAAAATGCATTTTTGTTGTCAATTTCTTAGCTTTGCAAGGGATTCTGGGTAACAGAACCTTGTAGTAGGCAGTCGAGTCACCCCATCCTGAATTCCCCTGGGTGTCTAGTTTTCAAAAATGTATAGGTCTGCTAGGTTTCCCTAGGTGCCAGCAGAGCTAGGGCTCAAAAACAAAAGGTAGTCTCTTTGTCCAAAAAGGGCACGATTTCACTGGGAAATTGAGGTGCGACCATGTTGCGTTTTGCGCTGTTTGCTGTCACAGGCACTAGGCAGACCCAGGCAAGTGAGGTAGCATTTTTATCGGGAGACCCGGAGGAACGCTGGGTGGGTAAAAATGTGTTGATCCACGCAGATTTCAGAACTTTCCACCACAGAAATGTGAGGAAAATTCATTTTCTTTGTCAATTTCTTAGATTTGCAAGGGATTCTGGGTAACAAAACCTGGTGGTAGGCAGTCGAGTCACCCCATCATGAATTCCCCTGGGTGTCTAGTTGTCAAAGATGTATAGGTTTGCTAGATTTCCCTAGGTGCCGGCAGAGCTAGGGTTCAAAAACAAAAGGTAGTCTCTTTGTCCAAAAAGGGCACGATTTCACTGGGAAATTGAGGTGTGACCATCTTGCGTTTTGCGCTGTTTCCTGTCGCAGGCACTAGGCAGACCCAGGCAAGTGAGGTAGCATTTTTATCGGGAGACCCGGGGGAATGCTGGATGGGTGGAAATTTGTTGATCCACGCAGATTCCAGAACTTTCCACCACAGAAATGTGAGGAAAATGCATTTTTTTTGTCAATTTCTTAGATTTGCAAGGGATTCTGGGTAACAAAACCTGGTGGTAGGCAGTCGAGTCACCCCATCATGAATTCCCCTGGGTGTCTAGTTGTCAAAAATGTATAGGTTTGCTAGATTTCCCTAGGTGCCGGCAGAGCTAGGGTTCAAAAACAAAAGGTAGTCTCTTTGTCCAAAAAGGGCACGATTTCACTGGGAAATTGAGGTGCGACCACGTTGCGTTTTGCGCTGTTTCCTGTCACAGGCACTAGACAGATCCAGGCAAGTGAGGTAGCATTTTTATCGGGAGACCCGGGGGAATGCTGGGTGGGTGGAAATTTGTTGATCCACGCAGATTCCAGAACTTTCCACCACAGAAATGTGAGGAAAATGTGTTTTTTTTGTCAATTTCTTAGCTTTGCAAGGGATTCTGGGTAGCAGAGCCTGGTGATAGGCAGTCGAGTCACCCCATCCTGAATTCCCCTGGGTGTCTAGTTTTCAAAGATGTATAGGTTTGCTAGGTTTCCCTAGGTGCCGGCAGAGCTAGGGTTCAAAAACAAAAGGTAGTCTCTGTGTCCAAAAAGTGCACGATTTCACTGGGAAATTGAGGTGTGACCATCTTGCATTTTGCGCTGTTTCCTGTCGCAGGCACTAGGCAGACCCAGGCAAGTGAGGTAGCATTTGTATCGGGAGACCCGGGGGAATGCTGGATGGGTGGAAATTTGTTGATCCACGCAGATTCCAGAACTTTCCACCACAGAAATGTGAGGAAAATGCATTTTTTTTGTCAATTTCTTAGCTTTGCAAGGGATTCTGGGTAACAGAACCTTGTAGTAGGCAGTCGAGTCACCCCATCCTGAATTCCCCTGGATGTCTAGTTTTCAAAAATGTATAGGTCTGCTAGGTTTCCCTAGGTGCCAGCAGAGCTAGGGCTCAAAAACAAAAGGTAGTCTCTTTGTCCAAAAAGGGCACGATTTCACTGGGAAATTGAGGTGCGACCACGTTGCGTTTTGCGCTGTTTCCTGTCACAGGCACTAGACAGATCCAGGCAAGTGAGGTAGCATTTTTATCGGGAGACCCGGGGGAACGCTGGGTGGGTGGAAATTTGTTGATCCACGCAGATTCCAGAACTTTCCACCACAGAAATGTGAGGAAAATGTGTTTTTTTTGTCAATTTCTTAGCTTTGCAAGGGATTCTGGGTAGCAGAGCCTGGTGATAGGCAGTCGAGTCACCCCATCCTGAATTCCCCTGGGTGTCTAGTTTTCAAAGATGTGTAGGTTTGCTAGGTTTCCCTAGGTGCCGGCAGAGCTAGGGTTAAAAAACAAAAGGTAGTCTCTGTGTCCAAAAAGGGCACGATTTCACTGGGAAATTGAGGTGTGACCATCTTGCGTTTTGCGCTGTTTCCTGTCGCAGGCACTAGGCAGACCCAGGCAAGTGAGGTAGCATTTTTATCGGGAGACCCGGGGGAATGCTGGGTGGGTTGAAATTTGTTGATCCACGCAGATTCCAGAACTTTCCACCACAGAAATGTGAGGAAAATGCATTTTTTTGTCAATTTCGTAGATTTGCAAGGGATTCTGGGTAACAAAACCTGGTGGTAGGCAGTCGAGTCACCCCATCATGAATTCCCCTGGGTGTCTAGTTGTCAAAAATGTATAGGTTTGCTAGATTTCCCTAGGTGCCGGCAGAGCTAGGGTTCAAAAACAAAAGGTAGTCTCTTTGTCCAAAAAGGGCACGATTTCACTGGGAAATTGAGGTGCGACCACGTTGAGTTTTGCGCTGTTTCCTGTCACAGGCACTAGACAGATCCAGGCAAGTGAGGTAGCATTTTTATCGGGAGACCCGGGGGAATGCTGGGTGGGTGGAAATTTGTTGATCCACGCAGATTCCAGAACTTTCCACCACAGAAATGTGAGGAAAATGTGTTTTTTTTGTCAATTTCTTAGCTTTGCAAGGGATTCTGGGTAGCAGAGCCTGGTGATAGGCAGTCGAGTCACCCCATCCTGAATTCCCCTGGGTGTCTAGTTTTCAAAGATGTATAGGTTTGCTAGGTTTCCCTAGGTGCCGGCAGAGCTAGGGTTCAAAAACAAAAGGTAGTCTCTGTGTCCAAAAAGGGCACGATTTCACTGGGAAATTGAGGTGTGACCATCTTGCGTTTTGCGCTGTTTCCTGTCACAGGCACTAGACAGATCCAGGCAAGTGAGGTAGCATTTTTATCGGGAGACCCGGGGGAATGCTGGGTGGGTGGAAATTTGTTGATCCACGCAGATTCCAGAACTTTCCACCACAGAAATGTGAGGAAAATGTGTTTTTTTGTCAATTTCTTAGCTTTGCAAGGGATTCTGGGTAGCAGAGCCTGGTGATAGGCAGTCGAGTCACCCCATCCTGAATTCCCCTGGGTGTCTAGTTTTCAAAGATGTATAGGTTTTCTAGGTTTCCCTAGGTGCCGGCAGAGCTAGGGTTCAAAAACAAAAGGTAGTCTCTGTGTCCAAAAAGGGCACGATTTCACTGGGAAATTGAGGTGTGACCATCTTGCGTTTTGCGCTGTTTCCTGTCGCAGGCACTAGGCAGACCCAGGCAAGTGAGGTAGCATTTGTATCGGGAGACCCGGGGGAATGCTGGATGGGTGGAAATTTGTTGATCCACGCAGATTCCAGAACTTTCCACCACAGAAATGTGAGGAAAATGCATTTTTTTTGTCAATTTCTTAGCTTTGCAAGGGATTCTGGGTAACAGAACCTTGTAGTAGGCAGTCGAGTCACCCCATCCTGAATTCCCCTGGGTGTCTAGTTTTCAAAAATGTATAGGTCTGCTAGGTTTCCCTAGGTGCCAGCAGAGCTAGGGCTCAAAAACAAAAGGTAGTCTCTTTGTCCAAAAAGGGCACGATTTCACTGGGAAATTGAGGTGCGACCATGTTGCGTTTTGCGCTGTTTGCTGTCACAGGCACTAGGCAGACCCAGGCAAGTGAGGTAGCATTTTTATCGGGAGACCCGGAGGAACGCTGGGTGGGTAAAAATGTGTTGATCCACGCAGATTTCAGAACTTTCCACCACAGAAATGTGAGGAAAATTCATTTTCTTTGTCAATTTCTTAGATTTGCAAGGGATTCTGGGAAACAAAACCTGGTGGTAGGCAGTCGAGTCACCCCATCATGAATTCCCCTGGGTGTCTAGTTGTCAAAAATGTATAGGTTTGCTAGATTTCCCTAGGTGCCGGCAGAGCTAGGGTTCAAAAACAAAAGGTAGTCTCTTTGTCCAAAAAGGGCACGATTTCACTGGGAAATTGAGGTGTGACCATCTTGCGTTTTGCGCTGTTTCCTGTCGCAGGCACTAGGCAGACCCAGGCAAGTGAGGTAGCATTTTTATCGGGAGACCCGGGGGAATGCTGGATGGGTGGAAATTTGTTGATCCACGCAGATTCCAGAACTTTCCACCACAGAAATGTGAGGAAAATGCATTTTTTTTGTCAATTTCTTAGATTTGCAAGGGATTCTGGGTAACAAAACCTGGTGGTAGGCAGTCGAGTCACCCCATCATGAATTCCCCTGGGTGTCTAGTTGTCAAAAATGTATAGGTTTGCTAGATTTCCCTAGGTGCCGGCAGAGCTAGGGTTCAAAAACAAAAGGTAGTCTCTTTGTCCAAAAAGGGCACGATTTCACTGGGAAATTGAGGTGCGACCACGTTGCGTTTTGCGCTGTTTCCTGTCACAGGCACTAGACAGATCCAGGCAAGTGAGGTAGCATTTTTATCGGGAGACCTGGGGGAATGCTGGGTGGGTGGAAATTTGTTGATCCACGCAGATTCCAGAACTTTCCACCACAGAAATGTGAGGAAAATGTGTTTTTTTTGTCAATTTCTTAGCTTGGCAAGAGATTCTGGGTAGCAGAGCCTGGTGATAGGCAGTCGAGTCACCCCATCCTGAATTCCCCTGGGTGTCTAGTTTTCAAAGATGTATAGGTTTGCTAGGTTTCCCTAGGTGCCGGCAGAGCTAGGGTTCAAAAACAAAAGGTAGTCTCTGTGTCCAAAAAGTGCACGATTTCACTGGGAAATTGAGGTGTGACCATCTTGCGTTTTGCGCTGTTTCCTGTCGCAGGCACTAGGCAGACCCAGGCAAGTGAGGTAGCATTTGTATCGGGAGACCCGGGGGAATGCTGGATGGGTGGAAATTTGTTGATCCACGCAGATTCCAGAACTTTCCACAACAGAAATGTGAGGAAAATGCATTTTTTTGTCAATTTCTTAGCTTTGCAAGGGATTCTGGGTAACAGAACCTTGTAGTAGGCAGTCGAGTCACCCCATCCTGAATTCCCCTGGATGTCTAGTTTTCAAAAATGTATAGGTCTGCTAGGTTTCCCTAGGTGCCAGCAGAGCTAGGGCTCAAAAACAAAAGGTAGTCTCTTTGTCCAAAAAGGGCACGATTTCACTGGGAAATTGAGGTGCGACCACGTTGCGTTTTGCGCTGTTTCCTGTCACAGGCACTAGACAGATCCAGGCAAGTGAGGTAGCATTTTTATCGGGAGACCCGGGGGAATGCTGGGTGGGTGGAAATTTGTTGATCCACGCAGATTCCAGAACTTTCCACCACAGAAATGTGAGGAAAATGTGTTTTTTTTGTCAATTTCTTAGCTTTGCAAGGGATTCTGGGTAGCAGAGCCTGGTGATAGGCAGTCGAGTCACCCCATCCTGAATTCCCCTGGGTGTCTAGTTTTCAAAGATGTGTAGGTTTGCTAGGTTTCCCTAGGTGCCGGCAGAGCTAGGGTTAAAAAACAAAAGGTAGTCTCTGTGTCCAAAAAGGGCACGATTTCACTGGGAAATTGAGGTGTGACCATCTTGCGTTTTGCGCTGTTTCCTGTCGCAGGCACTAGGCAGACCCAGGCAAGTGAGGTAGCATTTTTATCGGGAGACCCGGGGGAATGCTGGGTGGGTTGAAATTTGTTGATCCACGCAGATTTCAGAACTTTCCACCACAGAAATCTGAGGAAAATTCATTTTCTTTGTCAATTTCTTAGATTTGCAAGGGATTCTGGGTAACAAAACCTGGTGGTAGGCAGTCGAGTCACCCCATCATGAATTCCCCTGGGTGTCTAGTTGTCAAAAATGTATAGGTTTGCTAGATTTCCCTAGGTGCCGGCAGAGCTAGGGTTCAAAAACAAAAGGTAGTCTCTTTGTCCAAAAAGGGCACGATTTCACTGGGAAATTGAGGTGCGACCACGTTGCGGTTTGCGCTGTTTCCTGTCACAGGCACTAGGCAGATCCAGGCAAGTGAGGTAGCATTTTTATCGGGAGACCCGGGGGAACGCTGGGTAGGTGGAAATTTGTTGATCCACGCAGATTCCAGAACTTTCCACCACAGAAATGTGAGGAAAATTCGTTTTTTTTGTCAATTTGATAGATTTGCAAGGGATTCTGAGTAACAAAACATGGTGGTAGGCAGTCGAGTCACCCCATCATGAATTCCCCTGGGTGTCTAGTTGTCAAAAATGTATAGGTTTGCTAGATTTCCCTAGGTGCCGGCAGAGCTAGGGTTCAAAAACAAAAGGTAGTCTCTTTGTCCAAAAAGGGCACGATTTCACTGGGAAATTGAGGTGTGACCATCTTGCGTTTTGCTCTGTTTCCTGTCGCAGGCACTAGGCAGACCCAGGCAAGTGAGGTAGCATTTTTATCGGGAGACCCGGGGGAATGCTGGATGGGTGGAAATTTGTTGATCCACGCAGATTCCAGAACTTTCCACCACAGAAATGTGAGGAAAATGCATTTTTTTTGTCAATTTCTTAGATTTGCAAGGGATTCTGGGTAACAAAACCTGGTGGTAGGCAGTCGAGTCACCCCATCATGAATTCCCCTGGGTGTCTAGTTGTCACAAATGTATAGGTTTGCTAGATTTCCCTAGGTGCCGGCAGAGCTAGGGTTCAAAAACAAAAGGTAGTCTCTTTGTCCAAAAAGGGCACGATTTCACTGGGAAATTGAGGTGCGACCACGTTGCGTTTTGCGCTGTTTCCTGTCACAGGCACTAGACAGATCCAGGCAAGTGAGGTAGCATTTTTATCGGGAGACCCGGGGGAATGCTGGGTGGGTGGAAATTTGTTGATCCACGCAGATTCCAGAACTTTCCACCACAGAAATGTGAGGAAAATGTGTTTTTTTTGTCAATTTCTTAGCTTTGCAAGGGATTCTGGGTAGCAGAGCCTGGTGATAGGCAGTCGAGTCACCCCATCCTGAATTCCCCTGGGTGTCTAGTTTTCAAAGATGTATAGGTGTGCTAGGTTTCCCTAGGTGCCGGCAGAGCTAGGGTTCAAAAACAAAAGGTAGTCTCTGTGTCCAAAAAGGGCACGATTTCACTGGGAAATTGAGGTGTGACCATCTTGCGTTTTGCGCTGTTTCCTGTCGCAGGCACTAGGCAGACCCAGGCAAGTGAGGTAGCATTTGTATCGGGAGACCCGGGGGAATGCTGGATGGGTGGAAATTTGTTGATCCACGCAGATTCCAGAACTTTCCACCACAGAAATGTGAGGAAAATGCATTTTTTTTGTCAATTTCTTAGCTTTGCAAGGGATTCTGGGTAACAGAACCTTGTAGTAGGCAGTCGAGTCACCCCATCCTGAATTCCCCTGGGTGTCTAGTTTTCAAAAATGTATAGGTCTGCTAGGTTTCCCTAGGTGCCAGCAGAGCTAGGGCTCAAAAACAAAAGGTAGTCTCTTTGTCCAAAAAGGGCACGATTTCACTGGGAAATTGAGGTGCGACCACGTTGCGTTTTGCGCTGTTTCCTGTCACAGGCACTAGACAGATCCAGGCAAGTGAGGTAGCATTTTTATCGGGAGACCCGGGGGAATGCTGGGTGGGTGGAAATTTGTTGATCCACGCAGATTCCAGAACTTTCCACCACAGAAATGTGAGGAAAATGTGTTTTTTTTGTCAATTTCTTAGCTTTGCAAGGGATTCTGGGTAGCAGAGCCTGGTGATAGGCAGTCGAGTCACCCCATCCTGAATTCCCCTGGGTGTCTAGTTTTCAAAGATGTATAGGTTTTCTAGGTTTCCCTAGGTGCCGGCAGAGCTAGGGTTCAAAAACAAAAGGTAGTCTCTGTGTCCAAAAAGGGCACGATTTCACTGGGAAATTGAGGTGTGACCATCTTGCGTTTTGCGCTGTTTCCTGTCGCAGGCACTAGGCAGACCCAGGCAAGTGAGGTAGCATTTGTATCGGGAGACCCGGGGGAATGCTGGATGGGTGGAAATTTGTTGATCCACGCAGATTCCAGAACTTTCCACCACAGAAATGTGAGGAAAATTCATTTTCTTTGTCAATTTCTTAGATTTGCAAGGGATTCTGGGTAACAAAACCTGGTGGTAGGCAGTCGAGTCACCCCATCATGAATTCCCCTGGGTGTCTAGTTGTCAAAAATGTATAGGTTTGCTAGATTTCCCTAGGTGCCGGCAGAGCTAGGGTTCAAAAACAAAAGGTAGTCTCTTTGTCCAAAAAGGGCACGATTTCACTGGGAAATTGAGGTGTGACCATCTTGCGTTTTGCGCTGTTTCCTGTCGCAGGCACTAGGCAGACCCAGGCAAGTGAGGTAGCATTTTTATCGGGAGACCCGGGGGAATGCTGGGTGGGTGGAAATTCGTTGATCCACGCAGATTCCAGAACTTTCCACCACAGAAATGTGAGGAAAATGCATTTTTTTTGTCAATTTCTTAGATTTGCAAGGGATTCTGGGTAACAAAACCTGGTGGTAGGCAGTCGAGTCACCCCATTATGAATTCCCCTGGGTGTCTAGTTGTCAAAAATGTATAGGTTTGCTAGATTTCCCTAGGTGCCGGCAGAGCTAGGGTTCAAAAACAAAAGGTAGTCTCTTTGTCCAAAAAGGGCACGATTTCACTGGGAAATTGAGGTGCGACCACGTTGCGTTTTGCGCTGTTTCCTGTCACAGGCACTAGACAGATCCAGGCAAGTGAGGTAGCATTTTTATCGGGAGACCCGGGGGAATGCTGGGTGGGTGGAAATTTGTTGATCCACGCAGATTCCAGAACTTTCCACCACAGAAATGTGAGGAAAATGTGTTTTTTTTGTCAATTTCTTAGCTTTGCAAGGGATTCTGGGTAGCAGAGCCTGGTGATAGGCAGTCGAGTCACCCCATCCTGAATTCCCCTGGGTGTCTAGTTTTCAAAGATGTATAGGTTTGCTAGGTTTCCCTAGGTGCCGGCAGAGCTAGGGTTCAAAAACAAAAGGTAGTCTCTGTGTCCAAAAAGGGCACGATTTCACTGGGAAATTGAGGTGTGACCATCTTGCGTTTTGCGCTGTTTCCTGTCGCAGGCACTAGGCAGACCCAGGCAAGTGAGGTAGCATTTGTATCGGGAGACCCGGGGGAATGCTGGATGGGTGGAAATGTGTTGATCCACGCAGATTCCAGAACTTTCCACCACAGAAATGTGAGGAAAATGCATTTTTTTGTCAATTTCTTAGCTTTGCAAGGGATTCTGGGTAACAGAACCTTGTAGTAGGCAGTCAAGTCACCCCATCCTGAATTCCCCTGGGTGTCTAGTTTTCAAAAATGTATAGGTCTGCTAGGTTTCCCTAGGTGCCAGCAGAGCTAGGGCTCAAAAACAAAAGGTAGTCTCTTTGTCCAAAAAGGGCACGATTTCACTGGGAAATTGAGGTGCGACCACGTTGCGTTTTGCGCTGTTTCCTGTCACAGGCACTAGACAGATCCAGGCAAGTGAGGTAGCATTTTTATCGGGAGACCCGGGGGAATGCTGGGTGGGTGGAAATTTGTTGATCCACGCAGATTCCAGAACTTTCCACCACAGAAATGTGAGGAAAATGTGTTTTTTTTGTCAATTTCTTAGCTTTGCAAGGGATTCTGGGTAGCAGAGCCTGGTGATAGGCAGTCGAGTCACCCCATCCTGAATTCCCCTGGGTGTCTAGTTTTCAAAGATGTGTAGGTTTGCTAGGTTTCCCTAGGTGCCGGCAGAGCTAGGGTTAAAAAACAAAAGGTAGTCTCTGTGTCCAAAAAGGGCACGATTTCACTGGGAAATTGAGGTGTGACCATCTTGCGTTTTGCGCTGTTTCCTGTCGCAGGCACTAGGCAGACCCAGACAAGTGAGGTAGCATTTTTATCGGGAGACCCGGGGGAATGCTGGGTGGGTGGAAATTTGTTGATCCACGCAGATTCCAGAACTTTCCACCACAGAAATGTGAGGAAAATGCATTTTTTTCTCAATTTCGTAGATTTGCAAGGGATTCTGGGTAACAAAACCTGGTGGTAGGCAGTCGAGTCACCCCATCATGAATTCCCCTGGGTGTCTAGTTGTCAAAAATGTATAGGTTTGCTAGATTTCCCTAGGTGCCGGCAGAGCTAGGGTTCAAAAACAAAAGGTAGTCTCTTTGTCCAAAAAGGGCACGATTTCACTGGGAAATTGAGGTGCGACCACGTTGCGTTTTGCGCTGTTTCCTGTCACAGGCACTAGACAGATCCAGGCAAGTGCGGTAGCATTTTTATCGGGAGACCCGGGGGAATGCTGGGTGGGTGGAAATTTGTTGATCCACGCAGATTCCAGAACTTTCCACCACAGAAATGTGAGGAAAATGTGTTTTTTTTGTCAATTTCTTAGCTTTGCAAGGGATTCTGGGTAGCAGAGCCTGGTGATAGGCAGTCGAGTCACCCCATCCTGAATTCCCCTGGGTGTCTAGTTTTCAAAGATGTATAGGTTTTCTAGGTTTCCCTAGGTGCCGGCAGAGCTAGGGTTCAAAAACAAAAGGTAGTCTCTGTGTCCAAAAAGGGCACGATTTCACTGGGAAATTGAGGTGTGACCATCTTGCGTTTTGCGCTGTTTCCTGTCGCAGGCACTAGGCAGACCCAGGCAAGTGAGGTAGCATTTGTATCGGGAGACCCGGGGGAATGCTGGATGGGTGGAAATTTGTTGATCCACGCAGATTCCAGAACTTTCCACCACAGAAATGTGAGGAAAATGCATTTTTTTTTTCAATTTCTTAGCTTTGCAAGGGATTCTGGGTAACAGAACCTTGTAGTAGGCAGTCGAGTCACCCCATCCTGAATTCCCCTGGGTGTCTAGTTTTCAAAAATGTATAGGTCTGCTAGGTTTCCCTAGGTGCCAGCAGAGCTAGGGCTCAAAAACAAAAGGTAGTCTCTTTGTCCAAAAAGGGCACGATTTCACTGGGAAATTGAGGTGCGACCATGTTGCGTTTTGCGCTGTTTGCTGTCACAGGCACTAGGCAGACCCAGGCAAGTGAGGTAGCATTTTTATCGGGAGACCCGGAGGAACGCTGGGTGGGTAAAAATGTGTTGATCCACGCAGATTTCAGAACTTTCCACCACAGAAATGTGAGGAAAATTCATTTTCTTTGTCAATTTCTTAGATTTGCAAGGGATTCTGGGTAACAAATTCTGGTGGTAGGCAGTCGAGTCACCCCATCATGAATTCCCCTGGGTGTCTAGTTGTCAAAAATGTATAGGTTTGCTAGATTTCCCTAGGTGCCGGCAGAGCTAGGGTTCAAAAACAAAAGGTAGTCTCTTTGTCCAAAAAGGGCACGATTTCACTGGGAAATTGAGGTGTGACCATCTTGCATTTTGCGCTGTTTCCTGTCGCAGGCACTAGGCAGACCCAGGCAAGTGAGGTAGCATTTTTATCGGGAGACCCGGGGGAATGCTGGATGGGTGGAAATTTGTTGATCCACGCAGATTCCAGAACTTTCCACCACAGAAATGTGAGGAAAATGCATTTTTTTTGTCAATTTCTTAGATTTGCAAGGGATTCTGGGTAACAAAACCTGGTGGTAGGCAGTCGAGTCACCCCATCATGAATTCCCCTGGGTGTCTAGTTGTCAAAAATGTATAGGTTTGCTAGATTTCCCTAGGTGCCGGCAGAGCTAGGGTTCAAAAACAAAAGGTAGTCTCTTTGTCCAAAAAGGGCACGATTTCACTGGGAAATTGAGGTGCGACCACGTTGCGTTTTGCGCTGTTTCCTGTCACAGGCACTAGACAGATCCAGGCAAGTGAGGTAGCATTTTTATCGGGAGACCCGGGGGAATGCTGGGTGGGTGGAAATTTGTTGATCCACGCAGATTCCAGAACTTTCCACCACAGAAATGTGAGGAAAATGTGTTTTTTTTGTCAATTTCTTAGCTTTGCAAGGGATTCTGGGTAGCAGAGCCTGGTGATAGGCAGTCGAGTCACCCCATCCTGAATTCCCCTGGGTGTCTAGTTTTCAAAGATGTATAGGTTTGCTAGGTTTCCCTAGGTGCCGGCAGAGCTAGGGTTCAAAAACAAAAGGTAGTCTCTGTGTCCAAAAAGTGCACGATTTCACTGGGAAATTGAGGTGTGACCATCTTGCGTTTTGCGCTGTTTCCTGTCGCAGGCACTAGGCAGACCCAGGCAAGTGAGGTAGCATTTGTATCGGGAGACCCGGGGGAATGCTGGATGGGTGGAAATTTGTTGATCCACGCAGATTCCAGAACTTTCCACCACAGAAATGTGAGGAAAATGCATTTTTTTTGTCAATTTCTTAGCTTTGCAAGGGATTCTGGGTAACAGAACCTTGTAGTAGGCAGTCGAGTCACCCCATCCTGAATTCCCCTGGGTGTCTAGTTTTCAAAAATGTATAGGTCTGCTAGGTTTCCCTAGGTGCCAGCAGAGCTAGGGCTCAAAAACAAAAGGTAGTCTCTTTGTCCAAAAAGGGCACGATTTCACTGGGAAATTGAGGTGCGACCACGTTGCGTTTTGCGCTGTTTCCTGTCACAGGCACTAGGCAGACCCAGGCAAGTGAGGTAGCATTTGTATCGGGAGACCCGGGGGAATGCTGGATGGGTGGAAATTTGTTGATCCACGCAGATTTCAGAACTTTCCACCACAGAAATGTGAGGAAAATGCATTTTTTTTGTCAATTTCTTAGCTTTGCAAGGGATTCTGGGTAACAGAACCTTGTAGTAGGCAGTCGAGTCACCCCATCCTGAATTCCCCTGGGTGTCTAGTTTTCAAAAATGTATAGGTTTTCTAGGTTTCCCTAGGTGCCAGCAGAGCTAGGGCTCAAAAACAAAAGGTAGTCTCTTTGTCCAAAAAGGGCACGATTTCACTGGGAAATTGAGGTGCGACCACGTTGCGATTTGCGCTGTTTCCTGTCACAGGCACTAGACAGATCCAGGCAAGTGAGGTAGCATTTTTATCGGGAGACCCGGGGGAATGCTGGGTGGGTGGAAATTTGTTGATCCACGCAGATTCCAGAACTTTCCACCACAGAAATGTGAGGAAAATGTGTTTTTTTGTCAATTTCTTAGCTTTGCAAGGGATTCTGGGTAGCAGAGCCTGGTGATAGGCAGTCGAGTCACCCCATCCTGAATTCCCCTGGGTGTCTAGTTTTCAAAGATGTGTAGGTTTGCTAGGTTTCCCTAGGTGCCGGCAGAGCTAGGGTTAAAAAACAAAAGGTAGTCTCTGTGTCCAAAAAGGGCACGATTTCACTGGGAAATTGAGGTGTGACCATCTTGCGTTTTGCGCTGTTTCCTGTCGCAGGCACTAGGCAGACCCAGACAAGTGAGGTAGCATTTTTATCGGGAGACCCGGGGGAATGCTGGGTGGGTGGAAATTTGTTGATCCACGCAGATTCCAGAACTTTCCACCACAGAAATGTGAGGAAAATGCATTTTTTTGTCAATTTCGTAGATTTGCAAGGGATTCTGGGTAACAAAACCTGGTTGTAGGCAGTCGAGTCACCCCATCATGAATTCCCCTGGGTGTCTAGTTGTCAAAAATGTATAGGTTTGCTAGATTTCCCTAGGTGCCGGCAGAGCTAGGGTTCAAAAACAAAAGGTAGTCTCTTTGTCCAAAAAGGGCACGATTTCACTGGGAAATTGAGGTGCGACCACGTTGCGTTTTGCGCTGTTTCCTGTCACAGGCACTAGACAGATCCAGGCAAGTGAGGTAGCATTTTTATCGGGAGACCCGGGGGAATGCTGGGTGGGTGGAAATTTGTTGATCCACGCAGATTCCAGAACTTTCCACCACAGAAATGTGAGGAAAATGTGGTTTTTTTGTCAATTTCTTAGCTTTGCAAGGGATTCTGGGTAGCAGAGCCTGGTGATAGGCAGTCGAGTCACCCCATCCTGAATTCCCCTGGGTGTCTAGTTTTCAAAGATGTATAGGTTTGCTAGGTTTCCCTAGGTGCCGGCAGAGCTAGGGTTCAAAAACAAAAGGTAGTCTCTGTGTCCAAAAAGGGCACGATTTCACTGGGAAATTGAGGTGTGACCATCTTGCGTTTTGCGCTGTTTCCTGTCACAGGCACTAGACAGATCCAGGCAAGTGAGGTAGCATTTTTATCGGGAGACCCGGGGGAATGCTGGGTGGGTGGAAATTTGTTGATCCACGCAGATTCCAGAACTTTCCACCACAGAAATGTGAGGAAAATGTGTTTTTTTGTCAATTTCTTAGCTTTGCAAGGGATTCTGGGTAGCAGAGCCTGGTGATAGGCAGTCGAGTCACCCCATCCTGAATTCCCCTGGGTGTCTAGTTTTCAAAGATGTATAGGTTTTCTAGGTTTCCCTAGGTGCCGGCAGAGCTAGGGTTCAAAAACAAAAGGTAGTCTCTGTGTCCAAAAAGGGCACGATTTCACTGGGAAATTGAGGTGTGACCATCTTGCGTTTTGCGCTGTTTCCTGTCGCAGGCACTAGGCAGACCCAGGCAAGTGAGGTAGCATTTGTATCGGGAGACCCGGGGGAATGCTGGATGGGTGGAAATTTGTTGATCCACGCAGATTCCAGAACTTTCCACCACAGAAATGTGAGGAAAATGCATTTTTGTTGTCAATTTCTTAGCTTTGCAAGGGATTCTGGGTAACAGAACCTTGTAGTAGGCAGTCGAGTCACCCCATCCTGAATTCCCCTGGGTGTCTAGTTTTCAAAAATGTATAGGTCTGCTAGGTTTCCCTAGGTGCCAGCAGAGCTAGGGCTCAAAAACAAAAGGTAGTCTCTTTGTCCAAAAAGGGCACGATTTCACTGGGAAATTGAGGTGCGACCATGTTGCGTTTTGCGCTGTTTGCTGTCACAGGCACTAGGCAGACCCAGGCAAGTGAGGTAGCATTTTTATCGGGAGACCCGGAGGAACGCTGGGTGGGTAAAAATGTGTTGATCCACGCAGATTTCAGAACTTTCCACCACAGAAATGTGAGGAAAATTCATTTTCTTTGTCAATTTCTTAGATTTGCAAGGGATTCTGGGTAACAAAACCTGGTGGTAGGCAGTCGAGTCACCCCATCATGAATTCCCCTGGGTGTCTAGTTGTCAAAGATGTATAGGTTTGCTAGATTTCCCTAGGTGCCGGCAGAGCTAGGGTTCAAAAACAAAAGGTAGTCTCTTTGTCCAAAAAGGGCACGATTTCACTGGGAAATTGAGGTGTGACCATCTTGCGTTTTGCGCTGTTTCCTGTCGCAGGCACTAGGCAGACCCAGGCAAGTGAGGTAGCATTTTTATCGGGAGACCCGGGGGAATGCTGGATGGGTGGAAATTTGTTGATCCACGCAGATTCCAGAACTTTCCACCACAGAAATGTGAGGAAAATGCATTTTTTTTGTCAATTTCTTAGATGTGCAAGGGATTCTGGGTAACAAAACCTGGTGGTAGGCAGTCGAGTCACCCCATCATGAATTCCCCTGGGTGTCTAGTTGTCAAAAATGTATAGGTTTGCTAGATTTCCCTAGGTGCCGGCAGAGCTAGGGTTCAAAAACAAAAGGTAGTCTCTTTGTCCAAAAAGGGCACGATTTCACTGGGAAATTGAGGTGCGACCACGTTGCGTTTTGCGCTGTTTCCTGTCACAGGCACTAGACAGATCCAGGCAAGTGAGGTAGCATTTTTATTGGGAGACCCGGGGGAATGCTGGGTGGGTGGAAATTTGTTGATCCACGCAGATTCCAGAACTTTCCACCACAGAAATGTGAGGAAAATGTGTTTTTTTGTCAATTTCTTAGCTTTGCAAGGGATTCTGGGTAGCAGAGCCTGGTGATAGGCAGTCGAGTCACCCCATCCTGAATTCCCCTGGGTGTCTAGTTTTCAAAGATGTATAGGTTTGCTAGGTTTCCCTAGGTGCCGGCAGAGCTAGGGTTCAAAAACAAAAGGTAGTCTCTGTGTCCAAAAAGTGCACGATTTCACTGGGAAATTGAGGTGTGACCATCTTGCGTTTTGCGCTGTTTCCTGTCGCAGGCACTAGGCAGACCCAGGCAAGTGAGGTAGCATTTGTATCGGGAGACCCGGGGGAATGCTGGATGGGTGGAAATTTGTTGATCCACGCAGATTCCAGAACTTTCCACCACAGAAATGTGAGGAAAATGCATTTTTTTTGTCAATTTCTTAGCTTTGCAAGGGATTCTGGGTAACAGAACCTTGTAGTAGGCAGTCGAGTCACCCCATCCTGAATTCCCCTGGATGTCTAGTTTTCAAAAATGTATAGGTCTGCTAGGTTTCCCTAGGTGCCAGCAGAGCTAGGGCTCAAAAACAAAAGGTAGTCTCTTTGTCCAAAAAGGGCACGATTTCACTGGGAAATTGAGGTGCGACCACGTTGCGTTTTGCGCTGTTTCCTGTCACAGGCACTAGACAGATCCAGGCAAGTGAGGTAGCATTTTTATCGGGAGACCCGGGGGAATGCTGGGTGGGTGGAAATTTGTTGATCCACGCAGATTCCAGAACTTTCCACCACAGAAATGTGAGGAAAATGTGTTTTTTTGTCAATTTCTTAGCTTTGCAAGGGATTCTGGGTAGCAGAGCCTGGTGATAGGCAGTCGAGTCACCCCATCCTGAATTCCCCTGGGTGTCTAGTTTTCAAAGATGTGTAGGTTTGCTAGGTTTCCCTAGGTGCCGGCAGAGCTAGGGTTAAAAAACAAAAGGTAGTCTCTGTGTCCAAAAAGGGCACGATTTCACTGGGAAATTGAGGTGTGACCATCTTGCGTTTTGCGCTGTTTCCTGTCGCAGGCACTAGGCAGACCCAGGCAAGTGAGGTAGCATTTTTATCGGGAGACCCGGGGGAATGCTGGGTGGGTTGAAATTTGTTGATCCACGCAGATTCCAGAACTTTCCACCACAGAAATGTGAGGAAAATGCATTTTTTTGTCAATTTCGTAGATTTGCAAGGGATTCTGGGTAACAAAACCTGGTGGTAGGCAGTCGAGTCACCCCATCATGAATTCCCCTGGGTGTCTAGTTGTCAAAAATGTATAGGTTTGCTAGATTTCCCTAGGTGCCGGCAGAGCTAGGGTTCAAAAACAAAAGGTAGTCTCTTTGTCCAAAAAGGGCACGATTTCACTGGGAAATTGAGGTGCGACCACGTTGCGTTTTGCGCTGTTTCCTGTCACAGGCACTAGACAGATCCAGGCAAGTGAGGTAGCATTTTTATCGGGAGAGCCGGGGGAATGCTGGGTGGGTGGAAATTTGTTGATCCACGCAGATTCCAGAACTTTCCACCACAGAAATGTGAGGAAAATGTGGTTTTTTTGTCAATTTCTTAGCTTTGCAAGGGATTCTGGGTAGCAGAGCCTGGTGATAGGCAGTCGAGTCACCCCATCCTGAATTCCCCTGGGTGTCTAGTTTTCAAAGATGTATAGGTTTGCTAGGTTTCCCTAGGTGCCGGCAGAGCTAGGGTTCAAAAACAAAAGGTAGTCTCTGTGTCCAAAAAGGGCACGATTTCACTGGGAAATTGAGGTATGACCATCTTGCGTTTTGCGCTGTTTCCTGTCACAGGCACTAGACAGATCCAGGCAAGTGAGGTAGCATTTTTATCGGGAGACCCGGGGGAATGCTGGGTGGGTGGAAATTTGTTGATCCACGCAGATTCCAGAACTTTCCACCACAGAAATGTGAGGAAAATGTGTTTTTTTTGTCAATTTCTTAGCTTTGCAAGGGATTCTGGGTAGCAGAGCCTGGTGATTGGCAGTCGAGTCACCCCATCCTGAATTCCCCTGGGTGTCTAGTTTTCAAAGATGTATAGGTTTTCTAGGTTTCCCTAGGTGCCGGCAGAGCTAGGGTTCAAAAACAAAAGGTAGTCTCTGTGTCCAAAAAGGGCACGATTTCACTGGGAAATTGAGGTGTGACCATCTTGCGTTTTGCGCTGTTTCCTGTCGCAGGCACTAGGCAGACCCAGGCAAGTGAGGTAGCATTTGTATCGGGAGACCCGGGGGAATGCTGGATGGGTGGAAATTTGTTGATCCACGCAGATTCCAGAACTTTCCACCACAGAAATGTGAGGAAAATGCATTTTTTTTGTCAATTTCTTAGCTTTGCAAGGGATTCTGGGTAACAGAACCTTGTAGTAGGCAGTCGAGTCACCCCATCCTGAATTCCCCTGGGTGTCTAGTTTTCAAAAATGTATAGGTCTGCTAGGTTTCCCTAGGTGCCAGCAGAGCTAGGGCTCAAAAACAAAAGGTAGTCTCTTTGTCCAAAAAGGGCACGATTTCACTGGGAAATTGAGGTGCGACCATGTTGCGTTTTGCGCTGTTTGCTGTCACAGGCACTAGGCAGACCCAGGCAAGTGAGGTAGCATTTTTATCGGGAGACCCGGAGGAACGCTGGGTGGGTAAAAATGTGTTGATCCACGCAGATTTCAGAACTTTCCACCACAGAAATGTGAGGAAAATTCATTTTCTTTGTCAATTTCTTAGATTTGCAAGGGATTCTGGGAAACAAAACCTGGTGGTAGGCAGTCGAGTCACCCCATCATGAATTCCCCTGGGTGTCTAGTTGTCAAAAATGTATAGGTTTGCTAGATTTCCCTAGGTGCCGGCAGAGCTAGGGTTCAAAAACAAAAGGTAGTCTCTTTGTCCAAAAAGGGCACGATTTCACTGGGAAATTGAGGTGTGACCATCTTGCGTTTTGCGCTGTTTCCTGTCACAGGCACTAGACAGATCCAGGCAAGTGAGGTAGCATTTTTATCGGGAGACCCGGGGGAATGCTGGGTGGGTGGAAATTTGTTGATCCACGCAGATTCCAGAACTTTCCACCACAGAAATGTGAGGAAAATGTGTTTTTTTTGTCAATTTCTTAGCTTGGCAAGAGATTCTGGGTAGCAGAGCCTGGTGATAGGCAGTCGAGTCACCCCATCCTGAATTCCCCTGGGTGTCTAGTTTTCAAAGATGTATAGGTTTGCTAGGTTTCCCTAGGTGCCGGCAGAGCTAGGGTTCAAAAACAAAAGGTAGTCTCTGTGTCCAAAAAGTGCACGATTTCACTGGGAAATTGAGGTGTGACCATCTTGCGTTTTGCGCTGTTTCCTGTCGCAGGCACTAGGCAGACCCAGGCACGTGAGGTAGCATTTGTATCGGGAGACCCGGGGGAATGCTGGATGGGTGGAAATTTGTTGATCCACGCAGATTCCAGAACTTTCCACCACAGAAATGTGAGGAAAATGCATTTTTTTTGTCAATTTCTTAGCTTTGCAAGGGATTCTGGGTAACAGAACCTTGTAGTAGGCAGTCGAGTCACCCCATCCTGAATTCCCCTGGATGTCTAGTTTTCAAAAATGTATAGGTCTGCTAGGTTTCCCTAGGTGCCAGCAGAGCTAGGGCTCAAAAACAAAAGGTAGTCTCTTTGTCCAAAAAGGGCACGATTTCACTGCGAAATTGAGGTGCGACCACGTTGCGTTTTGCGCTGTTTCCTGTCACAGGCACTAGACAGATCCAGGCAAGTGAGGTAGCATTTTTATCGGGAGACCCGGGGGAATGCTGGGTGGGTGGAAATTTGTTGATCCACGCAGATTCCAGAACTTTCCACCACAGAAATGTGAGGAAAATGTGTTTTTTTTGTCAATTTCTTAGCTTTGCAAGGGATTCTGGGTAGCAGAGCCTGGTGATAGGCAGTCGAGTCACCCCATCCTGAATTCCCCTGGGTGTCTAGTTTTCAAAGATGTGTAGGTTTGCTAGGTTTCCCTAGGTGCCGGCAGATCTAGGGTTCAAAAACAAAAGGTAGTCTCTTTGTCCAAAAAGGGCACGATTTCACTGGGAAATTGAGGTGCGACCACGTTGCGGTTTGCGCTGTTTCCTGTCACAGGCACTAGGCAGATCCAGGCAAGTGAGGTAGCATTTTTATCGGGAGACCCGGGGGAACGCTGGGTAGGTGGAAATTTGTTGATCCACGCAGATTCCAGAACTTTCCACCACAGAAATGTGAGGAAAATTCGTTTTTTTTGTCAATTTGTTAGATTTGCAAGGGATTCTGAGTAACAAAACATGGTGGTAGGCAGTCGAGTCACCCCATCATGAATTCCCCTGGGTGTCTAGTTGTCAAAAATGTATAGGTTTGCTAGATTTCCCTAGGTGCCGGCAGAGCTAGGGTTCAAAAACAAAAGGTAGTCTCTTTGTCCAAAAAGGTCACGATTTCACTGGGAAATTGAGGTGTGACCATCTTGCGTTTTGCTCTGTTTCCTGTCGCAGGCACTAGGCAGACCCAGGCAAGTGAGGTAGCATTTTTATCGGGAGACCCGGGGGAATGCTGGATGGGTGGAAATTTGTTGATCCACGCAGATTCCAGAACTTTCCACCACAGAAATGTGAGGAAAATGCATTTTTTTTGTCAATTTCTTAGATTTGCAAGGGATTCTGGGTAACAAAACCTGGTGGTAGGCAGTCGAGTCACCCCATCATAAATTCCCCTGGGTGTCTAGTTGTCACAAATGTATAGGTTTGCTAGATTTCCCTAGGTGCCGGCAGAGCTAGGGTTCAAAAACAAAAGGTAGTCTCTTTGTCCAAAAAGGGCACGATTTCACTGGGAAATTGAGGTGCGACCACGTTGCGTTTTGCGCTGTTTCCTGTCACAGGCACTAGACAGATCCAGGCAAGTGAGGTAGCATTTTTATCGGGAGACCCGGGGGAATGCTGGGTGGGTGGAAATTTGTTGACCCACGCAGATTCCAGAACTTTCCACCACAGAAATGTGAGGAAAATGTGTTTTTTTTTGTCAATTTCTTAGCTTTGCAAGGGATTCTGGGTAGCAGAGCCTGGTGATAGGCAGTCGAGTCACCCCATCCTGAATTCCCCTGGGTGTCTAGTTTTCAAAGATGTATAGGTGTGCTAGGTTTCCCTAGGTGCCGGCAGAGCTAGGGTTCAAAAACAAAAGGTAGTCTCTGTGTCCAAAAAGGGCACGATTTCACTGGGAAATTGAGGTGTGACCATCTTGCGTTTTGCGCTGTTTCCTGTCGCAGGCACTAGGCAGACCCAGGCAAGTGAGGTAGCATTTGTATCGGGAGACCCGGGGGAATGCTGGATGGGTGGAAATTTGTTGATCCACGCAGATTCCAGAACTTTCCACCACAGAAATGTGAGGAAAATGCATTTTTTTTGTCAATTTCTTAGCTTTGCAAGGGATTCTGGGTAACAGAACCTTGTAGTAGGCAGTCGAGTCACCCCATCCTGAATTCCCCTGGGTGTCTAGTTTTCAAAAATGTATAGGTCTGCTAGGTTTCCCTAGGTGCCAGCAGAGCTAGGGCTCAAAAACAAAAGGTAGTCTCTTTGTCCAAAAAGGGCACGATTTCACTGGGAAATTGAGGTGCGACCACGTTGCGTTTTGCGCTGTTTCCTGTCACAGGCACTAGACAGATCCAGGCAAGTGAGGTAGCATTTTTATCGGGAGACCCGGGGGAATGCTGGGTGGGTGGAAATTTGTTGATCCACGCAGATTCCAGAACTTTCCACCACAGAAATGTGAGGAAAATGTGTTTTTTTTGTCAATTTCTTAGCTTTGCAAGGGATTCTGGGTAGCAGAGCCTGGTGATAGGCAGTCGAGTCACCCCATCCTGAATTCCCCTGGGTGTCTAGTTTTCAAAGATGTGTAGGTTTGCTAGGTTTCCCTAGGTGCCGGCAGAGCTAGGGTTAAAAAACAAAAGGTAGTCTCTGTGTCCAAAAAGGGCACGATTTCACTGGGAAATTGAGGTGTGACCATCTTGCGTTTTGCGCTGTTTCCTGTCGCAGGCACTAGGCAGACCCAGGCAAGTGAGGTAGCATTTTTATCGGGAGACCCGGGGGAATGCTGGGTGGGTTGAAATTTGTTGATCCACGCAGATTCCAGAACTTTCCACCACAGAAATGTGAGGAAAATGCATTTTTTTGTCAATTTCGTAGATTTGCAAGGGATTCTGGGTAATAAAACCTGGTGGTAGGCAGTCGAGTCACCCCATCATGAATTCCCCTGGGTGTCTAGTTGTCAAAAATGTATAGGTTTGCTAGATTTCCCTAGGTGCCGGCAGAGCTAGGGTTCAAAAACAAAAGGTAGTCTCTTTGTCCAAAAAGGGCACGATTTCACTGGGAAATTGAGGTGTGACCATCTTGCGTTTTGCTCTGTTTCCTGTCGCAGGCACTAGGCAGACCCAGGCAAGTGAGGTAGCATTTTTATCGGGAGACCCGGGGGAATGCTGGATGGGTGGAAATTTGTTGATCCACGCAGATTCCAGAACTTTCCACCACAGAAATGTGAGGAAAATGCATTTTTTTTGTCAATTTCTTAGATTTGCAAGGGATTCTGGGTAACAAAACCTGGTGGTAGGCAGTCGAGTCACCCCATCATGAATTCCCCTGGGTGTCTAGTTGTCACAAATGTATAGGTTTGCTAGATTTCCCTAGGTGCCGGCAGAGCTAGGGTTCAAAAACAAAAGGTAGTCTCTTTGTCCAAAAAGGGCACGATTTCACTGGGAAATTGAGGTGCGACCACGTTGCGTTTTGCGCTGTTTCCTGTCACAGGCACTAGACAGATCCAGGCAAGTGAGGTAGCATTTTTATCGGGAGACCCGGGGGAATGCTGGGTGGGTGGAAATTTGTTGACCCACGCAGATTCCAGAACTTTCCACCACAGAAATGTGAGGAAAATGTGTTTTTTTTTGTCAATTTCTTAGCTTTGCAAGGGATTCTGGGTAGCAGAGCCTGGTGATAGGCAGTCGAGTCACCCCATCCTGAATTCCCCTGGGTGTCTAGTTTTCAAAGATGTATAGGTGTGCTAGGTTTCCCTAGGTGCCGGCAGAGCTAGGGTTCAAAAACAAAAGGTAGTCTCTGTGTCCAAAAAGGGCACGATTTCACTGGGAAATTGAGGTGTGACCATCTTGCGTTTTGCGCTGTTTCCTGTCGCAGGCACTAGGCAGACCCAGGCAAGTGAGGTAGCATTTGTATCGGGAGACCCGGGGGAATGCTGGATGGGTGGAAATTTGTTGATCCACGCAGATTCCAGAACTTTCCACCACAGAAATGTGAGGAAAATGCATTTTTTTTGTCAATTTCTTAGCTTTGCAAGGGATTCTGGGTAACAGAACCTTGTAGTAGGCAGTCGAGTCACCCCATCCTGAATTCCCCTGGGTGTCTAGTTTTCAAAAATGTATAGGTCTGCTAGGTTTCCCTAGGTGCCAGCAGAGCTAGGGCTCAAAAACAAAAGGTAGTCTCTTTGTCCAAAAAGGGCACGATTTCACTGGGAAATTGAGGTGCGACCACGTTGCGTTTTGCGCTGTTTCCTGTCACAGGCACTAGACAGATCCAGGCAAGTGAGGTAGCATTTTTATCGGGAGACCCGGGGGAATGCTGGGTGGGTGGAAATTTGTTGATCCACGCAGATTCCAGAACTTTCCACCACAGAAATGTGAGGAAAATGTGTTTTTTTTGTCAATTTCTTAGCTTTGCAAGGGATTCTGGGTAGCAGAGCCTGGTGATAGGCAGTCGAGTCACCCCATCCTGAATTCCCCTGGGTGTCTAGTTTTCAAAGATGTGTAGGTTTGCTAGGTTTCCCTAGGTGCCGGCAGAGCTAGGGTTAAAAAACAAAAGGTAGTCTCTGTGTCCAAAAAGGGCACGATTTCACTGGGAAATTGAGGTGTGACCATCTTGCGTTTTGCGCTGTTTCCTGTCGCAGGCACTAGGCAGACCCAGGCAAGTGAGGTAGCATTTTTATCGGGAGACCCGGGGGAATGCTGGGTGGGTTGAAATTTGTTGATCCACGCAGATTCCAGAACTTTCCACCACAGAAATGTGAGGAAAATGCATTTTTTTGTCAATTTCGTAGATTTGCAAGGGATTCTGGGTAATAAAACCTGGTGGTAGGCAGTCGAGTCACCCCATCATGAATTCCCCTGGGTGTCTAGTTGTCAAAAATGTATAGGTTTGCTAGATTTCCCTAGGTGCCGGCAGAGCTAGGGTTCAAAAACAAAAGGTAGTCTCTTTGTCCAAAAAGGGCACGATTTCACTGGGAAATTGAGGTGCGACCACATTGCGTTTTGCGCTGTTTCCTGTCACAGGCACTAGACAGATCCAGGCAAGTGAGGTAGCATTTTTATCGGGAGACCCGGGGGAACGCTGGGTGGGTGGAAATTTGTTGATCCACGCAGATTCCAGAACTTTCCACCACAGAAATGTGAGGAAAATGTGTTTTTTTTGTCAATTTCTTAGCTTTGCAAGGGATTCTGGGTAGCAGAACCTGGTGGTAGGCAGTCGAGTCACCCCATCCTGAATTCCCCTGGGTGTCTAGTTTTCAAAGATGTATAGGTTTGCTAGGTTTCCCTAGGTGCCGGCAGAGCTAGGGTTCAAAAACAAAAGGTAGTCTCTGTGTCCAAAAAGGGCACGATTTCACTGGGAAATTGAGGTGTGACCATCTTGCGTTTTGCGCTGTTTCCTGTCACAGGCACTAGGCTGACCCAGGCAAGTGAGGTAGCATTTGTATCGGGAGACCCGGGGGAATGCTGGATGGGTGGAAATTTGTTGATCCACGCAGATTCCAGAACTTTCCACCACAGAAATGTGAGGAAAATGCATTTTTTTTGTCAATTTCTTAGCTTTGCAAGGGATTCTGGGTAACAGAACCTTGTAGTAGGCAGTCGAGTCACCCCATCCTGAATTCCCCTGGGTGTCTAGTTTTCAAAAATGTATAGGTCTGCTAGGTTTCCCTAGGTGCCAGCAGAGCTAGGGCTCAAAAACAAAAGGTAGTCTCTTTGTCCAAAAAGGGCACGATTTCACTGGGAAATTGAGGTGCGACCATGTTGCGTTTTGCGCTGTTTGCTGTCACAGGCACTAGGCAGACCCAGGCAAGTGAGGTAGCATTTTTATCGGGAGACCCGGGGGAACGCTGGGTGGGTAAAAATGTGTTGATCCACGCAGATTTCAGAACTTTCCACCACAGAAATCTGAGGAAAATTCATTTTCTTTGTCAATTTCTTAGATTTGCAAGGGATTCTGGGTAACAAAACCTGGTGGTAGGCAGTCGAGTCACCCCATCATGAATTCCCCTGGGTGTCTAGTTGTCAAAAATGTATAGGTTTGCTAGATTTCCCTAGGTGCCGGCAGAGCTAGGGTTCAAAAACAAAAGGTAGTCTCTTTGTCCAAAAAGGGCACGATTTCACTGGGAAATTGAGGTGCGACCACGTTGCGGTTTGCGCTGTTTCCTGTCACAGGCACTAGGCAGATCCAGGCAAGTGAGGTAGCATTTTTATCGGGAGACCCGGGGGAACGCTGGGTAGGTGGAAATTTGTTGATCCACGCAGATTCCAGAACTTTCCACCACAGAAATGTGAGGAAAATGCATTTTTTTGTCAATTTCGTAGATTTGCAAGGGATTCTGGGTAACAAAACCTGGTGGTAGGCAGTCGAGTCACCCCATCATGAATTCCCCTGGGTGTCTAGTTGTCAAAAATGTATAGGTTTGCTAGATTTCCCTAGGTGCCGGCAGAGCTAGGGTTCAAAAACAAAAGGTAGTCTCTTTGTCCAAAAAGGGCACGATTTCACTGGGAAATTGAGGTGCGACCACGTTGCGTTTTGTGCTGTTTCCTGTCACAGGCACTAGACAGATCCAGGCAAGTGAGGTAGCATTTTTATCGGGAGACCCGGGGGAATGCTGGGTGGGTGGAAATTTGTTGATCCACGCAGATTCCAGAACTTTCCACCACAGAAATGTGAGGAAAATGTGTTTTTTTTGTCAATTTCTTAGCTTTGCAAGGGATTCTGGGTAGCAGAACCTGGTGGTAGGCAGTCGAGTCACCCCATCCTGAATTCCCCTGGGTGTCTAGTTTTCAAAGATGTATAGGTTTGCTAGGTTTCCCTAGGTGCCGGCAGAGCTAGGGTTCAAAAACAAAAGGTAGTCTCTGTGTCCAAAAAGGGCACGATTTCACTGGGAAATTGAGGTGTGACCATCTTGCGTTTTGCGCTGTTTCCTGTCGCAGGCACTAGGCAGACCCAGGCAAGTGAGGTACCATTTTTATCGGGAGACCCGGGGGAACGCTGGGTGGGTAAAAATGTGTTGATCCACGCAGATTTCAGAACTTTCCACCACAGAAATCTGAGGAAAATTCATTTTCTTTGTCAATTTCTTAGATTTGCAAGGGATTCTGGGTAACAAAACCTGGTGGTAGGCAGTCGAGTCACCCCATCATGAATTCCCCTGGGTGTCTAGTTGTCAAAAATGTATAGGTTTGCTAGATTTCCCTAGGTGCCGGCAGAGCTAGGGTTCAAAAACAAAAGGTAGTCTCTTTGTCCAAAAAGGGCACGATTTCACTGGGAAATTGAGGTGCGACCACGTTGCGGTTTGCGCTGTTTCCTGTCACAGGCACTAGGCAGATCCAGGCAAGTGAGGTAGCATTTTTATCGGGAGACCCGGGGGAACGCTGGGTAGGTGGAAATTTGTTGATCCACGCAGATTCCAGAACTTTCCACCACAGAAATGTGAGGAAAATTCGTTTTTTTTGTCAATTTGTTAGATTTGCAAGGGATTCTGAGTAACAAAACATGGTGGTAGGCAGTCGAGTCACCCCATCATGAATTCCCCTGGGTGTCTAGTTGTCAAAAATGTATAGGTTTGCTAGATTTCCCTAGGTGCCGGCAGAGCTAGGGTTCAAAAACAAAAGGTAGTCTCTTTGTCCAAAAAGGGCACGATTTCACTGGGAAATTGAGGTGTGACCATCTTGCGTTTTGCTCTGTTTCCTGTCGCAGGCACTAGGCAGACCCAGGCAAGTGAGGTAGCATTTTTATCGGGAGACCCGGGGGAATGCTGGATGGGTGGAAATTTGTTGATCCACGCAGATTCCAGAACTTTCCACCACAGAAATGTGAGGAAAATGCATTTTTTTTGTCAATTTCTTAGATTTGCAAGGGATTCTGGGTAACAAAACCTGGTGGTAGGCAGTCGAGTCACCCCATCATGAATTCCCCTGGGTGTCTAGTTGTCACAAATGTATAGGTTTGCTAGATTTCCCTAGGTGCCGGCAGAGCTAGGGTTCAAAAACAAAAGGTAGTCTCTTTGTCCAAAAAGGGCACGATTTCACTGGGAAATTGAGGTGCGACCACGTTGCGTTTTGCGCTGTTTCCTGTCACAGGCACTAGACAGATCCAGGCAAGTGAGGTAGCATTTTTATCGGGAGACCCGGGGGAATGCTGGGTGGGTGGAAATTTGTTGACCCACGCAGATTCCAGAACTTTCCACCACAGAAATGTGAGGAAAATGTGTTTTTTTTGTCAATTTCTTAGCTTTGCAAGGGATTCTGGGTAGCAGAGCCTGGTGATAGGCAGTCGAGTCACCCCATCCTGAATTCCCCTGGGTGTCTAGTTTTCAAAGATGTATAGGTGTGCTAGGTTTCCCTAGGTGCCGGCAGAGCTAGGGTTCAAAAACAAAAGGTAGTCTCTGTGTCCAAAAAGGGCACGATTTCACTGGGAAATTGAGGTGTGACCATCTTGCGTTTTGCGCTGTTTCCTGTCGCAGGCACTAGGCAGACCCAGGCAAGTGAGGTAGCATTTGTATCGGGAGACCCGGGGGAATGCTGGATGGGTGGAAATTTGTTGATCCACGCAGATTCCAGAACTTTCCACCACAGAAATGTGAGGAAAATGCATTTTTTTTGTCAATTTCTTAGCTTTGCAAGGGATTCTGGGTAACAGAACCTTGTAGTAGGCAGTCGAGTCACCCCATCCTGAATTCCCCTGGGTGTCTAGTTTTCAAAAATGTATAGGTCTGCTAGGTTTCCCTAGGTGCCAGCAGAGCTAGGGCTCAAAAACAAAAGGTAGTCTCTTTGTCCAAAAAGGGCACGATTTCACTGGGAAATTGAGGTGCGACCACGTTGCGTTTTGCGCTGTTTCCTGTCACAGGCACTAGACAGATCCAGGCAAGTGAGGTAGCATTTTTATCGGGAGACCCGGGGGAATGCTGGGTGGGTGGAAATTTGTTGATCCACGCAGATTCCAGAACTTTCCACCACAGAAATGTGAGGAAAATGTGTTTTTTTTGTCAATTTCTTAGCTTTGCAAGGGATTCTGGGTAGCAGAGCCTGGTGATAGGCAGTCGAGTCACCCCATCCTGAATTCCCCTGGGTGTCTAGTTTTCAAAGATGTGTAGGTTTGCTAGGTTTCCCTAGGTGCCGGCAGAGCTAGGGTTAAAAAACAAAAGGTAGTCTCTGTGTCCAAAAAGGGCACGATTTCACTGGGAAATTGAGGTGTGACCATCTTGCGTTTTGCGCTGTTTCCTGTCGCAGGCACTAGGCAGACCCAGGCAAGTGAGGTAGCATTTTTATCGGGAGACCCGGGGGAATGCTGGGTGGGTTGAAATTTGTTGATCCACGCAGATTCCAGAACTTTCCACCACAGAAATGTGAGGAAAATGCATTTTTTGTCAATTTCGTAGATTTGCAAGGGATTCTGGGTAATAAAACCTGGTGGTAGGCAGTCGAGTCACCCCATCATGAATTCCCCTGGGTGTCTAGTTGTCAAAAATGTATAGGTTTGCTAGATTTCCCTAGGTGCCGGCAGAGCTAGGGTTCAAAAACAAAAGGTAGTCTCTTTGTCCAAAAAGGGCACGATTTCACTGGGAAATTGAGGTGCGACCACATTGCGTTTTGCGCTGTTTCCTGTCACAGGCACTAGACAGATCCAGGCAAGTGAGGTAGCATTTTTATCGGGAGACCCGGGGGAACGCTGGGTGGGTGGAAATTTGTTGATCCACGCAGATTCCAGAACTTTCCACCACAGAAATGTGAGGAAAATGTGTTTTTTTTGTCAATTTCTTAGCTTTGCAAGGGATTCTGGGTAGCAGAACCTGGTGGTAGGCAGTCGAGTCACCCCATCCTGAATTCCCCTGGGTGTCTAGTTTTCAAAGATGTATAGGTTTGCTAGGTTTCCCTAGGTGCCGGCAGAGCTAGGGTTCAAAAACAAAAGGTAGTCTCTGTGTCCAAAAAGGGCACGATTTCACTGGGAAATTGAGGTGTGACCATCTTGCGTTTTGCGCTGTTTCCTGTCACAGGCACTAGGCAGACCCAGGCAAGTGAGGTAGCATTTGTATCGGGAGACCCGGGGGAATGCTGGATGGGTGGAAATTTGTTGATCCACGCAGATTCCAGAACTTTCCACCACAGAAATGTGAGGAAAATGCATTTTTTTTGTCAATTTCTTAGCTTTGCAAGGGATTCTGGGTAACAGAACCTTGTAGTAGGCAGTCGAGTCACCCCATCCTGAATTCCCCTGGGTGTCTAGTTTTCAAAAATGTATAGGTCTGCTAGGTTTCCCTAGGTGCCAGCAGAGCTAGGGCTCAAAAACAAAAGGTAGTCTCTTTGTCCAAAAAGGGCACGATTTCACTGGGAAATTGAGGTGCGACCATGTTGCGTTTTGCGCTGTTTGCTGTCACAGGCACTAGGCAGACCCAGGCAAGTGAGGTAGCATTTTTATCGGGAGACCCGGGGGAACGCTGGGTGGGTGGAAATTTGTTGATCCACGCAGATTTCAGAACTTTCCACCACAGAAATGTGAGGAAAATTCGTTTTTTTTGTCAATTTGTTAGATTTGCAAGGGATTCTGAGTAACAAAACATGGTGGTAGGCAGTCGAGTCACCCCATCATTAATTCCCCTGGGTGTCTAGTTGTCAAAAATGTATAGGTTTGCTATGTTTCCTTAGGTGCTGGCAGAGCTAGGGCTCAAAAACAAAAGGTAGTCTCTTTGTCCAAAAAGGGCACGATTTCACTGCGAAATTGAGGTGCGACCACGTTGCGTTTTGCGCTGTTTCCTGTCGCAGGCACTAGGCAGACCCAGGCAAGTGAGGTAGCATTTTTATCGGGAGACCCAGGGGAACGCTGGGTGGGTGGAAATTTGTTGATCCACGCAGATTCCAGAACCTTCCACCACAGAAATGTGAGGAAAATGTGTTTTTTTTGTCAATTTCTTAGTTTGCAAGGCATTCTGGGTAACAGAACCTGGTGGTAGGCAGTCGAGTCACCCCATCCTGAATTCCCCTGCGTGTCTAGTTTTAAAAAATGTATAGGTTTGCTAGGTTTACTTAGGTGCCGTCAGAGCTAGCGCTCATAAACAAAAGGTAGTCTCTTTGTCCAAAAAGGGCACGATTTCACTGGGAAATTGATGTTTGACCACGTTGCGATTTGCGCTGTTTCCTGTCGCAGGCACTAGGCAGACCCATGTAAGTGAGGTAGCATTTCTATCGGGAGACCCGGGGGAACGCTGGGTGTATGGAAATTTTTTGATCCACGCAGATTCCAGAACTTTCCACCACAGAAATGTGAGGAAAATGTGTTTTTTTGTCAATTTCTTGGCTTTACAAGGGATTCTTGGTAACAAAACCTGGTGGTAGGCAGTCAAGTCACCCCATCCTAAATTCCCCTGGGTGTCTAGCTTTCAAAAATTTATAGGTTTGCTATGTTTCCCTAGGTGCCGTCAGAGCTAGGGCTCAAAAACCAAAGGTAGTCTCTTTGTCCAAAAAGGGCACGATTTCACTGGGAAATTGAGGTGCGACCACGTTGCGTTTTGCACTGTTTCCTGTCGCAGGCACTAGGCAGACCCAGGCAAGAAAGGTAGCATTTTTATCCGGAGACCCAGGGGAACGCTGGGTGGGTGGAAATTTGTTGATCCACGCAGATTCCAGAACTTTCCACCACAGAAATGTGAGGAAAATGAGTTTTTTTGTCAATTTCTTAGATTTGCAAGGGATTCTGGGTAACAGAACCTGGTGGTAGGCAGTCGAGTCACCCCATCCTGAATTCCCCTGGGTGTCTAGTTTTAAAAAATGTATAGGTTTGCTAGATGTCCCTAGGTGCCGGCAGAGCTAGGGTTCAAAAACAAAGGTAGTCTCTTTGTCCAAAAAGGGCACGATTTCACTGGGAAATTGAGGTGCGACCAGGTTGCGTTTTGCGCTGTTTCCTGTCGCAGGCACTAGGCAGATCCAGGCAAGTGAGGTAGCAGTTTTTATCGAGAGACCCGGGGGAACGCTGGGTGGCTGGAACTTTGTTGATCCACGCAGATTCCGGAACTTTCCACCACAGAAATGTGAGGAAAATGCATTTTTTTTGTCAATTTCTTAGCTTTGCAAGGCATTCTGGGTAACAGAACCTGGTGGTAGGTAGTCGAGTCACCCCATCCTGAATTCCCCTGAGTGTCTAGTTTTCAAAAATGTATAGGTTTGCTAGGTTTACCTAGGTGCCGTCAGAGCTAGCGCTCATAAACAAAGGTAGTCTCTTTGTCCAAAAAGGGCACGATTTCACTGGGAAATTGAGGTGCGACCACGTTGCGTTTTGCGCTGTTTCCTGTCGCAGGCACTAGGCAGATCCAGGCAAGTGAGGTAGCAGTTTTTATCGGGAGACCCGGGGGAACGCTGGGTGGGTGGAAATTTGTTGATCCACGCAGATTCCAGAACTTTCCACCACAGAAATGTGAGGAAAATGCGTTTTTTTGTCAATTTCTTAGCTTTGCAAGGGATTCTGGGTAACAAAACCTGGTGGTAGGCAGTCGAGTCACCCCATCATGAATTTCCCTGGGTGTCTAGTTTTCAAAAATGTATAGGTTTGCTATGTTTCCCTAGGTGCCAGCAGAGCTAGGGCTCAAAAACAAAAGGTAGTCTCTTTGTCCAAAAAGGGCACGATTTCACTGGGAAATTGAGGTGCGACCACGTTGCGTTTTGCACTGTTTCCTGTCGCAGGCACTAGGCAGACCCAGGCAAGAAAGGTAGCATTTTTATCCGGAGACCCAGGGGAACGCTGGGTGGGTGGAAATTTGTTGATCCACGCAGATTCCAGAACTTTCCACCACAGAAATGTGAGGAAAATGAGTTTTTTTGTCAATTTCTTAGATTTGCAAGGGATTCTGGGTAACAGAACCTGGTGGTAGGCAGTCGAGTCACCCCATCCTGAATTCCCCTGGGTGTCTAGTTTTAAAAAATGTATAGGTTTGCTAGATGTCCCTAGGTGCCGGCAGAGCTAGGGTTCAAAAACAAAGGTAGTCTCTTTGTCCAAAAAGGGCACGATTTCACTGGGAAATTGAGGTGCGACCAGGTTGCGTTTTGCGCTGTTTCCTGTCGCAGGCACTAGGCAGATCCAGGCAAGTGAGGTAGCAGTTTTTATCGAGAGACCCGGGGGAACGCTGGGTGGCTGGAACTTTGTTGATCCACGCAGATTCCGGAACTTTCCACCACAGAAATGTGAGGAAAATGCATTTTTTTTGTCAATTTCTTAGCTTTGCAAGGCATTCTGGGTAACAGAACCTGGTGGTAGGTAGTCGAGTCACCCCATCCTGAATTCCCCTGAGTGTCTAGTTTTCAAAAATGTATAGGTTTGCTAGGTTTACCTAGGTGCCGTCAGAGCTAGCGCTCATAAACAAAGGTAGTCTCTTTGTCCAAAAAGGGCACGATTTCACTGGGAAATTGAGGTGCGACCACGTTGCGTTTTGCGCTGTTTCCTGTCGCAGGCACTAGGCAGATCCAGGCAAGTGAGGTAGCAGTTTTTATCGGGAGACCCGGGGGAACGCTGGGTGGGTGGAAATTTGTTGATCCACGCAGATTCCAGAACTTTCCACCACAGAAATGTGAGGAAAATGCGTTTTTTTGTCAATTTCTTAGCTTTGCAAGGGATTCTGGGTAACAAAACCTGGTGGTAGGCAGTCGAGTCACCCCATCATGAATTTCCCTGGGTGTCTAGTTTTCAAAAATGTATAGGTTTGCTATGTTTCCTTAGGTGCTGGCAGAGCTAGGTCTCAAAAACAAAAGGTAGTCTCTTTGCCCAAAAAGGGCACGATTTCACTGCGAAATTGAGGTGCGACCACGTTGCGTTTTGCGCTGTTTCCTGTCGCAGGCACTAGGCAGACCCAGGCAAGTGAGGTAGCATTTTTATCGGGAGACGCAGGGGAACGCTGGGTGGGTGGAAATTTGTTGATCCACGCAGATTCCAGAACATTCCACCACAGAAATGTGAGGAAAATGTGTTTTTTTTGTCAATTTCTTAGGTTGCAAGGCATTCTGGGTAACAGAACATGGTGGTAGGCAGTCGAGTCACCCCATCCTGAATTTCCCTGCGTGTCTAGTTTTCAAAAATGTATAGGTTTGCTAGGTTTACCTAGGTGCCGTCAGAGCTAGCGCTCATAAACAAAAGGTAGTCTCTTTGTCCAAAAAGGGCACGATTTCACTGGGAAATTGATGTGCGACCACGTTGCGTTTTGCGCTGTTTCCTGTCGCAGGCACTAGGCAGACCCAGGTAAGTGAGGTCGCATTTCTATCGGGAGACCCGGGGGAACGCTGGGTGTGTGGAAATGTGTTGATCCACGCAGATTCCAGAACTTTCCACCACAGAAATGTGAGGAAAATGTGTTTTTTTGTCAATTTCTTGGCTTTGCAAGGGATTCTTGGTAACAAAACCTGGTGGTAGGCAGTCAAGTCACCCCATCCTAAATTCCCCTGGGTGTCTAGCTTTCAAAAATGTATAGGTTTGCTATGTTTCCCTAGGTGCCGTCAGAGCTAGGGCTCAAAAACCAAAGGTAGTCTCTTTGTCCAAAAAGGGCACGATTTCACTGGGAAATTGAGGTGCGACCACGTTGCATTTTGCACTGTTTCCTGTCGCAGGCACTAGGCAGACCCAGGCAAGAAAGGTAGCATTTTTATCCGGAGACCCAGGGGAACGCTGGGTGGGTGGAAATTTGTTGATCCACGCAGATTCCAGAACTTTCCACCACAGAAATGTGAGGAAAATGAGTTTTTTTGTCAATTTCTTAGATTTGCAAGGGATTCTGGGTAACAGAACCTGGTGGTAGGCAGTCGAGTCACCCCATCCTGAATTCCCCTGGGTGTCTAGTTTTCAAAAATGTATAGGTTTGCTAGATGTCCCTAGGTGCCGGCAGAGCTAGGGTTCAAAAACAAAGGTAGTCTCTTTGTCCAAAAAGGGCACGATTTCACTGGGAAATTGAGGTGCGACCAGGTTGCGTTTTGCGCTGTTTCCTGTCGCAGGCACTAGGCAGATCCAGGCAAGTGCGGTAGCAGTTTTTATCGAGAGACCCGGGGAACGCTGGGTGGCTGGAACTTTGTTGATCCACGCAGATTCCGGAACTTTCCACCACAGAAATGTGAGGAAAATGCGTTTTTTTTGTCAATTTCTTAGCTTTGCAAGGCATTCTGGGTAACAGAACCTGGTGGTAGGTAGTCGAGTCACCCCATCCTGAATTCCCCTGAGTGTCTAGTTTTAAAAAATGTATAGGTTTGCTAGGTTTACCTAGGTGCCGTCAGAGCTAGCGCTCATAAACAAAGGTAGTCTCTTTGTCCAAAAAGGGCACGATTTCACTGGGAAATTGAGGTGCGACCACGTTGCGTTTTGCGCTGTTTCCTGTCGCAGGCACTAGGCAGATCCAGGCAAGTGAGGTAGCAGTTTTTATCGGGAGACCCGGGGGAACGCTGGGTGGGTGGAAATTTGTTGATCCACGCAGATTCCAGAACTTTCCACCACAGAAATGTGAGGAAAATGCGTTTTTTTGTCAATTTCTTAGCTTTGCAAGGGATTCTGGGTAACAAAACCTGGTGGTAGGCAGTCGAGTCACCCCATCATGAATTTCCCTGGGTGTCTAGTTTTCAAAAATGTATAGGTTTGCTATGTTTCCTTAGGTGCTGGCAGAGCTAGGTCTCAAAAACAAAAGGTAGTCTCTTTGCCCAAAAAGGGCACGATTTCACTGCGAAATTGAGGTGCGACCACGTTGCGTTTTGCGCTGTTTCCTGTCGCAGGCACTAGGCAGACCCAGGCAAGTGAGGTAGCATTTTTATCGGGAGACGCAGGGGAACGCTGGGTGGGTGGAAATTTGTTGATCCACGCAGATTCCAGAACATTCCACCACAGAAATGTGAGGAAAATGTGTTTTTTTTGTCAATTTCTTAGGTTGCAAGGCATTCTGGGTAACAGAACATGGTGGTAGGCAGTCGAGTCACCCCATCCTGAATTTCCCTGCGTGTCTAGTTTTCAAAAATGTATAGGTTTGCTAGGTTTACCTAGGTGCCGTCAGAGCTAGCGCTCATAAACAAAAGGGAGTCTCTTTGTCCAAAAAGGGCACGATTTCACTGGGAAATTGATGTGCGACCACGTTGCGTTTTGCGCTGTTTCCTGTCGCAGGCACTAGGCAGACCCAGGTAAGTGAGGTCGCATTTCTATCGGGAGACCCAGGGGAACGCTGGGTGTGTGGAAATGTGTTGATCCACGCAGATTCCAGAACTTTCCACCACAGAAATGTGAGGAAAATGTGTTTTTTTGTTAATTTCTTGGCTTTGCAAGGGATTCCTGGTAACAAAACCTGGTGGTAGGCAGTCAAGTCACCCCATCCTAAATTCCCCTGGGTGTCTAGCTTTAAAAAATGTATAGGTTTGCTATGTTTCCCTAGGTGCCGTCAGAGCTAGGGCTCAAAAACCAAAGGTAGTCTCTTTGTCCAAAAAGGGCACGATTTCACTGGGAAATTGAGGTGCGACCACGTTGCATTTTGCACTGTTTCCTGTCGCAGGCACTAGGCAGACCCAGGCAAGAAAGGTAGCATTTTTATCCGGAGACCCAGGGGAACGCTGGGTGGGTGGAAATTTGTTGATCCACGCAGATTCCAGAACTTTCCACCACAGAAATGTGAGGAAAATGAGTTTTTTTGTCAATTTCTTAGATTTGCAAGGGATTCTGGGTAACAGAACCTGGTGGTAGGCAGTCGAGTCACCCCATCCTGAATTCCCCTGGGTGTCTAGTTTTCAAAAATGTATAGGTTTGCTAGATGTCCCTAGGTGCCGGCAGAGCTAGGGTTCAAAAACAAAGGTAATCTCTTTGTCCAAAAAGGGCACGATTTCACTGGGAAATTGAGGTGCGACCACGTTGCGTTTTGCGCTGTTTCCTGTCACAGGCACTAGGCAGATCCAGGCAAGGGAGGTAGCAGTTTTTATCGAGAGACCCGGGGGAACGCTGGGTGGCTGGAACTTTGTTGATCCACGCAGATTCCGGAACTTTCCACCACAGAAATGTGAGGAAAATGCGTTTTTTTTGTCAATTTCTTAGCTTTGCAAGGCATTATGGGTAACAGAACCTGGTGGTAGGTAGTCGAGTCACCCCATCCTGAATTCCCCTGAGTGTCTAGTTTTCAATTTTTTTTAGGTTTGCTAGGTTTACCTAGGTGCCGTCAGAGCTAGCGCTCATAAACAAAGGTAGTCTCTTGTCCAAAAAGGGCACGATTTCACTGGGAAATTGAGGTGCGACCACGTTGCGTTTTGCGCTGTTTCCTGTCGCAGGCACTAGGCAGATCCAGGCAAGTGAGGTAGCAGTTTTTATCGAGAGACCCGGGGGAACGCTGGGTGGGTGGAAATTTGTTGATCCACGCAGATTCCAGAACTTTCCACCACAGAAATGTGAGGAAAATGCAAATTTTTTGTCAATTTCTTAGCTTTGCAGGGGATTCTGGGTAACAAAACCTGGTGGTAGGCAGTCGAGTCACCCCATCATGAATTCCCCTGGGTGTCTAGTTTTCAAAAATGTATAGGTTTGCTATGTTTCCTTAGGTGCTGGCAGAGCTAGGGCTCAAAAACAAAAGGTAGTCTCTTTGCCCAAAAAGGGCACGATTTCACTGCGAAATTGAGGTGCGACCACGTTGCGTTTTGCGCTGTTTCCTGTCGCAGGCACTAGGCAGACCCAGGCAAGTGAGGTAGCATTTTTATCGGGAGACGCAGGGGAACGCTGGGTGGGTGGAAATTTGTTGATCCACGCAGATTCCAGAACATTCCACCACAGAAATGTGAGGAAAATGTGTTTTTTTTGTCAATTTCTTAGTTTGCAAGGCATTCTGGGTAACAGAACGTGGTGGTAGGCAGTCGAGTCACCCCATCCTGAATTTCCCTGCGTGTCTAGTTTTCAAAAATGTATAGGTTTGCTAGGTTTACCTAGGTGCCGTCAGAGCTAGCGCTCATAAACAAAAGGTAGTCTCTTTGTCCAAAAAGGGCACGATTTTACTGGGAAATTGATGTGCGACCACGTTGCGTTTTGCGCTGTTTCCTGTCACAGGCACTAGGCAGACCCAGGGAAGTGAGGTAGCATTTCTATCGGGAGACCCGGGGGAACGCTGGGTGTGTGGAAATTTGTTGATCCACGCAGATTCCAGAACTTTCCACCACAGAAATGTGAGGAAAATGTGTTTTTTTGTCAATTTCTTGGCTTTGCAAGGGATTCTTGGTAACAAAACCTGGTGGTAGGTAGTCAAGTCACCCCATCCTAAATTCCCCTGGGTGTCTAGCTTTCAAAAATGTACAGGTTTGCTATGTTTCCCTAGGTGCCGTCAGAGCTAGGGCTAAAAAACCAAAGGTAGTCTCTTTGTCCAAAAAGGGCACGATTTCACTGGGAAATTGAGGTGCAACCACGTTGCGTTTTGCGCTGTTTCCTGTCGCAGGCACTAGGCAGACCCAGGCAAGTGAGGTAGCATTTTTATCGGGAGACCCGGGGGAACGCTGGGTGGCTGGAACTTTGTTGATCCACGCAGATTCCGGAACTTTCCACCACAGAAATGTGAGGAAAATGAGTTTTGTTTGTCAATTTCTTAGCTTTGCAAGGGATTCTGGGTAACAGAACCTGGTGGTAGGCAGTTGTGTCACCCCATCCTGAATTCCCCTGGGTGTCTAGGTTTAAAAAATGTATAGGTTTGCTAGGTTTCCCTAGTTTCCGGCAGAGCTAGGGTTCAAAAACAAAAGGTAGTCTCTTTCCCCAAAAAGGGCACAATTTCACGGGGAAATTGAGGTGCGACCATGTTGCGTTTTGCGCTGTTTCCTGTCACAGGCACTAGGCAGACCCAGGCAAGTGAGGTAGCATTTTTATCGGGAGACCCGGGGGAACGATGGGTGGGTAGACATTTGTTGATCCACGCAGATTCCAGAACTTTCCACCACAGAAATGTGTGGGAAATTCGTTTTTTTTGTCAATTTCTTAGATTTGCAAGGGATTCTGGGTAACAAAACCTGGTGGTAGGCAGTCGAGTCACCCCATCATGAATTCCCCTGGGTGTCTAGTTTTCAAAAATGTATAGGTTTGCTAGATTTCCCTAGGTGCCGGCAGAGCTAGGGTTCAAAAACAAAAGGTAGTCTCTTTGTCCAAAAAGGGCACGATTTCACTGGGAAATTGAGGTGCGACCACGTTGCGTTTTGCGCTGTTTCCTGTCACAGGCACTAGGCAGATCCAGGCAAGTGAGGTAGCATTTTTATCGGGAGACCCGGGGGAACGCTGGGTGGGTGGGAATTTGTTGATCCACGCAGATTCCAGAACTTTCCACCACAGAAATGTGAGGAAAATTCGTTTTTTTGTGTCAATTTCTTAGATTTGCAAGGGATTCTGGGTAACAAAACCTGGTGGTAGGCAGTCGAGTCACCCCATCATGAATTCCCCTGGGTGTCTAGCTTTCAAAAATGTATAGGTTTGCTATGTTTCCTTAGGTGCTGGCAGAGCTAGGGCTCAAAAACAAAAGGTAGTCTCTTTGTCCAAAAAGGGCACGATTTCACTGGGAAATTGAGGTGCGACCACGTTGCGTTTTGCGCTGTTTCCTGTCGCAGGCACTAGGCAGACCAGGCAAGTGAGGTAGCACTTTTATCGGGAGACCCGGGGGAACGCTGGGTGGGTGGAAATTTGTTTATCCACACAGATTCTACAACTTTCCACCACAGAAATGTGAGGAAAATGTGTTTTTTTTGTCAATTTCTTAGTTTTGCAAGGGATTCTGGGTAGCAGAGCCTGGTGATAGGCAGTCGAGTCACCCCATCCTGAATTCCCCTGGGTGTCTAGTTTTCAAAAATGTATAGGTTTGCTAGGTTTCCCTTGGTGCCGGCAGAGCTAGGGTTCAAAAACAAAAGGTAGTCTCTTTGTCCAAAAAGGGCACGATTTCACTGGGAAATTGAGGTGTGACCATGTTGCGTTTTGCGATGTTTCCTGTCGCAGGCACTAGGCAGACCCAGGCAAGTGAGGTAGCATTTTTATCGGGAGACCCGGGGGAACGCTGGGTGGGTGGAAATGTGTTGATCCACGCAGATTCCAGAACTTTCCACCACAGAAATGTGAGGAAAATGTGTTTTTTGTCAATTTCTTAGCTTTGCAAGGGATTCTGGGTAACAGAACCTGGTGGTAGGCAGTCGAGTCACCCCATCCAGAATTCCCCTGGGTGTCTAGTTTTCAAAAATGTATAGGTTTGCTAGGTTTCCCTAGGTGCCGGCAGAGCTAGGGTTCAAAAACAAAAGGTAGTCTCTTTCCCCAAAAAGGGCACGATTTCACTGCGAAATTGAGGTGCGACCACGTTGCGTTTTGCGCTGTTTCCTGTCGCAGGCACTAGGCAGACCCAGGAAAGTGAGGTAGCATTGTTTTCAGGAGACCCGGGGGAACGCTGGGTGGGTGGAAATTTGTTGATCCACTCAGATTCCAGAACTTTCCACCACAGAAATGTGAGGAAAATGCGTTTTTTGGTCAATTTCTTAGATTTGAAAGGGATTCTGGGTAATGGAACCTAGTTGTAGGCAGTCGAGTCACCCCATCCTGAATTCCCCTGGGTATCTAGTTTTAAAAAATGTATAGGTTTGCTAGGTTCCCGTAGGTCTTGGCAGAGCTAGGGTGCAAAAACTACAGGTAGTCTCTTTCCCCAAAAAGGGCACGATTTCACTGCGAAATGGAGGTGCGACCACGTTGCGTTTTGCGCTGTTTCCTGTCGCAGGCACTAGGCAGACCCAGCCAAGTGAGGTAGCATGTTTTTTCAGGTGACCCGGGGAAACGCTGGGTGGGTGGAAATTTGTTGATCCACGCAGATTCCAAAACTTTCCACCACAGAAATGTGAGGAAAATGCGTTTCTTTTGTCAATTTCTTAGCTTTGCAAGGGATTCTGGGTAACAGAACCTGGTGGTAGGCAGTCGAGTCACCCCCTCCTGAATTCCCCTGGGTGTCTAGTTTTTAAAAATGTATAGGTTTGCTAGGTTTCCCTAGGTGCCGGCAGAGCTAGGGTGCAAAAACTACAGGTAGGCACTTTGCCATAAAAGGGTCAATTTTTAACTGCAAAATTGAGGTGTGACCACGTTGCATTTTGCGCTGTTTCCTGTCGCAGGCACAAGGCCGACCCACACAAGTGAGGTACCGTTTTTATCGGGAAACTTAGGGTAATTCAGATTTGTAAATCAACTGTTATTACCAATTGAGTTTTTATGCATTTCTCCCTTCCCAATGAAAGACATTGTGTAAAAAAAAAATCTTTTTAAAAAATGACCAATAATTCTCATGCTAGTATGAGTATTCCCAATTTTGAAAATGTGCAATTATATACTGTTTCTAAACTCTATAATTTGTACCCAATTCAGAAATACATAGGTATCTTTCATACCGATTATTCCACATATACATTTTCCAAGAATAAGTGCTCTATACCCAGTAAATAAAAAAATACCATTGCAAGTTGCTGCTCAGTTTTTGGATCTGGGTTCGTCGGGTTCTTGGTGAAACTACAAGTCCTATATATCCCCACAACCAGGAAAGTCTAACAAATGTAACGGTACATTGCTTTCCAAGAGCTGTCAAAATTACAAGAAGTTATAGGTGAAAACGTTGAGACAAAAGGCTGTTTTTTTCAACAAATGTTCAATTATTCCAATATTTAACTGTTAGTTTCTATAAAGAACCCTTCATGGATTTAGACAAATGACCCCTTTCTGAATTCAGAATTTTGTCTTCTTTTCCAAAATGTATAGCTTTCCAGGATCCCTTATTGCTTTCAAACTCATTTCTACCATTAACTGGAAGGAGGTGGAAAGCTCTAAAAATAGCAAAAATAGGCTATGTCCCTGAAAAATGCCAAAACTGTGTGAAAAATGTTGGTTCTCTGACAAAAGACTGTCATTCCCTAAAAGCTGAGAAAATGGAGATTTCAGCCCCACAAACCCTTTTTTGATACCATTTGCAGGGGAAAACCCAGAGGCTTTCATTTGCAGCCCGTTTTTCCCATTTTTCTGAAAAAAACAAAAATGTCACTATATTTTGGTTCATTTCTGGGACCCCTCCAAAGGAATCCACAAACCCTGGGCACCTTTAGAATCCACATGATGTTTGAAGAAAAGGACGCAAATTTGGCGTGGATACTTTATGTGGTCAAAATGTTACAGGGGCCTAAGCGCGCACTACCCCAAATCGCAAAAAAAAGGCTTAGCACAGGAGGGGAAAAGGCCTAGCAGCGAAGGGGTTAAAATTGAAGTTCAATGAAGTGGCAGAGTGTGTCATTAGCCTCCTGGGCTTAATTACACGCACCGCCACTTTGGAAATGCAAGGCTGCATCATATGTACAAAAATGTGGTGCAGCCTTGCATTTCCCCCTGCGATGGCGCTATGTTTAACAAATTAGCTCCAATGCAGACACCCTTGCACCAGAGTGCAAAGGTGTCTGTGTGCAGGGGAGGACTGGTTATGTGTAGGAAGGTGTCCGTTCCTGCACACAAACAATCCTAAAATGCCATTTTGTAACCTTTAGGTGTGCTGCATCATGCAGCACACGTGAAACTTACAAAATGGCATTTTTTAAAAAGGTTTGTTTATGTACAGGAAGGTGCACCTTCCTGTACATAAACAAACCCTGGCATTTTGCTTTTTCCATGTATGCTGCACAAGACAGCACACATGGAAAAAGCAAAAATGAGGAGAAATAATCTATTTCTCCTCGTTTCGCCAACTTTGGCGCTGCCTTTTATGTACGCCACCTTTGTACATAGGGGGCAGCGTCCAATACAATGGCATTTGCAGTGGAACGTCCACCACAACACCCACTGCACGCCTCTTGCACACTAAACATAGCGTGAAAGGGTGCCTTATGTACAAGGCAGCGTTCAGCCACGTTAAGTGGTTAACGCTGCCTTGTACATAAGGCAAGCCCCCTACCGCCATGGAACATCACAAAAAGTGTCAGCGGCTTGTACATGTTCCCCTCTGCAGCCAGAATTACTGATGCCACAGGTTACAATAATTAGTGCGTGGAGCATTAGCACGCCATTATGAAATTTCCTCAGAATAAGGAATAACTGTGTTTGTACACTGTTTCCATACATTTTTCTCCTGGATATAATCTACCTGCTTTTCAATCATGAAATGTGTCCAGATAAAAATAAAATGCAGTATGTTTTTCTAAAAAAATATTTTTGGCCACAAACTCCTGTTAGCAGCATGATCGTAACATGCAAAATCTCATAGTTAGGGCCCAAAAGTGACTCTGAATTCATATAGAATGTTCCAATATTTAACTTTTTTTGTAGTTTTATAGCAGCAAACCAGATTAATGGGTTTTCATTGAGTTCTGTACATGGTGGTCCGGTGAGCACCAAACAACTTTAAAACAAGTGTGTTCATCATATGTCCAGGTGAGCCAATGCGTTCCCGGTTTTCTGGACAGCCACATATGGTACATTTACATTCCATAAATCTCCACAGAACTCATTTAAAGCAAATGGCTGTTCTGCATCCCTGACAATAATCAGGCCCTCCTGCACCCATGCTGGACCTCAATGCTTTAAAACCATACATACCAAAGCCAACAATATTCAAAATCTTCTAGGAACCTATAAGGAGATAGTGCATATACAGAGTGCAAGAATAATGCATTAATAAGCTGGAAATGGCTTTTTCATTGAAAGATCGTGAAAAAGTAAAGCTATTACAGTCAAATGTTCCAGACTAAATGTTGGGTTCATGATGTGAATTAGGAGGGTGAAGATTCACCCTTGCTCAGTATCTCCAGTTGAGAGACACACAAGTGCTTTGGCTTTTACATGGAGGTAGACCCAGGTCCAAAGCAGTTCTCTCTGAAAGGAGCTGTACAGTATGTTGTAGCAATGTGAATGGTTGTAGTATACTTTATTTGATATGAAATATCATAAACGTAGAACACACATAATTCATTTGTAGAATATCCATCATTACATACAACAGATAAATATATAAAATGTACATTAAAAAATATTTACAATAAAAACCATGAAAAACACATCACCTAGAAATAGCAATGTGGAAACAGCGTTAGACTCTAGACAACCTGACTCTTAGCATGCCTAAGCAGCTTTTTACACGTCAACCAGGCGCAACCCAAGTATTTGGCTACCCCGCAAGCCAAGGTGAGGGAAGAGACATTGGTTCTAAAAGTGCACAGCGCCACACTGTAATGCTCAAAACCCAAATTTTTACAGATTGGTCTAAGCCATTTCCTCCTTGCGCCCCCATAGGCTGAACAAGCAAAGAGGAAATGGGGAATAGATTCATTGGGGGCCCGGCATGCAGGACAATTAGCAGATGTCACGGTGCGCTTATTCCAACCTGCTACCAAATCGTTGAGCGGGAGAATTCCTAACCTGAACTTCAAATAGAGCATTCTATCTCGTGGAGACTGTATAAAATCGAGATATTGTTCTAGTTTGTCATCGAGCTTATGCTCTAAAAACTGGACAGTAAGGATCCCCCGGTTAGGTTTACGGGCCTCCTCGTTTTTCACCCAGTCCCAATATGCTTTCTTAATAATTTGCTTTGCTGGTGGAGTCTGGCTGAACCATGCATCCCCATAACCAATTTCTGTTACCAATTGCTTTAGTTTACAGATCCATTTGATCTGATTGCCAGTATCTAAATTAATGATCTCATTCAGCGCAGCGGCATAAGTAGCCAATTCAGGGGTGCTTCTTAAGCGCACCCAAAAAAGTAGCGGACGTAATCTTACAATGTCTTTAATGGAACGCTTTCCCAGATCTTTACGAAGTGGTATCAGTGGGATTGAAGATGGAAGAGAAACCAAACCTCTATAGAACTTATTTTCTGATTTCTCGAGGTCACAGATGTTCTCAAACCCCCATAATTCTGACCCGTAAAGTGCTGAGGGTAATGCTTTCCCATCATAGACCACGAGGGCCGGGGCTACTGGTCTACTGGTGGAAAGCCGCTGTTCTCAAGAATTGCCCCGGACACCCGCTTATGGTTGAGGAGCATTTTGGCCAGATGGGTATTCCACTTCATCGAGTTGTTGACCCGAATACCCAGATAGAAAAAGGACTCTACTATGTCAAGTGGTATGCCATTAAGTGTAATCCCATTCCTAAAGCGTTTAGATGGGGATAGAGTCATCAGTTTTGTTTTATTAGTATTAATCACTAGACCCCGTGAGTCGCAGAACTGACTGAACCTGTCTAGCAGTTCTCTACATGTAGCACAGGTTTGATGATCTGGGGAGTTTTTTCTGGTTGCTGGGCTTCGTAGCGGTAAAGAACAATCCCAACCTATCTATTGTGTCTTGGTAGAATTTAGGAAGGGGAAAGTTCTGTACTCCCTCGACGGTATCACTGAGTAGTTCAAGCTCTATAGACTTCTGCTCTATGAGCTCTATAATGCTATGCAATTTATCCTCCTCCTGTACAACCTTATGCCATTTAAGGCGACGGTTGCAGTTGGAGGGTTTACCTCTTTTTTTTGGTTGACATCCTCGCTACGTTAAGGGACTTAGCAACAGCCCAGTTATTACTCAGCTGCATGCATAAGGGATTGTGGTCACTATCCTGGGTCGATTTAACTTCCATATCCAAGAGATCGGCCCAAATCCGTGTATCCAGCAGGATGTAATCGATCAGTGACGGGCAACTGGGCCTATTGTATGTGTTGGCCCCATTCTGGTCGGAACGTGTCCTGCCATTCACAGCTCTTAAATTATACTCCAGGGTTAGGGCGTTCAGTTGGATAGCCCTTTGTGACCACTTCTTGATTGGGGCTAAACTAAGGGAGGGAATTGCAAATTTGCTGTCCTGCTCCCCAGTACCCAATATATCCTCATTACACAGGGGTTCGTATGTACAATTAAAATCCCTGGCCACAATGGTAGCGGAATTGGGTAGAATGCTGGACAGCTCAGACTCAAGTGCTGCTATGGTTGCAGATCGTTGAGCCCCGGGAGACGCTCTAGCATACACATTAAATATCTCCACATTCAGACCATTTATAGGGCCTTTAACTGTTAGGTGTAGAATATCATTTGAGGGGGTAGTATGCATGGTAGTTAACCAGTTTAGGGAAATGTTTAACCAAATAAGAAGACCCCCCGATGGGCGGCCTTTCCCTGAGCTTGTAGCTGGGATAAAATAAGATGCAAATCCAGTTTGTACAAGGGAACAAAACTCCATGTCTCCTGGAACAAACAGATATCTTGGCTGTCGATAAATTCATTCCACTCTGGCAGCAACAGTTTTTTTTGTAAGCCTGCTATATTCCAAGAGAGGAAGCGGATTACCACTGGGTTGCTTCCCGCAGACCAGACACCTCTAACATCTGCACAGCTAGTACAGACAGCGTTTGGACTCCCCTCCTCCCCTCTTCCTAGCCCCCTACTGAATGAGCAAGGGGCCTCTCCATCACTTTTCTCCCCCTCTGCTTCAATACAAGGATCTGGTAACAGAGCTATATCCAGTCAATCGACTGCGCTCAATCCAGACTCTCTTCCTTCCCTCTTAGATGTCCATATTGGGGAGCTACGAAACTGTATTGCAGAATGCCCAAGGGGAGGGGAGGTACGAAACTCGAGTGCCGCCAGGTTCTCGGCAATTTCAGCATTAAATACCTGGATCTCAATACAGTCAGTCTGCGAGTTTACCCAGTGAGATCCTCCTTACTTTCGCCACATCCTCCCTTATTACCGACCTACAGCCTCTTACATATCGTATCCAGCGTATCACTTTGTTATGGAGGGATTCTCGGCTTTCAAGGCTTTGAGTACTTGTACGTTTTGGAACTTTAGTCATATAAATTGTAGGGAAAGTGTTCCGTATGTGGATATTCCCGCCTAGTGAACCCGAACAAGCCTGCAAGCACTGACCTTCCCTGATAGGAGCAAAGCTATGGGAATTTAATTTGGAGGCGTGCTGATCTAGTGAGATTCCTCTATCACCCTGAACTATACCTGTCTCAGCACATGAGTTGGGTTTTTTGTGCAGAGAAGACCGTACTATAGGGGCCTGGGCACGGATCGCTTTTCCTGTCGCTGACCTAGTACTATCCACCTTAACACTCCCAACCACAGACTCATTGCCTGAGCTAGTACGAGAGGGTGATATGGTAGGAGTTAATATGCCAGATGGTCTATATACAAGAGCGTCCACCTTCTCTCTCAGCAAGGCCAGTTCCCTTTCAAGGCATTCTACTCTTTGTTGTAGGGCAATATTTTGAGAGCTGCAATTACTGCAGTGTGTTATATTAGCAGAAGGCTTTACCACATTATCGTTATTCAAGGCGGGAACTGTACTGCCCTCATCGACAGATTCTAAAACTGCAAACCTATTCGAGCACAGTAATTGGTCATTTGTGCAGATCCTTTGAAACCCCCTGGAGTTAGCTCCTGTTACTTCACTTTGACTTTTTGCTGGGGAGGAAATCCCTAGGTCTTCCTCCGCTGATATATGTACTTCACAAATGGTGGGCTTTTGGGGTGGTTTCTTACTGAAAATTGCGGGTATTGCTCTTCTCTGTGACTGTGCTAATGCTATGTTAATTAATATTGGCAGCTAAGTTAGCTGTGTTACTGGCACCCTAAACGTCTTCACAATCATTCACAATAGCTTCAATCCTGGTTAAGACACAGTTGCTGGCTGCATGGGATACTTTCTTTGCTTTTTTTCCTCTTTTACTTAAAAGCGGCCCACCACCCTCCAATAGCTTCCTCTTTCCCATTGCGTCGAATGTACTAAGCACCAGAACGAAAAACACAGTTCACGGTTTCAAGCTCGAGTGTTTAGCCAATAGAGCCCGGACTGGTTACGTCAAACAGTATCTGTGTCCGTATGACCGCAGATCAGATGAAAGAGGGGGGGCCCTGCCCTGCCTCTTCCTGGCGATGACGGGCTAGGACGGGCCCGCCCTTGGCCCGGGCTTCGCCCGGCGCGTGCCCGCGCTCGTCCCGCGGAGTGGAAAGTGCATATAGTTAAATAGCCAGTACTTGTGGGCGGAGCAAGGTCAGGCCAGGTGATACGTGCCCAGTATGGTCCTGGGGCTGGTAGTCCTTCGTGCTCCCTCGAATGCCCCCGCGATGGTCTCCTGTGCCAAAGCGTCTCCCGCGAAGCGGGAGGCGCGAGAAGTTTTTGTGCAGCTGAGGGAGGGCAGAGCAAGGTCAGGCCAGGTGATACGTGCCCCGTATGGTCCTGGGGCTGGTAGTCCTTCGTGCTCTCTCGAATGCCCCCGCGATGGTCTCCTGTGGCGAAGCGTCTCCCGCGAATCGGGAGGCCTGAGAAGTTTTTGTGCAGCTGAGGGAGGGCGGAGCAAGGTCAGGCCAGTTGATACGTGCCCGTTATGGTCCTGGGGCTGATAGTCCTTCGTGCTCCCTCGAATGCCCCCGCGATGGTCTCCTGTGCCGAAGCGTCTCCCAATGGGAATGGGCATAATGAGCTTCCAAAGTCAATGTGGGCAGCAAGCCATTTACATGTGTTTATGTGGCAGGGAGGTCAATGGCCAGTTGTGTACCTCAGCCATCGTTGGGGTTGGGAGTGAAGAAGGCAGCTCAACAAGAACTGGCACTTCATTATAGGCCTTTCGTCCTTAAGTACACAGGTTTGAGTCTCACCTCTGCCAGAAAATATGTGGAACTAACTTGGAGGTCCCGGCCTGTGTGAGGTGCTGGTGTTGATATTAGACTGTTCATCAATTGAAGAATGTTTAATGGCTTGGACACCAATGGCGATTGACTGAATGAATACTGAGGCTGGCAGAGTAATTACCTCTCTCTGCCTTGCAAATGACTCCTTCCATTCTTAGGCAACTTGGACAAGGTATACATGAGGGATTCTTTCCACTTCCTCCAGGGATGTGGAAAAAGCGTGTGTAATAGCATTGAAAGAGGTGCATTCGTTCTCAGTCCCACCTATCCAGCGTTTTAGATTCCCAGAGAATAGAAGGAGGCAGTTTGACTTAAAATTAAGGCTGAGTAACAATGTACAATTACATCTTCACGTATTAAGCTAATTCCTACAAGTGTCACGCATTTTAAGCATATTAAGAGCTGGAGAGCATCACCTTAACAATCAGGTCTTTTGGAACGTTTATTTTTGCTAGATCACCATTTTCTCAATCTGCTTTATCGTGTGACTGTACCCTTCCCAATCTATCACAAAGAAAACCTATGCAAGGTATAAACTTATGTAGAGGAAAGCTGCCAAATATACAAAGATATGGATACATGCTCAAATGATGTAAAAAGCCTAGCAATTAAATGAAGCAGGAATAACCCATAATCATGTGTTATTTGCAGTTCCCCTGCATTTAAGAACACGGATGTTAGGCTATTCACTGCCTACCAGCACAGACGCATTTGTTAGGGGGTTGTTATAGATGGTGTTGAGTGCAGTTGCTGTAATTGTGGACCAAACCCGGAAAACCATTTGTACTTTAGTGTAGTCACTTACTACATGTAAGATTACTCTTGTGCAGTGGCGGCTGGTGATATTTGAAAGTGGTGAGGTGTAAAATACTAGCCATACTGCACCGTAACGAGCGAGCCCGAACAACCTAAAGGGGAATTCAGGGGGTTCTCCCCCAAGAAAATGTTGTAAAAAGAGTGGCCAAATGGTGCATTTTCAAGCAAATGTTAGAAAGCAGGAAGGTTAATAAAGCAATTGTGAAAGTGTTTTGCTGTATAATTTTATAATCAACTGCACTTTAAATGCATTTTAACAAGACCACACATTATTATCACAGTTTATAGCCTTATTAATGCTGCAGAGGAGTGATTAGCATTTTGAGGCAAACAAAGGTGTACTTAGTGGGACATGACCCCGCTGTCATTAAGTTATATCCATGATTAATGATCTTCTGTAGCACTGAGCTAAAACCTTGAGTGATAATGAATAGATTATAAACTAGATGGATAGAAAATTTATCAAAGTTATAAGAAGCACAGCTGGTGGTCAAAGTTTATTTTAAATTACAGCACGCATCTCTGCCATGGAGCTGTCAGGGAGGTTTTGCACTCAACCAGACTTCATAGAATAGAGCACAACATTTCTTGCTCTTAAAGCAACAGTACAAACAAGGACATCCCTATATTAAAAAACACACATGTTTGGTCGGCGCACCGGGCCGACCAAACAGTCAGTACTAACAGCAGTGGGCAAGCCCCCCCCCCTGCCCTCGAGCAGGACCGCCCACCCCAACCTGGCACTTCTGCTTTCTCGCCGTGCAAGAAGGCAGAAACATAAAATGGTAGTTTTTACCAATTATGTTTCTGCCTTCTCGTACTGCGAGAAAGCAGTGGGGCGATGCCCCAATGGGGGAGCCGCCACTGCTCTTGTGTAATCCAACCTAGGAACAGCCCTACTTTGAATGGTGTTCTGTGCTTCATGTTGAATATGGGTGTTTAGCAAGGGTGTTTATCAAGCTGCAAGAGAAGGAATCCGGTCGTTACACTGACTCCCTATTAAGGAACATATTTCATTCAAAGCCCTATGTACAGTACATAAGGCCATGCATTGCAAGAGTCCGTCCCAACTCAAATCTCTGTTCCATCGATATACCCCAGGGAGGACCTTGAGATCATCCACACAATTCAAACTTGTTATGCCCAGATTACATAAATCTAAATGGGGCAGTTGGTCCTTCTTGGTAGCTGGTGCCAGTCTCTGGAATTCCCTCCCCCTTGCCGTCGCCAAAGCTAGCTCCCTTTCTGTTTTCAGAAAACTCCTGAAAACCTGGTTATACTCTGCGCTCTACAAATACTATCTTATCTTATTGTATCTTTGTTTTGTTGAGTAGTGCCATTAGGCCCATATTAGAGATCAGGTTAGGAGGAGACACATTGGCGTGGCTTGATGTCAGAGGAGATGGCGGCTTGGCAAGGGAGCTCTGAGGCTATTGTGGAAAATGTATCTTTTAAAATATACTGAAAGACCAACACAATGCAGCTAAAGGGGGCTAATGAGCGTGATAATGCCGCGGCTTGTCAAAAAAATATTTAAGTTTAATGGCACTTGTAGGACTTGGCCTTTTTGGTTAAAGTTCCCTAAACCTTTTGTTTTCACCCTAGGACGTTGTCCTGATATAGAATAGCCAATTTAGATGCTTTGAGTACTTTGCCACTGCTGATCAGTGCCAAAGTACACAAGTTCCCTGTTTAAAATGTAATGGTGATTGGTTGGCCATGATTGGTATGTTTGCCTTACTAGTAAAAGTCCCTAGCGATGTGCACTGTGTGCGCAAGGGTTAGTAATTCAAGGGTATGCAGAGAAGGGAACTCAGGCCTTCAATGTAGGGCCTGCGCACAGAATGCTAAGTTAGCATGTAGTCCTGACAAGTGCAACCACTTATCATGCCTGACTTTCCCTTTCACATACATGTTAGGCACCCCTGTGGTAGATCCCAGGAAACCCCTGGGCAGGGTGCAGTGTAGGTAAAAGGCAGAACATATACTAAGGTGTGTGCTATGTTCTGACAGTGAAAAACTCTCCATTTCGTTTTTCACTGCTGAACGGTCATCCTGCCCATAGGACAGAATGTGGGAGGCTGGGTGTTGTGTTTGTTAGCCTAGTTTCCTGTCAGTTTATAATGGACAGGTGAAGTTTAGTATGTATGAACTCACAGTGTTATAACACATCTTTCTGTGAAGGTGGTTTTGTCACTGCGTGGTCATAAACCATTCTTTTAGAAAGTGGCTTAGTTTTGTGCTCTGAGCATTTCTGTGTGTCTCTAAAATGTGGATTGTCTGTCTGGAATGGAAAGGTGAGAGACTCTGGGAGAGGTCTTGACCCAGGGAGGGGTTGAGATGGAACCAGGCTGCTCTGCATCTGGAGAGTACGGGGTGGGGAAACCCGGTAGGTGAAAAGGCTTGGGCTGGTGGGCTGGTGCTATACACCAATTGAACCATCTCCTGCTGAGTGATTAAGGATCCAGACACCCAGTATCAAAGGGAGAGAGGTGAAACTGGGAGGAAGACAGACAGAACTGATTTAGGGAGGAGTCAGGAACTCCTGAGCACATACGAACTTCAAAGACATTAAGGGGTATAACTAGGAGAGTTGAAACCCCTGAAAGTGGGACAGGTAGGCCATACAGTAGTGAAAAATTAATTTGGGAGTTATTCAATACCAGGACATGTAAAACATAACAACACATGCCCCCCAAATAATCCTACCCTGTGGGCTGTTTAGGGGTGACTTATATGTATTAAAAAAGATAATGTAGGTCTTGGAAAAGCTTTCTTTTTCCAGGTCGAGCTGTAGTGCAGTTGTAAGCTGCAATGTCAGGACTAAGACATGTTTTAAAGGGCTAATTCAGTGGGTGGCACGAGTGCTGCAAGCCCACTTCTAGCATTTCATTTACAGGCCCTGGGTATATGTATTGCCAAAAAGGAGTAGGCTTATTTTACCATTTTTTAGGGAGCGAGCACAATAACTTTAGCACTGACTAGCTTTAACGTGCACATAGTCCTAATGCCAACCAAAACAAATTCAGAAAACAGGATGGGTGGAGGCAAAAAGTTTGAGGGTGACACTGCAGAGAGGACAAGTGCAACACTAAGGAAAGAACAACTACAATGTAATGCTATACATTTTCTGATTCTATTTAGCGTGCTGTACATAGCAGCCAGCAGGTGACTATGACAAGGAGCACAAACCAAAATGCAATTCATATATCTTTGCTTTGAGCTTATATAGAGCTGATAGGTCACTAAGACCACCCTAACTCTGTAAATGTTAGTAGACAGATATTGCACATATTACTTACCTTGAATTCTCTGAATGCAGTGGTCATTGGCCAGCTTAGGTGAGCAAAAGTGTCATTGCCTCTACCTGCTCACAAATAATGTCTCTCCCTAAATTTACAAATATTACTTTTTAAAAGAATTTATGTAGATTAATGTCTATTGTTTTTTGGACAACAACCTCTGGATTGTAACATAAGAAAGTCATATGTTTTCTGGTTCCAAATTGCCCGAAGAACCTAGCAGTTAATAGTTAACATTGGTGGTTTTGATTGGCTGTATAGAAGTTCATACCAAAATGTGCACAAATCCTCCATAAAACTAACAGCTTGCAGGTCTCCCCTCCCTCTTACATGAGCTTTACAAGGCTTCCGCTCCCTTATGGAGGAGACTCATGAGGCCTCTCTTTGCCTGTAAGTGAGATAGATGAGCCCAGCTATGTATTCTCTTCACACTTCTGGATATAGGGATACATCTACACCTGCACATAAAAAGTGGTTGCTGGTAGGGAGACATAACAAAATCATATATGTGTTGATTCTGCATAGCCTGCTGGTGCACTGGATTTAGTATTGCCCTTAAGAACCAAGAGTATTTTCCTTTACCACTGAAATCTAAATCAGACACCAATCAGGCACCAAGTGTTTAGTCTCCTATCATATAGTACAGTCTCTGTTCACTAGATGAGACACGCCTGCCCATTAAGGAGCCCGAAAAGGGGGGAAATCCTCTAGTCTCCTACAGACACATTTACTCTTCACATTAGTTTGTATCAAACAAACACAGCACACTGAGCCACTCTGAAACAGTTACCCCACAGACCAAGACAGTGGGTGGCTACTGTCACTTGTTAGGTCTCAGAAGAGCACCACACTGCCCAGTACTAGAGATAAGCATGTTCTACTTACATGTGCAAGCTACTAAAATGAGGTTGTAGATTTTGGATTTGGATGAAGTTAATCACTAGTTATGGGTTACTGTTCAAAAGAAAGCCAGGAGTCTTGATGTACTCACTGCAGAAGGGGAGGTAGTCATGATAGAAGTACTGTATCTTTGATGTGTCATCATAAAGTCTTTGTGGTCAACCATGTCTAAAGTTAAAAACAGGATTCTTGAAATCACCTTCCCTCAGACAATCATTTACAAGACTTCCCCTGTTCAACAGGGCCAGCTTCATGCCATTTCAGAGATTAGACTTGCAACTGTCTAAGAATTCGAAGCCAGCCAAGTGGCAATGGAATCTGCCATTATAACACCTCTTGAGGAATTTCATCAGGAATGGTAAGTCTGCAACATCGAAAGACATTGGCATAGAGGAAAACCCCTTAGGAAGTTGCATGATATCAGCCCCATTTAGTTCTATTCGGGCTAGACCTTAACGCAATGAGTGCTACATAGACTGATGAATGCAGCAAATCTGTAGAAGATATATACACTCACCAATCACTAGAAGATCAGTAGGTCAAGAGTGTCATAAATTTGTAATTGAAACACTACAATGCATGAGATCTTGTGTAACTGGGGTCAATTCTAGCCGTGCATCTGTTAGGCTGTTTGTCCAAACCCTCTGTATGAAGATTTGATGGTAAACTGAGGTTTGAGATAAAATAAGATTCATTACTGAATTAATTAGATTTTCCTGTGGTTATAAAGGTTTGAAAAAGTTGTTCCTGCAGCTAATTAATTTGTACTGCTAAGTTTGAGTCACATGCAATACCTGAAAATGTTTTTTTCTAAATATTTTTATTGGTTTTCTTGAAAGGCCACTCAGGCACCCACTGGGCTGCTGGCAGCATCCTAACAGCACAGACAAACCCCAGGATTCCCCAAAAAAGCAGCCCAAAGCTAGAACTTGGCTACCGACCCTTAGGTGATTTTCCAAGTGCCCGTGTTACCAATCCGACCTTGCCTCCTACACGGTCTGCAACAGATGGGAATCCAAAGGAAAGACCTCAAGTGGATCATATCCTTTCTCTCTGGAAGAACCCAGAGCATCCGCCTCCTGCCTTTCTCCTCGGGCCCAAAAGGCATTATCTGCAGTGTCCCACATGGGTCATCTCTGAGCTGAACCCTCTATAACACATTCATGGCCTCACTGGCCACCCTGGTCAGAGCCTGTGATATGAGCAATATTTCCTATGCGGACGACTCTTAGCTCATTTTATTCCTGTCCTCAGACCCCCACCACCACCTAATCAAACTTTCATAAGTGAATGACCAAAGTCACTAGATAGATGCAGAACAAGTGTCCCAAACTCAACATCAACAAAACAGAGGTACTCATCTTCAGGAGCAACACCTCCCTTTGGAACGATCCCTGGTGGTCAACCGAACTTGGACCCTATCCACACCCACAGAACATACAAGGTTGGCCCCCAACCCACACCCACAGAACATGCACGTAAACTAGGCATCATACTCGACAGCAAGCTCTCAATGAGGAAGCAGATAAACGCTATCCCGTCATCATGTTTCCTTCCCCAATGCAAGATGAAGAAAATCTTCAAACTGCTTCCCACCAGCACCAGATGCACAGTCACCCAGGCACTCTTTAGCAGCCACCTAGACTATGGCAGGCCCTCTTTGAAGGGATCACCTCAGAACTTCTAAACAGACTCCAGATCATTCAGACCACAGCAGCAAGGCTCATCCTCGACCTTCAGAGGCAGACCCACATCACCCCTCACCTCAAAGCACTACTCTGGCTTCCCATGAGGAAATGGTGCCAGTTCAAACTACTCACCCACGTCTACAAGGCCCTCCACAGCAATGGGTCCAGCCTACCTCAAACGCAGAGTGAATTTTCACCAGCCCATCAGGCAGCTTCTCTTCCCATCTCTCTCCCTCACCCACACACCACACATTCACAGAAGCAGGAGCAGGGGCCATGCCTTTTCCCACCTGGCCGCAAAATCCTGGAACAAACTCCCACTCCAACTCGGAACCGCTTTGACCCTGCAGGAGTTCAGGAAGTGCCTGTGAACCTGGTTGTTCGATGGTTAGGCCTCAGCAGCTGCACTCCTACCCTCCGCCAATTGCCTGGATACCGTCTGGGTGATAAGCAGCGCTTTATAAATCTGATTTGATTTTGATTGATTGATTGAATTTCAATGCATCTAGTAAAACATTGATCACAACCATCCTCAGGCCCAACCCAAAACTCTGAGTTGTATTGCAACAGTGACCCTGTTGCCAGACTTCTTATCCCAGACCAGTCACTAACTGAGTCCAGGTAGATCATATCTTGGAATATTTGTTGTGCATCCCCTTGGCTTTATATACCGACACATTGGTTCATTCCATTTCTCCAATCTGAGTGGACGGAGCAGATGTCTTTCACCAGTGACAGGCAATATCCCTGTAGCTACCAAATATCCCCTGGCTTCCATTGCTTGATCCCTCTAGCCTCCCCTCCAAGGAATCCATCACACTGAGTAAGGCAACCTTCTGGTCTAGATCGATCAGTCCATTTAGCACATGTTGCAGTATGTCATTAATGCCTTCCCAATATCACGCAATCACCAGGCACACACAAACTATGTGAAAGAAGGTCTCAAGAGAAGATCCGCACCTGAGGCACGCCAGGCTCACTGCTCTTCCCATTTCCTAAAGTCTGTGTGGAGAGTAATAGAATCTGTTGAAATACATAAACTGTATTAAACAAAATAGCATAGATATCGCCAGCTACCGGGGCAACATCTTGACTTCAATCGACTCCTCACCCTCAAGGACCCCTAGATCCGTCTTTCATTATTCAAGACTGAGCTGGCATTCCAGGGGTTGATCTCTGGAAGAGAGGTGAGTCTGTCTTGATGTACGTCCAAAGCATATCGTAGCTGTAAGTAATGATAAAATTATGACCTATGGGACTGAAAGTCTACCATCAGGTCCTGAAAGAACCCTAGGACACCACCCATCCACACATCTCCCAATGTGGAGATTTCTATTCCCATGTCTCAAATTCATGTTCAATCTTGTTGAACAATGGTGCCACATTTAAGTCCCACTATCCATTTGGGGAGTAAAAGGTACCGTCATGCCCAGGTAGCAGAAGCTATCTCCCACCAGCTGGAGTCGAGCATCGATCCAACCCTTTTGCAGTCCCCCCTTCAACTGCACCAATACTGGCTTCCCAAAGTTCATTTGGAGCCCTGTTGCATCACCGTATAGCCAACAAATTTCCATTGAATGGGGTATAGTCGTGTCAGATCATTGAACAAATAGGAGCATGTCCTCTGCATACAGGGAAACCCTGTCTTCCAGTCCACAGGTCTACTGGACACCCTGCACTCTAGCATCGACCCTGTGGAGCTATGCCAGGGACTCTACCATGAGGGCAAAGAGCATTGGGGATAGCAGGCATACCTGTTGAGTGCCTCACTCTATCGGGATGGGAAGGGAGAGAATTCCATTGACTCAACCTGGACCTATAGGTCCCTGTAAATTGTTTCTACCCAGCCAATGAACCGAGGGCCTAGCTGCATTTTATGGAGGACTGCCAACAGGAAGGGCCAATGGACTGCTCCTCATCAATTAATAGCAAAGCGCTGTCTTGGTGCAGTAAGCCTCTCCACGTCAATGCCAGATGAAGACAGCAAAGGCAATGTCTAGTTTTCCTGACAGGCATGAAGTCATTCTGATCTGGATTGACCAGCAAGCGTGTCAGTCTCCAGTCTTGTTGCAAGTATTTTGGTAAGTATTTTGACTTCAAAATTTCTTACTAATATTGGACAGTATGAGGTGCATTTTGTGGAGTCTGGGGGGTTTCCCAGGCCTGGAGATGACCGTGATGGTAGCTCCTCCTAGTCAGGAGGAAGTCTGCGCCCTGCCAGGGTGTCCTAAAATAAAGACAGCAGATGTCTGACAGGCGCGGAGGAGTACCTCTTACAGAATTCTGGGGAGAGGCCGTTGGGGTCAGGTGTCTTGCCCATTGGCATGGATGCAATAGCTTTCTGCACCTTCTCTACTGTGATATGTAAGCCCAGGTCCACCCTCTGCTCCCCCTAGAGGGTTCCCACTGGGAGGTTCACCACAATGGGGTGGTATCTCCCAGGGGGCAGGGGGTTCACAAGAAGTCTTGCATATCTAAACGTTCCTCCTCAGGACCAGATTACGATCTTGCCAGGAAAGCCCTCCGTACGACTCTGATCCAGGCGGCTTCCCAAGCCAATTGCGCTGTGCGAGTCTGACCGAATGAGTACGCTGCAGCCGTACGCTGATGGACTCGGTTCGCTCAGACTCCCATTGAACTCTATGGGAGCCCGTGTACTGATGTGTACACAGGCTCCCATAGCAAAAAGGGGTTGGTGGGGAAAAGCGTACACCCTGTGGGTGTACCCCATGTTGCCCGCCACACTGTGAATACATTGATCGGGGGACCCATGGGCACCCCCTTTGACAGATTCTAAGGGCTCTGAGTGAAGGGGGCCCGCTACAGCCCCCCAAAGTCTGATTCCTACAGCTGTTTCGTCTCACTGAGACCGAGGCAATACAGCTGACCGAATTATGCATCGTACTCGCTCGGTCGGAATCGGGCTCCATGGCAACGCACGATTCGTCTGCGAACGTGTAGGTCGTACAGGTTTGGGTTACATAAACATTTCGGTTGACGCTGATGAGATCTTCGCATTGTACTTGGTCGTTTGGAGCGGGTGGCAACTCGGTCGGGAAACATAGGCGCCGAATTGGATATGCACGTTCCGGTACCAGTCAGGAAGCCTTTCTAACGAGATCGTAATCTGGCCATCAATGTTACATGTTCTCAGCCACTTATAGGGAAACTTAGAAAATATGGCAAATGCATTTACTACCACAGAGGACCCTTTACCTTTTATTTCTGTGTTAAAGTACAACATTCTCAATACTAGTCAATGAGTTCATATAATCTTACTCTGAATACCAACTGATATAATATTTGTATATCTTGAGTAGCCTGTCCTTTAAAAATGGTGACAAGGAGACACTAGATGTAATGCATCATCCATTGCCTGTATTTGAATGAATCATAATTGCATGTCCTTAAATTCTACATGTATTCCTTTACCAGTGTGTGTCAGGCAGAAAAAAGGTTATGGCTGGAAAAAGAGATGTGTAGAAAAGATACATTTTTGTTGAAATGACGCTGAAGTAAGTTTTTTTGCACTCTTGATGCAGCTGTTTCACAACCTTATATGATCAACAGAAAAAGAGATCTAAGAAGAACTACTGAGAAAGGGAATTTGGCTATGCCCACATGTACCTTTACTACAGAGTTAGATTAGACAGAAGTTGTGTATGTCTGTGGAAGAAGAATACTTTATTGCACTTTTTGCCTTATTAGAAAGTATATGCTTACTACAGCAGGATTAAGTTGGTTCTAATGACAAACCACTGATCAAGGTTCTGGGCTTCATCTGTTTATTATGAAAAGTTATGATAACAGACTACACCCAAAGTAGTTATTTTGAAAGTTATATGTCAAAGTTAATAGGCATTTAAAGTTGACTCGTTAATGCAAGGGTTTACAGACTGAAGACAGGAATTTTGATTCAGAAAATCTCACATATTAGGCAAGTAGGCAAGAGGTTTGCTATTGGTTAACTCCTTTAACAAACACTAAAAGTAGAAGTTTTAGCCTGTGATATCAATTTTTATGCCCACTTGGGAGGGGTTGTATAATTTTTGCCAACTGTCATTTTGTACATATTTGCAATGTTATGAGCGTATGCTGGATGGCTGCCTTCTGGGAAAAGCCTATGATCAAAACATTAACCCTGAACTGGTGCTGGTGACAAACATTTGATGAGGACTATAGGTCTGACTGGTTCCTTGTGAAAGGTAATGTCAACTGGCATAGGTCTAATCTTTTTATTATGAAAAGTTACCATAAAGACACCATGACTAACTTATTTAGTATGAAAAGTATATGGTGCATGCGTTAAAGTCAGTAGGCCTTTAATTTCAGATTAGTATTACACTGTGTAATAGCATGTAGGCATGCATTTTGTTACATGGAGTCTCGCTGATAACCACAGGACTGGGTTTTGACGTTAGTTGGCCCCTCTGAGAGACCCGGGGTGGAGAAGATTCCTTGTATGCATCATTGTTGGTGTTCTTGGCAGGGATTGTACATTTTATTGCCGTCTGTAATTTTGTACATGTGTAATTTTATGACTGTGTATCGAATTATTGTTTCGGGGAACAGCTTATGCTCAATGTAGAAGACCTTTAAGGAATATTGTTATTATACTGTGTTAAAGCTTGTAGACAGGTATTGTGTTACAGGGGATCTCGAGGGTTCTGCTATTTGCCACCCTCTATGGCAAATCCTTGAGATAGAGGATTTTCACTTTGACTGATGGTTGCCTTGTGGGAAAGCTTACATGCAATGCTATATAGTAGAGTAGGTCTGAGTTGGTGACAACCCAATGATAAAGGCTATAGGCCTGAATAGGCCATTGGGAAAAGTTATATCTGATGGCATAAGTCTGATCTCTATATTGTCAAAAAGGTATGGTAGAGGCATCAGGACTGACTTATTTATTATGAAAGGCACAATGGGGGTGTGCGGCCAAGCCTTGGACGGGGATGACCGCCTAGCGTTGAAGCTCTGCCAGCCGACCAACGCCAATGGCTATTTATCCTGCATCCTTTGACGAACACCCGACGATCTAGACATCGGCGATTTCTGTGAGAGGAGCCACATAGCCGCAGATGCCCCCATGAAGGCGTGGACCTTGTGTGAGGTTGTCGGGGGGACTAGCACCCGGGTGACGACTGGAGGGAAAATGGTAGACAGAACAATAGCCGGGCTGGGACGTGGCTACTGAGGATCTGGACGCAGCGGCTTGTGCTCGGGACACTGCATAGTAGGTGAGTGCCCCGTGTGCCGGTCGGGTGTCTCTCTGCACTCCTCTTCGGCGTACCGTTAATCAGCTGGGCGCCATCGCGGGGTCAGGTATCATCGAACTCGGATGCAGTTTTAAGACCGCACTGCTGCCCGCTCCCTGTGGCCCACACTCTCGCTTAGGGAGGCGGCACCAGGGGAAATATTGGCGGCTTACACATCTGGGTTGGAGAGGAGGCTGAGACCACCTATTGCCCCCGGTGCCCGGTACACCTCCCGCACGGCCCCATGCAGTCGGCGGTCCGGCTGTTTCCACCCATCCGCTGTTAGGATGGTGCATGCCATACACGCTGCTATCCAGTCTCCAACCCTTGCCAGCTGAGCTACGTGACCTGAAGAAGTCCTGGTTGTTGATCTCCAGTCCCTTCCTTGCTGATCGACTGATTGCAGTTCCACGTTGAAGGCACTTCTTGGCGACTGCTTGGCGTGATATATTGCGAGTACTGCTCTGATGACTGGGGCGACTGATTGACCCGGCGTGAACGCGGCTGGGTGGCATGGTCCATCCCGCGTCTTGGGTGGTGCTCCCTGCAGTATTCCTCTGGCGTCCTCGGCCAGCCTCCTGAATACTCTATATTGGCAGAAGGAATGGGCCACAAAGACCCGAAGCAAAGAACACTCCGGTTTGGAAAACTTGCGTAGAATACCGTGGACGACGGTCCAGACATGGCAGAACGTGGCCCGAGTTCGGAGCTTGGCGTGGCCCAGGGGGCCCCTCCAGCGGAGTTGCTTCAGGAGATGAGAGCTGGTTTTCAGGCACTGGATGGCCGTTTCAACACCCTCGTCAAAACTCTCGAAGCCATGGGTACCAAGATTCAGGCGCATTACAGGCGTCTAGACGTGGATATCCGATATAGAAGATGGGATGGCGCAATCAACCAAGGGACTGGACAGAATGGAACGCATCTTGAAAGACGTCACCATAAAGAATGAGGACCTTGAAGCGCGCAGTTGGTGCAATATTGTCCGCATCCTAGGGGTTCCAGAATCCACCGCCACAGGTCTACTGGACACCTTTGTAGAAACACTGCTGTCAGATTTGTTCAGGAAAGACTTCTTCACTCCTGGGTTTGTGATAGAGCGGGCCCATCGTACTCTGGGACCGCAGCCTAACTTGGGCATGCCACCCCGACCTCTCATTGCCTGACTCATGAACTTCCGGGACTGTGATACGGCCCTTCAACTGGCGAGAGAGCGCAGAAACACCAATTGGCAGGGTTCTAAAATCGCACTTTATCCAGACTTCACTGTTATGGTGCAAGAAGCCAGACGCAAGTTTACCGGTGTGAAAGCAACGCTTCGTAATCTTGGCCTCAAATATGGCATGCTGTATCCTGCAACTGAGGGTCGAGGTGGGGGCCCGATCATGCTTTTTTGATAACCCTACTGAAGTCCAGGAATTCTGTCGCAATTATAAACGTAGCAATGAACAGTTGCAGGAAGAGAGAGATGGACCATCCGCTCCTCACAGTGGCTCCGTGGCAAGCTTAGAACTCTTCTCTGGCTCCGGTGTGGGGTGACGTTGACGTAATATTATCCATTATTGTTCTTAGGTTGAGTTGGGATTATGTTGTGTCGCAGTCTAAGATAAACTTCATAGTTGTTTACTGATGTGGCTTTGCCACCCCCTCTGGTGGAAACCTTGGGTTTCTCATTGTTGATTCTGATGTACCTCACTGAAGCGGTGCTGTCTCATCGTTCAACAATTTGGTACTTTGCTTTTTGTTTGCAGGGTGAGTTGTGCCTTATCTTTATTGAAGTAGGGCTGGGTGGTCGGAGTGGGAATTCTATAATGTTTTCATTATTGATTATCGTTGTTATTGCTCTTGGTTTTAGTCTACTGCTTTACTATTCCACTCGAACACGTTAGATTCCTTAAAATATACAGATGACACAGAAAGGTTTGGTTAAAGGTCCCTCTGATTTGTCTATGTTGTCCTGGAATGTCCGTGGCTTAAATGATAATCGTAAAACACGGCAGGTGGTGCATTATTTGGTTAGACATAGCATAGACATTGCGTTTTTACAAGAAACACACTTACCGGCCTCGGACACTGCGCGCTTTGTTTCCAGTTGGGGGGCACACAGGTACTTTGCTAATTTTAGTAATTATGCAAGAGGAACCACAATTCTCATACACAAGAGGGTTCCCTTCGCATGTCAGCTGGCGGTTAATGATAGGGAGAGCAGATACACTATAGTCAAGGGGTCCATGATGGGCCATACGATCACATTGGTATGTGTTTATGCTGCAAAAACCGATTGCCCAGAATTTTTTCATACCCCTACATGCACAACTCTCCAAACTAGAACCAAGTCTGATTATCATAGGTGGGAATCTTAACTTCCTACTTAACCCAGACATGGACAGTACTTCAACCTCTCCTAATACGAAGCCACAAGCGCAACGCGCCTTATTAGACCTATTTGATCAATTTGCATGAATGGTCATATGGCGTAGATGCAACCCGCCCCTGACAAATTTCATGCATGATTCAGGTCAGCATGATACATGGACTAGGATTGACCTCTGGTTCCTCTCCCCCAATGTGTCCTCTTGGTATCACACTATTACACTACCTAGAACATACTCGGATCATTCCCCGATCCTACTTTATCTTCGGGTTCCTCGACCAGAGGGGTACAAGAGGCAATGGTGCTTCCCGGGTCGGGCCCTCCTTGACGACCTTTTTAGACACGAGGTCGGAGAAGCAATAGAGAAATATTTCACTATTAACACAGGGTCAGTGGACACCTGGGCAGTGCTATGGGAGGGATTCAAAGCTTACATACGTGGTGTATGCATCAACAAACATGCTGGTGTGCTTAAATCATTACGCACAACACTGGCCAAACTGGAGGGTGACCTGGAAGGGCTGGATAGCGAATCTCGACGTGCCCCTGCGAGTTGGATTTATAGCCACAGTTGGCTTATTATATAACCGACCAACGGCCAGACTTCGCATAAACGGTACCCTCTCAGACTCATTTTCATTGACCCGTGGCACTCGCCAGGGCTGTCCTTTAGTACCCCTACTGTTCATTCTTGCCATGGACCCTCTAATACGGTACTCCCAAGAGAGCCATTTGCACAGGGGACTGCAGTTTAAAACTGGCCACCTTTTGGTTTCTTTGTATGTTGACGACACTATGTTAGGGAGCCACGTTTGAATTTAGATCCACTCCTCAGGGAGATTCTGCGATTTGGGCAGCATTCTGGATTGGGCATTATTTGGCCCATGTCAATCATCTTTGCTCTGACCTCTAGTACCATGCCTTGGGATTGTGCTTTCCCTTTGGAATGGTGCTCAGATTCAGTCAAATATCTGGGTGTCCATATACACCTTGACCCGGTCCAGATTATTCGATTGAATTATGGACAGGCAATAGCCAAATTGGAGACTCAGGTGGAACGTTGGCTACAACTCCCACTTTCCATGGCAGGTAGAATCGCAATAATTAAAATGATGGTTTTGCCTACATTTTTTTATTTCTTTAATAATACCCCCATTCGCCTCACGCACATTTTTTTATCATCATTACAATCCCATCTTATTTGGTTGATCTGGGGCGCAAACGACCCATGTACGGTGGCGGATACTCACGTTACCATACGAGAGGGGGGGATTTGGGGGTCCGAATTTTTATCTATATTATTTAGTGGCACAGTGTAGTTTCGCCTTTGCTTGGTCTCACCTAGAGACCAGGATTCCATTTCTGCGCCCAGAGGTGGTCTTGGTACTCCCGGAGCGATTGGCAGCCGTCTTAACCAGAGGCGAACCTAGAGACCCAGTTGATATACAGACAGTCTCGACCACTAGCTGGGCATGGAGCAGGCTCCATCGTTACGCAAGTTCGTCAGGTTTATACACATCAGTCCTTCCATTGCCCAATGCACACTGGCTCCCTATTTCGGGTGAGAAAATTGTGCAACGTACATTGACTAAGTTTAATATTTTAACAATAGGTGATTTATATTCTGACGGTTACATTGTTTTGGCCACTGAGGAAGCCCACTTCTAAGAGGCCACGTTCATGGATAAATTTGTGCTCACATGACTGTATTCTACCTATGATCCACTATTCCGGGTTTGCCCCTCTGTCCCTCATTATCGAGAGCAATAGTGGAGTGCACATAGTATCGAAACTTTACAAACATTGCATCACGCAACTCCCTATCATGGACGATAAACTACGCACGGAATAGGAAACAGACTCGGGTAACCAGATCACAGACGACCAATGAACAGTATGCTGCAGGGCCACAAAAGACATCTCACTGAATAGTCGCCATAAATTATTACACTATAAGTTCCTGCCTCAAATATACATGACACCAGCAAAGCTGCATAAAATCAATCCCAACAGACCACACACGTGTTGGAAGTGCAGCGCCCAGCAGGCTGACTTTTCCCACCTCACCTGGACTTGCCTCCGTATACACCCCTTCTGGGACCTAATACACTCAACATTAGGTGAGATCCTTGAACTTCATTTTGTGCCTATACTGGAGGAGGCGCTGCTGGGGTACACGGCAAATTTCCCCAAAACAGTCCAGAAGTAGGCGTCTCTTAGCTTGCTGCTGGCAAAGCGAGAAATTGCTTTGCGCTGGGGCAGCAAGACTTCCCCCACACTACAAGGATGGTTGCGTAGCTTAGCACACTGCAGTACAAATAGTGAGATATATTCCAGTACATTACCTGGCACAGCTTGGCCCAAAGATATATGGGGCCCATATAAAGTTTACATAGATGCACTATGCAATTCCACCTCTTCGCAGTCCAGCTCGGGTATAGTATCTAAGGGGTGGGGTAACTCCAGGGTTTCCTGTACAAACGAGACACATTAGACGTTTCACGAGAACGGTGGGTGCTATCACTTCCGCTTCCACGCTACCTTAAAATGGTCCCATGATTGGAGGGATTAGGACTTCTTAAGATGTGTGGGTATAGCATGTGGTATGAGTGAAGGTGGAGGTATTCAATGGACACATGCTTATTGTATTTTAATTGCTTAACGTATGTGGTATACAATCTTTATTAAGAGAATGGACTATGATGCCTGTTGCATATTCAATGCTAATGTGATATTTTCGTATGGCAAATTGTGTGATTTACAGTGACCCACAATAACTGAGATGATTATGTAAACTACGATAATCAATAAAAATTAAGTTTAAAAAAGGCACAATAGGTAAGGGTTTTGGTGTTGATTACCCCCTCCGACAAATCCAGCGCTAGAAAATTTGTATTGTAATCATTCCTTTATTGCTATTGCTTTACCAACTGGAATTTTGTACATATTTTTAATTTTATGACTGCATGCCTGATGATTTGCTTGTGGAAATGCTTAAGCTTATGCCTAAGTAGGGTATAGTGACAAGCCAAAGGGAAATGCTATAGGCCTGATTGATTTCTGGGAAAACGGCGTATCATATGCTATAGGTCAGATATGGTTATTGTGAAAAGTTATGACAAGGCTTGTAGGTCCATCTTATTTATTGTGAAAGTATATGTTAAAGCCAATAGGTCTCTATGGGTGGATTGTTATTTTGTTTAATGGAATCTCATAGATTACCTTGCTGGTCAAAGATTTTAGTGTTGTTTCCCCCTTTGAAAAACCGTGGGTATTTAGGATTTGCATAGTGATAATTCTTGCTTTATCATCCTCGGAGGAATCATTTAGCTTTCTACCACGTTCTTAAGAATAAATTCCTAACAAAATACGTACATATAAATCAGCCCTACTCTTCCATTGGTCTGCTTGTGTGTAATTAACATCCTACTTCTGCCTCTTATAGCAAGCAGCGTGCCACAATGGGTAAACCAAATTCAGCCATTGGGTCTATTGCGATGACTGGCAGCATTTTGCCTCGTCACATGTATGTGGAAATGAGTGTGTTTTAGTGCCATGGTTTTATATTTCCCCTTTCATGGGCCCTTTTTAAAAAATTCTTTCTTTCTCCTTTTACAAGGCCCCTTGTCAGTCATTTCATCTGCAAGGCACCTCATCATGTGCTGGCACTGCATCTACACTGGATGCCCAATTTGGATAGGTAGTATCCATATCAATTCATTGTTTGATCATTCCAAGATGTCCGCCATACATAATTGGCACATTTAATTTACTTTTAAGTTCCTAGTAAAGAGGTACTACATGTGCCCAGTGCCTGTAAATCAAATGCTGCTATTGGGCCTGCAGCACTGGCTGAGCCACCTGTTATGTATCAAGAAGTAAGCACGGGACACCGGAAGTAGTTTGCTCGTCTTCCTGGTCACACCAGGTCTCTTTTATTTGAATCAAAACCCCTCCCCCTAATTAAAACATTAATCTCACCTGAGTATATATACAAGAGGCGGTCCACGTCTACCCCTCCGGGTACGGGACCGTCCGTGAACACATTACACTCCTCCTTAACCCACAAAGAAAAACACACAAAATAAAAACAAACAAAACAAAAACCCACCCAAACATAATCTCCAAAAATTAGAAATGCAATACAAGTTCTACTTTAAGATGTCACATAGTCTTTCAACCTCGAAGATCTGGTAGGGCATGGTCGAAGCTGGTATCTCCCAACACCCACTCGCTGGGAACCAGATTCAGGCCCCTGCGAGCCAGCAGGACAGAGTAATGGTGCAGATTCATGTAACACACGAGAAGATGATACAGAAGGAACGACACCACCTTGTTCGGGCGCCACACGATCCATAACAGGAAGACCACCATTATCCACTGCCAGACCAGGAGGCAGTCCCCCACCATCCGGATCCATACCATCTACGGATTCTTCATCAGAAAAAAACCACCACTACTTGGTGCCATAATGTCCTCCACCAGAGTACTACTAGTAGTCCGGCAAGCTTTGAAGAAGGACACATTCCGAGAGATGCTCACACCATTGGTCACCGCAGTGATCTTAGTCCCATGAACGGACTGGACATTCCAGGGCTCAGGCTCAAAAGGTAGACTAAATTTTCCTTTCGGATGCCGATTCCGCACCATCACAGTGCCCCCCACTTTCATAGAACCAGTTTTTGCACCGTGCCTGAAAGAGACCTTATCATTCTTCAGCTTCCGTTTCTGTAGTGTCTGCAACCAAAGCATGTTCACTGGACACTGCCTCCATCTGTGGGACAAAGTCACCCATTGGCCTGTTCATGCACAAAGACATCAGACTAACTTTCGTAGTGGAATGAGGAGTCATCCGATATTCCCTCAAGAAAGCATACAAAGCACAGTCCAGATCCTGACGGTCAGCAACAGCAATCAGAATAGCTTTGTTAAGGGTGCACATAAAACGCTCAGCCTCCCCATTGGTTTGAGGCCACAAGGGAGTAACTTTCCGGTGATGAACACCCCTGGAACGTAAAAAGGGTGAAAAGTCCTGACTGGAAAACGGAGGGCCATTATCAGTACGGAGTTCAGTAAACAAACCATGGGTTGCCATGATCTTCTCAAACAACATAATAGTGTGGCAAGCTGTGGTGGTGTCCAGCAACTCAAATTCTGGATATTTTGAAAAGTCATCAATAACCACCAGCATATGATGCCCATCCGGCAAACACCCAAAGTCAGCGTTTGCTCGCTGCCAAGGAAATGAAGGAATATCTTCCGTGATTATAGCAGCAGGAACATCACCAGCCCCCGCAGCTTGACAAAGTGCACAACGCAATACAGCATTCTCCACCAAGGCATCCAGGCCAGGAAACCAAACCTTGCACCTCAACCTGGATTTGGTTCGCACAACCCCTTGGTGAGCCAAATGGGCCAAATCCACCACTCTTTGTTGGAGGCAACGAGGAATCACCAACCGTGGACCCCTCATTAGACATCCCTCCAGGGACATAACCAGTTCATCCCGCACATTATAAAGAGATGTCAAAGTTGATCGAGCATCCTCTGTACGACATTTGGCGGAATCGACCAACACATTCCATTTTCCAGAACACACAGCCGTGATATAAAGCTGGAGACACTCATCCAGTTTGGTAGATGCCAAAATCTCCTCCAACGAAATAGGAAGGGGTCTGGACCGCTCCACTACCAAATGTAGATCCATCTTGGAAAACCAACGTGACTGACTCACCTCTACCACGGTAGGGGTGAGGTGTCTCTCACGTTTGATCGCAAGATTAGGTATCCGCATATCCACACAAATGCGGACTTCACCAGGCTGCTTAGGCTTATGAGCCACCACAATAGGGTATACCCAAGGAGTGGAACCATCCACCCGTTCAATAATGTCCGCCAGTTCCAACTTCACCAGTTCTGCTTCCACCTTCGGCCGAAGATGGAAAGCCACTCTCCTATGGCGTAAAGCGACTGGCTGGACGGAATCATCAATATGTAGTTTGATCATACGATCTTTTAAACAGCCAATCCCATCAAGCAAAGATGAAAAATGGGCCAACAACTCCTCCACATTCCATTGATGTGCACTCAGAGCAAAAGCCACCAATTGTAAACTTTCTGCTGTCCAACAACTTAACAACATTCCATGACCCCCTGTTGTGACATATATCCTTGTCCGTATCACATGAGAACCATGACCCACATCAGCGGTGAAAACACCCGCCAGAGAGAGGGATTCAGAGGATCCATAGGCAAAGAATTTTTGTAGCACTAGCAAACAGCAACAAGACGCCTTCTGACTCCGAGAACCATACAGCCTGCTCCAACACTCAGCATGTCATCAGCAGGCCACGCCCCCCTGAACTCAGCTGAGGCAGCTGAGGCAAAGGGGAAAATATAGGAGAGCAGAACCCCGAAAAACGGGCGGGACACTCCACCGACACCACTAGCAACAGCAGGGAAAGAAGACAAAACCACCAGGAAAAACAGGAGCAGGACGAGCAGAACACGCAGGAACACTACTCTCCTTCGTCGCCAATCTGTTATGTATCAAAAAGTAAGCACAGGACACCGGAAGTAGTTTGCTCGTCTTCCTGGTCTCAGCAGGTCTCTTTTATTTGAATCAAAACCCCTCCCACTAATTAAAACATTCATATCACCTGAGTATATATACAAGAGGCGGTCCACGTCTACCCCTCTGGGTACGGGACCGTCCGTGAACACATTACACCACCCACTTAAGTAGCACACTAAAACATGTCCCAGGCCTGCCCTTGGTCCCTGAATGCAGTTTTAGACGGCCACGTCGACTTAGCATTTACACTCCCCTTTTATTACTATGTCACCCCTAAGATAGGCCCTAGGTAGCCAATTGGGCAGGGTGCTGCATAGTTGAAAGGTTGAGCATGTACTCTTAAACTTTACATGTCCTCGAAGTGAAAAACACCTAAATTACGTTTTCACTACTGAGAGGCCTATCCCTCCCATAATAATCTGTAATTTCCAAATGGGAGTTGGTGGTTATGTCAGGTTTGGTGTCTATGAAATTGTAATAATGAACCCTCTTTAATGGTAAAGTCAGATTCTTCATTACAATTTTGAAAATGTCACTTTTAGAAAGATGGCATTTTCCTGTCCATAACCCTTTGGTGCCTAAAACCTGGCCAGGGTCACATGGCGGGGTATAGCTGACAGGTGAGCCTTTGTGTATTCCTACTAGACAGCCAAATACAATAGGGAGCTTAGGTATGCTTGGATGGTCCATCATTGGCAGAATGGGAAGGAGGAGCTAAGCACAGCACCACTTATACTTAAATAATCTGTGTCCTGCGTTTCCACAAAGGGCCTATTGACCCTGCATTGTTGCTGCAGCCAGATTGGACCCAGGGCAGGGAAGTCAGAGAATCTCATACACTTCAAAACCATTATCTAGAAGCTTCTCCCACCTTCCAGTACCAAGAAAGCAGGGTTTAAAAGAAGGACCTGAGACACCAGCTCTTCAGTACACTTCTGGACCTGTTGATACTCTGCCACAAGGAAGGTCTGCTGTGCTGGAGAAAATACTGCCACTCTGCTGGACTGCTGCTCTGAAGGGACTGCTGCCCTGCTGCCTGCTGCTCTCTTGCCTGAGTGAGAAGGACTTTAACTGCATCTCTTAAACCCAGAACCCAGAGTGAAGCAAAGTCTGGTGTCGAGGAAACAGTGTGCAGTCAGGGCGATGTGCAACTTCCAAGGAGTTGCCAGGCTGTGATGTAGAGTCCGTCGGCGCCATGACTGGGGTGGCACTAATAGACAGGGTAGGACTCACAGAAGACAGAGTACAGGTGCTGGGTTTAAAGTAGTTGGAACCTTTTCTGGCTCTGATTAGAAGGCCAGCTACCTAGCCCTCAGAGAATCTCTGGTGGTCCTGATATCAAGATGCAGGTCCGGTACTTCTTGCTTAGGCAGCAAGGGAGCAGAGCGACAAAGCAGTCCTTCTTGCAGAACATCACACAGTCATTCAACCTTCCACAGGTCCAGAGGTATACTGAAGAGTACGGTCTGAGGGTCCAGTATATATAACTGGTGCCTTCTTTCAAGTAGTAGTTTCTAGAGAATTCCCTTTTAAGTTTCTTGATGTTCTCTGCCTCCCCTGCCCTGGCTCCAAACTGGCTGCATTAACAGTGTAGTCTTTTGTGTGAAGTCCTTTGTGTGAAGGTAGGGCACAGTCTATTCAGTTGAAAGTGGGGCAGTGACCAGCTCCACCCCATCCTGTCAATTAATGGCCCATACAGACACACCTAGTCCCTCTATTGTGTGGCTGTCTGGGAGAAATAAACAAAGTCCATCTGCCTGCTTCAACCCAAGTCATGCGACCCAGTACCAGGATGCAATCATCAAATAGTTAGGGCAGGAAAATGCCAAGTTTCTAAAAGTGGCATTTTCAAAACTGTAACCTAAAATCCAACTTTACCATTAAAGAGGAGTATTAATTACAACTTCTCAGACCCAACCTTGAAATGTTTACATGTTCCTAATCAAAATTTTGCGTGTATTAAATATAATAAGGCAACCCAATGCAGTTGTGAAAAATGAATTTGAGTTTTTCACTTCCAGGACATGTAAAAGTTAAAAGTACATGTCCAACCTTTTACATATACTGCACCCTGCCCTATGATCTGTTTGGGGCCTACCCTAGGATGACTTACATGCATTGAAAAGGAAGGTTTGGGCCTGTCAAAAGGTTGAGGCCTACTGTAGGGCTTCCAGGTCGACATGGCAGTTCAACAACTTCTCACACAGCTGCAATGGCATGCCTAAGACATATCTAAAAGGCTACTTAAGTGGGTGGCACAATCGGTACTGCAGACCCACTAGTAGAATTTAATTTAAAGGCTATGGGTACATGAAGTATCATTTTACTTAGGACCGTCAAGTAAATTAAATGTGACATTTGTGCATAAACAATTTCACTATGTTTTAGGGAGAGAGCACAAGCACTTAACACTGGTTAGCAGTGGTAAAGTGTGCAGAGTCCTAGAGCCAACAAAAAAGAAGTCAGCAAAACAGGAGGGGTGAAGGCAAAACGTTAGGGGAGAACCATGCCAAGGATGCTAGGTCTAACAATTCCCTTTTGAGTGAGATACTTACGAATGGTAGTACCAGAAGGGGTGACTGGTGCACGGTCATTGCAATTGATATTTTTACCTCACAGTGAAACAATGAGATACAACTATGCACGTGTGTTACTACAGGTTTTATTTGATTGATTTATTATTATCTTCTGGCCAATCTGTGCCATTACATGGGCATCTCATGAGTGAGTGACTAAATGTGGTAGTCTTTCAACCAGACATTGCGGCTCATGTCACATTGAGACAGGTATTTGGCAAAACACAAAACACATTTTGTGCCAGAAAGAGGGAATATTAAGTATGTCCGCTAACATGCATTTGTAAAAGACAGTGTAGAAATGTTAACATTCTGTACAGCCTCATCGCTGACAGACGAAAGAGACTCAAGACCTGGCTCTTCGACGAGACACATCGCCCAGATACCCCTAGGGGTGACAGTGTTCTGCTTTACAAATGCTGTTGATTGATCGAGTATTTGTAGCTACAAATGTGATCATTTCTTGATATATAGTGATCTCTGAAAGATATGACTGCTGTTTCCCAGATTACATCTGTTACATACACTCCTTGCATTCTGCAAAAAAAAAGCCTGCAGGTACGGCCACTGCTGCTAGTACCAACCTTTGGATATCCATCAGCCTTTTTTATTAGTTACATGTATATAGCTCTGCATTAGATCTTCATATTGAAGAGGAGCAACCGTCAACACCCTTTGCCTGATGGTTCCTTACAGCCAAGATTCCTCAGATATATGTGTTCGTCAGACCCTCAGATATGAGGGTCTCACCTGGTTCTCCATCAGTTACAAAGATTCAAAAAGGTTGCTTTGCTTTTTTAGCTATTATTGGTGTGAAATAAAATGCTTTCCCTCACCACCATCTCGTTCAGCCATTTCTGTTTTCTTTAATACTAGGACACCTTGCTTGATGAGGTTAGGGTTGAGTTCTACAAGTTCATTCATTCTGGGCTTCTTATACGTCATCATTTAAAGGCAGGTTGCCTGAGACAAGAGGGTCTCAGTGAAGACCCTTCAGATGTGAGGACATTGGTCATATTTTCGGAGAAGCCTACTTTACAACTAGATTTCTTGTGTCAAATTCTTTATTTAGATGAGTTGCTGTTCATGTCCTTACACTCTACGCTGGTGACTTGTGCTGCAAATTTGGCTGATAACATTGCTGGGAATGAAGAAAAACACAATTCATATTGTTTTTGTCTGTAAGGCTCAGTAGAGTTGCATAAAGTTCTTCTGTTCCCGGTATTGCAAGAGTGTGTATGTCGGTCAGCAGAACCAGGATGTTGTTAGCAAAGTAACTGTTAGATGTGGGGGTCTCTAGTTGGCAGAGGTAGGTTCCAATATCCAAATAGGGACCCTTGCTTCTAGTCAGGGTAAGGGGGATACACTCTTTAGATAACCCCTGCTCACCCCCTTGGTAGCTTGGCACGAGCAGACAGGCTTATCAAAGGCAATGTGTAAAGTATTTGTACCAACACTCACAGTAACACAGTGAAAACACCACAAATGGACTTCACACCAGTTTAGTAAAATAAAGTATCTTTATCTAAACCACACAAGACCAAAATGACAAAAATCCAACATACACAGTTCAAGAATATGACTTTAAAAGAGTTCTAGAGTTTGCGTCGAAATAATCCACAGTTGCATCACGTTTAGCCCAAAGTACCTGTAGATGCGACAAAAGTTCCAAGTGAAAGCAGCAGCGTTGGAAAACAAGTGATGCGTCACTCCTGAGACCCGGGGAGGCGATGCGACAACCCCGCAGTACGCAGCGGGCGTGTTGCGATGAATCCGGTCTGTATGGGGAGGGATGCGATACCTTGTATGGATTCCGGTATGCAGGTTTGGTAGGAAGCACAGGCACGATGCAACAATCTTCGGGACGGCAAAGATCTTTGGTGCGGCGGCAATGCGCGGCACAGCGTTGATCTTCTTCTCTCGCGGCCTTTCGATGTGTTGGCTCTGCGACGATGTTTGCGAGATAGGATGGGATGCGATCCGCAAGCAAGTGATGCGACAGTTTCTCACATCGATGACAGGCTCTGCGACGATACTCGCAGTGACAGGAATCTTCCCGCATCAAGGTGATGCGCTCCACAAGCGAACGATGCGTTGGTTCTTGCACCGGCAACAGGCGCTGCAACGATCTTCGCAGCAACAGGAATTTTCTCGTACTGTCAACGATGCGCTCCGCAAGCGAGCGATGCGTGAAAATTGTAGATCTTCTGTTCTTCTTCTTTTCCAGCTCCCCAAACAGCAGGCGACAACTTCCAGAGGCCCCACAAATGGATCAAGCGCTCTAGGAAGGGCAGAACTCACACAGCAGAGTTCACGGCGGAAGCTGGGGGTGAAGTCCTTTTGTTCCTGGGACTTCTTAACAGGAGGCCAGCTCTTCTCAGGCCCTTGAAGATCCCTTCAAGCAAGGGGACACAGCAACAGCAAAGTCCTTCACCTCCCCTTGGTAGCAAAGCAACTGCAGGTCAGCCCACAAACACACAGCAGGACAGTCCATCCTCTTCAGTCTTCCAGCTTTCTCCTTGGCAGAGGTTCCTTCTTGATCTAATTTTCTGAAGTTTGGGTAGCTCTTTTTATACCAATATGCTCTTTGTTCTCTGAGGGCAGAGAGGTCTTGGTTTAAGCAGAACCAGTTCTGGCTAGTCCTGGAGCACTTTGTTTACCTGACTCCTTCTTTCCTTTGAGAGAGAGGGGCAGGTACCTTGGCCTTCCTTAGGGGTGTCTAATGTGCACAGAAAGGGAAGGGTTAGGCCTGGCCAGAGGGACACTGGTCAGGTCAGCATGGCAGTTAGCAACTGCACACAGGCACGGCGGTGGCAGGTCTGAGACACCATTTTAGGGCTACTCATGTGGGTGGCACAATCAGTGCTGCAGGCCCACTAGTAGCATTTGAATCACCAACCCTGGCACACTTAGTGCACTCTACTAGGGACTTACTGGTCAATAAAATATGCCAATCATGAATAACCAATCACAATCATAATTTATACAGAGAGCATATGCACTTTAGCACTGATCAGCAGTGGTAAAGTGCCCAGAGACCTATTGCCAAAACCCACAGGTCAGGAAAAACAAGGGAGGAAGAAGCAAAAAGTTTGAGGATAACCCTGCAAAAAGGGCCATTTCCAACACAACCCTCTTCCAGCCTAAAGCCAGGGTAGACCAAACGATATCTCGATGGGATTCCCAGCTTAGGGCGATAGAACACGGAAACTGGCCCAACCAGCAGGGGACTATTCCTATTCCTATTCCTATTCTACGTCTTCCTGAACCCAGTTGGATCCCTCTATCCATACTCTCAGGGTCCACCAAGCTAATGCAGGTGGAACCCTTCTCCTCCTCTGTGGACACCACCTGTGCAGCACCTAACCTTACTTTGGTCACAGGCATGTCCCAACAGACAGCCAGCAAGCCACAGTGGCCACTGACAGTGGTGAGGAATGAGACCCAGGCCTTATGCCTCTCAGGGCTCTCAAACCCCTGTGGCATCAGAGGGTGGGTGGCAGTAGCCCCAGGTGCTTGGCACCCTTTGTCCACTCTCCCTCCTGTCAGGTCAGGTCTGACATCCTGGCACTGACACACCTGTCCCGAGCCTGTATCCGGCGGCTGGATGGGAGGCTGGGGTGGGCTTCCCCATACCCGGTCCTCCTCTTCCTTGGGGCTCTGTACCCTCCCACCTGGAGCCGTACCCCTGTGGCAGGTGTCCCGCCCCATTCGTCCACCAGTTCAGGCCTTCTATCCTGCACCTGGGATTCCAGGTCAGGGGGGACATCCCGGACCTGGCCCTTCAACCTAGGGTCTAAATCCCCCAGGTGAACCGGGGTCAGAGGTGAGGACTCCCTCCCTCTGCATCCCCTGCCAGAGTTCTGCACCCTTCCACTTGGAGTGGTACCCCTAGAAGACAAACTGGTAGGGACACTGCTTACAGATGTCCCTCCCTCCAGGTCAGGCAACACCTGAACCTGGCTTCCCAACCCAGGAACCAATCCCTGCGGTTGAACAGGTGCCCGGCGCACCAGGATTTCACTCACAGATGTGTCCACACTGGTAGACAGTACCCACTTGGCCAACATAACAGTGTGGCCCAATCTACCCCCATGATGGGACTCCTGCCCCCCTTCCAGGGGAAAACCTGTCCACCAGGACAACTAGCCACAGGGGCCACTGACAACGGTCAGTGATGAGAGCCAGGTCTCATGCCTTTCAGGCCTCTCTAACCTCTGCGGCGTCAGATAGTGGGGGGCAGTAGCCCCAGGTGCCTGGCACCTTTTTTCCACTCTCTCTCCTGCCAAGCCAGGTAGGGCATCCTGACACTGGTACTCCAGCCCAGGGTCTGTACCCTCAGGCTGACCAGAGGTCACAGGCGAGGCTCTCCTCTCCCTACCCCTCCTTCTGGGGTCCCAACCTCTCCGCCCAGGAGAGGCACCCTCAGAACACAACTCTCCTACCAGTTCAGGACCTCTCTCCAGCAACTGGTCTCCCAACCTAGGGTCTAATCACTTGGGTTGCACCAGGGTCAAAGGCGAGGACTCCCTCCCTCTACACCCCCTTTCAGAGGGCTGTACCCCCCCAACTGGGGTGGTACCCCTGGAAGCAAAACCAGTCAGGACACTGCTTACAGATACCCTTGCCTCCAGGTCAGGCAGATCCTGAACCTGGCCTCCCAACCCAGGGACCAGTACCTGCGGTTGTGCACTTGCCCGGCGCACTAGGACTTCATTGGGAGCAGATATGCCCCCCCCCCCCGAGGGTGACACTCAACTCAGGTGTCATGTGACAGTCTGCCTGGTGCAGATCTCCCGGCCCTTGTCTATCTGACAGCGCGGGAAGATCCCCCAGAACAGAAGTGAGGTCACTATGGTCACTCACCGGTGACTCAGCCCTTCTGGCTGGCCCCTAACCCACTGGTTCTTCCACTGGGGATTCCTTCCCCATCTCACCACTCAGTCTGGACTTCTGCGTCCTCCCAACTGGAATGGCACTGCCAGACACCAGAACTGATGGAGGCCCGGTTACAGGCACTCCCCGTTCACCAGACACTAAGAGATCCTCCTCAAATGGCCTACTAGCACCCTCTAGTCCCCCAACCTGGTGTTCTCTTAAGGAACCCTCCAGGCCCTGAGACTGGGTTTCAGGCACCTTGGGACACCCAGTCCCACACTCACTCCTTCCCCACTGAGACAGGACATGAGCCCCTACACCCCTCCCACTATACTGGAACCTAGTTGGGCTCTTCTGAACCTCTTCCACCTCACAGATCTGGAAGATATCTGCGCCGCTCCTTTTGGGATCACTCCCCAATGCCTCTTCAGACACTCTGGAATCCACCAGGAGGTCTGCCTCCAACGCAAGCTCTCTGGAATCAGAGAACTCACATTCCACTGGGTGTTGGCATAGCTCTGGAAAACAGGGACTTAAAATATGCTCTCCCTTTAAATGAATCACACAACCCCACACCGTTGTTAACCAAGATACCCTCTGCCTCACCCTCTAGTGCCTTGCACACGTACCCCACAGCACTCTCCTGAGACTGGCAAGACAGTATCTGACTGTCTCTGTCACACAACCCACACTCTTCTGGGTGGTTTTCACACTCACACACCGAGGTTTCTACCATGGGGGAACCCTTCTCCCTGCACCTCTCATCTAGAGTCAGTAGAGTGTCCCTCCCACCACTAGGAATATGGTCCCATGTGTCAGTCTCCCAATCTACTTCAGGGACACCGCACACCACTGGAACTACATCATAAACCTGAACCCCCTGGTGTATGTCAACCCCCTCCCTCAAATCAGGCGCCACATCTCTGGGTGTTTGTATCTTTCTCTCAGCACTAGATATCATAATCTTGCTGCCACGATCTGAGCTGGACTCCACCTCCAACTCATCAAAGCTCACTTCTTGAGCTACGCATTTTTCTTCTTCAGCTGAGACACACGTGGCCTCAAGCCTCTCGAGCTCAAAATGAAGCTCCCTCATTCTTAATTCATATGCCAAGGTCAATTTCAAATCTTCCAAGGTATACATCTTCTGGCTCTACTCTGCCATCCTTTCCATTTTTTTCTCTTCTTCCAATTGCTTCATCTTGATTCTCATGACTTCCAATTCATGATCTCTAACCCTTTGGTTTTCCTCCAACTCCTCTGGGTGAAAACGTCTAGCGGAATGGTTGCTGCCAGCCCTGGAGGCTGCTCTGGACACAGGCAGATCCTGTTACCTGAAACCATCCCCTTCTGCATCCTCATCCACTTCTACACCATCTGTCTCCCCAGCCTCTTTGGTCTCCCACCAGGTCCTTAAGGCCTTCTGTAGCTCCTCCTTCTTGGAGCGGCTCTTCATGGGACATCCAAAGCTCCTGCAGAACTGCTTGAGTTCACCTACTTTGTAATCACTTAGCATTTCAATATCAAACTCCAACTCTGCAACCTCACTTGCTGGTTTACCATTCTGAGACATGATGCGTGGATACTTTCAGGGTTACGATCAATACTAGAACCAAAACAAAAAACAGTATGTGGTTGTGAAGTGGTCTGCACTAGACTAGTGATGTACACCAATTATTGTGGGTCAAGTACAAATACAAGTTCAAATCCTCACCGCTGACCACCAATGTTAGATCTGGAGGTCTCTAGTTGGCAGAGGTAGGTACCAATGTCCAAATAGGGACCCTTGCTTCTAGTCAGGGTAAGGGGGATACACACTTTAGGTAACCCCTGCTCACCCCCTTGGTAGCTTGGCACGAGCAGACAAGCTTATCAAAGGCAATGTGTAAAGTATTTGTACCAACACTCACAGTAACACAGTGAAAACACCACAAATGGACTTCACACCAGTTTAGAAAAATAAAGTATCTTTATCTAAACTGCACAAGACCAAAATAACAAAAATCCAACATACACAGTTCAAGAATATGACTTTAAAAGAGTTCTAGGGTTTGCGTCAAAATAATCCACATTTGTGTCACGTTTTGCCCAAAGTACCTATAGATGCGACAAAAGGTCCAAATGGAAGCTACAGCATTGGAAAACAAGCGATGCGTCACTCCTTAGACCCTGGGAAGGCGATGTGACAACCCCGCTGTACGCAGCAGGCGTGTTGCTATGAATCCGGTCTGTATGCGGAGGGATGTTATACCTCGTATGGATTCAGGTGCGCAGGTTCGGTAGGAAGCGTCTCGCACAGGCATGATGCGACGATCTTCGGGACGGCGACGATCTCTGATGCGGCAACGTGCGGGGCGCGGCGTTGATCTTCTCTCGCGGCCCCTCGATGCGTTGGCTCTGCGACGATGTTCACAGCGACGGGATGAGATCCGCAAGCAAACTATGCAACGGTTTCTCACAGCGACGACAGGCTCTGCGACGATACTCGCAGCGACAGGAATCTTCCCGCACCGGGTCGAAGCGCTCCGCAAGCGAACAATGCGTCGGTTCTTGCAGCGGCAACAGGCGCTACGACGATCTTCACGGCGACTGGAATTTCCTCGCACTGTCGACGATGCGCTCCTCAAGCGAGTGATGCGTGAAAATTGTAGATCTTCTGTTCTTCTTATTTTCGAGCTCCCCAAACAGCAGGCAACAACTTCCGGAGGCCCCACAAATGGATCAAGCGCTCTAGGAAGGGCAGAACTCACACAGCAAAGTTCAGGGGAGAAGCTGGGGATGAAGTCCTTTTGTTCCTGGGACTTCTTAACAGGAGGCCAGCTCTTCTCAGGCCCTTGGAGATCTCTTCAAGCAAGGGGACACAGCAACAGCAAAGTCCTTACCCTCTCATTGGAAGCAAAGCAACTGCAGGTCAGCCCACAAACACACAGCAGGACAGTTCTTCTTCTTCAGTCGTACAGCTTTCTCCTTGGCAGAGGTTCCTTCTTGATTCCAGGATGATCTAATTTTCTGAAGTCTGGGTAGCCCTTTTTATTCCAATATTTTCTTTGTTCTCTGAGGGCAGAGAGGTCTTGGCTTAGTCAGAACCTGTTCTGGCCAGTCCTGGAGTACTTTGTTTACTTGACTCCATCTTTCCTTTGAGAGAGAGGGGCAGGGTCATCAGCCGCCCAGCAGGAGGTGGAGCCAGCATTGTGGAAAAGCAGGCACAGCCCTATTCAGGCCCAGGTGCTATCCCCTCCCACCACTCAAGATGCAGATGAAGCTATTCAGCCTAGGGATCACTCACTCAGCCTCTGGGAGCCACCCCAGCCCCTGTCACTCACAAACCAGACAGTCAATTCACAAACAGGCCAAGGCACACAGAAAGGTCAGACAAGAACATACCTGCATTAGTACATGCTCTACCTTTCACATACACTGCACCCCGCCCAGGTGGGTACCTTAGGCCTTCCTAAGGGGTGTCTAATGTGCACAGAAAGGGAAGGGTTAAGCCTAGCCAGTGGGGACACTGGTAGGTCAGCATGGCAGTTAGCAACTGCACACAGGCACGGGGGTGGCAGGCCTGAGACACCATTTTAGGGCTACTCATGTGGGTGGCACAATCAGTGCTGTTGGCCCACTAGCATGATTCAGAAAAAGGGGTGGTGATGAACAGAGTGCCTGAATTAAGCAGACCACTCTTACCCAGTCCAAAGATCAGGGCTTGATCCATCACCGTTTTTTAGCTCACTGCACCATCCCAGCTCAGAACTTGGCTATATGCAAATTAGTCTGTTCCTGTCCCAGTGCATGATGGGAACAGGGCAAACCAAACTACCAAGCCAATTCTTATACTGGGAAGGAAACAAGCTTCCGGGGACCGGTTTCTGCCATTTCAGGCGTCGTCGGCCCGGCTTGCTTGAATCCTGATGGTGCAATGAGCAAGGGACTCACATCTGAGTATACCCTTCCACGCATATGGTGGACAAAATGATTCAGAAAAGGGGGTGGTGATGAACAGAGTGCCTGAATTAAGCAGGCCACTCTTACCCAGTCCAAAGATCAGGGCTTGATCCATCACCGTTTTTTAGCTCACTGCACCATCCCAGCTCAGAACTTGGCTATATGCAAATTAGTCTGTTCCTGTCCCAGTGCATGATGGGAACAGGGCAAACCAAACTACCAAGCCAATTCTTATACTGGGAAGGAAACAAGCTTCCGGGGACCGGTTTCTGCCATTTCAGGCGTCGTCGGCCCGGCTTGCTTGAATCCTGATGGTGCAATGAGCAAGGGACTCACATCTGAGTATACCCTTCCACGCATATGGTGGACAAATTGATTCAGAAAAGGGGGTGGTGATGAACAGAGTGCCTGAATTAAGCAGACCACTCTTACCCAGTCCAAAGATCAGGGCTTGATCCATCACCGTTTTTTAGCTCACTGCACCATCCCAGCTCAGAACTTGGCTATATGCAAATTAGTCTGTTCCTGTCCCAGTGCATGATGGGAACAGGGCAAACCAAACTACCAAGCCAATTCTTATACTGGGAAGGAAACAAGCTTCCGGGGACCGGTTTCTGCCATTTCAGGCGTCGTCGGCCCGGCTTGCTTGAATCCTGATGGTGCAATGAGCAAGGGACTCACATCTGAGTATACCCTTCCACGCATATGGTGGACAAAATGATTCAGAAAAGGGGGTGGTGATGAACAGAGTGCCTGAACTAAGCAGACCACTCTTACCCAGTCCAAAGATCAGGGCTTGATCCATCACCGTTTTTTAGCTCACTGCACCATCCCAGCTCAGAACTTGGCTATATGCAAATTAGTCTGTTCCTGTCCCAGTGCATGATGGGAACAGGGCAAACCAAACTACCAAGCCAATTCTTATACTGGGAAGGAAACAAGCTTCCGGGGACCGGTTTCTGCCATTTCAGGCGTCGTCGGCCCGGCTTGCTTGAATCCTGATGGTGCAATGAGCAAGGGACTCACATCTGAGTATACCCTTCCACGCATATGGTGGACAAAATGATTCAGAAAAGGGGGTGGTGATGAACAGAGTGCCTGAATTAAGCAGACCACTCTTACCCAGTCCAAAGATCAGGGCTTGATCCATCACCGTTTTTTAGCTCACTGCAACATCCCAGCTCAGAACTTGGCTATATGCAAATTAGTCTGTTCCTGTCCCAGTGCATGATGGGAACAGGGCAAACCAAACTACCAAGCCAATTCTTATACTGGGAAGGAAACAAGCTTCCGGGGACCGGTTTCTGCCATTTCAGGCGTCGTCGGCCCGGCTTGCTTGAATCCTGATGGTGCAATGAGCAAGGGACTCACATCTGAGTATACCCTTCCACGCATATGGTGGACAAAATGATTCAGAAAAGGGGGTGGTGATGAACAGAGTGCCGGGAATTAAGCAGACCACTCTTACCCAGTCCAAAGATCAGGGCTTGATCCATCACCGTTTTTTAGCTCACTGCAACATCCCAGCTCAGAACTTGGCTATATGCAAATTAGTCTGTTCCTGTCCCAGTGCATGATGGGAACAGGGCAAACCAAACTACCAAGCCAATTCTTATACTGGGAAGGAAACAAGCTTCCGGGGACCGGTTTCTGCCATTTCAGGCGTCGTCGGCCCGGCTTGCTTGAATCCTGATGGTGCAATGAGCAAGGGACTCACATCTGAGTATACCCTTCCACGCATATGGTGGACAAATTGATTCAGAAAAGGGGGTGGTGATGAACAGAGTGCCTGAATTAAGCAGACCACTCTTACCCAGTCCAAAGATCAGGGCTTGATCCATCACCGTATTTTAGCTCACTGCACTATCCCAGCTCAGAACTTGGCTATATGCAAATTAGTCTGTTCCTGTCCCAGTGCATGATGGGAACAGGGCAAACCAAACTACCAAGCCAATTCTTATACTGGGAAGGAAACAAGCTTCCGGGGACCGGTTTCTGCCATTTCAGGCGTCGTCGGCCCGGCTTGCTTGAATCCTGATGGTGCAATGAGCAAGGGACTCACATCTGAGTATACCCTTCCACGCATATGGTGGACAAAATGATTCAGAAAAGGGGGTGGTGATGAACAGAGTGCCTGAATTAAGCAGACCACTCTTACCCAGTCCAAAGATCAGGGCTTGATCCATCACCGTTTTTTAGCTCACTGCACCATCCCAGCTCAGAACTTGGCTATATGCAAATTAGTCTGTTCCTGTCCCAGTGCATGATGGGAACAGGGCAAACCAAACTACCAAGCCAATTCTTATACTGGGAAGGAAACAAGCTTCCGGGGACCGGTTTCTGCCATTTCAGGCGTCGTCGGCCTCTGTCCACCACCACCCCCTTTTTGAAATAATTTGGCCACCGCAAGTGTGGAAGGGTATGCTCAGACATGAGTCCCTTGCTCACTGCACCATCAGGATTCAAGCAAGCCGGGCCGAAGACGGCTGTAATGCCAGAAACCGGTCCCTGGAAGCTTGTTTCCTTTCCAGTGAAGAATTGGCTTGGTAGTTTGGTCCGCCCTGTTCCCATGATGCACTGGGCCAGGGACAGACTAATTTGCATATAGCCAGGTTCTGAACTGGGATGGTGCAGTGAGCTAAAAAACGGTGATGGATCAAGCCCTGATCTGTTGACTGGGTAGGAGTGTTCTGATTAACTCAGATACTCTGTCCACCACCACCCCCTTTTTGAAATAATTTGGCCACCACAAGTGTGGAAGGGTATGCTCAGACATGAGTCCCTTGCTCACTGCACCATCAGGATTCAAGCAAGCCGGGCCGAAGACGGCTGTAATGCCAGAAACCGGTCCCTGGAAGCTTGTTTCCTTTCCAGTGAAGAATTGGCTTGGTAGTTTGGTCTGCCCTGTTCCCATGATGCACTGGGCCAGGGACAGACTAATTTGCATATAGCCAGGTTCTGAACTGGGATGGTGCAGTGAGCTAAAAAACGGTGATGGATCAAGCCCTGATCTGTTGACTGGGTAGGAGTGTTCTGATTAACTCAGATACTCTGTCCACCACCACCCCCTTTTTGAAATAATTTGGCCACCACAAGTGTGGAAGGGTATGCTCAGACATGAGTCCCTTGCTCACTGCACCATCAGGATTCAAGCAAGCTGGGCCGAAGACAGCTGTAATGCCAGAAACCGGTCCCTGGAAGCTTGTTTCCTTTCCAGTGAAGAATTGGCTTGGTAGTTTGGTCTGCCCTGTTCCCATGATGCACTGGGCCAGGGACAGACTAATTTGCATATAGCCAGGTTCTGAACTGGGATGGTGCAGTGAGCTAAAAAACGGTGATGGATCAAGCCCTGATCTGTTGACTGGGTAGGAGTGTTCTGATTAACTCAGATACTCTGTCCACCACCACCCCCTTTTTGAAATAATTTGGCCACCACAAGTGTGGAAGGGTATGCTCAGACATGAGTCCCTTGCTCACTGCACCATCAGGATTCAAGCAAGCCGGGCCGAAGACGGCTGTAATGCCAGAAACCGGTCCCTGGAAGCTTGTTTCCTTTCCAGTGAAGAATTGGCTTGGTTGTTTGGTCTGCCCTGTTCCCATGATGCACTGGGCCAGGGACAGACTAATTTGCATATAGCCAGGTTCTGAACTGGGATGGTGCAGTGAGTTAAAAAACGGTGATGGATCAAGCCCTGATCTGTTGACTGGGTAGGAGTGTTCTGATTAACTCAGATACTCTGTCCACCACCACCCCCTTTTTGAAATAATTTGGCCACCACAAGTGTGGAAGGGTATGCTCAGACATGAGTCCCTTGCTCACTGCACCATCAGGATTCAAGCAAGCCGGGCCGAAGACGGCTGTAATGCCAGAAACCGGTCCCTGGAAGCTTGTTTCCTTTCCAGTGAAGAATTGGCTTGGTAGTTTGGTCTGCCCTGTTCCCATGATGCACTGGGCCAGGGACAGACTAATTTGCATATAGCCAGGTTCTGAACTGGGATGGTGCAGTGAGCTAAAAAACGGTGATGGATCAAGCCCTGATCTGTTGACTGGGTAGGAGTGTTCTGATTAACTCAGATACTCTGTCCACCACCACCCCCTTTTTGAAATAATTTGGCCACCACAAGTGTGGAAGGGTATGCTCAGACATGAGTCCCTTGCTCACTGCACCATCAGGATTCAAGCAAGCCGGGCCGAAGACGGCTGTAATGCCAGAAACCGGTCCCTGGAAGCTTGTTTCCTTTCCAGTGAAGAATTGGCTTGGTAGTTTGGTCTGCCCTGTTCCCATGATGCACTGGGCCAGGGACAGACTAATTTGCATATAGCCAGGTTCTGAACTGGGATGGTGCAGTGAGCTAAAAAACGGTGATGGATCAAGCCCTGATCTGTTGACTGGGTAGGAGTGTTCTGATTAACTCAGATACTCTGTCCACCACCACCCCCTTTTTGAAATAAGTTGGCCCACTAGCAGCATTTGAATCACCAACTCTGGCACACTTAGTGCACTCTACTAGGGACTAACTAGTCAATCAAATATACCAATCATGGATAACTAATCACAATCATAATGTATACAGGGAGCACATGCACTTTAGCACTGATCAGCAGTGGTAAAGTGCCCAGTCCTATTGCCAACAACCACAGGTCAGGAAAAACAAGGGAGGAAGAAGCAATAAGTTTGGAGATAATCCTGCAAAAAGGGCCATTTCCAACAGTAACCACCATCAGTCATAACATATATCAGTACTAGTGAATGTCACTGTGGCTTTTCTCTTGTGCCCAGAGCCCTTCTTTAATGTTTGATCCTGCTATCTTATAAAATATAGCATAAATCAGTTGTTTCAGATCAAATAAGCAGCCTTGAAAGTTTCTGGTTTAGGGTAATTGCAATATTTCGTGTTTGGTCCATTCAGTTAGTAGTGTGTGCCCAATAGCTATTAAACATTCCAATATTTTTTGCATGCTATTTTATTTAAGGTATAACATAAAATCGCGGATAGCTCAGCAAGCATGCAGAATTACATGTACCATATTAGGCTCTGTCTTATCATCTCTTAGACCAAGGTATTGCTTTTTTAGGGCCTCTCAATCCCGATAAACCTTCCTTTGAAAGGAAACCTTCCATACTCCTTCCAATATTGTCTTTTTAAATATTTCCTATCCTGACTATTCTCTTGTGTTTATTTTGTCAATAATTCCTCAGGTGAGCATTGTCACAAAAAAGTATTTTATCATCTGCCTGTTCTTCAAGAAATCTTGCCCGTTTTGTGTCTGCCCCAGTACTGTATGAGCTGTGGTGGTCACAGTAGCAGCTACTGGTGGGAGTGCTACCGGGCGGTGACTTGGGACGGGGGAGGGGCAGGGTGGGGGTAGTGAACACCGGAATATGGATGAATGCAGGTAAGTTGACAATTATATCAATAAAACAAATTCCATTGTGTCCGCTGCATCGCCAAATGCGATGCAGCGCGTGCAACAAAATCTACACTGATAGTCTTGCCTCCAGTGACTTATTTCTCCCTCTGGTATTGTCCTTGCTTCGTCTGCAGCCACTTTCTATTGAGAATACTTAAACTGACCTATGGATCGACTGCACGTGTGTCAAATAAAATAATACACGAAAAAATATATTTAATTGAAAAGATTACGATAGATTACATGGAATGGAAGTCCACAGCAGTTTTCATGATCTTTGTATTCATTTGTTAATGTATTAATCATTGTTTTATTAATTAGCAGATTCTCTTATATATTTATGCATTTTCTTTATGTAGTTGTCTTTAGTGCAATCGTCATCCTCATCTGGACGTCCAGAGCTCACTGCCAACCTCCTTGAAAAGAGTGCCAATGCAGGGAGCAGGCAGGAAAGGGTTTTTCCTCTTGGAAGCTCGGCCCTTAACTTTTTTGGTAAGTCTAAGCATGGCCCCTGTCAGGACAATTCACCATCCATATGTGTTCCACCGCACGCAAGAACAAACTCTGAGTGTAAACTGTGTGCAGTTAAGATAGACTTCGGCAGCCATGATTCAATAACCAGCGAAAAACAGAAAGCCAGAATAGAGGAATTCTCTAGCTATGGTCTAGGATCTAGAATGGCATCCTCACCAGAGTTAGTGTTGCCACAAACCTACAAATGAAATCGGACCTTCAAAGAAAATTACATCTCGAACATATCCTTTAAATCCTATACTTTTTTTGCACAGTGATACTGGCCTGAACTGCACAAATATTCACTATCTGCCACTACATTAAACAACCCACATGGGAGAATCACAAAAAAAGCCCCTCACCCACCATCCAGGTTACACAGTCTTTAAACCCCATTTGGTTTTTAGCACTACTACTGCCCCAATCTACTGGTACCTCTAAGGGCCTAATTACGATGTTGGTCGGACGAGTGTCCGACTGACATCCTGGCGGAAACTGACCGCTCGACAAGGAGTCGGCTGTTCTGCTTCCACAATTATGATGGGATCGCCTTCAAGGAGGTCGGAAAGTGTATCGTTTCTGTTGAGGCCTGTGCTGCAGGATGCAGCAGCAGCCTCAATAGAACATTAACGCTTTTAAAACACCCTTGCACTGTGTGTTAGGGACCATATGATGCCTGCCACATGGTACAGGGATGTTTTGGGGGGGGGGGCCCGTAGGTGCCCCCAGACCATATAGCCGAGGGCCAGGGGGGAAGTGGCTGAGCAGGAACCACCACCATTTGGGGATTATCTGTCCTTCCGATGCTCCCCCGGGCTCCCAGAGCCCATCGCAAGCAGAGCAGCATTCCCCGCGGGTTTCCCTCTGGCCGCCAGTATCATAATATATCATGTAGGGCCTGATTATGATGTCTGACGGAAACCTACGATGTCAGGCCGAAAGCCTCCAACGAGCTGTCAGATGGCTTTCCGCCCGACATCATAATCAGGCCCTACTTTTTTTTTTACAGTTTATTAAGCGCAAACTAGAACTAAAGGTATTGGAGCGCTTCACATGAGAACCAGTTACATTAAACAAGGACACATTCATTTTGGGTAGGCACAGGGAGATTAAGTGATTTGCCCAGAATCAAAGGATGTTGAGCTGATGCCAAGACTCAAACGTGGGTCTGTAGTTCAAATGTAGGCAGCTCTGGCCCTTTAGCCACATCTTCTCCCCAACAGTCTACAACATACCCTGCCCATGCCGGCAGGCATCCTACCCTTGACAACTCATATTCTTTGCCCTCTACTATTGCTGTGCTGGCTTCACCAGCTAAAGATTTTCATAGTGCCATTCATGGGACTTCTTTTACTTTCAATTCACCAATTTACTGTTTGGTGGTATAACTTAAACCCAAAGCTTTCATTTCTCCAGCATTCCGTCATTATTGTAAGAATCTCTGTAGGTTCACCTACTTCAGTAAGTAGAAATGTTTTAGTCGACCACCTGCACTCTAATCACACCTTATAATTGCTGTATCATGATCAGATTTTTGTACACGACCATAGCATTTCTAGAAAATGGATGCCCGATCTCAAGTTCCATTATAAGATTTCATGAAAGCAGACAAGCTTTTGTGACTGAACATGAATATAAAAACGCGGTTGTGTATTCAATGTAATCTGCCATTCAATGTCTTCCAGAGCCAAGGATGATCCTTTTACTATATACAGCATGTTTTGCCTTCTGCACAAGTGGGCAACTTCTGGACAAACAGCTCAAGGGAGAACATTTCTTTCCAAAATACATCTGTAGCATTCCAGGATTGCCAGGCGCGGCAGGTCCCCCGGGAGCCAATGGACCACCTGGCCCTCATGGGCGAATTGGCCTCCCTGGAAGAGATGGCAGAGATGGCAGGAAGGGTGAAAAAGGAGAAAAAGGGAGCGCAGGTAATATCCGTTGTCTCATCCTTACCTCGCTATCTCTCTCTCTTTTGCTTTCACTGGTATTACAAAGGATTGAAACTATGCGTGTAATACAACTTGGAATCCTGAGTATCTTCACAATATGTACACATTCAAGTCATGTGTACACTAATAATGTAAAATGGGCAATGGTTTAGTGCGACATTGTGGAAACTAGGCAATCTGCCAACCTTATAATGCCACTAGAGGGCAATTTAGTGTTCCCTAAGACTCCAGTATTACTAGCACTCCTTTCCCACAGAGCAAAGGGCAGCTTAGTACAAACAGATATGTGCTTACTGATCCATAATAGCAGGAAAGGCTCCTCCACAATGGAGGAGGAGCATCGCCCCACTGGCTCAGAATACAGCAGCTGAAAAATAAAATGATATTTTAACACTGTTTTATTTTTCATCTGCTGCTCGGAGTCAGAGCTGTAGGGAGGAGCATGGGAGGATTGGTTGGTGCACTTATAAGAGTGCATGTGTGTTTGGCCGACCCGGTTAGGCCAGTCAAACATACATGCTCACATAGGTTTCTTCAACCCGGCTGCAGTGCACAGCCAAGCTGGAGAAACTGCACAGAATCCTGTGCCTGAGCAGAAAGCCAAACCAGCCAGCTCAGGCCAATCCTTGAGCTGCTCTCATAGAATGAGAGCAGCACGCGGATTGCACCGGGAGTCTGTGATGACGTTCCAGGGGCTGCTGGGACCAGGAAGACTGAGGCGCGAAGCAGGAGGTGGCCAACAGTTTCGGGTAAGACTCTGTTTTTTGTTATTATTATTAATAAATCACCCCCTCCACCCGCCTCACCACTGTTTGTTTACAGCGGCCGCCACTGCATAATGGAAAGTAAGAATGCCGGGTGCCTAATGAGCCTCCATACATTCTACCCTCCCTTGCCCAGGCAAGGTCTGATTGGTCCTTTTCTTGTATCACATCCTGGATATTCCCATACTCCATCTTTTTATTCTCCATCTACTGTAAGGATTGTTTAATTGTTGTTTTTCTATAATCTATGAGTGCTATATCATTGAATAGTGTTTTATTACTTTTACAGTTATGTGGAATTTTAATCAAATGTTGTTGCATTGTGAAAAGTGGCAACTTAGTCAAATGTTAAAAATGTAAATGTATAGACTTTACAGCATTCTGGACTGAGGGACTGATTTAGAATTGGCGGACGGGTTACCGAGTCCCAACAGTGACGGATATCCCATCCCCCGAAATAAAAATCCCATTATATCCTATGGGAATTATATTTCGGCAGATGGTATATCTGTCACCGTTGGATATTCTGTCTGCAGAAATATAAATCCCATTATATCCTAAGAGATTTACATTTCGGTGGACGTGATTTCCGTCACTGCTGTGATGGAGTAACCCATCCGCCAAGATCTAAATGAGGCCCTAGGTTTCTTATAGTTTTTAAAGCAAAATGGATTGCTACAATTAATCTGGGACTATAAGTGATATGTCCACAGTGTCTGACAGTCCTTAGTTTGTACTGCTAGTTTCAACTGATGGAGCATGCCACCTCTGGCGATGCTGGAATTCATCCTTTAAAAGGAATATTCCACATCAGTTAGGTACACTGACCACCTCTACTCTTCTTTTTATGTCTCCTATCTAGACCTGGGTGTTTGCTTGTGCTTTATTCAACTGAAGGGTAACATCGTTTATGGGGATTTGGATTTATGTTTCATCAATGGAATTTGACCCAGAGCTAGAGAAAGAAAGGCAGAAAACGGAGAAAGAAGAAGGAAGAGAAAAATAGGGAAATAGAGACAATGGGAGAAAGCAGGGGTGAAATAAACTTGCAAGAGTGAGATGAAGAGACATGAAGTGTGGAGTGGTGAAAGACTGAGACATAAGGTGTAGTCAAGATTAGGTATTCAGAAACTTCGACATTTGGCAGCATTGGCAACAGGCTTCTAAGAAAAACTTTGGGCCTGTGTTCTTTAATTATAAATTAAATATTAGACTGTACAATATACACAAAGGGTCCCAATTACTTAGTCTACCACTCAGCTGATGGCCATGTTGACAATTAAGTGATTGTTAGACATATCTTTGTTTAGATGGGTAGGCCAAATACTTTCCCTAATTTAAAGAACAGAAAACATAACTTAGACAACCTTTGTCATCATAATGCCAAGTCCAAGCACTTGGATTGTGTATTGGCTCCACTCCACTGAGAAATTAGGCCAGCACGGTCTAGTCCAGTTCTGATATGCTTCATTTGCATTCGTCTACACATTTAACCTAATTGCCTTCACATTGTAAGTTGGTGTGTCACCAGGGTTACATCTTTTTTAAAGTGGACCCAGCAGATGAACATGTGTTCTCATGAACAGTTCATCTTTCTAGCGACAATGCATTTTTAAAATCAGGAATAGTGGGTTCCTGTTCCTCTCTACCTTTCTTCTGTGTGTGAGGATTGATATGAAGTCCCTAAAAGTGACTTGTCAATCTGGATAGCATTTTCAGAAACCATGTTGTTCATCCTCTTCTTTCGTTTTGTCAATAAATGTTGTCATTTCTGGCGCGTTTGCATTTAATCACTGAAGGAGCACTTGGAAGTGGAACTCTTTTGGTCTGTTTAGATGTACGTTTGCTATAGGTACTTGCAATGATTTTTATTTCGCAACCCGTCTTTTACTTCCACAATGGTTGTTCTGTTTATTTGTTTTCATCTATAAAATATAAAACAAACGTGGATACGTTCTAAAGCATTGTAACACGTCTCTAGAAACTCCTTGGGGCATATTAGCAAGGAAGTGGCTGAGAGAGGCGTTAGCCTTTTCGACCTAACGCCTCTCTCCGCCACTTCGGAAACGTAAGACTGCACCATATTATCAAGGATATGGTACAGCCTCGCCTTTACCCCTGCAACCACGCTAAGTATTACAACTTAGCACCAATGCAGGCACCCTTCCTCCAGAGTGCAAGGGTGTCTGCGAGCAGGGAGGTTTGTTTATGTACAGGGAGGTATCCGTTCCGGCACATAAACAAACCTAAAATGCCAGTTTGTAACTTATATGTGTGCTGCTTCTTGCAGCACACATGTAAGTTACAAAATGGCATTTTTAAAAAAGGTTTGTTTATGTCCATGGCAGCACACATGGAAAAAGCAAAAAGGACAAAAAAATAAAGCATTTCTCCTCTTTTCGCCATCTTAAGACCAGGACCAGTGCATTTTATGTGAATAGTTCAGCGCAACACTGCTTTTGTTGCCGAGATCCTTTTGTTACCTGCAGTTCATAAGTTACAGTCCTAATATAGCACACTGACCTGTGAAATGAAGAGCTGCATGCTAACTGCATGGTATAAATGAAAACGTTATATTTTTCCTCGGTTCTTTCTATTATCCTAATATTTCTAAAATTAGTTTGTTTGGATATAAATTATAAATGTATTCTTTGACCCTGTCACCAGGCAGGTCGCTCCCCTCACCGCCACGCAGCCCCCTTTGTGACCTGTGACTCTCTGCTACCGCCGCCCGTGCTCAGTCCGCCTGCGTCTCTGCTGGTACTGTACTGCTATTGTTATTTTTACTTTGCCTCTGTGTCCATTTTGCCTTTTGTAGCTCTTTTGCCCGTTTTTCCCCCCTTGTGCCCCCTTCCTTCTCTGTCCCCTCGCCATCCGTTCCCCGCTGCTGTGTCCCTGCTGCCCTGCCCCCTCGTCTCCCATTGGCCGCCCCGCTCCCACCTCCCAAATGCTCCTCCCTCCCTCTGCCCCTCATATGGAGGCCGCACAGTGGCCACGCAGCGGGCGCGCGCAGCGGAGCCCATCTGCGCCCGTCCGCACCTGGACCACGCCCAGCGCCAGAACCCGTGGCCCCCGCCGAGGCCAGGAACCCCGACTGAGATACAACACCACCACCCTCAACGCACTCAACACCGGACGATCAACCGCCTGCTACCGAGCCACCCCGAAACGCACCCACGGACCCTTCACCTGCCTAACCTGCAAATTCACCTGCCTCAGAACCTGCACCCTGCCCGCCGGATCTAACAACAACAACAACAACCACCTCCGGTGCATCCTTCTCAACACTCGCTCCGTCCACAAGCACACTGTCGAACTCTGGGACCTCCTCGATACAACAGCACCGGACGTCGCCTTCCTCACGGAAACCTGGATGAACGCCTCCTCAGCCCCTGACATCGCTATAGCCATCCCGGACGACTACAGGATCACCCGGAGGGACCGCGTCAACCAAACTGGAGGAGGAATCGCCATCATCTACAAGAACACCATCAGCGTCACGACCAACGCCAAAGGCGCACTCTCCGCCGCTGAACACCTACACTTCCAGATCCACACCGACCCCAAGACCACACTCAGAGGAACCCTCATCTACAGACCCCCCGGGCCCACGCACACAATTCAGTGAAACCATCACCGACTTCGTCAGCCCGCATGCCCTAACCTCACCAGAATACATCCTTCTAGAGGACCTGAACTTCCACCTGGAGAACAACAACGACAACACCACCACCCTGCACGCCAACCTTGCCAACCTCGGACTCAAGCAACTGGTGAACACCCCCACCCACTACACCGGCCACAAGCTGGACACCATCTTCTCTGCCAGCAAGCAACTCTCCTTCAGCCACTCCACTGGACTACACTGGACCAACCACAGCTGCATTCATTTCACCTTCAAGAAGACTACATTTCACCACCGCACACCACAGATCCCCCGCAGATGCTGGAGCAAAGTCAGCACAGACCAGTTAACCACATCACTGAGCCAGAACCCACCAGCCGACACCTCTGACACCAACGACGCAGCCCACAATCTCGCACAGTGGATCACCAACTACGCCAACAACCTCGCTCCACTAGAAAACCCACCAGGCAAGACCGGCAACAAGAAAACCACTTGGTTCACCAACGCCCTCAAAGACTCAAAGAAATCCTGCCGTACTCTCGAAAAAACCTGGCGCCACGAACGGACGACAGAAAACCTGACAGCCCTCAAGAACGCCACTCGGGAACACCACCAGCTGATCCGCACCACCAAAAGGAGATCGTTAAAAGAGCGGCTGGACAACAACACCCACAACAGCAAGGAACTCTTTAGCATCGTAAAAGAGTTTTCCAACCCCAGCGCCAGCAACAACGACATCACACCATCGCAAGACCTCTGCAACTCCCTCGCCACGTTCTTCTACCGCAAAATCGCAGATATACACAACAGCTTTGATGCCCAGACTCCGCCTTCAGTCACCAAACCAACACCCCCCACCACCACCCTCAACGCCTGGACCCCCATCAGCACTGAAGACATCACCCACGTCATGAACACCATCCACTCTGGCTCTACCTCGGACCCATGCCCCCACCACATCTACAACAAAGCAGACACCATCATCGCACCCCACCTCCGGAATGTCATAAACAACTCCTTCGCGTCAGCCACCTTCCCAGAGTGCTGGAGATCAACGCCCTCCTGAAAAAACCCACAGTAGACCCCAAAGACCTCAAGAACTTCCGCCCCATCTCTCTTCTTCCCTTCTGGGCAAAAGTCATCGAGAAGACCGTCAATAAACAGCTGACCATATTCCTTGAAACAAACGACTCGCTCGACCCATCCCAGTCCGGATTTCGAGCCAACCAGAGCACCGAGACCGCCCTCATCGCAGTCACCGACGACATCAGGACCCTGATGGACAACGGGGAAACAACCGCCCTCATCCTCCTAGACCTCTCAGCCTCCTTTGATACCATCTGCCACCGCACCCTAATAACTCGCCTCCACAACACCGGGATCCAAGGAAAAGCCCTGTACTGGATGACCTCGTTCCTCTCCAACAGAACCCAGAGAGTCCGCCTCCCTCCGTTCCGCTCCGCGGCCACCAAGATCATCTGCGGCGTACCCCAAGGCTCCTCGCTCAGCTCAACCCTCTTCAATATCTACATGAGCCCCCTCGCCGCCATCGCACGCAAATACAACGTCAACATCATCTCCTACGCCGACGACACCCAGCTGATACTCTCCCTCACCAAAGACCCAGCCACCGCCAAAACCAACCTCCAGGAAGGAATGAAAGACATCGCGGAATGGATGAAGCTCAGTCGGCTGAAACTGAACTCAGACAAGATGGAGGTCCTCATCCTCGGACAATCCCCATCCACCTGGGACAACTCCTGGTGGCCCACAGCGCTGGGCGCCGCACCGACGCCCACGGACCACGCACGCAACCTGGGATTCATCCTGGACTCCTCCCTCACGATGACCAAACAAGTCAACGCCATCTCATCCTCATGCTTCAACACCCTACGCATGCTCCGAAAGATCTTCCGTTAGATCCCAACCGAAATCAGAAAGACGGTCACCCAGGCCCTCATCACCAGCCGACTGGACTACGGGAACTCCCTTTACGCAGGAACCACAGCCAAACTTCAGAAACGACTTCAGCGCATACAGAACGCCTCCGCACGACTCATCCTCGACATCCCTCGCCGCAGCCACGTATCTGCCCACCTGAGAAACCTGCACTGGATCCCCGTCAGCAAGAGGATCACGTTCAGGCTTCTCACCCACGCACACAAAGCACTCTACGACATGGGCCCTGAATACCTCAACAACCGCCTCTCGTTCTACACTCCCACCCGCCAGCTCCGCTCCGCCAGCTTTGCCTTCGCCACCGTCCCACGGATTCGCAGAACCACCACCGGAGGAAGATCTTTCTCCTACCTGGACGCCAAGAAATGGAATTCCCTCCCCGCACACCTACGACAGACCCAGGGCCATCTCACCTTCAGGAAACAACTCATGACCTGGCTATATAAGCAGTAGCAGCTGTTCCCCCCACCCCCTCAGCGCCTTGAGACCCTCGCGGGTGAGTAGCACGCTCTATAAAGTTATTGATTGATTGATTGCTTTACAGTAAAGCAAACCCATCCACTTTGGTACATATTAAATCCTGAGTCTGTACTTCTTCAGACCAAACATTCTTATACTGCCTACTAGTATAGATGCATGTGATTCCTACACATTGTAATCCTCATTGTCTTATGTAACATTTCTTATAAACTGATTTAAACACGTACGATTCATTGGCTTTGTATAATGTATGTGTGATGTAAAGTGCTCTGACAACCAACTCTGGTATGAGTACTGCTACAAAACAAATGAAATACATGTGACATAGGGATTATGGAGAGACGAGAGGCATTGTTGGAGGGTGGTAGTGAGGGAATCCATGTAGTAGGAGGTTTGGTGGGGCACCAATAAAAGATCGTTTCACCGGGCTCCACCAGTGCTAAAGCCAGTCCTACTCTACAGGATACCTCCCAGCCTATACAAGGTTCACTGCCAGTTGATCTACAGTAACCCGGCAGTCAGTGACTGGGAGCTGTACTACCGATCTGTGCTATTTCACAAGCACTGCATGGGAGTACCAGACCAACAGGTCAACTCTCCTTTTTCTCCTCTATCTGATTTTAGCAAAATACTCTTCAGTATAGTAGACGAAGCACCAAAACCAGCTAGAAGGCTGAAGGAGCCACAATGCCATTCCCTGCATCGCTTAACAGCCAGTCACCATTTCTCACTGCCACTACCTATGCACAATTCTCATTCATTTGCAGGAGCTTGAGAAGAAGCTAAATGAGAAGCTTTGTAGCTCCTACAAGTTCCCTGCTCTCCCCTCCACCAACCCAGTTTATTCTGGTCCGCGCTTCGCTCACCCTCCTCTCCCACCTCCCCCAGGACTTCAGATTGCGGGATACTCCTTATCTCAGGAGGAAATTCAAGGAAGAGCCATCATTGTAAAGGAGATGAAGGGGGTAGTGACTCTCCTTGAATTCAAGCCTGCCCTAATGGACCAGCAGTAGACCTTGGTGCTTAAGGAAATGGAGAGATCGGTAGGCTACTACCAGGAGGAGAACTGGTGAGACACATGGTCCTGCTAGAGCAATGTGCATCCAAAACTCTCTCAATTCATAATATAATTACCTTACTGTTAGAAGGTGGTTATGATCATCTGAGCCGCCCGGAGTTTTAGCTTTTTGAACACCTCATTTTTGAGCTTTTACTGTGGGAATCACCCACAGTGATACAGACTGCATGTGGATTTCCCGGGGTAAGGGGCACCAGAATGTTAACATGTAGACACTTGTGCACACATGTGTGCACCCATGTAAGTGCTGCATGGGGGAGATTCCTGTTGTGCGCAGCCCAGGAGCAGGCACAGATAGAATGGTTTGGCAGGAATTATGCAGAGTTGGGTGGTGTCATTGAATAGGCTTTATACTATGGGAAGACACATGTAAGGGAAAGTCTATGTGCTTTACTGTTTTCACTACAGGAACACTCCAGTACTCTCCTATAACGATGGGGACAACATGGGGTAGTTTAACTTCCCTAGGGCCTACAGATTCCAGACACGCACCAAATTACACTGTAAGTTGTGTAAAAAGAAGTATTCTGCATAGTCCAAAGCCATATCTGTCCTGCTTATGGGTCACCACAATTGTCATAATCCTCTGACTCAGCTCATAACCAGAGCCTGGCTGGGTGTGACCCTGCCAGGCTGGATTAATGACCTTCCTCCCCAAGCTGTAGGATCAGAGGCTGAGTCCTTCACTGCAAGCATTCCAAGGGCGAAGGTTTCCTCTCCAAGAGGGAGTAATGGGGTGGAGCTGCAGGTTATCCACCAGCAGCTGTCACCTGGTGCCAGGCACCAAGTTGCTCTGGGCCACGAAGGCAGCAAGGGGGAAGGGGGCTTTTCAGAGACCATGTGGCCTGAGACCCCTGGATGACGCCATGTTGAACTATGATTTGGGAAGAAGGGGACCCCTACAAAAACATGTGAACTTGCTAGCTGTAGGGAAAACTACACTGAGGAGAAAAACAAATGCTAGATGCAAGTTATTCAATGATTATAGGTTATAACTTTCAGGCTACATACCAAAGATGATACATGAAGCAAAGTGCATTATGATAAATATATACACATGACCATGTTGTTAAATTGCATAGTTTATCAAAAAACTCTTTATTCAAATTATTAAATTAATTTTGGAGTACTGAAATGGTTATCGATCAGTTTCAAGATATATATTTTTTTGTGGATTTTCCAATAAGTGTTAATACATAAAACATTCTACAACATAATCTACTGACAGCCTTCGAATTGTTTACAACCCATCTGCTCCTTTTTCTATTTGTATGTTCAACACAACAAAGTCAATTAATGGTCTGTGTGTATTTTATATGTGTGTATATATGTTTTTCTTGGAAATGTGATGATGTTGTAGAAAGTTTCATGTATCAACACTTATTGGAAAATCCACAAAACAAATATATCTTGAAACTGACTGATAACCATTTCAGTACTCAAAAAATCAATTTAATAATTTGAATAAAGAGTTTTTTATTTAACCATAAAATTTAACAACATAGTCATGTGTATATATTTATCATAATGCCCTTCACTTTATGTATCATCTTTGGTATGTAGCCTGAAAGTTATAACCTATAATCATTGAATAACTTGCTTCTAGCATTTGTTTTTCCCCTCAGTGCCATTTTGAACTATCCCAGAGGCCTCTGCAGGAAGGAGGGAGCAGGAGCAGGAGCAGATAGGTGATGTGTCGCTGCAGGATAGGGCAGAGGAGCCTTCCTGCCAGCCCCCTCCAAATTGTTTTAAAGGGTCTTGCACAGTTAGAGGAGCTTTCTCTGGGGTGTGGTCTGCTGAGGAAGACTCATGCTGGAGCCTGGCACCATGGGCAGTTGGAAGGAGGAACCCCCTGACTGTCCCAGGACCCTGGATTGCGCCTGTGGGGAAGTCCAAGACTAGTAAGGAGAAGCCTGGGCCTCTGCACAAAGTGAAGAGAGGAGGATAGCCAGGTGAAAGGCTGGCGCAGGGAGCCAATGAAGATAGCTCCCTGCTGAGTGCACCCTCTTGGAGACCAGAAGGGCGAAGGAAAGTGCTCCTGATAGGTAGGGCTGGCCATCACGAACAAGAGGAGACCACAATGATTAAAATTGGCCACCTGAGGGCTGTGTTCCGCCCCCTAGAAGGTTGGTGACCTTTGACCTCCAATGGGATTGACACCAAAGCACGTGGCGCTTCGCCGCTGGTCTTAGATGTGCCCCCAGGGCGGGTCAGGTCCACAAGTCTGATGTTGACTTTTGAAGAAGCATTTTTCGAGGTTAGGCAAGCCAAACACTTTGAACTGCCATATCTGTAGTGAAGAACTGCCAATGGTGGTCTTCAGACTTGGCTCCTAACTAAGTATTCTTGTAAGGGGCTAATGAATGATGCACCAACACATCTTTGGGACCTCGTGGGTCTACATGCTTTTCAGATGAAAGCACTCAAACTATATTTCTATAATGCATGTCTTTTCTCTCATTTTCTAACTATTACAACAGCACAAAAGTCAAGCAGATTTTTCATTTTACTAACCTACAAACTACGCATGAATATGCATCTTTTTCCTATTTTGGCAATATGATTTTGATCTTAAGAAGACAGATATGTGTTTTGTTGGGCTTGGCCCTTTTGGCGGGTTCACCCCTAAACTTTTTTCCTGTCTCCTAGCCTTTTCCCTGTGTCAAGTTGGTGTTTTATGTCTCTAGGCACTTTATCACTGCTGTCCAGTGTAAAGTGCATGCGCTTTGGGTTTCATGTAGTGAGATTGGCCTTCCCTCCCATAGGAATGCATGGGGGATTCCCTGATGAATGTGGGTTAGTGGTAAATCCTGATATGAGAGGTGCAGCATGGTCAAGTCTGGTATGTGTGAAATGGAATTAATAACTGCTGCGCAATGGTGTGCGCAGATTTATTGTGGTTATGTTAGAAATTACTCTTTTAGAAGTTGGCATTTCTGTGTGCTATGTGTCTGCCTGCCTGATGTGAATTGCATGTCTGGCTTTTGAGTGACAAGGGCTGGTGAGGTGTGGGTGGCTCCAGGAGGGGCAGGATGAGTCAGCGCTAGGCTGAATGGGACATCTACATTTTTGAGTAGTGGGAGGAGAAGTTCCTGGACCCTGAATAGGAGTGTGCCTGCCCTAGTGAATGCTGGCTACACCCCCCTGTGGTGTGTCTGATGATGAGCCCCCACCTAGGGAAGAGGAGCCTGGTAAACAGAGTGCTCCAAAACCAGTTACATCTGGTTTCCCAAGCCCTGTGCTGTGACACAAAGGAAAATGTCCTAAAAATGATGGGGCTGTGACCTTATGAAAGTGTTGTGCTGTTCCTGACGTAGGGGGGCCTGCTGCTACTGCTGGGCTCCAGGAGGAACCACCACGAGGGACTGCCTCCCTGCTGGAGGGCCCTGTGTGCTGGCCTACCTGGGCCCAGCCTTTGCCCCCCAGGACTTTCACCCCTGGGAGCACATTTCCTGTATTAAGGAGAGTGCTGGAGACTTTGCCCCAGCGCTAATAGAGCGCTTTATTTTTCAGTTTGAAGAGCGCTCTATTTTCTTGCTCCCAGAAGAAACATAGCGTCTGGGGGCTTTACAGCGCGGAACTGCACTCCCTTGGGAGGGAATACCCGGCGTAGGGATTCCCCCGTGCTTCGTAGAAGAGCGGGAGCCTGCCCCGCGTTATTGCAGCATCTTGAATTGAATTATTGGCGGGTGCCCACCCCGCACTGTGAATTTAATTATTGGTGGGTGCCCACCCCACTGCAAAAAGAGATCACTGACGCCGGCCCGATTCACGGGAAGGAAAGTTGCTGGGCCGCTGCAGACGCGGCCCAGAAGCCAGGCGGCCCTGCCTGGTTGTAGGCTCCATGTGGTGAGAGAGCCCTGCATGTTGAGGAGACCAGGCGAAGAGCAACATTGCCACCTGAGACCGTAGGAGTACCTGAGAACCAGAAGACGAACAAAGAAGCAATAGGAGCTGCGTCATGCTGAGGCCACACTCAATAACATCACAATTTTCCTGGGGTTTCCTATCCTTCTCCCGCTGCGTGAACTAAACATGGCCAATCTAGTGCTCTGAGAATGTCGTGTGAGAGAAGTAGGCACCACAGACGCACTCCCTCAAAGGAACTTGAGCAAATTTGTTATTCCACTGCCTAAAGTTGCATTAATTCTTAGCTGCGGTTAGGCCATGAAATAGCAAAGCTGCTCACATTACTTTAGTGAACAATTACATTTGACTCACCCAAACTATAGGGCTTCTTTAGTGCCCATATTCACATTTACGATTTGGCTTTGGCTTGTAAATCTGGGATGTGCGCCCAGGTGGCTCAGTGAAACCCTAGTGCCTGCCTGTGCATTCCAGAATGCAGGCATCTGTTTCGGCCGATTTGACAATAAACATTTGTCGGAAAATTTTGTTCTGGGGGCATCTGAAAGATGACGGGGTTGATCCTGATGCTTAACATTGAACCATGCCATCTCTCAGTTGTGGAAAACGAGCAGAGCAGAGAAAAAAATGAAACAAGGGAAAACTGCACGGCCCACTTCAGAGCAGGTGTTTTCAGAGGGAGGGAGCAATGGCTGTCAACAACCAGCATAAGCACTTACCAGTCATTCAGCAGACGGCCTTGCTTTCTACAAAGATGCATTTTATCTGCAGTTTCTCCCCTTCCCGGCTGCCCCCTCCAAAACTGTATATATTTGTGAACTACTTGTTCTGTGTGTATTACATGGTTGCTTTTCTACCAACGTGATTAAATGCTTTCTTGCCTTTTGACACAACAGCTACGTGAAAAAAGTTATAAAGCATAGTTACACAAGGACACACGAATAACACAGCCTTATTTTTATATGCAACTGTTTCTTACGCCTAGTAAGTCAGGAGTAAACATATACTTTCACTCTATACATTTATCATGCACCAGACCACATATTGTCATGGTCACTCATGCCTTGAGTTTATCCATTTCAACTGTGCACCAGGACATGATACTGGCTCTGACCTTTTTCGGGAGGATACCTTGACTTTTAGTCACAAAAGGTCTTGGCAGGGTGGCTTGTTTTTTGATGTTGTTGACTTGTGTTTATTTGTCATACTGTTGAAGTATTATTTCCTGTTGCCTACAAGTGTCCTGATTTGTATGCTATAATGTCTTGCTATAAGTATTTCCTTTCCATTACAGCCTCTCCCAGTCAGTCGCGCCTGTCCCTATTACTCCCCTATCGTTCTCTATTGTTCTTTTCTTACTTATCCTAAGTCTGAAATTCTCCAATCTGTATGTTTCTTGGTGCCATCTTTGTCACCGCGAGATCAGGGAAACCCAAGGTATCAGTCAAGACAGTTTTCTGTTGCCAATGGCCCGAGCTGATCCTAACATTTTTCATCCCCTGAATGAGACTTACAGTGCCTTGTAGGGTGCCCTTCCTGCCTTTTTATATTTATTCCTTCCTGTTTCTTTGTGTCCAGTCCGACAAAGCACAATAACTTGTATTTCCTCAGTAGATTTCATTTGTAAAGGTATATCAATAAACACATAAATCTGTTTTGATGTTCTGTGGTTATACTGAATAAGCAGCTACACTTTTACAATTGCCTCATTAACCTTCTTGCTTTCTCAGATTTGCTTGAAAATGCACCATTTGCCCACTCTTTTTTTCAAAATTTTCTTGGGTGGAGAACCCCTCTTATAATGGTCAGGCTCGCTCGCTCGCCACGTTCGCTCGCCATAGGACCCTTATCCCGAAATGTTTCGCCTCACAACTTTCAAATGTCACCAACCACCACTGGTGAGGACCTTTTCATTCCTAAGGACACGAAATAGGAGTGAGAGACACTCCTGCCCTGCCCCCAGCGCTTTGCGCACTTTTGTTGCTTTTACAGCCAGCCCTGACTTTTGTGGGACATAGGGTATTAGAGCCCCGGAGAAAGGCCAGTTGACCTGGGGCCAGTCCAGTGTGTGGTGCCCCCGATTGGGGCACCCTGTGTTTATGCTTAGGAGATTCATGCGCAATGTTCTGGTGTTAGAACTGGCTATTTCTGGTAGGCTAAGGCTGACGCCAAAGCCAGGCAGAAACCACCATTCTAGTCAGGGCAAGGAAGTCACACGCCAAGATAACCGCTGCTCACCCCCTTGGTAGCTTGGCACGAGCAGTGAGGCTAAACTCGGAGGCGATCTGTAAAGCATTTGCGCCAGCACACAACAGCAACAACATCCTAGGCACACCACAAAAGGAACTCCACACAAGGTTATATTAAAATAACTTTTGTATTGTCAAAACATATCAGATAGAATCACACATATACATTGTGCCAACTGGCACGGGCAATATTCACATGGGATTATTTACACAGGACAGGGCCACATGGGCCACTGTCATAATCAGCACTTTTAGAAATAGAAATAGCACTTATAGAACTTAGAATAAGTATAGAAAAAAGAATAACAGTTGTAAATCACATCCAGTAACTACTGGGGACAGGTAAGTACCACCTACGCAACCCTAACCACCTTAGGAGAATGTCACGCAGGAGATCGGGACCTCACTAGGACCACCTGTACTAAAAAGAACAACCACCTAAGTATCACACAGCATTTAGGGGTCTAAGAAAGAACACATTACCCATGATGCATAAATATACATTCAGTGGAGTAGTAAAGAGAAACACATGATGCATAAACCTACACATTCAGCGGTGTTAAGAATAAAGCACATGATGCAATAAAAATACATTCAGAGGTACCAGAACAATGCAATAGCGCAAAAGTCACATGATGTCTAAAAACATTCAGAGGTGCAGGAATAAAAACCATACAATTGCTCACAACTCACATAAGCCACCACCTGTGGCAGTCCCTAGGCCAACTGGCCTTGTTGGGGCTAGGACACCCTGAGTCTCAATGTCAGGGCGCGTGCCATGCAGCGCCAGTCCAAGCACAATCCTAAACGTAGCAGGTGCCCACTACTTGCTGGGCACCTGGGAACACACAAGACCTAAACGGTGCAGCTGCCCACTAATTGCTGGGCAGCTGGGAATCATCAGCAAAACTGTGGCAGGGCCCTCACTGACCCTTTGGCGCAAACTGCGCCCACTGCTGGAGCCACACAGGCTCTGGAAACACTCTACACGCGTTGGAGCCACACAGGCTCTGGCATAACACTTGTGTCCCCCAAGAGCCTCACAGACTCTTAAAAACAATTACGGCCCATGGAGCCCTCAGGCTCTGCAAACATGGCCCCTCGAGCCTCGCTGGGCTCGTAAATACCACTGCCCTTAAGAGCCTCACTGGGCTCTAAATAACGATGTGGGCCCTGAGCCTCTCATGGCTCTATACACGTTGGGGTGACCCACTGCCAACCGGGGCCGCCCTTGAAGCCCTCGTGGCTTCCCATTGACAAGGAGCGCGAGCTCGCGCTACGGGGGGGCGGACACCGACCATGTGTCCCGGCGCCCCTCCCTTGCTCCTGCCCCACTTACCGGTCGGTCAGACGATCTGCGGTTTCTCCTCCTCGGGGCTCTCCCTCCATTCGGGGAGCCTCGCGGTGGGGGCAGGCACCGGCAATGTGCCTCGTGCCCCCTCCGCTCGTCTCTGCAGGCCGCTCCTCTCGCTGCAGGGCTCCTTCCGCTCACGGGAGCCCTGCAGACCAGCCGCCATCATTCTTCTTCCTTCCCCGGGCCGGCAGCCAATCACAGCGCGGCCCGGGGAAACATCACCAGACAATACCGGACTGGCCAGCCAATGGCAGCGCGGCCCACCGGGACGAGCCCCCAACCGCGGGCCAATCCTAGCGCGGCCCCTTCGATGCTTCGTCTTGGGCAGCGGCGGTGATGTCCGAATGTAGAAGCAGTAAATGCCGGGTGGGCACCGGCCTTAAAAATAAAGCGCTCCCAGCGCTCGGGAAGTCCTCGGTTGTGCTGGTCATGCCGGGTGGGCACCGGCCTCTGCAAACAAAGCGCTCTTAAGCGCCAACGGGCAATCCACGGCGCTCCCAGCGCTAGCAACCAGACAGAGCGCTCCCAGGCGCTCAGGGAGACCCACAGCGCTTCCAGGCGCTAGAAATACGAATCAAGCGCTCCTAAGCGCCAGCAGGCAGCAAAGAGGGTTCAAGTAAAAATAAAGCGCTCTCTGCAGGGAAATGCAGCTTCTCCATGCTGCAAAGGTCCCAGAGCTTCCCAAGGGGCAAAGCCAAGTCCCCCCATCAGCCCAGGCAGGACAGAGGGGTCCACCAGGAGTCCAGGAAAGTCCATCAGGAGTCCAGGGGCTGGGCAGGGCTCAGGGATTCCCCTGAGCCCCAGCAGCAGCACGCCCCTGGCAGATTCAAGTTAGAAAACAAGAACATTTTGGAAGGGGACACAGCCCCTTCTTATACACAGAAAAGTCTTTGAAGTCTTTGAAGTCTCAGTGTGAGAACCAGCTAGACTGGTTTAGAGGAAAGTCCCTTCAGTATCAGGGACAGAGGTGACAGCCGCCCAGTGGGGGGCGGAGCCAGCATTGTGGCAGGCAGGCACAGCCCTTCACTATCAGGTGCTAATCTCCTCCCACTTCCCTGGCAGCAGATGCTGCCTTTCATCCACGGGCTGACTCAGACAACCATCTGGGGGCTCTGCAGCCCCTGTCACACTCAGACCAGACAGTCAATCCACAAGCAGGCCCAGGCACTCCTGGGCCAGGCTCACCAGCCAATCACTTGCCAGCAGTCTCACTGTACAAATATGCCCACTTCTAAAAGTGGCACTTCTAGACTAGACACAACCATGCCGCATACACCATTCTGCAGCATTCGTTCTCCCGAGTTCGCACATATCAAACTCGACCCTGCACTACCCACACATCAGGAACTACCATGGGCATACATATTCCCCATTCATTCCTATGGTAGGGCAGGTCACTCACCACACATACACAGAGAGCACACGCACTTTACACTGTACCACAGTGAAAAAGTGCGCAGAGGCCTACAATCACCAACCCAGGTTCCAGAAACAGGCTAGGGAAAAGCAAAAAGTCTCGGGGTGAACCTGCCAAAAGGGCCAGGTCCAACATCTGGCCTAATGGTGATACCTTATGTGTAATGTATTTATGCTTAGGAGGTTAGTGCATACTGTGGTTTTGCTGGTATGGCCTATTGCGTAATGTGTTGATACTAAGGAGGTTTGGGGCCTAATGTGTTTTTATGCCTAATATGATTCATGCGCAAGATGATTTGTGCATATTATGTTTTATGTTACAGGATCTAGTTCTCAGTACAGTATTTTGCCAGTAGTTACTGGTTGTGGGTTATGTATGATTTACTTGTGCACCTCTGACCGTGCCCCGATTGTCCCGGCCAGGTGTAAATAATCCCCTGTAAATACTACCTAGTGTCAGTTGGCACAGTGTACATTGTATGATTATGATCTCATGTGTTTATGACAATACAAAGGCTATTCTTGATATAACCTTGTGTGGAGTTGCTTTTGTGGTGTGCCTAGTGAGTTACTGCTGTGTGGGTGTTGCGCAAACGCTTTACACATTGCCTCTGGGATAAGCCTGACTGCTCGTGCCAAGCTACCAAAGGGGTGAGCAAGGGTTAACTTTGGCGTGTAACCCCCTTGCCCTGACTAGAGTGATGGTCTCTGCCTGGCTTTGGCGCAAGCCTTAGCCAACCAGAGATCCCATTTCTAGCATGACTTAAAAAAAAAAAAAAGTGTCTGGTTTCTGTCTGTACCATATGGTCTGAAAATACAAGGTGCCAGATTTACAAAAAATTAATGAACTAATGTTGCTATGCTGCATTGCGTGAACGGGAGAGAGCAGAACATTATCTACTAAGATACAGAAATTCTTTCCTCTCTCCCTGCACTGGGGCACCTTAAGCTTAAGCTGCCATATGCAAACATACACAATCATGCGCCAAGGTTTAAGGTTGTGTGCATTCTGTTAGAAATAACACTTTCCCAACTTTGCATGCGTGCAAGGAGAAATTAAGACATTTCTTTTTGTTATACCTGCCTCGAAGAGCCATACAATTGTGGACCAAAGAGAGGTAAAGATAGATATGGATTTGTGTCAAAACCCATGTTTGGCTGCAGGCATAATCACCCATGGACCCCCCACTTGACTCAAAGTAATGTGAAGCAGTGCATAGTGCAACTTCACATTAGAGCATGATAACCTATCCACTGCAAATCCTGGTTTGTGTTGGATAGTAGATCCCATCATCCCACTGTATCGGGTTTGAGTTACAAAAGTAACACAAAGTGTTAGTAAACCTGGTCCTATATCTTTATTATCTACTTGTGTTTGGCACTTTAAACTTTAACCTCCTTCTTCTTATTCAGATTATATTTTTGATCCAGAATGCAAGTATTGCATTACCAGTTTGCCTTTGTAGGCCATGCTGTATACACATATGTTTATTTATAGCTTAAGCCTATATTTCTGTGTACCTCTATCCAAAAAGTCTGGTTAAGAGGAGCTCTCAGGTCTGTCACACATTACACCAAAACGATGATTTAGTTGAATACTCTCCACACTAAATTATTAGATTTGTATAAAAGTATTAAAGATGTCAGTGTACAGATAGGGATCCTGAAATACATAGGTTTGGGAGTGATTTAGTATGTCAACAGTCATAGAAATACCCAGACCCCTCTGTAAAAGTATCACATGTCCTCTTCCCCTTCAGGTTTCCTTATTATTGTTGATATCTTTCTCTAACCGCGTTGGTCAATCACGAATTACACCAGAGCGATGCCCACATAGGCCAATCTCCTCTTCGTTGTATCTTGCTATCCTTCCAGTTTTGCACTTTTGTGCCTCATCAGGGGAGTAAAACGTTTTATAAATGCAACTACAATACAAATGTTATAAAAATACAACTAAAATACATCACAATAGTGTATGATATCCAATATAGCAACCCCAGTTGTAATGTGTGTAAGGATACCTAGGCATTCAGGAAATAAGTCAATGTTCTAACCTCCTGTCTCGATACATATATCCATGCATCATGTTCCCCTCACATATTACAAACACAGTCACACGTCACTTTGAATCCGAGTGAAGTAAGAAATATGTAGTGGGCAAAAATAAACCTTCTAATGAACTTCCATGTCATATTGTCACATGGAGGATTAGAACGTTTTGTATGGGCAAAATATCAGATATATGGACAAAAAAATAAAGATATTAAGCTCTGCACTTGTTACTATCCTATTTCTTTTCTTAGAGAATCTTCTATCAAACATAGAAACGAGTGCCCTCGTTTTCAGCTTCTGTGCTGAGTCATAACCAAAACGTGTTTGTGAGACTCTGCATATTTTATGCGTATTACAGGATGTTAATGTTCTGATTTCCAATGCAAAATGTTTTAAATGATGATTATTTCTCACCATGTTTAGTTTAACAATCATTTAATTACATCATTCAGCACGATTGTGTGAAACGCCTAAGAAGGATTGTGCATTCGCCGCCCCCCTCCTCTCATTATGCAGCCATTTGCTTTGTTTATCTTTAGATCATTGAGAAAGTGCCTTCATCTACCAATAATGTGCAGTGATCTGGCCCTCCTGGACATTCATAAGAAATACTTGACCTTAGTAGCAGTGCTGAACAGAGGAGGTCCCTTAAGCGATGTACCACCACCTTTCACATTCTTGACTAGGACACACCCTGTCCCAGACCTTCTGTTCCATGTAAAGACATATGTCCAAATGTTTACTGTCACATCCTTCCTACATATAATTCTCTTTTTCTAAACACGTATTCTGAATAAGTCCTATTTTCTGTCGCAGTGTAGTAAGAAACTCCCCAAAATATGGACGTTTAATCTTTGCCCCAATCACTTTGCCAATTCCTTGTGTTGATGCTGGTTACTGGACATCATTCAGGTCATGAAATGATTCAATTCTGGTATCCGAGCAATGGCAGTCAATGACCTCTCTTGCACTACTAAGCGAATCACAGCTGCCTGTTTTTTTTCATTTAACAAAAAGATCGAAGGGAACACACCATGCATCTCTTTATTTTACAAAGAGGAGAGGAAAGTAAAGCAAAGCCACGAGCAAGGTGAATCCCAGTACCCATTCCTCTAATGTGTATGTAACCCATGCATTAAAATGGTTAAATCGTTCAACAAATACAACGTTGATTAAACATTTCATTATGACCTTGATCCCTCTGTACTATGCCTGTTCTTTGCACATAATTTAGGTTCTGGCATGATGCCCATCGCAGCCTTGAGCATCCTTCAGTACATAATGTGATATGTGACAGCAAAGCAGGCTAGACGCCAAGTGTTACAAAGAGAACATGTTTCTAAAAGCAGTTCTGACCGGTACAAGAAGAAAGGCAGAGAAAATGCTGTCATTTAATTTAACGATTTAAATCGCAAAGGCTGTGCAGGCTTAGAAAACAAACACAACCGACATTTTTCCAGGTTTTTTTATAATAGCATGACATTATACGTGAATACGAATTTGACAGAAGATGCTTCATTGCTTTTTAAAGCTTATTTGTAATTCAAAAACATACATTATTATTATAATGTACTTCAGCTGATGCTGGCAAGATGTGTTATGAAGCTAAAAGGCCGTGTGCACAAACGCTTCCACTTTCACATGTTCAAGTTTAAAGTTGACATCTTTTTAGACGATGTCTTTTAGAACATATTTGCTTGCGAAGTTTTACATGATAGTGTACTCAGAAAGGGTTTGCTTATAAATGCATTTTCTTCGTACGCACATTATCATATCCTAATACATTTTGTCCAGGTCCCAAGAACACTGCGCAAATTGGCCTTGTTTGTTGTTGTCTGTTCGTTGACAGCTTTGGGTCGGTAGAATCTACAATGACAGTCAGACAACAAGAGCTCAGGCACAGTACGAATGGGTCCAGTTTATTATTTATCTGCACCAAGCCTTTGTTCGACAGAGGAGCATTTAGATGGACTGTCGGAGTCGCCCTGTACCTGAATTCTCGCCCAGCTAAATCCCATCACTCTCCTATGAGGGGCAGTGACTAGTTCTAGGGCAGACTGGCTACCAGATGACACACGCCTGCAGGAACAATAAAGAAAAAGTTAAACCACGCGGTGGATCTCCTCCACAGGAGTCCTCTGAAAAGCGCTATAATCTGTGCAACCATGAAATAATTAAACAGCCACATTTAATTATGACATTCTCTTGGATCTAAAAGATTGGCAGCCTGAGATTGTATGAAAAGTACCATGAAAGAGAAGTGTGATAGTACCATCTTTATCAAACAAGCATTGGCAACACCAACAAATATGCATGGCAAACAAGCATTGGACCAAACAAGTAGTGCAATACCAACATTTATACTTGCATGGCAAACAAGCTTTGTACCAAACGAGTAGTGCAATGCAAAAAACGTATACAGGCATGGCAAACAAGCATTGGTGGTGAAGACAACAAAGTGTATGGCACCCAAGGCGTCCTGCAGCCATCGCAGTTCTATGAAACAACCCGTACATGATTTACCCAAGACCCCCAGGGGAGTTGGTGACAGGAAGGAGACAAGGGCAGGGGATGAGTCCCAACATATCTGTCCTTGTTTCTAAAGCAGTTAAACATGCATTTACCAAGCCAATGAGTGGCCCCTGCACAGGCCCCAGTGTTATATCACAACCTTATGGGCTTACCATAGTATACCCATAAGGTCCACCGCAAGCACAATACATCCTCACACATGAAGCAAAACGCCAGGTTAGAGAAATTCTAACACAACTTCAATATCAAAGTGTAATTGAGTTATGCACCTCACCAAGGAACAATCCTCTGTTTCTGGTAGGGAAACCAGATCAGTTATACCGCTTAGTCAATAGACAAATAAAATAGTCATGCTAGCATATTTATAGTAAAAAATGCACACAGCGCAGCACTAACGAACAATATAGTGTGCAAAAAATACAAAACTATATTAGACATTTCAAATGCATTTTTCTGCCAAAACATAGCACCTGAAAATAGGTATTTAAATGCATTGACTGCGCTGGTGTCACAAAAACAATTCTGTCGACTCGCACAAGGATATAAGAGAACAGCGTATGTTTGTTCTCTGGCCATGTAACAGGACTGTTGTAAAATATTTACCATGAATCATTGTCTTATGTCAATGACATATGCCTTACCAATGATGACTTAGAAACACATTTAGCCAGAGTAGATCGCATTGTTCTGGGATTGGCTGAAATATGCTACAAATTCAATTTCCAGGAATCAAAATTGCCTTTCTCAATGTCCTGTTCTTGAGATACGAGCTATCAAATGAAGGCAAAAGCTTAGTGCCGCATTTCCTAGAGAAATGTGCACTCTTTCAATCACCTAACACAATAAAAAAGCTTTTATCATTTTTGGGCTTTCAAAATTTTGGTAGAATACACATACCAGATTATGAGCAATGGGTAAAACCGTTTTATGAATTAATACGTCTAGACTTCTCAGGCACACATTGGACACCAGAACATGGACAGATCTTGTGTTCATTACAGACTAAAATTCAAGCTTCAAATTAGTTCCACACACGTGTTAACACAGCAAATTTGGTGAGCTGGGTGTTTGCCGGAACAACAGGTTACACATATGTCACTTTCAATGAGGGTGACGTTGTAACAATTACTCATAAATCCATTTCTATTCCAATGCGGAGATGGGTTTTGCACCAATAGAAAAAATCCTGATGGCAGGACAGAAAGATGTAGTAAAGGAAAGATCATTGGTTCAGGGGAAATGCATAATTGTTGTGACTGCTACTCGAACCTTAGAGGCTGTCACAAAGGCCAGCATCCCAAACACAAAAGTGTTACATCCTAGATGGAGGCAGTGGGCCAATTCATTAACAACAACAGATGTCGACTATGTCTTAGACACTACATTAGAAACACAAGCATGCACAATATGAACAAGAATACCCTATGACCAGTGAAATTATGCCTCTAGATGAGTACAACGTCATAGTTTACACTGACGGTTCTGCCCAGCCCGCAGTTGGAACAAATCATCAATACTCGGTGGCTTGCACAGCGACAAGGGGTAAAATGAGGGATGGAGTTTTCCAATCTCTAAAGACATTCACGCAGTCACTAGGTGATTGCACTGCACAGCTGGCTGAACTTAAAGCTCTAATTCTGGCACTTCAGAATACGGATACTGAATTCCCCACACTTACTATGTGTGATTCATATTATTGAGTCCAGTATTACAATGAGTACTTACACCAGTATTGGAGCCAAAATGGATTCAGAGACTCTAAAGCATATACTATCAAGTCCAAGGTCCTTTGGGGAAATGTGGCAATCTGAAAGTAAGTTTCCCACAAATTCAAGTTATCCACACACTGAGCCACCAGTCTGCAGGAATATATGTTGCAGGGAATTCACTGGCTGATGAAGCCGCAAAGGCAGCACTTAGCTGCAGTAACTAATTAACACACGAGGCTAGATGGAAACATCATGGTGGCTGTCACAGCTTTCCACTGTGGCACTCCTTTACCAAAATCATATCCAGCAAACTATTCCTACCTACTGAGTGCACAAAACATTCTGTTTGCTCGTATTCCCAGAGTGGGATAAAGAGAAATTACAAATTCAGATCGCAGACTAAAAGTAATGATGGCAGCACATGAGGAGTCAGCTTATGTCCTCGCTGGTGTGGTAGCTACAGTTTATTATTACAGCAATGCTACTGGTGGGCAGGACTATGTAAGCAGACTAAAGAAGACTATATTTAGTTCCCGGCAGACGAGTTGCTCCATAACAAGGGTGATTGATATCCTGTCCACAAAAATATAAAACCCGTAGGATATAGTGGGATTTATATTTTGGCAGACATAATATTCGTCACAGTTGTGACGGAGTAACTATTCTGTCGAGATCTAAATCAGCCCCTATATCCTTACATGTGACATTTGAGAACAAATAACATTTTCCACTGCAGCACATCCTTAAATGTGAGATTTGTCAGCAAATAAAAGTTTCTACCACAACACGTCCACCAGAAGCATCTCTCTTGATTATAAACAAGCCTCTGGGCTGTGTATATCTGGACCACTGTGGACTGTTACACAGTGGCGGTTCCTTTAAATACTTTCTGTTAGCTGTGGATTCATGTTCTCGATTCCTATGGGTATGGCTAAAGCGATCGGCTAAAGCGATTCACTGCTGCACAGACTGTTTTAAAGATTTGCAAGTCTTTATGGGGACATATGCAGTAGCGGATATCGCGGCGTGAGGAGGAATCCCTTACTCGGCTGCTCAAATTCATCAAATAAATATATTATTTGTTTACAAGCCAAATATGTTGAAATCAAATCAAAACGGATGACCTACTCAGAGTTGGATGTCCTCATTATAATACTCCGAGTCAGAAGTGCCATAACGCAATATACTCTTCACTGGAGGCTTCCAGTATCAGTCCTCCTTTGTACCTGGCTATATACAGTGATGGCACCATAGCCTTAGCAGCAACAGATAAGAATTGATTACCTTTACTCAGAGATATAAGACATCCCCTCTGATCTATTATGGCCCTTTTTTCCTGACGAAGGCACCGCCCTGTGACGAAACGCACGTAGAATTCAACAAGTTGTGATCATTGTGCCACATTGTTCCTTAATGATTATAAAAAACAGTATAAAAAGTTATTATTGTCTCTGTGAACCAAACTCCAATAATAAGATGTATTTTTTATTGTATGTTGACGTATAGTGTGTGAATGAGGATATGTATGAGCTAGTATGAATGGGGTGATGTTTTATAATGAAATAAACATGCTACACTTATTTTAAAAAATATATATTATTTTTTTCATAACATAAACAGTATTTGTTGATTCTCTCTGGGTTTTTCATATATTTTGTTTTGTTGATTGTTGTCCATCATATGATGTTGATATTATTGTTGACATATGCAATAGCTGCATTCCATTCGGACCAGGGCCTAGCATTTGCCTCTTAGGCTTACCAGGATACCATGGGTACCTTGGGTGTGGCTGTGCATTATTCCTTGCCCTTTCATCCTCAGGGGAATTCAATAGTGGAAAGGAAAAACAGTGACTTAAAGCAGTCTTTAACAGACAGGGTATTAGGTAAGTAAGTAACACTTTTATTAGGCGCGCAAATACCAGGTGTCCTAGAGCTTACAGTGAAACTCAGGGAGACAGCTAGTAGCAATCAAGTGCCTTTTTAATATATGCGTGATTCAAAAAGCCAAGTCCTGAGCTGTTTCCTGAAACATGGCAAGCTGGACTTAAAAGGCCAACGGAAGAAGATTCCAAAGTTTGCAGTCAAGATAGCGCAGGCTCCTGCCCCCGATCAAGATTTCTTTATCTTGGGGACTTTTATCAGATAGGCTTATGAGCACCGTAGGGCCTGTCGTGGGTAGTACCAAAGAAAGTTATTCCGATAATAATGAGGACCCCTTTCATACAAAGCGTTGTGAATGATGTGCATAGATATGAACCTGACCCATATCCACTACCGGTAACCAATGAAGGTCCTGTATATCCTTAGTGATTGAGCAGAATTTAGGCACTCTCAGGAGCAGCCGAGCTGCAGCATTTTGCAATACTTGTAATTTTGTCAATGCGCTTTTCTTTATACCTAAACACAAAGCATTACAAATTTCACTCCTAGAAAGAATGAGCACAACCACAAGAGTTTTTGGGAGGTCCAAGGGAATGAATAGAAACCCTTTTTTCAGTAATCTGATAATGTAGAAACAAGTACAAGTGATATGATTAATCTGCTCTGAAAAAATGGGCGGGTCATCAAAAATCACTCCAAGATTTTTTACCTTAGAGATAGCGATAGGTAATGGATTGAAATCTGCTGACCACCACATTGAGTTCCGAAAATTGGTATTCTTGCCCAAAAGAATCACCTAGGTTTTCTCATTGTTCAATTTTTCAACGTTCCTCTACATCCAAATAGATTCCTGAGTTGAGCACTGCTTCAGGTTTAAGGTTGTAGGACCCTCATCTTCAGGAATAGAGACAATAATTTGAGTATCATCGGCAAAGCAGACAGCAGACAGGCCACATGATTGGAAAAATTCTAAGAGCGGAGTCACATAAATATTAAATAACGTCGGGGATAAAGAAGAACCCTGAGGTACCCCGCATGGAAGAGAAAAAAGTTTCAATTTAAAGCCTGGCAATTCAACTCTTTGTACTCTATTTGTTTAGAAAGAGCTGAGAAGGGCCGGTTGATAAGAACCTCATGGTTAACAGTCTAAAACGCATCTGAGAGGTCAAGAAAAATAAGTCGCTGAGCCACCCTATCAACAATCCATCAAGTTTCTGAAGAGGCCACAACCAGCACAGACTTGGTTCAGGTCGTAGGTGGATCCACCACCTGTATGGGGTCCAGAGAACTTTAAGAAATCAGCCTAGAAGAGCCTAGGGGGGTCGGACTCCCTATGAGGTCCTGTTTGGTGTCCAGATGTGGGTTCCAGACTTTGTCAATCCTAGTACAGTGGCAGCGGAAACGCCTTTCAATACCAGTGAATGTTTGGCCGTCCTTACAGGAATTGAAAGGCTTCTAGGATGAACAAATAAATGAGCTCAGGAAACGTTCTGCCACTGGAGAAATGAAGGTACAACCAGCAGCTCGAGGCTGGATTCTAAAGATCAGGGATCTAAGCTGAGAGAAGATTGTGGACAAGAAAGAAGTCAGCCCATCTTACAGAGTGCCAGTGCTGGTCCTGGCAGTTGAAGGTACCAGAACTGTACTTTTACTTCCCCTTGCTGGTTGTAAACACACATTATTTCTTTCAATTAACCTCATCAAACCAAACCATGTGCCAGTCCTGCACAGTAGGCCACAAGGGCTCCTTGGCAGGTTACCTGTCTCCTCTCACTACCATACCTGAACTCCCTTTACAAGTATTAACTAACACAGAAGTTTCTGTTGTCCAGTAGGGGATAGCTGACACTTAAGTTTTACTAATTCCAGTTACATCTACCAACACCATAAATACACCGCATGCGAATACACAGTCTTTGACAACACCTGCTAACATCAAATTTGTTTAATATGATCCACAATTGGAATTAACAATCAGCTCTACACCTCCACACGAGATCACTGTTTTTGCACACACTGCCTTGGGGTATTTTGCCAAAACTGATATAACTTTTCCTCAGTTTCGTCAGACCCACCACTGCATGATGGAGCTTGTGAATTTACAATTTGGCTCAAAAGTACATACTTTGTTCTACCTTGGATTTCCATTTTGTTGCTTTTCCTTTTTATCTGGATTGGTTTTGTGACTGTATTCTTCTTGCTTCTAAATAGACCCTATCTCCCAGAAAACTCTGCTTTTGAACTAGCAGTCAAGTAATGGAGGCCTCATTCTTCATCACACAAAGTGCAAAAAGACCTGTTCCTTGTGAGCATTTCAGCATTTCCGGTAATTGATGGACTTTTTTAGGATAAGGTACTATTTGAAATTTTTGTTCCTACAGAGGCTTAGCAAATACCATATGTATTAAATACTTCACTTAATTTTTATTGGGGGCGGGGATATTTCTTTAGTGATATTTTACAGATTCCAACATCAAGTCACCTAAATGACAACTAAAATATCAGCACTGAAGTTCACATTGAAGGCATCAATATGACCATAAAAACAGCAGGTAGCAGAAAAATTATAGAAGTATGCATGGAAAATTGTTGTCCCAATGCAGCAAAAAGTTGAGTAAACCATGTTCAAGATTTCACTTAATGACATTATCACCCCTGGCAAAATCTCTGGTGATTGGGATATTAACATTTAAAGATTTCTGAGAGCATCGAGACACTCTTGAGAAGCTGTGCGCTGTATAAATCCCTTCACTGAAAGTGAAGATATGTATAGTGGTACATCTAATTATGATGAAATGTTTTGTTACCATCACTATGCGCACCTTCATTTACACAGAGCTAGTACTCCATGTGCAGTATTTAATTACACACAATGGGAACATTGCCCTATACCACCTGTGGGTAGCTCCAAAACACTCCCAAAAAAGTTTGCATATCTTTCTAGCAGCAACTTCGTAGACCCAGAGTCTTATTATTTTTCTCACTTCCCTGGCAGAAAAAATATGCTGACCAAAACAAAATTAATTTACTCAGCTTCCTTTTTTCACAGTTGTCAATACAAGGGTATAACTTTTGGGAAGACAATGTTGATTTAAAATCTATTTGGGATCACAATACTGGTAAGTACAAGTTACTGAAGCTTTGTTTAGAGCATGTCTCATACCAAAACAAATGACTTTTCTGAATAAAACTGCACAGCAAACAGCCTGCCCAGGCTTGGCCAAAATAACAGAATTTAAATGTATCAAATATTTTCACAGTTGCACATTTTGAAAATTGGCAATGATTTACAAACCCCACATTCGATGCCAGAGGGATGGCTATGGGTTGTCAAGCAAATTTTTTGAACAATACAAAGGGTTTTAGAAAAAAAAGACCAGACCCACGTTATGTGCAGACATGGCTTTCACGGATTGCCACAACATTCAGCGTTGGTAAATTGTGCCTTCACATTCCACATCGGAAGTGGGGAAAAAACACTTGTCTCTACTTTCCAATGGCATGGATTTGCAGGATTTTTTATTAGGTCCTAGAAAGCCACATCATAACGCTTTTTATGAGCTGCATACAATGAATTTTGTAAGGTGTCACAGCAGGAAGCTGCTAAACTAATTTGTGAAGTTGACAGAGTGAACTTAAAAAAAACCTTAGCAGTAGTTGACAATGGTATGACTACTTTATCCCCTAGAATTTTATCTTTAAATAACATTGTGTCATCAGCTATCAACATCATACAGAGTGACATGTGTCTTCATGTCTCTTATAGAATATGGACATGGTCAGATTAGATCCATCATGCTATTAAACTGGACCTTACAGACCCTAAAGAGTGGTTGTGTACCCTGGAAGCATTTGAACGCTACTAACTTATTTCTGACCTACAATTTACCATGAGATCAAACAATAATGGCAAAAAAGACTCAACATGCGCATTGTTCAACATAGAACATTTAGAGAAGTTACCGTTACTGTTGCAGAGACAATGACAGCAGATTGGTTAATTCGTGGATTTATATCTCTACAATGTTAACATTACATTTCACTTCTTGTTTATCCCTTTCCGTGCCTATGCTTGTCATGAAACACGGTTGAGCTGTGCTCATGACGAGCTCAGCTCGTCATGGTCGTTGGAACGTTCACACGCGGGGATAATTTCCCCTCAGTGCTGAACGTTCCAAAATGGGTGTGGCCGTGACGAGCTCCGCTCGTCATGAGCACAGCGCCACTGTGCACTGTGACGAGCTGTCGTGGTCCCCCAATGGTGCACTAACCTTGGGAGCAAGATCCAGCGGGAGCGATGACTAGTTCACGAAGCCCCCCCACCCTGTCCCACCGGAGGAGATATAGGCTCCTTACAGCAGATCAGGGCCGGAGGGGCTGGGGAACGCAAAACAGGGAATGTAGGAAAGTTCAAAAGGAATGTCTGCGTCACCTTCCTGATACTTCTCAGGAGCACGTCTCTGACAGTCCTCAGGGATAGCGAAGCTCTTTTCCTGAGAGGGTGTTTTGTGGCCCTGTTGCTCTGGAACAAAAGTGCAGAGAGGGGGCGTGGAAACAGCGGGACCTCGGGGAGCTAGGTATCCGTGAGCCACCCCGGTTCCTACCATTGACCCGCCCCTTGGTCGGCAAGGACCTCGGTAATTAAGTAAATAATAAACAAATTCCTTTGTAAGGTAATGGAGCTGGGTAAGAGCGGGACTTCGGGGAGCTGGGCATCCGTGAGCTTCCCCCGGTTCCTACCGCATTCAAACCAAGGCAGGAGCCCCCTCCAATATCGCAAAGGAAAAAACAAAGCCCAACAGGCAACTTAGGCGCGCCTAGACGGCGCGTGCAGCGGTACCTCGAGGCGCTTCTTTCAGCGGCCCGGGTATCCTCCGTAGTTAAGCATGTAGTAGCGTAATGGCCACTACACAGGAATGAAGGTGCGGGAGGGCGCAGTAGGCGTGTAGACACCGAGTCTTCTGTCGGCGTGTGATGCAGGCAGGCATAGGAGACGCGAGCACACCGAGTCTTCTGTCGGCGTGCGATGCGGGCAGGCGTAGGAGACGCGAGGACACCGAGTCTTCCGTCGGAGTTCAGTGCTGACAGGCGCAGGAAGAACAGGGCATGTACACAAGGAGCCACCTTCAGCTCCACAGGTGAGAAGAGTGACAAGCACCGGATCCCCCTGGTGGCAGGTATTATAAAGCCGCCAGTTCTCCAGGCAACAACCGGTGCGTGTCCGTGTGCATGCTGGGAGACGTAGTCCTCTCAGCCCCACTCCACACGTCGGACCATGACACGAACCGCACAGCAGGTGAAAACGCCCCGCAGCGAAGGGGTTAAAACAACCTCAAGTAGGCAGATATGAAGTGTTAGAGGAGAGATTTGTATATGAGACATGGATCCTACCTTTCGATTGCACATATAGCGATGAAGACACTGGGGGTTTCTAAGCGGCATAGACAACGAGAATACTTTTGAACATTCTTTGGTTTACTTTGTAAGGAGGTTACACTCTACAGAGTTTGTAATGCATCCAAGGCAAACCTAGCTTGTTATCTGATGGGTTCCTCAACTGCTGCAATTGGTCATGACATTCAAATTAATTTCCAATGGAAGTTAATTGATGTTGAATGAACAAGGTTGCTGTGGGAAGAGACCAGGAGTACCCTATTTGGTGATGTGCGCATGGTGGTGACCTGTTGACTAAAAATGCTTTTTACACCAGCTTGTATAGTTAGGGGAGTAATGGTTTAGCCTCCAATTCTTATTTTTAATGTGAACTTTGATAGTCTGAGCAGACTGAATGCCTTATTGTTTCAGAAAGAGATGTTTGATCTGCAAGTTGTGAGGGCTTCTTCTGAAATACAATTGCTACTACACACTAACCTCAAACAACATTTCAGACAACGTATGCACCACATTTTTAATGAATCTAATACTGCGGGTGTAGTATATTTTTTCAAAGCGACTTGGTCTTGCTTTGTTGTTACATTCCAGACTGTCTGCGGAGTGAGTTAATCATTTATACACTCCTTGGTTTCCAGCGTCTTTGGAGATATTCTGCTTATTTATTTCTGTTTGTTGGAATCCTGGTTCTATTTTTGCTGCTCCACAATGGAGGTTCCGCCACACGGTCATATGGGAATAGCACTGCCACACTTGCTGGCTGATGTGTCATGAGTTCATGGTACAGTTCTTTGGCGGACCCTTACTTCAGAAACTCAATGATGACTGGTGTTTGTCCTTTCGACTTGTTTGGTTACATTGTGTGCAGCCTGTATTCCGCTGTCTACTGTGCTCTTTCAGCTCCCTCACTTTCAGTGATTGGGTTGGACACAACCATGTTTGTTCTTTGAAACTTTGAATGGGGCACCAATGGAAACATTTTCTGCAGAAGCTGGAAACACCATGGTTTTTAATGACTCTTGGAACGTTTGAAACATTCTGGCAGTTTTGACAACCTTTTAATTTGGCATCTTTTTTTAAACACAACATTTGATTTCATTTTATGCAGACACTAATTGCATATTTTTTAATTGGCTTTTAGCAATTGGGCTTTCTTATGCTTGATTATTAATGTGCTCTTTTTAAGGCTTTTAGGTGTTATTATGTATATCTCTAAGATTGATTTTAGGACATATGTTTATGTTTTACTTTGATGATTTTTAATCTCCTTACACACAAGGAGTGGGAGCTATGAGGCCAATAGACCCTATGCACAAACACTTCTATTTTTACATGTTCACATAAAAAGTTGATATCTTTATAGACAATGACTTTTAGCACATATTTACTTGCATACTTGTACATGATAGTGTTCTCAGAAAGGGTTTGCTTACAAATGCATTGTCTTCATAGGGACGTTATCATATTATCATACATTTTATCGAAGGCCCAAGAACACTGCGCAAATTGCCTTTGTTTGTTGTTGTCTGTTCAACAATAGCTTTGGGTGTGTAGAATAAACAATGACAGCCGGACCAGAGCTCAGGTGCAATACGAATGGGTCCAGTCTTAATATATAAACTGCACTAAGCCTTTGTTCGACAAAGTAGCATTTTGATGGATTATCTGGGTCGCCGTGCCTGAATTCTAGCCTAGCTGAATCCCATCACTATCCTGAGAGGAACGGCAGCCTGTTCTACTCTCGACTAGCTACCAAATGACACATCCACACAGGTAAAGAGGGAGTTAGGTCACTCTAAGGCATGGGTACTCACAAACTTTCTCTCAGGAGCCAAATTTACAGTGTGGTTTGTGTCCGAGGGCCGCACTGGTGGGGGCGGGGTCAGGGGGGAGGGGACGGGGCTAGTGCAAAAAAACTGTGACCATGAGGTTGAACACAGGTCCCTGCAGTGGACGCCTTTGTCCACTGAGCCACCAGACTCCATGCACACACACACACACACACGCCACTCTCTCTCTATCTCTCTCTCTCTCTCTCACACACACACCCTCGGTCACCCTCACTCTGACTGTCTCTCTCTCTCTCTCTGTCTCTCTCCCTCTGTCTGTCTCCCTCCCTCCGTCACCCTCTCTCCCTCCCTGCCTCTGTCTCCCTCCCTCTGTCTCCCTCCATCTCTCACCCTTCGCCCTCTCCCTGTCTCCCTCCCTCTCTCTGTCTCCCTCGCTCTGTTTCCCTCCCTCTCTCTGTCTCCTCTGTCTCCCTCCCTCTGTTTCCCTCCCTATGTCTCCCCCTCACTCCCTCTGCCCTTCCCTCTGTCTGTCTCCCCCTCCATCCCTGTCTCCCTCCCTCTGTCTCCCTCCCCCCTGTCTCCCTCTCCCTGTCTCCCTTTGTCTCCCTCTGTCTGTCTCCGTCTGTCTCCCTCCCTCTGTCACCCTCCCTCTGTCACCCTCCCTCTGTCACCCTCTTCCCTCTGTCTCTCCCTCCCTCTCTCTGTCTACCTCTCTCTCTCTGTCTCCTCTGTCTCCTCCTCCCTCTGTCTCTACCTCCCTCTCCCTGTCTCCCTCCCTCTCTCTGTCTCCCTCTGTCTGCCACCCTCTGTATCCCTCCCTCTGTTTCCCTCCCTCTGTCTCCCCCTCCCTCTCTATATCTGTCTCCATCTGTCTCCCTCCCTCTGTATCCTTCCCTCTCTCTGTCTCTCTCTCCCTCTCTCTGTCTCCATCCCTCTCTCTGTCTCCCTCTCTCTGCCACCCTCTGTATCCTTCCCTCTGTTTCCCTCCCTCTGTCCCCACCTCCCTCTGTCTCCCCCTCCCTCTGTCTCCCTCCCTCTCTCTGTCTCTATCTCCCTCCCTCTGTCTGCCTCTCTCTCCCTCTGTCTCCCTCCCTCTATTTCCCTCCCTCCCTCTGTCTCCCTTCCTCCCTCTGTTTCCCTCCCTCTCTCCATCTCCCTCCCCCCTCTGTATCCCTCCCTCCCTCTGTCTCCCTACCTCTGTCTCCCTCTCCCTCTGTCTCACTCTCCCTCTGTCTCCGTCCCTCTGTCACCCTCCTCCCTCTCTATATCTCCCTCCCTCTGTCTCCCCCTCCCTCCCTCTACCCTTCCCTCATCTGTCTCCCCCTCTCTCCCTGTCTCCCTCCCTCCGTCTCCCTCCCTCCCTGTCTCCCTCTCCCTGTCTCCCTTTGCCTCCCTCTGTCTCCCTCCCTCTGTCTGTTTCTGTCTGTCTCCCTCCCTCTGTCACCCTCCCTCTATCACCCTCCCTCTGTCACCCTCCTCCCTCTGCCCCTCCCTCTGTCTCTCCCTCCCTCTCTCTGTCTCCCTCCCTCTCTCTGTCTCCTCTGTCTCCCTCTGTCTGTTCCCCTCTGTATCCCTCCCTGTTTCCCTCCCTCTGTCTCCCCCTCCCTCCCTCTGTCTCCCCCTCCCTCCCTCTGTCTCCCTCCCTCTGTCACCCTGTCTGCCTCCCTCTCTGTCTCTCTCTCCCTCCCTCTGTCTGCCTCTCTCTCCCTCCCTCCCTCTCCCTCTGTCTCCCTCCCTCTCCCTCCCTCTGTCACCTCACCTGGCATGCATGTGTGTCAGCCGGGGCTGAGACAACTTACTTGTTAATGAGGCTTATTATGCCATTGCCACTATGATGCCATGAACGGACACAACAGTGCCAGAGATGGATCCCCTTTTGAAGGAGGCTGGCATATATGCTTAGGTCATGAGGAGGGGTTCAAGGATTCTTCTCCAGGACATATTAGCCTTATATCTTGTTTTTAGAAGAGGTGAGTCACGAGGTATTGAACCTTTTGATACCTCAGTTAGTAATCAGTAAGGAGTGAGTGAGTGCCTCCTCCACCTTTTTTCAGTTTATTCCAGACAAAGAAATGCTTGCAAAGTTCTGATTGTGGTTTTATATCTGTTTATTTGTCCAAAAACAATGAGACAGATGGAGCTGAGACGAGGGTGTCAGTTACAGCTAGTCAGGACTACCTTGCCTTTTAGTTCCCCTAATACTGTTTCTGCAAACCCTGGTCACAGAGGCCATGGACACAGCAAAGGAAAAGAAAGTAATCACAACCTTAAACCCCTGTTTATTTTCTGCTTTTTCCTTCTTGTCTTTGTCACTCAGCAACAAATATGAGGTTATTGATGGGAAAAGGATGCAACAAGCAGGCAACCCTGTGTCTCCCTCCCTCTGTCTGCCTCTCTCTCCCTCCTCTCCCCCTCTCTCCCTTCCTCTGTCACCTCACCTAGTGTGCATGTGTGTCAGCCGGGGCTGAGACAAGACAGCTTCCCGGCCGCACCCGAGTACTTCACAGGTCTTTAAAAGACCACTTACTCGTTAATGAAACTTTGATATGTTTCACCTCTTGGCGCCCCTGCATCTCCACTCTGACCTTCACTGGATTTGCCCGGCCGCAGAGAACGCTACTGCCACCGGCAGTGTTTGCGGACACAGGACACTCTTTAAAAAAAAAAAAAAAAAAGACACGGTTAGGATGGCTGCAAGTTCCGCGGGCCGCCAAGGAAGGCTTGGCGGGCCGCTGGCGGGCCGTACTATGAGTACCCCTGCTCTAAGGTATCCAGGCAGAATCACGCACCCTATGCTTTCTAGGACATGCAGCGCTAGGTAAGAGCACAATTATATGTATTTATATAATCAAATGCAGAGATATAATAGTTGACTTATTCATATTCTTCACCATTCTTAAAATGTTTGTTACAATGCTTGTATTATTCATTGCAGCATTCGTATTTTTCACAAGAGTTCTATTGCTTCAATAAATATTTGAAATGCCAATTTGTGTATTTCTTGTGTTTCCCTTTGGGCACGCCTGAATTAACAAAGAAAGGGTAGATCTGCTGCCACGATTTCCCTGTGGAAATTACGGTTGTCATGTTCTGAGGTTACAGACACCATCAGGTACCCTGTAAGGTTTAGGGTTCCAGATGGCGCACTGTGAGCTAGCCAGGAACTAGGTCAACATATTCTGATGGTATGAGCAGAAACAGTCCCAATAGTTTTGATGTTTAAGTTGCCCAAACACACAGTCTTACTGAATTAGTAGGAACCTTATGACAGATGGCTTGGAGGGGAAAACATTCACCACTAGCACCTGCTGTGACTTGACGGTCACAAGTTCAAATCCTGTTCTTGCCAACTCAGCTTTTTGTCTTTCTGAATCTGGTAAAATGAGTAGCATTAGTGTCTCGATTTGCCTTGTAAATGGTAACATTGTTTTGTCAGTCATTTGTATTCTGTTACTGCCAAGGCTCTTACTTATTACCAGAAATAATGTAAATGAACGGAGTGGAAAACTGGCTTCCGGGACGTTTTTCTGTGCAAATTAGGGATTAAGGTCCAGATATGCGGCCCACCAATTTGCGACCCGCAAATTGCGTCGCATTTGCGACTCGCAAAATGGAATGTATAACAGTGTTTGTAATCAAAAAGGAGAGTGTGGAACTAGAATAGCTAGTTTGTTTCCCCTAGGGATATGTCTTAATCAACAAGAGCTAGCTACTTGTAAAAATGTTCTGTGTCTATTAGGTCAAAACTATTATTTTGGGGAAGGAGGAAAAAACTATTTGTTTCTTATGAAGGCCCTCACCCACCAACCTAGTTGGTGGCATGCTTCATCATCAGGCGCCACCCAAGGCGCCGAGTGTGCCTCGGGTGTGCTACGACACCTGATTACAGCGGAGCTGGTTTTGTAAAGTGAGTGTGCAGTGAGGTGACTTGAGTGGGGTTAAAAAGGCTGTCCTAGAGGTCCCAGTTAAATGATTTATTGATGGGCCCTAGCAGAGTTAAAAACACTGCAGACACTGTTTGCAATTCTTAATGGGGTCGCAAATTGCGGGCCTCATGAATATTAGTGAGGCATGCGCAATTTGCAACCCCATTAGGATATGCTAGCACTCCCAGGGATGGTTGCCTGCTGGGGTCAGCAGGCCACCATGTCTGGGACTGCTTTTAAATAAAGAAGTTTTTTTTTTTAAATGCAGCCTGTTTTCCTTAAAGAAAAACAGGATGCATTTAAAAAGAAAAAATACACTTTTCAGTTTAATTTTTCTAAGTGCAGGCAGTGGTCCCTGGGACCACTGCCTGCTCTTAAAAATATTTCCTCACATACTTATAAAGGAGAAAGAGGTCCCCTGGGGACCCCTTCCCGTTTGCAAGTGGTTTAGCACCTACTAGAAGTAGGTGGTAAACTGCAAGTGTTTTGCAGCTGCAAATGCAGTAGCAAAACAATTCTAGGTGTACAGTCGGTGGTCAGCAATAGGCAAAATGGCGCTCTAAGGTCTATCACAAGTTCAAATCAGTTTTTGCAGGTAATCTGGCACGGTGCATAAGGTAGGGAAGAATCACCAAATCCCCACGTGTGTGGCCAGCAGACCACTCTACTATATATACAAATCCTCTGCACATGTTTAAAAGTAAATACATAAAGTTTCATAAAATATCACAATGATGCTTGTCTTTGTATTTTCAGGTGTCTTTAATTAAAGATTTTAAGCCTTCTTAGCCCTACGAGGGACTTCTGGTTTGGAATCTGTGGCTTCTCTTCAGAGTCAGAGGCCCCCAATAATTTTTTTGTGCCATGATTTTCACTAGTTTAGCACATTTGCAGAAACTAAGTGAACCCAGTCATTGGATAAAACGTACATGAAGGATCAAAGTAAATCTTGACATATTGTGAAAAATGGGTGGTGATTGTGTGGAGTGTTAACCGTGCTCAAGCAACAGCCACAATCCCGGTCTGGGTGAACCACTAAAGGCACTAAATTAACCTGTGCTTAATCCTCTGGTAGCTTGGCACAAAGCAGTCAGGATTAACTTCGAAGCAATGCTTAATGTACTTATAAAGCACACAAGAAGGTAAAAAGTAAAAACACAACACAAGAAAAATCCGACATCAAGTTCAAGTTCAAGAAAAACTTTATTTGGTTCAGTTGCAAAAACCATAAAAGTACAAGAACACACTAAAACGGTTCATTGGTCACCAGGCAACATAAAGACATAAAAATACAATATAAAAAGGGAGGGAGTACCCATTTGCAATGCATGATGCCATAATTTAAAAACAACAATATATACATCGTCTTTAAATGTAAAAAGAGCAACATAAGAAAATCTAAGTTTAAGAAGCTTGATTCAGGTCATGGTGGTCAATATATACAGTAACTCATCTAGAACCAATTTATCTTTTTACTGAGTCTCACCGCTATGGTTAAAAATGTTGCTACATTGTAAATTTCCCATATGTCTACTAATAGTTGGAGATACAGTAAAGCTGGTTTGACTTGCCTGAACCCTTTCCCCTTTAACAAGGGTATTATGAACTTTTTCCTGATGTCTTTAAAGTGTTCACAAAAAAACAGGAAGTGAGCAGTGTCCATGATCGAATAGCCGTCGCATTTGCATACGTCTAGATCAAGTTGCTTGGTCCAGCCAGGGCGGCCAGAGATTAACAAATGGATTTTGTCCAGTCGGAACTTGGTTAACAGATATCTGTGGTTCGAGTTGTTAACAACCTTTAAATAAAGTTCCAAGTCATGACCAGAGGAGACAATCAATTGGTGGGACCCGACGGAAGGCTTCGACAGCTCCAAGCCTTCTCTGTCCATCCCTCGGTTCAACAAAAAATTGTTTTTAACCCACTTCAGGTCTGCTTTCACCAAGTTAGATGGTTTACTAAACAATTCAGGCCGACCCAGCTTTACACATGTTTGCTGTACATATTTCAACCAAGGGATCTTGTCCCAATGATCTAGCATTAGGCAATCTTTTAATATTTCATGATTCACTTCAATTTCCAAATTAAGCCAAACTGATATCCATTTTAGTAGGGGGGCCATAGCGATTCGATCCTCCAAATAATCCACTCCACATTCCTGATGGACTATGAAGCTGGCCGTGGATCTTGGTAAGGAAAGAATCGATTTGAGGAAATTATCCTCTGTCACCTGTAGCGTTTTGACTGGCCTAATGCCCCACAAATCAGCGCCATACATAACGATGGAAATACATTTAGCAGCATATACCTTTAGGACGGCCTCCAGCGGTTTGACCCCTAGTTTACGTGAAAAGGCCAGCACCGCTGAAATAGAGCGCGCCAGAACCTTTTTTTTCTCCAATATTTGAGGGTGCCATGTAGAGCGGTCGTCAAAGACAACCCCCAGATAGGGAAATCTGGCGACTCTTGTCAACTTGTGTCCATTACAATGCAATGTCATTACATTTTTCATGGCCTTCCCTTTTTGGGCAACCACCATAACATGGGATTTGCCATAGTTGACACTCAGATCAAGATTTATCATAAAATCAAAAAAAGAATTCAACAAGCTTTGGAGACCCACTGCGGTTCTAGCTAAGAGAGCGGCATCGTCCGCATATAATAATGCGGGCAATAGGTATTTCCCCGCCCTCGGAATATCTTTACAGGCTGCACCCAAAACTCCACCCAACTCGTTTATATAAAGTGTAAACAGCAGGGGAGCAAGAATGCATCCCTGCCTTACACCATTGGAGATGCTAATTTTGCCAGTGCTGTTTCCTTTTCTGTCATAACGCACCGTGGCTGTAAGATCCCTGTGGAGGTCAGCTAAAAAGTACACAATGTTGGGGTCTATTCCAATGCTAAGAAGCTGAGCCCACAACTTGGATCTGTTCACTCGGTCAAATGCCAAGGACAGATCCATGAAGGCAATATACAGGGCTCCTTGCTTCACTATTGTGTACTTCCCAATAAGCAGTTTTAAATTCAAACTTTGATCGATGGTGCTACGCCCTTTTCTAAAACCGTACTGTAAAGGGGAGAGGGTCCTAGTCTCCTCTAAGCAAACAGTAAGTTTATATAGGACCACTCTCCCTAGAACCTTTACTGCTGAGTCTATAAGAGATATGGGACGGTAATTGCCAGGTTCACCCCTGTCCCCTTTCTTATAGATGGGGACAATCACCGACTGAGACCATGTCTCTGGAATTCCTGTTTTTGAAATTCTATTAAAAACATTTGCTAAAATTTTGGACCATAAAGAGATATCAGTTTTAAAAAGGTCAGAAGGAACGCCATCCGGCCCGGGGGCCTTATTGCTAGTCATTTTACCAGTGGCCTCAGCCACCTCACCCTCTTCTACACTTAGAATATAGGGCATACCAGAGGAGGTGGTCAAGCCCTCAGCCCCCGGAAACTCCTGTTCATAATCCCACATCAATTAATTAAAAAAGATAGGGTATATTTTATTAATGTATTCATGCATTAGACATTAAACAACATAAATCCAATTAGTAGAAACACAGTCATGAATCTTTGACATTTATGGTAAAAAATCGTGCCCTAAAAGATTAAAGCGTCAACCGCAGACATCTAGTCACACAAGACCGGGTAAAAGTCGAAAACAGTGACTTAGTGAGATGGTGAGTGAGCCAGATACAAAAAGTGGATTGAGCCTAATCAGTGCTTACTTTTGGACCTAGAAGAAATTTGAAGAAAAAGTCTCTGAGAAGGTAGAAGTTCAGTGGTGCAAGGCTGCAGGTGGTGACTGGAGAGGATCCGTTGTCTTCGGGGAACAGTTGCACGAAGTTGCAGAGAAGATTTATATGTTCAGACTTTGTCTCTTTTTGGAATTCGAAACAGGACAAAGCTGGAGGCTGTAAACGATGGGAATTCCATGAGGCCAGATACCCCTCTGGTGAAGGACTGCTGAATAGGATTTGCTCCTGCGGAGAAAAACATATTATGAACTACTGTGAAGTTGGGCAGACTGCGTTGGCACCTTGGGCAGATATACGAGTAGCTTGGTCCTAGTCTCCTCTTGGTTCCCAGGGTAGTTTTTTGCTAAACTTTTTCCAAGTCTCAAGTTACAGATATTGGGTATCTGGGCACCTTTAATACCACAACCAAGGGTCCAGGACTGGAGGGTCACCACTTGGGGGGTTAGGACTCACTCAGGCTGGGTCCAGGTGTGGGTTCAAAATGGTTGGAGCCTTTTCTGTCACTGAGGCTATGATTAGGAGACCAGCCAATTAGCCCTAAAATTCACTCTGGTAGTCCTAGGCTCAATAACTGTAACAGTGCTCAAGCAGCAGGGTTCAATGCAGGCTCCAGGCAGCAAATCAGTCATTCCATGTGCAGTAAACCAATCTTATGAATTACACAGCAAGCCATAACAGCAGGCAGTCCTCTGAGATTCCTACAGCCGTTCCATAATGTGAACTAAAGAGTGGGTATGAGGGTCTTATTTTTATACCCAGCACCTTCTTTGAAGTAAGGGAAGTTTCTAGAGAATTCCATTTGATGTTCTTGAAGTTTATTGTCTCTCCTGCCCCGGCTCCAAGCTAGCTGCATGAACAATGCAGTGGCGACAAGTACTTTGTGTGAAGGCAGGGCACAGTCTAATGATTTGTAAGTGGTGCTGTGCCCAGTTCCACCACCACATCCTGCCAGTGATGACCCATCCGGGCCTATCCAGGCATACCTAATCCCTCTATTGTTTGGCTGTCTGGGAGGAATAAACAAAGTCCAACTGCCAATTACACCCAATCATTTGACATAGGAACAGACTGCAGGCACCAAATATTTAGGGCATGAAAATGGCAACTTTCTAAAAGTGGCATTTTCAAAAGTGGAGACTCTGACTTTACCATTAAAGAGGGTGTTGGATTACAATGTATCGGGCACCAAACATGAAATGTTCACCTGTTCCCAATGAAATATTAGCACTTATTAAACATATAAAAGAGCAACCCCATGTTATCCTATGGGAGAGGTAGGCCTCACAGTAGTAAAAATCTAGATTTTCTCTTCCAGGACATATAAAATGTAAAAGAACATTGCCAACCTTTTCATTACAATACACCCAGCCCTTTGGGCTACCTAGGACCCATCATAGGGGTGACTTATATGTAATAAAAGGGGAGTCTAAGGCTTGGCAAGAGGTTTATTTTGCCAGGTCGAATTGGCGGTTTGAAACTGCATTCTGGTTGCAGTGGCAAACCTGTGACATGTATTCAGGGGTGATTTAAGTGGGTGGCATATAGGTGCTACAGGCACAGTAGTAGCATTTACATTATAGGCCCTGGGCATAAAGTACACCACTTAAACAGGGACGTATAAGTAAATTAAATATGTCAATCAAGTGTAAGCCAATTTTACCATGTTTAAAGGCGAGAGCAAAAGCCCTTTAGCACTGGTTAACAGTGGTAAATTGCAGAGTCCTAAGGCCAACAAAAATAAATTCAGAAAAATAGGAGGGTGAAGGGAAAGTTTTTGGGGATGACCCTGCAGAGAGGGATAAGTCCAACAAATACATATCAAATGGCTTTTTTATTGGTTTGAAATCTGCAGGCTGTGGCTCAGAATGGTCAGAAGACCCTCAATGCAGCTAGGGCCTCTGCCCACCCAACCGGATGGCCATCCGTGGCTGTGGACAGTGTTCATACTTATGCAGCAGGTAATTGATCACACCGCCTTGCATTCATTTTTCTTTTTTTTTTTTTACTATTTCTAAAGCGCACGTACACCCATAGGTTTCATGGCGCTATTTGTAGGAGACACTAGGCACAGTTCTAAGCGTAAGCCTGTTGGAAAAGCCACGTTTTTAAAGACTTTTGAAATGCCAGGAGATCATTGCTCTGTCTGATAGGTGGCGGAAGGGAGTTCCAGAGGGTGGCGGCCAGATAGTAAAAACAGCTGCCACCCTAGCGTTTTTTCTTAAATAGGGGACAGTTGCAAGGCCTAGGTGAGTGGAGCGTAGATTGCGCTGTGGTTTATAATTAGTGATAAGCTTCCTGATGAATATGGGGCCATTGTCATGTAGTGCCCTAAAAGTAATACATCCCGCTTTGAAAGCGATTCGCTGGGCCACTGGCAGCCAATGGAGTTTTCCCAGCCCAGCCCTAGCTGATTGCCACTTGGGTTGTTTCCAGATGAGCCTTGCCGCCTGGTTTTGGACCATCTGGTGACGTTTTAATAGGCCAGTTGGAAGGCCCAAATAAAGGCTGTTTGAAAAGTCCAGGCGGGAGAGTACAAGGGCCATCACTACTTGAATAAGTGCTGAGTGTGTTAATAGGTGGGCTATTTTCCTGATCTTTCTAAGTTGGAAAAAACTGGAGGAGACCACCGTTCCTACCTGTCCTTTAAGAGATGGATCTTCGTTAAGAGTGATCCCTAGACTTTTAACCGAGTGGGTCTTTGTGGGAGGGACTCCCATATCAGCTGGCCAGAAATGCCGACCCCAGCTCAGTTTGCTTTCCCCGGGCAAGATCAGTTCTGTCTTGCCCGGGTTAAGTTTGAGATGATTAAGGGTCATCCATCTCTGTATATGTGACATGACAGCCAGGCATTCGGCGGCTGAATCCGGAGTGTTTAGGGGAATGATTAACTGAAGATCAACAGCATAGTTGAAAATGGTAATTTCATAGTTCTTTAAAGAATATATCAAAGGACGGAGATATAAATTAAATAATAAAGGAGAAAGTGACGAACCTTGAGGCACCCCACAGGTAGATGACGTCTTGGGGGCTGTGAAAGTCCCTAATCTCACTGACTGTGTGCGGTTTGTAATAAAAGAAGCAATCCAGTTCAGAGCGGGCCCCTGAGGCCGGCCTGCTTGACATGGTTAATCAGAATGTTATAGTCAACCATGTCGAACGCGGCCGACAAATCAAGGAGCACTAGGGCCTGGTGGACGCCTTTATCTGCATTAGATCTTAACGTATCCTGGACAGCCAAGATGACAGTTTCTGTTGAGTGAGATGGTCGAAAACCTGCTTGGTTTGGTTCTAGGTATTCAGAGTTTTTGATGAAGTTGGGCATACACCTAGATACATGAGCCTCAAGGAGTTTAGAAAGAAAAGGGAGAAGGGAGATGGGCCTATAATTGGCCGGGTCCAGGGGGTCTGCTCCAGGTTTTTTCACTAATGGGATCACCGTGGCATTTTTAAAATTGTCGGGGACCTTGCCTTGTGAGAGTGATTCATTTAAAAGGGAGAGGATTCCTGATGGGATGGCTGAACACACCTCCTTTAAAATATGAGGTGGGCAGCTGTCGTTAGGCGAGCCAGATTTGACGCGAGAAAGAAGTTATGAAAAAGTTTTTGCGTCAATAGATGAGAATGCGTCTAAAGTAGATGGATTGTAATAGATATCTTCAATGGGATCCCAACAGGATAGGCTTTGAAAACTCTTTTTATAGTGACAATACTATAAAAAAATCATTTAGTGAGTTGCAGAGCTCCTGCGTGGGGGCCAGGGAAATGGCAGTTCTTACGCTATTACACAAGTCATTCACTATATTGAAAATGTCTTTAGATTTATTTTGGGAATTAAACATTTTTCCAGAAAAAGAATCAGTTTTACTTTGTAAAATAATCTTTTCATAATTTCTGTGAGCAGCAATATATTCCTCCTTGTCTTGAGGCTTATATTTTGCTCTCCACTTTCTTTCTGGCACACCTCGAGTTTTAAGTTCTTGAGCTCTGAGGTGAACCACTTGTGGGCATCCATGTTACGTGCGCGAGTGAGTTTTACTAGGGGCGCGTGTGTGTCAGTAGCCCATAGGAGCCATTGTGAGATCCCCTCCTCCATGAGGTCTACATCCTTACAGGATGCTGGCAGCGTAGATGCCAGTGTTTTTATAAAGGCTGGTGTGTTAATAGCTTTCCATTTCCTGGTTTCTCCACCCACCAGGGGCGGTGGTTTGGTGTACCCGCTAATAGTTATTGTGAACTGAATTAGAGAGTGGTCAGACCAGATGCAGGGCGTAATGGAGGGTAATGAAAGTGAGAGATTGTGGGACCATATTTGGTCCAAACTATGACCTTTTACATGAGTGGGGGAATGTATATGCTGAGTCAAATTGATGTCTAAAAGTAGTTCTGAGAGTTCCATTGCCTGGGGATCGCCAGTGGTATTATCAAGCCAGTAGTTTAAGTCGCCGACCAAGAGTATTTTCGGGTAATTAGTCAAAAAGAGGTTATCTGTTCTGCCAGGGATATGGGAAAAGTAGTCATAGTTTGAGGGGGTCGGTAAAGCAGGACAAGTACTAAAGCCCCACTAACCGTGTCAATTTTAATGACTATATTCTCCGTGTCGTTCAGAGTCAGAGAAGGGAGTAACACAAATTTGTAGTCTTTATGAATAATGGCTGCTACCCCCCCCACCCCTTTTACCCATAGGATGATTCTCTGCTAGGATGTAATACTCAGATGGAAGTGCTGCAAGGATGTCCGGTAGTGAGTCTTGGGTGAGCCAGGTCTCTGTAACCAGAAGAATATCATTTTTTTTGGTGGTGTGTAATAAAAATATATCCGTTTGGTGCTTAACCATAGATCTAGTGTTAAGGTATAAGCACCGAAGTTTTAATTGAGGATCAATCAAAGACGGAATATTGCTGTATTTAGTGTTTGAATGACGTAGTGTATACTGAGAGATGCCACAAGTTGCGGTATGTCTCAGTATATGAGGGGCAAGAGAAGGGTAGAGGTGGGAAGGACGTCTAAGAAAAAGTAGCTTACCAGCCGAATATGTATATTTTTGGCCATAATCCAGGGCCCCAGGTCCGAGTCGGGGGCGGACGGGCGCAGACCGGCTTGCCTTAGACGCGCCTTCGGCGCCCCATCGGCGCGCCCGCTGCGCTCGTCCGCTGCGCGTAGGCACCATAGTGTTTATGAACATATGTGGCTGGTCGACCACTAGAGTGCCACCCTGCCACAATGGCCGCTCTGCGCGGCTCCACCAGGAAGTGAGTGCCTCCCTCCACACAAACAGCACGAGATTGCTGCGATGGACCGGGGAGAGCAGTCTGATCAAAATACGCGCAAGCACAAAGTATGCAGGTCATTTTAAGAAAAGTATTTTAAAAATAAGCATTAAACATTCAGCAGTTTAAAAAATCACAAGCGGTTTTAAGTTCTTGGGGCTAGCACGAGGAGTTGTGCTTTGTCCTCGAGCGCATCGGCCCGTCTGAAACTTTAAATACTCTGAGGCTGCTCAACCACTAGAGCGCCACCCTGCCACAATGGCCGCTCTGCGCGGCTCCACCAGGAAGTGAGTACCTCCCTCCACACAAACAGCACGAGATTGCTGCGGTGGACCGGGGAGAGCAGTCTGATCAAAATACGCGCAAGCACAAAGTATGCAGGTAATTTTCAGAAAAGTATTTTAAAAATAAGCATTAAACATTCAGCAGTTTAAAAAAATCACAAGCGGTTTTAAGTTCGTGGGGCTAGCGCGAGGAGTTGTGCTTTGTCCTCGAGACAAGGTCAAGTGCTACGTTCAACTTAGCATGCAACTGCAAGGCTTGGTATGGTGTAGCTGCGTTTTAGAAAAATAAAAAGAGTAATATTAATTTGGTTCAGTGGACTTTATGTCAGGTATGCAGATTCTAGAACCAACCATAAATTGTCTGTGTCCCTCTACCTCTGTTCTGCATTCCAAAACCCCCTGCTTTGGGTCAGAAAATGTTCCCCTTGATCATGAGACCCAGCAAGAAAAAAACAGATTTTGTTTGCTTTGGGGGGCTTTGTATTAGCCTGGAAGCAGAGTTTGATGCTCCTGCACTCGTATTCCCTTTTACATTTGTTTGTGACATATTGACCAAGCTTTGCATCATGCTGGAGGACATAACAGTCATTTTGCAGTCACAGCTACACAAAGAAATTGCTGGGATCCTCTGTGACAGGGATAACCAAATACTCCGCAATTTAATGTACAGTACACAAAATCTATTCTCGGATTAATACTTCTTACTCAATTTGACGACTTTTTACAATCAAAATTACTACAAAATTACAAAATGAATTAGTACCAAGCCACAAAAACCCTATTTTGAGTAAAGTTATATTTTTTATAACTTTGATGCAATTTCATCCAACAGTTATTCATCCAGCAGTGGCCAAACTTTACTGTCCGAGTTTTAATAAGAAAGATAACTTTTGTTGCCCCTATAACACCGTAAAAGATGATTATTCTTTACACCACATAAAACGGATTAAGACAAACAAAAACTAATATGCACTTTACACACATCTAGAAACATAACATTGAAACTGAGAAAAGTTGAAGTATTAGCACCGTAAAATAGTTTCTGATTTATAGCAATAGAAGAATTTACTTACTATGAGTATTAAATAATTATTAATGGATTACAAATTTACATTTAACAAGATCATACTGAAAAGTTATTAATGAAAATGTTTGCTATAATGGAAATTAACAAAGAATTATTATTGAATATGGGTCTGACACCAAGCACCGATGATGAAAACATTTCTATGCAATAATCGTTGAAAAAAATATAACTCTTTCACCATATGATATACTTATCGAATGTCATTATGCTTGAACTTAATTATGATATTCTTTTGCTGAATTCGAAATGCTGACTTTAAAGCCATTAAATTGCATTTTTCCCTTCTGTTTACATTTTTCATAGTAATGGACTTTTGCTATGTTCCTTAAAATGTTGCTTTATCTGTTCTCTTCACATCGTATTCCTACATGAATAAGCAACTTTTTCTTTACCCCTTTGTGTGAAAGCATGGGGCCTGCCCTTTGCCTTTTGTCCTTTGCTGATGAATTTGCATTTTAGACAATTTGGAGCTGTCTAGTGAGAGAATAGACTTGAACTTTCCTGATTGTTGCTCCATCCCCTTTGCCAATGCTCAGGGACTTTAACCTAATGGACTTTAACTTGATCACTTTTGCCATGCTTAGAGAACTCTTTTGAAACTATCCTCCTGCCTTTATTGGTGGAATTTACTCTTGATTCGACCATCCTCTTATGGATTTCTGTATTTAGCTACAGATTTATTCTAACTAAATGTGTGATTTTATATTATGCGCTGTGTGACAGAAATGCTTTCAATTTTATTTAATTGCATCAATTTTGTATCTTTAATACAACAACCAAATACTTCATTTTCCTGAGTCCTTTATTAATTGTGTCTAAATGTTGTTTCCATAGAAACTGTTCTTACAAGATTTGATTTCTAATACAATATAGCGATTATTTTAGATTGTTCTCAGAGCATCATGTTCTACTACTCTTGTTTTGCACAGCAAACGCATAATTGCTAGTCAGTATGATTCTTGATAGACTGAATTTTGTTCAGAAAGTTTGGTCTCTCTGATACCATCATTTACATTTACAGTAAGGCCCTAAAGGTGGTGTATTTGAATCTGACCTCTAATTTGTGAGTTGGCTACCAATTATTTGGTCACCAATGGGTGGCCAACAGTTCGACACCTTACTTCTTACTCCTCACTACGACCAACAAGATCAATCAGAGGACCAATGCCTCGGAGGGGAATAGCTAACAATAATTAGTTTGGGCCCAGGACAGAAATAAAAACTCCTTCCGCTGCAAAACCCCTCCTGTAACTTTTTCTGTGGCAATGGATTTGCACTAAACGTGAGATGTCAAAATTTAGCCAGAAGAACCAAGCAAGTGTTACATTTCATGCAAATTCATCAAATGACCTCAAAGTTATGAGGAACTATGAATGTCTGGTCAATAGAAACTGAGATGTAACTATAAATACATAGCCACTATCTCCAACTGTATATTTTATTTATGTGTATACACAGGCATATACACGCATTATCACAAAGTAGGGTTGATCAGAGAGTAGAGTGTGATATTCTGCTTCTTAATAAGAACATGCCGCACTGATTTACTTTCACCATTTGATCATTCATACTAACCAGAAATTAATTACACAAAAGTGTAAAAGTTAAATAATACTCCATGATAATTCGGGGGACTGGCCTGAAGTAGAGAAAAATCATCACTAAAATGTTATTTTAAGCTCAGTAACCCATAGAAGTATTATTGAGCTAAATGTTTTATTGTATATCTCACATAAAAAAATATTAGTAAACAATCCCTTTTATTGTGCCATAATTTATTCGAAGGAACAGGTAAATGTTGCAATGAAGAAAGCCATTGAAATTTGTGATAGGTTTTGAAAATGTGATGTGGTTTATTCATCTTTAAAGTAAAACGCTGTATATATAGAATAAAAAGTATTATATCCCTGATTATAGTACCCTTTACAACCCATAGATGAATATTGTGTCCTGTAATGGTGCTTGAAAATGTTTATTTTACAAGAATACTAATAAAAGTGTATTTAAATGGAGATTTAAAAATGTGTTTACTTAAAACTTCTGAAAAATTGGACAAGCTGAAGTTACGAGGGAGTGTCATGTTTAAGTCACATGAAAGAGAAGGCGGACAAGAGTTCCATTTCTCCCTCTTTGTAAAAAACGCCTGATTTACAAAGCTTTTTCTGGGTTGCTGTGTCCTACTCCATGCTTATGTGTGGCTTTATTCTATATTCACAGGTGTAAGTCAAGCTTTTTAGGGGAAATGAAAGTTGTCGCTAATAGAACCTTTTTTTCATGAGCAAGCATATCTTAGTTCTGGAAATTTATGGGTACATTACTGCTAAGATTGTTATAAGACAAATCTAGTCACAGAAAATGCTTTGTTAGTCAGGTCTGGAAATTCAGGTTTCATTGCTGTCTTTGATAGCTCCAATGACATCATTGTAAGTACCTTGATATTTAGGACCTTTTGTCAGTTATTTCCCATTGATTTGAAGAATAGATAAAAGCATTGCCTAATTTTAAGCCTAAAAAGAAGAAAACATTTTTATCCCCAGCATAAGCTGTGCAAACGTTTTATACACAAGCAGTAGAGCATTCTACAAAGAAGGAACAAAATGTTCTGAGCATAAGTCAGTAATTTGCAGAAACTAAGGGGCTAGATGTTGGTAAATCTTTTTTACCGATTCTAAAATACTGAATTTTACCGATTCGGTATTTTAGAATCAGTAAATTAGATGTAGGTAATAATTCGGTATATAGGAATGAATGTCAATTACCGATTCGGTAAATACCGATTCGGTAAAATTGGGAAATAGTCAAGGGTGGCAGGGTGTCACTTTGACACCCTGTTGCACCCCTGATTAGTGCTTTTGTGCCATGTGGCACACATATATGCCCTAAGGGCATGTATGTGTGCCACATGGCACAGGTGTAAATGCACATATTTGCATTTACATAGGAATTTGTTATTTACCACCAACTAATAGTTGGTGGTAAATAACGAATCCTTAATGCCCTGTAGCACTGTTTACAGTTTTACCTACATCTCAAAACACAGATTCGGTAATTTTACCAAATCGGTAAATTTACCACATCGGTAAATTTACCGATTCGGTAAAATTACCGATTCGGTAAAATTGCCGAATCTGTGTTTTTTAATGCCCTACATCTCAGTATCCAAATACCGGTCGGTAACGTATTTGGATACCTACATCTAGCCCTAAATTATATAATCCATGTTCTTCAACTACAAATTGATATGTCGAAATGTTGGCTTTCTTTGTAGAGTTGGTCAGATTGTATACAAATATTTTACTTTACAGTTGGTTTAAAAGGAAGTGCACAGTTTCTTAAAAAAATTTATCTTGATTGTTTCAAGGCTTGAGGGGCAAGACGGGGCCACTGGGCGTGGCTGGAGAGAAAGGCGACCAAGGAGAAACTGGCAAACAAGGACCTGGAGGTGCAAGTGGCGACAAAGGAGTCACTGGATCCACTGGGCCCCTGGGACTTAAGGGAGACCGAGGACAGAGAGGAGAGCCAGGCACACCGGGGATCTGCAAATGTGGAAATGTTGTCCTCAAATCTGCATTTTCTGTTGGAATTACCACTAGCTACCCAGAAGAAAATGTGCCAATTATATTCAATAAGGTCCTATTCAGTGAGGGAGACCATTATGACCCATCCACTGGGAAGTTTGTTTGTGCTATTCCAGGGATTTATTATTTCTCTTATGAAATCACAATTGCTAACAAGCATCTCGCTATCGGTTTGGTGCACAACAAGGAGTACCGGATCAAGACATTCGATGCAAACACCGGTAACCATGATGTTGCATCAGGGTCAACTGTAATGTACCTGAAGCCAAAGGATGAAGTGTGGCTTGAAATATTCTACCCAGACCAAAATGGGCTCTTTTCAGACCCAGGCTGGTCCGACAGTTTGTTTTCTGGATTTCTGCTTTATCCTGACTATGAATATTTGGAAACCCTCTACGGAAATGAAGACTAGCCTGGCTGTAGAGCAAGGTTTTACTTCTGTTGAATATGTGCATAGTGCAGATACTATTAAATACAGCATATGTTTTGTACTTCTGCTAGAACAGGTACAATTCTATTTTACAAGGTGACATCAAGTTTAGCCAAGGGAGCAGATTTTGCAAAGATGCGTTAGCCGAATAAGAATGAAAAACATATTATTAATGCTGTTAATGATCTAAAGGCATTCTATTTTTTGAAGAGAACAATGGCTTCACATTTTGAATGGACAAATGTACCAAAAAGATACATGCATAGTGATATCAGTAGTGTAATGATATTTCTGTGGTGTTTTACTGTGAGACCATGGCTATCCAGAGAAGTATTAAGACAAAAAGTATCACAGTGATACCACAGACTGCCATAAAAAACAATAATTAGGAAAATATTTAGTCACGATCTCAAGGATATTTTATTTATTTTGAAAGGAGCTTCCTTGTGAGTACATGAAGCACCGCTGTTCAATAAAACAATCAATGGGCCATATTCATCAAGCCTTTGCCCCGGTGCAGTATTAGAAAACGTAATACAAACTGGCAAAAAAGTTTGAAATGGGATGTACTTTCCAGAGCAAGTCTAACGTAGTACAAAGTAGCACTTCATAATGCTTTGTTCTACTTTTGCATTAAGTGGGCCTCCCATGTGTGGTACATGGACGTTTTCACGCAGGCTTTGATGCGAAGCCCTGTTTATTAAAAACAATAGTCAGTGCTTTGCATTAAAAATGTATGCCCCCTCAGGCGTAGAATTTGGATAAAATATATATTTTTTAAAAGCTTTTCTAACTTTGGATGTGTGCTATGTTGTACACATTCATACTTAGAAAAGTTTTGAATTATGGCTAAGCATAGTATTATGTACAAGTCCCCCCCACTACAAACTCTATTCTAGACATCACACAGACACCCTTGCACTATGGCAAGGCAGCCCTAAGCGTGCCAGTGCAGGGGAAGAGAGGGGCATCTCAGTATCTTAGTTGACATGGTGCTGTCCTGCTCTCTCCCTTTCATGTGATGCAGCGGAGCACAGCAACTTTGGTTGCTGCATTGCAGCATGTGAGTTCTTAGTTACCGGCCTCCATTAAGTTTACTGAAAGGTGATTTCAACAAATTAACTATGATTTTTGTCATTCAGTTTTGAGAGATAATAGTGAGATATTATAGTGATCCTTTACCAATGTTGTGCTTCAAATTAGTCTTGAGGCAAATGCGGTTCTGTGACCTTCTGCCTGTAATTATAATTCTCAATAAAACAGAAGTGTGCCGGTCTCTTGGTAATTTATTCATGAAAACAATGAAGAAACACAAAATATATAGGCAATGAAAGGGACTGCATTCAATCATCAGTGAATTATGTATTAATACATGAATGAATTCAGAGAATAACTTTGTAAAACACAACTAGAATAAGCACAGCATATGTTATTGCATGTGTTGGAAAGGAGGCAGCATCTGTGAGGTCTGCACAAATAACATGACTACATTTGTCCTTCACTGGGAACCAAACACGCAATTGTAGCGACTGACTCTCAGAGGGTAGCGTTGCAGAGCAGTCTGAGGCTTACTCAAGGGAGGAGGTGGGGGCTAGTAATCGCCATTTACCAGTTTGCAGAAATAACACTCAATAATTGATTGTCCAGTCTGTACTGTGCTTTATAAAAGTAAGAGCACATTTATTAAATACACACACTACTCGATACTATGCACCACTTTACAAATATACATAAACTGTTGGAATTACTTTGTAACATTGCATAACATCTCCACCCCTCCCGCAGGGGGGTGGGGTCTAGTACCACCACTCCCATGTATGCACATCATCTTGCCCCCAATGCAGTTAGTTGAACATAACCTGGAGCAAGGGCCCTGTGCACTGGTACCATCCCTGTTGCGACCCCCCGTTATCTCAACAAGCATTTAAAATAGGTAACCATGCCTTGGTGACATACAACCCTGACTTAGCATTTCCTACTGACCATGAAGTATACACCTCTACATCTTAGAGGCTAGCAGTCTGGGTTCTTAGAGGCTAGCAGTCTGGGTTCTTCACCTAAGCGCAGAAGCAAAAATACATGTTTAATCATCACTTTAGAACAACAGTATTCATCACATTTGTAATTACAGCCCCTAAAGGCATCACAGATGAAATCACAGGATTAAGAATATACAGCCAGACACCCTAGCCGGAATGTCTGACAACATAACCCCACTTTGCTTATGACATCACCTTACACAGGCACTTCACATTACACATGTGACCTTCAGTCCCTCTAAAAGAAATAACCTTAGTAAATGTATTTCTGGTGCAATTACACCTCTTCACCTCCAGGGGATGCCCTTCTCCAGACATCCCCAACTCAGCCCTTCACTCCTTGATGCACTTCTCAATACACCCTCAGCTGTAAAACAAAAGTTCTAGCCCAGAAGGTTTTAAATGTTGGTTGAGCCCTTATGGGGCTATTCTTTACAAGTCCCCAAGTTACTTAGGGAGGGACTTCTCTTCATGCTGGGGGGAGACTGCGCTTCTCCAGCAGCTCCCTCAGTGCCTATTTCACAACTGAGGGTAACCCCCCTCCTCTGGGGGCCACCAGGCACCAACAACTATGGTTTCCCCATGCCTTGCAAGGCATTATGGGGTGCTTCATGCTCCTTTCTATGCATATTATAACAGCGGCTCTCCTGCTGCGTCAGGGAGAGCCGCGATGTGGGCCTCCGGCAGTGGCGTCCCTCGTTGGAGGGTCCGGTCCAACCCGGACCCCCAGGTGAGTGTAACGGCTCGGAGAGCCCACCCCCTGCCACCATTGCCAACTTTCAGGGGCCCAGTCCCACCCGTGCCCCAGACAAGACTTTCCTGCTCTGCCAGGGTCCCGGTCCCACCCGGGACCCCCGCATGCCTGCCCGGTGGAGGGCAGCTCAGGGAGCCCACCCCTGGTTCCCCCTGCCGGCACACCGCATGCCCAGCACCCGCGCGTGCTGCCACGGGATCCGGCTTCCTCTTCTGGTCTGCCCGCTCCGGCGGGAAGATGCTTGGATCTTTGCCCGCTCCTCTGGCTTCCCGGGGCAGTACATCTTTACTCCCCACTCGCCTGCCAGCATTCGGGGACCGGGGATGGTATCCCGGGCCCCCGAACATCTTCGCGGGGCACGACGGCACAACAGCGCTCCCCCCATCCAGCATCAGCGGGGGCCAGGGTGAGGTCCTGGTGCTCTGCTGGGGGGCATCTTCCCGGGGAGCACGATAGTGCTCTCTGACTTTGCTTCGGGCCCGGGGATGGGTCCCGGGCCCCTCAAGACCTCTTTGCGTGGGGTGTAACGGCACTCCCTGCCCCCAGCTCCTCCTCATCATCTTCATCATCGGGGCCCAGGGATGGGGTCCCAGACCCCTAGCGCACATTTTCGCACATTTTCGCAGGGGGCGAGATGGCGCTTCTCTGCCGCCTCATCTCACATGGGCCCAGAGTTGGGATCTCGAGCCCCTCCTCCCATTCCCAGGGGGGCGCAACGGTGCTTCCCTGCCTCCGGTTTCGGCGGGGGCCAGGGTGGGCTCATGCCACCCCAAGTAGGGCATGTTTCATGGGGAGCACAAAGACGCTCCCTGACTTTTCTTCTTGTGGGGGCAGCCCTGGGACCTGACCCACCCCGGGGGCATTCTCTGAACCGGCGGCAGAGCCCCTGCGCTTCGTCGTTGGTTGGCCACAGGTCAAAGGTTGCTCACCTTCTGGGGGGCATATCTCAGCCCCCAGGGGTCCGATCTTCCTGCTTTTGGCCTCTTCTTACTCCTGGTGGCGCTCCCCAGCCACTGTGAGCACTCTCCTTCACCCTCTGGGTCTCTGAGAGAGGAGATTCAGCAGGGAGCTGTCTTCGCTGGCTCCCTGCACCAGCCTTTTGCCTGCTCTCCTCCTGGGCCTCTCTTCTCCCAGGGCAGAGGCCCCTACTTCTGCGCACTGGTCCTGGAATCTTCTCCTGGTGCTGTTCAGGACCCTGGGGCCATCAGGGGGTTCCTCCTTCCAACTGCCCATTGTGCCAGGCTCCAGCACCTTCTGCCTCAGCAGACCACACCCCAGAGAGAGCTTCTCTTCCTGTGCAAGCGCTTTTTAAAAGTTGAGTGAGGAGCTGGCAGGAAGTCTCTGTTTGTCCAATCAATCAGCGACACATCACTTCACTGTCCCTGCTCCCTCCTTCCTGCCCAGCCTCTGGGTTTGTTCAAAATGGCGTCGTTCAGGGTCTCTTGCAACATGGTCTTTGAAAAAGCCCCTTCTCCACTCACTGCCTTCCCTCCTTGGTGTAGCCTGGTGCCTGGCACCCAGTGATAGCTGCTGATGAATGAGCCTGTAGCCCCACCCATCTTCTCTTCGTGGAGAGGAGGCCTTAGCTCATGGAAGAAAGGTTATCAATCCATCCTGCTGAGGTCACCCCTCAGCCAAGCCCTGGTTATGGCTGACTCAGAGAAATGTGACATTTATGGATGACCCAAAAGCAGTACAAACATGACTTTGAACTCTGCAGAATACTCCTTCTCACGTCCGTTACAGTGGACTTTAGTGCGTGTTTGGAATCTGAAGGTCTTATGAAAGTTACTCTAGCCCATGGACTACACACCCCCCCTAGTGGAATAATGAAGTGAAAAACATTAAAACACACTGATTTTCCCTGACATGTTCCTTCCCAGTGTATAAAGCCTATTCCATGTCACCACCCAATTCTGCGTAAGTCCTACCACACCATTCACTTTGTAGCTGCTCCTGGACTGCGCACATTAGGAATCTCTCCTGCGCAGCCCTTACACGTGTGCACACGCATGTACACCTGTGTCTGCATGTAACCAGCCCGGTGTCCCTTACTCCAGCTGCTGCGCAGTGGCCTGGTCAAGCCAGGGGGACACCAGTAAAATCCCCATGCAGTCTCTTTCATTATAAGTTTACTGTGGGTGAGTCCCAACTTATGAGGCTCAACAATTAGGTGCTCAGAAAGTGAAAAATCTGGGCGTCCCATAGTGTCAGAACCACCTTCTAACACCTTGTGATCTAACCCATCATTAGAGAAGCACATATCTTAAGAAGAGTTAGTGTAGCCCCGATTTAAGGTTCACCAAGGACTGGGTAAAAGGTGTTCTCATTGTCTTTGATGCGCACAACGCCCATCTGTGAAAAATACCTCACTTATGCCAATCAACACATCTGTATGATGCTTATATTGAATCACATGCAGTACTGGTATGCCTCCTGACTCTTTTGTGACCCCAAATTACAGGAATGTGGAGGAGGAATAGGGGAACTGGGTCTATCATATTTATACAGGAAACGTTCCATGAAGATGAATTTTAGGAAACATAATTTTGGTAACAAACATATCGTATGGACAGAATATAGTGTCAAACATATTGGGGACCATTAATGTCAAGAAGATAGTTAAGAATAGATTTACTATTCTTAACTCCATATCATGTACCCTGAAGATACATAATATATATATATATATATATATATATATATATATATATATATATATATATATTTTCCAGGAATAATCCGGTGTAGCGCAGAGCTCTCAGTCAGCTGGCAAAAACGGACTCGAACCCAAAATTCAGTGCAAAGATGATTTATTCAGCAAGTAATGTTCCCATGTTCCCATAGTCATCACGACGCGTTTCGCGCTTCACAGAGCGCTTGATCACATGATATATATATCCTTGTAGATTCTGTATATGGCGTGCTTACACCACAGAAAAACGGAACACCACGCAGCAAGTAAATATTTCAGGAAGTTTTATTTTCTCTTCTCACGATCCTTCTCTGGCATATATATATATGTATATATATATATATATATATATATATATATATATATATATTCACTGAAAAAACCATAGGTTATAGACCATATATAGTTAGGAATTAGCATTTACAAAACCTTGAAAATTCACTGAAAAAACCATAGGTTATAGACCATATATAGTTAGGAATTAGCATTTACAAAACCTTGAAAATTCACTGAAAAAACCATAGGTTATAGACCATATATCGTTAGGAATTAGCATTTAAAAAACCTTATTTTACCCACACAAAACCATTGAAATTCCATATATAGTTAGTTGCACTAACTATATATCGCGCACCCGCAATCCACTGCTGATGATGTCACATATTACATCATTCATGACATGGTCAGTGACATCACTGATGACATCACTGATGACATCTCAAATGACATCACTGATGACATGACTGATAACAACATCCAGTGATTTTTTGTTTCTGTAAAGTTTAAATATGTCTTACATATTGAAGAATGAGTGGATGTGTAAGTGTCTGGACAAAGGATTTAGTAGGTGCATGACTGACTGTATGACTGAGTGATTAAATGTGTCTCACTGAGTGCATGGGTTAGTGACTAAACTGTCTTAATTTGTGCATCATTATGTCTGTTGTTCTGTAAACTGCTGCATGTGTTGATCAGTAGCTATATGAGTAACTATATGGGTTATTGATTGATTGCCCAAGTATTTGTATGGGAGACTGAGTGTGTGTGTGGCTGGCTGGGAGGTGTGTGACTCTGTGCAGATCAATGTGTACTTGTATCAATGATTGTATAAGAAGGTAAGTATGTGTTAGTATATGTTTGAAAATGTAAGGTGCTCTATGTTTAACTGTATAGACAAGAAAATGGAAGTGTCATTGATTCTTTACAGGACTGACTAGGTGTGTGAGTAACTCCATGGATGAGTGGCAGACTGTGAGTGTCTGTATAGGTGTATGAGTGCATATGATAGTGTTGTAAAGATGAGTGATTGTATGTATGAATGATTGTATGGGTGAATGAGTGAAGGTGTGTGTAGACGTAGGAATCAGTGAGTGCGTATGTAGTAACTAGTATTGGTGTGTCAATGGTTTCAAAAATTATACTCTGTATTTAACACTGGGTGAAACAGAGGTTATATTAAAATGTGAGGAGATGCATTGTATTGTCACATGAATGATATCATCAGTGATGTGGTCATTGATGTCAAATGAGATGTCATCAGTGATGTCATCAGTGATGTCATTTGAGATGTCATCAGTGATGTCATCAGTGATGTCACTGACCATGTCATGAATGATGTAATATGTGACATCATCAGCAGTGGATTGCGGGTGCGCGATATATAGTTAGTGCAACTAACTATATATGGAATTTCAATGGTTTTGTGTGGGTAAAATAAGGTTTTTTAAATGCTAATTCCTAACGATATATGGTCTATAACCTATGGTTTTTTCAGTGAATTTTCAAGGTTTTGTAAATGCTAATTCCTAACTATATATGGTCTATAACCTATGGTTTTTTCAGTGAATTTTCAAGGTTTTGTAAATGCTAATTCCTAACTATATATGGTCTATAACCTATGGTTTTTTCAGTGAATTTCAATGGTTTTTTAATAGCAAATATCATAAGCTGTCGAATGTCAAGTATGTGGTAAGTAAAAACATTTTCGTGTTTAAGCACACTGATCTGCTTTGAATGCTGCCCCCCCCCCCCTCATTTCTATTAGGAGTACTCTCTCTTTGCAGATAGTGAAAGGTAGTTAACGCAGGCCTTTGCCCCCGTTGTAATACGTTGTGCCTGCTTCTCTCTCCATTTGATTGATTGTTATCCAAGCATTTACTGTTTTAGAATTGGTTCTCTTTGGTTCATTCTCTATTTACAAACAAACACAGAGTCGCAATACTCTGTTTAGTCTTTGCCGTAACGAAAAATCGTGTAAAAAAACAAAAGGAATCGAGCAAAATCAGTAGGCCACTAATGGGATCTCTTTTTGACCTCGCTAAAATAGAAACATTAGGAACAACCCCTCATGACAAATACGAAACTAGTGAGATGAACTGAACTCCACACCATGATGGCTGCAATACAGCTCGGCTCCGCCACCCACCCCGCCCAAAATAACGATAAAGAGCGGCTGCCATGATTGCTCGCGGAATGGCCACGACGGAGCTACGAAATGGTGGTGCTCTCATGCTAACCCCAGCTTCAGTCTGAAACATCCAGAAACACTGTAGACTACCAATTCGATCAGTTCCGGTAGCGCCCCAATGTAACCCGGTAGAGAAGAACTAGCCCTCCCCTCTTTGACTGATGGTTCTTGTTGCCTGTCCCTTCTGTTGTCATTTAACAGAACTATTTAGCCTGCTGAAAGGGGTTGTGTTCCGACCGCTGGTTGGTGGAGACATTTTGACTATATTCTGGACCTGCGTTGTCGCGTAATGCGTCATATGACGCGCCGCATTAGCGCATCCGGAAGTCATCCGGGGCGCGACGCGCAGCGCGTAACGTAAGCATAACAGGTCATGTGACTTGTTAATAAAACTTTTCATTGGTTCATTTTACTTTTCTTATTCTAATGATGAAAGGCTTGGTCATATGACCTAAAAATTACGCTTTTTATTACTTCCGAACATTATTTTTTCTTAAATATATGTTATAATGTTCCAGGCTAATGTACTTTCCCGGAAAATTTACAACTGTCCTGCAAGTAAAATATATTCTTTTTTCGAGAAAAAGGGCGTTTCTTCATCCCATGACGGAGCCGTTGAGCAAAAGAGGGTCGACCTGCTGTCTTAGTCGCCGATACGCCTGAATATGAGATTCTTATCGATCACTTTATGTTGCAGGAGTAGAAAACACAACAGCCCTTGACCATTTATCTTTACTGCGTTCCTGCGTATTATACCTTTTACCCTTCATGTAATTGGTCTGCTTTATTTCACTTGCCTTTTAATGATTCTAAAACAGTGACTATTATTAAAAACTTTACCAATGTATATACTACTACCATGTTTTCTTTTAAAAACCTTTATTGTGAAAATTTCATTATACAAATACGAGCCTATAACCACGTGGGCCGGCCACGGAGCAAACTGTAATCGTATATGATGAGTAGACATTTACACTGTAGAGGAACGTAACGGGCGGGCCATTAGGTTGCAAGAACTAAGGTGTCTAACAGTTGCGGAATCGGTGGACGTACATTTTATAATTAAAATACGACAGGGCCAGTTACAATAAAATTATCTAGATATACATTTGCGGGCAAGTACCATGGGTGACGTTAATTCGAACTTTCAATAGTACAGTAATCAATAACACATCAGAACTTAATATCAATAGGGATGTCGAAATACTCAATCAATTCTCGTCCCCGCCCGCCATGTGCTTCAAAACTGCATACGTATCTCGTGATTTCAAGGTTCTGCAACCAGTACACAACAAGGAGTTACGAGTCCCATTTATTCCGGCGCCATTTTGGACGAGGACGGGCAGGTCCAGGATATAGTCAAAATGTCTCTACCAACCATCGACTATGATGATGTTCATATGCTGTATTTATAGAGTAACACTCATCTGTCCACATGAAATTAATTTGCCACAATCTAAACATGTCATTTTAATCTTTCCAAAGTTCTTCTAAATATTTGGGACCGTTTCCCTTGCCTCTGATGCTGTCAGTGCCACTTCTTTGATGAATGTACTGGCAGGTCGGGGGTTCTCCTCCAAATCTCTCTTTTATGCAGCACTATAATTAATTGGTGCCACCTCTCCATATGACGATGCATGGTATAGTTACCATAACTATATTTTTTTTCGGTTCCTCTGGAGAGTACATCGTGGCAGATGAAGCGTATAACGTACCGGGCATTTACCTTTTTTTGCATGTAGAGGAAAGGAAAAAAAAATCGAGCGTCCGAGTTCTAAGGTGTCCCAGGGCCATTTTAGTGGACCAGGCCCAAATCCAAAGAACAGGCCGCCATTTTGAGAGTCCTGTTGCAGCCGCCTGTCGCTGTAGCATCAAGAGCGGCCGAAACTCAGCTGAATGGCAACTGAAACGGTAAAGGGGCGCCCCACTACAGCAGACGAGCCTCCACCTAGGAAGGCCCGTTCACGCCGCCTCCCCCCCCCCTTCGGGCACCCCACGCCGTTATTCGGAGCAGTATTGTAGGATGGCCACACCAGTGCAGCAACTTGCTAGACACCACCTCGGTGGTAACCGAATCTCAGCGCCTTGTGGTGTCTTCTATTCAGAAAACATTGTTGTGCTGCCTTCGACCTATTCGCCGCAAGTGCGCACGCAACTCAGCTGCATAGCTTGCTAGACACCACCTCGGTGCTAACCGAATCTCAGCGCCTTGTGGTGTCTTCTATTCCAAAAATATTGTTGCGCTGCCTTTGGCCCCATTCGCACATCGGTCCGCTACTGACGCCATCTCACAGGCCAACGGGGCGCCCCACGCCGACTTTCAGCATTGTAGGATGGCCACACCAGTGCAACTTACTAGACACCACCTCGGTGCCATCCGGATCTTGGCATCTCAGCGCCTTGTGGTGTCTTCTATTCAGAAAATATTGTTGCGCTGCCTTTGGCCCCATTCGCACATCGGTCCGCTACTGACGCCATCTCACAGGCCAACGGGGCGCCCCACGCCGACTTTCAGCATTGTAGGATGGCCACACCAGTGCGGCAACTTGCTAGACATCACCTCGGTGGTAACCGAATCTCAGCGCCTTGTGGTGTCTTCTATTCAGAAAATATTGTTGCGCTGCCTTTGGCCCCATTCACACATCGGTCCGCTACTGACGCCATCTCACAGGCTAATGGGGCGCCCCACGCCGAGTTTCAGCATTGTAGGATGGCCACACCAGTACAGCAACTTGCTAGACATCACCTCGGTGCCATCCGGATCTTGGCATCTCAGCGCCTTGTGGTGTCTTCTAGTCAGAAAATATTGTTGCGCTGCCTTTGGCCCCATTCGCACATCGGTCCGCTACTGACACCATCTCACAGGCCAACAGGGCGCCCCACGCCGACTTTTACCATTGTAGGATGGCCACACCAGTGCCACAACTTGCTAGACACCACCTCGGTGCCATCCGGATCTTGGCATCTCAGCGCCTTGTGGTGTCTTCTATTCAGAAAATATTGTTGCGCTGCCTTTGGCCCCATTCGCACATCGGTCCGCTACTGACGCCATCTCACAGGCCAACGGGGCGCCCCACGCCGACTTTCAACATTGTAGGATGGCCACACCAGTGCGGCAACTTACTAGACACCACCTCGGTACCATCCGGATCTTGGCGCGTTGTGCTGCCTTCGGCCTATTCGCACATCGGTCCGCTACTGACGCGAACTCACAGGCCAACGGGGCGCCCCACGCCGACTTTCAGCATTGTAGGATGGCCACACCAGTGCTGCAACTTGCTGGACACCACCTCGGTGCCATCCGGATCTTGGCGCGTTGTGTTGCCTTCGGCCTATTCGCACATCGGTCCGCTACTGACGCCGCCTCACGTGCCAACGTATTTTCTCCGCATTTTATACCCTATGCCGCATAACAGGTCATGTGACTTGTTTATAAAACTTTTCATTGGTTCATTTTACTTTTGGTTTCCTAATGATGGAAGGCTTGATCATATGACCTAAAAATAACACTTTTCATTGGATGAAAACTTTTTTTTTCCCCAAACGATGAAAGCCCCACCTTGTTTCTGGATGTTTCAGACTGAAGCTGGCGTCAGCATGAAAGCACCACCATCTCGTGGCTCCGTCGTGGTCATTCCGCGAGCAATCATGGCAGCCGCTCCCCACCAGAAGCCTGCAGGAGTCGGGGGCCCCCAAAACTTTTGTTGAATCCTCAAGGCGGAGGGGACGCTTTCGAGAATGGGGTCCAAGACCTAGCAGACAAGCGTCCGATTTCCAAGGTGTCCCAGGGCCATTTCAGTGGACCAGGCCCAAAAAGGAAAGAGCCTGCCGCCATTTTGAGAGTCCTGTGACAGCCGCCTATCGCTGCACCGCAAGAGTGGGCGCAACTCAGCTGAATTGCGGCTTTTGACACAGTGGACCAAAAGCGGACGGAATGGCAACTGAAACGGTAAAGGGGCGCCCCACTAGAACAGACGAGACTCCACCTGGAGAGGCCCGTTCACGCCGCCTCCCCCCCCCCCCGGGGCGCCCCACGCCGTTATTCGGAGCAGCATTGTAGGATACCAAAACCAGTGCGGCAACTTACTGGACATCACCTTGGTGCCATCGTTCTGCTGCCTTGGAACTATTCGCACAACAGTTTGCTACTGATGACCCACCCCCCGCGACGCCCCACGCCGGATGCCGAAATCAGTGCGGCACCAAGGCAACATCACCTGGGTGCCGTCCAGAAATCTGGACGTTGTGCTGCGTTGGGACTATTCGCACAGCCGACCGCTACTTCGTTGTTTTTCCCTAAAAATGTTTAAATGTTTTTACTGTTTTTGTTTTGTTGTATATATTTATAAGTTATTAAAGTTTTATAATCTTACTACTTTGTTGGAGTGCTATATATTTTTAATGTGACACATAATTGTAAAAACTTTGATGTACAAAGAGTCATCCCTGGAATCTTCCGCTTCAGGCTCGGTCCCCTCCCCAATCACAATACAGGATGGTTTTCAGATAGTAGGAACGCGTGTGCTGTGACGGATCTCATCGAGTGTGGGCCTTGATCTACTATAACTCCTTTGAAGAGGGGTGATTCTTTACAGCTGGGGCCATGAACTACATCTGCAGGGCTAGCTGATAGCCTAGGACCGGCCTGGACAATCGGACACAGAGGGAAAGGAGTGTCAGAGGGTGCGGTAGTGAATAGGGCGAAAGGGAGGTGTCGGGCGGGCACAGAGTGTGATTCTCAGGGAAGAGCAGCGCAGATGGGGGGAGGTTTATTACCCATGCATAAGACAGAGAACGGGGGTGACCAGTGCCTGGGGGAGATGCTTGCGAGGGTGGGGAGCCATGCTAAGGATCGACAGCGTGCAGAGAGTGGGTCTGGTCAAGGCATCTAAAATGACTGCCGTGCACGACAAAAGTGTGGCATTTGAAAAAAGGCAAGATGGCGCAGACAATGTTTTTCAACACTTCCTGATTTCCTTCGAATCGAACGTTAACAGACGTTGGGGCATATTACCAAAGTTAAGCGATATTTATCCCTAACGATGCTTAGCAACGAATTTTTTACCGCTAAGCATCGTCAGAAATTATCGCAGATAAACCTTGCTATTATCAAGGTTTATCGCAAATGCGATAAAAAACGACCGCAATGCATTAATATCGCTGAAAACTCAGCGATATTCATGCATTACCGAGCTAATGCTCTTAGCCATGTTATCCACCTCCCATTGGATAACATGGCTAGGAACTGCTCAGGGCAGGTGGTAGCTTTTGGAGATATTCGCGCTTAGCGCGAATATCTCCAAAAGTTGGTAATAGGAGATAGCGATGTTAGCGACTGTTTCCAGTCGCTAACATCTTGGCATGCCCACTTTGCATGTCATTAGTGATAAATATCACTGACATGCAAAGTGGGGCCCAAGATGGTCGCTATCTCCTACTAGCGGTCGCTAACTGGTGTTAGCAACAGCTAGGTAATACAGAGATAATTTTATCTCCGCGAAGCGGAGCGCTGTTACAGATATATATCTTTTTTTGAACGTTAATTTCTCAAAATCCACTGAAGCACATATATTGAGACCTAGCAAAGGCACATCGAGCTACCAGTCCCTACAATTTTGCCAAGTTTCGTGCAAATCCATTCAGCCGTTCGATTATTATTATTTTTTTTTTTTTTTGCCCCGCGGGGCCCTTTTAAAACCTCCACATCAAACCTAGGGGGTCAGGGAGGATCTACTATGCCCCCTTATGGTCTTTTGCCCCTTCGCTTTGGCCTCCTCTTGTCTCTCGATCCTACCGAGAGACAAGATGGCGGCCGCTACGGACTGTTTGGAATGTTTACAGACGCCGGAGAACCAATCAGCTTCGCAAAGCTCCGTTACGCGAAAAGTACGCGAAGCGGAGCGCTGTTACAGATATATATCTTTTTTTGAACGTTAATTTCTCAAAATCCACTGGAGCACATATATTGAGACCTAGCAAAGGCACATCGGGCTACCAGTCCCTACAATTTTGCCAAGTTTCGTGCAAATCCATTCAGCCGTTCGATTATTATTATTTATTTATTTTTTGCCCCGCGGGGCCCTTTTAAAACCTCCACATCAAACCTAGAGGGTCAGGGAGGATCTACTATGCCCCCTTATGGTCATTTGTCCCTTCGCTTTGGCCTCCTCTTGTCTCTCGATCCTACCGAGAGACAAGATGGCGGCCGCTACGGACTGTTTGGAATGTTTACAGACGCCGGAGAACCAATCAGCTTCGCTTCACAAAGCTCCGTAACGCGTAAAGTCCGCGAACCGGAGCGCTGCCTGGTCCGCTGTTACAGATATATATCTTTTTTTGAACGTTAATTTCTCAAAATCCACTGGAGCACATATATTGAGACCTAGCAAAGGCACATCGGGCTACCAGTCCCTACAATTTTGCCAAGTTTCGTGCAAATCCATTCAGCCGTTCGGGCTAAAAGTGAGGCCAACCGCCCTATGGAAAACTCAATGTTAAAAACACGTTTTGGGACCCCCCTTTTTTCTCGGCCCCCCTTGACGAACCCCCCCCAAATTTTCAGGGGCTGCTCAGAAACAAAATGTTCCATTTTCCTGAAAATTTCAGCCAATTCCGTCCACAAACGCCAAAGTTATTAGACATAGAATTTTCAAAAATCCCATAGAGAAAAAATCCTAACTATATATACCTACTGGCGACCGCCAGTAGGTAATATATACACACAACTCCGGTCTTGTATTTCCACAAAACACTATTCGAGAGCACGCACAAAAGCAATCCAGGGGGGGTTAAGTTATATATTATTTAATAAACGCTTCAGCAAGCAAGTTGACAGACGCATTTCAGCATTCCCGCCTTCATCAGTGTCAACAAAAACTTTACGCATTCGTGTTTAAATCATAAACAGTGCAGTCCAATCGATAGACATAGAAAGTCCTATTTACATGTGCTTAAAACAAATCATAACAATCGACGATGGACTAATCATGGTGGCTCGCTACAGCGCCATACATAATTTCAATTGAATTCAATTAAATTCATACTTTGTATTTATATAGCGAAACAACTGCGGTGCGTTATGTACAGGAAAATAATAAAACATTAAATGATGCCTATTACTTCACTTTTGTAAGCTGTTACAAAATTGTTGCAGGGTAAAATTCCTAACAACCAGCTATTTAGCTGTGCGCATCTCTAAAAATGCCTGGTTGTCCATCTATCGATCATATTTAATTGTGCCCTGAATGGGCTTTTTTGCTGCAGTAGAGTACTGAGTCACAGATGATAATATAAAACTCCCTTTGAAATACACAACTTCATAGGACTTTCTATGTCTATGGATTGGACTGCACTGTTTGTGATTTAAACACGAATGCGTAAAGTTTTTGTTAACACTGATGAAGGCTGGAACGCTGAAACGCGTTTGTTAAATAATATATAACTTAACCCCCCCTGGATTGCTTTTTTGCATGCTCTCGAATAGTGTTTTGTGGAACTACAAGACCGGAGTTGTGTATACAATTGCGCGTTGCACCGCGCGCCGAGAAAGCACCCGTGGTAAAGAGGAGCAACGGCTGGTGAAGAAACAAGTTGGGAATATATATATATATATATATATATATATATATATATATATATATATATCTGTATATATGGTCTCTTCAATTTGCACCAGCAAGTAAAGCCGCACTCTGACCATAGGTGAAGTGACATCCTTTATTTTCCAGTAGCAGGCAGCTTAACATTCCGTCTGTTTGTCCTCCAGCTTAACACGTTTCGAGGATGCTTTTCCTCTTCGTCGGAAGCCTTTGATTTGAAACGGATTACTTCCTTGCATTTTCCCATCTTCCTTTGCGCTTTTTACACGTTTCAATTGTTCGCCTCAGTGGTGCCTTTAATGTTTTTTTTCATTACTCCCGTGTTGCAACCTGGTAGATGTGGTTTTACGGCAAAATATTTACCCTCCAGTGGGCCCGATTCAAAACAATGTTTTTAGGGACTAATTTCAGCTCACATTGGGCTCCCGAATGAGACTCTGCCTCCTAAATTAAAAATACCTACAGGTCAGACCCACTTGGGTAAAGACATTTGAACATTTAGGGGGTATGGCAGCACCCATTTGGGTTTAATAATATTAAGACAGACTATGATAACGAGGATGCTCCAGTTGGGCGTAACATTCAGATATGCACAGGTGGTCTGTCTTTGCTACTGTATTTCCTTGTTAGTGCCACTGAGCAAGGGCGCTATGCCCGAAAAGGCGTATGGCCCGCAGTATTTGTTGCTGATGTAGCGAGGCTGACACGTTCCTGCTAACCTTGGATTCAAATGGTGAACACTCGCCGGGTGTGGTGTCTTCATTGGAGGCAAGTTCTCGGATTTCATGTATGCGGCCATTCTCAGCCGCGAAGATGCCCCACTGCGGATTCATGGCAGGGCTGCAGTGCCTGCAAGTGAGAGGGGCTTGTGGCGCGACAAGTCGAATCCAGGGTTCAAGTATTGGCAGTACCCCAGCCTTGTTTTCATGCAGCAAACCCACTTGGGTAAAGACATTAGAACATTAAGGGGGTGTGGCAGCACCCATTTGGGTTTAATAATAAAGACAGACTATGATAACAGGGTGCTCCAGGTGCATATGCCCACATGGGCGGAACATTCAAATAAGCACAGGTGGTCTGTCTTTGCTGCTGTATTTCCTTGTAAGTGCCAGTGAGCAAGGGCGCTATGCCCGAAACGCGTATGGCCCACAGTATTTGTTGCTGGTGTAGCGAGGATGACACGTTCCTGTTAACCTTGGATTAAAATCGTGAACACTCGCCGGGTGTGGTATCTTCATTGGAGGCAAGTTCTCAGATTTCATGTATGCGGCCGGTCTCAGCCGTGAAGATGCCCCACTGCGGATTCATGGCAGGGCTGCTGTGCCTGCAATTGAGAGGGGCTTATCGGGCGACGAGTCGAATCCAGGGTTCAAGTATTGACAGGACCCCAGCCTTGTTTTCATGCAGCAAACCCACTTGGGTAAAGACATTCGAACATTTAGGGGGTGAAGAACTGTAATCTTCATTCTCAGGGAATACTTACTAATAAAAAAGAGCTTGTCACAGAAGCTGAAAATATGAAAAGACATCTTTATTAAATTTAATAAGTGAGGCCACATCACACAGAAGCCGTAGCAACTGAATGAGGTAGTCTGAGGAATACAGAGAACAGAGGCCTTTTATATGCTAGGGTTACAAACTTCAGCATACAAGTAAGGGGCAGTCCTAGCTTTTGCAAGCATGGAAAATGCCTAACATTCCTTCTTACACAAGCCGGACAAACCCATAATAAAAGGACCACAACCCACACCATAAAAGAAGGAACAGAAAACAGATAAGAAGCAGTATAAGGGGTGTGTGTGTGCATACCAAACTCTACAATGTCCTGTGCTTTGATCCTCAATCTTGATCAGCTAAAGGGCAGGAACTGGTTTAACAAGGTCAGCTTCAGGCAACAGGGTCAGTTCACTCAGGTCAAACAGGAGTCAGCATGAACTCGAGCTAAGGTCTACATGTCCTTAAAAGACTGGTTTCAGCCACAATCATGGCCTATGTGAGGGCAACCACAAAATGGCTGCCATACACAAAATGGAACCCACGGGTTCAGAATTCACAGAACCTCAGACCCTCCTTTTGCCCTTACATAGGCAATCAATCAGTCTGTGTCTGAATCGATGTCAATATTATCCGTTATTCCCTTCACTAAGGCACTATTACTTGAGTTCTCTTTCATGGAACACAAAGGATAGACTTCGTTGGCATAAATAAGCATCGTCTGATATGCCCATACAGACCCATTGTAACTAAATGACAGAAAACATGTTATTAAGAACATATGGACAACAGGAGAAAGTAATGACCACTATTACAAACAAAATTATAATTTTTCACAACTCTAAGCAGAAAGCAAATCCTAAAATGATCTAGTAACATTTTTTATGGCTCCTATGCATTTCAGAAACGTATTATATATTCAGGTGAAACAGTGGTGATCCTTATTAATGCTCTCAGATGAAAAGGGATACTCTTCCACAGAGAATGGACTTTATTCTGCTTTTACTAAACAGAATACTACTTTAAAACAATGCCAGCAAAACAGCAAAAATTAGTCTCCTAAGACCCATTATATGCAATCGCACGGAAACCACTTGTGAAACCAACTAAGCCCAGAGTCCGTTCAAGAGCCTCTCTGGCAGGCTTCTATTGTCCATCAAATCTTCTTTTGTTGTTTTCTTCCGCATGGGCCTCTTCATTCAGGCCTTTCATGTAAATGGTGCTTCTCAGTATCCGTTGGAGTGCCCTCCTGGCAAACACTCATAGCTCATTCGAAAGTCTCAATGTCTCAAGGCAGTGCACCAGTATCTCTCCTCTGCGGCAGACACTACAGATAGCATGATCTTCATTGATCATGAGCCCAAATCATCTCGTGCAGACCCGGGACTATTCTCAGACTCCAACACTCATCATTCAGTGTCAGAGGACGCTCAGGCTGCTCTTTCATGGGCACCAGAATGGAGTGCCTTTTGCCAATCTTGGATCCTCCGGTGCACTGCACTTCCGTTGGAGCAAAGGAAAAGGGGTGTGTGGCCAAAACTCAGGCCAAGGGACTCAAGGGACTGCACACTGTCAGAGGTTACCAGTACATGACAGGCGCTCTTTTGCACTGAAATTCTGGTTCTGTGATGTCCAATTCCGTCTGATGGAGCAAGTGCGATGCTTTAAACAGTTCATTGTATAACAAGGGGACTGAAAACAGGTGGCCTGCAATCTTCAAAGGAGTGGCCATACGCCATGGGACAATTCTGCGTTGAAATACACTGTCATTCTCAAAGGCAATACAAAAACAAAGGCAGTAGGCAAAACAGTGCCTCTAGGCTCTTCAATTGGGTTTCCGTGTGAGAGCATATCCTTCACCATCTAAGGAGAGATAGCGACATGGGAATTCTATCTGAATGGATGTCCTCACACGTAGTGGCATCGTCTAATGGGGTAAACACATTTTTTCTCTCAATAATTACATATAGGTGTTCCTAGTACATTACTGCAATCCGGAAGTGTGAACCTAATACAATAATAACAAAAAGAAGGCTAACTGGTGAAAAGAATATGGAAAAGGGAAATGGAACTAGGACACAGCTAGAATCCCAATAACTAGGCACGATGCGCTTGGGTGATAGTCAGGCATGTGACACAATACTAAGAGTATGGGTGATACACACAAGGTCAAAATAATACACAAATTTAAACTCTACCGCTGGCCGCTACACCATATACGGTAATCTCAGCTAATGTTCCAGTTCCTTCTTCAGGGAAATATGAAACCTGGTTTCCTTTATGGTACAAGGCCATACACTACTTAGGATGCAGAACAAAACTGACTAATGTAATATAGAAATTAGGTCACCATGTACAAGAGTCACAAATCTATAATGTATCCTTACGTCCAATTCAGGATACATAATTTTAGGGCTGCCTGTTCCTTAAGGGGAGGGGGCAGTACGTGACTAACAGCATGTGACACACTTTGATTCTGTATATCTCTTTTTTATTTTCCTTCAAATACCATTAAAGCCAAATTTGACATACACTGATGAAGTGTTGTCTGTTTTTCTGTGAAATTTAGTGTCAAAGCAAATCTACCCAACTGTTTGCAGGATACACATCGTCATGTATATCCCTTCACAACGCAGGTAAACTTGTAATAGTATCATAAGCAGCAACATAAAACAAAAACATGCAAAAAACCACACAAAATGGACATGTCAAGCCATCAGATATACTCGCTGTATATCAAGCACAAAAAGCATAGACAAAACAATAGCATATATAAATGGGCGGTGACGCACAACACCAGGTCATGTACTAACAATATTCGGGCCTGCTTAATTTGTCAGGTTTAAAATCCTCACCCTCCTTTTGACAGCAAATCACCAGGTAGTGGAGATTTGGCTGTCAAATGCAACTTACTGTGTGTCACTTCTGACACACAGGACCAGCAGGAACAATTCATAAAAGGATAAAATGCAAGAATATGTAAAATGCACAAACATTTCTTTTCAAAGAAATTACGCAAAAACACATCTCTTTTCAACCAACCAAACTCACGTGACTTGTCAGCCTTAAAATCACCCAGAACAATCCATGAATGATCTGTGAGCAGAAGCAAAAAGAAAAAATACACAACACACAAAAGAGAGACATTTCTCATAACAAACAGACATCAATTATAACTTTTATTCAGAAGACAAAACATAATACACATTAACAGACACAAAAATACATTTCCATTACTTAACTGTTACCATCTTGTCAGGCAGCTGGCAACATGAAGCCCTTTTAACTTTCCAAAAGTAAAATTCTTTCACTGACACTCTGTGTGTCCCGTGCGCCAACACCCTTTGAAGCCCTGCTTTTCCAAGCAATCATTTCTCCATCTGTTTACACTTACTCCTAACTCCCACCTTACTGACCTTAAGGTCAAAATCTGCCTTGCGGGCTCCTCCGCCCTCTATCTCTTCCTCACTCTTAAGGCTGAAAAAAGACAAAAAACCTTCCCAACTCTTTCTAACCTGCAATAACCAACCCTATTTAAAACACATGATATATATATTACTCCTGTTAGGGGCTACAATTTATTTCTATACTTAGATTATTAAAACAGTTACTGTGACTAATTTGCAAAACATAATAACATAACATACAATCTTTAGAACAGATGTTTGCTATTACCCTATGCAATGGTACTCATTTCAGCAACATTAAATGAATCTCACTGGGCCATTTAAAAGAAAACCCCAAATGGGGACAGTCTGCAAATTTGTATTACACCTAAATGTATGCATTTACTGATGCCTAAAGCACTTTAAAGCTATCATAAATGGCAAGAATGCTGTTTTAAATGGTCTATTTTACCCACATTCGACTTTGATGTTTGGGGCACCTAAAAATAAATATCCTATACTTGTGATACATATTAATCATCCTCAGAATGTTCTTTACAAATTACAGAGATTTTACAGAGATTTTTAATCAGACATATCCCATGTAAATCTTTAGAAAAATTAGTTTTGTATGCCTGCGCTAAGTGAAATTCCATATGCTAATGTTCTCATTATGCGGTATAGCACAACTTAAATTATATATTAATGCTAGGATGTCATGGTATGAGCATTAAGCTTCATGAATAGTAAAAAATGAATTTTGTAGCACTTATTTTTAATAATTTTTTTTCATAATTAATAAAAATAAAATAATAAACCCAATTATTTTTGATAATTCCACATATAAGAGCAAGCTGCATCCCTTGCCTATCATTTTTAGACGCATTCATTTATAAGCCCAAGCACAGACACCTAACTTGAAACATGACAAAATTCGGCGCCACATTTTTTCTTTCTTAAAAGGACAATTTTATTTAGCAACAGAGCCAAGAATATGCGAGAGAGGAAAACCCTTAATTAAAATGTCTTCCTGTAATACAAAATAATGAACCTTAGGTTTGGAACCTTTTGAAAACAACAATCTAAAATGTAAAGATTCACCCGTGTTTTAGCTAAGGGCAAAGTCCTGGCTGAATAAATACTCCTGTTTATTCTGTGACCTGCCAAGACAACAGCTATTTGCTCAGAGGTAATAAAAGTTCTCCTCTCAGTATTGTAACATGAACATGGTGACAGTCTTTTTCAAACTAAGACATATATATCAATGCGTCTGAGTTCAGCAAAAAATGTACTTCAGCTGAAGTGCTTGCCTGGTAATTTCTAATACAATGTATGTAAGTAAAAAATGCTATAAGTTTGTTTTCCTACAAAATACACCATTTTCGTTTTTGAGGCTCTTTTTTTATTCCTAGTGAATGTGAATTTAAATTTGAGTTTATTGCATTTTAGACATTTTGCTTAATAGACTGAAAACATAAAAAAAAACACGAACAGACATTGAGCTCATTTCAGACATAAACAGAAAGGGGTCAAAACACTCAGGACACACAATACAGCGCGCTTTAGCCATGCATTTCGTGAATAGCGCCATCGCTATATACTTACAGAAGTTGCACTAATGGGAAACCCACATAGACATTTAAACACACATTTAACCCACAAATCAATACTCAGGACAGAAACCAAGGACAGCCCACAGACTGTACTTAAACCACACCATTTGTAAATACTAGTTGTAAGTCATATTTACAAGAAACACTTCTCAATTGTGTTTCAAAAGACTGCAAAAACAGCCCAACAGACTGATGTATGTCCAAGAAGCGAAAATACACTCAATTCACTAGCTTTGGCTAGCAGAACACCAAACAAAATCGTTCTGCATATCTTCATTCATAAAACTGCGCAGAACAAAGGATCCTTGTTTTGTATTATGTCATATTTTAAGAAATATGTTTGTAAATCTAAACCTATTTAGATATTCCCTCTAGGGAAGCCGGCTAATTTACTTCACATCACACTATGGTACCTTCCAAAAAAGCAACACATTTTTCCATGTGAGCTTACAAACAGGCATGCCAAAAATACTGCGGAATACGCAAGTATTATAATCAAAGTGGTGCTTAAGGTACTTTTCGTACGTGCACCGTTCAAGTAAACCAAATGGAGAAATATCTCCTCATTACCTGCCTACACAAATTGCAATACGCATATCCAAACCTATACAAATCCAAAGTTGGCCAACACAAATTCCAAAGTTCCAAAGCTACAGTCCCAAATTTGCTAAGATTAGGCATCTTATAGCTCACTAATCTAGCTTCAAACTTCAAGGGGTTATCTCTACCTATACACTCGCAAATATACGAGCCCCTCGGCTTTGGTAATTTGCAATAACCAAATCAAAAACCAAGAAACCAAACCCCTCGGCTTTGGTAATTGCAATAACCAAATCAAAACCAAGAAACCAAACAAAGTCGTGGGAGCGACCCACTTGTACTTCTTATTCTTACTAATCAAAAGGTTATCCAAATTCTAACTGTCAAGTTCTACATGACCTAACGGTCTTTTTTAGAATACTCACGCCAAAAAGGTTCTCAGTCAGGAGTGACATCATGTGGAGGATCAAAATCAGGAAGATCAGAAATATACCGGGCTACGAAGACAGAGAATCTCCAGAATCCTTGTGCACAAAGTAGCAGAGTCCCATCCTCTCCTCCTCAGTAGATTTCAGTCTCCTGACAAGATCACTCCTTCAGAAAGTAACTTTTTCTGATGAAGCCCCCACGTTGGCCGCGCCATTTGAAGAACTGTAATCTTCATTCTCAGGGAATACTTACTAATAAAAAAGAACTTGGCACAGAAGCTGAAAATATGAAAAGACATCTTTATTAAATTTAATAAGTGAGGCCATGTCACACAGAAGCCGTAGCAACTGAATGAAGTAGTCTGAGGAATACAGAGAACAGAGGCCTTTTATATGCTAGGGTTACAAACTTCAGCATACAAGTAAGGGGCAGTCCTAGCTTTTGCAAGCATGCAAAATGCCTAACATTCCTTCTTACACAAGCCGCACAAACCCATAATAAAAGGACCACAACCCACATCATAAACAGACCATAAAAGAAGGAACAGAAAACAGATAAGAAGCAGTATAAGGGGTGTGTATGTGTGCATACCAAACTCTACAATGTCCTGTGCTTTGATCCTCAATCTTGATCAGCTAAAGGGCAGGAACTGGTTTAACAAGGTCAGCTTCAGGCAACAGGGTCAGTTCACTCAGGTCAAACAGGAGTCAGCATGAACTCGAGCTAAGGTCTACATGTCCTTAAAAGACTGGTTTCAGCCACAATCATGGCCTATGTGAGGGCAACCACAAAATGTCTGCCATAAACAAAATGGAACCCACGGGTTCAGAATTCACAGAACCTCAGGGGTACGGCAGCACCCATTTGGGTTCAATAATAGAGATGGGCTACGATAACGAGGATGCTTCAGGTGCATATGCCCACATAAGCGGAACATTCAAATATGCACAGGTGGTCTGCTTTGCTGCTGTATTTCCTTGTAAATGCCAGTGAGCAAGTGGGCTATGCCGGAAACGCGTATGGCCCGCAGTATTTGTTGCTTGTGTAGTGAGGCTGACACATTCCTGCTAACCTTTGATTAAAATGGTGAACACTCGCCGGGTGTGGTGTTTTCATTGGAGGCAAGTTCTCGGATTTCATGTATGCGGCCGGTCTCAGCCGCAAAGATGTCCCACTGCGGATTCATGGCAGGGCTGCAGTGCCTGCAATTGAGAGGGGCTTATCGCGCAACGAGTTGAATCCAGGGTTCAAGTATTGGCAGGACCCCTTCCTTGTTTTCATGCAGCAAACCCACTTGGGTAAAGACATTCAAACATTTAGGGGGTATGGCAGCACCCTTTTGGGTTTAATAATAAAGATGGACTATGATAACCAGAATGTTCCAGGTGCATATACGCCCACATGGGTGGAACATTCAAATATGCACTGGTGGTCTGTCTTTGCTGCTGTATTTCTTGTAAGTGCCAGTGAGCAAGGGCGCTATGCCCGAAATACGTATGGCCCGCAGTATTTGTTGCTGGTGTAGCAAGGCTGACACATTCCTGCTAACCTTGGATTAAAATGGTGAAGACTTGCCGGGTATGGTGTCTTCATTGGAGGCAAGTTCTCGGATTTCATGTATGCGGCCGGTATCAGCCGCGAAGATGCCCCACTACGGTAAACAACCTTTACAACGCAACTTTTACATCGTAGAGCCTTTACAACGCAACCATTACAACGCAAACTATTACAACGCATTGCTCTGGGGGGCATGTGGCGCGATGAGTCGAATCCAGGGTCCAAGTATTGGCAGGACCCCAGCCTTGTTTTCATGCAGCAAACCCACTTGGGTAAAGCCATTCGAACATTTATAGGGTATGGCAGCACCCATTTGGGTTTAATAATAAAGACGGACTACGATAACCAGGATGCTCCAGGTGCATACGTGGGTGGAACATTCAAATATGCACAGGTGGTCCGTCTTTGCTGATGTATTTCCTTGTAAGTGCCAGTGGGCAAGGGCACTATGCCCGAAACACGTATGGCCCGCAGTATTTGTTGCTGTTGTATCGAGGCTGACACGTTCCTGCTAACCTTGGATTAAAATGATGAACACTCGCCGGGTGTGGTGCCTTCATTGGAGGCAAGTTCTCGGATTTCATATTTATATAAATATATATATTTATTTATTTTTTCCACTGAAAAAAACAAAGATTACAGGGACGTTATAGTCAGGAAATAGAATTTAAAAAACCTTAGAAATTCACTAAGAAAAACAAAAGCCACATGGACGTCATAGTTTGGTTCAGATTTTACACACACAAAGCATAGGGATTCGACAATTATAGCTATAGTTATGTCAAGTAACTTGTGCCATAAGGTAACTAAAACTCACACAGTTTTCTCATCAATGATTTCATTATTAACCCCTTCCCTGCTCCCGTCGGCCAACACCCCCTCGCCCTCCCCAGTGCTGCCGTCGGCAAACGGCCGACAAAGCCCCGCCCACCCTTTAGAACGCCCGCACCGCGGCGGAAAAACCGCCGCGGTTAAGGCGTTAATGATGTTATAGAAAATGTCATGAGTGATGTAATATGTGGGGTAATTAGCAGTGCATGGCAAGGGCACTCGTTATAGTTACCTTGGAGCTCAAGTTGTAGTTACTTGAGACAACTATAACTACCTATTTTCTTTGATTTTGTTTGTGTAGAATCTGAGCCTAACTGTAACGCCCATCTAACCTTTGTTTATTTTGTGAATTTCCAAGTTTTTTTTTTCTCCATTAGTACATTGCACCATGTCTCAGAGATGTTGGCGTATTACATGACGCTATGCACCATTAAAAATAAAATTTGCATTAAAGAGTTTTTTATTCCAAACCACAATAATGCAGAGAAACATCTTTTTACAAAAATAAATTGACAGGATTTATAGGACCCTGCAAAAGGACGTTTAAAAATCTATCATAAGGACAGAACCTATTACTGGATGACAGTATTACTATTATGCATTAACAGCAACTCATAATCATGTGAGTTAGAGTTAGGGTGCAGTACAATACATAAGAGTTAGAGTGCAGTGAAATGCTTGAGAGTTAGAGTGCAGTGAAATGCATAAGCACATGAACTACAGTGGTGCAATGACAGCAATAACGTGCACTCAATACAAATTCTTCTAATGTACGTTTAGAGACAACCAGAAAACCTACTCTTCCTGAGACTGTGTGACTCTCCTAATATGCTACTACAACACTTTCCAGCATTCTCCCATGCGTGGTGTCTCTGAATTTATAACGATCATATGTTTTGGTAATACAGCTGCTTCTAGAGACTAGTAGAAGGCAGAGTGGTGCTGCAAGGTCCGTTGCTTCAATAATAGTCTGCAACTTGTTGCAGCAATGTAGATGTGTTACTGGTCGTGCTTTGGCAAACCATTGTACAGACCTATTCATTCATTGTAGTTACTTACAGCAGCCAAAATCTTTGGGTGAAAGTAAAGTATCATAATTCTAATAGGGCTGATAACTGCTGTTACAAGCCTCATTGGAATTAAGAGGCCACTCGTAATTAGGCTTTAATCAGTCTCATGGTCAGTGAGTCTATCAAAGATAAAGGCCTCTCTTTTCAATTAGGACATTCACATTAATTCCTCTTCTCAATTTTTCATAGGTTTTATTCTACTAAACAACTTACCAATAAGTAACAATGCATTAAAATAAGCAATTTCATATCAATAGTAAACACTAAATCTGCCCCATGCTCCACCATACCAGTAGAACCTCCCAGGGGCAGAGGAACGAGAAATGGGGTAAAGAGGCTTCCAGTCAAATTTGGGGTGAACCCCTCCTCAGCATCACTGTTGCATCCTACACTGTGTGGCTGCAGAAAAAGCTTGCAGCATCTTTCTTCCTGGTCTGCATCAAAAAGTCTTACCAATACATCCAATACTGCATCATGGGTCACAAAATGAATTTTTCAATTTAATGCTATAGACAGCAAGATTATAAGGGAGGGCATTTGCAATAAGGACCTGATTACGTGTGAAGATTCCAGATGCAGGAATTAACAATTTCCACCAGTATCTCTTTATCTAACTATGATTATTACATGTTCATCCCCAATCTGCATGGACAAGCTGCCTTTCCTTCCGAGAGATGTGCTCAGTGTGAGAAGGTTTAGAATTCCACTCCCTGCACCCACCACAATGGAAGCGTTAAGCCATCCCTCTTGACATGCCTACTGATATCAGATTGCAAATGGGCTGACAGGAAGTCTAGCCATTTATGCATAGAGCCACCCTAGTCTTTCTGTCTATTTCCACAACAGGAAGGAAAACTAGTAGCCCTGACAGAAGGGTGAGCACCTCATCTCCTTAGGGGAATGGCTAGAAGAAAGGACAAGACTCCTGTAGCTGGTAGAAGGCTACGTTCCTCTTGGATAAATGATTCTGGCAATGTTTTTAGTAAACCAGAAAAGGAAGTGCTGAAAAAGAAGGTGGGAATTCTGCAAGGAAATAACCAGGATTAGTTGTAGAAATTTTTTCAATAACTGGTTAATACTTAGGGTATAAATGGCAGTTCAGCACCATCTCCTCAGAATATTCCTGAGCAGGATCCTGCTTGAAGCCTGGATGAAATAAGACATGAGGACTCCTGCCTTTTACTGTCAACCAGGGACTAGAACTACTCTTCAAGTGTCAAGCAATTGATGTTCTGTTACCTTTGGCAGGGACTCAAAAAGAAGGGATCCTGCTCCAGGTAGGTCCAGCTGACCCTGCATGAGCCCTGACTGGAAGAAGACCTGATGCTTAAAAGCCTGTCCTGAGGACATGGGGGCTACAGCAGTGACCAGAGGAACTTTCTAAGCAGTATGAAACCCAACAGACATTTGAAATGTAGACATGTTTCTGCCTCCAGTAGACAAGGACAAGGTATGATGCTTCCCAGTGTGGGTGTCGGCAGGCAAGAAATCCAAGTTTGTCCAGCTCAGAGATTTAAGTGATTTCTGTAGGAGATCACTGCAAAGGTATGTGGTCTGGTAGAACCCTGCCTGGATACAACTTCTAGCCTTACCCTGCTAGTGTATTCCAAAGAACTAAAGAAAGGTATAGTCTGAAGATAAATCTTTGGACCACGGTAAGGCAGCAAATATACTCTAGCAATGAAGCAATCTCAATGGCTACAAATGCTTCTTTTTCTGCTCAAAGCATTTGGTGCCAAATTTTGGAAATGTTCCCTTTCTGCCGGTTACCCCAAATGTTTTGGCCTTTTTCCTGAATCCTATTATTGCTGGCTATAGAACTCTGTGACCTTTGCTAAGTCCCTAGCATATGGTACGCGCAGTGTACCCTAGTTCGCCAGTTGGCTACAGCAATCATTTTGCCTCTTCTACAATGACAAATCAAACATGACTGCAGACCTGCCACCAGAAGCCTGGTGGTATAGGTTTAAACTGCATATTCAACTTGCCCTAATAATCGCGTATGATAGGCCTGCAACCCCCCTTTCAAATATTTATGTCACCCCGATGTAAGCCTTGCTGCCTACTAAGGCAGGGTACATGGTATATAAAAGTAGGAGATGTATAGGTTATTGCTAAACATGTCATTATAGTGACAAGCACCTCACAGCTATGTTCACTTTAGCATAGCTGGCTACTTCCATAGGGAAACACTGGAATGCATTACAACACCATATAATGCTAATTTAGGATTGGTAACAGCTAGTGAAATATTTCAATGGCTGTTTAATACTTAAACAGAATCAAGTTTAATGGTAAAGTCAAATTCTGTTTAACTATTACAGAAAAAGTACTTTAGAAAAGTTGCCTGTATCTGCCTAAAGACTCTGGGGAACTTTCTATAAGTATTCAGTTGTCACCTGTCAGCATAATGGCTTCCCTCTGGTGAGGTATGAACTGCTACCAGGACAGAGACAATGGTCCTTGGGTGTGGGGAGGTGTTGTCCTCTCCTTGACAAAAGGGCCTGGGGCCTGTGCACAGGCCCTTGGTACACTTTAATGGGGCCTCTCTTGTCACAGGCAGATGTAGCTCACACTTGCTCCTGCCTCCACTTGTGTCCTTCTAGTCAGCCAGGGGACCAACCCCAGTGAGATAGAGAGCTGCCCCATAACAGGTTTAGAGCAAACATCAAGGTGGGACTGTGAACATTCTTTTTGACATTAGAGTGTCAAATCCTGCTTGAATGTCATATTCTGCATGGCATGTCTGCAGGTGTCTTACATATAACATTTGAGGAGAATGTCAAAACACGTTGTATGTATCCACTGTCTGTTTACTGAAAGCTCAGCTTTGGTTTTACCAGACCTCTGTCTTTGGGTTTGATGGGGTTACAGGGACTGCGTAAAACTGGATTTTAGTGTTAGATGTGGGAGGAAACTAGAATTACCATAGTGCACTCTTCACACAGACGCCCAGCCCTCAGAGTCAAAGTCAAATAGTTTATTGTATATGATTACTTAAAATCGTTACAATTTACACTTTACAATAAAATATATTCAACTTAATCTTCAACTAAATACCACGTATTAGCAACGGGATTGGCAATGTTTACAATCTGAATAACATTTGGTGTTGACTAACAGTTTAAACAATCTGCGAAGTTTCTATTATTCAAACTTTCCAAAAGAGCTCAAGTGACTAAAATTGTCCAGGAGTAAATTGGCTAGAATCAGTGTGAGGTAAAATGTCCATTTAAAATGTAAAATGTTACCATAAAGCTTTGTCGATAACCAATTTGCTATTTTGTTCCAATTATCCCATGGATTCGGCTTTCAGTCTGCTTACTGCTTGGGCTAGAGAAGTGGTGCCATGTTTGAAGAGCCGCTGCCGACCTTGTTCATGCTTTTTTAGAGTCCTCTAGATCTGCTTGCCGTAAAATATTCCTTACTTTGCCCATATATTATACACCCCGGCAAGCCAGAATTATAGACGAACCTTCCAACCATCGAATCACGGGTTGCCTGCATGTGCGGATATTCAATTCGTTAAAAGTTGGTTTTAGAAGCCCCCTCCTTAAATCCTTAATTACGGGGCAGGCTTTTCCAGGGCGGTTGTAGGTCTTTTGAATCATGCATGCCCAAACGGTAATTGGTGAAACTCTTCTTTAGCTCAGCGCTGAAATTAGTTACTAAGTAGGCCTGAAGCTTTGTTGATATGTAAGAGTTAATCACAGTCCAGCCATGCCTGCGTTTCGAGGTTGTTATTTTATCCTCTAAGAAAGACTTCTTCTTTGCTATCTTATTTACCAATTTGCCAAAAACAGCCCGGTCTACCAGGCTGTCCCATATTGTTTATATGTCAAGTTCCGCCAATGATTTTCTCAGATGAGCTCCCCATGAGTGTGGAATATCTTGATCCATCTGGGTTTTAATTTCATTCCAACATAGATTATTCAATGACCCCGGCTCAGATGCCTGAAATTTATGGCATAGTTTCACGAAGCCACTCATGCTCCGGAATTTCTGATTCTGCAGGCCAAATTCCAGACAAACCTGGGCTGTGGCGGCGGACCTTGGTCAATTAAAAACAGCTTTATAAGCCTTGACCTGAAGTTCATTTAACAGTTCCACCTCTTTGCCGCCCTCAGAGTCAAGTTTATAGTGGCCGAAGACTTTTCCCATCTTAAAAATGCCCAAAATGGGTGTGGTTTGCAGGTGTTATTCTCACCCACTAGCTAGTGCCATGCATAAATGTGGCACTTCCAGGCACCCACTTCAGGCAAACACTCTTGGAGCTGTGGGAGATCAGAATATGACTGAACTTGCTGTCTGAGACCTGAAAAGAGCCTATAAGATTGGGCCTGTTCTCCCTCTTGAACACAAGACAAAGACGTGGGCTCCAAGAGTCATAAGCCTGATCTCCTGTTCAAGAAACAGAGATCCAAGAGGTCTACCGGCAACTACCCAGCTAATATGTGGCAACTGGGCCTGTATGGTACTCTGCCTGCTACCCTATGAGTCTCTAAGTACCTCCCCAGAGGTCCCCAGGGACTTTAGAAGGGTACTTCTATGGTGAACTGGGACTTTAATGACCAAAGTCAGAAGGTGAAATCTTTGCCCATGACAAACCTTGCAAGTGTATCTGATTTGCACTCCATCGTGGTTAGAATCAAATTGCACCTAGGTCCTGTTCTACTGAGACCATAAATTATCATTGGCACTTTGTGCTTCTGGGAGCTATTTCTACTTAAAGTTTAGAAATTCATATCTATGGTTCCCTAATTGGATTTTTATCATTTTGATGTCATTTTGTTTTTTTAAATGTACTCCATTTCTTTAATTCATTTTCTAATTTGGGATGCTTATTGTTTTGAATTTTGACTTTGTTACTGTCTTAGCACTGTATGAATACTTTACACATTGAAGCCTCTCTGGTATGTACCATAGCTACCAGGGGGTTAAGCTTAAGTGTAATTAGTGACTTTAGTGGTTCGCCATGACAAGCATTGTGATTAATACTTGAGTAAGGTTCTTACCCCTCTCAAGTAATAACCTAATTTCCAACATGAATACTTTGGCTAGAGCTTGTTGAAGCCTTATCTGGATTTCTGGGAGACTGACTGGTTCCTTTTTCTTGCCTTCTCTGTTGGAGCATGTGGCGCTCCAGAAATACAACTAAGGGACATAATCATGCTACACAGCAAACCAAGTAAAGGTACTGTGCTGCATTGCATGAATAGAAGAAAGCAGTACTGCACCATATCATTTTAGCAGTGGTGCAGGTCGCTCTCTTCCTGTGCTGCTGCACTCATGGTTGCCATGTGCCAAAGCAGGCACCCTTGCGGCATGGTGCAAGGATTTCTGTATTGTAGTCAGCATAGGTTGTGTGCAGAAAGGATTCCCTTCCTGCACAAAAGCTATGCTTTAAGGCATTTTCCTCTTTGTATGTGTGCTGTAGAAAAAATAAAAAGGTGATACAAACATAACACCTGCCTTGGGGAGGCACAGGCTTTTGGCTCAGATCCCTGTCTACAATTCTTTATAGATAGGGATTTGCGTCCAAACCCATGGATGTTTGGATAGGAATGCCCATGAACCACCCACGGAACGCCCACTTGACACACAGTGACCCAAGGCATCATATTGCACTGAGTTGCTTTACTTTGGGGTACAAACCAATGCAAATCAGGATTTGCATTGGTTTGTAAATCCCGGCAGAAGCCTTTGCATCGGGTTGCGTTAAAAAAAGTAACGCAAACCCGATGGAAACGCTTTGTAAATCTGGGCCGATATACAAAGGTATAAACTATGATCCGTGTGACCTGCATGGCCTATTAACCTCCATCCCATTATAGTTAACTTGAAATTGTGCCTGCATTCTGGTTACCAGCAAACTGTGTGTTTTCATTGATGCTTTGTGGTTTCTTGGTGCTTTTTATCCACAAAACATAAAAAAGAAAATTCTGGTTCTTTTTATCTGATTTTAATAATTTTAATGTCTTTTTGCTTATTGGCCTTGTCTTAACTTTTCTAAAGTGATTTGAGGATTTAATGAGGTCATTTCTTTTATTTTAAAATTGTCTGGTACTGCTTGAGCTTAACATGCATTTCTCTAGGAAAGTTTCTGCTCTTTGGGCCAGTGCTCCAAGGGAATCTCTTGAACTGTGGTATGTCCTAACCAGATTTGCTTTATTACATTGGTAGGAGTACCTCCTTCCCAAATAAATAACACAATTTCTGACACTAATCATGTGGGATATTGGTGAGGCAGGCTACTACTGAAGTAACTGAAACTAGCAATTTAATTCATATGAATAGTGGGTTTTATACTGACTCTGTTGCATGTAAAACATAGCATTGTAAAAGAGCCAATACACTGATTTACTACAGAGAAGTCAATGGAGACACTTTGTTAATTTCTACAACTTTAGCATTAATATGAAGGAAAGAAAGGGATCATTGGCCATCAATTTTTGTCATTAGGATAATAATATCATAACAGGCTAGGCTGAACAGGGAGCTATGGTGATGGTGGTCCAACATTGACCCTCCCATGCCATTGAACTTGAACTTTGAGTATACCAGTGCTAGAAATAGTAATACAGAACTGCAGGTACTCCTTGTCCAATAGTACTTCTTTGCTGCTGAAATGTGTGTGCACTCTCCCTTTAAAACATTGAAGCAGTGCTGAGAAGTGTGGTACTCTTGATCCAGCGGCCTATAGGAAATATGTCATAAGCTACGCTACCCAACTTCACAATATTCACTATTAATCATAAATCAATTACAAGGCCCATTATCTAACATGACATATATTGACCATCTGAATCATGTAACCTAATTAACCTATTCACAAATTATATACAATTATATACAACCGCGGTAAATGAATTCATCATATTTTACAAAACTCTACAAATTAATTAAGCCACTGTGGCGATAAGATCTTGCTAAGGGTAACCTAAACTCATGAAATAACAAGACCAGCTTGTTTTCCAAAGTAAATATTTATTTATTATTTGTTTAGAATTTGCATTTGTAATCTTTATTAGAACAATTTTATTATAATATTTGTAAAAAGTAACGTTGGTTTAAGAAAAATTCAGTAACATGAATCATTTAAATTCAAATGACATTTGTTATTATCATAATCCTAAGTTTCTAACTACGCTTACTATAATAAAGAATAATGAATAAAAGTCTTTTCGGGTCTCTTACGTGCTCCAAGAGTAATTCGTCTGCACGATACGCCCATCCAAAGTTCAGCAAAAAGCCAGCCTCTCTTCCACGGGGAAGAGTTTTTATACCTTTCTACACTAAACTAATCTAAGTAAAAGTATATTTTCTGCTAAAGTCGGAGTCCCATTGGCTGTCAAGTGACAGACCATCGTGTCACCACATTTTTTAAACATCAGTTCCGTCATTTTCTTAGAGTCCATTGTCTCTAGTTTTCGAACAATGAGGCTTCCTTCAGTTTGCAACATTAACCGAAAGAAAATCATTTGCTTCCTCGGATATGAAATTGACGCACACTTCTGCCGGTCCCTGGCCTTGGCCTTGCTTGACTGACGAACAGTCAGCTCATCACAACAAATTGTTTCAGGCAGCAGAAATGTTTCCATCATGGACTCTCTCTTGCTCCGAGCAGAATTTTAGCAAACACGAAAACACTAGGCCCAAAATCATTTTCCGAAAACTATCATATAAACAAACACAAGAAAATAATTAATGCGAGAAATACAGTTTGTTCTGTTGCCACCCACCACAGCTAATGATTAACCCATTAGTCTAAATTACCTAGCTGAAGCAAACAACTAATAATAATAATAATAATATTGCCATTTATAGAGCGCCTGGTTACACTAAAACAGTGTGTCCCCGCGCTGTAAATTGCTGTAAGACCCTAGAAGGCAGAAGACCGGAGGGAGGGGGAAAATTAAGCTATAAACAATAATTGTAATTGGCAGGGAAAAGATGGGTTTTAAGTTTTGAACGGAATCTTGTTTCTGAGGGCTCCATACGAAGATCTATGGGCAGTTCGTTACAGTGTTTACTTGGCAAAAACCTAAAGGAACGGCCTCCCATCCTGGCCTTGCGAATGCGAGGGAGTTTAAACAGCATTGCTCCGGCCGATCTCAGGTTCCGGATGGGGCGATGGACGGTAAGGAGCTTTTGCAGGTATCTTGGGCCCTTTCCTTGGGCAATGCGGTGGGCAAAGCAAAGCGCTTTGAACTTAACACGCTCCCTGATGGGGAGCCAGTGAAGTCTTGACAGAGCCAACTTCCCAGATGCTCTGCGGGGCAGATTGAGAACCAGGCGTGCAGCAGCGTTTTGTACACACTGCAGTTGGTGTAAGCCTTTCTTACTTAAACCTAAAAGCAGGGCATTACCGTAGTCAAGATGAGGTGTGACTAATGCGTGGATGAGGCTTCTCCTAGTGTTGATGGGAAGAAGGTTGAGGATTTTGCGAAGAGTTTTGAGTATGCTGTAGCATCTACCCGTGACTTTGCTGACCTGGTGTTTAAAAGAGAGATCAGCATCAAGCATAACTCCGAGGTTCCTGACTGATTCCGATGGAGAAGGAATTGCGCCCAGTTCAGTTGGCCACCACTCAGGTGACCAGTCACAAAAGGATTTACCGATGACTAAAAGCTCCGTCTTGTCGCCATTAAGGCGTAGGCAGTTGTTATTCATCCAGCCTGCTACTGACAGAAGGCAGTTGGAGAAATTGGTGGCATCTTCCTGATTGTGCGTGAATTTAATCATGAGTTGGGTATCGTCAGCATACGTGACAATATCCACTCCGAAAGATTGCACAATGTGGGCCAGGGGTTCCATATAGAGATTGAACAAGGTAGGGCTCAAACTGGAGCCCTGTGGAACCCCATGTCTCAGCTTCCTGGGGGAGGATTTGAATGGAGGACAATGCATATGAAAACTCCTGTTTTCAAGAAAAGATTTAATCCATTCAAAGGCAGATCCTACCACTCTCATATCCGAGAGGCGAGACAGCAGCGTTGTGTGCAGCACGGTGTCAAAAGGTGCACTAAGATCTAGAAGTATCAACGCTGCTGTCTGCCCCTCATCCGCCATTTGCCTCAGACATTCTGTAGAGAAGAGAAGGGCTGACTCAGTAGAGTAACAGGCTCTGAACCCTGACTGTGTGGAGTGAAGGAGAGACTCATCTTCAAGATGTTTCATGAGTTGAATGTTGGCTATCTTCTCCACCACTTTCATACAGAAGGGGAGGAGGGAGATAGGGCGGAGATTCTGAAACTGGGAAATTTGCACATTGGGTTTCTTTTTTAATGGGATGACTTGGGCCATTTTCCATGCATCCAGCACATGGCACTCTTGGAAGGATAGAGTTATCATATGACCAATATGATCAATAGTGCTCTCTAAAATTCCCTTACAACGTTTTGGAGGGATGACATCCATGGGTGAGCCGGACTGAATGCTATTAGCGATGCTAAGCAGGTCTTGTCTGTCAGGGACTTTAAAACACGACAGGCAAGGTTTATTATCTGAAATATCCACTGTCGCACCGTGATCAGACGGTGGCTCAGTGCCACTCGTAAAGGTGGTGTGTATTTTTTCAACTTTGCTTACAAAGTAGTCTGCAATAGAGTCACATAGCTCATTGGAGTAGATGTCCTGGGCCTCTAGTCTAGTGGGTACCGTAAGTTCTTTATATACCGAGAAGAGTTCTTTGGTGGGGTTGTCTGCCAGTTCTATTCTTTCCCTGAGATAATTGCCTTTAGTAGCTCTCAAGAGTTTATGATATTTTTTTTGTTCTGCTCTGTAATTAAGCTTGCTTTCTGAATCATAGTTTTTTCTCCAGGAGCGTTCAAGCTTTTTACATTTCGCTTTGCTCTCCTTGAGCTCATTGGAGAACCAAGGAGCGGTTTTAGTATTTCTTACGGGGAGTTTCAGTGTCCAAGGCGCTACTGTATCCAGGGCTTTGGACATCCAACTCTCATAGTCATGCCATGCTTCCAGAAGGGTGTCACCACGGGGAGGGGGTTCCTTTAGCAGGGCAAGATTAAAAGAATCTAGGCTAAAGTTTTTCCAATTTCTGCGTTTGTGGGAGTTGGGCTTGGTATTCCTGATTTCCTGAGGAGTACCATTTACCACAAAGGGAATAATGTAATGGTCAGACCAAGTGATTCTAATCGGAGTGGAGACCTTAATACCATCCCAATTAGCAAAAACAGGGTCCAAGAGATGCCCTAATTGATGCGATGGGGACAATGATTGTAAGTTGAGCATTAGAGCTTTCAGAACTTCAACCACCGCCTGTGCCTCCCCACAGTCATTGTCTTCAAAATGGAGGTTTAAGTCACCCAAAACGAGTAATTTTTTATAACGGAGTGCAGGTTGAGTTATCAGTTCTGTCAGATGGTCACAGAACTGTGTGGCCCCCCCGGGAGGACGATATATAAGGAATCCATTGATGGTATTTTTAGGGCAAACTTTTATCGTGAAAAAACCACACTCACTGTTAGATAGGGTGGCTTTCTCTAAAGTACATTGTAAGTCCCCCTTATATATCAGTGCTAACCCCCCACCTCTCTGGCGAACTCTGTCAATTCTGAGCAGACTGTAGCCTGGGGGAATAGCTTCAAGGGTTTCGGGCGCCGATGTGTCATCTAACCAAGTTTCAGTCAGAAAAAGGACGTCAGGGCCCTCCTCTGTGAGCAGATCATGTATCTCCTGTTTGTGCTTTTTCATAGATCTGCAGTTGAGCAATATCAGCTTTATTTTGGCTGTTTCTTGTTTTTCGATGTTCGGGGGGTGTGTAGTAAAGGCACAGATCTCACACTGAAGAGAGGGAGTGTCCGCACGTAGGTTGTGGCGGCAGCTATCATTGAATGTGGGACACAGAGATAGTAGTTTTTGTTTGGTATAGAGAATACTACCCCTATTTATACAGTCACTATCAGGGAGAGCAAGGGGTCCAGCCCAGAGCCTAGTCTGGTCGCGGACAGGCGCAGACGGGCTGGACTCTGGCTTGACTCCGGCGCGTAGACGGCGTATCCGCTGAGCGCGTCCGCTGCGCGGAGCCATAGCTGAATGATTATATAGAAGCGACTAGCCTTACCCAAAATGGCCGTCTCAGCTTCCCACAGCCCGGGACCCGAGGATATTGGCCCAGCAATCGGCCAGCACCCGTAGGGAGATAAAAGTTTAAAATGCCCACACAAGGCAGAGTGCAGTGACAGGTATTTAAAAATGTAATTGAGTCCAGAACCAAGAAAAAACGAAATTACGAGCAAAATGCTCGGCTGGAGTCCTAGCACTAATGTGGTGAGGGGGGGAGCGGACACAAAGGGAAATCACAGAAATAACTGCAGGAGAGTAAGAGTAAGCAACTGATGAAGCAAAGCTTTGCATATTTTGCGGCTTGCCGAAATCAAGAACCTCGTTTATGTGTAACAAGGTAACCCGTGTATGTTTTACTAACATTTATATTTAGTTTGGAGAAAGACCGTGAAGCTTGCACATGTGTTTTACTAAAATAATTACTCGTGTCCCCTAAAATGGCCGCTGCTTGTATTTTAGTTACTGCGCATGCGTCAGCCACACTCACGTGTCCTGACGCGTCTGCAGAAGTGGAGGGAAAGTTATGCGCATGCGTAATTCATAGCTGTGCTTATCATGTGGTACTGCTCGTGCCACAGCTCTTGTGATTGTGTCAATGTAGCTAACATTTAAATGCATTAAGTTTATTTCTTGATGATGAGTTAAAAGTACAAACCCTGTGATGTGTTTTCATAATGACATTATTATGTATTAATTTGTTTTCGCTTACTTTTCATGTACCGCGGGCAATGGGGGTCTGAGTGAGAGGAGAGCCATATTGGAGGTCCCTTCTGCGCCTGTGCGACATTCGGCAGCACGAGGGACCTTGGCTGATGGAACATAGCCAGCTGGCAGTGATGGGCGAGATGCTCCTGAGAAAGTCACCTCTGCCCTGCGAGAACAGCGAATGTGGCTCCTTATATGATACATTGTATTGTTGCGCTACTGTTAGCTCATGGGAACCCCAAACCCGTTAGGCGGTACCCAAATATGTAAATGAAGGCTTCAAATCGTGTATTGTGATTGGTGTGTTACCCAAACCCTACCTTAGGACCAATCGAAATTGAGGGATTCTGACACTTTGCAACATTGGGGGGTGGTACACTGTCCCAAAACTGTATATCTACCCTGGGTTCACCTAGTGAACCGTCCGACTTGTCTGGTTTAGCTGACCTGTCACTGACCCAACGCACTCAATAGGTGACTGAAGATACAGAGCGCTGCGGAGCACTCTGTCCGAATTTGACCATAGACTAAGGTTCTACTGAATCTTAAAGTGCTGGCAAAGCACTTAGCTGGGAGTTCGCTGACCCAATCGGGGTCTTGATCGATAGCTGCAGAGCGGGTGGAGCGCAGGCGTTGCTTCCGAACTGTGGGTTCCGGTCCTGTCCTGAAGAGGGTCCTGTCCTGAGGGTTTGCTGTCCTGTCCTGAGGGTCCTGTCCTGATTCCTTTTTCCGAGGGTATCCTGTCCTGTCCTGGGTGTCCATTCTGCACCTGCTGTCCTTTGAGGGGTATCCTTCCTTGAGGGTTTCCTGTCCTTAACTGACCCGTGGCCAGGGTTTGGTTTCCACACCTTTTCTAGGTAAATATTACTCTGAACTTCTTGAAACTCTTGCACCTTCTGAATTTCTAACTTTTGCTAAAATAAAGTTCAACATTGCATATGTTATATTTCCATGCCTTTCCGCAACTATTGAACAGTCATTTTATAATTTTGCAAAGTTATTTCCTATGTCTTCTCACTTGTTAGAAATCATATTTTGCATAGCAGTGTGTCATTTCCTGATATGGTCTAGAACTTCGTTGCCTAGGTTGTTCAAAGGCCCTTTCACCTTAAGTGAAGCGTGTTATTCATTATAAGTTCTTCTATAGTCACACACACTTAGTCTATCCCTGTTTAGATAATACTGACTTTACATAGTATTTTCTCGCTACATTTTATTAGTACTTTGATGATTACTCTGTCATTATTTCTTTCTGCCTATGTGATTTACGTTATCTTGGTTATTGATTGCCTTATTTTACTGTATCTCATGCAAGAAAATATTGAACTTTAGATAAACATTTTAAAACTTCCAGTTGTCCGTGGTCATTTAAACAGTATTTGAATGTTATTGGTTGGGTTTGTATTTTGCTGCCTTTCCTTTACAGCTAGCTCCCTGATTCATTGTGGTCATTAGGCACCCGCATCGGTGGATGGTAAGTCGGGTGCACCGAAATTTGGTAGCAGGGAACACACACACCAACTTGATAGAGCTCGTGAAGTCACCTGATCGATGTATATGGTGATTTTTGAAAGTATATGGGCCCTGAAGCCGGAAACGGCGAAAACTGTTGGTCGGGTGGCCTCGCGCGCTCTATCAGTTTTCTGGTAGCTAGAGGATGGTTAGGGACTAGTTGAGAGTAAGGCAGGACTAGTTAGACTAGTTAAGTCGGAAGCTGCTATTATATTAATGCTGCTATAAGAGCGGCTGTTCTGAGGGAACTGATCACTCTCTTGTGAATACGCTGCTGAAATTCATGAATTACTGTATTGTTATTATTCTTGTTCTTATATTGTTATATGTACTAATCCATGCAATTGTCAACCGTCTTGTTTCTTGTTGTCCGAACTCCCCGGGGAATTGAAAGGGCAAGTGGTGAATAGAATCCATTGTCCTGAGGTCACAGGTTCGAGGAAAGTTAGGTGCAGGTTAGGATAACCGGGAAGCACTAACTAGGGTTTTCTGAATACATGTGTGAATAAATGACAGTAACGGGGTTCATTGGCAAAATTCCCATAGTGGCGTAACCTAGTAAGGGTCACATCGGAAGAGTAGCAGGTTCCTCGGAGCTAGCGTGAAAGCAGAGGGGTCCGCTGAGAAACCTTAAACTCGGAACATATCCCGGAAAGAAGTGGATGAGTTTAGGGGAATAACAGGTTCACCGATGCTAGAGTGAAGGGTAGGCGGAAGAGATCTGCCCGCAGCGAGTGAAAAGTAAATGGAAGTAGTTTACTTGCTGTAAAAGAATTCTTACTCTGTCTAGACACTTGAGCACTGTGGCGAATGTGTATTTGTTGTAAAATAACCAAGCACTGAGCACTTTAAAAGTAAGAAAGTTTCCGTTACCTTGTGAAGGGAGGGAGTCAGTCGCGAAGCGCCTCTGACGTCACTCTGTGCCGCGCTAGGATTGGTAGACGCAGCGGGCGGGTAGCGGAGCTGAAATTGTAAAGGAGGGGTGAGCGCCGGAGCGTGGGAACTGTCTCACGAAGGGGCCGCGCACCCATTGGCGGAGCTTATTTTGTGTCGCGCACCCATTGGTTGCACGAATTTTCTGAAGAGTATTCTGATTGGAGGTAGTTTGTAAACAAAGTTAGCGCAGAAGTCGTATGTGGCACTCGCGGACTACAGAGACGCGACCTGATCCAAGGCATCTAGGGTTTGAAAGGGATCAGTGGAAGGCTAACAGATACGATATTATGTACGGAACAAAGAGAAAAATGTCCCTTGTAAATAAGGTGAAAAATTATTTTAAAACGGACAAACCGATTAAATCTAGGGAGGGTGTTCTTGTCCCAGCACCCAATACTCCCGCCTCATTCATGATGTTTGACCGAGGGTACAATACCTGTGTGTGGCTGGAGAATTGGGTGAAGTACACAAAAGATGACGGAGTATTGGCTTTTCCGTTAGATGGTACTTTCAATGGTAGAATCTTATTTAATTTAAGAACCCGAATGAATGAGCTGCATCCCAGACCGAGACTAACGCAGTATGAGGCATTAGAGGAATGGGAGATTGAGGCTTTCGAAAGAGAGAAACCACGGATGGACAAAGGTCTGACCAAGTGGTACCCCAGGCTGAAACAGGAGTCCAGGGACAAAAGGAGGAAACAGTGGAGACAGAGTATGATTGTTGAGGGTCTGTTTCCCATGATGCCAGCATGTCATAACCCTGCAGCGGGTGAGAAAAGTACTGAAAAATGTAAGCATTGGGGGGCCCTGGGGGATTCAGATGATGAATTAATAGATGACATCTGTACCAGAAGTCCGCCACCTTACAATGAGGGAACCCGACCTTCCAGTGTAGGAGATGTTCCCCGACGCCACTTCCTAAAGGAAGAAGACAGGTCCCTGGGACTGGGAGGGGGTGGTCAAGTATTACCCTATCCTGAGAAACCCGAACTGGCGGAAACAAGGGATATATATCCCAAAGTGCCCGCAAGTCAGGAAGAAAAATATCCACGTACGAAAACTTTTTTCCCCAGACCCTTGTATGAAAGCGAAGAGAAACCATCGAATTCAGGACTGCCTTTTGTTCAACCTCCATATGGGGAAGAGCGCAGGTCCTTTAATACTGGAACTTTATTCCCGAAACCAAATTACGGGGGAGGACCAAGTGAAACGCATCCTACTGCCCCGAGTTTTACTCCTCCATTGACCCCACAGATATTACATGACACAACTTTAAGAAGGGTACTAGTGGAAAAAGAGCAAGAGGCTCTAGCTAGACAAAGAACAGAAATAATTCAGAAAATTTCTCAGATAAATACCAGTCCTGAGGCATTGACTATTCCAGTAACTATTGGACCGGTGGTCCCGTTATACGGAAATGGTAAGGGAAATCCGATTACTCCAGTTATGACCCCAGTCATGGCAACCCCGAGACAGGAACCAATCATCATAGATGATCAGTCCAGTGAGTGCGAGTCTGAAGTTGCATTCTTGGAATTGCCAAACAAACAAACTGGAAAGGGAATACAGCAGAGGTATAACCCTTTTAATACAAAAGAAATTAAATTAGAGACAGCAACAGGTACTAGGAATGTCTCTCTGGTAACTCCGGATGAAATTGAGAGTTGGAGTCATGAATTAGAGAAGCAGACTCCGCAAACAAAACCTTTAGACCTCTACAAGCTGAGGGTTGAAATAGAAGAATTAATGGCAGGAAATGTGGGGTTGGATCGATTGAATACCTACTCTGAGGAAGAATTGTCGTTCATATGTAAAAGCTTTACTAGGAACACCAGAGTGCTCCACGAAAAACTGACCGAAACAGCAGTTAGTATGGGGGTAGATATCTCAAAATCAAAGCCCTTACAGAAACCGTATAGAGCAGACTTCTCAGACAAAGATATAGAACACCTGAATGTGGCAGGGAAGAAGTTGCAGATTAAAGAATTAATGGGGGTACTGCAGAAATGGGGAGATGTGGAAAAATGGAGAAGCAGATGGGCGAAAAAGAGGGAAGAAGTTCGCTCCCGACAAGTGACTCCCGAGTTTGCTTTAAGAGAGGTAGAAAAACCTGAGCAGTTATGCCCCATGCGCGAAGTTCCAGGGGGGAAATATGTGCATGTCCCCTGGTCTAGGCAGGATATTGTGTCCTTCACGAACGATTTTCCAAAATTACGAGAGAAACCAGTTGACTGGTACAGGCAGGTGGAGAGGTTCGTGAAGGTACAGAAATGTCTGTGGAAAGACCTGGATGGGTTTTTCGACATTGTGGTTCCAGTAGATTTATGGACCCAGTGTAAAATAAACATAGATTGGCCCAGTGAAGAGTATCCCAGAAACAAGGAAACAGGGGAGCCATCAAAGGATGTCATGCGAAAATATGAGCAGGTAATTCAGCACTTGAAAGAAAAGGTGCCCGCTAAGGAAACTGATTGGACAAAAATAGATAGAACAACACAGGAAAGGGACGAGACAGTGCACTCTTTCTATGAGAGGTTATTGCAGGTATTTAAAACATACAGTGGTATTGACAACATCGACCTGAAGGATATGACGCACTTTATTTACAGGTTTGTAAATGGTTTAAGACCTGAAATTTGTCAGTGGATAAAAGATAATAAAATCTGTTGGCATACTAAGAAAATGGATGAGGTCCTGCGGTACGCTAAGTACTGCGAGGACGAGATGGCAGAAAAGAAAAAGGCCCTTAAGGAGAAGGTTATGTGGGCTCAGGTGAAGCTCGCAGAACAACAGGAAAAACAATTGAGTAACATGGTTAAAAATGAGAACAAAGGTCCTGGGGGAGGGGGTGGAGGAAAGCCCCGGCCCAAATTTAGCAGGGAAGAGGCTATGAAAAAATTTCCCTGCCATCAGTGCGGCGAAATTGGACACTGGCGAAACGAGTGTCCCCAATTAGTCGATGTTAATGAGACAACTCCTGATTTAATTCCACAGACGCAGAAAGAAAGACCAAGAAAGACTCAACCCCAGGTAAAAACAGTTCAGGTGCCTCGAGCACCCAAACAGGTATACAGGGGAAGACAGGCAGAAAATGAAGAGATAGAGGTTTGGGAAAGCGGGGAGAACAGAAATACAGCAACTTCGCAGTATCTGCTGAATGATACCTTCCTTTGTAATGATCAGGACTGACGGGGCCTGAGAGGGGAGGACGAGGAGTGCGTACTTGGCGCTTCCTTGCCGGTAGACCAGTCTGGACCATATATTGAAGGAAAGGTTGACGGAAATGATGTCACCTTTCTGTTGGACACTGGCGCTACCCGTTCTACTGTAAGAACAGTGGACGTTCCAAACCTACCCCTCTCGGGAGAAAATATCCAAGTAGTAGGTGTATCTAATCAATTGATTAGTACTCCTGTTACCGAACCAATGGAGATTTCAATTGGAAATTTTAAACAGATGCATAGATTTGTCGTCTGTGACACCAGTCCAGTAAATTTACTGGGACGTGATTTGCTGTGCAAAATGAACTGTACCATCTTTTGCACACCAAAAGGTGTTGAAATACAGACCCCAGATGAAGACGGCATTTATAAATTATTGTTGCTTAGACCTGACTCAGAAATTAAAAGATTGACCCTGCAGGACTTGCCCCAAGAACTACAGGAAGCCGTAAAGCCAGAGGTGTGGGATTTCACTGGAAAGGATGTGGGGTTGATGAAAGATGTGGACCCCATACAAATAGCCATCAAAGACAATGCAGTATATCCTAACACTAGGCCCTACCGAATGAATGCTGAAGTGAAAGCAGGTGTCACTCTGGAAATACAAAAATTATTGGAAGGAAACATCATACAGGAAGTAATGAGCAGCCCATGCAACTCACCGATTATGGGCATCAAAAAGCCTAGTGGCAAGTATAGGGTAGTGCAGGACCTGAGAAAGGTTAACAAAATTGTAGTTCCTTGCTGCCCTATTGTCCCGAACCCTGCAGTAATTCTGTACCAGATTCCTTGGGATGCTGAGTGGTTCACTGTGATTGATTTGTGTCATGCATTCTTTTCGATACCCCTGCACCCCGACAGCAAATTTCTTTTCTCATTTGCTTTCGAGGGTCACGTGTATTGTTGGAACAGGGTCCCTCAAGGGTATACAGAGAGTCCCTCTATCTTTAATCAGATCTTGAAGAAATGTCTAGAGACTTTGACCTTACCTGGGAACTCTGTCTTAGTGCAGTATATAGACGACCTTCTATTGGCGTCTAAAAGTCACAGGGACTGTGTAGTTGACACCATTGCCCTCCTAAATCACCTGTGTGAGAAAGGGCATAAAGTGGCCCCTGACAAACTACAGTTCTGTGCAAAATCAGTGAAATATCTAGGACACCAGATAGAAAAGGGTGTCAGGAAAGTCACTTCAGAAAGAGTGAGAATAATTCAAAAGATGCAGTTGCCCCGTACTCAAAAAGAAGTCAGAATGTTCCTGGGTGTATTAGGGTACTGCAGGCAGTGGATTCTGGGATTTGCAGCCTTAGCCAGGCCCTTGATAAAAATGACCACGAGAGGAATGCCAGATGTTGTACAGTGGGACGATGAAAGTCTAATGGCTTTCACAAGATTGAAAAACTGTCTGTGTACAGCCCCTGCGTTGGGAATGCCAGATTATTCCAAAGAGTTTGCACTATTCTGTGACACTCGCGATAATTGCGCATTGTCAGTCCTGACTCAAGAACATGGCACAACCAGGAGGCCTGTGGCCTATTTCTCTGCCACACTGGACCCAGTAGCTGCTGGGTTACCAGGCTGTCTGAAAGCAGTAGCTGCTACCTGTGCAAGTTTGGAACAGAGTGAGTCCATTGTCATGGGACATCCTGTGACCGTGTATGTTTCACATGGAGTGGTAATCTTATTGACCAGAACTAAAACACAGTATCTCACCCCTAGTCGGCTGACTAAATACGAGAGGATTCTTGTGGGTGCAGCAAATGTGAGCATTGTTAGGTGCGGTATTCTGAACCCTGCCACCTTACTCCCCGACCCCTTGGAAATGGAAGGTGGGGATGATGATGAACATGATTGTATTGACCTAACAGAGTTCAGTACCAAGCCACGCCCAGACATAAAAGAAGTACCATTGCCTGAGCATGATAAAGAACTATTTGTGGATGGTTCCTGTCTAAGACATGAATTAGGAGGCTTGAGTGCTGCTTATGCAGTAGTGTCTTTCACAAAAATTGAACAAGCAGGTTACCTATATAACATCAAGTCTGCACAAGTAGCCGAATTGATAGCCATGATAATGGCTTGCAAAATTGGGAAGGACTTACGCATAACAGTGTATACTGACAGTCAGTACTGTTATGGCGTTGTGCATGACTTTGGCCAATTATGGATGCAGAGGGAATTCATGACTTCCTCAGGTACTCCCATTCGGAATGCAAAGGTTGTTCATGACCTTTTAGAGGCCATCCAGTTGCCCAAAGAACTGGCAGTGGTAAAATGTGCTGCTCATCAAAGGAGCATGGACAGAGTATCTCTGGGAAACGATTATGCTGATCGAGTGGCTCAATGGTGTGCCAAGGATCGGTATATTGTAAATCCAAAACGAGGGGGGCCAGGAACCAGCTGCCAGCTTCAGGTGTTTGAGGAAGTGCCTACATGGGATGAGGTGAGAGAGTGGCAGGAGTCGGCTCCTTGGCAAGAAAGAGAAAAATGGAAGGAGGATGGATGTAGACCGAGACGTGTGGATGGTGTCATCATAGGTCCAACTGGTATGCCTGTGTTACCCCGACACTTGCTTGGCACAATGGCAAGATTAATACATGAAGGATCACACATTGGTAGGGATGCCATGATTCTGGTATTTCAACAGACTTGGTACAGCAAGAAATTCAGGAAGGTAGCAGAGTCCCTCTGCCAGAGGTGCCTGTCATGTCAACAGATGAACCCAGGCAAGAGGACAATGGTTGAACTGAGCAAGATTGGGAGGTCAGGGGGTCCCTTTATAAAAATACAGATTGATTTCATCACTATGCCCCATTGTGAAGGAAAGCGATATGTCCTTGTCATTGTGTGCGTATTTTCGAAATGGGTAGAAGCTTACCCTACTCCCAAAAGTGACGCACTGACAGTAGCGAAGTGTTTACTAAAAGAACTGATACCTAGGTTCGGAATACCATGCATTATTGAATCAGATAAGGGTGGACATTTCCAGAATGACATACTGGCTGAACTCTGTAAGGCCTTTGGAATAAGGCAGAAACTCCATTGTGCATACCACCCAGAGGCTTCTGGAATAGTGGAATAAGTAAATGGAACTATCAAAAACAGACTAGCAAAGCTGACAGATGCTACTGGCATGAACTGGGTGAAGGCCCTGCCCCTGGTCCTGATGGGACTGAGAAGTGTTCCAGACCGCAAGACAGGCCTAAGTCCCCATGAAATCATTATGGGAAGAGTGATGAGACAAGCATGGGTGCCAGGAAGCAAACTGTTGAGTATTACTGATGATTTGGTGCTTGAATACTGCAGAAGATTGGGTGACCAAGTGCGTTCTATCTCTCGCCAGATTGGAGACGACGGCATCCTTAATCCAACGACTCCTCTCCACAACTTGGTTCCAGGAGACTGGGTCAAAATAAAGAAGCACACTCGATCAAGCTGTCTGGCACCAAGGTGGGGAAAGAAACGCCAAGTAATCCTGGTGACAACCACTGCAGTAAAAGTCGCAGGTGTTCCCCAGTGGATCCACGCCGGACACACCCAGAAGGTATTGCCAGACAAAGGATTTGAAGAACCAGGGCAACCAGCAGAGGACCCTGAAGGAGCCAGACCAGTAGCAACTGACAACGAGCAGCCCAGCACCAGTCAGGTTGCAGGAACAGCAGACGTTGGCCCAGGAGTAGTTGACTGCGAACTGCCAAGAAACCAGCCTGCTGAAGAGGTCCAGGAAACTGAGCCAGGAGTAGCTGAAGACGAGCTGCCAAGCATATGGCCAGAAGAATGGATACCGATGATTGATCTGACCGAAGATCCTATCAGAACAAGAGAACGACTTAGTGAAGGTAGAGAGTGGACTAGTCAGGAAAAGCAAGGCACAGGCGAAGAACCTCAGCCACTTGAGATTCAAATCAAAACTGAGGAAGGAGAAGGTCAGACAGGGACAGAGCACGTGATTGATACAGATCCAGTGAATAAGACTGAACAAATACCAGATACTGAACAAGTACCCGATACTGAACAAGTACCCGATACTGAACAAGTGCAGGATACAGAGCAAGTGTTTGATACTCCTCCGCTAACTCCTGATGTGGATAAGGGACAGACTAGACATAGAGTAATAGTTCGAGCAGAAGAAAATCAAGAGATCGAAGTGCTTGAACAGGATCAGATAGGGTTAGAAAAACAGGTTCAGGAAACAGAAACAGAAACAGAAACAGAAACAGAGACAATCGAAAGCCAAAAACAAAATATTCCTGAACAAGGCCAGATTAGCAACCAGGCAGAAGAATTTGATGCTAGCCCTGGAACTAGTCAGATAAGGGAACCAGGAGAAGAAAGTGGAGAAGAATTACCACAAGATAAAGAGAACAAGAGAATAAGAAAAGAAAGTGAAGTCCAAGTACCGACTAAGAGACTAAAGAAAAGAAACAACCTTGAGCCTAGGTTTGTAAAAAGACTGAGACTAAGGATAAAGACAGTGGAAGAAAAACGTGCAGAGGCAAGAAGAAGTGCTCGGATAGCAGAGCAAGAAGAAGACTCTTCCAAAAGAAGGAGTGAGCGAATAAAAAGACAAAACAAAAAGTACAAGTCTCCTGAATGGACACTGGTTTTGGAAGAACTTGAAGATCTTGATATAACTGACGTGAGCGACGGAGAACCTGTCCCAGAGTACTCAGCTGAAGAGGAAGACGAACCACCGTGAATTTGCACAAAGTAAGCTAGTTGTGTAAAAAAAAAAAAAAAAAAAAAAAGAGGGGTGAGAACACTCCTACTGAGCTAAAATGTCTGATTCAACAGTGAATGGTAGTCCTAGTTGCAGCCGTTTTAAGACGTGTTGCAAGGTGTGTATATGTAGTGTAGTAGTGCTGATAGTTATCTGGATAGGATTAACAATTTTCATTCCCTTTGCTGTAAGTAAAGATACTAACATTGTCCCTACTGAAGTTGTAAATACTGACAATGAGGAGCTGACAACACAGAGTGTAGAAAGACATGAGAGAGCATTGAGACAAACTAAACGAGACTTAGAAGCATCAGATGAGAAAGGACTACATTACCATGGAATGAAAAACAGGACACATTTGAATGTTTTCGCAAACTTGTTAATACACTATGTAGAGACTATGGAAATTGAAGATTGCTATGTCTGCATGAAGCTACCTACTTCTGTGGCTGAAGGCGTGACATACCATCATCTGCCATTGACATATGGAATTTCCTGTAGCATTTTAGCTAGTTTATTTTACAAAAGGGGACCGTTACAGTATTATTACTCTAACAATGACGTGATCTTTTCTGAACTTCCTATACGTGGGAACTTGAATCCTGTACATACCAAAACTGACACCATAAGATATATGGGAGACTACTTTCTGACTATAGGGAACATTGACATAGCAGATGCACACAGAGATAACTTGACTTGTTCTTTGCGTGAGCAGGAAAAGATGTTCCTGAACATGGCAGAGAAAAGGAGAATTAAAATTCAGAAGAAGGCTAATGACGAAAGTCAGAAAAAGCCAAAGTGGGCAGAAAACATGGAAGGCACCTCATCTGGTGGAGCGGGTCCTGCTCTGTTGCTGGATTTTGAAAAGAAAGGCAAGCTATGTCTTCACCGCGAGAAGACTAGCTATTATAATAATGTTTTCATTGGTTCCAGTGAATGCGAACATAATTACAAGGTAATTGGAGGTTGGGGTTTCAAAAATGGGTCAGAGCCTGTGTTTCCTGGAATTTATTATATTTGTGGGGACAAGGCTTATTTCAAATTGCCGGATCACTGGTATGGGAGCTGCTACTTTGGCATTGTTTTCCCGAAAATATACCATGTGAATGGAAAAGCTGGAAGCAATGAAGATACTAATGGCTTAGTGCGTAGTAAAAGAGAAAGTATAGGTGAAATTATGGGTAGTATTTTCAGTGCACTGATACCTGGAGTGGGAGTGGTTCTGAACACTCACAGAATTTGCAAATTGTCTACTATAGTAGATGTGCTGTCTACTGAAACAGCTCATGGATTTCTGCTGGTCAATACCGAAATGGTTGCGATCAGATCAATGGTTTTACAAAATCGACTTGCTCTTGACACCTTATTAGCGAAAGAGGGCGGAGTCTGCCGGATGTTGAAGGCGCAACATTGTTGCACTTATATTCCGGACAAAAGTGTACAGATCAAAAGATATGTGAAAAACATTACTAATTTGGCAAAGGAACTCAAACCACTCGAGGTTGATAGTGCCTGGAAGAGACTGGTAGATGGTCTCTCAAATGTAGGTCATTGGCTTGCTAGCATAGGTAAAAGCTTATTATTCAAAATTCTGATGCCAATTGGTATTATAGGTCTTATTATACTTTCCATTTTCTTATGCTGTAAATACCGCAAGCGCACCAAAAAGCATGAGGTAAATGCAAGAGGAGTGAAACGAAGTGTGGATGAGATTGAATTAGAGGAAGTGAATGATCAGATATACAAAAAGGTGAAGACTTCTCACGCTGCTAAAACTGAAAGAGAAAAGTTAGAACGATTGCTGGAAGAAATAGAACTTTATAAAGTGTGAAAGAAAGTTGGCATCTGGTTCCAGTATAATTTGTGATGATAGTAGATATCATCAAAGAGGGGATTGATGAAGCAAAGCTTTGCATATTTTGCGGCTTGCCGAAATCAAGAACCTCGTTTATGTGTAACAAGGTAACCCGTGTATGTTTTACTAACATTTATATTTAGTTTGGAGAAAGACCGTGAAGCTTGCACATGTGTTTTACTAAAATAATTACTCGTGTCCCCTAAAATGGCCGCTGCTTGTATTTTAGTTACTGCGCATGCGTCAGCCACACTCACGTGTCCTGACGCGTCTGCAGAAGTGGAGGGAAAGTTATGCGCATGCGTAATTCATAGCTGTGCTTATCATGTGGTACTGCTCGTGCCACAGCTCTTGTGATTGTGTCAATGTAGCTAACATTTAAATGCATTAAGTTTATTTCTTGATGATGAGTTAAAAGTACAAACCCTGTGATGTGTTTTCATAATGACATTATTATGTATTAATTTGTTTTCGCTTACTTTTCATGTACCGCGGGCAATGGGGGTCTGAGTGAGAGGAGAGCCATATTGGAGGTCCCTTCTGCGCCTGTGCGACATTCGGCAGCACGAGGGACCTTGGCTGATGGAACATAGCCAGCTGGCAGTGATGGGCGAGATGCTCCTGAGAAAGTCACCTCTGCCCTGCGAGAACAGCGAATGTGGCTCCTTATATGATACATTGTATTGTTGCGCTACTGTTAGCTCATGGGAACCCCAAACCCGTTAGGCGGTACCCAAATATGTAAATGAAGGCTTCAAATCGTGTATTGTGATTGGTGTGTTACCCAAACCCTACCTTAGGACCAATCGAAATTGAGGGATTCTGACACTTTGCAACATTGGGGGGTGGTACACTGTCCCAAAACTGTATATCTACCCTGGGTTCACCTAGTGAACCGTCCGACTTGTCTGGTTTAGCTGACCTGTCACTGACCCAACGCACTCAATAGGTGACTGAAGATACAGAGCGCTGCGGAGCACTCTGTCCGAATTTGACCATAGACTAAGGTTCTACTGAATCTTAAAGTGCTGGCAAAGCACTTAGCTGGGAGTTCGCTGACCCAATCGGGGTCTTGATCGATAGCTGCAGAGCGGGTGGAGCGCAGGCGTTGCTTCCGAACTGTGGGTTCCGGTCCTGTCCTGAAGAGGGTCCTGTCCTGAGGGTTTGCTGTCCTGTCCTGAGGGTCCTGTCCTGATTCCTTTTTCCGAGGGTATCCTGTCCTGTCCTGGGTGTCCATTCTGCACCTGCTGTCCTTTGAGGGGTATCCTTCCTTGAGGGTTTCCTGTCCTTAACTGACCCGTGGCCAGGGTTTGGTTTCCACACCTTTTCTAGGTAAATATTACTCTGAACTTCTTGAAACTCTTGCACCTTCTGAATTTCTAACTTTTGCTAAAATAAAGTTCAACATTGCATATGTTATATTTCCATGCCTTTCCGCAACTATTGAACAGTCATTTTATAATTTTGCAAAGTTATTTCCTATGTCTTCTCACTTGTTAGAAATCATATTTTGCATAGCAGTGTGTCATTTCCTGATATGGTCTAGAACTTCGTTGCCTAGGTTGTTCAAAGGCCCTTTCACCTTAAGTGAAGCGTGTTATTCATTATAAGTTCTTCTATAGTCACACACACTTAGTCTATCCCTGTTTAGATAATACTGACTTTACATAGTATTTTCTCGCTACATTTTATTAGTACTTTGATGATTACTCTGTCATTATTTCTTTCTGCCTATGTGATTTACGTTATCTTGGTTATTGATTGCCTTATTTTACTGTATCTCATGCAAGAAAATATTGAACTTTAGATAAACATTTTAAAACTTCCAGTTGTCCGTGGTCATTTAAACAGTATTTGAATGTTATTGGTTGGGTTTGTATTTTGCTGCCTTTCCTTTACAGCTAGCTCCCTGATTCATTGTGGTCATTAGGCACCCGCATCGGTGGATGGTAAGTCGGGTGCACCGAAATTTGGTAGCAGGGAACACACACACCAACTTGATAGAGCTCGTGAAGTCACCTGATCGATGTATATGGTGATTTTTGAAAGTATATGGGCCCTGAAGCCGGAAACGGCGAAAACTGTTGGTCGGGTGGCCTCGCGCGCTCTATCACAACCACCCGGCAAAGCCTCGGGGGTAATGAATCAGCAATGAGGTAAGTCATAAAAAACATTCAAAAGTAGAGACCAAAAAGCATATGAGGGGATCATAAAAGGCACAAGAGGGGAATAGAACATGTAGGATAATTAAACCTAGGGGGCGAAGTTCGAAAAATTAATTAACAGCACATGTAGGATAAATAAACATAGGGGGGACGAAGTTCAAAGATTAGGCCACAGGGTGGAGCTCCAGGCAAAGGAAGGGAGCAGTATGTAGTTCAAAGGGGAAGAAAAATAGATCCGGAGTGTTTCTGTTTAAAAAGTGGCGCTGTAATTCTAATGGTAACGCGTCCATCTTGAATGGCCTCGAAGTCGTCGGATTTCGGCATTAGCACCATTTTGTAGGGCTGGTTTGATCAAGCCATTTCAGTGCAACAGTTACAACTGCAATAATGTTAGCGCTGCTTTGCTCCTTGATTTCACCCTGCCCTGCCACTAAAACCATATTAATCCCCAATTTACTATCAGCGCTCCCAGAAAGCGACTTCTATTAAGTCAATCAATTAAATAATTAACTAAGACATTGCAGGGCTAGGCGAGGAAGGCCTCATCTGGTGCCGGTGCTGTGATCAAATAAGGCTCAGTCCGCAATCCCCGCTAGGAGACCAGTCAGCCGATCTCGTGAGTCATAACTCACAAAGTTAGGTGAGCTGAGGCGTGTTAGGGGGAGCGGGTACAAAGTTGGATTCCAGAGCGCTGATCAGGGACCAAGCACCGCAAAGGGGGGGGGGGCGGTCTCACCTTGTGTAGTACGGGGAAGCAACACACCAACACACTTATCTGGAGGGGGTCAACGCACAATCAGTAGTCGGGCCGTCGAGCGAGCAGCGTAAGAGAGGTACCTTGTGTCCGACGGGGATCCAACGCACCAACAGAATGTTTTTTGTTTTTTTTCCGTTGTGGGTCTTTATCAGATGTCGGGCCGTCAGGACATCAGCATTCAATGTCATGGAGGTGAACTGAGCGGCACCACGGGCTAGCCTAGGAAGGAGCGGGAGCGTTCCAAGGCGCCTCGCAGATCACAGGTACTCTGGGGAAACGGAGGTGAGCCGAGAAATTCCCAGGCAATTCGGCGGCAGTGAGGAAGATGCAGCCACTATCGGCCGATGGGGATATTCGCAAAACCAGCCGCTGGGTCAGTGTAAGGAAGAAGCCGGTGGCGTAGGCGGAGAGCAGCTAGGCAGGCAAGGCGATGGGAGGCGGCATTCTCGGTCAGGGCCTGGGTTTATCAGGTACCTTGGTATTTCTTTGTTAATTTGTTTATTTACTTTTTTTATTTTGGCTGAGGGGGTTCACACCGGAGAGGCCCTGATGGGGCCGTGCTTCAGACTGCTCTCGCGGCGGGGAACTCTGTCTGTTCAGGCGAGCGCAAGCCCAGGCGACGAGAACTCGCTCCCCAGTCCCAGAGTGCCCCACATAGAGCGACCGGGCAGGGGGGGGGGGAGCAAGTGAAGGACTCACCAACCAACACGATGGTAAACTTTGGTGGATACGTTTTCTCAGCAGCTGCGGGGTCAGGATACAGATGACGGTGCACGGCTCCTTAAGGTTGCAGTCTCCGTAGTAATCCGAGCCCGGAGGCGCTGTGAGGCTTTCTGACTCACCCAGTGGCTGCAGGGTCAGGATTTCACCCAGGACGGCCAGCGGGACTCACCAGCCTCCATGGGACAGGACCCGGCCAACTCCAAACCGGTCACTGGGCAGGCATAGACTCAGTGGAACAACGGCCTCTTAAACGATTATTCGGGACAGTAGCAGGGAGGAACGGATATGCGTCCGACCAGCGCTTTTTTGCGAACACTGTTAAAGTCCATTCCCTGGTCAGGAGCAACTCACAGGGCGCCTCGTCTTCGTAGTCGGCTTCTGGGCTTGCGGGTAGCTTTCTAGGCAAAAACGGCAAAACCACCGCCAAGTGGTCACAATCTTCACTGCTGCGGTGTCGAGCAAAGGGGTGGACGAACGGGCATAAACTGGGATATTCACAAAAAAGTGATCCCTAGCCCTGGAGCTACTTCACAGAGCTCCAGTCCAGCGACCATCTTGAAAACCTCCGATAAAATTGCGAATAAAGCAGCATTTATATCTACCATTCTTCATTTAATCCAACATGACTCTTTATGCACCTGTAAAGAGTAAAGTAACACTACATAGACAAGGAAAGCAAAATAAGCACATGCCATTATTTAAAACAGCTGCTATTAGTTAAGACATAACAATAGACAAGATTAATTAATTTATTATTTTCCACATAAATGAAAATGCAACATAATGCACGTTTATGAGCACACATGTTAATAACCCTCGTGTCTTTTGTGTATGCAACTTTAAAACTAGGTTGAATTAATACATACACAGCACAAAATCATTAGTATGATTAATTAAATTATGGAAGTGTGACTTCACGAGTTGAAATGAAAACATTTCTAAATCTCGCTCCATCAACTCCCTCATCTGGTGATTTCCAAATCACCACACTACACCCAAAATTTGGCAAATGTATCTAAAATGAATTTGGTTCGATTTCACTGTGTTAGTATTTCTAAAGACTTGTTTCTAGCTCTATCTCCCTTTCCTGTTCCTTTCTGATTTTGTAAATTATTTTCTTCTCCTTCATGTCCTTCTTTCTTTTGTGTAACATGCAACTGATCTTTGTCAAAACTATCACAAAAATTATAACAAACAAAGGTGTTAGAATCTTGCCAAGAACTGAACCACCAATTTCTTGAAACCAGGTTTTGATAGCTTGAAATCTTTTTGAAAGATGTTCTGTAAAGTCATCTTCTTCTAAGGGAACTATTTCCAAATGCATCTCGGTGATGTTTTTAATATACATTTCAATATTCTTGCTCTCGTCAGGGATGTATGTACAGCAATGCTGAACATGTAAAATGCCACAGACTCCTCCCTCTTTTGCTAGGAGTATATCTAGGGCAAGGCGATTCTGCATCACCATTGATCTAACCGCAATGACCTCGGTACCCACTAATTGGAAACCACCTGCTGTGTCAGTGGACAATCTGTCAACAATTGTGGACAATTTTCTGATTCTTCCTGCATTCAGGGTTATACCTACTAAAGGTATCACTGCTTCAAAAATGTCTCCCAAAATTTCTGAGAAACTTTCTCTTTTGAACCTATTTACATGATTACTAATTTCAAACGAACCTTCTGCATTTCTGTCAACATGAAATATTTTTGGAAAAACAAGACCAACATAACATGTCCCATACCAATGATCTGAAAGATTATAATAAGCTTTGTCTCCACAAATAAAATAAATCCCAGGAAAAATTGGATCTCTGCCACCTTTGAATCCCCAACCTCCCATGATTTGGTATGTGTCCTCACAATTGCTAGCACCTACAAAGTAATTATCAAAAAGAGTATTATCTCTTCTAATGCAAAGCTTACCACTAATTGGTTTATCTATATGAATTGCAACATTGTCAAAAGATTTGCCATTAAGCTTCTCATCCTCTTTCTGTCAAAACTTGGATTTAGTCTGTTTGACTTTTTCATTTCTTTTATAAATTGCCCTTCTCTCTTCAACTAAATTCAGGAAAGTATTTTCTTCTGTTCTCAATTTGCAAGTTAGATTATTTCTGTAAGCATACTCATAGGTGAGTTCATTAGTAACTAAAAAGAAATCCCTCATCTGTTTAGCTTGCTTATGTTTATTTAAAGCATTTTCAGTTTTCAGGTTAGCAAAAATCGCATCAAAATTTGAATAATAATACTCCAAGCGACCAGTCTGATAAAATAAGCTAGCTATCACACTGCAAGTTATGCCATAAGTAAGAGGAAGCATATTGTATGTCACTCCCTCAGAAACAGAAGCAGGTAGCTTTACACAGATGTAACAATCTTTGACACTCATAACCTTAACATATTCTCCCAAAAGCCTCGAAAATGTATTGCTAGAAAAATCACTAACAGACCTATCTTGATGAGCCACTGGTCTGTGATCAATAACTTTGTTAGCTTTGTTTGTTGCTCTATGTTTATCTTGACTAACAGAAGTTTTGCTTGTCATATTGACTTTGTACATCTCCTTATCAATCCCGAAAGGAAAAAAGACAGCTAACACTAACCAGAGCAGAATTAATATGAGCATACATATCAGAGTCATCTTACAGCAATTTTTAAGAATGGAACAAAGTACTACGCTTCAAAACAACAGGCATTCTAGCTAACCTTAACTTAAAAAAAAAGAAAACAAAAATTTAAAATTATGTCTAGGAGGGTGTTTTATATTTATGAAGTAATTTACCACCTGGCGTTTCAATTTTCTTGTCAGGTGAAAATACATTTTTCAATTTCTGAAACGTTGTAAGCGTTTTCTCAACATGTTTGTAATAATAACTCAGTTTTAAATCAAATCCACTTAATTGGAAATGATCGTAAAAGTTTCCTGGTTGTTCCATAACACTAACCAATCCATGCGCGAAACACACCAACAAACCAATCAGGTTCGAGCTACGTCACTACTTTGCTCAACCAATAAGAACGGAGCTTTTCATAAAAGCCAATCAGTTTCTAGCTTCACTAAGTCACGTGAGCCAATCAGAGTACAGCCTGTGACGTATGATATCCAATCACTGCGCGAACTGTATGACGTACACAGCTGCTGCGGTTTTTCGCATCTCTCTCTTAGCGCTCACCCCTCCTTTACAAAAACTTTTCACAGCGCCATTTTAAGAACAATTTTCAATGAAAATTAATTAACAAAGACAAAAGGACGACTCATTTGTGTGTTTCTCTAAATAAAGTGACAGAATTTTACAGACATACAAGAATTCTTTTACGTGGAATAGACGACGCTATTCTCACCGAATATACATTCGCCGATAAAGTAAATTTTTACTTTACCCTTCAAACAGGTAAATAACGAACGCGTTTCCCTCTGAATGCACTTAAAGTAGTAATTCAAAGTTTGACTCTAACGGAAATTACAGAATCAATTACGCACTTTCAAACGGAAAATATCCCTAACCATACACACATGAAATCTTGGCAGGACTCTAACCAACCACAGATAGCATGAATTGTTAGTAAAATAAGCAACGTTATTTTACCCTTCTCTCAAGCTTGAATATATTCTATTACTTTATCACAGTGAGTTTTAGAACGGGCTCATTGTCCCTATACTCAAAGTTTCAATTTCATAGACAATCCTCACTATACATACACTCTATCTAACACACCTATATCCCTAACATGTGCTGTACGACCACAACACTTGTGATATACGACGATATCACAATACTGAAACAGATCAAATGTACTGTGTGACTACCCTCTCGTCACACTACTCTGTACCGGTACAACTAGGATTTTTCAAACTGCAGGAAAAAACCTTTCAGCTACATGTAACAAGAGAACGAACTCAACATATGTTAGACATCGATCCTATGTAACTACCTTATAGCATGTTGGTTACCATAGCAACCATCCTCTGCTACCAGGAAATTGATCCAGCGGCCTATAGGAAATATGTCATAAGCTACGCTACCCAACTTCACAATATTCACTATTAATCATAAATCAATTACAAGGCCCATTATCTAACATGACATATATTGACCATCTGAATCATGTGACCTAATTAACCTATTCACAAATTATATACAATTATATACAACCGCGGTAAATGAATTCATCATATTTCACAAAACTCTACAAATTAATTAAGCCACTGTGGCGATACGATCTTGCTAAGGGTAACCTAAACTCATGAAATAACAAGACCAGCTTGTTTTCCAAAGTAAAGATGTATTTATTATTTGTTTAGAATTTGCATTTGTAATCTTTATTAGAACAATTTTATTAGAATATTTGTAAAAAGTAACGTTGGTTTAAGAAAAATTCAGTAACATGAATCATTTAAATTCAAATGACATTTGGTATTATCATAATCCTAAGTTTCTAACTACGCTTACTATAATAAAGAATAATGAATAAAAGTCTTTTCAGGTCTCTTACGTGCTCCAAGAGTAATTCGTCTGCACGATACGCCCATCCAAAGTTCAGCGAAAAGCCAGCCTCTCTTCCAGGCGTAAGAGTTTTTATACCTTTCTACACTAAACTAATTTAAGTAAAAGTATATTTTCTGCTAAAGTCGGAGTCCCATTGGCTGTCAATTGACAGACCATCGTGTCACCACATTTTTTAAACATCAGTTCCGTCATTTTCGTAGAGTCCATTGTCTCTAGTTTTCGAACAACGAGGCTTCCTCCAGTTTGCAACATTAACCGAAAGAAAATCATTTGCTTCCTCGGATATGAAATTGTCGCACACTCTTCTGCCGGTTCCTGGCCTTGGCCTTGCTTGACTGAGGAACAGTCAGCTCATCACAACAAATTGTTTCAGGCAGCAGAAATGTTTCCATCATGGACTCTCTCTTGCTCCGAGCAGAATTTTAGCAAACACGAAAACACTAGGCCCAAAATCATTTTCCGAAAACTATCATATAAACAAACACAAGAAAATAATTAATGCGAGAAATACAGTTTGTTCTGTTGCCACCCACCACAGCTAATGATTAACCCATTAGTCTAAATTACCGAGCTGAAGCAAACAAATAAAGCAGCATTTATATCTACCATTCTTCATTTAATCCAACATGATTCTTTATGCACCTGTAAAGAGTAAAGTAACACTACATAGACAAGGAAAGCACAATAAGCGCATGCCATTATTTAAAACAGCTGCTAAGTTAAGACATAACAATAGACAAGATAAATCAATTTATTATTTTCCACATAAATGAAAATGCAACATAATGCACGTTTATGAGCACACATGTTAATAACCCTCGTGTCTTTTGTGTATGCAACTTTAAAACTAGGTTGAATTAATACATACACAGCACAAAATCATTAGTATGATTAATTAAATTATGGAAGTGTGACTTCACGAGTTGAAATGAAAACATTTCTAAATCTCGCTCCATCACTATCCCATACGAATTAAAGAAGTGCAGGTACTGAGTACCTTCCCATTTAAAGCACTTAGAATGCCTGTTGGACCTGTCATCCTTGGTGTGGTTTTCCCCTACTTTTTTGTCTTCCACCCTCCTGTTTTTTGCTATATTCATTTTTGCTGGCTTTGGGACTCTACACACTTTGCTAATGCTAATCAGTGATAAAGTGCGTGTGCTCTCCCCTTTAAATATGGTCAAATTAACTTACACCCCATTAGACTATTTAATTTACTTGCAACTCCCTAGTAAAGCGGTATTGCATGTACCCTGGGCCTTTAAATTAAATGCTACTAGTGAGCCTGCAGCACTCATTGTCCCACCAATTAAAGTAGCTCTCAAACATGTCTCAGGCAGTTTTAAACTGCTTTTTCCACCTGGCAAAATAAACCTTTTGCCATGCCAAACACTTCCTTTTTAATACATATATGTAACCCCTAGGGTAGGATCTAAACAGCCCAAAGGCCAGGGTGAAGTGCATTTAAATAGTTGGACATGTACTTTTAAGTTTTACATGTCCTGTTAGTGCAAAACTCCTAAATTCCTTTTTCACTATTGTAATGCCTACCTCTCTCATGGGATAACATTGGGTACCTTATTATATTTTATAAGTGATATATTTCAATTGGGAGCAGATGGAGAACTCAAGTTTAGTGTCTGAAGAATTGTAGTTAAAAACCCTCTGTAATGATAAACTTGGATTTTTTTGTCACAATTGTGAAATTGCCACTTTTAGAAAGTTGGCATTTTCTTGTTCTAGCCATTTGGTGTCTGCAGCCTGTTTCTGGGTCACATGACTAAATGTAGGTGGCAGTTGGCATTTGTGTACTGCTCCCAGACAGTGAGGTAATAGGAAGCTAGGTGTTGGCATGATGGGCTAGTTGATGAAGGGGAGGAGATGTCACCTGCTCGCACATCACAAATGTTTTGCCTCTAACAAAGGGTTTAACACTGGTTCTTTGTGACCTCAGACAAGCTGAGGCCAAGGCAGGGAGTGTCATGCAATGACCTGGTCTCAACTGGGGAGACAACACTGAAGCCTATGCTGGACCTCCTATCCCTCTCAGGGCCCAGCCCGTTCAATGTACAGGAAACTCGGTAAGCAAAGCGTGGCCCCTGGGTGGAAAGGGGGTTCAGATAAAATACTAAAAGAGAGACTTGCAGTATTGGATACGCTCTGCGTCTGTGTGACATTGCATAGCAGGATCTGTCACTTCTGAGACCTTCTACTTTTGCAAGGTAGATGTACACTGGACCAGAACTTCTGGTTATGTGATGATGCAATGCACTGGAACAATAAGAGGAGGTAGTTACCATCCATACACTAATAGGTCTCTAAATACAGTAACAATACATTTATTTCAGTGACATGCACCTACAGATTTCATCAGCAACTCGGCATAAGAGCAGAATAACCAAGATCACAGATTGGAGTGTGGCATTCCTAGGAATAAACTTGTTAAAATACAGATTGGAGTTATTGGCACGTCCAGAGATAGACTCGAAACATAAGTTGGAGTTACTTGCACTCCCAAGAATGCACTTGGAGCAAAGGTTGGAGTTAACAGCACTCCCAAGGATACGCTCGGAGCAAAGGTTGGAGTTACTTGCACTTCTAACAATACATTCGGAGCAAAGATTGGAGTTACTTGCATTCTTAAGCATACAGTCAGAGCAAAGGCTGGAGTTGCTTGCACACCTAAGGATGCAATCGGAACAAATGGTGGGGTACAAGGTTGATGCATATATCAAGTACTCTGAGGTGCTTTCTCGTGGCGCTACTATTCATCAGAGAAACACAGAACTAAAGTCTGTAATCCTTGTGCGGTCACAGTTCTAGCATCAAAGATGAACGAAGGGTCTGTAGGATAAACACACTAGAGGCGCTGAAGTAAATCACAGAGAGGACATGGAGGTAAAGTCTATAGTCTCTGAAGATGGGGATACTCGGTCCTGTTTACTACTATGCGAGGTTTAGTGCACATTAACCCGATATCAAGTACCTAGCATAGTTTTTCCACTTGACTGATATTTGAAGAAGATCTCAAGGCTTTGCGATAGGGAGCCCTGGTGGGTCCGAAGTAGCTGTGCAGGAGGGAGTGAGGAGGAAACATCAAAGGAGATGGTGCCATGGAAACACCTGTTTGGATGGACTTAAAGTAGACTGGAGCGGTCCTTGGTTCTGGCAGAATTCTTCAGGTCAGTGGAAAGGGTGAAGTTTGTTCAACAGGGAGCGAGCCCAAGCCACGATTCGGGTTTGGGCAGGTTTTATATACCCTCTTGAAAGTTCCATGGATGTAGCTCGATCATGTGTGGCACGTGGGGCACATGACTGTCTGGAAAGTACTCGAACCTTAGGGGAAACACGTGTTAGTACATTTTCTTTGACCCTACAGAATGGGTCAGTGCAACTTGTTGATCAGAACCAAATAACGGGAAATTAATGTGTTGTTTCTGCTTGAACGTGCATAATGGAAAACAACTCCAAGGCCTAAGTAAAAATGACAGCAATACTTGCCTTTCACTCACACGATTCTGGGTGAAACTTACAGGAATTCAATGGAAAACCACACCAAGGCCCTAGTAACAGTGAGAGCAGTTAATCCATTGATTGACTAGATTTGCGGAACGCTTGAGGGGATTTAAGAACAATGGAATTACGGGTGCTGGGGAAACAACGGTCACGAGGATGATGCGGGGAACATCAGTTATGAGGATGCTGAGGGAACATCGTCCATGATATAGCGTGTCATTAAATGTAATAGCGGTAAAGCAACATGAGCCCGTCGCGCTAGGCCCACTCCACAGAGGGTGCATGATGGGATAGTGACAAGGAGAAAGCGGATGCTTGAAACCTGGGGGGGGTGGAAAGTAGGCACTAAGTATAAATATTAGACCTCAGACCCCCACTCTTCAGTACACATCTGGGTCTGTGAGGAAACTTAGAAGAAGGACTGCTGTGCTGATCTACAAGAAGGACTGACACTCTTCTGCCTGCTGCCCTGCTGCCTGAGTGAAGGACTGGACTGGCTTCTTGGACCCCGGACCAACAGAGTGACTTGAAGGCGGAGTTGGGTGGCTTCCTATCAGTGCCTCAGGGACATAAGACTCTAACCACCTTGAGCCCAGCACCAGACCTCTGCCAACTGTGAGTCCTGCCCTCCCATGTGGTGCCACCCAGTCCTTGGAAGTGTACCTGAAAGGTACTCATCCAGCCCAACTGTGATCCCAGCAGAACTGAGGCATCGGAGCTGCAGCACCATGCATCATGCACCAGAAACTCTGCATCAGAGCCGTTGCGTGATGCATCGCCCCTCCAGACTCAGCATCTGGACTGCTATGTGGTTCATCTTCAGCGCAGGATTTTGCATCGCAGGCTGCAGCCATCCAGTAACCATCACTGTGTGTCGCATCAGTGATGCAGTCCTTCGTATCACAAGCGTCTTTTAAATGCTTACTATATATTCTGCTAGGTAACTTCAAAAAAGTATGGCTACAGTAATTTTGGTTAGGGTTTTAATCTGTTATAAAACAAATGTGGATTATCATTTCCATAGAATTTCACTGAATCTTTGTAATTGTTGTGTCTTAGACTCCAAAATGTTATACAATAGTGAGTCTTGCTTTGAAGGTTATAGTGAGATTTGTCACTAACACAGGCATAAATCATAATTGCTTCTCACCCTCTTGGGTTATACAAGATACTGCATGACCTTTGGTCACTAAATGTGCCATTGTCCATTAGTAAAATCAAGTTACCATAGGTGAGAATAAGTCTTAAGCAATGGTAAGGATCATGCTGAAGACCAGTAGAAGGTTGTTGATGGAGTAATGAAGCCTGCCCTTGTGACTTAAAAGCATCCAACATCAAGCCAATCCTGAACACACAAGGACTGGTCTCAGAGTACTCTATAAATTAGAGACTTATATCAAACAGACCATTTTGGAGTAATTAGATTGAAAAAGTAGTATGCATTCGGATCTCAGGATACCTTCACAAAACAATGATCACATCTGACCAATAGGAGGGTTTCAATCTGGAATGACATCAAGAACTTCGTAGACCACAATAGAATTGCTTCACTCCTCCTAATTGAGCTCTCAGCTGCTCTTGGAAATGTGGACCACCAAATTATACTAGAAAACAATAGCGGGCATAGGAGTATAAGGCCGAGGTTTGAAGGAAGTGACCCGATTAGGGCCGCCCGGCTCACTCGAGACCATCTCTCAACCTTCCATACAAATGAAGAGTCGGTCAGACAGTAGAGAATACAAACCAAGTACATTTTATTCAGGTACACTCGAGCGGAGTCCAGTCTAACCAGCCTCCTAGGATTGCTGCAGAGGGACTGACTTCAGCAAACATAGAGATACATTATGTATGTTTCTAAACGAAGAATGCCCGCCCACAATGGAAATCTACTAGCAGGTGCAGCTAAAACAATGAATGACAGTAAGATTAGTCTCGACTTTGATACCGGGCACACATCTTATTGCCAAGGACATTCTGTTTGTGTCTATCCCTAGGCTAGTGGCAGAAATCCTCTATCTATGGGAAATGAATGTGTTAATAAGAACAGTGTATTCATTAGCAGAGCAAGGCCTAACCTTTGAGAAATTAAAATTTCCACAGCCTGCTTCTTGAGTGAGAGAATACGTAGCTGACGACATGATTCAAATTGGTGGCTGATCATAAAATGATGCTGCAAATGCTAACTTAACATAAGAACAAAACACAAGCAGGGTAGCAAAACTTTTTTATTTTATCAGACCCTCCTTTTAGCATTTGTAAACATTTTCAAATTGGGAATGGAAAAGATGTAATATGCAGAGAAACAAAGGACATCAATACTCAGAACTATCCATATACTCAGGAATGGGCGTTGCAAGCAATGATGTAGGACCAAAAATGCCCTTGTTAATCTGCATCATGTCTGCAATGTCTTTTTGCAACATGAAGACAGCACTAGTGTCAGGAGCTGGCTTTTTCAGTTTAGGGGTGAGAACACGTATACAGTATGTACAGCAGGTCGGGAGACAGTGTATGCAAAGACAACATGTGAAGAAAATACCAGCAATCACGGCTAGAAAGATAAGGGTCTCCCAACCCCAGGACATGAGCATACCCCAGAACCATTCAGAGAGAGTCCAAGTACCATTTTCTTGGTGTATGTCAGATAAGAGTCTATGCAATTTCTGTAAGGCAGCATTGGGGGAGTGGTCAGGTATGTACACACAACAGCTACTGCCAATGACGCAACAGGCCCCACCCTTATCTGCAAGTATAACGTCTAACAGCATTGGGTTCTGCAAGGTAACTAACCGTGTAGCCTGAAGCTCAGCAGTAAGATTTGTCAATATACCAGCTGTTGTATTAATCACCAATTCAACAACCCTTGTTAACCGACTAATATTAAGGCTGTTAGACATGGGGCCCCAAAAGGGTACAATACCCTTTATGGCATCCTCAAACTGTTGTAAGGGGGTATCTGTCTGATCTATATCCTTCGTGTAAATGACCCTTCTGACTCGGAGCAAGTATACACTCCTACGCTGCAGCTGATGATCTTTATGGTAATTGGACAGAGCTATATACACGGGGGAAAGGAGAAAAAAGAGATAACACCTGCACGACCATCCCCTCGGGAGGCAGATATAAGCTTGGGATCCATGGACAAAGTAAACATTAGGGGGTGGGATTAAGGGCAGACTATCGGTCATTCTCAATCTGTATGTGGAATTGCATCTGCTCTACCCCACCGTTATCCTACCAGTCCATTGGACACAGAAACTAGCGTATGTGTTGGCCACTCACACTGGTATTGGCTGGTCCTTGGTAACATTATGAGCCTGGAAAGATTGGAAATACTCAGACGTGTTAAACCCTTGGAAATCAGCCATTTCCATTTGAAACCAGGTCTCATTCTTTATTCTTTTGTATGCGTTCATGCAGTGCTTTAAAAACAATTTACCAAACGTCTCTTGTCCTGTCGGTCCTACAGGGAGAACGCTGTGATGGAAATGTACATTCTGTACCACAGTGCGAGAATCAGCAGGTGTCCTATCCAGAGTAGAGCATTGGGGTTGGGGACCTACCATACTGAGCAATTCAAACCAACCCTCGCAACTACTGATGTATGACAGTGGCATGGACAACAAATTATCACTTTTATGAGTCACTGAAGAAGGCAATCCACAAATCCAGCTATTAGTTGTATTAAACACCTCATGAGCCTGATGCAACATTTGTATAAATACATTTTCTGTATAAGACTTTTGGTGCTCTCCTTTGTGAGGGGCCAAAGTAACAAACATATGTTCAGGGGGGAATGGGTGTGGTACCAACCAAGGAATGTGCAGGATACTTCTCCTCTAGAAACCAAGAGATTCCAAGTATTGCTATAGGGCAATCACAACTATAATAATCCACATTTGTAATAATCCACATTTGTAAAGCGCAAACAATCACCCGTAAGGTACTCTAGGTGCTGGGGGCCATCGGGAAGATTAAGCAAGCTATTGCCCAGAGTCACATGGTGTTGGGCTAATCTGCCCCCGGACAACGGGAATAGAACCGTGATCCCCAGATTCCGGAGTCAGTCGCCCTGGCCGCGATGCCATGAATGCAAAAACTATTTTACTCTTTGTAGACCAACCCCGTTATGAGCGGGGTGGTGCAAATGGCTGTTCCTCCTCATTAATAGGCCAACCAAATGAATACATTATGAAGCAAAAAAGGGAATGCAGTAAAAAGTAATACAAATGCAATTGTTCCCAGTGTCCATCTAACCCTCACTGGTACAGGCTCCTATTGTTCATTGACGTTGGCGCTCTTGAGCACTGGTGGTGGAGCTGCTCCATCCTAGCTCTCAAGGAATCCCACGTCGTACAGGATAATATACCACTCTCCAAGGGAGCACGTTCGATCTATCCTGTCCAATGTCAGAACAATGCACCAATCTCGCCTCACCCTAAACTAACATCGTTGGTACTTATGACAAAGTACACCCTGACTTGCACAGTCCATCCCTAACTAATCTAACTTCTCCTTTGGTGCACCTTTCTTCAACCGAGGGCGCAAATTGTACCTGGTGACTCCAGGCACAGAGGGGTCAGCGAAGAAGGGCTCTTTAATGGCTTCGATTTCAGGAGGGACCGCTGAATTTAGTACATCATCGTTCCCAGCATCAGTTTGGGTCCATATAAGCTGCGCTTCACTGAAGGGGATGAACTGAGGTATCTTTTCTCCCTCAGCATCCCCAATACCATCCCTCACCCATTGGTCATAGGGTAAGGGCAAGGGTACTCGGCGGCAGTGGCTGGAATGTATCCAATTCTGTCGGTCAGTGACTTTCAGAGCAGTCCTGGTAGGGAGGAGCACCTTCTCTGGCCCCTTCCAACGGGGCTTCAAGCATTTCTTCCTCTGAAAGTTTTGAAAGTAACACCCATTCCCCTAGCTGGATGTTATGACCAGGCCCCTTTGGTACAGGCGGAAGCGATTCCTTTATCTGTTTGTGAATAGAACTTTCATTTTCAGTTAACTGGTACAGGTAATTGGTCAATAAAGGGTATCTCTGAATAGCGGATGAGAGACGCCCCAGAGATTCGCCGGGCATCCAAACACAACCTCGTAGGGTGACAATCCTGTCCTAGAATGTGCTGTAGTTCTTGTGAACAAAAGAGCTAGTGGTAAAGCATCTGGCCACTGCAAACCTGTGATCTCCTGAATCTTTAGCAATTTCAGCGTGAGAGTACCATTGTACTTCTCAACCAAACCTGCTGACTGGGGTTGATTCGCAGCATGAAACTTCTGTCTGATATGTAGTCCCTCACAAAATAATTGAATAACCTTGGCATTGAAATAACTTTCGCTATACTCCAGATTAAAAGGGGCAAGCCGTAGCAAAGAAAGAACTCCTTCAAGAGTATCTTTGCAGTCGCCATGGCTGTATTTTCTTTAGTGGGGTAAGCCTCAACCCATTTACTGAACGCACAAACAACCAACAACACATACTTCAAATTATTGACCATTTTCATTTCAATAAAGTCTATTTGAAGGACCTCAAAAGGGAAAGCGGAAGTACAAAATTACCGGGTGGTGTAGGGGTACCCTTGCCAGGATTGTGCATCATGCACACCATGCAGTATTTTACTAAATGTGTAGCTGTCTTTGACATTTTGTCATTCTGCCATACGGATCTAACAATTTGCAAATACCGTTAGGGCTGATATGAGCTGGCCTGTGAGCCATTGTGACTACAGGAAGAACATATGCATCTGGCAACATCCATCTCTGCTTCCCTGTCTTGTCAATCCAACATCCCTGATCATTCAAATGTGTTGTACTTTCTTGCCACACCGCTAATTCCTCCACCATGGCCTCACTCTGTATCTACTTCACGTTTTCAAGTGTATCCTCAAACATGGAGAACTGGGGCACTCACCAGGCGGGACCAGCCACAAACATTCTTTCCATCTTTTTTCGGGCTGCTCCCTTAGCTGTCTGATCTGCAAAAGTGTTCCCCTTACCCACATCGTCAATAACTCTCTTATGGGCCCTGCACTTCACTTTGGCAATTTCTTAGTCAGTTTTAAAGTGGACAGAGGCCTATGTATAAGGGGACCATGCTGAATGCGTGTCCTGTGGGAAGTAAAGAGCCCTCTCTCTGCCAAAAGTCGCCCAAAATTATGGGCGACCCTGTAGGCGTACTAGCTGTCAGTATAAATATTAACAACCAGTCCCTAACTCAATTCAGAGGCTCGTATTAGGGCCACTAACTCTGCAGATTGGGCCGACTGAAAGGGAACTTGTGGTGTCTCAACTACCGTGCGCAGTGTAGTAATAGCATATGCAGCTATTGTTTTTGCCATCTGGTAGTTTAAAACAAGAGCTATCGACATATAGTTCCCCTTGGGGGGCAGCTAAGGGAACATTAGTCAGGTCTATCCGTCCCTTTGTCTCTTCTTCTGTCCGGAAGATACAATCATGTATGTCAATGTCCTCATTCTCAGAAGGGAGAGCTAGTAACATGGCCGAATTCAGAGTGGCACTGAGTTTGATTGTAATGTGCTTTTTGAAAGAGCATTAACTCGTAACCTGTCAGACGTGCCCTGGTGAGGTGCTGTGTCCTTGTCTTATTCAAAAGTGTATCCACAGTATGGGGGTATCATAACTGTGAGGTCAGTATCGAGTACGAGTCCCGCTGATTGTCTTATTGAGATGGCCACAGCCGTGACTACTCCTAGATAGCTCAGAGGGCTCGGGCTACGGGGTCAAGCACAGCAGAGAAATAGGCACACAGACATTGCTTATCTCCAAATTTTTATATCAAAACAGAAAGTGCACAACCACCCAGCTCATGGACATACAATACAAAGCGTAATTAGGGGTACCAAGCACAGGAGCCAGGCAGAGCGCAGTTTTTAAATGGTCAAACGACTGCTGACACTCTGGCGTCCAAGGTAAGGGTTCATGCAAATCCTTCAGTGTTAGCGCAAGCAGGGACTTAATAAGCTTCAAATAGCCAGGTATCCACTGCCTGCAATAGGAAGTGATAACTTGAAAACACGCACGTTTACCTGAGTTTGCGTGATAGACATTTTAACAATGGAACTGATGCACTCAGGGGTCAATCTCCTACCCTTCTTCGACAGTAGGTGACCTAAGTAGGTGACCTCCTGTCGACAATACTGAAATTTGGAAAGGGAGACTTTATGGCCATGTTGAGCTAAATGTAGCAGAAATGTGACTGTACTGTCTCTGCTACCTTGTTCTTTATCCAAGGCAATGAGCAAGGCATTGACATACTGAAGCAATACATATCCTGTAGGGAGTGACAAGGAATCCAGCTGACTTTTCAATGCCTGACTATAGATACTCAAACTCTCAGTATAGCCTTGAGGAGCGCAACAGAATCTAAAGCTTCTACCTGCGAGGGTGAACCCGAACAGATATCTGCTATCAGGATTAATGGGAATACTGAAGAATACATTTTTCAAGTCAATGACAGAAAAGAATTTAGCACCGGAAACTGGGGAATCACTATTTTGTTAATTTCATGCAAATGAATACCAAAACGATAAACATCTTCATGATACTCAGAGGGACCCGAAAGCGTCCTATAAAGAATAGGAAGAATAGGGCTATTGCAAACATTAGCAGTTGTCGCCTCAACCACTCCTTTCTCAATTAAATCCTGCACAATCTTTATCAAAGCTCACTCCCCTGCCTGCGATATCTTATACTGAGGAATATGTGGTAAAATAGCACCTTCCTTGACACTAATCGAAACAGGCAACATCTGCAACAAACCCATATCTGTGTCGCCCATTGCCCACAGTATGGGTGGCACGTCTTTGAATTTAGCAGGGAGGGGAGCATCCTTGGACAGACACTGCTCAGCGCATACCACATGAGGACCCATTGTCATATAGACGCCAGCTCGGCAGCAGTAAATTGTAGCATGCAATTTCTTCAAGAAGTTCAAACCCATCAAATTCTCTGCACAATTGGAAGTCAACAAGAATGGCGAATCCACATTGAAAGGACCAATAGTCAATGCAAGAGGTTTTGAAATGAGGCTCAAAACCAGTACACCAAAAAATCCTACCAAAACAATATTATGGCCAGACAGAGCCACCCCAGGGACCAAGGAATGAGAAATAGAGCTGTTTGTTGCACCTGTAGCCACCAAAAACTCCTTATTCGAGCCATGCACATCCGCACAAACATACGGACCTCGCTGGTTCTACGGGTACCAAAATTGGTCCCTCACTCTGTTCCCGGGCTGTCCTAGCTATAAGACATCCGGGTCACCTTATCCGTATCATAGTCATCATGATAATACTGTTTGCCCCGAGGGTCGTCAAAGTAGGTCTGATCGATAAGACCCTGAGATGCCACAGAGTTCTGAGCCCTGTCCTGGCCCCCATTGTCACAACCCTGTCCATGGGACCCTCATCCTCTTGGGACCGCCACCTTCTGCAGAAGTACAGGACACTCCCTGCGCCAATGTCCCTCCTCCTTACAATACGCACACTGATTTGGACCCACCGGCGTGATATTCCTGCTAGTACGGGGAAGCTGTCGGGCCATACCACCACGTCCTCTACCATTCCCTTGAGAAGCCTACTGCAACAATACTTTCATCTTCAAATCCTTGTTCTTGTTTTCCGTCTTCTCCTTATCCTTATTGTCCCTGTGTTCATAATACCCCACCATATTCAAGATAACAGAAGGAGAAGATGTGGGCCAGGTACTCTCGGAAGCCTGTAATCGAGTCGCAATCTAGGTGAGCAAGTTTGAAACAAATCTATTAACAAACAAACGCACACCACCTTCGATCGACAAGTCCTGCCCACTATAATACAGAAACACACTTTCAAACCGGGTGAAAAAATCAGACACATTCTCATCTTTCTTCTGACGACAAGCCGAGAGCTTGTCCCAATCAACCTTTCTGGGCGGCATAAGAGAATGCATGTACGTAATGATACAACCGGGCAAAGCAAGTATTTCTGCTTTAGGCATCTCACCTGGCATCCTCTCCTGGTCCCATACTTTAATTTGGTTCCAGGTATCACCCAGTTCCGCAACATGATCCTGTGCGTGTACTTGTCTCCAAATATCAACCGGAACCAACAAACCAAAGAACATTTCAATATCAGCAAGCGTTATTACAATTGAAGAGGCTGCCTCAGTCAATTCCTTGTAATATGCAGTAGGATTTTTCCTACGGTCAGGTAACTGAGTTTTAAGGGACAAGACCTCACTCCTTTTCCATGGGGTATAAACCCACCCTTTCCTGGAAACGGGCTGCTACCCCAGGTCTAGTACCAACATTGTGCTGATCCAGTAGCTCTAGTATTTCAGGGGGATATATGGGGTGGACCTCCCTCATCGGAAAGTGAGATACTGTCATCGGGCTCTTCTCAAGCAGCCTACCCCAATACGTAACCAATGGCGCAACATTACCAAAAACTTAACCAGGCGCCATATCAGCAACATATACATGATCCTTAATATCATAGATAATCTGCGGTGCTGCATCATCGAACAACTGCTCCCAAAGTCCAATCAGAGTAGTCGACATGTGCTTAAGGGCATGCTGTTGTACAAAAGGCTCATAATCTTTCATCACACTCCACACATCCTCCACATCATAAATGGGGTTGTGGGCCGCCTGAGCTGCCTGATTAGCCACTACCTTTTTCTCTGCCTCTCCCATATCGGATCGCACCAACGTTCGCCCCAGTCGTTGTTTAAATTTTGTCCAGTGTCTATCCTCAGGGCCACGTATTGGTGTCCCAATACTCTGTATTGTCTGTGAATGGAGTAACACAGTGGGAGTGATAACAGAGAAAGTGGGCATTAGCGTTGCTGTTGGCTGAGTTGTGAGTGTAAGAGCTGGCAAAAGGGATGCTGAAGTAATAGGTGTTGCAAGAATGCTAACAGTCGTAGTTGCCACAGACGGCGAAGACAAAGAAAGGACAGGAGGTGCCAGGGCAGTCTGATCAACAGTAACAGAGGCAGAAACAGCAGAGACAGAAGAACCGGGTAGCTGGGCCTGTGGGGGAAGAGCGGGATATACCCTCTGTGGGGCATACGGAGGGGGGGATCGAGCATCTAGCAATTCTTTCACAAAAGCATAATTTTCTTCTTGGGCTACATAAGATTTATCAATATTCAGGCGAAACCTCCTAACTTCACACTCAATTCCTATCTCCTGCTTCTCTCTATCATGTGCTGCAGCTTTCTGAGTCAATGTTTGCATCCTCCCTTTCCGGACCTCTTTCTCTGTATTCATTTGCCTCTGTTTAGCCTCCTTTTGCCACGTTCTGAGCGAATCAAACATAGTCTGCCTGCTTCTTCTCGCAAACAACTTCTCCTGTAAAAAACACTTTTTTGTTCATCAAAAGTGCCCGTTAACGGCCACTGCAACTCGGCATTGTCCCTCGTATATTTGTGCCATAACGTACTAAACATAACAGGGCCAAGGCAATGTTTAACATACATATCAAATTTCATGAGTGCCTTTCGGAGGCACTGGATGACTTTCTTCCAGTCGAGCATCAGCTGAACAACAACGACAACAAGAAACCAATAATCGACTGAACACCGCATTTTCAAAAGTAAACCAAATTCGCTATGTTGCCGGGCAAAGTGTACCAAGCACCTTGTATCCAAAGCGGTCCTCAGACCATACCAAATGCAAACCAAAATCGGCCCTCAGACCATGCCAAAGACAAACCAAAATGGTACCATATCCAAAAAGAAACAAAAAAAACTCACCTGGTGCACACAGGTCAAACAAATGTATTCTCCACTGCCGACTCTTTGGACCAAACGGACAGATCCAAGGGTTTCGCTGCTCAGGACCCCAGTCAGGATAACCGCTGGGCGAGGCACCGCCTGGCCAGACAGAAGGGGCAGCTGTGAGTTCAGTACTCTCTCATGAAGGGAAACCCTGGCCCACCCGTCTGACCTGACGATGGCCCGACCTCCACACCCATCCATGAGGATGGGTCCCCCGATGGAGTACCTATTCGGGCAACAACTGAAGGAAGTGACCCGATTAGGGCCACCCGGGTCACTTACGACCACCTCTCAGCCTTCCATACAAATGAAGAGTCGGTCAGGCAGTAGAGAATACAAACCAAGTATATTTTATTCAGGTATACTCGAATGGAGTCCAGTCTGACCAGCCTCCTAGGATTGCTGCAGAGGGACTGACTTCAGCAAACATAGAGATACATTATGTACGTTTCTAAACCAAGAATGTCCCACCCCCAATAGAAATCTACTAGCAGGTACAGCTAAAACAAAGAAGTACAGTAAGATGAGTCTCAAATCTGAGACTAGGCACACATTATCTTATTGCCAAGGTCATTCTGTTTGTGTCTATCACTAGGCTAGTGGGAGAAATCCTCTATCTATGGGAAAGGAATGCATTAATAAGAACAGCGTATTCATTAGCAGAGCAAGGCCTAATCTTATAGAAATTAACATTTCCACAGCCTGCTTCTCAAGTCAGAGAATACGTAGCTGACAACATGATTCAAAAGGGCACCTGAACATAAAATGGTGCCGAGAATGCTAACTTGACATAAGAACAAAACACAAGCAGGGTAGCAAAACATTTTAATTTCATCAGCTCTATAATAGATTCAGTCGTTCCTCCCAATTTATTTTACATTTTATGGCAAACAGGTCTCTGACTGCTTAATTTAAAAAACAATCACAGACATGGTGGTCTGATGACTCCAGCAGGCAACTAACACAGTGATAGTGTAGTGTAGTGTAGTTCCAATAGTACCCTTCTAAACAACCTAAGCATTTGCGGATAACATATACTGTGGGCTTGGTAGCAAACTGACTCTGTACACCCCCACTGAATATGCCGGCCTATGTTTTCGCATTAGCGAGCTCGCAGTGCTACTAGAATCTCCTGTTATCAGAGAGATTAGTTTGTGCAACTTTCAGAACATAAGAACCTCAGACATATGGAAACAATGTACTAGTCAGTCAGTCAAAACACTTTATTCGATTAATTAAAATCATAAAAGTACACAAAAACACACAATACAAAACACTACTTTATATAAAAAGAATCTCATTTTTTAAACGATACAGTTTTTTAAATGGGTGAGAGAATTTCATGTAGTGATAAAAACAGCGAGAATACAGGCAACAATTAATCAGTAGGATATGTAAAATCAGGCAACATTAATCAGTAACTAAACTCTCCTGTGTTTATGGCATACAGCAGCGACTAAAAAACTAGCAATATAGAAAATATCCCTAGCGGAGTTAAGCATTTGCAAATACAAAAGGGCTGGTTTAACTTGTAAAAAACCCTTGTCCCTCAACAATGGAATTAAAAATGTCTTTTGAATATCAGAGTAAAAATCACAAAACATAATAAAATGCATAGTGTCTTGTGATGAAAAGTTATCGCACTGGCAGGGGCCTAGATTCACAGGATTGCCCCACCCTGGGGAGGTTCCCAATATATGATGGATTAAATATAAACGAAATCTAGTTAAAAGCCAACGATGGAAGGGCTTAATCACCAATCGCAAATAGGGCTCCATAGAGGGTGAGGTTAATGTTAAAAAATGAGCCCTAACTAATGGTTTCTTTAACTCCTGTTCTTCCCTTTCCATCATTAAAAAATTCAAAAGATGGGAATTTATTTATTTTACATCTTCCCGCTTAATACATTCTGGGGAGTTGAAGAGATCAATGCGCCCAATTTTTCCAAACATAGATTTGACATAAGCCAGCCACGGCACGCAGCTAGCTTTATCAAGAGAAACACAGTCCCGGAAGATCAAATGATTCAGGGTAATTTCAGGGTTAAGCCAGGTCTTTAACCAGCAAATCAACGGGGCAACTTTTAATAAATCAGTAAGAGAGCCCAACCCCACTTCTGTATGAATAACAAAGGTGGGTGTAGATTGGGGCACAGACAGGAGGGTTCTTAAAAATCTATTTTCTGCCCACAGGATTCCATCCTGTTGAGTATAACCCCAAATGGAGGAAGCATAGGTAGCAATGGCCAAGCATTTGGATCTATATATACTCAGCAAAGCCACAAATGGTCTTGCACCCAGTCTTCGAGCAAACCCCATTAGAGCAGTCATTGTCCTAACCACAGCAATTCTTTTCATTTTCTGTTGGGGAGACCAGGAGCCTCTTTCATCAAAAAGTACCCCCAGATATGTGAAAGAGGGGGCTCTAGTTACCTCTACCCTGTCACAGTAAAAGGTTTTAGGGTTCCTACTATGTTTACCTGCTATCATAACATGGGACTTCTGAGTATTCACCACTAGGTCCAAGGACAACAAAAAATTGCCAAAAGCGTTCAAAAGTCTCTGAAGGCCTATACCAGTACGAGCCACCAATACTGCATCATCCGCGTATAGGAGAACCGGAATAGCGGTTTCTCCTACACGCGGGATATCTAGGCATGCCTCAGCTAGAGATTTCTCCAATGCATTAATATAAAGTGTAAAAAGAAGGGGAGCCAGAAAACATCCTTGTCTGACTCCCCTCTCAGATTTAAATGACTAGAACATCTACCATCCTGCATGACCCTGACTGTTGCGGAAAGACCCTGGTGAAGGCCTGCTAGAAAGTAAACTAAACATGGATCAATGCCCATATCCAATAATATGGTCCACAGCTTTGACCTGTTAACCAGGTCAAAAGCTGAGGAGAGGTCCCTAAAACCCATGTAGAGAGAGCCTTCCTTCGCCACTGAATTCAAATTCAAATTCAAATCAAGCTTTATTCGGTTTTTAAGTTTAAAACCATAAAAGCAACAGAGAAAAAAAAATACATGCATATATAAAGGCACAATAATTAATTGCAAGTTTAAAAAAAGGGAAAATAAATTTAACTATTTAAAACAAACTAAAATCAATCTTGTGCAGAATAAAAGCGCATGGTACACAGGAACCCCCTTTCAACGGAATTTATAGTTCAATACTCTGGGGCCAGGATAAAAGTCAAACAAGTCACAGATACAAATAGGGCCATCTCCAGTTTTGGGCTGAGAGGATCTTAGATAGGGGACAATGTTCCTGTGTTTGAATTTAATTAAAATCAGATCTCCCGGACAGTTTTTGGGCAACGTACCCAACCATCCCACCCTCCTGACGCTCACAATTCCGCCATCTAGGTCAGGTGGCAGCGGTCTATTGTTATTGAGCCAGAAGATGGCTTTGTTCAGCAGGTCCTGGTTTGTTTCAAATTTGCCATGTCTAAGCTCTGGCACCCCAGAGAGAACAGTCACATAGGGGGCAGCTTCAGGGGGTAGGTTAATTCGATGCCTTCTTTCATGAGGAATCCTAGGTGCTATTAAAGAGACATAAGTCGGTTTAGAAGTTATGTTACAACTTTTTGGGATGGGTTTTCTAGTAGAGGAATTAATTGGTTGTGCTTTTCTGTGTTCTGTAGACTTAGGTTTCTCATGGTTGGTGGAGGGCGTATAGCATAAAGGAGAAGCAATGTTTACAATTGATGGATTAATCCTTTGTACTATTTTTTCCACGCTGGACAACCTTTCTCCCAGATCCTGAATTTTTGTGACCAGGGGTGATAGGGCCGCGTTCAGCAATCGTTCAATGTGGGCCAGTAGGGTCGATTGAAAAGGGGAGACAGAGTCATTTGATGTGGCCCCCACCTTCTGTGGCGTTGAGACAGTTGAAATAGCGGGGGGTGATGAGGGACTACAGGACATTTGATCAACATTAGCTGGGATCTCCTCAATGTTCCTTTTGGTGAATAGGGCCTGGGGCAGCGTGTTGGCTTGAATGGCAATCATTTCAGGCACTAAAGGTGGTTCCTGGGGAGTACGGTTAGTAAGGTCAGTATTTCTACCAGATGTGGGCGGAGTTGATATGTTAGGGGCATAGTTTGTGCCACACAGGGCGTTCAGGTCCTCCCAGATAGACATATTGTTAGGACTGCAAGAACTCCAGAATAGACACTGAACGGGTCAGGGACAAATGACAATTGGAAGCAAATAGGTTAGTTGTTTTCTGTACCTGCTTCTGTGATGGGGCCAAGTGGGGGGGCCCGTCCCGTCCTCCTCAGGTCCTCTGAGGGCCACAGAGGGCCCGCCCTTTGCCCGGGCTTTGCCCGGCGCCGATCCGCGCGCGGTCCCGCGACGCGGGTGCTGGTGTCCCTTTTCAAGCGCCTCCTGGCGCGGGCTTCCCGTCCGGCGGCGTGTCCCGCCGCTAGGGCGTCTGGGTAGTGTAGTTTGTTCAGGCTTTGCAGGAAGAAATGCCCCCCTCGCACTGCGGCCGCTGGTCTGTGTGTGCGGCGGCGGAGGGGAGCGCTGGAGCTGCGCGGGACCTGGGTGTTGGGCAAGGTAAGCCCCCAAGTGCGTCTGGACCCCCCCGCTCCCCGCTCCTGGTGACCCTTTTCAAGCGCCTCCTGGCGCGGGCTTCCCGTCCGGCGGCGTGTCCCGCCGCTAGGGCGTCTGGGTAGTGTAGTTTGTTCAGGCTTTGCAGGAAGAAATGCCCCCCTCGCACTGCGGCCGCTGGTCTGTGTGTGCGGCGGCGGAGGGGAGCGCTGGAGCTGCGCGGGACCTGGGTGTTGGGCAAGGTAAGCCCCCAAGTGCGTCTGGACCCCCCCGCTCCCCGCTCCTGGTGACCCTTTTCAAGCGCCTCCTGGCGCGGGCTTCCCGTCCGGCGGCGTGTCCCGCCGCTAGGGCGTCTGGGTAGTGTAGTTTGTTCAGGCTTTGCAGGAAGAAATGCCCCCCTCGCACTGCAGCCGCTGGTCTGTGTGTGCGGCGGCGGAGGGGAGCGCTGGAGCTGCGCGGGACCTGGGTGTTGGGCAAGGTAAGCCCCCAAGTGCGTCTGGACCCCCCTGCCACTGTGTATTTACTTATTAGAAGATGTAAATTCAGGCACTGATCCAGGATGCTTCTTCCCTGTCTAAAACCATATTGGAGGTTAGAGAGGACCTCGCTACCATTTACCCAGTCCATGAGCTTAACCAGGATGACTCTGCCCAAGATTTTCATGGCTGAATCAATCAAGGAAATGGGTCTGTAGCAGCGAGGATCCCCTCTTTGCCCTTTTTTAAAGACAGGAATGATTGTTGACAGAGCCCACAATCTGGGGAACCTCTGGGTTTCTGAGGCATTAAAAATTTGTTAAAATTCTGGCCCAAAATTTGGGGTCCCCCTTATACAAATCCACCAGCACGCCGTCTGGCCCTGGCGCTTTATTTTTGGAGGTTTCAGTGATAGCCTTTTCCACCTCTGACTCCTCAAAAGTTAGTAAAAGCACGGCACCCTGTGGCACTTCACTTAGTAAAAAACTATCAATTCCCTTAGTACCATAAATTGCCTCAAAATGGGCGAGCCACTGGTCCTCTGGGATATTCCACTCCGAAGGATTGTTATCTGTGCTGGAGAAAAAGGGGGTATTAATTATCGTCCAAAATTTCGAGCTATCTTTCAAAACCTCTACTGACAGGAGGTTATCCCATGCTTCTTCCTTAATCTCTTGTTTTCGCTGAGTAATCACCTGTTTATAATTTTTCCTCAAACATGCTATACGTACCCTGTCTATAGGTTTACTTTTCAGAGGCAGAAGCAGATTTTCATGTGCCCGAGTACAATTGCCATTAAACCATCTTTCACCCTTATGACCTTTAAGCTTACTTTTAATAGTTAGGTCAGTTGCAATCTGATTACAGATTCCTTCAAAAGCTTTAAAAATATCCCACGGAGAGTTGGAGCTATCCAGACATATGACTATTCAATCCTGAGCCTTAACTAAGAGCTCAGCAAAGAATGTCTCGGGGACTACTTTAGTCCATTTAGGCCTCCTCCCCTGATCTCTAGTTGCAATAGAGCTACCTCCCACACTCTTAAACTCTGTTGTTTTAGAACCATAATCCAACTCTATCACTAGACTAACTGGGTTGTGGTCACTAGAAATAGAAAAACTGGCGTTGTAAGCCACTAGCTTTGAGGATATTGCCATTGACAAAAAGATATAATCAATAATCCATTGCCCAGGAGTCCCTGCGTGACCCTGCCAGACCTTCCGGTCCGCTCTCCCCGTGGCCCGCCCACCGCCCACAGGAGGGTACTTTATCTCCTTTTGCCAACTGCTCCCTGGGACGCCACAATCACTCCTAGCGCTTGTACCTGGTGCTTACTTGGGATTTTGCTGCCTGTTGCTTCCTGAAGCTCGCCGCACCCGCTCCGCGGGTGCCGCTTCGCCTTCCTTGGCTGGGGGCTGGACTTCGAGTGCTGCACCTGGCGCTGTTGTGGAGAAGGGCCTGGGTGTGAGGCACAGCGGGGCTGCGAGCGTGTGCAGGGACTCCATTGCCCAGGAGTCCCTGCGTGACCCTGCCAGGCCTTCCGGTCCGCTCTCCCCGTGGCCCGCCCACCGCCCACAACGGTCTCTACTTCTAGGAACGGGACTCCCGCAGCGCGGGACGCAGCTCGGGGCGAAGACCGGGCTAAGAGCGGGCCGTTTGAGGCCGTTCGAGGTCTGAGAGGTCTGGTCTGGGCCCCTTCTCTTATGCCCTATCCTTGCCTTCTCCCTAACTGACATCGGCCACTAACTCCGTCTAGGCTGGTAGTTTATTCTTGTAATTATGTGTACTCGTGTCACTCGTAATAGGGCTGGCAAGGGGGGGTTGGTTCACAATGGTCCTATGGATGATTTTATCACACGCACAAATATCGCCATAGACCAGGAGATTACCAAACTCCAAACTAGAGTGTCCCTTGACCTGGCGGCTGCTAGGAAACTGTCGCTAGAGTTTGCTAACTCCAAGAAATCTTCCCTAGGGCACATAGCATCAGCCATCACTCCGAAGCGTTTGCACAACCAACAGTGTGTAACAACGATAGCCGATGTTCACGACAATTCAGTTTTGCCTATCCCTTCGCCACCCCCGTGTCCACTACCTTTGCCCGAAAGCTTGTCCAACCCTGTGGTTAGCCCTCATCATCTTCTTTCCCCCACTTCTCATTCCCCAGATATTTCTAATGTGTCCACTTGCTACGGAGGACTAGACAGTATTCAGGACAATCCGCACAAAAGAAAACGTACTCCTAGATCGACTTCCTCACATAAGAAGGCTAAAACCATGGGGCCACACTTACCTAACGCTGTCAACATCTCAGCTGACGGTAGATTGGGAAGGCTCCACACTTTCCCACAGGCTCCGTGGTGTACTGATAATGATGGGGTAGTTCCTGCTGCCATCAAAAGCAATACACCTACTGAGAAAGCAGACCTCTACCTAAACGACCAGGAGGGGAGGGAAGGGGAATTTATAGGTGTAGTTTGGGAAACCCTAAAAAGCCTCTTATCTCCCCTGGATTTAAGACTCTCTCGAATCGAGAACCATCTCCTAGAGATGGAGAAAAGCATTATAGCCTTGGCTACACTTGGCTTGAGAGGACTCGAACACCAAGGTTTGATAGAGAATAACACTGTTCCTCAGGCTTTAATCCCTTCCTCTACAGCCCCGCATGGCCTAACTTCCCTCCCTATTGCGCCTTGTCCCACTCAGCCTATCCCTAAACCACGTACCAAGAGAGTCATCACTACAAATTCTGCATCCCCGCCCGGGGTTAACATCCCAAATGCTTCCACCTCACAAATACATACCCGCACTAACATGGCTGCTCCTAGGAGGCAGAATCCTAATAGTTCCACCCTCCGCCCTATTCAGGTCTCCCAGAATAAAACTTCCCTCCGTCCTACTGGGGGCCCTCACACCAAGAGTAATTTCCGAGGGGGGTACATTGATCTCCCTCCAGAAGCCAATGATTACGTGGTGGTTCTGACTGGCGTACCGGAGGCAGCGAACGGCCACCACGAATATCATCGGTCTTTACATAATAAGGTCATGCACTGGCTTAATACGTACAGACCGATCCCTAATGGCGGGACGAGCAGAGTCAAAATGGTACGTAGAGTACCGTGGGTGGGTTCCACAAGGAAATCCATTCCCGGTGATTGTATAGTCGTGACGTTTGAAGACCCTTACACGGCTAGTCATATTTGTTCCTGGGCTGTTGAGGATGGGGGTTCTTCTATTGCCCCGAGGCCATTGTCTTTCTTCTATCCACCCCGCGATGCATACTCACACGGGGGCAATTGGTCCATGGTTCCCTATCAGCCCAGTTGGGGGTATTACTCTAAAGAGCATAATCCAGCCAGAGGTTGGCTCGGGATAACAACCTCAAACAGGTATGACTGTCTCGAGGATGTTGACTGACTACCTATGCCTCCTGACCTGGCACCACCGATTCAACCTCATGTACCTTTGGTGGAAGTTGGTTTTTTTCCCTTGTCGACTACCCTTGTCGGGACTAGCCCTGTCCCCCCTATCCAAACTAGGCCTCAGGCTTTGCCTGTACAGGGCTCGCTGCATTCTCTCAACACCAATTGTACCATCAGTGCTATTGCAATTGCGAGTGAGATAGTTTTTGCTCCGTCGTCCCCCACAATTCCTCTTCAGTTTTCCCGGCCTCTCGGCTTTAACACTGACTCCCCTGCCCTAGCCCCCTCGATCCGCAATAGATCCATAGATAATCCCCAGCTCAAGATCTTAAGTTGGAATGTGGCAGGGCTTGCTCGAAATTTCAATAAGCCAGATTGGAACTCTTTTTTGGACCCCTTTGGGATCTGCCTCCTTCAAGAAACCTGGTGCTTGGAGCCCTTCCACAGGGTAGGTTTTACGACCTACTCTGTACCAGCATCCAAATCACAGGGCAGTAAAGGCCGCCCTTCACGTGGCCTTCTTATCTGGGTCAGTATCACACTGGGACTTTCCATAAGACACATAAATATCCAATCTCCTGACCTCATGAGACTCACTATACAGTGCCCGGGGGGCAGGAAGTTAGAGGTGTTCAATCTGTATCTCAGGGGGGCCAGGGGGGGGGGGGGGGAATTCATTGCTATCTTCAACTGGAGTTGAAGAGGAGCTCAGTGGTTGCAACATTGACTCCCTCATTGTCCTGGCTGGAGATTTCAACTGCTGTTTCGAACCGTTAGCCAGCGAAGACATCCTGGACACCTGGGAAGACGATGCTAAGAGAGGCATTCCTTTGCTCGTTCTTGATCCAATTAAAAAATGGACCCAGAATGTCATTGATATTAATTCTCTCTGTTTAGAACATGATCTTAGGGCCACTAATGGCCGATCTAAATCAGACTCTAGGGGTGCGCACACCTATAATAGGGTGGGCTACACCTCTAGAATAGACTATATACTGCTAAACCATAACTTATGGCAGCATTTCCATGACATGGAAGTCCAACAAACAACCGATAGCGATCATAACCCCTTGGTCCTAACCCTTGCCCTCCCGTGGGAAGAAGGGAATCTTCCATTGCCTCGATCCAAGTGGAAATCATCCCACGAAGTTGTACCATCCAATTGTGGTAGGCGTTTAAAATGGGCGAGAGTTGCCGCGGACGAAGTGAGAATGGCGCAAGCTGGGAACATAATGTTAAAAGTAAAGCACCATTTAGGTGCGTCGGATTCTGATAACGACGTTCTTACGACGTTTACAGAGACCATCGCATCCCTTAGTAACCTGTTTCTAGTTCCTCAGGGTAGGGCCAGGGCCCCTCGGAGATCGGCAATTAAGGGTAGAGACCAATGGTGGTACTCTGCCTGTCGTGCAGCCAAAAGCGATCTCATCCGGGCGGTTGGAGAGAAAGACTCTCTTCAGATTACACTCGCTAGGAAAAATTACAAAAAAGCCCAAGCAGTGGCAAAGGATACCCATGAAAGAAATTTTTGGAGAGATCTAATGGACGCCAGCTCCAAAAAGGATTCAAGGGGTTTCTGGGCCTTGCTCAGAGGCAGGGATAGGCCGGTCGACTCATTGCTGACATGTAATATCACAGGGGAGGCCTGGTTGGCACATTTTTCCAAGCTCTACTCTAATCCATTAGGGGCTCCTGGGCAGAATAGGGGTTCCAGACACAGCGTCCCGGTAGCTAATACAGATCTAGACCACACCTTTGCAGCTAAGGAGGTTGAAGAAGCAATTAGGCGTCTTGTTCCTAATAAGGCGGCAGGTCCAGATGGTGTCCCTGGCGATTTGCTCCGGACCAACACGGAGGTGTGGAGCTCACTCATTGCCCTGCTTTTGAATGAGGCCATGTCTGGTGGATGCCTCCCGGACTCGTGGAGGGGTGCGGAAGTCGTCCCGATTTTTAAAAAAGGTTGTAGGGACGACCCTGCCAACTACCGTCCCATAAGTCTGCTTGATTCTACCCAGAAGGTAGCATGGAAAGTAGTTTTAGGGAGGATCCTGCAGTGGGCCGAAGAAATGCAGGTCTTGTCTGACTTCCAGGCCGGTTTTAGATCAGGAACGGGCACGATTGAGCAGACATTTCGATTTCTAATGCTTTATTGGAAAGTGGTTAAGCTGGGCAAAGGCAGTCTGTATCTCGCTTTTATAGATCTGCGGACTGCCTTTGACCTAGTTCCACGTAACCAATTGTGGGCTGTTCTTGAGGGCTTGGGCATCCCCCCGTACCTGCTGGCATTGATCATCAAGTTCCACGAAAGCAACTTTGCTCAAATTAGATGGGGCGCACAGGGCCAAAAAACACCTCGTATCTCTGTAGACAGGGGCGTCCGCCAGGGGTGTGTGCTAGCCCCCACTCTGTTCTCACTATATCTAAACGGAGTGGTGGAGCATCTTCTTAAACTACCAGCAGATGCACCCTCCCTGGCGGGCAGGAAGATACCAACTCTCCTGTTTGCAGATGATACCCTGTTGATCTCGAAAACCCTGCTAGGCCTCCAAACGTTGCTCTCAAGGTTCCAGGAGTTTTGTGACTCCAGGGGCTTGGCCATTAACATCAGCAAAACTAAGTTCCTGGTGTTGAACCCCCCTAGGAAGACAGTACACCCTCCAACCCTTGACTCAGTCCCACTCGAAAGGGTAAGGGAATTCGATTATTTAGGCATCCGACTCTGTGACTCTATGAGTTGGAAGGCCCACCATCAAAAAATCATTCTGACTCATAGGAGGGTCACAGGTGCATTATTAAAAGAACATCGTGCCTCACCCCTTAAACCCATCGGGGTGATATTAGATATTTATAGGGCAAAAGCAGTGAGTGCGGCGTTGTATGGGGCAGAGCTCTGGGGTACGCAGAAATTTGACACCCTGACCCATCTTGAGAACAAATTTCATAAAGATCTAATGAGGCTACCTCACAGCTCTCCCACTCTCCCTCTCCTACTTGATGCAGGCACACGCCCCATATCTGAGCAAGCAAAGCTACGCCCTCTTCTACTATGGGCCCGCATATGGAATGTTCCTGAACTCTCAAGCTACGCAGACGCCCTGCGTGAACTCCTCTCAACCCCGGGCTGGCATAAGATCGGTTGGCTCATGGAAGTAAAGCGCCTCCTTTACGAACTGGGCTTGGGAGACGCTTGGGCCAACAGATCTTCACCACCTAAACAGCTGCTAAAGAAAATATTCTGGTTGTGGGTGGCAAATGAGAGAGCGAACCACTTCAAACTATGTAGATCTGCTGCTGAGTTTCTGCTTATTAAAGATCTCCCCCTTAGAGAACCTTACCTAGACCTGATCTCTAACCCGATGGATAGGGCACTGTATTTAAATTTAGGGTTGGAGTTCTGCCCCTAGGTAAATGGACAGCGAGCTGGAAACCACCCTGGCAAACCATTGCGACCTGTCCTTGCTGTGCAAACAGGGATGAGTCCATCGCCCATCTAATGTTTGAGTGTTCAGCGTATGTTGCACCTCGCCGCAGATGGCTGAAACCTCTTTGCTTGAGGTTGGGCACCCGGTCACACTTGGAGGCCTTACAGATTCTAAGATCAGATACTCACCCTTTGTTTGCTTGTTGCCTGGCAAAATTCCTGGGATGGGCATGGAGGATAAGATCTGTGAGGAAATCGCTCCTCCAGTGAAGGTCATCCATCCTGACTCTTCTGGTTTTAGCCATTTGATGCTGTGTTTTCTTCCCTTCCTAATGATGGTATATTGCTGTTTATTGTATAATGTATCCTAGAGGGTTGAATTGCACAATTGTTGTACATTTTAAATTGTCTTGTACTGTAATGCTTTTTTGTATTGATGGTTGAACTGCACAACTGTTCTAGATTTTAAAATTGTTTTTGTACTGTAATGCTTTTAAGAAATGATAAATATTTCGAAATAAAGCTATACAACAACATAATCAATAATGGTATCCCTATCCTTAGCTTTAAAAGTGGGCACCTTTTCCTTCCTGTCAATAAAGCTAGGTTCAAAGAGGTTAGCACTAGCTAAGAGGTCCTCTAGGGCCTCTCCCAGTTTTGAATGCTCAAAGTGTGGGGTTGTAAGGGAAGAAGGCCCCAAGAAATCGTCAACATGACACTCTAACTCACATGGATGAATGTTAAAATCACCCATAAGGATGATATCGAACAACGTGCATTGTTTTGACCTGTAATCCGCTAAAAATCCATCCAAAAAAATTAGATGTTGATTCATAAAATCACAATCACCAGAATTATAAAAATTAACAAACAATAATTTGGAAACTTTCAAGGTGGTTAATTCCACAATAAGGCAGTTACAAGATCCCACCTCCATCAACCTGAAAGACCCTTCAAGTTTTAAAGAAAAAAGGAGAACAAAGCCTCCCTTAGCTCTACCAGCCCGGCCTGGACAAGCTGGTATACCGTAATATTTAAACCCATCCAAGCAGATGTTGTTTGCGCTATCCCACGTTTCCTGTAAGGCAATGACATCATGTAGCTTAAGAAACGGCACCACAATGGGTCATATTTTTTAGATCTAATACCTGCAACATTCCAACTAACAATTTTACAGGTGGTTACAGAGGTCATATTCAAATCCTGAACGACAGTTTAGCGTAGATCTAGAAGAGGATCAGATGGAACCTCTAGTCAGTCATTCTCATCTAGCTGGGAAAGAGGGGAGAATCTGTTTGCTAGGGCTAAACCTTCACTTGGGTTATTCAATACCGTGGGATGTGGTTGTAAAGCTTTCTCCATACTCAGTTGTTCCCATTCTGGGCTATGCATCAGCAGTTGGTTATCGGTTTGGCTAAAAGACCCCAGGGGCCTCTCCTGCGCCATACTTGTGTTAGAATCAAAATGTCTTTTTGGAGTGGTGTTACGGGGGTAAAAATATCCCAAAGGTAATGGCCTTATTCCTCCTTTCACTATATCTAAGACATCCCAAAACAGCCTATCCACCACGCCAATCCTACTAAAATTAACAATGACACAATCACCCTCTATATGCTTTGGGCGCTTTCCAATCAACCCCACCCTCCTAGCCATTATTATATTAGCTGAAATACCAGCATCCCCACAGCTATATTGGCTACACCAACTTCTGGTTTTCTGTAGAAGGCCCTGGGTAGTTTCTGAATCCCGAGCTTTAAGATGGGGGACACCCACAAGGACTGCTACCAGGGGGGTTGCTTCAGGGGGAGATCAATCCTGCAACAATTAGAATTTACAGGCTCCCTCTGTTTAATAGTGGGACCACCGAGGTTATTAATAACTCCAACTGGGCGTGCATTTAAATCATTTCTAAAGTGATTTAGGGTTGTCCCTCCCTCAACTTGAAAGCCCTTAGCTGCATCAGGTCTAGCATTAATAATGACTTTTGTTTCGCCCAGGTCTTGTACTAGGGGTAAACTAACACGTTGAGGTACTTCCTCACAGGGCCTAATCGCATTACCGGGAACTGCATTCACCATGCTATTAGCTACATCCTGCGAGGATCTGAAATCCCTAATAAAGGAATCAATGCAGTCACATCTCTTTAATATACCTGCAACACAAGTATTTAGCGTATCAATAATGTCTTTGGCGATACCAGTGATAATAGGTTCCAGCCGAGCACTAAAAATGTCCTCCACTACATCCCCCAGTGTGTGTTGAAGGGTCACATTCACTACATCCACCTTTAATGGGGTAGGTTTACTTAACCTTTTGCCCGCCTATCAGTTCTCTTGGGTGCTCTTTTCTTCCCTGGGCGTCCAGATGACATAGCTTTAAGGGGGCCTTCAGCGGATTCCACCTGATCCGAGGTTGCAGCAGTTGCCGCTCCCAGTGGCACAGGCTCTATATGCGGAGTTTCCACCCCTTCATTCCCTACTTTTAAAACAGCCATGGGTTCCAATAGCACAGGAATAAAGGACAGTGTGGTGTTCATCACAGGTCCTTCAGTATGTGATGAGGTAGTGCCAATACCAAGTTTTTTTCTGCATTGGCTATTTCTTTACTCAACTCCCCCACGACAATGTACTACTTTTCACCCAGTCACTCGTGCTTAGTTGTTTTGCTCTCAGAGAGATACACAGAAGTAACAGTCGAGCGTATTTACAATAAGAATTTATTGTACCGTTGTTCTTCTCATGTAAAATAAGTGCGCTGCTATAAGTGTAACACATTAGCAGAGATATAGTATCAGCAGTACAGTGAATAAAAAAGAATAGTACAGCTCTACCATTTTTCAATAGTCATGAACCTATACATGAATATAAAATGCATTCATAAAATAGAGTGCTTACTCCTAAGATGCCTGTATAGATGTACCTGAGTGTACCTAGCATGTGAGTAGGTGCTAAAGAGCTAATAAGCCTAAGAGCCTTTTATAGTCTAGGAGCCTAGAATCTAAGAGCCAAGAATCCCGCTAGGATTTAGTCGAACCACCATATCTGAATAGTGAGAGTGTGGGACTTCGTCCTGGACTTGAGTTGGACACCCTGCAAGGGATGGTTAGACCACTGTCAGCTAGTGCGATGGCGTGCCGGAGCCGCAGCGTCGGCCTTGAAGTCTCGGTTTCCTCCTGTTTACTGATAGCAAGAGGTGCTGTATTTATACAGTCAATGTACGCGTATTTACCCATTGTCTAGTAGGAGGATGACATTTGGGATTAAACCTTTGTGCGTAGATAGGAGAGGTGAAGTATGCCCCCCTGGAGAGTGTACTCATAACTTATTCATATGTGCTAAGGATAACGTCTTAGCAATATTGATTGGGCAGAACCCACCCTCGTCATGAACTAGGTGAACGGTTTAGTCCTTAAAAGGCATCAGTCCTTATAAGGCATTCAGTCCCTACAAGGCATTCTGTCCTTATTTGGGGTTATGTCCTTATAAGGCTCGTTCATATGAAATGAAGGGAAGATGATGTAGAGAAAGAGTACGATGTTATCTAAACCTATGTCAGGGTACCAATGTGAAATATAACTCCCACTCTACCTTATACTTAACAATAATACACATTTTGAGATACACATTTATAACGGTGTCAGTGCATAAACATTGTCAAGAAGTCATTTAAAATGTTTCTAAAAATGTTTAAAAAATCATTTAAAAACAGTTAAAAAAACGAGGAAATAAATGTTGTTTTGTAAAGGATGACTGTTGTAAAGTCCGGCAAATCACAGTTCTAAATGAGTTTGATCACACAAGTTGAACTACTGCAAGCGTACTTAGAAGGCCATGCTCATTTGAAAGTGTCAATTTGCAAAGTTATATTGAATAGGGGGAAAGAAAATGTCTGAATTCGTTCCCAGTACACAGGGAGCCAGATTTAGATTAGAAGTCTTTGTTGGGAGACATAACATTATCGCTGCCTGCTACAGCAGGGGACAAACACTGCAATACCTCGCATAGCACGTCAAGTGTGCATAGAGGAAAGTCCTCCCTGACAACAGCTGTTGTGGAGGTAGATGGTGCTGAATTCTATACCTTGGTGCAAATGCTGGAGCTGAAATCCAATTCAGGTATGATAGGCACCTGCGGTTCCTCGAGGAAGGCATGCGTCAAGATGGGAATACGCTGGGGACCGAGTCGTGCATGGGACCACTAGGGTTCCAACCTGGAGTCTAAGTCCGCTGGCGTCTCTGTGTCTAACTCGCATTCTCCTCCGCAGAACAGGCATAGGAAAACAGGTACGATGCAGTCATCAAAGACTGGTCTGAAGGATAAGAACCAAGAAGCACTTAGTTCTCGTAGGCGAGGTGCACCCAGATGTTGTACCATTCACTCGCAGTACTATCTCTCCAGGAGATCTTTTGCAATCTCGCTGGCGGATGGTCCGTCCATTGTGCAGCAGGTAGGCGATAATCAGGATTCCAGCTACAGCGAGCAGGTTATGAGGTAGACCCCCAAAAATACTTCCAAATACGGAGTGTATAAAGTTAGGAATAACTCAGAAGATCATCTGGAAGGTGTTATGGATTCCTGAGCCTATGGTCTTAAATAGGCGTACAATGACACTTGTATCTGACATATTAAAGATACGACCCACCATTTCTACAAAATGTAGGGGACAGTTGGTACGGATTAGTGCTTGTGTCTCTGTCGAGGTCCTTGCAACTTGGAGTTCAGAGGTTTCTCGAGTGGGGGTTTAACGGCCCGGTTGCTGTAAAAGCATGGGCTTCATTCTGCTCAAAGCATCAAACTGTATTAAAGAAACATTCAGTGAAGGCCATAATGGCGCCTCCCAGACTGTATTTGTCGGAGGAAACAACACTTGCATACAGCAAGTAACCCTGGTGTTCACAGTGACTAGATATGTGATGCCAAGGAGCATCTCACAACAACCTTGATCGTTCAGCAATTCCCATTCAAAAGTATCTCAAAAGCTGGCGTGATCATGGCAGCTGGAGTCCCTTTCATGTGGCAAGATAGTTCCACAATTGAACCAATACAAGCTCCGTGCAGAATAATATCTTGGCACATGAGAGTACAGCTTAAAGCCTTCTTACAGTTAGTACCACTTAGAAACACTTCTCGATCCCCAATCTATATCGTAAATCCCAAGATTTCTTAAAGTAAAGCTAAGAGTTGTTTTACCTCTGCAAGTGTTGAGGTTTCTAGCCAATCTGGCGCAACTTCCCAACACCATAGGATGTCACTACCCCTCGATGTTCTCTCTGTACATAATGTGGGTCTGTCCTATGCATACTGAATCCCTCGTTGATATGTAGGAACCATTTATGACATGTGTTTGTGTCTAAGGGCCAAACCTCCCACTCCTTCCAATTTGGGTCTGATTTATTGTACTTTAGTATGCCATCAACTGTTGCCCCTTCCTTTATAGAAGAATTCTGCCACCCATGTGTTGGTGTAGGTAATCTTATAGAAAATGAGGCTGGATCTGTTGTATTAAATCCTGAAAAGTATGCACATTTCTGTCCAAACACATGTGAACTGGTTTTTGATGGTATTGGGCAATGTTCCCACTGATGGTACTCAAAAACATTCCTATGTGAAATGGATTTGTGCAGAAAATGATGACCAAAATGTTGGTCACAGTACGATTTGTCATCGTCTGAAGAACCCTCTAACATTTCATTATTAGAAAATGCAGCAGTTTTCTCTAAATCAGACAACATGTTATTTACTGTTTCAGTGTCCCAATCATCAGAAAATGTACTGGAGGTAATGAAATCACTTAATAAGATTTTAAACACATGATTAATTTATAAAGGTTTGGTCGGTCTGAATATATTAAAAATCAACCTTATCCCATACTATACCATGGGGTATAGGAACTGCTGTAATGTTCACTGATGACAAGTCTCTTTGTTCACGATGTGATGATGGATGTGGCTTCAGTAGGATGTTGACCTTTTGTGCTGTGAGACTTCGTTGTAGATAGTGTCCATTGATAAGCATACTAAAAGTCAATACTAATCCTAGCCAGAAAAGAAAAAAACAATATCCCAGAAATTACCCAGAGTTCAATCCAAGGTGATATCAGGTATGTCTTTTGAAGAAACAGAAGAAAGTTCTTTGCTTGTTTCTTGAACTCTGTTTTGGCTGGTGTGGTTTCTGGCTTGCTTGGATCCAGAGAAAACGTATTAAAGTTAATGAAATAGCCAGAAGCAGTTCGATCAATTGTTGGAATTGCATCAGGATTAGTTGAAATGTTATTTTCCTCTCGTCGAGGCACGTCTGTATTTGTTTGAATTATAACTTGTGAGTTATTCTGATTTTCATTTTGAATTTGAATGTCTGGTTCAAGTGGAACAAGTTCCATAGCATTGTTGCTTAGTACTTCATTCCTTATAGGTGGCTCTTCAAACGTGATGAGTCTTTCTGTTTGAACTTCTTGGATTGTAGCTAGAGGAGGACGCTGCTACATCGGAGTCCACAAGGCCTACTGTTTAGTATCGGCCACACAGTGTGGTTTGATTAGGTCGATTGAGACTAATCTTTTCTCCTTTTTTCCGTCAAGAGGCGGCAGCAGCACAGTTCTTGTTCCATATACTGCAAGGACTGGTACAGGTTTTCTGTAAGTGGGTCCAAATTCCTTTTTGTCTGCTATTTTCTATCTGACCAGATCCCCGACTTTTGGGATCCAGACAGGTCTTCCCGTGACTACCTTGACTTCTTCAGTGGCGGTCTGCTTTTTAGATGGACATTGCTTTGTTTTGTCCTGAATTCATTTAGATCCTGTAAAACAGCCAAATGATCATGGATATCAAATGGTTTTTCATCCGCCACTGCGCCTTTACAATCAAGATCAGGTACCCAGATTCATGTCCCAAAGAGGACCTCATATGGAGTGGCACCTCCTAGTGAGTTTCTTGGCTGGTTGTTTAATGCCCGCTGGACTCCATAAAGGTGTGTGACCCAACTACCGCCCTTGCCTAATATCCTCCCCGTTAAAGATTGCTTTAAGTCCTATTTGTTACTCTCCACAACCGAATTTCCCTCGGGATGGTACGGAGATGAGAACTGCAATGCTACGCCCATTCCTTCCAGGGCCTCTTTGTAAGCCCGAGAGCTAAACGCCGGGCTGCGGTCAGAGTGTAACTTGCTGACTGCGTATGTACCGATAAAGACTCACAAATCTTTATAACAGTTTGAGCGTCAGCAGAACACTGAGGAATCTGGAGCATGAATCCACTGCAACCATGATATAGCTGTAGTCCCCGTACGTTTGCAAGGGGCCGCAGTGGTCCAATGCGAGAGGTTTGTGTGACTTCAGTAATGGTGTCTGTGCAGGGCGTGTAACGGTGGATCCTCTCATCTGCTAGCAGATGTCACATTTCAAGACATAGTCTTTAGTTTGCTTAGATAGCCCTGTCCACCCATAACACTGGAAATAGTCGCTGTTACGCCCATGTGCGCAGAGCCCGAACCCTTGTGTGTAGCTAGTATTGGACCTTGCCTACGATCCATATTTGGTATTACTCTATCCCCCACTCCAGGAAACTGAGCATATGGAATGTTTTGTGCATCTAACTTGTAGGAGTATTTGAATGGAAATGTTTAGGTACTGCTGTGCTGCCTTTGCGTGATGCAATGATAGCTACCATAATTTCTTCGTTTATTCTCATTTTTCAATGAGTCAGCGGAGTTACGGAAGCCGTGCTAACAACCCCCTTTTGTGGCTTCATCAGCCAATGAATTCCCTACAACGTGAATGCCATCACGTTGATGACTCAGTGTATGGATCACATGAGTTCTCGGTAGCTCGGATTTCAATTCCACTACCTGTTCCCATAACATTTTCTGTTTAATTGTGCCACCTTTTGCATCTTTAAACCCATTTTGTTCCCAATTCTGTAAGTTCTCATTGTACGACTGTACACAGTAAAAAGAATCACACATGATTAATGTGGGGAATTCCTGATCTCTATTTACAAGTGCCAGTGTAAGTGATTTTAATTCTGCCAACTGAGCTGTGCACTCTCCTAGAGATTGCGTTTTTGTGCAACTAGGATGAAACTTGCCATCGCGCATGCAACCTTTACCCGTTAAGTGCGCCCGTCTGCCAACGGCCGTCACGAGCACCACCTCGGTAGTGCTGCGCATGTCCAATGGCCGACGCGGCCCTGCCCACTCAATGGAACACCCGCACCACGGCGGAATTGCAGCCGCGGTAAACGGGTTAACGATAGCACATGCCAAAAAATATTGTTGCTTACTCCCTATCACCGGTTGAGTAGATCCGTCAGTATAAATAATATATTCATACTGATCTAGAGGCAAGATTTCATTTGGTAGAGGATATTCTTGTTCATATTGCAGGAATGCTTGAGTTTTTAAACTTGGATCAAATCTGTATTCGACATCTGTTGCAGTAAGAGAATTAGCACATTGTATCCATCTTGGATGTAACGCTTTCGCATTTGGGATGCTGGCTGCTTCTAAAGCTGGTACTGGAGTTACCACAATAATGCGTTTCCCATGAGCCAGTGCTCTTTCTCTTGCTACAGCAGTCTGTATGGCTGTCAGGATTTTTTCTGTTGAAGTGAAACGCATTTCTGCATTTGTGTACAGGTGTGATTTGTATTTTTGCGCACAATGTTATTAATTAATTTTGGACTGGAAATGTCTTTGTGCATGAGTTTAACTGTCTGTAATGTAAAACTAAATTATATGTATTGTCAGCTTTAGAGATGGGAAACTAAAGATTGTTCATTTGGGAGGTACATTTTTCAATGACCCTCTGGTATTCAAGTTGATCTAAGTTCTCCCTGACCTGTTTTTTTAGCTTCTTGCTTTATTGGATATTGCCTCTGAGCAATAGGTAAAACTTTTAACAGGATCACATGGTAGGTTGAGTTCTTATCCGACGCTGCATAATTTTTGTACAATGCCGGAACTTGGGCTACTGCACACTCTTGTGCATATGTTTGTTTAAGGTAAACGGGAATGTGGTTAGAAAATGCAGGAAAAATTATACTTTCTCCCCTGGGGCACTCCATTACAAAGCAGGAAGCCAATCTTGTTCTGCTAACAGGATGTCATAACCAGATGATAAGTTCTTCCAAAAAGGACCTTTAACTTTCCTGGGCTTGTCCCCCTCCAACTGGAGTGTTATTTCATATAACTTATGTGGAACGCTCACCCTGGTGTCTGGTGTTTTCACGGTGATGTAATCATTCAACTCCGCTGTCACCAGAAATTCCTTCAGGTTCAGGCAAGCTATTGTTACTTCTGCCACACTGTCTAGCATTGTCAGAACCCATGTCTCATTCAGAAGTTGTGTCCTCGGAATTCTGGGCATGTCTGATTTTCAGACCCGCAAGTTTCTTTTTCTTAAATTGAGGTTTTGAATTTTGCTTTTCTTTTTTTTAAGAAGTAAAGTCTTGAACGTGCTGCTTGACTCTGGACTGTGTGCGCTCCTCTCTATTTTCTGACCATCCTTCCCTTTCGGAGCTTTTCTTCGAGCCCTGAAAAGAAGAAGAGGAACCTGTATCAGTATCCTGATACCTGTCAGGTTTCCTAATATTATCCCTATTCCTAAGGTTGTACCTCTTTTCAGAGGGCTGCTGTGGAGAAGACCTACCTCGGGATTGAGATCTCTTGTCTTTAGAGTTTTCTTTTTTATTATCCCACTTCTTTTTAGAAGAAATAGGTATCTGCTTTGAAGTGTCCTTCTCAGGACTGCCCTGTAGTTGAGGTTTTAAAGCTTTCCCCCCAAACTATCTCTGCCTAATTCTGTATACACAGTTTCAATTATTTTGGGTAGTTCAGCCTCCTGTATTAATGGGCCAGCCTCCCTTAGGCATTGGCGGATTGCCACTGATGCTGCTTCCCCTTTCATATTAGCTAGTATTATGGCTGATATAATGTTGTAGTTATTTAATAACTTCATCCCTAAGTTTAAGGCAGGTTCTGCTCCATAGGCATTTTGTATTTGTCTTAATACATCTGGTACTACTGCTAATGAAGGAATACCATGAGTTCTGGTGTATATGGCAGCAAAGACTGTACCCCAAGAGGTGCAATCCTCTAACTGTGGTATAATCCTCATGGGCAAACAGATTGATAACATTCTGTGTTTTTCAAATGGTGTTGTATTCGGAAATACTGCTTCTAACTCGGCTACCCAGAAAGGAATTTGTTCACGTTTTGTGGGCACTTTGCCCATTACCTTGTGTAATGTTTGTGGAGTAATTTTAGTACCTGAGCTCTGTGTAGGAGCTGGATTTGGTGTAATTACTGTTTATTGGACGGGTAGTGTCCTTAAAACGAAGTGTGTCATATTTCTGTAGAGTTTTATCAACTCTTTGATTTGAACAAGTAGTTCATCACCTGGCATTGTGTCAATGTGTTGATGTGGTGCATAGGTCACTAATATCGCCCATGTTGCTCCTGGTCTTCCTAAAGGACCAAGCCTTGCTCTTGTTCTTGTGTGGGGTAGGGCGCCATTAAACAAGAAAATATGTTCCTGGTGGGTAAGCGGAATTTCTATCTCCTCAAATGAAGTGTAAGCTGCTGGAACTTTTTCATGTGTGTAATAATTAAAAGCTTTTGTTAACGCATCTGCTTCTGGGAATGTAACCCGTGAGTAGAATACCTCAGTTTTGAAATCTTTGTGTGCCTCTACCATGAATATTACTACACCTCCTCTCTGAGATAGACCATATTTGAAAAGTTTAACTGTAAATGTTTGGCATACTTGGGTGCAATATGTATTGTATCTGCAACTTCCTCATCATCGGGAACTGGTTGCTCTAGTGGGTTTAGTTCTCTGTTCTCGCCAGACATCGTGTTTAAGACACAGAAGAACTGTCAAGGAAATTAAGAAAAGGTTTATGCAAAGGTTTTATGCACAATTATGGGAATATTACCTTCAAGCTTTATTAACCAACAGCCAATACATAAGATATCTCGCCTACTCAGCTGTGGCGGAGTTTTTTCCCACCTATTCCAGACGTCTCTGGGTTTTGTAAGTAGGGTCTCTGAGATTAAGCATGACTGAGCTACTCAGATTCTACTTTTGAGTATGTGTGCCATGTATTTACCACATTGGGCAAACCATGTTTAGCACGTAGTGTGCCATTAGACCATTTTGGGCGCCATGTAGTGTAGTTCCAATAGTACCCTTCATGCAGGACTTACGCATTTGCGGATAACATAAACTGTGGGTTTGGTGGCAAACTGACTCCACACACCCCCACCGAATATGTCAGCCTATGTCTTTGCATTAGCTAGCTCGCAGTGCTACTAGAATCCCCTGTTATAAGAGAGATTAGTTTGTGCAACTTTCAGAGCATAATAACCTCAGACGTTTGGAAACAATGTACTACTTTTCACCCAGTCACTCGTGCTTGCTTGTTTTGCTCTCAGAGAGATACATAGAAGAAACAGTTGAGCGTGTTTACAATAAGAATTTATTGTACCGTTGTTCTTCTCATGTAAAATAAGTGTGCTGCTATAACTGTAACACAGTAGCAGAGATATAGTATCAGCAGTACAGTGAATAAAAAGGAATAGTACAGCTCTACCATTTTTCAATAGTCATGAACCTATACATGAATATAAAATGCATTTATAAAATAGAGTACGTACTACTAAGATGCATGTCTAGATGTACCTGAGTGTACCTAGCACATGAGTAGGTGCTAAAGACCTAATAAACCTAAGAGCCTTTTATAGTCAAGAGCTTAGAATCTAAGAGCCAAGAATCCCACTAGGATTTAGTCGAACCCCCATACCTGAATAGTGAGAGTGTGGGACTTTGTCCTGGACTTGAGTTGGACACCTCACAAGGGATGGTTAGACCACTGTCAGCTGGAGCGATGGCATGCCGGAGCCGCAGCGTCTCTGGTCAGTGTATTGGCCTTGAAGTCTCGGTTCCCTCCTGCTTACTGATAGCAAAGGGTGCTGTATTTACACAGTCTATATACGTGTTATACCCATTGTTTAGTATGAGGATGACGTTGAGATTAAACCTTTGTGCATAGATAGGAGAGGTGAAGTATGCCCCCCTGTAGAGCGTACTCATAAATTATTCATATGTGCTAAGGATGACGTCTTAGCAATATCGATTGGGCAGAACCCACCCTCATCATGAACTAGGTGAAAGGTTTAGTCCTCAAAAGGTGTCAGTCCTTATAAGGCGTTCAGTCCCTATAAGGCATTCTGTTCTTATTTGGAGTTATGTCCGCATAAGACTCGTTCATATGAAATGAAGGTGAGATGATGTAGGGAAAGAGTACGATGTTCTCTAAACCTATGTCAAGGTACCGATGTGAAACATAACAATAGTGTTTATTCCTAATGGGTCACAAATTATGACCTACCTCATTAATATGCATAAGGTATGTGTAACCCAATAGGAATCCTTAATGAAAATCAAAAGAGTTTTTTACATTAGGAATACTTATTTCCTAACTGCGATTCAGAGAGAATCGCAATTAGGAAATCAGTATTCCTAAAGTTAGTACATCTAGGGCTAAGTAGTTTTCAATTCGGTTAAAAAAAGATTTTTACGCCTTACGCCTAAACAGCTTGTAATTCTGGCCGATTGACTGTGTTTGTCTCATTGTCTTACACCATTCTTTGGTAAGTGATGCACTTTACAAATAATCAAATAAATACATAAATAGAAGGGAGCAAATGCAAAACTCTCACTGACCTGAGATCCAGAAACTCCCTAGACCACTCCAAATATGTCTGACCTGTGACACTTGACTTCAAAGCAAGTACAAATTGGACATCAATAGGAACATTCACAGCTCCAAGATTGGAGAAATGTTCGAACTTGTGGATTAAACCCAAATCCTGGTGACTGGTGGTGAATGTTTGCATTGTTGAGCTTTCCGTCCATCATTTGTTCCTTTTTATTTTGTCGCCCTAAGTGGGAAGGGTATGTCCAAACATGGGTCCCGTGCTCATGAGGTTCCGTGAATTCTGAACCCATGTTTCAAATGTCATGGTTCCGTTACGATTTGGGTAATGAGGAACCGTAACCGATGAGTTCGGCAAGTACGAGTGATTTCGCTACGTTACACACAAGGATTCGCAGTGTATTTGAAGATTCCGTTCTAAACCTTGGTTTTCATTTTGTGTATGCAGCCACTTCGTGGTTGCCCTCACATAGGCCGATGACTGCGGCCGAACGAGTCTTTAGTACACGTACACTTTAGCTGACTTCTGAATGACCTGAGTGAACTGACCCTGTTGCCTGAAGCCGACCTTGCTGAGCCAGTTCCTTGCCCAGTAGCTGATCAAGATCGAGGAACAAAGCACAGGACATCGTAAAGTTTTACCACACACAAATATGTCTTATCCTTCTCCCACCTGTTTCTGTTTCTTTCTTTATGGTCTATTTATGATATGGGTTGTGGTCCTTTTTATTATGTGTTCGTTCAGCCTGTCTTAAGAAGAATGTTGGGTTTGTCCGATGAATGATCATGGGCCAGGTAATTGAAAAGTGGGTTTTAACGTCATGCGATACTTTGGGTGTGGATACATGTGATTGGAAAGTTCGTAAATGTACGGTATTTGTCTGGAATGTGATTTTTGGCATAAAAAGGAATGACTTGCTTTGTAAAATTGAGCAGTCTCCTGAGAACTCATACCGTGATGATTTCTAGGACTTCTGTTACTGGCTGCAGTCAATAAATTCGATCTTTGACGTCACCACGAAGAGTCCTGTGTCTCTGTACTCTAAGACAGGTGAACCCGAAGACTTTGGGCATGCCCCTGGTGCCACTGGGTCTTAAATAACCCGGTTCTTCAGTTGGCGCCCAATGTGGGGCGACATCAAGCGGTACCGGTCCAAGCCTGAAGATCGTGAGGAGCTTCGTGAGGAAATTCCGGAAGAGGGCCCCCACTTCATCGACCCCGGTATGTCGAACGTGGACTGAAGGTCTTTGCAGCGAGGTTTCCCGCTTTCTAGACGGCTACGAAGGACCGCTGCCCTGACTGTCGCCCTGTCTTGGACCCCCCTTTGTGCAGCTTTGTAAGGCGAGACGATAGACGGGTCTTCTGGTGACGTGACTGATACCTCAGTTAAGTATAAGTGGGTCGCTCCCAGTCCTTAGTTTTTGGTTCTTGGTTCTTAGTTTGTTTGGTCCTTAGTTTTGATTTGAAAATTGCAATTTCCAAAGCCGAGGGACTCGTATATTTGCGAGACTATCGTTGTAGATAATCCCTTGAAGTTTGAAGCTAGATTAGTGAGCGAAGATGCCTAGTCTTAGCAAAATTAGGAGAATATTTTGTTGTGGTTGTAACAGGGATTCCCGATTGGAGGATTCATGTCTGATACCTCCAGTTGGAACTCCGACTTATGAGCTCTATTCTAAACACGGCGTGGGCCCCATTACGTTTAATGAAGTATGGGTCCGTTACACTAGGAAATATGGGGTTTTACGATGGCCCCAACATGGTAGTTTTGATATTGAGATTTTAGATAATCAAGAAACAAAATTGTTTAGGAAGAAAGCCGGGCCGGCAATGTTTGACTCCTTTCGCCTTTGGCGTAAAGAAGCCAAACAGAGAGAAATTAAGCAAGCTAAACGAGATAGGAAGGATAAGAATATGTCAGTACTACAGGCTGCTAGGCAGTATAGGGATGATGGAGAGGAGCGAGCGAGTGAAGTTTCAGATAGGCAGCGTTGTATGGCCATAGATAAATGTTATCCGGCCTTGCCGTCTCCTCCTCCGAAAGCGACTGAAGATCTTCAAAAAGATCCTTTGATGTCTCTTTTACTGAGATTACCACCTCCTTATGTGCAGGGTGCTACAGCACCTCTATTACCCCCGGTTGTTCCACCCTTTGTTGTGCAACCTCCTGCTGTTGTTCAGCCACCCGGTACTGCACAGATGGCTTTACCTCCTCCTGCGCAACCTGCTCTAGGGTCGCAAGCTTTGCTACCAGCTTTGCCTCAAACTCCTTTGCCTTCCACTTCTGCATCTGGGACTCCTACTGTTCTTGTTCCTACACCTTCTTTGCCTCAAAATACATATTCTCCTGTTCTTATGTCTGCTTCTTCTCCTTCTGTTCGAAAACGAATGACAGAGACTGTTTCTAGTTTATTGTCTCCATTGTTTGGGTCATTGAATATGACCCCTGTTTCGGAACGTAAGCAGAGTCGTAGTCAGCTTCCTGGTTCCGAGGAATGGGCTGTGTTGGATTTTTTGGCTCGTAAATGGATTATGAATGCCTCAAGGTATAGTTTGCCAGCGGTTATGGATGTTTTCTTTCAGTGGGAACCGCCTAAGCAGAGGTATGTTTTTAATGAGATGTGTATGTTTCTGCGTCAGGAATGGGAAGATAATGATTTGGGTTTGATCCCGCAGGAACTACTTGATGTTCAGTCGGATTTTGCTAAAGGGATGATAGTGGAATCTGATATTACAGATGCCGTAGAGACGATACTGGCTTTTAGATCTAGCCTTCCGCCTCAGACATTGCACGAACCTGATTCCTCTGTTAGGAGAAAAGCGAGACAGTATCCCATGAGAGAAGTTCCTCCTGTATGGAAGGAAGCAGTTCAGGCTAATGTAAATCAGGTTATTGTTGCCTCACCGGCTCATTTTCAGCGAGTATGGGTACATGTCCCTTGGAAGGGAGCAGAGGTCTTGGCTCTTAAGCAGACCTTACCTGACCCTCGTAAGAATCCTGCTGGTTACTATAAAGAATTGTCCCAGACAGTAGATGCGTGTATCATGAATTTAGCCGACATCGACATGTTGATGGGTAATGTAGTTCCGCAACCTTTGTGGGCGAAGATTCGTCATGAGAATCATGCGGCAGAATTAGGAGATACTTGGGCGAATATTATTGCTGCAGATGGTAGACAACAGGGAGGTGCTAAACCTGAACCTTTGGTTACGGACTTGCCAGGTAGAATCATTAATTTAATGAAGACGATGATGCCTGCTTTACGAGTGAATTGGGATAAGTTAACAGCATGCAAGCAAAAAAAAGACGAAAGTGTGTCTGATTTCTTCACTAGATTTGAAGAGACATTCGTAGATCATAGTGGTCAGGATATGAGTACGGAAGGTGGACAAAGATTGTTCGTAGATAAGTTTGTCTTTAACTTACTTCCTGAACTATGTAATATGTTGAAAGATTCTGAGAGTTCTTGGGCTGTGTTCTCGTCGGCCCAGATATTGGCGACTGCACAGTACTATGAGAATAGGGATAAGGACGAGAAAGACAGAGTAGAGAAAAAGACAAAAGACTTGAAAACAAAGGTCCTTTTGCAGCAGGCGTATCCGCCTCGCTCGAATCAGCAAGAATCGCAGCAACGCCCACAGTTTCAGCAACCTCCACCATTTCAGAGACCGCAACAGAACGTTGGGTATTTTCCTCCAAGACCACCTTTGGGTTTAAATCAGTGTGCGTATTGTAGGGAGGAAGGTCATTATAAAAATTAGTGCCCTGTTTTACGACAATCCGCGAGTGGTATACCGGCCCCGAGAGGTCGTGGTGGTTTTCAGCAAGTGTCAAGAGGTAGAGGCCGTGGTGCGTTTCCTCAGAACGAACGTTCCTTTCCACCACAAAATTCTATGAATTGCTTTGATCAACAGAAAATTGCATCTGGTCAGTCGACTCAGTACTATGCTGATGACTATTATGTTGAGAGTGAGAATGCTGATTATAAGGATTGCTAGGACAGCCATTGACAAAGAGAGGGAGTAGTGTCGTTTCCAGTAGATCAGAGTGGGCCTTATGTTGCAGTAGTTACATCAGGTGTGGTAGCGCCTTTTCTTTTGGATACCGGTGCAGCGAAGAGTTCTATCATGCACTCTAAACTCCCTGTCGCACCTTTGTCTGGCTTAACTAATGTTTCGGTAGGATTCTCTGGCGCCCCCGTTCGTAATCCAGTTTCTAGTCCTTTGACTCTTTCTATAGGGCCCTGTGAATTGGAAGCACCTCTCTTTTTAACGACAGGTTGTGGTGAGAATTTGTTAGGCCTGGATTTGTTGAAAAGGTTGAACGCGACATTGCATTGTTCTCCTTCGGGAGTACAGCTTACATTGGGTAAGAAAGTGATCTCTCCGATGTATTTGTCTAAAGATCGGCTTCCACCGGAATTGCGTTCTCTCCCTGATACTCTTTGGGCTACTGGTCCCAATGATGTGGGTCTTTTGAAAATTCCACCTTACGTTGTAACGCTTAAAGCGAATGTGAAACTGCCACGTATCCCCCAATACAGGATTTCTAGCGATGGTGAAAGAGCGCTTTTAGCAATCATTTATGATTTAATTGAGAAAGATGTGATTGAAGAAACGAGAGGTAATGTGTGTAACAGTCCCGTTTTGCCTGTCTTGAAGCGCACTGACTCTTCTCAGCCACCTGTCTACAGGTTTGTGATCGATCTTAGAGAGGTTAACAAGATTGTCGTGCCACAGTTCCCAGTTGTCCCAGACATTACTGCTTTACTGACCATGATTCCGGCTTCAGCTGCCTGGTTTTCGGTTATAGATCTGAAGAATGCTTTCTTCAGCATTCCAATTGCCGAAGGGAGTAGAGATATTTTTGGCTTCTGTTTAGGAGGACTAAGCTTCCGGTTTAAGCGCGCTCCTCAAGGCTACTGTGAAAGTCCTTCCGTTTATAGCCAGGCTTTGAAAACTCAGCTTTATACTCTTGTGATGCCTGCTGGTACTGCTCTTATTCAGTATGTTGATGATTTATTAGTGGCTGCTGATGATGAGGAAACTTGTAAAGGAGCTACTCTTTCTTTGTTACGACATTTGTCTGACTTGCATCATAAAGTGTCACCTTCAAAGTTGCAGTATTGTCGCCAAGAAGTGACCTACTTAGGTCATCTCTTGTCGAAGGAGGGAAGAAGGTTGACCCCAGAACGAATTCAAGCGATTGCTCGAATGACTGTGCCAAATACTCAGAGAGAGGTACGTGCTTTTCTGGGTATCGCATCGTATTGTAGACAATGGATTCCGAATTTTTCTTTGCTGGCAAAACCTCTGTTGGAATTGACTTGTAAGGATATACCAAATCCTCTTCCTTGGTCTGACGATTGTCAGAAGAGTTTTTCTGAGTTGCGTGATGCGTTGTGCTCTGCTCCAGTGTTGGGTGCTCCCTACTACAGTAAGCCTTTTACACTGTATGTCCACGAGAGAGAGTGTTGTGCACTGTCAGTTTTGACTCAACAATTTGGTGATAAGCAGCGTCCATGTGCGTATTTCTCGTCGACTTTAGATCCGGTAGCTAGAGCGTTGCCAAGTTGCTTAAGAGCTACAGCGGCAGCGGCTGTTTCTATCCGACAGTCTGCTGGATTGGTGATGGACAATACGTTGGTTGTGATGGTTCCACATGCAGTGGACACTTTATTAAATCGAACAAAGACTCAGCACCTTACTAGTGCGAGGTTGTCGGGTTATGAGTTGACGCTTTTGGCTAGTCATGTGCACATCAAGTGGTGTAATGTATTGAATCCAGCGACATTGTTGCCGATTTCTGTGGATACAGATGGTCAGGAACAGCATGATTGTTTTCTTAGGACGGAAGAGGAAACGAAGGGGAGAGTCGACTTGAAAGACACTCCTCTTTTGGATCCTGATGGTACACTATGGCTTGATGGGTCATGCTACAAGCTCCCGAATGGTGATACGACTGCAGCATATGCCGTAACGACATTATGCACAATTGTTGAAACTGCACGAGTGAGCCATAATTCGGCGCAAGCAGCAGAGTTCATCGCATTAACAAGAGCGTGTATTTTGTCTGAGGGAAAGAGAGTGAATGTGTACACCGATAGTCAGTATGCTTTTGGTGTTGCCCACAGTTTTGGACGTTTGTGGAGAGAAAGAGGATTTCTGACGTCGCATGGGACTAAGATTCAACATGGGCAGTTGGTGAATGAGCTTCTGGAGTCACTTACTTTGCCAAACGCAAGTTGCGATTGTGAAGTGTAGTGCTCACCGGAAGGTTACGGATGATGTTGGTTACGGTAATGCGTTTGCGGATGAAGTTGCGAAAGAAACAGCGAGAAATGTGATGAGTCGAATGTATGTCGCAGGCCCTGCGAGATGGATTGGTGCAGCTGGAATGTGTGAAGATACGATTGAGAGTGTGAAATCAATCCAGACTGAAGCTACTGAAAGTGAAAAGAATATGTGGAGAGAAACTACGGGTAGATTGGATTCGACTGGTTGTTGGGTTGAGTTATCAGAACACCAAAGATGGATGTTGCCGGATGCATATGTGCTTGCGGTGGTTACGATGGCACATGGTTTGTCTCACATTAGTGCGAAAAGAATTTGTAAGTTGTTGGCTCCAGTATGGCAGAATGCTGGAATTCCCAAATGTGCTGAGAATGTGGTCAAGAATTGTATGGTGTGTCTGATGTATAATCCTGGCAAGGGAACTCCAACTCCAGCTGGTCACTTTGCGCCTCCGACGTATCCGTTTGAGGTTCTGCAATTGGATTTTATCCACATGGAACGGTGTAACGACTTGAAATACGTCCTTGTAGTTGTTTGTGCCTTTTCTAGATGGGTAGAAGCATACCCCCTAAAAGACAATACGGCCTTGTCCACAGCTAGAGTCATGCTCTAAGAATATTTCCCTAGGTTTAGATTGCCAAGGATGTTGTGGAGTGATAATGGAAGTGAGTTCGTGGGAAAGATCATGAAAAAAGTGTGTGAGGGTTTGGGCATAAAACAAAAGTTTCATGCTGCATATCATCCCCAATTAGCTGGACTAGTGGAATGTTACAATGGCACTTTGAAGTTAAAGTTAGCCAAAATTCAGGCGAGTTCTGGTCTTCAATGGCCCGATGCTTTGCCGTTGGCAGTTTTGTCAACTAGAACTACAGTGCATTCCCGAATTGGGCTTAGTCCACATGAAATTGTTTTTGGTCGCCTGGCGAATGTGTGGGGAGTGCCGAGGCCAGTGAAGTTTAGTGACATCGAATATCCTGTGTTGGTGGACTATTTGTATGATCTGACGGCTAAATTGCGTGTCTTGCATCAACAGGTTCATGATAACTTGCCACCAGCATCTGTGGATCCAGGTCACACCATCAATCCCGGTGACTGGGTCCTAGTGAGGAACTTTCAGCGAACTAAAAACGAGCAGCCCCGCTGGACCGGCCCCCACCAGGTGCTCCTGTCAACAAGAACTTCGGTGAAGGTCTTCGGGAAGCGGAATTGGGTCCACGGCGTACATTGTAAGAGGGTGCCTTTACCTCTGCCGTACGACCAGTGGATCCGTGATGGTATTGGTGACTCAGAGACAGAACGAGTGCCGAAGTTCATGCCATTTAGCGATGCACATCTAGTATGGACAAAGTCTGAACGAGAGGACGACGACATTTTGCAAGCAGCTGTACCTCCGCATCTGAGATTGGACACCACTGAGCCTGAACTTCTGTTTAAAGATCAGACAGTGCCTGGTAAAGGCCGTTATAGTTTGCGACCGAGAAACGATAGACAAATTAAAGCATAATTTTTCTTTTGTTTTTGGAGAACTGCACTCTCTCATCCAGGAAACTGTTTTGGCCTATTTTTCTCTTTTGAGCTGCCATCCGAGCTCAGCTGTAGGGTCGCGGTATAAAGACTTGGGATTGCAGCCATGTAGACACAAGGTCGACGGTTCTGGTTGGTCTCAGGGCGTCCCCTGGACTGACTGACGCACTCCTTAGCAGAAGAAAACCAACTGCCGCGAACAGCACGGTTAGAGGATGGAGTTTTTTGGGAAAGAGAGAGCTGCTGAGAAAATTAACTTTAAAATGAAATTGTGTAAATTAATGTATAGCATATGTATTCTGATAACATGTGTTCTGATGTTTTTAAACATGACGTTAGCATTGGTGGGTTGGATTGTTTTCACTACCCAATTGACTTCTGCACCCACCTCCCAACCTATGTCTTTTTCTACTGCTACTTCTTTGCATTCCTTTCATGTCCTGCCTGAACACGAGCAAATTAGAAGGTCAGAATTTGTACATAACACATTCATACAGCTACTGCATCAACATCAGTTGGTAGTGAACATTACTAATTGTTGGGTGTGTGGTCTTATGCCACACACTACAGGTAGAGTTGTTCTCTATCTGATCTTACCGTTTAGTCAGAATGGGTTGATATGGGCTTTTCAGACTATGTTCATTTACGCCCTGGAAGTTTATCCTCTTCATTCCATGAGAGATAACTTGAGTAATCAAGCCTTGGTAAAGGGAGTTATGAATATGAGCAGAGATATCGATACGTACAGGACTATTCCTAAGGAAGAGTTAGTGGCTTATGTTGGATGGAACACGACCGGTTACAGTGTTAGTCTGAGTGAAAGGCAGAAACGAAAGAGGTCACCTCCGATTTTGGTCGTATCCCACCGAGGTCAATTGTGTCTGCAAGGTAATGGCAAAAATCCGAAAGCTCAGCTGGGGAAGAGTGTTTGTACTCAGACGTATGTTTTTACGTCTCAATCTTACCCGCCGTTTTTGGCAGCTAAGGGCACGTATTTTTTTGTTACAACAGAACATATACATGGTTGCCCCCTGATTTTTCGGGAACGTGTTATGTTGGATACTTATTGCCTCCTACGTATACTGCTGCTGCAGATTACCACAAGACAAGAGTTGTTAGAGGTGTCTTCGATCGGGAAGATACCGCTGGACAAGAAGTGGGAGACTTCTTTAAGGGTTTCTTACCGTTTTGGGGACCTATGGCTAACAGTAGAGGCTTACGGCAATTGACGAGAGTGGTTGAATCCACCATAAACGAAACTGCCGGTGCCCTTAGTAATCTGACAGCTGAGCTTCAAGCGGATCGCCTTATGACGTTACAGAATCGTATGGTTTTAGACGTCATACTCGCAGATCGAGGTGGAGTATGTAAAGTGATCCAAACGAGTTGCTGTGTTTTTATCCCAGATAATGCTCCAACAGTTTACGAGGCCATTTCCAAGTTACATAAGATCTCCGAGTCTATACATGTGGACAGAGGAGATTGGTCGTTAACTGGATGGTTTTGGGGACTATTATCAGTTTGGGGATGGAATCTTCTGATGATCATTGGTGCGACTTTAGCGATTCTTTTCTCGTGTTGTCTTTGTATACAGTGCGGTCCTGCCATATGTGGCCTTTGTGCTACTATGTGTGTCAGGGGACCGCCTGCCTCGAGAGATACACAGAGGAACAAGATAATGCTTCAACAGCACCTTGGTGATCTGATGAGAATTGACATCGACACCGATATAGACTGAGTGATTGCCTATGTAAGGGCAAAAGGAGGGTATGAGGTTCCGTGAATTCTGAACTCATGTTTCAAATATCATGGTTCCGTTACGATTTGGGTAACGAGGAACCGTAACCGATGAGTTCGGCAAGTACGAGTGATTTCGCTACGTTACACACAAGGATTCGTAGTGTATTTGAAGATTCCGTTCTAAACCTTGGTTATCATTATGTGTATGGCAGCCATTTTGTGGTTGCCCTCACATAGGCCGATGACTGCGGCCGAACGAGTCTTTAGTACACGTACACTTTAGCTGACTTCTGAATGACCTGAGTGAACTGACCCTGTTGCCTGAAGCCGACCTTGCTGAGCCAGTTCCTTGCCCAGTAGCTGATCAAGATCGAGGATCAAAGCACAGGACATCGTAAAGTTTTACCACACACAAATATGTCTTATCCTTCTCCCACCTGCTTCCGTTTCTTTCTTTATGGTCTATTTATGATATGGGTTGTGGTCCTTTTTATTATGGGTTCGTTCACCCTGTCTTGAGAAGAATGTTGGGTTTGTCCGATGATTGATCATGGGCCGGGTAATTGAAAAGTGGGTTTTACCGTCATGCGATACTTTGGGTGTGGATACATGTGATTGGACAGTTCGTAAATTTAAGGTATTTGTCTGGAATGTGATTTTTGGCATAAGAAGGGATGACTTGCTTTGTAAAACTGAGCAGTCTCCTGAGAACTCATACCGTGATGATTTCTAGGACTTCTGTTACTGGCTGCAGTCAATAAATTCGATCTTTGACGTCACTACGAAGAGTCCCGTGTCTCTGTACTCTAATACAGGTGAACCCGAAGACTTTGGGCGTGCCCCTGGCGCCGCTGGGTCTTAAATAGCCCGGTTCTTCACTCACTGTGCCACTGGATACAAGCTAGCCTGGCTGATGAGAGGTGATGCCCCGAAACCGGGCCCAGGATGCTTGTTTCCAGTCGAGGGAGGACCTGGCCTGGCAGTTCGGGCTGGACTGTTCCCATGAGGAGCAGGGTGAAGACTGATTTGCAAATGACTGGGTCCAAATTGGGGTGACATGGTGAGAAAAAGAACAATGGATTAAACCCATACCCTTGTGACTGGGGGTAAATGCTTGCACTGTTCAGCATTCATCCATCAATTATTCCTTTTGAATAGAGCAGTCCTTTGGTTATCTCTGACTTCACACATTGGACCCCACAGAAGGGGCATCTTGATTACAGTTATTGTCATAATGAACAGTTACAAATGACCTCAGATAAATATCTGGAGAAGAACCTCAAATCCACCCTGTTGAGAGATAATTACAACCTGACAGGTTTTGATCAATGTTATTGGCTTAATGTGATGCAAATGCACCTTTTGTCACCACATTTTCCAAAGCATGTAAAACACTAAATATCATTTGAAGTGTGGTTTTAATCCTACTAATTTGACTGTAGTTCTAGAACTAATGTGCTTGTACTTTTTGGGGAATCTGCCAGGCCACCCTGGAAATTAACATTTAAATCCTATCAAATTTTGAAAAATGCTACGTACCTGATATGCTTACAATGATATGTGTGATCTGGCACCAGGACATGTTCCTAACTGTGTACCAACTCACTCAATGCTGCTACAACATTGGTCAGGGTCTTACTATCTTGTGTGAATAGTCCCTGTTCTTATGTCACTTTCCAGGGCACCACGGTCAGCGGTCAGTGTTTCAGCCTTCCCCTCTCAGAGACAGATCCCCCTTGTCCCAGTTTACTGGGGCCCTGTCCCAGTGTCATGTACTGTATTCCAGTCAGTGTCCATGTCTTCCCATTATGATGTTGTTGGGCTATTAAATCAGTGTCCAATTCTTCCCACTACAGTGAAAAGGATACCTTTTAGCTAATTGTGTGCTCTAGATAAAGCTAATAGAGCATCACATATTAGTGTTTCCCACTCCTACCACTCCTACCATCAATATGACACTGCCTCAGTGTCAACGTCTCCTGATCGTAGTTCTCTAAATCAATGTTGAAGGGTAACAGTGCCAGTGTCCATGCTTTCATCCCATTATTAATGTGTCTCTGTCCATGTGAGAATATAACTGTGTCCCAATATCAGTGACAACGGACGCAATCTGGGAATCATCCTGGACTCAGAGCTCAAAATGGACCACCAGATCAACTCTGTCTCGTCCTCCTGCTTCCATACCCTCCGCCTCCTACGTAAGACCTTCAAATGGATCCCCCTCGAACACAGAAAGACCGTCACTCACGCCCTGGTCACCAGCAGGCTAGACTACGGCAATGCACTCTATGCCGGAATAAACAAAAACCTCACCGCAAGCTACAGAACATCCAAAATGCTTCCACAAGACTTGTCCTCAACCTGCCAAGAGTCTGTCACATCTCCCAGCACCTGTGCACACTCCACTGGCTCCCCATTGAAGCTAGAGTCACCTTCAAGATGCTAACCCATGCTCACAAGGCCCTCCATGACACCGGACCACTAAACCTGAACAGCCGACTCAAATTCCACGCACCTCAAAGGACCCTACGATCAGCCCAGCTCTCCTACGCTGTGGTCTCCCGCACCAGAAGGACCAGATCGGGAGGCCGCTTCTTCTCCTCCCACACGGCCAGAGCCTGAAACGACCTTCCGCTCCACCTCAGACAGATAACATCGCTCCCCATCTTCGCAAGAAACCTCAAAACCTGGCTCTTCGACAGACCCCCTCCTTGATGGACTATAACCTGCGACCCCCCAGTGCCTTGAGACCCTTACGGGTGAGTAGTTACGCTTAACAAACACCTGATTGATTGATTGATAGTGATACCAGCGGCAGTTCATCTGCTAAGGCAGAGGCACTTTGCCCCACTGCTCTGGGAACAGTTCAAAAAGGAAAACTAAAATGATAATAGCAAATGTTATTATCATTTTAGTTTTACTTCCTGCTTAGGTGTGGGGCAGGGCTGCCAAGTGCAGGGGCCAGAGGGAGGGGTATTAGGCACACTCTAAAGTGCTTAGGACAGTTTGGCTAGCCCTCTTGGGCCAGCCAGACAGTACTGGGCATGTTGCATATTCCCTACCAGGCTGCCTTACACAGCCTGGTAGAGGACATGCACAGCCTCCCTATACCCTTCCGAGCGCCAAACCACGGCGCTCAGACCCATCAAAAGCTGCATGGCAGCCTTATGACTGACCCAAAGATTCTGGGAGGCCATGTGCTTCCTGTTGCGGCGCAGAGAAGACATTGTCAGGGGAGAGGTGGCAGCAACCAGGTAAGTTTTTTATTTTATTTTTTATTTTACCCTCCACTCCCTCCCCCCCACCCCACCACCCCCGTTACCCTAGCAAAGCTCTAATATTACTTAGTCCTAGTGTCAGCTTCCGTGGCCTCCACTCCAGAGCCAGAATGTCTCAATTCCTGTAAGGCATGATTATAAATTGCTTATACATCCATGCAGCAAAAGGTATCAATCACCATTAAAGTCTTCCTCCTTGAAATTAAACGTATCAGACGCCGAACACAGAGAAAATATTGCGATCTCTGTTCTTAGCTTGAGAAGGGTGAAATCCATCCTCCTTGACATGCAGGACTTCCAGAGGCAAGGGAGCGTTGTGTCACCTGTCATTGCACTGTGACCATGGCCATTCCCCTTTTAACAGTGTCACTGGACCTAGCACTGCCACAGGTTCTTCAGCTTCTCATTTCTGGGTAACTGCTGGGGTTCATTGGAAATTATTGCTGGCAAACATCCTCTGCATCCCTGTGAACCCCTGTGATCTGTGAGATGCTGTGTCTATGGGTGGCTGAGGTTATGCTTGAGTGGCCCACAGCGGTAACTAAGGTGGACTGGGTGACTGGCTAGATCATTATTGACACACTCTCAAGGGCCCTTTGAAGGAAAGCATGAAGGAGTGTGAGGTGAACATCCCACTTGGGTAACTAGGATACTGATGTGGCCCAATATGTTGGTGTGTGAGCTTCTCAAGGGACTTGATGGTATGAAATGCGACTATGGGGAGATGGTGGGGAAGACTGTAAAGGGGTAGGGTTGACATGGGTATGTGTTTGTCTGTGAACACAGTAGGAAAATTACAGAGTACGTGGCGACTTTACTGTGGGGCAACTGTCATGTGTACGGAGGGTCCCTACCAGTGCTCCCTTCCTGTCCTTCACCTCAGCATTAAAAGAAAGCTGTGTAACCAGACAAGAGACTGTTCCTGGCTAATCAGGAATGGGAAGGAGATGAGGTGAGGAATATGAGCACCAGCAGGAGGTCCAGAATCACCTGCAGGTTAAGAGTTCAAGGGGGACAAGAACCAAGAGGACGAGGAGTACTCCCATCAGACAAGAATGACAAGGAACAGGAGGACAAAGAATTAAGGAATCGGGGCTAGGAGACTCAGTAGAACCAGGGCCAGGTGAACCTGGGCCAAGAGGACCAGTGCCAGGAATATGGGGACTAGCATGAGGACAAACAGCATTAGGAGAGAAGGGACCAGAAACAAGACCAGGAGAGCTAAGAACAGGATGAGGAGGCCCAGGACCTATAAGGGAAACATGATGACTAGGACCATGAGCACAAGAACTAGGAAGCCAGAACCAGGAGGGCAAACAAGAAGAGACAGTCCAAGAGCAAAAAGACCAAGAATAACAGGACCATTAAAATTTGGAGGGTCAGGGCCTTGAGGACCTTAGGCGGAGAGGAGGAGGAGGAGAAGCACCAAGAGGAATAAGAGACAAGGACCAGGAGAGGAACAGGAGGAAAACAAGGAAGATAAGAAGTATCCAGCATCAGGAGAGAGACTAAGCCCACAAGGAAGTAAGGAGGAGGAGGTGGATGAAGAGAAGGAGAATGGTCACACGAGAAAGAAAGACCAGTTACAAATTCAGAGATTGTCCCCTGAACGCCATGCACAGCAAATAACTTCTCCTGCAGCAACGTACGTAGCACTCTCCGAAGTTGTAAAACTTATTGAACCTGTTAATCACAAAAAGAAGGATAGCGATGCCAGTGAATTTGATATTGGACTTAGTCACATAATAATTGATGGTCAGATTGGTGGGTACATCAAAGTGGTGGCTGAAAACATTACACCATCATTCGTAGTATTTCACCCTGAGGAAGCCTATGTTTAGGCGAAAAGTTTGGCTGCGCTTGCTGAAACAGGAATGTAATAAAAGAAAAAAATTACAAATAGTGATTGGTTCAACTTGTTTCCTTTCATACTGTGCCTAATGTATGTGCTTGTTACACTGAGGATTGTTGTTGCCTCTCATCCTATATTTTACATGTATGTTCAATAAGGAGAAATGTAGGCCGACCCTTGGTGTCAAGGTCGGTGAATGTCCCATGTACAATAATCGCTGATCAGGTTCCATCTCATTATAAACAACTCATAAGGCAAAATGCATCTCTTGTGATCTAGGAGTACGTAGAGATATCAGTCAATAGTTACAGTCATCAAGCAACACAACAAAAAACATAATATATGAAGCACATAGGTAGTAGGCATTACATCTGGTTTAAGTAAGTAAAGCCAGCCGCCTCATGTCATTGTCATTGTAGTTGCCTTAGGACTCTGTGCACTTTACCACTGTTAATCAGTGCTAAAGAGTATGCCGTCTCTCCTTTAAACATGGTAAAATTGGCTTACACCCAATTAGTGCATTTAACTTATCAGTAAACCTCTAGTAAAGTGGTGTTACATGTACCAAGGGCCTGCCAAGTAAATGCTAATGGTGGACCTGCATCACTGATTGTGCCACACACTTAAAGAGCCTTTAAAAAAAGATTCAAGCCTACTGCTGCAGTCAGTATGTGCAATTTAAACTAACATTTCAACCTGAAAACACAAACCTTTTGACGGGCCTAAACCTTCCATTTGAATGTACATAAGTCACCTCTAAGGTAGGTCCTAAACAGCCCGTAGGGCAGCGTGCAATGTATTGAAAATGTTGGCTATGTACTTTTACCTTTGACATGTTTTGATAGTGAAAACTCTCAAATTCATTTTTCACTACTGCAAGGCCTACCTCTCATATAGGATAAAATTGAGTGACCTTATCACATTTAACACATGATAACTTTCAACTGTACCAATGTAGGAATATTGAGTATAGTTTCTAAGGAACTTCAGCCACTGATGAAAATGATTTATGGTCTCGGCCTCTCCACGCCAGATGACAGAAATATCAGCAGTATATCATTTACACATGATTATGTGGGACCTGAAAGGGTTGTTCGTAGACAGTACCTGTCTATCTTTAAAGGAATGCATATACAGGTTAGCAAGGCTTGGAGTAAATGTTCTACCCATCGATGTACCTGATATTTGGAGGTACAGGGTGTCCTCAAAGCGAAAGACGTTTTCTTTCATTGCTATGTGTGCACAGTCCATAATAAATTGGACTGGGGTAATGGTATTCAGGTCTTTCTCTCTCGCAGTAGATTCTCAATGGTTGTCAACATTTTATCGGAATACATGTGTATAGAGACTCCACATCAAATGAGGCCATGTAGACAATTAAAAAAGACACCTCTGTCGGCTGTCTCAGGACATCATTAGTGTCTTCCAGATACGTTGGCATCTTGATGACCAGTGGTCTGAGGAAATAATCCACAAATTGCGATAATGGCTTAAGTAGGGAGCCTATTGCAGACATGATAGGTCTTCTTGGCTTTGTGTATTTTTGGCAGTGTATAAAAGTATGGGCTCACTGGATCTGGAGTAACAAGAAAATCTGCCTCCTTCGGAGTGATCTACCCATTCTCTTTGTCTGTGTTCAACAGAGTGGTAATTCCAAAGTAAGACTTTTTGTAGTATCAAGCTTCAAAGGACGATAAGAACATCTCCTGTTGAGTTTTTTAAGGCATTCTGACCTATACATACTTGGGTTAATAATGACTGCTGCCCCTCCTTTGTCTGCCGGCTTGATGGCAATGGATTTGTCCTTACTCATAGTTGCCAATGCCTTGATTTCATCCCTTTCTTTGTGATCCATTTTCTTGTTCTAACCATTGGGCGCCTGCAGCCTGTTCCCTGGGTCACATGATGCTGGCAGTTGGTCTTTATTTATTGCTCCCAGACAGTGAGACAAAGGGGAATATATGTTGGCAGAATGGGCCATCTCTGACTTGACAGGGGGCAGAGCTGTTACATACCACACTTGCACATCACAAAGGCTCTGCCTCAGCACACTTACAAAGGGTTTCACATTACTTTTTTGTGCCCTCAGAAAGCTGGGGCCAGGGCAGGGAGGCAGGAAGTTCCATACACCTCTGGGGGTGAAAACATCTCGAACCTTATCCTACTTCAAGGCTGTGACCAGGTACAAATACTGGACCCTCACACCCAATTCTTCAGTTCACCTCTACACCTGTGGAACACTCAGAAGGATTGATTTGCTGCTCTGCAGCAAGAAGACCTGCTACTCTGCTGATCTGAGTGAGAAGGACTGAACCTGCAATTTGAGCCCAGGACGACATGTCTAACTCCAAAGGCTAGTTGCCTGTGCTCCTAATCAGAGCCTCAGAAAAGGCTCCAACTTCCTCGAACCCAGCACCTGGACTCTGTCTGCTATGAGTCTTGCCCCCAAAGTGGTGCCAACCCAATCTTGGACCCTTGAAAGTTGGCCTAAAGATGCTCGGCCAGCCCAGCTGTGGTCCCAGCAGAACCGACGCAGTGCAATGCATCCCCTCGCAGCTCTGCATCGGAACTGCTACTGCATGTTCATGAGGCGCGTATGTTGCTTGTCATTATGTGGTTTTACTGTGACATTAATAGAGCTAAACAGCATCATATATTTGATTTTTTATGCTAAACTATTGATGTGAGGCAAGGCTAACATTTGCAGAAATTACTTTTCTGCATATATTTATCCACTTTGCAGCACTCTACATAAGCACCAACAAATTAGATTGTTGATAAATGACATGTTATGCCAAGAGTACAGTTGACTTCACTGTTATGTCACAAAATGCCAAGATGTGTGTGCTTGCAATTACATCAATTTTATATATCATGGGACATTTTTAAAACAGAAAAATCAGAGCAGTTTAACCTTGTATGCATCGCATCATACAAATGATGTTGTTGCTTTGTTACGACCCCACTAAAATCTTTGTTCAACACCTTTGTGGATTAAGAAACAAAGCAGTTCATTTAGACTTCAGATGCTGCAAATGCGTTATTTAAAAATAATTGTAGCCTAGTTTGCGAAACAAGTAGGTGTTTTTGTTTACATGTGTTCTTATACTTTTGTATAATCTATCCAGCACACTCCCCTTTCCTTCATAAAGACTGCCACTAGGCAGTGTTATAACATTTTCTTAGTTTGTGGAAAAGAATAGCACGCACAGATCAATCTCTATCTTAAAATAATTCCGAAAGGTTTGTCAAAAGTATCCTCATATTTGACAGGCTGCCACTGAATGTACAGTAAAATATCAAAGGAAAAGGGGGAAAAGGTTATCTTTATTGTTAATTTTCCATCCTTCAAGTATATAAGGGAATTCTGAAGCATCTCCAGCACCTCTAATTACAGTGCCTTTGGGCCAGTCAGGAAAATATTTTTAAAAATATCAGGTTGGCAAAGTAGTCCACACCATGTTGGGACCTTGTTTCTTCAATAATCAGTAATGTGCTGATGGAGGTGAGACTCAGTGAGTTATAGGCAATTGCTGTAGAACTGGAGTTGGGGGCATCTGATGTGGTTGAAGTGTCTTTTGTGGTGGAGCGGATGATGGTGTGGGATTGGGCAGAGTGGTAAAGCTGACAATGATCAAAAGAAAGAAGGGATGCACACCTTTGCTTGTCCAAAATGTTCACCATGTTTGTCCATATCACTCACAGAGTGCGTGCGTGAACTGAGTTCAATGCCTTGCCCAAGGTAGTACAAAGGTTTGTATTATACTGCAGAGAACAGCATTTCTGTCCCTCTACCTGTCGCACGGCTTGTTTGGGGAAATTTCCCAATGTTCCATACTTGTAGTTCACTTTAATCCATATTAATCAGTGTACTCCAAAGTGTATTCAGCTTTTGAATTTAATCCCATTCGCTCCACACGTGGGGATGTCATGCTAATTTTCAGAGTTTCTTGTGCTCGAGGTGTGCCCGTCCGGACCTCTATCCAAGAACACGACCAATGCATAATTCGTCCACAAGCAGTGTTTATTAAAAACACAATGCATTTCGGGCTATGACAAGCCCTTCTTCAGGGGTCACTATAAATAATAAAAACATATGCCATTACATCATTGCACGTTATTATTGAAGTGAAAGTTTATGCTATCACAATGATTACAAAACTGTTTATGTAAAATCCATTTGCATGTCAATGTTAATATGCAAAAACTAAAAAATTCTCATTTCCTTGTTCCTTCTCCAGTTACGTCCTTCCAAACCTAATCAAACCTGATTTATGACACATCTGTCCCTGTGTTTATAATAACTTGTTATCACTTAGGCTGGCCCTTGGCACCCCTTATTCCATTTCATAACCATGCCACTTTATACTACCCTGTATCCATTTCCCACTTTTCTAACTTACTCGCGTAATTTCACACAGGTTCCCTTCACCTTTCCTCTTCCGAAATTACACACCTCGAGCACAAGAAACTCTGAAAATTAGCATGATCTCCCCACGTGTGGAGCGAATGGGATTAAATTCAAAAGCAGAATACACTTTGGAGTGCACAGATTAATATGGATGAAAGTGAACTACAAGTATGGAACATTGGGAAATTTCCCCAAACAAGCTGTGTGACTAGGAGAGGGGCAGAAATGCTGTTCCCATTAGTATAATAAAAGCTGAGAATGAGTCAAGCAGGTGCCTACAGAAGGTACAGACTTTTTTCAGTACAGTCATGTGTACTGCTTAAGCCACAACACAACAAAGATGACATATGCTCATTTCACGACAAAGATGACATATGCTCAATTGGCATAGCCGGTGTGCTGCCACACAGTAAAGTGGATTTGCCTACTTGGTTGCCCACAGCAATGTGACTTCCTATCCACTGCTGAAAAACAATATCCATTGTCTTTTATCCCATAGCAAAGCGATATCCCTCTATCAAAAAAGGGCAATCTGCACCACCGGAAATCTGCATTTAGTATCTGCTACCACCCACTAAGGATGCCTGAAGCCACACTGAACACTACAGCCTACTCCCTACTCCATTGACAATTCAACTCCCCAACCCCTCAGAACCTTGGAGATCTGGACCCAAAAGGATAGTTCTGCAGTTGAAATCCCTCCCCTGACAAATCTGTATCCCTTGAGGGATATCTGCACTGACTGAAGCCTGAATATGGTTGGCACATGTTAACAGATAGCTCTGCTGACTAAGGCATGAATTATTGACACCTATGCATCGATGGGGCAGGTCTACTGTGCAATTTATGAGCCCACAGACTCTGTGCATGCTGAATTTGGGTGTGTAAATTACACTACCGAGCAACGTGGCAACTGTAAGTCACATGTCGATTTTTTGTTTGTTTTTTTACTGAATAATTCGCGTTGGCGTTATTTGTCCGAAGTTGTTGCAGTGAAACTGCTTCTCAATCTCTGGTGGTAATTAGTGGTCGAAGTGGGAAAGATCTCAGAGGCACGACAGGTACATGCTTTTTTAAATTTAAGAAAAACATGTTCCCTACTTTTTCTGCCCTAAGTGGATTTGTGCCTGTGAAAATTGAGTTGCAGCATGTCCAGCAACCTTCTAACTTTTTCGCTACTGATTACGGAGGAATCCAGAAACACGTGTCTAGGGATACGCTATAAAAAATATGGTATTAGCCAATTATCGAAATTCGAACTTTGGGGCAGATTTATGAGTTCTGGCGCATCTCTGCAAATCAGCAGGGATGCGCCAGACCTGATGCGTCACGCAATTCCCTCCTTGCGGCACCACAGATGCGCCGCATTTACAATGCGGCGCACCATGGTGCAAGGAAGGGCAGATGCTTGACGCATCTTGTGGTGTACGGGCGGCGCATTGCTGGAGTAGCGTCGCAAGTGCGACGCAACTCCTGCAATGTACAGAGGCCACCCATACATAACCTGGTGCGTCACTCCTTACGCCTGCTTCAAGCAGGCGTAAGGATTTGACGCAGCAGCATCGTAAAACTGACTCAGTGAAATCTTGTAGATTTCACTGCGTCAGTTTTACGGGCCTTTCCTACGAGGAAACGCCCACCCTGCGACAGAACACCCACATGAAACCTGACGCAGGTTTCATGTGGCGCAGGGCTTTACAACGTGACGCATCTGCCTAGATGCGTCACGTTGTAAATAGGCCACAGGGATGCGCCACGTTTTCGCGCCGTTGCGTCACGCAACGGCGGTGTAAACGTGGCGCAAGACCGACATAAATCTGCTCTTTTGAACTCAGCGAAAAACAATGTACTACATAGACCAAGATGCCTAGAGGTAATGAGCTGTGATGTGATGGCAGTGTGCTCCTATACCCTTTCACTGCTTTCTCGTTATGTGCCCGAAGCTGTTGCAGAGAAATTGCTTCTCGCTCTCCGGTAGTAATTAGTGGTCAAAGTAGGAGGGATCTCAGAAGAACAACAGGTCCATGCTTTTTTAAATTTAAGAAAAACATTTCCCCAACTTTTTTCTGAAAAGAACTTTAGTCACAGTCGTGTAAACATAGTGTCGGAGAAGAATAGTGTAAAAGTCTGTCCCTCTTCCATAGCTCTAGCTGTGGCAAATAGGTGTGTCACAGGTGGCTGTGTCATGTAAACTTTCAATTGATGGGCGCATCAGGCTGTGTATTTTATCTCATTGCCTTAAACTGACGTACTCTGCAATGTGGAAAATAACCCACTCTTTAGAACTTATTTTTTATAGAGTGATTTGTATCGCTCACCTTCCATTTGTAAGCACTGCAGATTTCTTCTCAAACTGTCACCCCACACCTCAATTATTCCATCATAAAGTAAATACTTTTCACTGCTTATGAGGTCATTCAAACAAAAATGTTCAGTATGATAAACACTTTGGGTGTGTTGCAGCTGTTTTAAAACTGCTCACAGACCACAATAGTGCAAACAAGAGGTCATTTGTGAATTGAACTAGTTACATGGACATGACTGCTTTGCTCCACTCATGAAAAAGTGTCACTCTGAGTCTCCGGTTACTGTCATTCCATTTCTAATGCTTTGCAGCAAGTTTAAGATCTTTTTAGAGTTTCTCGTTGCTCTAATGAGTGTAATTTCTGATATTTATACGTATCTTTATTGCTTGATTTTTGCTCGAGAGAAAGTGTCACTCATAGTTGTTGAAATGTCACTCATAATTACACTGAAATTATGAAAATGTCAAACACAGCAATCTCAAACCTTGGCAGCTATGGACAACTGCCCCGGGAAGGTTATTCCAGAGAGTTTACATGCTTTGTCTGTCCATTTCACCTTCTGCCGCGAGGACTGCTCCAAACTCCAGCCTGCACCTTGAGGTCGCTATTCCCTGCATTACCGTTCGCGACACCCGCTCCGCGGGTGCCGCTCACTTGTTCCCTGTGGCGGACCGACCCTGGTGTGAGCGGCTCCACAACCGGTGGAGAGCATACTCGCTCCCAGGAAAGTCCGGCTCAGCTTGAGGGCATCTTTGGAACCAGCGTGCGTGGAGCCTACCGGGGGACTGCGAGGACCAGCATCCTCTACTCTACACAGCTGGTGCCTCTTCCCCAGGCGGCCACGCCCCCAGCCTCCTCCTATATAACAGGCGCACCCATCTCCGCGAAGCGGGACGCGCGCAGGACGGAGCTCGGGGCGAAGACCGGGCAAAGACCGGGCCGTTTGAGGCCGTTCGAGAACGTGAGGAGATCGGACCGGGCCCTCCCTCTAAGTTCTCCATAAACGGATCACTTTTCTACGACTCACTCAAACTATTATTGCCCACCTACTCATCACGATTCTGAGAAATCCTCTTATCGAAAATGAACACTAGGGGTAGTAAGTCTAAGAAGGTAAAAAAGGGCGGGATTGGTGAACAGTTGTTAGGGCCCATGGACGATTTTATCACCAAGGCAAACACTTTTATTGATCAAAGCATCAGCCTAATAGAGGGCAGAGTATCTACTGACCTCGCTATTGCGAGGTGATCCTCTTTGGGGCCATTGGCTTCAGTAAGATCCCCAGAGGCAGAGGGCACTTTAGAAAAATCGTTACATGGTAACAATAGACTTAGCCTCCCGAATGTAGTAGACTTTCAGCTTCCCAAATTTCTCTATCACTTTCAAACTCTGAGTTAGAAAGAACACCCGAAATTCTATGTGACCACACACCAGATGAAGAAAGACAAGCAAGAGGGCGGAGGGAGGGGGCGGTTAAGAAAAGGAAGGATAAAGAGAAAGCTGACAAAATTACAGTCAGTGATATGGTGGACATAACTGACCCAACAATACCTTTAAACGCAGTAGGTCCTACCCTTAAAACGGTTGACATTATCGACCATCAGGTATTGGTACACCATTCTTCATTTAATAATATTCCAAGCACTGTCGTCTCGGGTTCACCTGTTCTAATTCCTTACAGCAATGAACCCGATACTCCGGAGCTAGTAAATAAAATAACCTCCTTATTACATTCCCTTCTTCTACCTCTCGAAACTAGATTAATTAATATTGAGAATGAATTGTTAAAAATATCAAAATGCATCCAATCGAGGCCAAGTCAAGAACTTCAAAACAAGGGAATAGACAATCTGGCAGCACTAGCTCCACAAAAGGAAAAAACAACCTTAGCCTGTCCTCCACCCAAACAACCACTAGTAGTTAAAATCCCCACAGCGCCGAAATCCCCCCCGAAAGCTATAATACCAACCCCTCAGAGCAGCATAGCTACAAAGACCCCTGTAACAAAAACAACAGTTCAACAAACGCCAGTCCCCAAAACACCTGCTACCACAATACCTGTCCAAAAAAAACCATACCCCATAGCAAACAAAGCAACCACGAGAGGACCTTATGAGGGTAGACTCTACACGAATCTCCCACCTGAAGCATCACCATTCGTGGTTGTGATGACCGGGGTACCAGAACTAACGGGGGAGACTACCGAGCCTAATTGGTACATAGAAAATAAGGTCCAACATTGGTTAAAACAAAATCGACCTATTCCCCCCAATTGGCCAAGCAGGATAGTAACGATATGCAGGACCCCATGGGTGGGACATACCAAAAAAGTAATACAGGGGGACTGCATTGTGATTACCTTTGAGGACCCAAGAGTTGTCGAGTACATATGCTCCTGGGAGCAATATAATATAAGTAGTGGGATTGACACAAAGTGTCTTTCCTTCTTCTACCCAAAGAAACACCACAATAACCACCTCAATGATTTTGACAACATTTGGCGCAAAGCAGTCCCACAGCCCTGGGAATTCGCCTATCCCAGACCAAAAATGGCCCGAGGCAAAATGAACATGAGATCCCTTGGCGGCCAGCAGATTCCAATTACCAGCCACAGGAGGGCCCATGGCAGATCGTGGGACCCCGTAACAGAGGAAGAGATTGGGAGCAAAGGGGCGCACCACCTCAGCGTCCATACAGACCTACTTTTAGAGAATTACCTCATTGGGAAAATTGGCCGGGTATACCGACCATGAATCGGTTTAGCGGCCTAGAAATGGTCGATTGACCATCACCCGAATCTCCCAAACATGAACAACCTATCCCACCTCTAGATCTCGTACGGAGGATCTCCACAGTTACAGAGAACAGGACGCAATCTCTGTCTATTATCTTCTGGAACATCGCGGGACTCCGCCCCAAAATAGAGGATGGCTCAGCAGCCCATTTCCTTAAAGAAGGCAAGATAATATGCCTCCAAGAAACATGGGCCACGAAAGAGCTGCATATTGTAGGTTATAAAACTTTTTTCTCCCCAGCCCTCCCAAGTAGTGCGGGCAGCCCTAAGGGGGGTTTGGCTACATATATAGCTAACACAATTCCAAGTTTGAAGTTACTAAAAACAGAACTTATGCCAAATTATCAAATGTTTGCCCTTTCAGTAGGAAAAGAAGCTATCGTTATCCTAATAAACTTCTACAATAATCTAGAGGAGGACCATCTTATCAACATACTTTTGATAATTCAGGAAAAAATTATCAAATATAGACAACAATTCAAAAAAAAGGCCACTGTCCATTTATTATGGGGAGGGGACTTTAATTTGCACCCCTGTCCACGCTTGAGCAACCAGATTTGCGGGTTAGTGGACGAGCACGATAACCCTCTCGTGCATTTTCATCATGATAGAATAGGGGAAGTAATGAATAATCTTCTTACAGACTTTGAATTATCAATAGTAAATAAGAAAAACCCTGCTAACAATGCATTAGAGCCCACATATTTGGGGAGAGGCCATGAGACCACTGTTGATTACATTCTCTCGACCGATGGGCTGAGGCAACTAACCAGGGATTTTATACTACTGGAAAACATTCTAAGCGATCATTCTGCTCTTAGATTTGATTTAGACCTTTTTAACCAATTAACGCATACATCAATAATTGCTCACACTCTATCCCAAAATCGACTCGAACTGGGCAGAATAAATGGATTCACGTTAAAATGGGGAAAGATAGACCCCACCAAACTTACCAATAACTTAATAAAGACATTATACCCTAATATAATACAATGTCTAGACCTGGAAACAGACGATAACACTATCCTTGAAAATTTTAAGATCATTTTGGATAAAATAAAAGAAATGCTGACTAGGAAAAACAACCAAAATAACACTAAATCAGTAGGCTGGTTCAACCACGACTGTACCGTTTCCCTAAACAAGTTAAAAGATGCTCTCAGATACCCGAAAAGTGATCAACAACTGATTCAGCATCTAAGGTCCCAGTATAAAAAGGCCAGGAAACTGAGGAAACTAGAGCTGAAACAGGCTCTATGGGACGACCTACATAAAAGCGCACTCACAAGAAACAGTGAGTCTTTCTGGAGAATAGTAAAAACCCAATTTTTATCCGATTCCAATAGACCCCAGATTGATGTGGCAATAGAAGAGGAAACTTGGGTAAATCATTTCTCTCACATTTTCAAATTAACATCCCCAATAGAAGAATCGTATCACTATCTTCCCCCCGTTGACTTTCCAATCAGCCTACAATTTGATATACTTGATGTAGTGCAGGCATTAAACCTAAGTAAAGGGGGCAAAGCACCTGGACCAGATGGGGTGCCTGTAGATATTTTTAAACATCTTCCGGATCTCTGGGCCCCCATACTGACAAGAGTTTGCACTGCGGCAGCGAACCTAGGATTGATGGAGTCTTGGTCCAAATCCATCATGGTGCCTATTTTTAAAAAGGGGGACCGCCAAGACGTTAAATGCTACCGCCCTATTTCTTTATTAGATTCTCTAGGAAAAGTAATTGGTAGAATAGTCCTAGAACAACTCCAGCAATGGGCTGACGAAAGAAAGATCTTATCGGACCTACAATTCGGGTTCAGGGAAGGCTTTGGAACCACAGAACAGGCTCTCAACCTAAGCATAATTGTCTCTAAATACATTCACGCAAAGCAGGGGACAATGTACATGGTCTACGTGGACTTGTCCTCTGCTTTCGATTGCGTATCACACACCAAGCTATTGACCCTTTTGAGAAACATGGGGGTGGATCCCCCACTCTTGGACTTCCTAAGAGAACTTTATGGGGAAGCTTCTGCGAGAGTCCGCTATGGGACAAAGGGAGAGCTTACTGCGTCATTTGGGGTAGAACGAGGAGTCAGGCAGGGGTGCGTTCTTGCCCCCTTCCTCTTCTCCCTGTACACAAACGGGCTAGAGGAGAAGATGTTGAGGGGGGGGCTAGACCTACCAAGGTTAAGACAACGCCTGATTCCCGCACTGCTCTATGCGGATGACGCAGGTATCCTGGCTCGTACACCAATAGAACTTCAAAAATCCCTGAACAAATACGCTGAATTTATGAGTGCTTTAGATCTCCATATAAATGTTAAAAAAACTTTCGTCATGGTGGCAGGTGGAGGGTGAAAACGTACAAAGAACATCCACTTAAACGAACAAAAACTTGAGAGGACTCCTCAATACCCCTATCTGGGCATAATGATAGACGAAAGACTAAACTGGAAAGCAGCTATTGAGTCCAGGAGACACCTTTTTAAGAGAGCTATCGTTGCCCTGATGAACTTCTCACAAAGACTTGGAAGGAGACCACCAGTTGAGCTGTTAAAAATCTACATCGCTAAATGTCAAGCCATCGCTCTATATGGGGCCGGTGTATGGGGACATGCTGACGTTAGCTCTCTCCAAATAGCTGAGAACTCGTTTATGAGATTTCTTCTATCTGCCCCAAAGTGTTCTTCAATCTATGCATGTCACGCGGAACTGGGAATCCCCTACATAGAGGATTTGATAAAAATTCAGCCATTGTTACTCTGGAGACGCAGTTGGCTAGCGGAGAAGAACATGCTAACTAAAAACATCCTAGAGGACTCAATGGCATTGTACCGTGCGCACAAAATAGCCTGGCTCACTTACGTCAGGCGTTTCTTCACAGGCATGGGCTTGGAAAGATATTATCTCACTCCAGCATCTTTAATTGAGATAACCAAGAAAGAGCTGAAGCTGAAAGCCATGAATCATCTAGAAACACTTAGAATAACTCTGCTCTCAACCAAACAATCCGTCCAACATGCAAATATGGTACAGCTAACTCTACAAATTCAGCCCCATCTCACACTGGAAATCAGCACATATGATAAGATGCTTCTGACCAGATTCAGACTCAACCTTTTCCACAGACTAGTGGCCTTCCCAAAAAAGAACACTTGGGATCCAAACCTGACTTGTTGTCCGTGTGACGATATCTCCCCACAGACGTGTATGCACACGATACTGTTTTGTAAATACTTTCAACCCCATAGAAAAACTTGGTTATTTCCACTGCTAAAACCTTGGGGTTTCAGACAATGTCGCCCGGCCATGTTATCCTTACAGATGCTAGACTCTGAGCGCTCTTGTTACCATGTACTAAATTTTTTTAAATGCATCATTAGGCATAGGAATAATCTTTAAATACTGAGTGAATTTTATTAATGTACTATGTTACGTTCTTATTGTTGCTTTTATGGTTTTACACTGATAAAAACCGAATAAAGAAAGATTTATTATGCTACAGCAGAAGTGTAAGGCAGGGCGTCTCCTGTGCTTTGAAGCCGAGGGAGGGACAGACAGCTAAACAAGCCTTCCTGCCAGGGTGGGTGCCTGCTTGCCTAAAGAAAATCTAAATGTGCGCAAATGGTTAATCCATATACAGATACAGACAATAACTGGTTTCCAAGCACCCTTTACATATACATAAAGGGTGCTTGGAAACCAGTTATTGTCTTTAATTGATGGAATCACTTGACCCACCTTGCTGAAGACAGATTTATTCTGTGTTAATGGTACTGGAAATGAGTTACTGATGAGCTGTGAAATGTGCTTTTAAAGGACAGTTATAAAACAAAGTTGCACTACGTACAGACTGGGTATTGACTAAACTATAATTTTTAGAAGCATTTTTTTTATCTTAAATATTTTTGTACATTTTGTAGCAGTCTATCTTACACTGTGTTTAATACAAGTTTAAGATAACGACTCAGGTATCCACAGTTCTTTCTGCCTCAGTAGGGACCTGTCTCCATTGACGCGGCTGCCGGACTCCGCGTTCAGCTCTCAGAGAAGCCCTTCAGCCCCCCTGGCCGGCTGCCGGGTAGGAGTGGCCGGGTGGGGCATGCGCAGAGCCCCGCTGAAGCTTCCCAGCTTCCCGACTCCCCCGCAGCTCCCTCCTTCCCGCCTCCCTTGCCTCCAGTAGCTGCGCCGGATGCTCCCGGCCGCCGCTCGCCAATCACCGGCTCTGTTGTTGTTGTCATACCGGCGGAGGCAGCTATGACTACCAAAGAGCGGAGACGGGCCGGGCTCATGGAGGTACATGCAGCGCTTGACTGTGTGCATGCACTCTAGGCGCTGTGGCGGAGACGAGTGCTTTGTACATGCATGTGTGTGTGCTTGGACGGGTCTCGTGCAGGATGCATTGTGTAACGTGTGTATGATACTTGCAGTGATGTCTGCATCATCTCTCTGCCTTTGTATCCTAGCTGTAGCTGGGTTTGCGTGACAGTTCTTCGGCGCGTCTTTGTAGCAGTTGTGTGTTTGCCTTTAGCTCGTTTCCCTTCACACAGAAGTGTACATTGTAGCAGCAGAGGAGTAACGGGCACACCGGGGAAGCAGAGTAACAGTGTAGCCCGTGTGAGTGCACACGGGGCGGGCGGCGTCTGTCTGGGTGGATCAGGGCAGGCGCTGACCTCGGCCTGTTTGTTGTATCCGACGAGGATTACCCCAACGGTCGTCATCTACAGAGGCGCATTTAGATGTCATTTTATCTCCATCTTTGTTACTGTTTTGAGAGTTTTCTTTATGGGGTAGCACGCTCATTTTTTGTTAGTATAATCAATCACACATCTATTTTTAAAATATTGCAACTAAATGTTCCATAAATACTAAACAAGCTTGTTTGTGCTTCTGTTGCCATCTACCTTAGTGAGGGTGACCTGGCAGCTGGGTTTACTTTCGCGGCCGGGGTTATTTCTTTTTTAAATCATTGTTTTCAGGTGGTCTGGCCACTGGGACCGTCCACATTTCGAACAGGTGCAGCACCGATGCTGGTTTTTCTTTTTGTATATTTTATCTTCATGTGGACCTCTTTGGGGTTCCGAATCATGAAAAGAAAACTTGAACTTGGCGCCTGCTGGTTGAAAAGCTGCTTGAAGAGGTTGGCCTTTCTGTGCTGACTGTTCTGCAAGGAAGGAAAGACGGCACTTGCTGTTTCTGCGCGAGAGGGAAGCTTGCTTTGCTACTGCCATGCTGTGCCTCTTCTGCACTGTTGCTGCCTTTATCAGTGTGGGTGTGCACAGCGTGGAAAAGTCAACACAGAGTTTGGCAGGTTAGTTTCTCCATCACAAATGTGAGGTATATCCAGTCTGCTGTATTACCAGTCCATTATATCTAGGGCTTCCGGTTTTATGGCATTTATTTTTTGGACTTCTCCATCTTTATTTGCCATATTTATTTTTTTTGCTAATTTTATCTGTATTTAATCATATTAATTTTGGGTTTTGTGAAAAGTGAGGCTGAAATTAGTATATTTCCACATTTATTTAACCAATAAATATGCACTCGTGCTTGAATGCCTGCCAGGTTTCAATGCTGTGAACACACACAGAAGATATAGCAATGCACTTATATGAAAATATGCCAATTTCAGTTTCACCCTTGCAGAGGCAGAGGCATAGCTGGAGCTTGTGGCGCCCGGGGCTAACCCTCCAATTGCTGCCCCTGGGGGTGACGGGGGGGGGGGGGGGAGGATGGCGAGCACTTGAAAGAGGTCAGAGAGACATATATCGCCGCTAATAGTTACCTTGATCATGCAAGTTACATGTACATAGATGACACGGTCCAAGGCTACACTGTTGAATACACAGGTAATTGGCAGGGACTGGCAGTACAAAAGAGAACACACAGACTGCATGATCTATCTGGGGACTCCGAAAAACCGTATGTGACATCCATCAGAGAGCTGCGTGAACACTTACCTGGTAATCCCCTCAGCACAATGCAAACTTGCACATACATGACACTGTTCAGGGATCCATCATCTACAGCTGACATTTAATGACATTCATCATGGTCCCCCCATTAAAGCAGTGCACTTTGTGGTCTGCATGGTACATGTTCTTTGCAGCAGGCACATTAACCCTCTGTGCTACCTTTCCAGGAGTCAACTTTTCCACTAGACAAAACTCCGATCTCTCTCTAGGAAGAACGTTAATCACTGAAGTTATCATGACATTTTTATTGTTTCTGAAAATTGCTGGAGGCCAGAAAGGAGGCAGCACGTTTTTTTAAAAGCCATAATATACTTGCAAACAATACGCACCCACCCGAAATAGGTACCCAGTGCGGTTACACCGTTCGCACCACCCTAACCTGCTCAAGGATCATGTGACCTCAGTGACAGAGTCACAGTGACTGGATCTCTGTTGCTCTAGGGTTTACTGCATCGCAGGCCTGCCCTCAAGACTGGAGATGAACGCCAGTATGGATTGTGGTGGACAGGCCTTCAAGGTTAACCCATAATTGACACCAATAGGGTGAACTTGCTTGTGCTAAGACATCAAGCCTTCTAAGGTCTCATGGGGCCTTCTAAGGTCTAGCATGGGAATATGCTCCCTCAGTAGAGTGGTCTGGTAAACTGGTCAAGAAGGCTGAACCCGGTTCCCCAGTTCCAAATTCGACAGCTCTGGCCATAGTGCCACATCTTCTCTCCCACTGAACACCATACAGCCACACTGAGAGAAACTTGCACTGCCTTCAGCTACAACCTAATTGTGCCCGCCATAAACAATTGGATATGGCCCAATTCGAATTATGCACTTGATAAGAGTAATATGCTGCCTAAAAAAAAAAAAAGTAAAAGCAAACACACATAGGGAATGCAAGATTAAGTAAAGCATGTGAAATGTAAGCAGAAACAGCATGGTTACCTTAACGATCTCTCACTCATTCAGAAATCAGCAAGTGGTTTTACCAGAAAAGTTAAGGACATGACTACATGGTCCTGAAGTGAACCGTTTCAATGTCCATTGCTTATATCCTTACAAAACGTAAGCAGTATGGTTTAAAAAGACCACATCCATAAATACAGAGCCATGGTACACATTTTGTTTTCCAATCCACCCTTCAACCAGGTATTGCAGTACTTCCAGGAATGGTACACTTCCCCACCCGGGGACAACAATGCTGTTCAAAGAAAGACGAAAAAAACAAAAGTAGCGCTTTACTGGCAAACTCTGTAAAGTGAGGCTTATGTATTTAGATGTGAATAAAACCAATCTTGCCACTTTTCAACCACTCTGTCTTGCTTTATTTAGTTATGTATTTATTTTTCATATTTAAAACCTTCTATTTCTCTCCATCCCGCTGCACTTTGGAATAGAAAAATGTCAGAAAAAGGGCATTTCCCGCAAGAGTGTTTTCTTTTTTGGATCCATTTCACAGGGAAGCAACTAAATGAAAGAAGGAAAGAGAGGTTGTGAACCGTTTCTGCAAGTCACGGTTTTCAGTACATGAGGAGCAAGACAGAAAGAGAGGGAATAATAGGAAGAGATGGAGGGGGGGGGGCAGCTACCAGCACAAAAATGGAGAGGACATTGTCCGAGTCCTATTCCTTCTCTGCCTGTCTCCGAACGTCCACGAAAGCTTGTTGCACTTTCAAATGGTGGCCCGTTGCAGCGGCCATTATAATTTATTTGGGGACACTGACACACTACTGTGACTGATAGTAGTGTCAGTGAGTGTCCCCCCAAAAATTACAAAGGCTGCCGCAAAGGGCCACCTCTGACGTGCGGCAGCCACCAAAATAGTGTCGCCTGGGGCGGACTGCCCCCCCCCCGCAGCTCTGCCACTGCAACCTTGTGCATATCGACTTCTGTTAAAGCCTCTTTTCTAAAATTCCTCTTTTTTAACCCCCCCTTACCTATCAACACTGCTTTTGACAGACAGTATTTAAAATTACACAAAAACCAAACCACAATCTGTTTTTATACTAATTTAGAAAAAAATACAGACACGAAAATAAAGGTCTTATGTCTGTATTTATCTGTAAAAATCAGTAAAAACGGAAAACAGGGAGCCTTAATTACATCCTATGGCACTTGTAATACGGCTGACGGGATATCCGTTACATTCGTGATCAAGTAACCCATCTGCCCAACTCTAAATCAGGCCCATAGTCTGGAACACAAATGTCCCCAACTTGGGAGACCCAGCTTTATCAATTTTTCCTGTGTTACCTTCTGCTCCACTCTTCCCGACTGAGATCCTAATTATGAGTTTGGTGGATGGGTTACTCCATTACAAATGTGACGGATATCCCGTCCACCATATTACGAGTTCCATTTCGTTCCATTTGATATAATGGAACTCGTAATACTGCCGGATGGGATATCCATCACGTTTGTGATGGAGTAACTCATCCGCAAAACTCTTAATTAGTCCCTTAGTGGGGATCACCAAATCTTTCACCTCTAATGGTACACCACTGTGAGAGTCAAACTTTAACCCGTTCCGCGCTCATGACGCGCTCAGCTCGTCATGAGTGACGACGCTCGTACGCTCATGACGAGCTGAGCTCGTCATGTAACGCGTTTTTAAAAAAAACGCAACGCGCAGCGGGAAAACCGCTAGCGCGCATGCGGTTAAACACTTCGATGTGTATATGTGTGGTGATGGGAAAAGCTTTTGCTGCTGCCGCTCTACCTGCACCTTTTCTCTGAAGGAGTGCAGCTTGCATTATTTCTGACAAGGTGTTCGGTTAAGATTGATTCTTTCCACTGCTTTTGCCCCATCTTATGAAAGAACAAGAATATACTGAAATCACTTGTGTAGCATGGCATGTGAATCCAGACTGTTTCACAATATTTGATGTGAGATACCACGAGTAAGACCTTAAGTTCTGAGGCAGGCACCTGAACTTGCAGGGGCAATATTCGAGCATCAAATCATAGTGACGGATAGAGATGTAGCGTCTGTTTTTTTAATCATGTAGCAGGGAGATACCAGTAAAATATCTGTAGCTCACCCACAGACAGTTTTAACACCATCAATGCTACAGCAATTCCCCCTCTGTGCTGTTCATGACGAGCTCAGCTCGTCATGAGCACACGAGCAGTGTACTGCATGACGAGCTGAGCTCGTCATGAGCATGGAAGGGGTTAATATAGGTCTGATTTTAATAGATGAAGTACATACATGTTGACTTTAGGGACATAACCTCACCCAAACTAGAGAATTATGCCTTGGAAATCATGCAACTAGTGAACATTAGTACTTTCGGATGCTTCCCAGTATTAGATGTGGAAAACAGTGATGAAGCACACCACATTAGGTAGGTGAAGGTTTGTCATCCTATGTTAGTACATGAATGTATGGTAACTCCATCAAGGTTTTAGTTGTTTCTTCCAGGAGTTTATTTTATTTCTTGCATGTTTGGGTTGGTCTGAAGAAAGTATACCACAGTTCTTTAACCCCTCTAACTCCCTCTTTAGTGTACTGCCTACCTGTATTGTACCATGTCACGTATGAGTGAGATAACTGTGTGATGTTCCTCCTGCCCTTTACTTATTCTTTGTATTAAGGAAGATTGCACTGCTGCTGTCCAAGTTGTAGCTTGTTGTGTTGTGAAACTCAATACAATACTATTCTTATTGCCAATACATTTTGTTTGTGAGCAGTGTCTTACTCCCTACTTAGGTTTGGTTCACTCTCTGCTCACTTGGTGTCAGCAGGACTTCATGTGCACAACTCCAAAGACATTTATATCTGCTGTAGCTTAGTTTCCGCAACAAAATGGTCAATGCGGATCCTTCAAAGCAGTGCTTAATTTGTAAAAAAAAACAAAAAACGTGCCAGGGACACCGTCAAGTGGCCACTGCAGCTTTCAACACACATTGCACCTGCCAGCACTGCCAATGGTAGTACCAAAACAATTACTAATCATTACACTCTTACAAGTGTGACAATTCAGCCTACTCCAGGCCCCCAAAGCTATAAGAATGGCTTGGGCGGCAGTCAATAGTAACTTTTAGCAGCCCCACAATATGGCAGACTGGTACAAGCCCTGCTGTTGACAATTAAGTGCCTGTGCTGAGCACCAGAAACCACAGGCTCAAATTAAGCACTGCTTCAAAGGCAGGCCAAATATTCTGGTCTCGCCTTTGGGCTGAGCTTTAGGACTGCACCCAGAGCCATATTGTGGAGTGGAAGTGTCAACTGCACAAATACACAATAAAGTAAATACATCATTGAAAAAAATTATTTTTCTCTAATTTATACAAATATTTTGAAGGAAAATGCTATATGAAAAGTGGGAAATAATCGCTATACTCTGCATGGCTTGAAAAATATTTCTCCACATGACCAAAAGTTACTAGATCCACAATTCTATGTTGTTATCTTAAGTTGGTAGGTATATACATATTTAAAGTATATTATTTCTCAACATAATTGTCTTATGCTTAATTTTAGTACATGAAACAATACTGTTTCTGTGGAGTTTGTAAGATGTCTGAGGGTTCTTGAGACGTGACTATCATTTTTTTTGATGAAAGACTGACTTCTGCTTAATTTAAGCCAGTGGGGGGCCACCTCTACTTATTTTTCTGCATCAGCTATCTGCTGAGAGGAAGAGAGGGAAAATGCAAAATGGAAGGCCAGAGGAAGAAAAAGACAGTAGGATAAAGGGGCATGGGGTGTATGGTAGTAGATAAAATAGGCATGAGGCGGGTTTACGTCTACCAGCCCTGGTATTCAGTGCCCCAACATTTAAATCCACCAGCTACAGGATTCTGAGCAGAGCTTTCTCCACTGACACTCTTTCTTTTACGAATTGAGCACTGTTTATGACCTATTACCACACAGGCAAACTGTTCTTTCAGGGCTGATCCTGACATCTAAATGACTGTCTCCCAAAAATTACTGGTGTGACAAGTTACTAAATCATAGCCATCCTTTCCGAGCAAATCTGCTTTGTGACTGACCCTTATCAAGCTAGATCGACCTTTCTGAAAAGAACCTGGCAAGTGACTCGCTATTTCCCAGTCTTGTCATTCAGCTGGAGATAATGCTGACACAGGAGATAGTCTTTTACAGGTTTGCCCATGTGTTAGAGAAGCCCATCACAGGTTCCTGCAGTGACGCTAGGTTGCCCCATGTGATCTGACACCTTCAGCTTTATGGTCAACACTGGAACTTCTGACAGCCTGGTACATGGTGGCGCTACTCGTCTATTTTTGTATCGAGCATAACAACAGTTGTTTAATAATTCCATATGCATTCAAATTACTTAAATTCTGCAACCCAAAGCTATAAAGCTATAGGAAAAGCGTGAGTGGCAGGTATTGGTCATTTTATTGTATAGTAAAAGTCAGAATTGTCACACTTGTAGGAGTGTGATGGTTAGCAGTTGTGCTGGTACTGACATTGGCAGCACTGGCAGGGGCAAAGTTTGGTGCAAGCTGCAGTGGCCTCCTGACGAGGGACTTGGTACTTATGTTTTTTTGTTGTTGTTTTTTTTTTTACAAATTAAGCACTGCTTTTTCCGAATATTAGTGTGCGCGCCGAAGTACTGGCATATGAAGTGCTGTTCCCCACTAAGCCAGAAGTGGCTGCAATTAGTGCACTTGGCAAGGGACCTCCTAGCAGATATTTGACTGAGTGTTCCCAAGCCCTACCAACATCATACATGCAATAAAATACAAAATATACTATTAGCAGTACAAGCGAAGAAGTGTTTCCTATGTCAGTGCATGCATTACTAATAAATGACAACCACCACTTCAAAGCATTTTATTTCCAGGCTTCTTATCCATGGACTTATTTAGTTTTTTCACCAGCACGTGGATAACAGAACAAAAGAGTCCAGAGTCTGATCACTGACAGTAATGCTGCCAACGGCTGCAGGCCAACAGCGGATTTAGGTTAATGAGTTTGGGCAGAAGCCTTCGGTATGGAGCCAATTATGGTGGCCCGCTGAGGCTGGAAACTGTCCTGTTCCCGTAACCAAGGCCAGGAACCTTGGTTTGATAACAATATAAAGTTTGCTCAACAAATTATCAGGTATCTTCTGCCTACTTCTCCACGCTAAAAGTCCTGCGCAAAATTTGGCTGTTCATCTCATTAACTCTTAGTAAAACTGTAGTCGGGGTGTTCGTTCTGTCTAGAGTCGACTATGGCAACGCCTTATACCTGGGAGCAGATAAAGGCCAGATTGCCAAACTGCAGTCCCTACAGAATGCGGTGGCTCGTGTGCTACTTGATCTCCTTAAACACCATCCAACCTCTGCCAGTAATAAACTGCTCCATTGGCTCCCAGTTCGGCAGCAAGTGGATTTCAAGGTCCTCTGTCTCTTACATAGGCTTTGTATGGAGGGGGAGCAGCAGATGTGCAACAGCTAGTCCCCCGGTACTCGCCACTGTCTTAGGTCAGCAAATACAGGACTGATCCTGGTCCCCAAGATAAAAAGAGCCAGATGGGGGGAAAGGGCTTCTCATATCGAGCGGCCAAACTGTGGAACTCCTTACCCACATTGATCAGACTCCAGCCTAACGGGACTCTCTTCAGAAAACTAATAAAGACATGACTTTTCCCTAAACACGCAGACTAATCAGCGTGAGCCTCTGCATCCACTCACCTTAGCGCCAAGGCGCCGCGGCATTCATGCACTTTATAAGACAAATCAGTCAGTCAGTCAGTCAGTTTAGAAGTTAGGTTAGAAAAGCAATCCGTTTTCCCCACTGTGAATTAATGCTACTTGCCAATACAAAAGTGCAAACAACATGGTGTGCCACTCATTTCTAAGGTTTATCACACATTCATCATCCACCCACTGCCCCATTCTTGAATTGACACAGTATCTCATCCACATTACAACATACGCACAAACTAAACCAGCATATGCAAAATACATTAAAAGAATGAAAGAAGAAAAAAAGGGAAAACATGCAGCTTCCTAAACAAGCATTGGCATAGCCAATAGTTCTCGCCTTTGGGACCTTATAAGTGTTTATTCATGCAACAGTTGATGTTGTTGCATTAAGGATATTGTGCTGGATAACTAAACACTTGTAAGTTCCCAAGGGCGAGACCTATTGGCTATGCCAATGCTTGTTCTCTTCTCTTCCCCACTCTGAGCCTCTCTCTCTTCCTACTTTCCTCCCCAGCTCCACAACACATTACACAGCAAGAAATGACGAAAAGAAACATCTAAAATACAATTTTAATGTTTTCTTCTCTGAATGCATGCTTATATTAGCCCTGTTGCATCGTTAGGAAGTACCTTGTAACCTTTGAAAATACTCTGAAAAAGACAATTAACCAGCGGTCCTCAAAAATGCGGAAGAGGGTTAAAAAATAACACAGACATTTGCATAGACCAAAAAATGGTAATGTAACATCTGGCAGTGGTAGCTGACATATGTCAATTTCTCTAGCAGTCATTAGTTTCACATTAATGCGAAAGCTTCGCCTGGAACTGCAAATGCCATTTTTCATCATGGCTTTTCTTTCATTCTGATGGCAGAGGCTTGTCTGAACTGTATGCGCGTTGTTTACTTGCCAATGGCACACCACTCGAGGTCAACCCCCTCCTTAACCCCTTCCTGTGGGTCAATTAAGAGAACGAGCCTGATGAGAAATGAATTGGAAATTAGGTTTCTGCGGAACAGGTGTCCACGTGGGGTATGTCTGCCGGGCTCCCGCGTTGTTTTCATCATCTCCCTTGCCGGCTTGATATAAATCCCCAGAGCCCGGTGGAGGGTTTGAGAGCGTTTAAAAGTGAGCTTTGCCTCGGGGATGCGAGCAGGTGCTTGCCACTGGACGTAAACCCTGCGATCTTTAGCTCGCATTGCAGGAAGTCGGTTCCGACTGAAGGGAACTGGTCCATGGTGGCAATTCCTTTACAGTGATGAGCTGCTTGCAATTTCGAGTGGTTAAACAATACGCATCTGCGCAATTTGCATGCCAGAAAGTCTCAAACCGGAAAATAAAAGTAAGAATCTTCATGAAAAATTGTCATTATGTGTCTTTTTGTTTATTTATTTGGTAAAACGAGATAAATTAGGCGATATGCAACCTATGTAGCACTCGTTTACCTGGCAAGTTTTTTTGGCGCTTAGCGATTTAATTTGAGCAAGTAAAATAGGTAAATGCCTTTACTATAAAGCTACTAACAAAAAGTAAGCACTTCAGGTTCGATAAGGAAGAAACCGGTGTGAAAAGCCATTTTGTGTTTGCAAACCCTGCGCTTCCCAAAACCATAGGGTTTGCAGCTGTACAATTGCTTGTGGGTATTTGTTAAAGCCAGTGAGTGACTAGGAAACCCTTTTCCAACTCCTATAATGCATTTAGGGATCGCAGTTCTGAAGTAGTGTGAAAAGGGCGTCACCTCACCTAACTGAGATTTTGGAATGCCATAAATGGTTGGTTTGTGAACACAATTATACGGTTGCAAGCCATTGCTAAAATATTGATGCCACATAGTATTTTATAAAGAGCGCATCTGCTAAGGCTTCTTAGCGCTAAACGTTCCTAAAAATGATGAACCCCATCTACTAAAGAGGAATAGTAAACAAGCATCGCAATAAAAAAAAACAAAAAACACGAGTAGTGACGCGAGTTGTGCGCACGCGCGCGACCGGAAAAAGTGCTGTGCACGTCACGCGCGCTTGTGCACGTTCTAGCAAGCTGGTGGCCGGCAAGGTAGGGCTTTTTGAAGCAGCTACTGAATGTCTTGCAAGACAGCACATGCACTGACTCTAGCGAGACCTAAAAAGGGGAGTCTGAAGTCAGGTTAGGAGGGTTAGAAATAGCAGTTCCCACCCTCCTGTGTCATGCTGCAGATACCACATTGGTACACATAACCCCTTTCCCAGAGTGTTGGAGAGCAAGGTACTTATAAGGTGGCGGTTTGAGAAAATGCAGCTGTTTACTGTTTTTTTTCAACTCTGTGAGCAGAGGAAGCATTGAGGATCCCACCTGGGAGACACAGCCTGTAACTAGCCCTGTCTTTGCAAGGGCCAGTCAAATCAGATGCTGTTGAGATTACTGTTTACTAAAGAAAGAATCTATCCAATATGGCCGCCACATTAATTTCATTTTATGGGTTGTTGTGGCACCATAAAAAGTCGAGGGTTCCTTTTAGTCTGTACCTGGCAGTATTGTGTGCTGGCAGGTTTATCTGACTTTTGTGTAGTTTACACTTTTCCTCTGCTCCTCTGAGCATCTTACTTGTTTTCCTTTCTTTTGCTCCTTTGTTGTCTTGGTTTGTTACTTCTTTTGTTATTGCTGCTATACTTGCTGGATCATTCCATATCTGCTTCTTTGCCTCTTGACAGAACAGAAGGAGTGAGTACACTTAATGGTCTGACTAGCATTTGGATTTAATATTGTTTGGTGGGGTCAGAGACCCAGTACTTATACCCAAATGTGCATTTGAAGTGAGGATGACTTCAAGGAAGGGTCTATGAAGTGCACCCATGTCCTTTCTTCCTAGCCATGGCTCCAGACTATCAGTAGGGGGTGATCAGCCCTTTGTGTGGGAAACAGGACACTGCCTATTCAGGTATAAGTGTCTGCTCCTCCCCCTTCCTGCTCAGGAAGAATCATCAGAACCAGATGAGAGCTCAGACACACCTAACCTTCCTGTGTTTGTGGCTGTCTAGAGGAATTGCACAAAGTGTATCTGTCACCCACCCCAGATGTATATTGGAGACAGGCTGCAGGCACAGAGAGCAGTAAGAGAAATGTCCACTTTCTAAAAAGTAACATACAAGATGTCCAGATAGAACATTCATGACACGTAAATGTGTAAACACGTTTATTATGTTGTCTTATTGTTTTTCACTGTGTTGTATCAACATTGGTTTATGTATGATTTCTGTGTAAGTGAACACTAAACGAAAATGTTTATTGAAACAAAGTGTTGCCCGACATATGACATGAAAATAATGGCATAATCTCATTTTCAAAAAAGCTGAAACAAGAGTGAAATAAATCACACGCATTTTGGAATTGTAGTCTAAGGTCGCATTTACTCATTCACGTGTCATGAATGTTCTATCTGGACATCTTGTATGTTATATATTACTATAGTGGTCCAGTCCAGGTAGCATAAGGACCCAAGCCTTTTTTGCTTGAACTAAGTATGGTCGGAACATTTGTTCCGCTCACGGAATTTGCGAATTTTTGGCAATTTCGCAATCCGCGAATCACGCGAAATTGCCCAAAAATCCGCAATTCGCGAGCTGGCAATTTTTTTTCTTTTTCGTTCTTCAAAAATACAATCTCGCGCGCGCGGCATTGACTTACCATGATTCTGTGTTCGCTGATGAGTTTTTCTCCCTGTTCGCGTGCGCTGTGAGATTTTGGTAGCTGGCCGAGTGACGCCGCAATCGCAAACAAGTCATTGCGACCCGAAACAGGAAATTGCGAACACGTCATTGCGACCCGAAACAGGAAAAAGGCATCGCGAGCAGGCTGGTTAAGTGGAAACAGCATGTTCACGACCGCATGCGCAAGTTCTCGTTCCTGAACTGGTAAAAAATCTCGCGAACTCACAAAAAAAAATTCGCAAGCTTGCGGAATTTGGCCGATTTTTGCGAAACGCGATTACGAATTTGCGTATTACGAATTCGCAAATTCCTCCCATGCTTAGCTTGAACACTTTCTAAAAAGTAGCATTTCTAAAATAGTAATGTGAAATCCAACTTTACGAGTAAAGGGGATTTATCATTCCATTCCGAAGATATAAAATATTAAGCAGCTGCTCCTTTCCAATCTGGAATTACAGCTTAAAAGTGTATTAAGAAATTCCCAATGTTAACCTATGACAGGACTAGGCCTCAGATTAGTGAAAAATGATTATGGGTGTTTTTCACTACAAGGACATTCAAAACTTAAAGGTACATGTCCTAACTTTTACTTACACAGCACACCGCCCTCTGTAAATAAAAAGGGAGTACAAAGCTTGGCAAAGGGTTTTAAATGCCATGTCGAAGTGGCAATAAATTGCATGCACGGGCCCTGCTGTGGCAGGCCTAAGACAGGTTGGAAAGGTTACCTGTGTGTGCGACACAACCAGTGCTACAGGCCCCCAGCAGCATTTAATTTACAGGCCCTGAGTATATGGTATACCACTTTACAAGGAACTTATAAGTATACTAAATATATCAATTGTGAATACGACAATGTTACCATGTTTAGGGGAGAAGCGCATGAACTTTAGCACTGGTTAGCAGTGGTAAAGTGCTCAGAGTCCTACGGCCAACAAAAAGAATCAGCGAAAAAGGGAGGAAAGTAGGAAAAACGTTTGTGGGAAGACTACCTTAAAGATGACCGGTCTAAGAACAACACAATACAAACCGAAATTCTTCATGAATCCTGAAAAAAGCATTTTGACGACAAAGAAAGAATAATTCCTTTCACCCTGTTTGAAATGAATATAATTCTGCAGGAATGTTGTCTCCTGCTGGAGGTAAGCCTTTTTCTCAATAAATTAGCTAGAGATAAACACTCCATCTAGTCAAAAATGTTACCTCTTTAGTGTATAAATATAGCAGTGAAAATATGACCAGTTAGTTCCCAAAATTCTATATGCTGCAAAACTAAACATTGGCCTCTCTTAAAAATATTGACTTCCATATGAGATTATTCCTATAGAATAAAGTGAACCCCTCATCTAATTGACCAAATATTGGAAATCAGCATATGATGGGGGTTTAAGTATAATAGATCCTGACTCTTATTTTAGAGCTGCTCACTTATTTGTGGCAAAAAATTGGCTCTTTGGTGCATTGGGTGAAAATCCCCCTGACGATTTTGTATGCAGCAGTAGAATTCCTCCTGAACCACACCAGGTCACAAAAGTTGTACTGCAGACTTGGAGGGCTACGCTTGAACGCATTGTATGGTCTGAAAGGAAAAATGGCCAGATTCCACTATGGATAGGTACAGAACTTCAGGAAGTTGCCTCCCTTCAAGGCTTCTGGGAAATTTCCCTATTGGGAAATGCAGTGTCTTCCGGGACCATGAAGTCCTTTCCTGATCTAAGAAAGGTGTTTGGATTATTGAACATCGAGTTTTACTGGTATCTTCAAGGTATACATGACTTCACACCATAGCTCACCTAAGGTGATGGGATTCCAGATTTTATTCCACTAGAGGCCAAAATAATAAATTCACAGCTCTCACAAAAAAGCAAATATAATGCACTTACTGCCCATTGTGCTCACCGGCATGTAAGGCAGCAAATAAGGATCTCCTCTTCTGTTGGTCTTTGGCAAATGTCTTTATGGTGCTCCAGCTTTGGTCCAGGGTCTTCATTTCTGTTTCTGTAGTTCACCTCCACCTGCCTTTCTCCCATTTATCTTCTGTGGTCCAGTGAAGAGCTGTTCTTGTGATGGAGTATTGTTCTCTTCTGATGGTGTGTGTTCGATCGGGTTTCTGGCTGGCTAAGATATACATCCAAGCCAATCCACCTCTCTAGTCAGGGTAGGCTAGGTACACTACTAGGATAACCTATGTTTACCCTTTGGTATCTTTGCACAGAGCAGGCAGGCTTATCTCATAAGTCAATATGTAAAGTATTTGGCCAACACACACAGGAACACAATGAATACACTACATATAGACTCCACAATATAGCTTAATATATTCTGAAAAAAACTAGACCAAAACGATAAATATACAATAAATGTTTCACAAGATATAAGCGTTTAAAGAGCATACTCTTTGTGCTGGAGCAAATATGGTTAGAAAGATGAAGATCAAATGTAGAGTTCTCAAGATATGAGCATGTTTTAAATGCAATCAAAAGACAGTGCTTTACAGTTCCGGTTGGATCCCCACTAAGGATTGTCAAATATACGTGAATAAATTACTACAGTTTCAGGTGGGACCAGATCATGGTCACAGGAGAACTGGTGTCAGTCCCCTGAGGCTGGCACACGGAATGCGAAGCAGCGGTCTGCGAGGGGCACAACACAGCTGACAGTGACTGACCGCTTAGGCCCGTTTGCAAGAGAGTACCTTCAAAACAAGGCTGTCAGTTGGGACAGCATCTGGTATCGACGACCTCCAGGCCAGAGCTTCCGAAATGGCAATGTCTTCACTCAGGCCATGGCTGGTCGGGCTGAAAGCGGCTGGGGTGGAAATTACGTCGTCACTGCACTCTGTGTTACGCTGACAATGCGCAGGCCAGGCGAGTCGACTAAGCTAAACTTGCAGCCCGAGGCAGTTTCTTCTCTTCCACTGTGTGTGGCTCCTCCAAGCACAATCTCCCGCAACACGGGCATTGGGCTCAAGTGAATCAAAGCACTCAACCTTCTGACAAAGGAAGTGCCGATTCTGGTCAATCTTCATCTGTCAGACTCTGAGTCCCAAGGCATCACAGGTATGGCAAAAGTATATGATGGCCCTGAGACTTTCAGGAACAGTGGGCAAGCCAACAAGTCCTTGGAGAACGCTTTAGGTCAATAACAACGCAGAGGTAATAGACAGCAGGCCAGCACAGCAAAGCAGTTAGCAGAGTGGCAGTCCTTCCTGCCAGCACAGCAGTCCTTCTGGCAATGTGCAGATGTAGAGCCATTGATGTCTAGTTACAGGTGGTCATAAACTGTCTGATTTGAAGGGGTCAGAGACCCAGTACTTATACCCAAAAGTGCCTTTTAAAGTGAACATGACTTCAAAGCAAAGTCTTTGAAGTGCACAGATTGCCCTTCTGGGGGGGAGGGGAGGGTCTGATCAGTGCTTTGTGTGAAGGCAGGACATAGCCTATTGAATTGTACTTTACCAGTCCCTCCTCCCTCTCCTCTGCCCAGGAAGACCCATCAGTATGCAGATGCACCTTAGTGTCCAGTGTCTATGTCTGTCTAGAGGAAATGCACAAAGTGTAGCTGTCACCCAAACCCAGACGTGTATTAGAGAAAGGCTGGAAGGTTCACAAAGAGCTAAGAGCAGAGAAATGCCCACTTTCTGAAAGTGGCACTCCTAAACTAGAAATGCCAAATCCAATTTTGCCAGTAAAGAGGATTTGTTATTACCAATCCAAAAATATGAAACATGAACCAGCTGCTCGTCTGTAATCATGTATTACTATGTTTTAAGGAAATCCCAATGTTAACCTATGGGAGGAGCAGGCCTCACGGTAATGAAAAACTAACTTGGGTGCTTGTCACTACCAGGTAATGTATAGCACACAGATAATGTCCTACCTTTTACTTACGTAGCACCATTCCCTTAGTGTCACTTAGGGCCTACCTCAGAGGTGACTTATATGCAAAAGGGGGGTTTAAAGCTTGGCTAGTAGTTTAAAATGCCAAATCAAAGTTGCATTAAACTGCGCACACACGCACTGCAGTGGCAGGCCTGAGACAGGTTTGTAAGGCTACTTCTGTGTGTGGCACAATCAGTGTGCAGGCCGATTAGTAGCATTTTTTTCTCAGGCCCTTGGTACATGGTATACCCATTTACAAGGTAAATCAAATATGCCAAACAGGTGTAAACAGATTATACCATGTTTAGAGAGGACCTGTTCTTTAGCAGTGGTGAGCGGTAGTAAAGTGCTAAGAGTCCTAAAGCCAACACAAAGCGGGTCACATAAAGAGGAGGAAGGCCAAACATTTGCTGTAAACCTGCAAAAGGGCTATTTCCAACACTTTGTCGTATCCATCTCCATCCTTTTCTCATAATGATGGAGTCCATGCTCTTTTGCTTGCTTGCATCTGGTGAGCAGTTTCTGGTGAAATATGGTTTGCAGCCAGAAAATATGCAAGATTTGTTTCATGTTACTGGTGTGGAGGGCTGACAGGTCGGCAATGTCGCTTTTCGTCACCTACCAGCATTCTGATCCATACAAGAGTGTGGATAGAGCACAGCTTTGGTGAAACTTCAGCTTGGTGTTAGTGATGTACAGAGATGACCTCCACATTGTTCAGGATCCTGAAAGCTTTTGTAGCCTTGCTATTGATGTCACTGCCTTCCCCTCCATCTTTTCTGATAGTATTGCCTAGGTAGGTGACCCAGCCAGAACCTAGTCATGGTGAGGTCCTCCCGATGCACCTTGATTGATGAAGAGCTTGGGATACTGAGTTTGCATAACTTCTGATTTCTTCACGGTGCTCTTCAGGCCCACTTGCTGTACCTAGATTCTGAGACGAGTCATCTTTTACTGCATATGCTGGTGTGTGAGGGAGTGCAAGGCTACATCATCCATGCAGTCAAGGCCATCGAGCTTCTAGAAAACTCATATTCCTGATGCTTTCACCCAACTTAGGGAATTTGGGGGGGAAATGCATATTGGAACTATGCTGAATGAGGAATGGATACCGAAATAGCATTGCTAAGTATCTTGGAAGATGAGGCCTACACATGTACTGAAAGGAAACTACTTCAACTTGGACTAGTCTCAGGGAAGTGGAATACAGTGTAACATTGGAGGAGGTCGACCCTCCCAAGCATCATTAGATCGAAAAGGTGGTGACGCTTTTCAGGCTTATGTGCTCCCAATATATTTAAAAACTTCACAGGGTATCTGTAAAATGGGCTTCCTATTGGGAAGTGGAAGAGGATGCATGATGGGCCAAATTCCCCTACACCAAAGATTGAGAGAAACGATATTTAAATCTTGGTTGAAAGTAGGGTCTTTAATAGGTGAGACTGACCTGGAGGAGAGCAATGTCATAACTGTTTCATTGATTTTGTTTCTATGATTGCACTTAAGTTGACAATGACTGATAACTGTTAAATGAGTTGTTAGCTGCGTTTAATAATCTGAAAAATCAATAAAGAAATGTATATTTAAAAAAGAAAACATGACCAGTTAGATATTGCAAAGCATGTGACGCAGTGCTGCACTCTTTTGTACGTTTTTCTTTAATAACATTTGATCTGTTGGAGCTAGACAATTTTTTATATTGAAATCTGAAAATTATGCTGGAAATGGTGTCCTATGCAACATGTGCAGCAAATCCATAACTGTGTAGAACCTGCAGTGCAAATATTCTGAAAAGCAGATGCAAAACAGTATGGGTGTTGCCTTGCCATTCCACTAGCAGCATGGCATTTTTTAGGTAATTTCCTGGTTATCAGACATCTATTTGTTGCCTCTTGTAGTTTGCCCCATACCAACCGCATTTGCCTTATTGTAGGTCAGGCATTTTGCTCGGACTGCAGCAAAATCACGTAATTCCCATGGCCCTTGGTGTGCTCTCTGTCTGCAGGATGAGCTAGGCTTTCATGTTTTCTTAGAGTTTTTCTATCATTTGTTTGTGAGAAGTTGCTAAATCGGCTCACTTGTAACTTTGTGCTTTTTCATTAAACATTGGAAGCTTTTTGAAGTCTGACGCTTGCAAACCTTCCTGCTATTGTTCGTGGATGAGACAGAAATAGGAAATCAGTTCTGCTGGCAGATAAGCTTTGCCCTGGGCAAAGCCAGGCAAGTTCTCCCTCATGAAGAGCAGCATTTGCACAGGATGTACCCAAACTGGGGAACAATCAAATACCGAGACTTATGTTTGCAGATAATGAGATCATTTTTAGCACGCACCGAACTGTCTACGCACCGCCCACTGGAAGGCTTTGAACGCTTTTATAAATCCAGAAAACTAACAATAAATGTCCAGAAAGGCCAAATCAAAACTAGAGTCACTTTTAGAATCTATGTCAACCAAGTAGAACAGGTGAGAATCTTTGACTATCTGGGCATACGGAATGATGACAAGTTGCTCGGTGGCAGTCAAGTAATTAAGTCCAAAATAGTCCTATCCCAACAATCCGGAGCAGTAAGAAGATTTACAAGCAGGTGCAATAATTGTCTGATAAAACCAGCCTTAACAGCTTCCAAAACCAAAGCAAAAGCCACAAGCACCTATGGGGCCACAATTTGCAGGTCAAAATTTGGTGCCATGCCAATGCAAAGGCCAAACAAATAGTGGAAAACACTTTTTTCAGGCGCCTGTTTCACCTAGGCCCAGGGACTCCAATGATAGCACTGAGAGCTGAACTGGGAACAAGGTCTGTTGCAGACTATATTGCTTTTCGCTTGGTAAGCTACTGGATTCGTCTTTGGTCAACACCGGATCTTTTGGCATGAAGGATATCTTAAGTCCGACAAATAGTAAGAAACTGCAGTAGCATAGACATGTAGAGAACATATTATAAGCAATCGGCTGCTCGGGCTTATGGTCTTACGATGATAACGTAACCAAATCTGTACTGCCGTTGGTGAAAAGAAAATATTAGGACTTTATGCTGCAAAAATCTGCAGATACAAGTAGTGCCTTGTTAAATAAATATCTGGCACTAAAGGCTGACTCTGAATGGGAACCTTATATTGATATGATTTCTCCATCCATAAAAAAGGGCTCTTTTTCTTAACTTTACGCTAGGCACTTTGCAGATCGATGCATATACCAAATCTTAGTCCAAGGGCTATGGGGGAACAGAGATGGAATGTGTGACTGTTCCTTTGGTGGCCAAGAAACTCTGACACACTCTCTGTTACTCTTCGTAGCACTTACCGTCGTCCCTTGTTTTGAAAATACAGTACGAAGGGATGTAAGGATGCACTCTTACTGTAATATAGAACAGACCACCTGGAGATATGCCAGGCCGTAGCTTCACATATATAAACATCTCCTGGAACAGAAGACATCCGGCCATAAGGCAGGCAACAGAGAGCGTCACTTCTTAAAGATTCTGAGCAATGTGTATTGACATATTTTGGAACACGAGTCGGACACTGAATCATCTATGAGGTATAATTAAAATTAAAAAAAATGCTGTTATTGATCCAAATTGCTTTTGCACATTGTCGGATGGAAATGCTTCTTGGTAACCGTATGTATTACTTTATTTAATGTACAGCTACATATGTCTCACCAATTCCCTGCATCTGGCACTGTTGCATTTTTGTATAATCGAGGGTAATGTCCTTTTTAGTATGCTTTACAGCTTTTATATTCATTCATGAAATATTTATCATTAGGCTATTTTATCTTAGCAACATTTGCACTGCACGTAGCACTTTAATTTTGTCTGTTATATGGTCTCATAAGCCCCTTTTAAATAATTCCATCTTTGCATAAGCTCTGTATTTCAGCACTCCTGTCTGGGAGTATGCTTGGGGAAAAGAATCCGTGTGACCGAACACGTTTTTAAAAAAAATTTAATTGATCTTATATTGTATATTTTTATTGTGTGGCTTTTTGTAAAGCTGAACCAATAAATAACATTTGAATTTGGCCAGAAGAAATGTAAGCTCCACCCGCCCCTACACTACTCTAAAAATGCAGAATGCACATTAGTCCTACTAAGACGCATAGTGTTGAACCAAAACCTTATCCCTAGCTATAGGATCGGGTTATGTGTGTGAATGAAACCGAAATATCAGTCAGAGGGATGCCGTCTGCCTTCCATGGGTGAGCAATCTCTTTTTTTCCTTCTTTTTTCTTTTCTGTCTATTATTATAATGCTATCTAATTTTACAAATGGGTTCTCTATGCCCAAAATTCCAATAGATTTGGAGATTAAGTACTTGTTTCAGATACTTGTGTGGCCGCATATTTGGACTGTTGAATCCTATCATTGCCTGGCAAAACCATTGGTAGCAAATACTATATGAAAGCAAATTATTTAATGTATGCATTACAACATCTCTGTGGCAGTACATAATAATAAGTCAGTCTTTGTTAGAATGTGGGCCTCTATTCTGGTTTGATTGACCTTTTATTCAAATACCCTCATTTGTTAGGGAATTTGATTGGCCGATACTCAATAATTTGTAATTGAAGCATGCGTTTAGTTTGTTTGGTTTCAGTAACTGTTTTATTGGTTAACTCTTAACTTTGAGTGTAATGAAATGAAAAATATTTTGAGGAACTTTCCATTTGGATACCTATTCATGAACATTGTTGTGTGTTCTAATGGTATGGAGTTTAAAATATAAACATTTGAACACGCAAGATAGCAGGATGATTCAGTGAGTTAAGTATGACCTGCATGTCATTAAATTGAATCCCTACAGGATCGACTCAGCCTCAACAATTGGCTTTGTTAATATTTTCTACTGATGTAGTCTTCAACGTAGATCTAGGGATCAAAAAAATTGATATTTCTGCACTTCTTCAGATGATCAGGTTAGAATCAGATTAGCTACCTCTGAGCAGATCATGTGGCCCATCTTTAGGCAACTATCTCATGTATCAAAAAGTATTGGACATTATACCGGAGTTCTCCAGACAAACTGGCACCCTTCTGGAATATTCCAAGGTCCTAGTATCCACCATGCATCAAAAGATTCCCCCTAGACACTAATTTCTGTGCAAAAAAACATGCAGGTGCTCCCACCACTGGTGGCGTCAACCACGTTAGCTAGGAGGAGGACACCAGACTGTATTGTCTGTCTAGAGATAGCTTTACAATGTCTCCCCCACATGTTCTGTGAAGCGGCTGTTAATGGGTAGTATGGTTTAAATAGCAGTTTCTTCTTAAATAAAAAAAACCTGTGTGCTTGCTCTTGCAGTTACAAGAATATATTCTTCAGTAAATGTCATCACTCAAACATTTAGTTAGTAGGGACATACACTTATTTTCTCACCAGTCTGGTAACGGATCTTGGCTTCATTCACACAAGCCAAACGCACTCTACAGCAAAGGTAAATATATGTACCTTCACATACCCCATGTTCGAAAAACGAGATGGCAATGGCAAGCTTGGGTCACTTGCTCTGGGCTGCCTTCTCATTGAATCTGTCAAAATTCTGTGTTGATGTTAAGTAGGCGTTGCTCAATTCATGCCAATACTCTCATTGTTGGTCCTTGTGCCAGCAATGCAAATACATCAACAAGCTCACCCTGGGTCTCAATTTCAAGCTACATGTGATGTTTATTCTACAGTTTAACAAAACCACACCTGATCCAAATTCCAAAAACAAATGCGAAGGCAAATGGGGCCATGTAACCATCCTTAACCCCTTGGGTGCTCATGACGAGGTCAGCTCGTCATGAGCCACGCGCTCCGGTTCTCATGTCGAGCTGAGCTCGTCATGACCGCGCCCGTTACTTGGAACGCTCGCATGCTGGGCTGATTTCCCTGCTGTGCTGAGCGTTCCATTGGAACGGGCGCGGTCATGACGAGCTCAGCTCGTCATGAGCACCGGAGGGCCGTGGCTCATGACGAGCTGACCTCGTCATGAGCACCGGGGCGCTGTACGCGCCCCCCCCCCACCCCCCAGCACAGCGGGGGAATGTGCCCCGCACGGAAGGGGTTAAAGTGCCACAGCTTTGATAAACAGCAGGGCTGATTTCAAGCTCAGCCTTTCTCGTTCATGATATTTTGTTTTAATTTTTTGAGGTCAAAAGATCTCACAACAGACATTTCAAGAAAGACCTTTAGCCGGACCCAAAACAGGAACTGTGAATGACGTGCAAAGTTATATGGGAACTACATATTGTGGATGGGTTCATTAATAATTTCTGTAGTTCTTAATCATTCCACAACTAGCAGCTTTCTCTTGTTCGTTTTGGTTAAGCAGCTCATCTTACCATTTAAGGTGTGAATGGGTCCCAGGTAGGACATCAAATTACTAGTGGATTCACATTGACTACCATATAGTTTAAAACCAAGCCATGGATATTCCGCTAGTTTCATCATTTATTCTACAACTGGCCATGCAGTGTGACCACATTATAATGAAAATAGTGAGTACTAGTGAGTGCTACACCATATTTAAAGCCAAAGTTGAAAAAAGAGTGAACTCATGCTATCTTTATAAATGCAGGATCTGGCATACACTCTTAAAACAGTTGATACAGGATCATATGTTTAATAGTGGCAGCTCAGCTTAACTTGAACCGGACCTTTAAAATGTGCAGGGGCACCAGATAAATAGAACTACCCATCCTACGTGTTCAGTGTGGGATGTGTTTGGGATTGGGCCCACAGACCAGCTTGTTGGTGTGAAAAAGGCCGCTTTATTGGAAACAGGTGCACCTTACAAATACCTTCCCTTGGCCTGTGTCGTACAAAACCTCGCTAAATATAGTCTTCCTAATATACCCCCGACCCCACCCCCACCCCCTCGCCCTCCCCTAAACATGGTTCTCTCCTGCAACAATTATAAACACAAACTTGCAATACCTAACTTTCCTACCTACCTAACTAGATAACTTCTTCTATTTATCCCAACTGTAAACCACACCTCATTAAATCCCCCAGGACTTAGGAAAAAGCGCCAAACCAAATTCCTTTATAAACACACCAGCACCTGCTCCAGCGATAAAACCCCCCATACAATGGACCCCCCTCAACGCACCTGCTCCCAATAAGACCAACCCAAAATTGCAGCAAACTTGCAAAAAACTCAAATGACCAGGACGACCACGGCAAGAAAAAACTACCACCAAAAAAGGGGTGGCAGGGTGGGAAAAGAAACCCCCCAGGCACACCGCAACCGGCTGTTGGGTCACTTCCACCAAAATGGTGGGTAGTTCCCCGAAATGGGTGGTTATAAATAAAACCAGCCCAACCAGAGCCCAAGAAGCCCAAAGGGGGCCCAACCAGCCCAACTGGGTGCTGGCTGCCCCCTGGCCCAAAACCCCTTGGGAGGAGCAGGCCTCCGCTGGCCGTCCGCCCCTCCCAAAGCCCTATTGGGCCCACAAGGGGGGCAGCAGAGATCACCGACAAGCTTGTTGGTGTGAAAAAGGCTGCTTTATTGGAAACAGGTGCACCTTACAAATAACTTCCCTTGGCCTCAGCCGTACAAAACTAAACCTCGCTAAATATAGTCTTCCTAACATACCCTCCACCCCTCCCCTAAAGATGGTTCCCCCTGCAACAATTATAAACACAAACTTGCAATACCCAACTTTCCTACCTACCTAACTAGATAACTTCTTTTATTTATCCCAACTGTAAACCACATCTCATTAAATCCCCCAGGACTTAGGAAAAATCGCAACTCGAAAGAGGTCCTGATGGCTTTCTACCCCCCCTCCCCCCCACCCCCAAGGCATCCTGATGTTTTGGATATCTACGTACCCCTATGACCTTGTCCAGAGCCTCTTTAAATTGCACAATGTACAACTCCATCCCATACCTAGAGGTGGACCAGGTCCTCCCTAAAAAAGTACACTGCCGCATAGCGCAGATCTTGGTGTTCCATCCTACTAAAACCTTCCTTCTCACAGAAAATCCTCATATCCCTATTGATCTTCCTATGCACCCTATCTATTGCCGCCGGCCACTCTGCTCCCCTCCAAATCCTCCTGGGTATAAACTCCGACCATATTATATGGCAACCTGACCACTGCCACCGTACCTCCAGCAAATCTCGCTTCATCTGCTTCACCAAAGCTAGGCCCTTGCATTGAACTAAATCGTTCTCCCCCAGGTGAATGACTAAGACATCCGGACAAACTCCTCTCTTGACCACCTTCAAAGCTGGCAACAGCTCATGCCACCTCATGCCCCCTTTTCCTTGCCAATGACACACCAAAAGTCTAAGGTCCAATTCCAGATTTAGACTCTTGTTCTTAGCCCACTCAGCACATTCCGCTCGCTTCACAAAGGAGTTTCCCATAATTGAGATAGACAGGACTGCTTCGTCCGGCCCCACCACCGCACCTGAAAAGACACACATGTGAGACAAGGGAACCGCAAATCAAGCCTGATCCTCCATCCCTACACACCGCAACCTGTTGTATGTCTTGTAGCAGGCTGATTTCCTACGCCCCAAGCGCATAAGCTCCTCCCTCCCCCAACCATTTTTAGCCGCTTCAGTCGCTGCACCTATACAGAAAGAATGTGTCCCAAAAACCCTTGGGTCCTCACCCATGGCTTGTAGGGCCTGCCAAAGGACCCATAGCAGCTGAGCCGCCGTCACCCTTCCTTTGTCGCCCCAGCAAAAAACCTCCCCTGTTGCCGCTCTCCTCCCGGATGCCAACACCTCCACCCACCCTGCTGGGCACACCCCGCCTTTCTCCACCGGACCCATGATGACCCACTTCCCCACTCCCTGTTGGTCCTTCTTTGAACACCGTAACAAAACCGCCACCTCCCGAGACATCAATTCCACTTCCTCCCAATGGACCCCCGGCCTCCCCCTGTGCCCCACCAATTCCGAAACTCGAAAAGCCCCAAATCCTCCATGACATGAGTGTGGAAAACAGAATGGCCTCCCCCCGGTTGCGGCAAATTGTTGGCAAAAGCTGTATCAAGCCTACCAGCCGTGATGGGCTGGCGCTGACTGACCTTGGCACCCCTCTCCCGCACCCAACCTTCCAATAGACGCGTTCCCAATTCCCCCGCTGACTGCGCGTAACCCCACCACAACTTCCCCATGAAAGCGACGGCTGACAACTTGCCGGCAATCGTCACCTTCGACATCCCCATGTCCATAATCTGCAGCATAAACTGCACTACCTGTGCGCTCTGCAGCCAGCGATCGCCCTGCCACACGGCCCCACCTTCCAAGAATTCCCGCGAATGCAAGCTCTTACGCTTTCCAGGTAGAAACGGCCACCGACGCTCTTACCAGTTGTATGACCCGGTCTCTCCTATTGACCACATTCCCAACGGCACCGGCGTCTTGCGTTCGTCCGCTCCGTGGCTAGCCCATGGAACCTCTGCCACTGTGAACGAGACAAAACATCCGCAATGTCATTGTTCACCCCTGGCACATGTCGGGCTTGAAACAAAATGTCTTGTTTCAAACAGTGCAGTACAAACACCCTCATCAACTTGAGCACCTGTGGATCCCTGGCCGGCTGCCTATTGATGACCTGCACTACCGACATGTTGTCCACTTTGAAGATCACCCGTTGGTGTGCCAGCTCTTGCGCCCACACCGTCACCGCCACCACCAGCGGGAAAAGTTCCAAGAACGCAATGCTCTGCCCCCCGCCCTGCCAATGCGGCGGCCATTCCTCGGCACACCACTTCCCCCGCCAATACAGACTGAAACCTCCCACCCCGCCTCATCCGACAAGATGGTCACGTCCTATTCCCAGTCCTCGGGAGGCCCCATGGGGATACCAGTGAAGCGTTCCAAAAAGGCCCGCTACATGCGCAGGTCCTCTTTCGTCCCCGCCGACAATCGCAGATGATGATGCGTCAGTCCAGACAGCGCCAAACCCAGCCGTCTGCAAAATGTACGACCCACCTGTACGACATGACACGTGAAGTTCAAATGCCCCAGAAGGACCTGCACCTCCCGAACTGTCACCTTCTGTTTCCTCAACATGTTGTCCACCAATGACAGCATGTGCACCTTCTTGTCCTCTGGCAGGTGTGCTTCCATGGCCACAGAGTCGAGCTCTATTCCCAGAAATGACAGCACCGTGCTGGGACCCTGCGCCTTCTCTGGCGCCAGGGGCACACCCAGGTAGCCCACGAGTTCCGTAAAACTGTCCAGCTGCTGCTGGCAGTCCGCCGAACCAGGCCGTCCCACCAAGAAGAAGTCATCCAGGTAGTGCGTCACCGTGTCATTGCCTGTGTGCCAGGAAAAAGCCCACTGTAAGAAGGTACTGAAACTCTCAAACAACGCGCGCAAGATCAGAAACCCCATGGGCAACGCTTTGTCCACAAAAATGTCTCTGTCAAACTGGATCCCCAACAGCTGGTAGTCATCCGGGTGTACCGGTAGCAACCGGAAGGCCGACTTAATGTTGCATTTTGCCATGAGGGCGCCCGCCCCCACCGACGCCACCAGCCGCAGTGCCACATACACGGAAGAGTAGGACACCGATGATAGCTCCGCCGATATATAATCATTTACCGACGTCCCTTCCTGCCACAACAGATGCTGAATCAGCGATATTAACCCGGCTCCTCCTTTGGCACTACGCCGATCGGAGAAATAATCAGATCCCGAATGGAGGCCTTCCCGCACCTCCTTGACCAACTTGTCCCGTACCACAGGTTTGGACGCATTGACCAATTTCAGATTTTCGGCCCACCTGGCAATTCTCGGACCCTTGTACCCCAGCCGGAAACCCTCCCAAAAACCTCGCCGTAACACACTCGCGTCTTCAGTCCGTCGACAAGACGCCAGGAGGGTCTCCAGCTGGTCCTGTCTAACTGGCGTATGAGATTTTTCCCAGTGCCCCTTGAAACCCCTTTTCCTCCCCTGCCCCCGGCCTGTGGCCGTGTCATTGTGGCCTGCTGACTCTGAGTGCCGCCCCCAACTCCCCAGCATTGCACCATCGGGTGTTGCTTCCCACATTTGGAGCACTCATGTTGGAATCGACAATACTGTCTGGCGCAAGTGCCCTTGGGTAGTCCCAACATGCTCCCACCGTGGCCTCAGCGACACCCTCTCCCTGCCCCACACCCCCCCACGGGTGGGGCGGGCCGGAAAGGGGCAAGGCGCCAGCGGCAGACCGCTGGCCGTATAGATCGTTTTCCCAAACTTCTCCCCCCCATGGTCTGCTGATACAGATCCAAGTCGAGTTCCCCCCACTTCACCTCCGGGTCCGCCGCCAAGTGTGCTTGAAACTCTTCATCATAATGCGACCAGGCATAACCCCCATACGAGACCTGCGCCCACTGAAACATGTCCATATATTTAAAAAGCGTGACTGACCGGTCCGGGTACTTTTCGCAGTACACGCTGGCGAATATCAGAAAACCCGCCGACCAATTGTCTATGTTCAGTGGAACCTTTGGCCGCCTCGCCAACTCCTGTTACTCTTCCTTCGACCCTTCCTTCGACGTCCGCTTACGGTGCAGGAGCTTTAAGATATCCACATAGTCCCCCTTCGAAATCTTCTCCTTAGTGGTCAGGGGTTTCGTAATGCTCATATAAGGCAGCTTGCCCACCGGTATATCGTGGCCCTTTTTCCCCTCTTTCCCCTCCTTGGTACCCCCATTCTTCTTCACTTCCGCGGACCCACCCCCGCTGGCACCCACCTCGTCGGGTCTCACCCCCGTGTCCCGCACGTACGTTTCCTTATTTAGGCGCACCCCTTCCTCCCCTCCTACCTTTCGCATCTTTACCGACCGACACCTTGTCCCGTTGGGCCCCGCCCAACCTGCTCCGCAACGTTCCTTACCTGGCATCAAGGTCAGCGTCCGCCCCGGATCCCGCCGCCTAACCAGTGAAGCATAGGGGGCTACCACTCCATTCTGCACCTCTTTTGCGCCTGCAACAAACTAGGAACAGCATTACTCTGCTCCCCCCATCCTGTCCTTCCTCCCGCCCCTCCCGAATTTCCCCCTCCTCCGAGCTTTCATCCTCGTAGTCTAGCTGAGACATCTCCCCCTCCTCCTGGTCCAAACCTGCAAGAACCCCGTCCTGCCATCGGCCGCTCTCCGCGGACTCCTGCCTGCTCAATCCCACCAGTTCCCTATAAGTAAGGAGCAGTTCCCCCAAATCCACACTCTCCCTCCTCCTCTCCTCATTCCTCATGATACTCTTCAGCGTCCCGATCGGTACTGACGGACCTCCGCCCCCATCCCCCGGCAGCCCTCTCGATCCTTCGGGTGGGGCTGGCGGGGACTTACCACCCCGCCTCCCATTGGACGCCATCGTCCGGTCCCTTGTGGGAGCGTAACCACCCGCATAAGCCAGAGCCGGCCCATCCCCTCCATGGAGTGGAGCCGCATGCTGCTCTTCTGAGCACCTGACCAGACGTTCCTGTGGAAAGAAATAAGTGGAGTATAACATGCCGGGGTTAAGTGGTCCCCCTTCCGCTAGATCCACCCGTGTCCCACCACGCTTCCCCCGCGCCCCTACCCACCCCCGATGAATGACCCCCCCAATGCGAAGGGTTAGTCCGCCATGCCCCCAGTACCCCCTCGTGCCCAGGGCGCCCCACTCTCATCCCCCCAGCCCCCTACCTCCTCCTCCCGTCTCTCCACACTAGGGACTCCAACTCCCGGCGCACGGAAATGCCCTCAACCCCCCCAAAACCCCCTGGCCCCCTTACCTCCCCAGGCGCTCCCATCGCCTCCCCCTATACCCCTCCAGCGGGCCCCGGCTGCCCTGGCCCTCCAGCACCCCCCCGGGCCTATTCGCCGTATTGTGTGCCGGCACGGGCCCTGAAATCCACCCACCAGGGCCCCGCTCCCTTCAGCCAACCCCCTCCCCTCGCCCCTCTCTTGCAACAAGCCCTGCTCCATCTCGCACGGCCCCACCCCCGGGCTCTGCGGCCTTCTTATTACCGCCAAAGTCCCTGCCCCCCCTCCTGTACATGTAGAACCCCCCCATACCTCCCTCCTCCTCCCCCAAGCAATCAATCAGTTGGGGCAATGCCCCCCATCATATTCTTATGCAGGGGCGTCCCCCCACCTGCCCCCGCGTTATTGCCACCTCACGTTCTCTCCGGCCCTGCCCCCACCGCCTGGCACCGCCCCCCCTCCCGCAGTGACTCCCTCGTTGTGCGCTTGTCCCCAGCTCGCGTTGCCCCCCCAGCACCTTCCTTAAACTGCAAAGTGGGCCTCGGGCCGTGCCCCGCCTCCCTCCACGCCGCCGCGTTCCCGGCATTGCTGCCTTAGTCAAGCGGCCGCACCTCCTTCCGTCCTCCGCCCCCAACCGCGCCCCCCCTCCCTCCGCCTCCATCCGCGGCCGCACATGCGGCGGCTCGGATGCCAGCACCGCCGCTGTGGCGTCACTTGCAGCTCAGCGGCCTCACCTTCACATCGGGCCGCAAGACATCCATGCAGCCCGTGTCTTCGAGAAGGCGGATGGCCTCCACAACCCTCGGATCTTCAAGACGCGCTATCATCCAGGAAAGACACACAAAGGTAAGCTCCCAGCTGTGGCCCGCCACACAACTTCGCCTGCAGTAAAGTTACCGACCGCGCGACACACCGCACAGGAAAGCCAACCACCAAACACCACAGGCCAACCCAAGTCTGTCTCTCCAGCCGACTCCTGTCAGGTCTTAGCTGGTGCAGCTGAGGTAATCTGCCCGGCAGTGGTGGATATGGTTAATCTGTCCCTTCGGTCGGGTTACGTTCCTGCTCAGTGGAAGCGGGCTAAACTGCTACCCCTTCTGAAGAAACCCTCATTGGATCCCCTGCTGCCGTCTAACTATCGGCCCATCTCTCTCCTTCCTGCCATCGCTAAAATATGTGAGAAAGTGGTCTTCCGGCAGCTTGAGGCGTTTGTACAAACATCATGAGCACTCCACCCAGCTCAGTCAGGATTTAGAGCTTCCTACAGCACAGAGACTGCATTGGTGGAGATGTCTGAGGCCATCAGAGAGTGTCTAGATGGGGGCGGCAGGGCTGCCCTGATCTTACTTGACCTCTCTGCCCCCTTCGACACAGTGCCCCACCAGCGGCTCCTAGATAGGCTTTCTGCAGTTGGAATCTCAGGCCTGGTCTGGAAATGGCTTAAATCCTTTCTGGATTCCCGATCACAACAGGTCTGCATGGCCTCTTGTGCCTCTTCTGTCAGGAACTTGGCTACCGGGGTGCCGCAGGGCTCCACCCTAAGCCCCCTCTCTTTAATATCTACCTGACCCCCCTTGTTTATCTGGCAGAGGAGCTGGGCACTAAAGTGATAGCGTACGCCGATGACATGCAGTTGCTCTTTACCTGGGATGGCTCTGACCTGAATACTGGTGCCACCCAGACATGTCTAGCCTCAGATTTGCAATGGATGGCCCTGGCTTCCCTCAAATGTAATGAGGATAAATCAGAGGTCCTCCTATATGGCCAGTTCCCGGATGATTTCAGAACCCGTGTATGGCCTCTGGACTACCGCAGCCCGCAGTCCGTGGGGGGGCCGGCAAAAAAACTGGGTTTCTGGTTTAATGAGGACCTGCGATTCAGTGACAATGTTAACAAATTGACGGTGGTCTGTTTTGGCACACTCAAAGCACTCATAACATTTTTCCCTCTTCTCCCGAGAGCAGCCAAGGAGACGGTGACCCGTGCACGGATCCTGTCTAGACTGGATTACGCTAATGCTCTGTTCCTGGGGCTGCCGGGCTATCTACTGCACTGGCTTCAAATTATTCAGAACGCTGCAGCCAGGCTTCTCTTCAATGCCCCTACGAGGTCCAGCGCACAGTAGTTTCTACGAGAATTACACTGGCTTCCTGTGGCTCTACGGGTGCGGTTTAAAGCAATTACTCTGGCCCATAGGGCTCTTCATGGGCTGGGTCCTCCCTACCTTAGGAAGCGTTTTGCTTTCTATGTGCCAAATCGCCCTCTGCGCTCAGCAGGGCTCCGCCGGATGGTCGTTCCTCGCTTCCGCAGAGTGCGGCTGGGGGGGCCAGTTTATCTCGGTTAAGGAGGCCGAGGCATGGAATGCGCTCCCCGCTGATCTCCAATCTATCTCGGAGTTTCAGCTCTTTAAGAAACAGCTCAAAACACATTTGTTCAGCATGATCCGCTAATCTGATTTCAGTCTCTTCCCCTGCTCTCCCTTCGCGCCAGGACACTTCAGAGTAACAGTGCGCGCTATAAATGCAATATAACATAACATAACAAAAGGCGAATAAACCCCCCAGGAACACCGCAACCGGCTTTTGGGTCACTTCCACCAAAATGGTGGTTAGTTCCACGAAATGGCCGGTTATAAATAAAACCAGCCCAAAAACACCCCAACCAGAGCCCAAGAAGCCCAAAGAGGGCCTAACCAGCCCAACTGGGTGCTGGCTGCCCCCTGGCCCAAAACCCCCAGGGAGGGGCAGGCCTCCCGCTGGTCATCCACCCCTCCCAAAGCCCACGTTGAGTCAAGACAAAGGGACTTTTTCACAGAACCAGAGTAGTTGCTGATTACATAATGCTGAAAATTACCAGTGTTTGCCTTGCTATTTATTTCAGTGTGTATGGAAGTATGGACATATCTCACACTTTCATGAGGTTTCGTAATGTATATATTTGAGGTATTCATTTCAATAGCTTTTTAAATTTCGTAGTTCCAGTCATTCAATAATAAGCACCATTTGATTACGCAAAAGGTTTTTTCATCTAAAGACCTAATTTGATGTTGGGAATCTGCAGGCGCTGCCTCTGGACTTTGTGCTGTGTTGCATCCGGCTGCTTATGCCCTTCCCTCAGAGGCACCCTCGTCTACAGACCCCCGGGACCACGCACACAATTCAGCGAAGACATCACGGACTTCATCAGCCCACACGCCCTCCCCTCCACTGACTACATCCTCCTAGGGGACCTCAACTTCCACCTAGAAAACAACAAGGACCGCAACACCGACGCCCGGCTGGACAACCTTGCCAACCTCGGACTCAGGTCAACATCCCCACCCACTACGCCGGCCACACGCTTGATCCCGTCTTCTCATCCAGCAAGCACATCACCTTCAGACACTCCACCGGACTTCACTGGACCGACCACAGCTGCGTCCACTTCAGCTTCAGAAGAACCACGACCCACCACCACCCGCAACAGGTTCCTCACAGGAGCTGGAGCAAGATCACCGCCGAGCAGCTCACCACCTCCCTCAGCAAGAACCCACCCGCGAGCACAACGGACCCCAACGAAGCAGCCCGCAACTTCACACAGTGGCTGACCAACTGCGCAGACGACCTCACGCCACTGAAGAACCCTCCCAGCAGACCCAGAAGCAAGAAAGCCTCCTGGTTCACCGACGAACTCAAGGACTCCAAGAAGAACAACTGCCGCACCCTCGAGAAAGCCTGGCTCCTCGACCAGACCACAGACAACATGACCGCCCTCAAACAAGCCACCCGCAAGCACCACCAGCTTATCCGCACCACCAAGAAGAAATCACTGAAGGAACGACTGGACAACAAAGCCCACGACAGCAAGGAACTCTCCAGCATCGTCAAGGAGTTCTCCAACCCCAGCACCGGCAACAACGACATCACTCCTTCACAAGACCTCTCCGACTCTCTCGCCTCGTTCTTCCACCGCAAGATCGCCGACATCCACAACAGCTTCGGCGCACCATCCACGCACCCAACCGTCGAACCAACGCCCCCCACCGCCACCCTCCGCACCTGGACCACGGTGACTACCGAAGACACAGCCCGCACGATGAACACCATCCACTCCGGATCTCCAACCGACCCCTGCCCCCACCACGTCTTCAACAAGGCCGACTCCATCATCAAACCCCAACTCCGGGACATCATCAACATCTCCTTCAACACCGCCACCTTCCCGGAGAGCTGGAAGCATGCCGAGCTCAGCGCCCTACTGAAGAAACCAACAGCGGACCCCACCGACCTCAAGAACTTCTGCCCCATCTTGCTCCTCCCTTTTCCTGCCAAAGTCATCGAGAAGACCGTCAACAGACAGCTTGCCGCCTTCCTCGAGACTAACAGATCCCTCGACCCCTCGCAGTCCGGTTTCCGAGCCAACCACAGCACCGAGACCGCCCTCATCGCAGCCACCGACGACATCAGAACCCTGCTCGACAACGGGGAAACAGCGGCCCTCATCCTCCTGGACCTCTCTGCAGTGTTCGACACTGTCTGCCACCGCACCCTAGTTCAACGCCTCAGCAACACAGGTATCAAAGAGAAGGCACTGGAGTGGATCATCTCGTTCCTCGCCGGAAGAACACAGCGAGTCCGCCTCCCCCCGTTTCGATCCGAGGCCACCGAAGTCATCTGCGGCGTACCGCAAGGATCATCACTCAGCCCCACCCTCTTCAACGTCTACATGAGACCTCTTGCAGCCATCGCACGGCAACACAACCTCAACATCATCTCCTACGCCGATGACACCCAACTGATCCTCTCCCTCACCAGAGACCCCGCCACCGCCAGAACTAGCCTACACGAAGGGATGAAAGACGTCGCCGAGTGGATGAAGAACAGCCCCCTGAAACTGAACTCCGACAAGACGGAAGTCCTCATCCTGGGACCATCGCCCTCCTCCTGGGACGACTCCTGGTGGCTCCCCGCCCTGGGCACCACTCCCAAGCCAACCGACCACGCACGCAACCTGGGCTTCATCCTGGACTCCTCACTCTCGATGACCAGACAAGTCAACGCCGTCTCCTCACCATGCTTCAACACCCTACGCATGCTCCGCAAGATCTTCCGATGGATCCCGACCGAAACCAGGAAGACGGTCACCCAGGCACTCGTCACAAGCCGACTGGACTACGGAAACACCCTCTACGCCGGAACCACAGCCAAGCTACAGAAAAGACTCCAACGCATCCAGAACGCCTCCGCCCGACTCATCCTGGACATCCCCCGATGCAGCCACATCTCCGGCCACTTGAGGGACCTGCACTGGCTCCCCGTCAGCAAGAGAATCACGTTCAGACTCCTCACCCACGCACACAAGCCTCTCGACGCCCTGGGCCCTAAGTACCTCAACAACCGCCTGATCTTCTACATTCCCACCCGCCAGCTACGTTCTGAAAGCCTCGCCCTCGCCGCTGTACAACGCATCCGAAGAGCCACCGCCGGAGGAAGATCCTTCTCCTACCTGGCGGCCAAGACATGGAACTCCCTCCCCACCCACCTTCGGCTGACCCAGGACCATCTCGCCTTCAGGAGACAACTCAAGACCTGGCTGTTCGAGCAATAGCGGACCCCTTCCCCCAAGCGCCTTGAGACCCTTCCGGGTGAGTAGTGCGCTATACAAATGTTATGATTGATTGATTGATTGATTCCTCGTCCTCTATCCCCACTAGATGGTAGTAGTTGGTGGCCCTCCACCAGCTCCGCGCTGCATTCTGCATAGTAGAACGTGTTTTGAGATCCACTTTTCTGAAGTTGATAAACCGCTTATTCTGCAGCAAGTTAATAGTCAGTAGAGTGGCGAAAAGTATTGCTTTCCAAAGGGTGGCAGTGTATGTGCCTCCAAACTTGAATTGGGTTTACCAACCCAGCCAATTATATGCGTGCTGAACTACACATCACCAGTGTTTTATTTAACAATTGCCACTCCACAGTGTAAAGACCATGCATCTCACTCCATTATCTTTCTTGGGTATCCCCACGCATCTCTTCTTGTAGCAGATTGTAAAGTTGTTGCCTGTAGCTGTTTTTCTTTTTTCTCATCATTGGATTCTCCTTTGCAGGAGATTGCAGACGAGGATGATGCTCAGGTGGAAAATCTGAAGAGGGTTTTGAAGGCACAAAGACAAAAGAGGAAGAAACCAGTAGGTGGAATGTGTTCTTTTGCTGTGATTCGTCTTCCAGATTGTATTTGAAGCACTATTATTTTGTTGTCGCATAGAGTATCAGAGTTAGTTACAAAATGGCTTGATCCTTGCTAGAATTTCAGGATACCCAAATGGAATAACCCTGCACATGCTAAATGTAATTGGGTTTCATTTACATAGGTTGTGGGTAGACTGAAAATATATTATGAAGCACTCCACTCTGTTCCAGTGTGAACACATCTGCTCTGAGGGGACACCTGCATCACAAGGAGATGACACTAAATTCCTATTCTGTGCCAGTTTAACCTTATAAAACACTCAATGATTAAGCAGTTCCTATTGGTTGGGACACATGTTGAGAATTATCTATTCTCTGGGCATTATGGAAAGCATGATGTTTGCAGGTGAATAAAGCTTTTTTTCGGTCTGTTGAATATATTAGGAAAGTATGGTGGCTGGTTAAGATTCAAATCTATTTTGTAAAAGACATATTGAGAAGAAACTACAGAGGAAACTTTAAATGAGAAATCTCTAATTAAAAAGTCATGGCAGACTTCTACTATAATAACTGGGCCTAGCAGTGTAGCCCGCTGCTATTGAATGTGTGACTGCAAGAGACTGCCACTGTACACAGTACTCTGCTGAAAGCAAAGTCTGAGAGAACTAGATACTCATCAGGGTCATCACTTCCACAAAACAAAGAAAATTGGTTCAACAAGCTTTGAAAAACTGATCTAGGTTTACAATACATTTACTTTCCAGCGTGCCAAGGTTAACTGAATATTCATTTATCTTTATTTTATTGTGCGTCCTCCTACCTCAAAGCGGTTAAATGTTTCAGCTCAGTCAGTAGGTGTTGACAATCTCTACAAGCACTTGACAGGCAATCACAGCTAACATTCAGTACCTAAAATGTTAAACTATCAGGCAAAGGTTTGCGTCAAGGACCTGTGCCAGGTAGCGGGCATAGCACGGGCTGCCAGCGCATAGGGCAAGGCAAGTATTGTGTGGCGCAATTTTCACTCCCAATTTTGTGCGCCTAAGAATTTTGTACCCGGGGCAACCTCCACTGGCCCCCTCCCCCCTCTCCATGCTACACCACTGCCAGGCACACATTTTGCAGTGGTTTATTTGAACTGGTCTGCTGCAACTGTTGCACTAAAGTACACTGTCCTGATGTGTTTGCAAGCCAGGAAGATCTGCACGGGAAGTAGCACAGACTGAACCTCAAGAATAGAGAAGGGTGCCAGGCCGTTGATTGGGCATGCCCGGAGAGAGGATAGGGCATGCCCGGAAAGAGGATAGGGCACGATCGGAGAGAGGATAGAGCACAGGAGCAGGGGAGTATCTGTACATGTGTAATATCAATAACTTTGATATGTGGAAACAGATCATGTTGAGGATTAGTAAGTATTGTAAATAATGCTTAAGGTAACAAAAAAAATTAAAAAATAAAGGCAGAAATGTAAAGGAGTAGCAATTATTTAATTTGTGTAAGACAATAATAGAATCCCTTGTCTCCATCCACATAAATAGAACACTTCAGCTTGCCAATGGATGGAACCCAGATCTCATAAAGTATTTTAATTGAAGCTTCCATTTCAATGGAAAAGATCAGTTCAAAGGCGTGAAGGGAACGACGTGTGCTTATTTAAGAAAGCAGTCCAGCAAAACACTTTGGCTAGGATCATACCGTCTCCAACTAATCATGCTTGGCTCCCTACCTCCTCTGCAGTCCTGCTGACATCTTGCACGCTGAAGGAAAACACTGCCGAGTTACACAAGGAGAGGCAATCCAAGGCTGGATAAAAGTATTCTAGTCAAAACATGGGAGGGGATGTCTAATTCCTAAAATACTATTATTCTTTTGCTCAAAGTTCCAACATATTTTTGGTTTTAATGATGTGGAATTCTTCTCCAAGTTATGGAGATTTCTTTTGAGTTTCTCCATGCAAAATCACTGAGACCACCGAAAGATTGCACCCAACACTACCAGGAAAACACAGCTACCTACACATCACCTCTCCTGGGTGGTTCCTTCCTCTGCCACCAGCGCTTCCCACTAAGCACCATTAACCAGGGGCTCAAGGACTGACAATTCTAACAAGTGAACATACTCTAAAGATAGGGGAAACTTCAGCTGCTCCTTCATGCACCGGCAAGTACGTCAGAGGGTGCTGTTTGTTTGTTACTGTTCTTTTGTATTGGCCTCAGTGTTGAAAGTTAACCTCGATCCTGCTGGCATTTTCAAACAGGAGACTAACCACATGCACCGTGTAAATAATCTTCTGACCGATGTTCTTTAAGGAACACGTTTCCTTTATGGTAAATATAACCCTGACAATCTCTAGCAACAGCAACATAACATGTATTTGTAAACATAACATAACGTGTATTTATAAAGCGCACGTATCACTTAATGGTATCAAAGCACTCAATAATGGATGTTTATTGTTACCCAACTCAATGGTACTCATTTTATCGACCTCAGAAGGATGGAAGGCTGAGTGGACCCACCAGGATTTGAACCTGTGACCATGTTGTTAAACACAGGCACCTACAGTGGATGCATTCGTCCATTAATCCACCAGACCCGGCTACGACAACTTCCTACCCAGACGGCTTCACCAGATCTCTCCAACAACATTTCAGACTCCTCATCCTCCCCAGATTCCCTCTTACCAAGGTGTTGACATCACAGTATGGTGCCCTGAAGGTGGGGCACCACTAGTAGGTGACATCACAATACACCTCCCTATTTTTAATACACAAATTACAAATATACTGCCAAGTTACAGATTAGCTAGGAAATACATAAATCTATAACCAAACTGTTCTGTAGATCTGCCTGAACAGGAGCTTCAGGGGTCCTACTCAGCAAGGTATGCTGGCCTGAGAGCTCCTGAGTGAGCGGGAAGGGGGGCCCTCCTCGTACTTTGCAGGGGAACCTGTCTAAAATAGTACTAATGTCCGATCATGCATAAAACATGCAATTGTACGAAAAGATTATTATACACTTGAACATTGTACTACCAGGAGAAACATAGTAAGGTTGTTATATATGTTTTTTAATCACAAATGTAATCATAGTTTTTCTTCGGTTTTAGAACACCTCGACCAAACTTGCTTAATTTTTTGTCCAACCCAGAATTTGCCACTTGTGAATCTTTTTCCCTCCGTGGGGAGCCATCTGAGGGTAACCCACCTGCCATATGTATTCACTTGTGTACTGACCAGACGGATTGAGCAGCTGGCTGTGCTACTGTTTATGCTCTTCACCCTCAAATGACCAATCAAAATGATTTCCCTTTTGACCGGGAACATCAACGGGAGTGGTGGATTGCTGTTGGGTATTCTCCTGTTAATTATACATCCTCTCCTCCCCCATACACAGAGAGAGAGAAGAAAGAAGCCAAGCCTTGCCATCACTATTACTGAACTACAAAAGGCTTTTTCAGCAATTAATAGTTTTGAAAACCGACTTTGTCCTTTTTTCATCATTTCACATTGATTTTACTCTTACTGTATCTCCTACTGCAATGCGCCCTGGCTTACATTTATGTTTAGCGTCATGATATTCCTTACAGTCATTCTGTCCCTGTGACAAGTTTAGCTTGACATCCTCTGGTGACCAGTTGACCTTTTTAGCTGTCAACATGCATCCCACATTGTCCTTGGTAATAGGTGCCCTACTGATCCAGCGGCGCACCAGCAACAGATACTCTACTACCATATACTCACCTAGGCTGTTAAAAATACACACACGCTCCGAGTAAACTGCTGGGTTTTGTTTATTTAACCAATACTTTTTATATGTTTTCACAATATTCAGGATTAGTTATTTAACATCCCTAACTATCCTTTCACTGACAATAAAGTTCTTTCCTCTGGTCGATGGACCATTAGTTGAACTAGTTGATGGTGATAATTTACATAACTCTAACTATTCTTTTATTTGAAGAGAATAACCACAGACTCAGGAAAGTTTAAACTTTATCTAAATTAAATGCATGTTAAACATTCCAAGATACAGGGCAGTCCCCAACATTCATAGGAGAGAAAAATCAGTTAATTACATCCAAAAACATTTACCTTGGACTCATACAATAATCAATGCTCAGAAAGGGAGAGGACAGAGAGAAAAGATCATCCGCAAATAACGAAAAATTATATTTACCAAGGATGGTGTGAAAGACCAACCCCTTGGCCAAAGGGCTGGGGAGGGTCCCCGTGGATAGTTCAGGAGACAAAGACTTCAGTCCAACAGACACTCCTTTTAGCATTTACTAACAATTTTGCCTATTCTCTAAGATATTTATCTAACATAATAAGAAAAACGTAAATGAAGGGCAAGACACATACTGCTAATATTCAAAAATACCCTCATCAATATTCATTAAATCATGGACAGCTTGCATCATCATAGCTGAGGGCTTTGTATTATGCCCTGGGGCCTTGGGTGCAGGTGTTAACTTGCTAACACAATATGTACAGCACGCAGGGAGACAATTAATACACAGGCAACAAATGAAAAGGACACAGGCAATGGCTACTAGGAAAATTTGTATTTTCCAACCCCAGGATGCTATCAAACCCCAGAACCAACCAGAAAGGAACCAGGTCCCATTCTCTTGGTGAATATCGAATACAAGTCGGTGCAACTTTTTGTATTGCTGAATAGACATTCAGAGCATGGTCCGGTATGTACACACAGCAGCTATTACAGATGACGCGACAGGCCCCACCCAGATCAGTAAGGATGACGTCTAACACCATCCGGTTTTGAAGAGCAACAAGTCTCTTAGCCTGAAGCTCAGCTGTAATGTTGGTCAGTATTCCTTGTTGTGATGTTAATAACTCCCTCCACAACCCTTGAGAGTCAGCAAATGTTAAGGCTATTGGACATAGGACCCCAGAAGGGCAGAGTACCCTTCATAGCATCAATGAACTGCAGAGTAGTGTCTGTCTGATCTATGTCTTCTGTGTTGATAACCCTTCTAACTCAAGACAAGTATGCGCTCCTACGCTTTAATCAATGGTCTCTGTGAACTGGACAGTGCTATATATACTGGGGGTAGGAGGAAAGAGACATAACATATACCAGACCACCCCCTGGGAAGCCATTCATAAGCCTGGGACCCACAAACGAAATACACATTATGGGGTGGAAGTAAAGGTGGACTATTGGTTGTGCTCAAGTCATAAGTATAAGTGCAAATACTCCTTCCCACTTTAACACTCCCAAAACCTTGGACAGAGAAACTAGCTGTTGTGTTAACTATTGGCACAGGCATTGCTTCGTCCTGAGTAATAGGACGTGAAGTATTCAATGACATTAAAATCTTGAAAATCCATAATTTGATTTTGCAGCCACGTTACATTCTTTTTGACTTTGTAAATATTCATACAGGCATTTTGATGCAAAGTATCAGGGGCCCCTTGTTCTCCTAGAGTAAACCCCTGGTGTACTCTGATATATTCTAACACAGTCTCATAATCAGCATACATCATATTCATTGCGTCAGTATGGAAATGGATATACACCATGGTAAACAGTTGAAACCATGCCTAATTCCCTAAATAAGAGAAGGTAAGGGACATTATTAAATCATTTTTATGCATCACAGAAGGGAGCAAGCTGCAATCCCAGCCATCAGTAACATTAGAGGCATAGTGCGCCTGATGGAGCATGTGTAAGAAAACATTGTCAATGAACGTTTGTCTGTGCCTCTCCTTATGAGGTCCAAAGTGATAAATACATGCTCAGGCGGAACAGGAGTAGTACCAATCAAAGAATGTACAGGATATTTCTCTTCAAGAAACCACATAATTCTGAAGGCAGTTATTGAAAGGATCAGAACTATTATTACAAAAACTATCTTGCTTTTAGTAGACCAGCTAGACCAACCAGGACCACTTTGCTCAAAACATGGGCTGTTCTTCATCCATAATTGGGCGGCCAAATTGGTAAATTCTTCTTTTTTTTATCAGACTATAAGAGGAAAGGTCATACAATGGAGCCAACGATTGTGAAACAAAGAAGAGAGGCACAAAACCCAATGTCCGTCAGTGCCTCGCTGGCAGACACCTATTGTTAATCTACGGTGGTGCTACTGAGACTTCTCGGTGCAGCTGCGCGCTCACAGCCCTTTCTGAAGAAATCCACGTCGCTCAGGATAGGGCACCCTCCTTCCTGGAAAGGCACCCTCAACCTATCCTGTCCAGTGTCTCGGACAATATCCCATTCTCCCTTTCCCTGATCTATCGTTGGTTCCACAGACAAGGTACATGCACTCTATTCTTCATCCATGCAGTTCATCCCTAGTAATCTGACTTTACCTTTGGTGCACTGTCCCTCCGTCGGGGGCGTAAACTGTACCAAGCCACTGCGGGCACTGTGTCGTCACGGTTAAGGATCTTAAATTCAGAGGGGCCAAAGGACTGAGACTGAAGCTCCTGTGGGCCAGATAGAGGAGAATCCGGGGCACCCCTTACTTCTGGGTGAACTGCCTCATTCAAAACAGCGTCGTTCTCCTCCTCCATTTGCGCCCATGTCAGTTGAGCATCCGAAAAGGGACAAATCGTGGCACCTTCTCTGTCTCGTGGTCCCCTATTCCATCGAGGACCCACTGGTCATAGGGCAGAGGTAGCGGGACTCTCTTGACAGTGGGACAAATGAATGCAATGCTTCCGGCTGTCCATCTTCACTGCCACCTGGGTGGTGAGGAGGACCTGCAGTGGTCCTTTCGAGTGCGGCTCCAAACTTCCCTTCCTCTGGTAGTTCCGCACCAGGATATAATCACCGGGTCGGATGTCGTGGCCTAGCCCCTTAGGTACTGGCGGTAGAGCCTCGTGAATCTGTTGATGAATAGAACGCACAGTTTTTAGTCAACTAGCACAAGTAGTTCACAAGCAAAGGGTGTTCTATCTCTGAAAAATGACGGGGTCATAGTACGCCTCAGACATTTGCCCGTATGGCCGAAAAGGACCTTGTATGGTGACAATCCTGTTCTAGAGTGGGCTGTTGCCCTTGTGAACACCAGGGCTAGGGGTAACGCATCTGTCCATTGCAATCATGTGCTCTCTTTGATCTGTGCCAACTTCAGTTTGAGGGTACCATTGTACTTCTCAACCAAACCCGCCGATTGGGGATAGTTTGTTGTGTGGAATTTCTGCTTGATGTGCAAACCATCCCACACCAACTGGATAACCTTTGAGTTGAAGTGGCTTCCGTTGTCACTTCAAATCAAACGGGGCAAACTGAAACACAGGAAGTACTCTTTTAAGAGTGCCTTCGCCATGGCTGTGTTCTCTTTAGTGGGGTAAGCTTCAATCCATTTACTAAACGCACAAACAACCACGACCACATTTTTCAAATTGTTGACTCGTTCCATTTAGAAGAAATCCATCTGGAGGACCTCTAAAGGGAAGGAAGATGGTGCAAAGTTACCAGAAGGTGTAGGGGTGCCTCTTCCAGGATTACGTATCATGCAGACCCTGCAGTACTTCACCAGATGAGCAGCTACCTTAGGGATGTTATCATTCTGCCATACAGGATATAACAATATACATATTCCCTTCGCACAAATGTGGGCTGGTCCGTACGGCATTGTGACTTCAGGGAGTATATATTTTCATCTGGTAACATCCATCATTGCTTCTTTGACTTCTCAGTCCAACACCCTTCCTCGTTTAAACGTCCTGTTCTCTCCTGCTATATTGCTAACTCCACAATTGCTGCCTCATTTTGATTCTTTTTAACATTCTCCAATGTATCTTCAAACATCGCACCGTCTGGTACCCATCTAGCAGGACCTGCCACGAATAATCTTTTCATCTTAGCTTTGGCTGTCTCCTTAGCTGTCAGATCTGCAAATGCATTTCCCCTTCCCAAATCATCAGTAATTGCCTTGTGGACACTGCACTTCACTATTGCTAACTTTTTGGGAAGTGTCAGAGCTGACAAAAGCCTGTGTATCAGTGGGCCGTTCTGGATCTTTAACCCATGTGAAGTCAAGAATACCCTCTCCGCCCAGAGCCGCCCAAAATTATGGGCAACACCAAAGGTGCACTGGCTGTTATTATAAATATTGACAGTCAGTCCCTCACTTAACTCGCAAGCTTAAAGGAGAGCAACTAGTTCCGCAGCTTGGGCCGAATGATAAGGAACATGTGATGCAGCGTAGTACTAGCGTACGATGCGGTGGTAGTGCCAACTTGTAATTTAAATCAAGAGCTATAAACATATAGTTCCCCTTGTGGGTCAGATAAGGGAACATCAGTCAGGTCTACCCGTCCCTTCGTCTCTTCTTCTGTTAAAAAAATACAATCATGTATATCTCTTTCCTCACTTTCAGAAGGGAGGGGTAGTAACGTGGCTTGGTTTTCCTCAAATGCAATACAGATTCAGTAGTGAATTTATTTATGGAACATACACCCTATAGTCATGCCTTTCTATTGCAGCACTGGGGGTATAATCTATAGCGAAAATCACACACACTACCCGGCGTGCCGGAGTGTCATCTACTTGCATCTATTTTCCATGAAGACCAGGACCCGCATCACATTCTCTGCGCATGCGCTGGGGTAAAGCTCTCCCTATCACACATCCACACAGCTGCCTCCTGAAACACACGCAGCTGTAGGAGATGATTACTCGACATACAGGAAGAGGACCCCTGCCTACAACTAATCAGTTTCACTACTTATAGCCGTCCCCATCGATGACCGCACATTGCAGACAGGAGTACAGATGAAATAGGTGCGTTTGAGCTAGCACTTGAGCAAAACTGTGAGTTAAAACCGCTGTTCTGGGGACATTAGGAGCGAGTTAGTAATTTCTCTACACCGCACTGCAATTCTAATACAAGGATAGTATCTGATATGTGTTTCACATTATTTCATCATTTGTTTAGCCAGGTAAGGTACGGGTGTCCTACTCTAATAGCCTATGTAGCAACTCTTCTGATACTTATAGGTAAAAGGATAATGTGATATTCATTACTATGGACCACACATGTGGGGCTTTAGTCACGGCACACGGAGGCTCCAATACCTGCAGGAGCCTCTTTGATCACAATCAGTGCCTGCTGTACAATCACAATTGAAATGCGATATAGGCATGCACTGGCTACTTAAACACTGGGCATTTTATCATTAGGACGGCACTGAATGCAGATGACTCCTAGGTTACCGGAGGCACCACATACACCTGGGCCATTCCTCCTGGCAAGGTGGTGCTCAGCCCATCTGAAAATCGTAGTTGAGTCTTCGCACACGTGCCATTCCTCCAATGGCCCTTTTTATCATTCATGTCTCGTATATGTCACGTTGATATGCGTAGCCCAATGATAGGCTGTGAGGACACATTGATATGCCCCACTTGTAACTCTGACGCATGTTTTCTGCTTTCTGTCATCTCTCTCCTAGGTGACATCTAGGAGCGGCCATAACTAATTCGTTTTTTGCAGCTAGACTGTAGGGTACTCTGTTACCTGGCCCACCCTGACCGCTCCTAAGGGTATTAACTCTTCACATGCACAACACTTCACCTTGCTCTTTCGGTCCTGAAGAAGTGCCACGGATCTTTGAGACCATACAGGCGCAAAATATGTCCTCTTCCACATTGTAGTTATCTGGGGCTCATTAAGCCCTTTGAGATAACCCTTAACCTATGGGTTTTTACTCTGTCAAGGGTACCCCCTCATTAAAAATTATATTTCTGTTAACTCTTAGACCGTTTTAAACTCACGTTGCGTGCACCACATCACCCTCCAAGAGGACCCACTCCACACACCTGCATGCACCAGACTGCGTTTTGTCTAAAAATATGTCTGCCAAAGCGACCCTGATGATGAAGCATGACATCCTTTGGGGTGTGTGAGGGCATCAAGATACAAGATTTGTTCTTCCCTCTCACAAGTGGGTCCTAACAAACATAGGATTACTTTTGTCTCGCTCTCTGCTATCTGCGATCTGTTTTCCCCGCTCCTTTCCCTCTCTCCCCCTTTGTATCGAGTGGGCGACAAATTGCACCCCTAGACTGGAACAGTGCCCCCCTTTTTAGGTCTCGCCTAGACGAAAGCAAAGCAAAGCTTTGCTGTCTAGGGCGAGACAACTAATGCTGTTACTTTCAGGGGAATGAGGACAGCAAAGTGCCACGCGCTTTTGCAGGCCGAGATTTGACCTCGTGAGCGCGCACGCCGTCACTCACGCATGCGCACAAAGAAAGCCATACACACACTGCATATACACACACGCACCCCCCCTTAAATAGACACACGCGCACACAGACAGACAGACGCACGCACAAACACACTCAAACAGACACACGCGCGTACACCCCACCCCCACTCACCCCTCCTCTCACTCAACACACTCACCTGTTCTGGCGGTGCTCGGCGGCGGATCTGCATCTCGGGCGGCGGTAGCGCTTTGCGGGGCTCTCTCACCACATGAGAGCCCCGCCTTCCCCATGCGCCCGCCCGCTCTTCACCCGGTCCCCCATCTCGGGACCGGGACTCAATGCGGAGCCTTCGTGGCTCCTCGGGCAGCTCTCTCTCCCTCTCGCCGCGATGGGGCGGGACTTCCGGTTGGGGCCGCGCGCTGTGATTGGCCGGCTTCCCAACCGCTTCCGGGTCGTCGCAGGCGGCCCGGCGGGGATTTGTTTTTTATATGTTCCTATTATTATCAGCATGCATGATTGCTAGTGCAGCTATGCATTTCAGTTGTGTACTGATAATTGCGAGTTACTGCAGACCAGGTTTACACTCAGTGAACAGGATTCCGTGGCAGGACATTTAAACAGGATGGCCTGTGCCGCGTTATAGGGCGCTACTATAAGTGCTGGTCAAGACTCGAGGCATGCTGTGGCCTCCCAAGCTACAAGCTCTGAAGTCAGTGCTGTGTTCCAGAGCACTGTCTCGCCTGTTTCTCAGAGAGGATCTTGCTTTCATACAGCCACATCAAAGAGCTTAGATTTCGGGAGAGAAGTCACCCTTTACGCCCCAAACAGTCCGATGCGCGCAGAGACTAGGTCCCTCAGTCCTTACTGAAACTTTATGAGCATGAAGTGCAGTGACCAAGGGAGACTTTGCTGTATGTTGGGAGGGCCGTTTATCTGTTTCCCAGGGAGCATGAGCTCTACAAGCTGCTGTTTTGGGTTATACCAATGTACCATCACAGGAACGAGGCTAGATGCGGCGTAACCAGAGCCGCCAACTTTGGAATTTGGGGAACCGGGTCTCAGCTGAACTTGAACACCCTGTGAATTTGGGCAAATCACTTAATCTCCCTGTGCCAGCGAAACAGAAATGTGTCCTTGTGTAAGGTAATTGGTGCTCACGTAAAGCGCTCTAATATCTTTAGGTTGAGTTTCAGCTTTATAAAATGCACACAATAAAAGAGAGCAGGTTACGCCCGCCCTGTGCCCAGCGCTATCTGAAATATCTGCCATTTGCCATTGAATTAATGTATTCTGTGTTGTATTTTTTTTGTCAGAATATTTATTTTACACATCAAAGATTGTGCATTACATGTGTTCTGTCAGTGACAGGCTGGCATTTCATCAAGACTAAATCTTCTTTAAAAACAGTTAGACGGTGGGCTCACAGAATCTGGTTTGCAGCTGAATGACTGGTTAGTGATCTGGGGCTTGTGTGAAAGAAGTACCAAGCAAACAGAGGTGTGCCTAATCTTTGAACACTTTCTCCCCACACTAAAAAACCCATTTGTAGGAATTTGGGGTTTCGTGAATGTGCATCATCAGAGCTGTGTGAATAATAACAGTTGTGAGCAACAACATACTCTTGCACACACGCTCACTGCTCACCAATTCAAAGTTTGCTAAAAATGTTATGCAACGCATTGTCATACACAATGCCAATAACTCAAACTTTAATGCTGCGAGACCTATTGCATTGTAAATGCTTGTTGATTAAAATGGGTTCAGAGTGGCTCATCTTTTTTATTGTGGCATGTGGTGCAAAGAGGGTCAGCTCAAAACCTGTCAGACGTGCACTGGTGAGGTGCTGTGTCTTTGTTTTGTTCAAAAGTGTATCCACAGCATGAGGTACCATGACTGTGAGTTAAGTATCACGGATGAGCCCCGCTGATTGGTGGATGGAGACGGCCACAGCCGAGACCACTCTTAGACAGCTCGGGAGGGAAAGGCATGCAAAGACAGAATAAGCTTTTCATTAGTGCATTAGGATTCAACCTTGAATACGATAAGAAGAAGTAACTCGAAGCAGCTTTTCGCTGAGGCAGACAGTTTATGAGGCAGAAGCTGACTTTCGATCATAGTACAAATGGCAGGTAAAGACAAAATAGCGCTGCAAATGCTAACTTAACTCGCACAATGCCAGACGGAGTTGGCTAGAAGCATTTGCAGTCCAACACAGAGTTGTATGCTCTTTCCACATTCGTAGATGAATGATTACTAAGTGAGGAAAAGTTTGCCATAATGGTACGCTGGATTGCATTACTCGCAATGCGTTTTCACTGTATTATCAGTATTCAGGCCAAAGTAAGCTGGTGATATGTTACACTGCATGCAATGCGCCCAACGTAGCGAAGCAAAAATGGTAATACGTTGCACTATATACATTGCAGCGATACATTGCTGTTCAGTGACGTAAACTGCACAGGGCCATTGGACAAAAAGCCATTAGGGGGATCACTGCAAATCCCCCAGAGTCTATATTGAGGTAAGTTGTCCAAAATACAGTAACATTTAAATATTTACTTGTTGAGTCGGAAGGTAGCATGTATAGTCACGCTTGAGGTGCACCGTTACAGTAAACCAGTAGAAACAGCGAGTAGGACCTACGTGGGTTCTTTGGTGTGGCAGGATCAGTCAAGGCAGCTCATTGCTAATTTTGTAAAGAATCTTCTGCACTATATATTTTAAAGAACAAGCTTCCTTTATTGTAAATACCACCCTGGCACAATCTCTGGCAACAGCTACGACAACAGCCTTCCCAGACGGCTTCACCAGATCTCTCCACCAACATTCCAAAATCTTCATCCCCCCCCAGATTCCCTCTTACCAAAGTGTTGACATCATAGTATAGTGCCCTGAAGGGGACACCTCCAGTAATTGACATCACAACACCTTATCCTTAAGAATTACTCTTGATATTTCAGGATGGCAGGTGAGAAATGGCATCAGGATCAGTAGGCAACTTAAGACCATAATAAAATTCGCAATTCCAATTGAAATTTTTCAAAAGTTGAGTCCAAAAGCAAGTTGTGATTGTTTAGCCTTGTTATGTTTTACTACGGGAAAGCACAGCAACACATTATATATTCCAAGGAGCCCATGTTTTCCTCGTTGGTGTAAAGTTAATTATTTGTTTGAATAAGCATCTCTATAAAGCTAGTTAATGAGTGGTGCCATGCACATTGAAGGATAATTTCAATAAAAACAAGGTGGAGAGTGTGGTGTTTTCTATTAATAAATAAACTGGTAATGCAGAGTAGATTTCCAGTAAGGTTTATTCGCCTCATCCAGCAACAGCCTCAGGTCTTAACTGATTCAGAATCATTTAACACTTACATTCTTAGAGTACAGAACGTTCATGTACAAGCAGAATCACGGGGAGAGAAACTAGAACCTTAAAGGGAAAGATACATATCAAGCCTACATTACACATCTCCCTTCTTTACAAAAGCTTAAGAACAAAACTTTTGAATAAAAAATTACAAAACTAAACATGAGTAAGAAAGATACTTTGCTTACATATAAACTAAGACATGAGGAAAAAACAATATTCATTGCTTACACGTAATCCTTCATATACATTGGAGCACTACGTAATCTCTGACTTCTCTCGCGATTATTGGCAGAGAAGTTAGAACAGGACTGAGAAGGATTAATAGAACCTAAAAAATTAGAGTCAGAATCACAGTCAGTATGAGTGATGTTTTTGGACTTAACAACCACAACACAACTTTTGTTCCAAATCCTTCCATCTTGTGTTTTGATTGCATTACCAAAAACTTTAATGACAGGTCTGACATTAGTGTACTTTGACCAAGACCTTCTCCCCACAGGTGCCTTTATTTTTACAAGATCGCCCACCTTTACTTCATGAAACTTAACACATTTAATTTCGTCAAAATATGTTTTCCTACACGTTTGTTTTTCTATCTCTCTCTCTCTCTCCAAGCACCAACATGATTATCAACAAACCCCTTTTTCAAATTCATCCATCCTGGACACCACATTGTGTTTGGAACTCTTCCCTTGATTAGTTCAAAAGGGGATTTCCCAGTGGTCAAGTGAGGAGAGCAACGGTATGCATCAATTCTTTCTTTTAGTGCTTCCTTCCAATTTAATCCACTTGCTCTAGCTAACTGAATACATTCCTTTATTGTACGATTGACTCTCTCAACAGCACCATTCGTTTCAGGATGATACAACGATGAACGTTTATGTATTATAACACATTTGCTAAGATAATCATCAAAGGTGGTAGAGCAAAATTGCGGACCATTATCCGATAAGATGCTATTTGGAAAACTCTCTCTCATAAATATATCAGATAAAAATGTTATGATTGAATTTGAGGTTATGTCATTTACAGCACATACCTCTATCCAACGTGAATATAAATCCATTAAAACAATAAGATAAGGTGTATCAGATACTCCTGTGAGAGGACCCAAATTTCAATAGCTAACTCATCCCAGGGATGATTGGGTAAATCTCTGCAAACCATTGGCATTTGTCTGACCTTTAAAATTTTGTCGCTTGCACAACACTCAACACAATCTCTGACCATGCGTTCTATTTCTAAATCCATTCCAGGCCACCAAAATTGGGTACGTATCATTTCTTTGGTTTTTACTATGCCTAAATGACCAGAGTGAGCATGTAATAATAATCTTTTCCTCAAAGAAAAAGGAGGTACCAGCCTTAAACCACGAGTTAACATGCCATCAGAAATGGATAACTCTTGGGAGACCAGAGACCATGGCTTGTCCAGACGTTTATTATCCTTCAATAAAGCTATTACTCTACACAACTCCTCATCTTTTGATAACTCTTCTTTCCACTCCTCTTTTCCTATAACTCCCTCTGTAACCTCACAAACATTGAGATATTCATCATCATCTATCTGTTCTTCATCACAACATATATTATCTCCTTTCACCAACCTTGAAAAACAATCAGCAGCCTTGTTTGACACACCAGATAAGTATTGTACTTCAAAATCAAACTCTTGTAAAGATATTATCCACCTCCTGATCCTTGAAGAGATGGAATCTAAACCCTTCTTGTAAAAAACTTCTTTTAAAGGTTTGTGATCAGATTTGACAATAAATTTAGTTCCCCAAATCAAATTCTTAAATTTCTTGAGTGCCCAAAATATTGCTAAAGATTCCTTTTCAATAACGGAATAGTTTAGTTCTGGACCACGAAGACACCTAGATGCACAGGCAATTAGAGAATCATGACCATTTTTGTTTTGAACCAACACTGCCCCTAAACCTTTATCACTTGCATCTGTGAATACATATGTAGGTAAACCTGGGACAAATGCTTGTAAACTAGGAGCTTTTTTTAATTCTTCTTTTATGCCCTCAAATTCTCTTTTACACTCACCTGACCAGTCAAACATAACACTTTTACCAGTGAGTCTCCTCATGTTCTTTGTCTTATCCGCAAAGTGTACTATAAATTTCCCATAAAATTCTACCATACCGAGAAACGATAGTAATTCATCCCTACTGACAGGTTCAGCCATGTTATCAATAGAAGTAACCAAGTCTAACTTCGGAAAGACTCCTTCACTCCTGATACAGTGACCAAGATAATTCACCTCTTGTAATCCAAACTTGCATTTCTCCTTTTTAAGAGTCAAACCAGAGTTAGACAACCTTTTTAATACATCACACACACGCTCATTGTGTTCTTTCATGTTTGACCCAAATATCAAAAGATCATCTTGGTAACATTTTACCCCTTGAAGTCCTCTAAGTATATGAGTCATGATTCTTTGAAATACAGAGGCTGCCGATATTAATCCAAAAGGCATTCTTTTAAATTTAAAGGTACCCATGGGTGTTATAAATGCAGTTAAATCTTGACAAGAAGTATCTAATTCCACCTGGTGGTAGGCAGATGCCAGATCTAGAGTGGTAAAGTACCTTGCACCCTCTAACGTACCTACAATCTCATCTATATTAGGTAGTGGGAATCTGTCTACTACCACCTCCTTATTTAAAGCTCTTAAGTCAATACATAAACGAATATCTCCAGTTGGCTTCTTCGCTACTACGATAGGCGCCAACCATTCTGTTGCCTCTACTGGTTCAATTATATTATTTGCAACTAACTTTTCAATTTCTTTTTGTACTTTTATCTGTTCAGCCAGTGGAATCCTTCTTACTCTTGCAACTATTGGAGTCGCATTTCTTTTAAGTTTTATGCAATGTTTGTAATTTTTTAAACATCCTAATTCCTCTTTAAATACTGTAGGAAACTTTTCAGCAAACATATCAGACAGGTTTTCTACCTCTAGTATTTGTACTTGAGGTGAGGCATTTGGATTAAGTGTAACACCTAGATCACGTTGATCCCTCCAGCTAATTAATGCATCCCCAACATTGGTAACATAAATTTTACCTGGAATAATTCTGCAACCCAATTCCATTGTGGCCATAAAATATCCCAATATCTTAATTGGTTTGTTGCCATAACCCAATGGTAATATATCACTTTTGAATAATTTTACATCTTTACCAAAAGTTTTAAGTAGTAAGTTTTCATCTATCATAGTGATTTGGGAACATGAATCAAATTTAAACTCAATCATAGCATCATCCACTTTAACCACATGAGTGGGATGTTCTAATGGGCCACTATTAATCTGGAAAGTTACTGTTTTCACTTGAGGTTGAGACCATCTCTTATTAGTATTATCTCTTTTTCCTCCCTTTGTTCTACAATATTTCGCAAAATGCCCTCTTCTTCCACAGTCATTACAAATTGATTTCAAAGCAGGACAGCTAGGTGAATTAGCTAAATGGCCACTGCTACCACATCTGAAACAAGAACATTTGTTAGACATGTTATAATTCGAATTATATCTACTCATTCCATTGTCATTTTTTCCATTGTCCACCTTATCTTCTTTTTTGACTTGACAAACTACCTCCTCAATCTTTGTTTCACTTTTCTTCTCTGGTTCAACCAATTTCTCTTTTTCTCCTTTTAGCTCATCCACACATTTCGTCATGTGTTCTACTTGCTTTGCTATTACTAGTACTTCTTCCAAAGGTGGTTCATCTTTTAGCCATAGTTCCTTTCGAATACTGTCATGAGCACATTTCAATACGAATTGATCCCTTATTCTTTCTTCCAACGTTTGTCCAAATTTACATGAAGAGGCTAATTTTCTTAAGGCAGATACATAGTCTTCAACTGACTCATCTCTTTTTTGACCTCTCAGACCAAAATGGTATCTTTCCATTATTGTGCTCAATCTTGGAAGATAATGACGATCTAACTGTTCTATGGCTACTTCATACTCATTTAAGTTCCTTTGTTCGGAAGCTGTAAGTTCTGGTAAATGCTCTAGTACGTCTTGACCCTCTCCACCTAAACAGTGCAGCAATAATGAGTGTTTTCTCTCTGCACTTAAGTTGGTTCCACATACTCTAGCATAATTTGCAAATATTTTTTTCCATTTTTGCCATTTTACATTTGGTTCTCCAGGACTTATCAAAAAGAACGCAGGTTGAGTAACGTTTTGCATATTTTTTTTTTTAATTAATATATTGCTGAGTCTTCAATAAATATAGTTTAGTATTTATGACTTCTCTGTTTTAATAAATTGATATTTATACCTTGTTCTTAAATAAATATAGTTTAGTATTTATAATTCTTCTGTTTCTACTCTGTTTGTGTTTATCATGTAACAATGAAAACAAAAATCAAAGACTAATGTTCTTTTCCTATGGTAAAATAAGCGTTCATGTAATCTTTTCTTCTATTCTCTTGAACAAAGCTTAATTCCTCTCATGGAATCGGATCGTTCAAACAATGGTCGTTCTACTCATTTCAAGATCCATTGTTCCTCCGTCACAGAAGCGCATGTGTGCGCAGTGTGTCACTGACACGCAGAAGACTTCTCTTGAAACGCACCGCGTCACGCTCTATCACGTGACCAGCGCGAGCAAGTCCGAGTTGAAGCGCGAGCAGCGCTAGCCTTCTTTAACTCAGCGCGAGCAAGTCTTTAACTGTTACTTTAACGCGGAGTGCGTTATACTACCATTCTTCTTTAAAAGACCCCTCTCTAACTATATTATCCTCCCGCTGTGCTCCTCACCGCACTACATCGAGGCACGTCTCTTGTCACTTTCAAAACCGCCGCTGGGAAGACGTCGCTTCCTTTTGAAGATTAAACAGCCGCTGGGGAGGAAAGTCGATCTGGGGAAGACTGCGTGTTGAGGCTTTACAGAGGTAGAATCGTCGCCAATAATAATGTGGTGTTTTCTATTAATAAATAAACTGGTAATGCAGAGTAGATTTCCAGTAAGGTTTATTCGCCTCATCCAGCAACAGCCTCAGGTCTTAACTGATTCAGAATCATTTAACACTTACATTCTTAGAGTACAGAACGTTCATGTACAAGCAGAATCACGGGGAGAGAAACTAGAACCTTAAAGGGAAAGATACATATCAAGCCTACATTACAGAGAGGAATCTAGAAAAATGGAAGGAGGAACGTTTAACAGGGCCAGAGCACTAAGCCTATATTTGCTAATGGTAGAGAAAAGACCTAACCTTGACATGAACAGCAGAATTGATGTAGGCTGATCACACAATGTCAATGAGCTGACTGGCAAATCCAGATTGCAAAAGACATGCCACCCCCTAAAATGATCTGGTTTAAACCTTGAACGGACTGTCTCAAGTAGATGTCTTTGGCCGATGCCTACGAGGTTTACCTCTGATGCTTGGTTTTGAAGTATGTTTCCAAGGCCTGTGACTGCAGAGCCCATAAGAACCCAAAAGTCACCAGAGGACGTGAAGTTCTAGGTAGCAGAGCACTGGAGCCTCTGTCCTTGTCCCACTCCAGTTTAAAGTCAAGCTTGGACCTACTCCTGCTCTCACTCCAGACATCATTCCAGAGACAGATCTTCCTTGCTGCCAAAGGCTCTGGTTTAATTCACAGTTGTCCATTGCACTTACTTGCCTTAAAAATACTTTCTGATTGTGAGATCATTCACACACTTGGTAAGTGAACTTTCCGCTCTTTCGGTCCCACATCCCTCTGCCAACTTTTTTGTGTGTTGTGTTAAGGACTACTGAAGGCGGTGACACCTTTTTATTGCTTGACAAGACATTACCATTCGATCTTCTTTGCTCCACCACATCCCTCGAAAGAGGAGAAGAGACTGTTGTATGAAACCCAACAGAGCACTGAGTTTTTACATCGATCATACCAAAGAACATGGTGGGTGATTAGCTGTTTGTGGAGTTCTCTGGAGTGAGGAGGACAAGACGGTGCTGAAACGGACCATCTCTGAATGGATAGTTCTCTGCATTAAACCCTTAGCCGCGGGGCTAATTCCCTCGCGACGCGGGGGCGAGGGGGCTGCTCGCAGCACCGCGGTGCTTGTGATCAGCTCGGCTGGTCATGCAGCACAGCAGGGGAATTATCCCCGCGTGGGCGTTCCACGCCCGTTATGACGAGCTCAGCTCAGCGACCAAGGTTAATATCTGCTACGCTATGGCTAGGAAGCTTCTTCCAGAAGCCCGAAGCGTTCTCTTCACCAGGGACCATGCTGCTACTACTGCATTGGCACATGTGTTGCGTGGCAGACAAGTTTATGAAAGAAACTGAAATCAGTGCCCATGAGAGGCGCTTATATGTGGCTCTGTTTTTTCCTTCCAGAGCAGAATGGACTTGATGTGGAGTCTCACAGCACCACCTACTGGCGTGCATGAGCACTGCTTTTGAGTTTTCTGAATCCAGTATGTAGCCTGGGTAAATTCACAAGATGAGGAATCTGTGGTTAGAAACCTCAAACAGTAATATATTGTCTCAAATACGTGAACATAGGTTTTAGCTCGGTGTTCATAACCAAAATACAGTTTTGCTGGCGAGAAATATCTACTAATATCCGTCATCTGACCCACCTGACTTCTCTTGGGCTCGTGGCTGAAAATTCGGAATTCCTGAAGAGTAAACAACTATTTAAAGTTTCTTTTTGGGTGGAACTCCTCTAAAAAGTGGAGTGCTCCTTCAACTTGGGAGTGAACATCCCCAGAATGACGTCATGGACCAGTTACGAGAACGACTCGTGGCTCAGTTTGGCGAAGACATGCCTTGAGTACCTATAGCTACCAGCATGTTGTCATAGGTAGATGTGAGGAACTGTCTACCTGCTTGACATGGCTGCTGAGTGGGTATGTTCCTTAGGCACCTCAAATGGCTTTATCTTCTCCTCAGTACCTTGGAATTCACAGCTGGGGTGGTCTCAAAGATGGGCAGAAGAATTGTGGGTTTATTTGTAGTGCATATCTTCGTTTCATTTAATTTTTTAATACGAGAATGCTGGAAATATTTGTTTCTTTTTAGATTAAAGTACTTAGTATGCTTTCCTTATTGTTTAGGAATGTTAACTTTCACAAAAATCAGTTTACACCCCATGCTGCGTTACCCCAGTTTTCATATGTTTTAGATGTGGTAATCAAAATATTTTTAAATCTATGACTTGGAACCCCGGTCCCACATTCATTCTTCTTTTCCCATGTTAACTGTTTGAATATGTTTACAAAGGAGACAAAGGGTCTATCTCAGAGAAACATCTGAACATCCTGCTTGATGAAAAATAATGTACATATGTACATATGTGCATCGGGATTATTAGGGGGAAATGATGCAGGCTAATGACCAAAACAGTTCTATTCTACATGACATTTTGCACCTAATCCCTCTGTGTTTACGGGAATATAGTGACCAATACAATGTCAGGACTGCCAGCTGCCCGTTCTTAACTCTCGCTGCACTTTCTTTTTCTCAGATAAAATAAACAATTTCACTATTATCACCATAAAATCCACTCTGTATATCTCAATTCTGCTCTTCACTAGTCAAAACTGTGTTCCAATATTTAGCCAAGCAAATTCCTCATTTGTCAATGTGTCTCTCTCCAATGCATTGTACCCAGCATAATAAATCAGATTATATCAACAAACGACTAATGAAACCAGGATGCTGCACCAGCCTTTCTGAAGGACTCCGAGTCCCATAAACCCGTGGACTGCCAGGTAGGGCCAGGAGCAGGAGGGCCCAGCGCCTTAGAAGGCACCTTTCACCCATGCAGCGCGGTAGGATCCCGGATCCCGGATCACACCCAACTGAGACCAGACCGCCCCCCCTCACCCTCTAAAGCCAGCCCGCTCCTCAATCCCCCACCCCCTCCCCTGTATAAGTCCTTGTACACCGGTTGGGCAAATGCATGCCTACTCTCGGAGGGAACATAGCCTGCCTGAAGGATGAGCAAACACAAGGAGATTAAGGAGGGAACGCTGAAACTTTTCAGACATTCACCCCCAGTCACAGATCTGGGTTGAATCCATCATCATTCTTTAGCTCACTTCCCTAAACCCTGTCAGGGTAAGTCAATAACTTTATAATTTCTTTCCTCTACCATAGGTGTCTCAAACGATGAAATCTTTTCTGCGGAAGCATCTCTCACCTGTCAGGGAAGGGTGGATGATCTTTGCTCCTCACAGGCCTCCCTCCTGTGTCCATCATCCTGTTTCCATCCCTGTGGCTAATGCTGCCGCTGTTAACGCCCACCCCGTGAGCAATGCTATGGGAGGCTGCCCTAATGCTCCTCATGTGTAGGTCTTGGTGCACCAGGCGCAAGATGGAGGTGCCTCTCCAGAGAGGACTCTGGGTCTGTTCCTGTGCTGGACACCAACCAGCCTCCACGTAAAAGGAAAAAAAGTTACTGTTCTGAACCGATAGGCTCTCAGTCGGATGATATAACCCACAAAAAGGGGGCATCTGCAACCTTGGTGTAGTCGCTAATCAGCAAGGCCATCAAAGCCTCTGTAGATAACCTCCTTGTGAGTCTGGACACTATGATTAAGGGTCTATTCCTTTCCTTGGATTAACGATTGGGAAATCTTGAACAGGCCATTAGAGACCTTAAAAGGAACGTCCCTACACCCTTCCGTCTTTCTCACAGCTGCTTGGTTCGTGCCTAGACTGACTTGGCAAGCCTCCCTTCTGATGATACTCCGAGCAGGGCCCCGTCAGGAAACCAGATGGCTGCCCCATTAACAGGTATATCCCTACCCTTAAGGGTGCCGTCCCTTGCTCCCACTCAGCCTCCCAGCCTTAGTGATGGTCAGTCTCGTGCCCCTCATGCCTGCCCTGCACCCGAGAAATTATCGATCTGCCTCCCGCCGCAAACCCTTATGTTGTGGTGCTTGGGAACATACAGCCATTGCCATATGGCACAAGAGAGTCTTACAACCAGATAAAAAATTAAGTAACTCACTAGATCGGCTCACATTCCAACCTAGATCACCATATTCATGAAAGAATAAATATGGTGAGAAGAGTGAGCTGGCTGGGGAAAGACACGAAAGCCTATAAGGGGAACACTGTAGTGATTAAATTCAGTCACCCTGCAGAAGTAGCCCGGGTCCTGGCAGCTGTCAGATCTTTTTAGGTCAGACAAACCATCTTCAATACAGGCCCATCCTCTGGGATTTTTCTGTAAACCAGAGGTGGTTTGTTTCATACCTTGGACCCACGTGGATCACCCTGGGTGTTCACCGTCCCTGCAGTCCCGGTCACTTTCCCTTCCATAAACTGCTAACCGTTTCGCACGCTCACCTCTCTGGAATCTTGTCACTGACTGGTGCTCCAAGTTTTATCGTCGTCTCCTGACGTCCCTCAAGTTGATCATCCTTCCCCTTGTTCTTTGGCATACCCTGATATAAGCAATCTCAAAGTCATTGGCCTACTCAGCTCGCACATTGCCGGCCTTACTTTTAAATTCAGGGACTCGAAGTGGCACCTATACATCAGAAGGTTTGTTATAGGTTTGCATGAGACCTGCGAGACTATAAAGCATTTCTTCTTGGAGGTCTATAAATCCTTTTTTGTAGAGGAGTAATATTCAGGTAGGGCCAAAGAGGATCTAGTGACCTATGTTTCATTAGAACTGACTGGCCGCATTATAGAACTTTTTTCCGTTTCACCAGTGCCCCAAGATTAAATATTCATTTTGCGAGGTTCCCCTGTTTTATAGCTATTCAATTTTTGGGGTCCTTTATTGATTCTTTGACTGATAGAGGGGTTGGTCCCCTTAACCTAATCATAGTTGGAGATTTCATTATGCATTTACGTGAATGCTGCTCAGCTGATGCAAGCAAAACGTCTCCTTGCAAGAATCAAAAGGATCTGCAAATGGAACTCACCAAAGAGGTCACTGTGATGAATAATATTTTGCATAATAATAATTTAGCCTTCTTCATGGAAAAGATGTTCTTTTCCCCTACCAAACAAGTACTCCCAACCTTCACAGGTAGGGGATGTTCCACTGTTATTGCTTTCACGGTTGTATCGACTCCCCATTATCTGTTGATAGCTAGTACAGAAATTTCACATAGCGCCTTTAGTTATCTCAACCCTCTCTTATTCGCCCTACAGTGGCAGCAACTCTTATTAATAAGAGCAAGGGAGGATGCAGGATTTTATTGTCCAACTGATAGGTCAGATGCTGGAAGTGGGTAATGGTGGAGCCAGATTGTTTTAAGCAGGCATTATTCCATAGCTGTACTCAGGATTTTACCACTTGTCTAGATTTGTCCTCTACTGACATAGAGATCCTATCAGCCTTTGAAAACATTTTTCCGTAAGATAGCAGCACTCTTACTCCACCCAGGTTCTAATACCACCCTTCTGTTCCGAGGTGGTTTTACCCTGAATGTTCAAAGACCCTATGGACCCTAAAGAGCACACTTAAAGCTACCCCTAGAGATAGAGCGCTCATTCGTACAGCCTGTATGAAGTATAATATTGAGCTGAAAAGGTGCAAAGACGCTTTAAGGATTCAGGCGTGGGATTACCTCATGTTTGCATCTACCCAGAAGAATAGTTTTATTTTTGGCATATTATTATTCAGCCATGTTTCACCAACACCACTGCTTTATGACACCATATTGCTGCTAATTCGTAAGTTTCCCACTTCGATTAAATATATAATGTTTCCCAGTAGGAATTGGTCTTGCCCGAGACACTTATTCAGGGGGAGGTCTAACCTTGTATTTTTAATTTGAAGGATGTCACTCTGGGAATCCTAGGTCTTGTGAGGAATAAGGCCCCGGGTCCGAATGGCATCCCCCCAGATCTGTACTTTAGTGTAGTCGCAGTCTGGAGCCCAGTGTTGACCCAGATTCTAAATGCAGCTGAAAGGGAGAGTGCCCCTCCTTATTGGTCCTCCTCTATTATAATTTCTGTGTTTAAAAATGGAAACTAGGGCAATCCCCAATGCTGTAGACTTATATCACTTGTTGAATGGGTCGTAAAAGTCTTGGGACGGGTTTCGCTGGCCAGATGGTCATTTGGGTAGAAGAGAATAACGGCAAAAAACACGATGTGTGGAGGGTCAAAGGGAATATTTAACGACCTGTCTGCTCGCTCCCCAATTTACAGAAAAACACACAAAAGAGTAGAACAGGTCAAGATAGTGGTGTGTGACTATATCAGTGACTCGGGTACAGTAGGCTGCATATGCGAACCAATGCTGTTGGAAGTTATTGGAAAACACTGTGTCCTTTTTTCTACACCACAGAGCGGGGCCTCATACTCCCGAGCGGTTGCCGGGTGAGGTGAGGTTTTCACCCACACAATGCTGGGTGAGTATCACTGTGAGGAAATGCCTCTAAGTGATGAAGCTACTATGCTTATTTTACATATGCAGAATGTCAATTATTCATGCAGGTGTGGTTTGTCTATACTGTTTCTCTGAATGCAGGTGGTTGTGTGTGTGCAATTCAGTGTTGTCCAACATTCTTTTGTTTTATTGATAGGAAGAAGAAATGCTTCTCTCCCACCAGTGGACGTCTAACCACTAATTTTCCTGGTAGATATGTATCCTTCTACTAGTAAACTTATTGCTATTTTTCATCTAACGTGACATTTGTAGTTACAGCTGCAGTAGCTAATTCACATTTAAGGTCCTGAAGAATGCCGGGGTAATTCCCCTTTGGCTGAAACATGTTGACCGTACTGCACAAGCGCCAGAAGGTAGTCGTACTACCAGGCGCGGTTTTTATCCCTTGACACACGGACTTCTGTATACACGCTCTTTCAGAGCCAGTGTAGTCAATTTTATTCATCACTATCACTCCAGCACTGCACACCATCTAGTCCACTGTATGGCAAACATCATGGCTAGTTTTCTGACATCCAGCTCTAAACTGGCACTATATGGCCGGCCAAGACATGGATTGATCAGCAATTCCCACATGACGTATATTCCACCAAAGGGGTGGTCTGATGGGATTGATACTAGCTTTTTGTTTTCCAATAACTTCCAACAGCATTGGCTCGCATATGCAGCCTACTGTACCCGAGTCACTGATATAGTCACACACCACTATCTTGACCTTTTTTTTTTTTTTTTTTTTTTAGAAGAGAATAACACCATTTCAAACCTGCAATACGGTTTTATGTGAGGGTTGTCCACTTTTGATCAGTTTGAACTTGTATTTGGCAGCTACAAAATACACTGTTGCCCTCCCGGCCTTTATGGGCCTTACGTCTGCTTTCGACAGGGTTAATAGGGACATACTATGGGCTATCCTATTAGGAATGGGAGTGTATCCTGCTATTGTTTACTTCCTGCAGGACCTCCAAGCACAGACATCAGCGTCAGATAAGATACTCTAATCTGTTATCCAACACAGAGAAATTCAGAGTAGGAAGAGGGATGCGACAAGGGTGCATATTGGCCCCTTTCTTTTTTCACTTTATATGAATGGGCTTGAAAAGGCCCTGCTGAGTGCTGGACCACGAGGGGCTTACAAACCATTCTGAATTCCTTTGCTAACTTTATAGATACATTGGATCTTTCTGTTAATTTCTCAAAGTCTTTTGTAATGGTGGTGGGACCCTGTTCATCCAAGACACAAATGTTTAGCACATTCACCACAAACTCGCTAAGATTAAGGTTTTCCCCTTCGTAGGAGTCCTGTTCGACTCCCATATGACTTGGAAGTTGCTATTAGCAGCCAAAAATGAGAAGTTTGCCAGGTCTGTTTAAACTGTATTCAGCCTTGCGTCAAGACTGCGCAGGAAGCCTCTTGGGACCCTGAATAAAATTTATCAAGCGAAGTGTAAATCCAAGGTCTCTTATGTAAGTGTTAGATGGGGGTTATGTGGCAGCTAGTTGTATCCAGGTCACACACAATAAATTCCTTGAAGATCCCAGGAAGATCTGAGTGTTGAATGTGTGAGTGACCTTCTTGCTTTCTGTCCTTTTCTGGGCTGGATTAGGTTGTGGTCAAAGGAGGAACCTAGCCTGAACACGTTTATTCTAAAAGACTTTCTTTCCCAAGATGGTGCCCACAAAATTCCATGGGTTAAATACATCAGTTATGTTTTTGGGGAGAGGAAGCGTTTTAGCAACGCTCATTACATTTGCAACTCCAACTGGAAGTGGGGAAAACGATATTTTTTTGTAAGGAGATCTCTGCATAGGGAAGAGTCTGACTTGGTGAAACCTTCAGTTCGAAGGTTCATGTTGCTAAAAGCTTCACAGTTCATGGAGCCGTATCTCACCCTAATAAAAATAACAGAGACCCTCCATTTTTTGCTCACCAGATTCAAGCTTAATGTTTTGCATTTGCTGCTAGCTTTCCCTAAAGCATGTTTTGGCTCCAGTTCATTGGGGCATGCAGCTGCGACATGTCTCCGCAGGACACACTATACTTTGTGATGTTTTGTATATTTTTGAAAGACCCCAGAAGAGCTTTTATTATCCCGTTACTTAAGGGCAAGGGATTTGCCCAAGTATACCCTGCATTGATATTTCTACAGATATTGTCTGAAGAATTTATAATTTTTACTGTATCCTATTTTTTATAAACTATAATGAACTTTATGAACCTGCTGGAGTATTAACTGGGTTTAATGTTTTTATTCTCCATTCTGATCTATTTATGATGTCCATTGTGGTATTTTTCCATTGACCTGACTTTATCCTTTTAACTTGCACTTTATTCCTTTGGTGTTGTGTATCGTGGTATTTTACGTTTGTGGTTTTTTTTCACAACATATTACTTACTTTTATGTGATTTTAACACTGTAATTCTTTATGGTTTGAATAGTAACCAGTAAAACATATTGTATTGAACTGAATTGACTAATGAACCTAGTGTATGTCCGCTCAATTGAAAAAAAACTGTAATTCAAATGCACATAGAGCAGCCACACCACAAATCCAAGAATTGTTACCAGTAAATCGGCTCCAAACCAATCTTGAGTGCATGCACCTGCTAGACCTCATCGAGCCACACCATCTATTCCAACCAAGATTGGGAGCACCCATGCTATGTATGTACAATGGCAGGAGGACATATTCTTGTAGAGTCCAACTCTGCTGGCTATTGGTGATGGATAGTGCCATGGAAGCTTCGCGAGTCAAACTAGTCAAGCGACTATTAAAATTTGTTCCATCTACTTGTGGGTAAACTAAAGGTGTGTTAGAATTCATTCTTCAGGTATGAATATAAAGTGCTAATCAGGCTTTCTCCTACCTTTTGATCGTGAAAAATACATTGCTTTTTATGCAAACTCCCTCATAGATCATAATGTGTGTGTGTGCGTGTGTGTGTGTGTGTGTGTGTGTGTGTATATATACTTCGGACAAAGGGGGCAATGTCGTCCTGTGGCCTAAGAAAAATTATATTATTGAGGCCCATAGACAGCTGCAGGATGGGATCTGCTATGAGAAATCTTCGTACAAGGATTACAACAAGGCAAAAGAGTCTCTCCTCGGACTGTTGAATAAAGGGCGTAGAGAAGGTTTGATCTCGACAGAGGAGTTCAAATTCATACACAATGAATTCCCTGTCCTTTCTGTATTTTATCTTATCTCCAAAGTGCATAAATGTTAGTCCCACTCCATGGAGGCCAATTATCTCGGCTATTGGTAGTGCGGGTGAAAATATGGGTCAATACATTGATTTCTTCTTGCAGGATATGGTGAAAGTGTTACCTAGCTTTGTAAAAGATAACAGCGATTTCCTGCTGAAGGTAGGGGGATTAGAATGGAATGACGACCTGCTTTTAATACTCTTGACGTAGAGTCGCTCTACACGAGTATTGCACATAGCAGTGGTTTGCATGCTATTCAACACTTTTTGAACAAACGTCCTGTAGAAGTCTACAAACACAATAAGGTAATTATCAGCCTCATTGATTGGTGTCTAAATAACAATTTCTTTCTTTACGGAAAAGATGTTTGGAGACAATTACGTGGTGTGGCTATGGGGGCCTGTTTCTCCCCCAGCTATGCGTGTTTACACATTGGCTGGTGGGAGAAACAGGTCCTCAACACTCATCACCATGTATGGGTCAGAGAGAAAATTGTCAAGTATTTACGCTACATTGACGATATTTTTATTTTGTGGCAGGGAGATGAGGAGGAAGCTTTGTTGTTTGTGGAAGAAATCAATAGAAATTCCCTCAATCTCAATTTCACGTCCAAACTTAGTAAACAAGAAATAGAATTTCTTGACGTGAAATTAAATGTCAAAAATGGCAGACTTGAAACTACTCTCTTGAGAAAGCCCATGGCTGGGAATACCACTCTGCACGCCACCAGCCTCCATCCCAAACATACTATCAACAGTATTCCGTATGGCGAGATCTTACGTCTAAAACGGATCTGTAGTACTCCAGATGATTTTGACCAATGTGTTTACGATATGAGAATTAGGCTTAAGGCTCGTGGTTATTCTGATTCTATTTTGAATAAAGCATTATTGAAGGCAGAAACACGCCCTAGAGACAGCCTTTTTTCAATGACCCCTGTTAGCGATATGACGGAAGAGAATAATGGTGTAACTGTATCATCTGAATGCCCCAGATTGATCACGGCTTTCTGCAACGAGGAGAATAAGATCAGAACTATTGTCAAAAGAAACTGGCCTCCATATTGGGTTTACAGTTACCAGAAAAGCCTTTGATCACTTTCCGTAGGGCGAGAAACATGGGGTCTATGCTAGATAAAAGCAGTCCGGAAACCATACAAAAAAACATGTGGTTAAAACCCACAGCAGGGTTTTACAAATGCCCTAGCTGTCGGGCGTGTAAATTCGGCAGAAATACCACGCACTACCGCACACCTTTTTGCAGGAAGGATATTCCGATTGTTGTCAGCTTTAGCTGCAAAACAGATTTTGCAGTGTACGTCCTGACATGCACCTGTGGCCTTAATTATATAGGCAGTACTAAGTTACAGGTGCATGTCAGGATTCTCCAGCACCTTAGAGCTATCCTTCACAATGATCCGACTTACCCGGTAGCGCGTCATTTTAAGAGTAAACACAACAATGACGTAGCCTGCCTTTCTTATTTTGTAGTGGGATCTATTCCCAAACTTCGAAGGGGTGGCAATAGGGAACAGAGACTAAGGCAGTTGGAGACTACAATGATTTTAGAATTTGACAGTATGTGGCCGAATGGTCTGAACAATTCGGAGGATATGTACACCTTCCTCTGATTTGTATTGTTTTGATTCTGATCATTTCGACTGCCATTCTCTGACCATCCTTATCCGATTGTTTTGAGGTCTTCCTGCATGAGCTTATTGTTTTCATGTACCTTTCATTGTGGTCTGCCCCTAGGTAGTCAGGTTCCCTGTTACCTAGTTGTCATTGAATTCCAATTGTTTTTCTTATGAAACTCTCGAAATGTATTATTGGTATCTACTCAGGAGGTAATCAGGTTCCCTGTTGCCTCCCATGATGGCTTCATTTCTATGTTAACATCATGAAATTTTGTTTTCTAATCTTCACTTAGTTATTTATACATAGGGTGTATACGTTTTTCTATTAATGATGATTGTATGATATGTTAAGACTTGTGTAAATGATGAGATTTTAGCAATGTTTTTAGGCAATGATTGTCTATTCTATTGTTATTTAATCTTTGCACATGTTCCATATCGGCACATCATGCACGTGGTACTTTATTTATTAACATATCTACTTTATTGCACAAGTATTTTTGCACAGCGTTTTTTTACACAGGCGATACTAGTATTACGGGTTTTTTAATAGCATGATTTTTGTAAATACATTGATGTTTGAATAATTCTTATGCACTTATTTTTGTGTCCAAATTCCCCTTGACCAGTTTTTTGTATGTCCTTTTAAATTAATATGCAATGCTTTTAAATGGATTGAATTATCGAGGATTTAGCCTATAAGATAAGCATTTGTGCACTTTATTTTGCGAGAGACATGTGTTTCTAATTGTAGCCACAATGGAAATGTGTCTACTATGTTTATGGTCATGTGACCAATGAGATCTGGTCAAACAGGGGGAGTGGCCATTTACTTCACAGCATATAAAAAATCTAAAAAACAAGTAACTACTTTGTATGTGATCAAGGGCCTAGGGGCCCGAAACGCGTCATTGCTGTTGCTGCTCACCTGCGCCATTAAATACATCTGTGGCCAGATCCTGTGGTCCATCTCCTTTGTTTGCTTCGCCGATCAACTGGATTGGAGGTGGCTTGGGGAGTATATATATATATATATATATATATATATATATATATATATATATATATATATATATATATATATATATATATATATATATATATATATATATATATATATATATATATATATATATATATATATATATATATATATATATATATATATATATATATATATATATATATATATATATATATATATATATATATATATATATATATATATATATATATATATATATATATATATATATATATATATATATATATATATATATATATATATATATATATATATATATATATATATATATATATATATATATATATATATATATATATATATATATATATATATATATATATATATATATATATATATATATATATATATATATATATATATATATATATATATATATATATATATATATATATATATATATATATATATATATATATATATATATATATATATATATATATATATATATATATATATATATATATATATATATATATATATATATATATATATATATATATATATATATATATACTTTGAATCCCACAGCACTGCTTTGCTGAAAACGGGACACAGACTCCACTTCGTACTGATAAATTAATTTATTGACAGGATGACGTGCTTCGCCCACCTCACTCTCATAAAGCGACACACTTCAGTGCTGACATTTAAAGTGAAATATACACCACATGATCGAAAACAGGCATGGTCATGAAAAACAGACTGACTTCAATGTTCTATGGGTGCTAATACATATCTTAACAGTGCTCAACATAACAAGTATTATACATGAACTAGATCTAAAAAACGCATTCTTCATGACCTCAGTCTTTGGTATATATGGAGATATATATATATATATATATAATTATAATATATTTTTTTATTCAGGGTGTCATTGCATTTTCCATTAATTGATGGAATGTTCATGTATATAATGTATATAATATAATGAGAATTACGACTGAAAAAATATGCATCAATCTAAGGAGATTTGCAGCTGTTAGCATGCCCATACAGGGCACAATCTTTTCGAAATGATGGCCGATTGGACAGAAAGTAAAATGAGATTATTATGGAGTGCGAGGCAAAATGGCCATTGAGTAAAAATGGAGGGCGAAATTGTAGTCGCTTCCAAAGTTTATATTGGAAAATACACGAACAATAGAAAACAGGTTGATATTATGTATATATGTACAAAACACTGTTTCTCTGATTGTGATTATGTGTAGCGCTAAAGAAAATGACGCACACTAATTTGAACTGTGGGACAAACAGTTGAATGTATTACTAGTCCAAGATGGCCGCCATATAATGAATTGTGTTTACTTTAACGAACATCACGTCACTTTCTATGTCATTAATTTGTATAGCACAACTTTATTTATACACCAAGCTAATCGTTGATTCATTGACACTGACGAAGGCGAAGACGCCGAAACGCATTTGTCGATAATCTTGTTGCAGGAAAGACATAATAAGTGATGAATTTTGACAACGTCTAAAAGCTCTAGAGTGCGCTCTTTTGGAGGACGGTTCCACCCATGGAGGAATCGTAGTTGTGGCATTGTTCGCGTACTTCACCGTACGCTGAGCGAGCACCTGTGGCAAAGAGGAGCAACGGCTGGTGGACTTGCGTTTGGGATATTTTATTCTATATATATCTTTTGTTCTTCATATGTGTATTATATTTTGATTGATACATAAGAAAGACTGTTTGCGAGATCATATACACATATATATAATATATGCTTTAACTCTTCTGCTCAGTTAATAGATCCTGCTACTGATCCAGTCCATGATGAAGTCGTGGAAGACCTCAGTGCAGTGGTACGGGGACAGAGAAGTAAGTGCCAGTAGATTGTGTTTCTAGTAGCCACTGCTTTCAAATGTTGGTAATTGCTATGTCTATCATTCTAGTCAATATTGAGGGCTTTTATTGTAACTAATTGCCTTGGACACAAGTAGGCCTGTTTGATTGCTTTAACATATTGAAAATCCATGATTCTTACAGTAGTCCTGGCCTTCGACACATCCAGATAAAAGGAAATGCAATTACAAAGTTTTTGTTCTGTGTTCTATATGCGCGGAATTGACTATAGACTTGGGGATGGTTTGTTGGCTACATATAGGATTCAGTGAAGCGAGTTCAAAGGGGTGGTAAGGCTTTCTCTTTTCGTGCTGCCAAAGCATGGAATCTGCTACCATGTGAATAGCTACAGTTCCCCTTGAGACTACATTCTACCGAAAACTTAAAATCTATTTTTGTCTGTGGGGAAATAAGGTCTTCCTTTCTAGGTGCGTCCCAAGGGCCTTTCTGTTAGCACCAGGATACTCCCCAGAGTATAACACAACATCTTTTAATAGGGTCAGAGGCAATGTAAAGACCTACTGGGATATCTTGCCCCAAAATAGCAAACTAAACAACCCAAAGTATCCCAGGGTCTAAAAGATGATAGAGAACCTTAGATACTTCTCTTGATGAGGACTACAACAATGTATAAATAGCCGAAAAAAATATTAATTAAATTTCCGGATTCCCATCACTCACCAACATGGTGACATGCTTCATCATCTGGGTCTCCTCTGACAGTCAAACTAGCGACTTCAAGGGCTACAACTCCATCATAGTGGTGGAGGAGCCCAAGGATGTTTTCATCTCCTATTTGGTAATACCTGTCTGATTTATCAGATGTGAGCAGTGGAGTGTATGGGAAATGTATGCAGTGCAACAGTGAGATGTGAAGTTAAAATTGAACCACATTAGACCCACATTCTATTCTTGTCCGCCGTAGCCCAAACTAAAAACGGTGCAAGAGACAGTTTCAACAGATAGCTGTCTATAATAATTAAGTGGTCAACATGTTTCAGCACATACAGACACCAATCTGTCCAGTGCCTTCGCCAGGACCCATCCAGTCAAGTTATTTTGCTACTGCAAAAAGTGAAAATTATTTTTTTGTGTGCAAGTGCACTCAAAACGGTTGGTAACAATACAACTGCATCACCTGATTTGAGGAGATATCTGAAAAAATACAAAATGACAACTAAACAATCAAGAAAAAAATCACATGTTCTCTATACTTATAACCATAGTGACAATACATTGCCAGATATCATACTCCATTTTTTGGGCATTCATCATTCTTCCTTACTTCGAGTATTTGAGGGAACTACCTCACCCCACCTGGCAACAGCTCAGGATAAAGGAGGCCCTGCTCTAAAAAGGAAAAAATCAGAACAGTCCATCACTTTCCATGGTGTTCCGCCTATCCTAACATCTTGTTACTTGTTACCCTGAACACGATCCACACAGAACTATAACCTCAACCACAATAAAGAGCTTGTTGTTCTCACTGTGGGTTTATACTATCTTTCAAGTTATTTGTGCATTTTTGTTAAGTATGCGTAATACATTCTTCCATTCCCATTGTACTATGCCATGTCCCCTTGGTAATACATTGTGGTAGTCCTCATAAAGAGAAGTATCTAAGGTTCTCTATCATCTTTTAGACCGTGGGATACTTTGAGTTGTTAGTTTACTCCCCAGAGTAACCCCAGGCTCTATAAATCATTCATTCATTCATTCCACTGTTTATGGACAAGATCAAAGAAAGAAATTGCCACTCAAATGTGCTAATACCTTGATAAATGTCACCCTTAGATAATTACATTTAAATCTAACTTTACTTTAGTAAGCATCACTGTCAAAACCATCCTTTCTGTATATACTGTGTGTATTCTTATCCAGGACACTGAATGCTTGTCACAACTCCCTCTACCTCGAAAACTATAACTACATTTTGGAATGCAAAGCATAAAGAGAAAGCATACCTCCACCTATACGTAATCAGACTGATCACACACCTCTCAATTTATACAGGATTCCACCCTTTAGTGAACGTTTGTAGAAGATGCATTTCTACCTGTACTATGACTGTGGAATAGACGTATACCAGTGATGTGCTGTTCTACAGTAAATGTTCTTAAATATACTAACAACGAAGTAAAATTACTTCAGGAACAACTCAGTATAAGTTTCGCCATAATCTCCAGAACAGATAAACATCATGCTTAAGAAAAATAGAGCAGTTGTGAACTTTTAAGCAAGCTGAAAAGCCAAAGAAAATATGGATCTATCTATGCTTTCCAATGAGTGCTTCCTCATACACAGTAACAGAACCCAAGAACGAGCTAGAAAAAAACCCCACACAAAATATGGTTGCCAGCCAGCTCCAATTCACGAGTGACACTTTTATTCTAGCCCAGTCTTTTCATCTACAAACCTTTGTAATCAATTGAGTTGACTTCAAACATGCATTCAGCTTTTAAATGAAATCCCAGCACTGATAAACCTGTCCCCATGGCTGCTATCTAGATTCCTATAGAGCCAGCCAGCTTCAACTGACTCTCTTCCCCGTGCCCCGCCATTCTCTTCTATCCACCATCTAGAGTATGAAGTATTTTGCCATCAGGGAACTGCCCCTCTGCCCAGCTGCTGGCGGGGGAAATAGAGAAGCCTAAATGAGTGACGGTGTAAATGGCACTGTCCTCAACTGGTTCACCTTTTATTTCCAGCACAGAACCCAACAAATAAAAATCCAAAATTGCCTCTCCAGCCCCACTGCCATCTCCCTTGGTGTACCCCAAGGATCTATCATCTCTCCTGCTCTATTCAACCTATTTATGGAACCCCTTACACTCATACTTAAACAAGCCTGTATTAACTACCACCTGTATGCCGACGATACCCAACGGAACTATAAAATAAAGTCCCACTCAGATGTCCTACACCTTAACACCGCCCTGGCTAATAGACAATCCTGGTTCTACTCAAACCACCTCAAACTTAACCCACACAAAACTGAAATCATTCTTTTCTCTCCTAATAACAACCCTCTCCCCTTCCAAACATGGATCTCTGACCTTAATGCCCTAAACTGTTTGCTCTCCTTATCCGAATCAGTAAAATCCCTTGGCATCACCATTGACAGTAAGCTAACGCTCAATTCCCACATAAAAAACTCAGAGAAAGGTTACGCTCCAACATTTAAAAAAAATCAAACCTTTAATTCCACCGGAAGATTTCAAATCTGTTGTCCGATCTCTAGTCCTCTCGAAAATTGACTATGGCAACGCCCTACTCTCCGGATCTCCCAAAGTCCACCTTGCCCCCCTCAAATCTGTTCTCAACCTAGCTGCCAGGCTTACAACTGACTACAAAAGCTCTGACCACATCTTGCCTGCTCTCAAGACCCTGAAATAGCTTCCTATCAAAGACAGATCCTATCATAAAATAGCCTGCATAACATACAAAGCCCTTCATCAAAAAAAAACCCTACCTCTCAAACAAACTCAAAAAAGCGGGCAGTGCCCGACAGATGAGAAGTACCAATTCTCTCCACCTCGTCCCCCCTCTATTAAAAAAAAAAAAAAGCTGTGCAATTTCACTCCTTCTCTGGTAAGCTCCCAGCATCTGAAATGCCCTCCCTAAAGATCTACGACTTAACCATTCATACATCCGTTTTAAAAAAGACCTTTAAAATGCACTTGCTCAACAAATATTGGGTCCTTAATCCTTCCATTACCATACCCGTTATACCCTTCCCCCATCCTGGAAACCCCGTTTTCCCCTCTCTTCACACTTCTGTGTCAACTCCACTTATTCACCCCCTTCCCTACCCATCTTCACCTTTTCTTCCACCCTACCACCCCTTGCAGAACACTTCCCCTCCCGGTCCCTCTCACCTGCAAAACCCTTCCTTATACACAAAAAATGAGTCTTCCTCCTTTATATTGTGTAATAATTTGTAATTACTTTATTCATGTGTTGTTTTTTTGTAAATTGCTACTTCTTTGCATTTTTGTATTAAGTCATGCTATATTACTCAATGTTGTCCTCAAAGTCTGTCATGTCTGAATGCTTCTTTTGGACACCACTGTTTTGTATTCCTTGTAATATTGTCATTCCAATGTAAAGTGCTCTGATACCTCCGGGTAGAGCCAGTGCTATATAAAACCTTTTACATAAATAAAGTAAGGCCATAGGATTCTACAATGTCCACCAAAGGTTGGATGTAAATATCAGGAGGATTCGGACTCAAGGAAGAGCCCTGAGGAACTCCACACTCAATTGAGAATGTCTTACAAAGTAGGGTTTATCATTGACCTGTAAACTCCAGCCTTCAGGGAAGGAGGAGAACCAGGCAAAGGCATTGTCCCTTATCCATCAGTCCTGTCACTGACCAGGCAAAATATTGTGTGAGACAGTAACAAAAGCCTAACTGAGGTCTAGGATAAACACTGCTGAGGTTCCTCTACTGTCCAGTGTCCATTTTAATTCTTTTGTCACCGCCACCAAAGCTGATTCCTTGCAATGCTGTGAGTGCAAACCGCACTGGGAGCCATGACGAAGTTTATGAGCCTTAATATAGGAAGAGTGATGAGAATTAATGTGCTTTTTAAGCAGTTTAGAGACAAAAGGCAGCAAGGAAATAGGTTGTAGCTGCATCCAATGCTGGCTTTTTGAGCAGGGGTACTATGGCTGTATCTTTCCATGTTGGAGGCACTGTAGATGGGAAGACTCGAGAGTTCCACCAACATGGAGTAAATAATTGTTGAGGCAGCCTGATAGATGATTGGCCTGGCTGGATCCAGAGGAGAACCTGATTTAATATTTGCAGGCTAAGTAGACAACTATGTGATCGAGAGAGTTTCAAATGAAGAAAGACTCGAACTGGGCCATGAAGGAGAAGTAACAGAAGCTGTAAAATTAATGGCTGCAGCAGGGAACCTAGCATAAACGGCTCAGACCGTGTTAGAGAAAAAGGAACTAGTTAATTATATCTAGTGGGGTTATGAGCCAGCAGGAGATTTTGAAACTGTAGAGTCGGCGCTCTAGCTAGCGTCAGCCGCGTGATGACGCGGCACGCCCGCGGCCATGACCTGATGCGCGCGCATCCTAACAAAAAGAGCGCGAGCGTCGGAGCCGGCAATACTTGCGGCTCGGCGCTCTCTGGTACCTAGCAAGCAAATAAAGGTTTAAATACACCCGCGGCTCCTGTCATCATCTCGGGGCACAAAGGAACTTTACAATGGCGACGAGGAGGTGATTAAGGAAAAAAAAAAACTAACCACAGGATACCGACCACTGAGCCCCAGGGACAGGAGCACTTCCCAAACAACACGAGGTGCTCACCCAAAAACCACTTGGAAGGACCAAGAACATCAGAGAGCGTGGCAGAGCCCACCCACGTGCAAAGAAGCCTCACAGCCACCACAGAAGGTGAGAGGGCCAAAGTAAGGGGACTAGATAGAGAAGGACCCCACTTACCCCACACCCTAAGGGCGGGAGAGCTGGCGACCTCAGGGAAAGGCGAAGGGGAAGACAACAAAAGCCCCCAGAGACACCCGAAGAAACAGGAGGAGGACGACTCGCCAGGCAGCCCCAAGAATCACGGTGGGACTAGCCCCCCAGTAAAGCGTTAGAGGATGTGCGCCCAAACGTCTTCAGCCATGGCACCAGTGCCTTTCCTACCCAAACCAGGGGAACCCCTCATGCGGTGGGAAGATTGGAGAGAATATATAGACAACTTCATAGAAGTACTGGAGGATGAGAATGAGGAGAAATTCACAAGCCAGAGGAAAAGACGCATTCTACTACTTAACCTAGGTCCGGAGGGACTCAGAGTTTTCAAGAACTTGGTGCCCAAACAACGGGTAAGCACAGACGACGACGTCTACGCTCATGCCATCGAGGAATTAAATGAACACTTTCGTCCAGCGGTTTGTGTTTCAATCGACAGATACAATTTCCAACGAAGGAAACCGGAGGCAGGTGAATCAGTTGAAGAATACGTGGCGGCATTGAGGAAATTGGCCTCCACGTGCAACTACGCAGCGTTCCAGGATGAGTTCATCAAGGATCAGATCGTAATGCACACCACTCGCAAAGCTGTGCATGAGAAACTATGGGCAAGCGGAGACACCACGCTGAAGGAAGTCATGGCGACGGTCAAGAAAGCGGAACTCGCAAAACGGTGTGCGGAAGCAGCGAAGAAAGAGCCGGTGGCCAGACCAATGGTGAACAGAATCGAGGACGAAGGACCCCAAAGGGAAGGCAAGAACAGAGGCACGGTCCTGAAGAATCCCAACAGGTGGCAAGGAAATCCAGGACCCCCAGGGAAACAGGCGGGAACCAACAAGCGGAACTGTTACAGGTGCGGGAGCATGGCGCATGAGGCTCACGACAGGAAGTGCCCGGCATTTCGCGCCAAATGCCTGTTCTGCGGGATCGTAGGGCACTATGAAAAGGTGTGCCGCAAGAAAGCGACCAAGTCCATGGTGAAGTTTGTAGAACATGAGCAGGAAGACCAAGGAGAAGACAACTATGAGGAAGACGACACCGTGCTGTGCATTTACGACCAGATACTCTGCGTCGACAACAAAAGATCAACCAATCCTGTGCTGGACATGATAATAGGAGGAGTGCCAATCAGCACAGTGGCGGACACAGGCTCCCCATACACCATAGTCCAGAGGGCAGTCTGGAACGAGACATTCAAGCCGTCGCTGGGCCCGGAACTGGAGCGTCTTGACATTCGCCCAGTCACGTACAATGGAGACCGCATACCCATGGCAGGTTTCAGGCCATTGAAATTTGAAATTAGAGGGCGCACAGCCATCTGCAAACTGTATGTCTCGGAGAAAGGACCCTCGGTCCTGGGCTGGTTGGATCAAGGGCACCTGGGTATCAAACTGGACCCGGGTGGAAAGGTCCAGATACTACTCACCGAACCTGACAGTTGGCCAGATCTGGATCAGTGGAAGAAGGAGTACCCCAAGGTGTTCGGAGGCAAAGTGGGGAGACTGGAGAAGTTTACGCACAAGATAGTACTCCAGGAAGGAGCGGCACCGGTATCGCACAAAGTGAGGAACATACCCCTGGCGGTAAGAGAGGCAGTCCAGGAAGAGTTACAAGACCTAGAGAACAAGGGCATAATCGAACCCATCACGTGTGCAGAATGGTTGGCACCACTGGTGGTGGTAATGAAGCCCAGTGGGAAGGTCAGGCTGTGTGTTGACCTCCGCGAACTCAACAAGAGCATCGTAGTGGAAAAATTTCCCTTGCCCCGCATTGAGGAGATGCTAGCGAAGACCCGGGGGATAAAGTGGTATTCCACAATAGACTTGACTTCTGCATACCACCAGATCGCACTACATCCGGAGAGTAAGAAACTGACGTCCTTCATCACCCCCTTTGGGTGCTACCAGTTCTGCCGCATGCCGTTTGGACTGGCATCGGCTGCGGCGGTGTTCCATAAACTGATGCATCAACTCTTCAAGAACATGGATGGCATCCAATATTTTCAGGACGATATCCTGGTGATGAGGCGAGACAGACTAGACCACGATGCCAAACTGACCAAGGCGCTGAGCGTTCTGGAGAAAAAGGGCCTGACAGCGGAATGGAAAAAATGCCGCCTGGGCATGGAGTCAGTAACCTATCTAGGGCACGAGATAGGAGTACAAGGCATCAAACCAAAAACTGAGAATGTAAGAGCGATTTGTGACGCACCGCCCCCCACCAACAGAGAGGAGGTCAGATCCTTCTTGGGCATGGCGCAGTATTATAGCAAGTTTGTCCAACACTTCGAAACTAAGACCCACCATATGCGGCAATTGACAAGGGAGAAGACGCCGTTCAGCTGGACAGCAGAAACACAACAAGAGTTTGAGAGTGTGAAGAGAGATGTGGTAAATGCAGTGCCTTTACAAGGATATGACCCTCGGAGCCAAACGGTACTCACGACAGACGCCAGCGACAAGGGACTGGGTGCAGTGCTGATGCAGGATAGAGGCCAAGGAGTGGTGGAAACGTTGAGTTTTGCATCACGCACACTGAGTGACACGGAAAAGAAATTCAGCGTCATTGAAAAGGAGATGCTGGCGGCAGTATGGGCAATGGGAAGATTCCAACAATTCCTGTGGGGCACACGGTTCCAGTTGAAAACGGATCATAAACCGTTAGTAAAGGTATTGACCTCGAGTGGACATGCCAGCGCCACGCCCAGAATAGCAAAAATGACGTTGAAGCTGCTGGAGTACAGATATGATGTGGAGTATATCCCAGGCAGCAGGAACAAAGTAGCCGACTATCTGAGCAGAGCAGCAGCTATGGAGACGGAAGCAGAAGACGGAGAAATCGGAGGAGAAATGGTGGCATTGACGGAGGATCAGGAAAGGGTCATCAGCAACCAAGAATGGCACGAAGCATATAAGGAAGACGAAGGTTTACAGAAGGTGAAGGAATGCATAATGAAGGGATGGCCGGAGAAAAGACATATTGACGAAAACCTGAGGAAGTACTATGAAATCAGGGAAGAACTATCCGTTGGTGACACGGGAACGTTCATATACAGAGGGGACAAAGTCATCCCCCCGGCAGGAATGGTTCCAAGATTACTAGAGATACTCCACGAGGGACACCTAGGAATTGGGAAGATGAAATTACGGACCAAGCAAGGGTACTGGTGGCCGGGCGTGGATGCCCAAGCTGAGCGGCACGTCAGGGAGTGTGCACAATGTCAAGAAGCGGACAAAACACTGAAACCCTTGAGACCAGCACTAGGGAAGTTCGAGTCCCCAAGGAACCCGTGGGAAGAACTGTCCATCGATATCCTAGGCCCAATTCTGGATGGACAAGGGACCCAGAAATACGTATGCGTCCTTATAGACAGGTACTCCAAGTGGCCAGAAATGAAGGTATCTGAAGTGATGGACACGGAGACAGTGGTAAAATTTCTGAGCGACACTTTTGTGAGAGAAGGCATTCCCAAAACCATATTAAGTGACAATGGGCCGCAGTTCACGTCAGAGAAGTGGGCCAACTTCATGAAGAGAAATGGAATTCTACCCAAGCACACGTCTATCTACCACCCGGCTGGGAATGGCTTAGTAGAACGTTTCAATTGGGTGGTAATGGGGTCGGTGCAGGCCGCCATCATGAGTGATAAGAATTGGGAGAAGGAAATATGGAAAATGATATGGGCCTACCGAATTACACCCACAGTAACAGGATATAGCCCTTTCCAGATACTGAGAGGTTGAGACCCATTCACGAGAGACAACAGAGCGTGGAAGGAAAAAACAGTGACCAGCCAATGGTCCCCAGCCGTAGTCCATGCCGACCTGGAGAGAGCGCAAGCAGTGTATGCCAAGCACTACAACGCACAAAGGAACGTGAGAGACACTGGACTGGAGCAAGGTGAATGGGTGAGGGTCAAGCTGGCGACGTTACAAAGGAAAGGGGACAGCAAGTACAGCAAACCACTCCAAGTCAAGGAGATATATGACAGAGCAGCCTTACTGAGTGATAGTAATGTGTGGTCCCAAGATAGGATGGCGAGATGCAACAGGGTAGTGAGATGGGACACCGATGAACACTACCAAGAAGGAACTGCGGAGAGTGGACAGGAATTGGAGTCTTCCAGTTGGGAAGAAGATACAGAAACGGGAGTTTCGCATGAGGAACAAGGCAGCAACATGAACCCTCGAGCAGAGGCAGAAAGGAGCACAAGGCGGTCAATGGAGAGCCCAGCTGAACTCCGCCAAGGTGAAGGCAGCAGAGCTAGCCAGGAGAGAGAGGACACTGCGACCCCGGTAAGATACACCCGAGGGGGGAGAGCGGTGGTGAGACCTTCCAGGTTTCAGGACTATGATATGAGTGATGGACAATAGTTCCAGTTTCGTTGTATGAGAAAAAAGGGGAGATATGTAGAGTCGGCGCTCTAGCTAGCGTCAGCCGCGTGATGACGCGGCACGCCCGCGGCCATGACAGGATGCGCGCGCATCCTAACAAAAAGAGCGCGAGCGTCGGAGCCGGCAATACTTGCGGCTCGGCGCTCTCTGGTACCTAGCAAGCAAATAAAGGTTTAAATACACCCGCTGCTCCTGTCATCATCTCGGGGCACAAAGGAACTTTACAGAAACGAGGGTTAAGAAAGGATCTAACAATAGCAGTAATCTCTTTGGCTGGATTGGATGCCGATTCAATTTTTTTGGCAATCAAGGAAGCCCGAGCGGTTGTTATGGCTTTGTGATATTTCTGTCTACCCGTAGATCTGAACAATTAGTTGAATTTGAGATTGTTTGTTGCTTGTGCTTATGAGGATTAATCCTTGGGAAGTAGTGACTCTATGATTGACTGCAGATATGTATTGAGCCAAGATTTTGCTAAGCCTGGTATGTCCAGTTTCTGTGAGGTAATGAAATTGGCAGTGTCATAATAGTCGGTGTTGACTAATCTCGCTATTGGCTTGTGGCTAGCAGAAGGTTATACAATGTCAAATTTTGTCTGTGAGATTTAGCACACTGTATTAAGTTTATCATCACTTGTGGTCTCCAGCCTTTCGGGAGCACAGCATATAGCATTAGGAGGATGTATAGAACAAAATTTCATAGATGTGTAACAGGCAAATTGATACCAAACATTTCAGTGAGCTAAAAAGAAAAAAAAAGCTTTGAAAGCTGATAAATCAGATCAGATATTGAAGTATGACCTAGGGTTATACAAATAAATAACTCGGAGCTAAAATTAGGGGTCTTGGAGAACTGTTCTGTGCTTTAAAAAAACTGATTCTCAGGAAATTTTAGTTTCTAATTTGAGGAAGTAATAGGGAGATTAGGGATCATTAGTTAATTTTTGTGTAAAATAGACTTGCTATTGGCAGAACGCAAAACGATGAGGCCTCATAGAATGTGGGGAGGGGCCCCTGAGACTCCCATATCTTACAGATGTTCCGTTGCATTGGGCTGCAGGGCCAAGTTACCCCTTATACTGGCCTGTTATTGATTTTGCACTAAGGACGCGGAATCAATCTCGGTTCACCCGGCTAGTGAGAAAAGACATATGCCTGCCAGATGTTAATAACGCTTTGTGCCACTCCTAGCTTTTCCCTCGCAGGCGCTCAGTGTGATATTAGGTAAATCTGATCTGGCATTGTGCCTTTGACAAGGAATGAGGCTACATAGTGTCAAATCTCGACCGAGTTGCTGGGCACACTGTGTAATCTTGGGCATATCTGTTCGGTCATTTTATTCTAACGTGGGAGAACGGGTTGATTCCCTTGTCTACATTAAGAGCAATGGAAAAAAGAATCAGTGCTCAGGGAAGAACATCTTCACTATCTGTTTTCGAATGTTAAAAGCGATCTTCAATTCCCTTCCCTTCCCTTGTAACCTTTTGTGACCCTCGGCACATTTGAGGGAAGAGGCGGAGGAAATGCCACATGAGCGGGAAAATGAGTATTTGTATGTCCTTGGGCGTGTGTTCTGTATTCATTTATTTTTGAGAACTATGACAAAAATGTACGAACTCCCTTTGCTGCAGCTGCAAAAACTTACTGATCTGAGATAAGAAAGGCTGGGTTCCGGCGTGGTGCCTGGAATACGCCCTGTCCGAAGTATTACATTGTGGCCTCGATTGCCCCCTAAGTTAATGTATATATATTTTTAATAAAGAATAATTCTATCAGTGTGCGCCAGCCCTTGGATGATGGTGCTGTATTGTTGGTTCTCTTGCAGATGTATCGGGTTCTACAGCAATTATCTAGGTCAAGGCGCAGGGTTATTTAAATAGTGTAGTTCAGAACTCAGAATATACTTTATTCGACCTAAATAAATAGACCATAAAAGTACAGTGAGGAAAAAAATTAAAATGCAAATAATATCGAAAAATGCCTTTGACAATACATAATAAAGGCAATTCTTAAGAAGCACTATCTTGGCATGACATTCCCAAATGCGTAGTGTCCCGGGAACAACATTACACGATTGACATAGATTGGAAAGGAAGGAGGGCAAAAACCTCAATTAAGGGTCTGCTATGTGCTCCTACCTACCTAATTATCACCTCCCAGATATCTAAGGAAGACTTGTCACTGACACACCGCAAACGTTAACTCCACATCAAGTACCGGGTTAATCAAAGTTACGACCCGTGGTAGCAGACATCATTTTAGGACCTCCACCCTGAATTCAAGATCCTTGTTCTCACACCTCAAACACGGAAGAGATAGGGAGGACTTTAGCCCTGTGATGTTTTGAGGAGCAGAAAGAACAACGAGAGGACACTAATTAGTGCTGGTGGTGACATGCAATCAATAAGTCAATAAAAACAATCAACTCATATCGAGATCAAGTCTGTAGAAAATTAATGGTAATAGAAAGTGCACACCCCTAAGGTCGCCAGGAGCTGTGGTGAACCCCTCTCTTAGAAATTCTCAGTTTTGAATTGGAGAATTAGGCCCAATAGGAACAGGGATGTGCCCCTCTCCTCAAAGAGAGAGGGCACCCAAAGGCCGTAGTGCCATTTAAGGAACATTGACTACTGCACCTGACCTCAGTAACACCCTTAAATTTAGTATTTAAGGGCTCCCCTGAACCTGTTCCTCTGATTCGATCACTTACAAAAAAGAAGGCCCGAATAGTCGTGCAGCAGTGGAGAATGCGGCAACGATTACTTACTTGGCCACAACTCCATTGGCCTTTTTCCTCCTCAAGCGACCCTGCTCCTAGAAACCAGCGTGGCCCACAGCCAGCAACCTTTGAGAGGCCCAGGAAGTGTGCAGCCTTGAACAAAAACTCTTGTCTCCTATGGACACCAGATTTGTCCAGCAAGAAACAAACCCAAGGACACCGGATCCTGACGGATCTGCAACACTTGGTCCACGTGGTCACTGACCCACTGAAGTCTCCCTGGCGATCCTGACCTGAGATCTAGTGTTGGATGACCTCTCCTGACCATCCACACAGTGCCTGCAGCCTCAACCTGAAGGGTCCCCCCGACTGGATCTGCTGAGAAAAACCCTTGCACCCGCAGCTCCCAGCTCCTGGGAGTGCCCAATTAATGGTGTCCTGGCATACTCCACTATCCAACGTACCTCTCTAGTCATGGGATTCTTTCAACCAGCCTTCGGAACCAAGCCTACAGCCGTTTACCCCAACTGAGGATCTCCATTGGTTTCTACAGGGCACCCGACGCCTCCTTTGCACCCTGCCGCCTCTGTGCCGCTGGTCGGTGGTGCAGTCTCAGTATTTTTCAGTGGCTCCTCCAGTGCTGACCTCAACCCCCAGGGCCTGTGTTCTCGACCCGCAGGTACTTACCTGTAACCGGTGTCTCTCCAAGGTGCCCCCAGCCTCCATAGAATAACATGGGGCCTGCTGAGCGCTTCAACAGGCCACCGTAGTGCCTCTGGTGGTGCAGTACCCACCTTGGTCCGACCCTTGCCCAGTGTTGACCAAAACCCATGGAGAATGAATCTAAAAATCGTTTACTTACCTGCAAAAGACTTGCCTGCAAGTTACTCACCTGCCTTTCCTCCCATAGGATTGCATTGGTCTCTCACTGTATTGTACGAAGTGTGATTCTGAATACAAATTGTTTTTTCTGTATTAAAAAGCATTCCATGCACATGTAAAGTATTGTTTCATGCTATAAAAGCTTTTGCCAGTAATTTGAAAATATTGCATAAAAGTATATTCACCTGTAACTCAGTTCAACTTGGTTCCTAGAAATGAAAGTGACTAAAGTAATATTTTTTTTAACAAACATTGGCCTGGAGTCAGTCATTGAGTGTGTGTTCCTGCCTTGGATAAGTATGTACACAAAATTCATTCACACTACCCTCTGATCAGCCTAGCTGATAAGCCCCGCTACCACTAAATTGAGAGTAAGGTATTATATACTTTATCCTTTCCTATGCCTTTGGGGACTTACTGGGCTCTGTGCACACTATATCTCTTTTTAATTTCAAATGTGTTTTTTATTGAGTTTTGAAAAGTAAAAAGAGTGGGCAGCACAATGCAGTAGGTGTGTATCAGGCATCTATGGCGAGCGAGACAGACAGACATGTCTTCTCTTCGAGTCAACAAACAAGCATATAAATCATGCCCAAACGGAGATGCAGTGCCCAGTGCCCGAGAAAGTGGGCTTTCGAGAGGAAAGAGCAAACAGAACAACAAGAAACACCCCACCTCCCTCCCAAACTCCACGTCCTTCTCCCTCCCCCCACCCCGACCAGTATGCCTATAAACCAAAGCTGTTCCAGAGGCACTTACAGAAGCGCGGGCCTCAAACCATGCAGGGTCATGTTGGAGCTCGAGAATGGTGTGTGAGTCTCATGATGCGAAGATACTTCGGGCAAGTGATTTCATTGAATTCCCTGGACAAGAGTGACAGGAGTGGCTGCCAGGTTTTCTGGAATGTATCAGCAGTGTGAGTAAGCGTGGCCTGGATGCGTTCCATTCCCAGTGTAAACCACAATTTGTGTAGCCAGTCGGTGTGGGTAGGTAGCGTGGTGGAACCCCATAGTGACAGGATTTGCTGTGACGCTGCTTGCATGGCAATGCCCATCTGTTTGCCGCGAGGCGAGCGCAGGGGGAACGTGAGAGCGTTGGGCAGACCTAAGATGGTGTATGCGGGAAAGCGTGGGATTTCCGTCGTAAATGCGGAGTCTATGTCGTCCAAAACTGCTTTCCAATACCCCTGCAACATATTACATTCCCACAGGAGGTGGGTCAGAGTCCCCCGCTCACCGCAGCCCCTCCAACACAACGCGCTACGGAGAGGGTTGCCCTGATGTAGTCGTGCCGGGGTAAGATGCCAGTAAAGGGCTAGTTTTACTGCAGATTCCCTGGCGTGTGTGTTGCGAGTGGTGTGCGCCGCTCTGTAGTATATCAGTTCCCATTCTTTGGGTGAAAGGACCCTCCCAAGTTCCGACTCCCAGCGTCTCTGCCCTGCCGTTGTAGCCGAGGGTGCCGCGGGGGAGAGCATCCGGTAGAGCTCTGATATGAGACGTTTGTCCGAGGTCTTTGATATAAGCCAGCGTTCGAACGGCGTCATCTGCCGGCCAACCAGGGGGGCACGTGCCGGATCTAGGAGCCAGTGACGTAGTTGGAAATATTGGTATAAGTGAGGTTTGGCTATGTCGTAGCCCTGTGCAATGTCGGCGAGGGGGAGAAACCCCTCCACGTCAAAGAGATGGCCAACCGAGCGGCAGGCTGTTGGTCGCCATTGCGAAAAGGCACGGGGGTCGTTTCCCGGCGGGAACTCAGGATTATCAAAGAGTGGAGTAAGTGGGGAAGGGAAGGTCGTTAGTCCCCTCCGGGTAGCCACCGAATCCCAGATCTTCATGACAGTACGCGTGATTGGGGAGCGAAGGAGATATCGCGGTCTATGTCGGCGAGGAAGGAACGGGACACTCCACAGCGGGGTTTGAGCCATTGCCCTGTCCTGGAACAGCCACCTTTTTTCGGATTCGGGTCTATACCATTCCACTAAGTATCGAAGCTGTGAGGCCCAGAAGTATTGTAAGAGGTAAGGGATTCCGAGGCCCCCCTCGTCGACAGTTCTGTGCGCCACTTGTTTGTTCAACCGTGCACGTTTCTGTTTCCAGATGAACTGGTGAATAGCCAGTTGCAGGTCGGCGAGCACCCCAGGTGGTGGCATCACCGGCAGAGTCTGAAAAACATACAGAATTTTAGGTAGAACGGACATTTTCACTGCCGCTACCCGGCCTAGCAGAGAGAGAGGTTGTTTCGACCAGCGTGCGAGGTCGGCTCGGATCTGGGAGGACAGCGTGGTGTAATTGAGGGTGACCGTCGAGTCCGTGGAGGGAGTAAGGGTGATTCCCAAGTACGGGAGCTGTGCGGATATTCGCAAATCGCAGCCAAAGTCCGGTGCCGGGGTGTTGGGATGAGCATAGCTACCTAAGGGTAATATCAGGGATTTCCCCCGGTTGATCTTGAAGCCGGATACCGCTCCAAAGTTTTCCAGTTCCTCCAGGAAAGCTGGTACGGAGGAGGACGGCCGATCCAGCGCGGCTATAATGTCATCAGCATAGAGCCCCACTACATGGGGTTCGTGGCCGAAGGGGATGCCGCTGATGCGGGGATTGTCTCGAATCTTCTGTGCCAGGGGCTCCACATAAAGCGCAAATAAAAGGGGTGAGAGAGGGCACCCCTGACGGGTGCCTCTCTGTATCTCAAAGGGATCCGATTTAAGACAGCCCAGCCGGACACGAGCCGCAGGGCGGTGGTAACAGCTGGCAATCCAGGCCTGGAATCGGTCGCCCAGGCGATATCGCTGCAGGACAGCCCGCAGGTAGGTCCAGTCAACGCGGTCGAACGCCTTTTCTGCATCAATGGCTAACAACACCGATTTCGAGTCCTGGAAGTGGGCTTTGTCCACGAGATGCAGCAGACGCTTGGTATTATCGCTGCACTGGCGATTCGGGACAAAGCCCGATTGGTCTGGTTCCAGGATTCCTGGAAGGCAGGGACCCAAGCGGGCCGCCAACACCCCCGTGAACAGTTTCAAATCTAGGTTGAGTAAAGAGATGGGCCGGAACGCGGAGCAGTGTGTCGGGGGTTTGCCCGGCTTGGGTAGGACCACTATATCAGCCGCTAGCATATCCGGTGGTATGGAGCTGGGGCCTTCAAAGGAATTAAACAACCTTGCAAGGATAGGAGCTAGAGTGTGGCCAAAAGTTTTGTAAAAGCCGGACGAGAACCCGTCAGGGCCTGGCGATTTGAGCGGGCGAAGGCGCGAGATGGCGGCAAGGACTTCGTCCGGGCGAATGGGGGCGTCCAGGGCCTCCGATCTCGACGGGCAAAGTGGTGTGATATTGGCCGATAGCACGTACTCGTGAACAGCGGTGGGGGATACATTATCCGCGCTATACAGGGAGGCGTAGAAGGAGCGAAAGGCGGACGCCACCTGCGACTCGTCTGTAAGAGTATTACCGGAGTCGTCTCGCAGTTCAGTTATCTTCGAGCGTTGAGTCTTAGCTTTCAAGGCACTCGCCAGGAGGCGTCCGGTGCGGTTGCCCCCCACATAGTAAGTGTGACGGAGACGAAGAGCAGCGAACTCCACCCTGTCCGTGTCAAGACTGGCCAGTTGTGCCCTAGCGGCTTTCAGCTGGCGCCAGATTCTCGGAGCGCACGTGCGGCCGTGAGCTCTCTCCAGTTCAGCGACTTGCGCCGTGAGAGCGGCCCTTTTTTCTTTGCGTATCTTGGCATCAGCGGCTGCGATTGCTATCAGTTCCCCCCTAACTACAGCTTTCAGGGCTCCCCAAAGAGAGGAAATCGAGACCGCCGGGGAGTCGTTAGTAGCAAGGTAATCCGAGATGCGATGACGGAGTTGCTCGACCACTGCCGGACGCTGTAAAAGGGGCTCATTGAGCCTCCAGGAGCCAGAGGTGCGCGGAGACCTGGGCACTGTGAGCGTCCGCTCCACCGCGTCGTGGTCAGAGAGGGCGGCCGGAACAATGGAGATATCGGTGACGTGTGAGATCAGTTCTGAGGGGCCCAAGATATGATCCAGTCGTGAGTATGTGTGGTGAACGTGGGAATAATAGGTGTAGCGCGTCGTGTTGGGGTGTGCTGTCCTCCAGAGGTCCACTAGGCCTCTTTCCTGTAACCACGTTTTGCCTGCCTCTGAAAGCGCGCCGGTGTCGCCATAACGGCGCCCCGATCTGTCCTTATTCGTGTCCATAACGAGGTTAAGGTCGCCCCCTACGAGCAGCTGGGAACAGGGTGATTGCATAGCCTCGGAAAGTGCAGCAGTAAGGAATTTTTCTTGGCCTGTGTTGGGAGCGTAGATGGAACCTATCGTGAACGTGGTAACCCCCACATGGAACGTGTGTGTCAGGAGGCGTCCCTTAATCTCCCCAACTTTGGTTCCCACCCTGCCCCGGAAACGGCGGGACACTAAAATGGCAACTCCTGCTTTCTTGGACGGGAAAGAGGAAAAGAATTGCTGGGGAAAGGCCCGGGAGCGCATCCTATGCCAATCCTTAGGCAAGAGGTGTGTTTCCTGTAACAAGCAGATGTCATCCTCCGCGTTCTCGAAGTAAGAGATAATCGCTCTCCGTTTAATCGGATTGTTGAGGCCCTTGACATTAAGGGACAGAACTTTAAGCATGTCAGCCATCAAATGACGGGTCAGAGATAAGCGAATAGGACAGCGCTAGCCGCAACAACATGTGAAAAGGGAAACCTAGGAAGCATATGAGCATTGTGTAGATCCCCCGGCATACTGGTCCCCACCCACGTGTCCCATGCCCCACCCCGAACATCTTCTTTCCCTCCATCTCCCAACCCTGCAGCCCCCCAGGAACCTCCCTAACCCCAACAGGTGGGACGTATCCAACCCCCTCCCCAGAACCATCCAAATAACAGTTCCAAAACTGTGAACCAGTTAGAGTCTCGGGCCTAAACGTGTGTGACACAGGTCCGTAGAAAGTCATAAGGAAGGGTACCGTGGCAGCGGCCTAATTGGCAGCTCCCCGACCCGACACCCCGAGAGAGTGCAAAGTGAAGATAGAAAACCCCAAAGTCACAATGGCTTACGGATCCGGCGCGGTGTTGTCCGCCACCTCCTGCAGCGCCGCCTCTCGTTCCTGGGCAGCTGTAGCAGGATCCGGCTTCGAGACAGTTTTCGGGGATCGCCTCCGGCGTACCATTTGCCAGCCGTCCCTTGGTTGCCGGGGCGAGTCATCTTGCGATCTGCGTGGGGATGTGCCCCTGGATCCGGGACTGTCCGGCATTTCAATATTCAGAAGGGCGCAGGCGTCTCGGAGTGACCGGAGTTGATGGAGCGAACCTTTAGGAAATTGGTGGCAATCCGAAAGGACTTACGCTTTTGCAGCGTGATGGAGGAAAGGTCCTGAAAAAGAGCCACCGACACTCCACGGAATTGAATAGGTTGTTTACCCCGGGCCTCTCTTAGGATGCGCTCTTTGATGGGAAAATCCGGGAGGAAGGCCAAGATGTCCGGCGGGGGGGCCGGGGCTCGGCGCGCCAGGCCCACCCTATGCGCCCTGTCAATTCTTATCATGAAGTCGTGGGGTTCGCCCAGAATGTCCCTGAACAGTTCTTGCAAGTATTCAACCAGGTTAGGCTGCTCGGCTTTCAGTGGGACTCCGCGGACCCTGATGTTGTTCCGCCTGGAGCGGTTCTCTAGGTCCTCTGAGTGCGATTGTAGGTCCACGTGCTGTTCTTGAAGTCGAAGGATCTCCTGCTGCAATCTCTCCACTTCCATGCTGCGCGCGTTGTCCGCCTCTTCCACCGAAGCCACCCGTTCACCCAGACCATCCAAGTCCCGACGCAGCTCACGTTGCTCCCCCGCGAGCTCCTGTTTCAGGGTTTGGAAGTCTTCCCTCAAGGTGTTGAAGAGAGATGCCAGAAAGGCCTTGGTGATGGGAGAGGCATTGTCCTCCTGTTCCCGGGGATCGGGTTGAAGTTTCGGGGAGGCAGCTGGTTGGGCCTTTTCCACCTTCAGTGCAGATTTTTGCAGTAAGTCCGCGATGTTCCGGTTTCCTTTGCGACTGGAGTGAGTCATGGTGGTCAAGCCCGGAGACCGCAAGCGGAGATAGGGGGAGAGCGGGGTGCAGAGAAGGTGGCCGGTCTATGTGGAGCCCCGCAGTATCTGGGCTCTAGCAGTTCATAGGTGGCTGGCCGGGCAGGTTGTCCGCGGCGGAGGTGCGTGGCGATCTAAGGGCAGGGACGGCGCGAGGGGTGCGTACGTCGCTGTAGGCGGCAAGGATAGTCTGGACCTTGCACTGTAGGCGGCGAGGGGGGGGTCCGGCGAGGATTCGGGATCCGCTCAGGAGTGCTTGTAGGCCTTAGAATCTCAAGCGCCACTGACAGGGCCCACCACAGATTCCAGGGGCGCCCTTCTGGAAGGACGCGGTGATAGGTAGGCCCTTGGGTGGCCAGAGCTCCGTGGGCAGCTCCTCGGACCTCAGGACCACATTGGCGGGGGGTGACAGACACCAGACGCGTGACGGTGGGCGCCAGGCATCAGCGCCGCCGAGAGAGCCTCCCAGGTATCCCAGTCACGCAGCTCGTCTCCAGGCGCGGGCCCCGCGCCGGCCCAAGGGACCCAGCAGCAGCCGGTGCCCCCCCAGCTCCAGGGTGATGCTCCCAGCTGGCAGAGGGAGTGTGGTGCCGAATCGTGGTGGGTGTGCCTCCCCAGGCGCGCCGGGCGGGAGATCGGGCGCCTCCGGACTAGGCCCCGCGCCGGGGGCTCAGGTGCGGCGAGGTGCTGGGGCCGAATGCGGCAGGCCGCCCCGTCGGACGTTGCAGACGCGTCGGAGCAAGAGTGTCCAGCAATGCTCAGCTCCCGGACGAAGAGCCGGGCCAAGGAGTGCTTCGCGGGGGGCCAGCGGGGCAGGGTCAGCAGGGTCTAACGGGCCCGCGCCCGCCCGGGGAGATCCCGGTCGCTCACCGCCTAGGCCCGGAGCCGGGGGGTAGAGTAGCAGGGACCCACCTCGTCAGTCGGCCGCACTTCCAGGAGTCTTCAGGCAGCAGCGAGGGGGCCGCTTCCCAGCCCGGATATCACCGTCTTCGTCGCTGTCGCGCAGGAGGCTAGCGGCGGTCCTCAGCTCCGGCAGGACCGTTGGAGAGGCTCAGCCCCTCGTCGCCATGATGTCGGGTACCTGGCCTTGTCGGCGGACACAACTGCAGGGCGGTGGAAGTCTCGGCAGCTCCGGAACACAGCCAAGGGGGCAGCGCAGTGAAGCACCCACCGGTTGAGCAGGTCAAAATAGGGGTGTTGGGGGTACCTCAGCTTATGGCAACGTGCTAAGGGGATCAGGGCCGGGGGGCTACAGCAGGCACGTCCGATCAGGCCGACATCTTGGCCATGCCCCACTATATCTCTTTTTGATATAGTATATACAGAGCCAGCTTCCTACACATGTTTCTAACTTTGTCCCAACTTGCTGCCCTGTACATCGCATAATATAAGTTCCCCTAAAGACTGTTTGATGAGGGAGGAGAGAGATAAGGGATTTTCGAACAACTCTGGTCTAGTCAAGGCGATTTTCAATGATTGCTCTGTTTATTGGTCCAAATTCGCCGACACAACATATGAGCGCAGGACCGTATTATGTCCTCCAAGGGGATTAACGCATTAAGACAAATAAAAGTGGCAGTGGTCTGGGAAAGGGAAAGCAAGCTGTGAACAAACCTATTTTCAGTTATGTGTAACCCAAACACTTTGTTGAAGGCCCAGTCCCGAGCCCTTTAGATAACCACGGCAAGGCATTTCCAACAGTGTAGTTAAGATGTTTATGCAAATTTCTGAACAACCGGCACACCCACCAATGTGGTGTGAAATGACTTTGGTCAACCCACCAGAAAGGCCACTCCATACAACTTCTTGCAGACTGATTTCAACAAGAATGACTGTAAAACATGTCTTTTCACACTCTGAAACCTCATATTTTTCTCTTCACCTCTTATCTCAAAAAACTCAGACAAACCCTGACCTCATCATCCAAGAAACTTTGTAATTAGGAAATTTTAAATGTGAAGCCGCAAGCCACACATTTGTAGATCAGACACACTATTATCATCCTTGGGCATAAGACCTCCTTGTGTGCTTACAGCTTGTGACATTGGATTTCCTTGGAGCTCTTCCTTGCTATCGCTATCGACAGGCACACAAACACAGCAAAAACCTCTCGCAACGCACACACCCCACACATAAGGCACAACCAAACAGCTACATACAGTTATCACATCCCACACCGACAACACAACCCACATTCCACAGAAGCAGTTCTTATTCACATACAGAGCACACACATACACCCACTAGCAACACACACTTCTCATATCTCACACTGACAACGCAATCCACGTTGCACAGAAAAGCATCATCAGTATAAACTTTATTTTCGGTCGTTATGACTTCAAAAGTACAATCAAAAACACATACAAGGGATAAAAAAATAACCTCATAATTAAGTTACATATTTTTGTAAAAGCAACACTGTAAATGAGTATCAATGGGTAAAAGAAAGTAAAAATAAACATACAACAATACACAATCCTGATAGTATGGAATGGCTAATCTCATCGTAAGTAGAATGGACTGGACCATAGGCAAGAATACATAGATGGAAAGTGCATAGTGCAGATAATAAATAAATAAATAATTACATTGGTATAAAAAGTTCCTAAAAAGGTGACCGGGTCTTATCATTTAAAAATTGGCCTAAACCTCACATTAGGCTTTCTTCCTGCTAAAGGTTACGTCTATACATTAAATTTTAACAGTAATAAATTAGTAGACTAACTGCTTTGGGGTTCCTCTAACGGTAAGCGAACAGGTTAAAATCAAATCAGTATAATAAAACTGTACACTTAAGGCCGTGATAAAGTAACCATTAGGGAATAGACTACCCAACTTACAAGATCTACAGTACTTATGATTCTGTTCTCAGGGCATCTATTGCCCGATTGGAAGACTTTAGAAAGTACCTACGAGAGCACCACATGCAAAATAAAAAACCTGCGACTGAGTAGACAATAGGGATTCTTGTATCATACTGATGGATCCTAAAAGCCTCCACACATTGTCTAGTCCCAAGGTTCCTACAGATTTACACCAGCCAGCGTTGCACAGAAAAGCACTTATTCACATCTGGAGGACACACGTATGCCCACAAGCAACACACTTACCCCTTAGTGCGAAAGAATTTCCACAGGTGGCCTCCGGCAGCTTAAGTGATTATATCATGGGAAGGTTTTAATACAAACAACTTTGTTTGGAAGGCCAAAGGGCCTGATTACCACTTGGGGTTAAGGTACAGACTTCTGGATGCAGGGATTTGAGGCCATATGTACAACTGTTTTTAGCGGTTGCCAAAGGAGATTTGGCCCATTTGCTACCGCTAAAAAGGATTGTAGCATGTATTAACCCTATTTTGCGAGTTGGTAACCTGTTACTGACTCGCAAATTAGGGTCGCTATTTGGAAGAAGTGTGTCAAGGGCATCCCTTCCTAATAGCGAATCGCAAGGGCATGTACGATTGTTTTGAGACCGGATTGCGGTCGCAAAACAATCTCAGTTTACTGCCTACTTCAAGTAGGTGGTAGGCCACTTACAAACAGTAAAGGATCCCCAGGAGACAACTTCCCCTTTGTGAATGACAGTGAAAACATTTTTATAGAGCAAGCAGTGGTTCCATGGACCACTGCCTTCTCTTAAAAAATGAATCTGAGACGTTTCATTTTTGTTTTTGAAACGCATCCCGTTTTTCTTTGAGGAAAACGGGCTGAATTTTAAAAACAAAGTAGCTTTATTGAAAAAGCAAACACAGACATGGGGGTCTGCTGTCTCCAGCCGACCACTATCCCAGTGTTATTGCCCATTACCAATGAGTTGCAAATTGCAACCCGCCTCATGAATATTGATGAGGCAGGTCATTTATGACCCCATTGGGAATCACAAAATGTGTCTGAGACACATTAGTACATTTCCTTTTGCAACTCGCAACTCGCAAATTGCGAGTTGCAAAAGGAAATGGTCATACATTTGGCCCTAATTTATTTTTCAATGTCTGCATTTATATATGTTTACATTCTTGGATTAGTGTCATACAGTATTTACATGCATTTTTAAAGTGGTTATGTTCTAAGAAAAGAAAACGGTTGTTCTCCTTTCATGGTCCGTGTCCCAGGTTTGCCTCCAATTCCTGCTTCGACTCCAAGAACAACCAGCTTCGCAGAATCCTCTATGCGGGAACGGATGAGAGAGAAATTAAAAGCTGCAAGGGTGAGAAGTATTTCATATAATACATTTAAATATGGTACAAAAATGTTTTGATTTCTGAATGCCCATTTCATGCTCATTTTCTTTTCTAGGTTTTAGGAGTGCATAAAAGTATTATGGTAAAAATACAATTGGTGATCATATCCTTCCTGCACTTTACAACCATAATATCACAGTGAAAATTTTGATTTAACCCCTCGGGCGCGGCACGATTCTGCACCTGTGCGGCACTTTTAAACCGTGGGCGGGTTCATGACGGCCCCGCCGTCATCGGCACACTCCCACCGTGATGCATGATGGCCGGGGGCCGTCATCAGCATGGAAGGGGTTAATATATTTATAAAGCGCAACAGATACCTCAAACAGAGGTGTCCCGGCGCTATAGCAGACAAGCAGAAGAGAGAGGTTGCCGGGGGTCTAGCTCAGGCTGAATAACCAGGTCTTCAGAGTTTTCCTGAACTCCAATTCAGATTGGATTAGGCGTAGTTTAACCGGAAGAAAATTCCATAGTCTGGGCGTAACCGTGGTGAAAGATCTACCCTCAATGCGTGTCTTTGCATATCGAGGTATGCAAAGCAGATTCCACTGCGACTACTGACAGCGTCCTTCTGGCCATACAGAAAGTAATACATCTCTAGTGCAGGAATTAAAAGGTAAGTGGAAAATCTTGACCAGGGTATAATTTCAGTTGTAATATTTGAAAATCAATTTAATTACATATTATTTTCCTTGTGTCTGTGTGTTCCTACTGTCCAATCAAAGAACACACATGCTGCAGTTGTGGCTCTTAACCATTTTTAGATCCACATCTCAATCTGTACTACATTTGGGGAAACATCCTTTACAACAGAACCGTTACAACGCGGTACCTTTACAACACAAGATTTACAACGAAAGTCGTTACAACGACTTTCGCTGGAGGGCGCTCTAGGATAGGGGATAGTTTAATTTACTATCCAACCCCTTCCCTACTATACACGGGGACTGGAGTTGGAATAGTAAATTAAACTATTCACTATCCAGCGCCCCCCAACGCAAGTCGTTGTAACGACTTGCGTTGTTAAACCTGCGTCGTAAAGGTACGCGTTGTAACGGTATGCGTTGTACCGTCATACATCCACACCTTTGTGTTAAAATATAAATGAAACTAGCAGCGGATCGACGGAGTGGAGGGTAATTAATACATTTGTCTACACGTAGCATTCAACTTTAATGGAATTAAACCACGGAGGACAGCAAAAAGAGTTACTTTAAAATTGTTACGTGTTTTAATAGAAAGGCAGTTCCATCTGGATGATGGGACCTATTAAAAGAGTCTTTTTTTTTTTAAACGTATTTTTATTAAAGATAATTATCAGTTCACAATACAGGGATTGTTGATCGTTACAGTCATAGTACAACAATATACGTTACTTAATAGGCAATATTATCTTGCCGACATATGGTACTGTAAAGTAATGTGCCGTTTGAAAATCCTCTTTTCAACAACATGCAATAATCTTAGCCTCCTCTTCTCACTACTCTCCGAGTGGTATTTAAAGATTAAAAGAGTCATAACAAGAAATCCAATAAGTGAACAATATTTTCTTTGTGAGCTTGGATAAAGGAGCGAAACATTGCCACGTAAACTGCATGGAGGTGAGAAATCCTTAAAATATAGACACACTGTTCAGCTGGACAGGGCCTCCTTTGACTAGCATTTGCATTTTTACAGATATCTATTTCCAGCATTCAGCAGCTTTGCTGTACACTTTCACTTGCTAGTTATTATTTTCTTATTCAGAATTGCAATGTACTTGTCTTACATTGGATAAGATACGCTGCAGTTTACAGGAGAACATGTGGACGGATTGGGAACGATATGTGGAGGAAATAGGAATTATATATTTACCCTTTTATAATACCTTTAAAGGAGTTTAATCTTTCTTGAAAGTTCACTTCCTCTATCTGATGAAGTTAGTTCTTTGACTTTATAGATTTTATGGCTTATGTAGTAAAATAGATCTTTGCAAGTCTCCTTATCTTTATAAATTAAATGCCCTGGCTTTGTGGACCCAATTAGTTGTAGAGGCCTCTTTTTCTCAGAATCCACAATTGAAAGTTCTCCAGTCATTTCCTCTGACAATACGAAAATCTAATCTAAAGGCTATTCAAGAAATTCCGCAAGAGCCTCATGGCAGGCAAGTGCTAACAGACACACAGGTAGGAAAAAGATTAGAATAAATGAGTCAACCCATTTCTTGAAAGTAGAATACTGCTCTAGTTTTCAAATGAAGTCCACATTGTAACTGTCTGATGGTGAAACCTCCTTACACCTGCCCTGAAGTTTTTCATTTGCCACAGTCAATGTAGCCGCCAAGCCATCAACCTAATGATCTATTTGCCTTTCCTGATTCATACCATCCACATCGGCTCAAATAAGGGGCATTGTGAACCCCCCGCCTTAGCAGCTACAGCGGGGGTGGGGTTCTTTGTGGGCCTCTTCTGTCTGCAACTATGCAGACAAAAACTCAGATAGGAATGCTGCATCAATATAAGAGCATGTGGGAGCAAGGAAGAACGAAAGACGGGATGATAGAAAAAGAAAAGATCAAAGGAATAGTGAATAGAAGGAAAGGGTGAATGGAAGGATGGATGAGTAGGAGATGAATCAGTGAGTAGGCGAATGTGTGGCTGACTGAGTTAATGGTTGGGTGAACTGATAGATGGACTGGTGAATGGATGGCAGAGTGAAGGGATGGATGGATGAATTGGTGAGTCAGTGTGTGAATGAATGGATAGTCTGATGGACATGTGAAAAGATGGTAAAGTAATAGGTAAGTGGATACACAAGGTGAAAGTATTGCAGAGTAAAGTAATCGATAGATGGATGGACAGGTGAAAGGATGGCAGAAAAAAATGCGGATGGATGAGTGGGTGAAAGGATGACTGAATGAATGGCAGAGTGGATTTATAGGTTAATGGCAGAGTCGATGGATGTATGATGGATGGATGGTTGGATGGCAGATTGAATGGATGGATGGATGGATGGTTGGGTGGATAGATGGATGGCAGAGTAGATAGATGGTAACATGGATAGATGGCAGAGTGGATGGATGGTAGAATGGATAGATGGATGGCAGAGTGGATAGATGGAAAGATGGACTGTAGAGTGAATGGATGCATGACACATTAGATTGATGGCAGAATGAGTGGATGGATGGCAGAGTGGATGGACAGATGAACTAGGGAAAGATTGCATGATGGATGAAACTATAAATAAATGAAAAGGTAAAACCGTAGATTTCAGAGACTGGATGGAAGGGTAAAATGATAAATGTATAGATGCATGGATGGAAGAGACAATGGAGCTCTTCTAGGGAAGGTTGAGTTCACTTGCTGGGTGCCATGAGAGCTTTAGTTCTAAGTGGGGGGTATATTTTCTGGCTACTCCCCTGGCTCAAATTCTGAACTGCTCTCATCTGGTGAGCAATTGTTGGCGGGACAAGATTTTCTTTTCTGAACTCCTTGAAAAGCTAGAATGTGCGTTTCATTCTTGGTTCAAAGCATCAGTCATATGAACAATGAGGACTTTGAGATTGGCCAGTTCAATCACAACTGTTTCATCGTTTGCCAAGTATTTTTACAGGAATAAGGTATATCCTTGTGTGTCTTATTTTACTGGTGACAACAAGACAACTCAACTCATGTATGATATTTATCACTGGAGGTGAAGAAAGTCTAATGCTCCCACAAGGCCCCAAAGTTTAATGATATAAGCAAAACAATGGCCCTAGACTATTGATTAAATTGACTTAATCCACAAAATAATTTATAGATTAGAAATGCGATTCAATCTGCATTTAAGGAATCAAGCTACATGGGAGAAAAGGTAATTAAATAAGCAATGAACACCATAACCACATTTCAAATTTGTATTTATCAAAAAACAAAATAACACAGTTATTTACATTGTCAAAAGCATTATACTAATACACGGCGCAAAGACTAGGAGAGCTATAGTCAAAGGTGAGGAAAGGGGTGCTCAAGTGAAAAGAAGGAAATGCAGAGACAGTTATGATATACGTTTCAAATATTTACAAAAAACAACAGTCAAGCGGTATTGTTTCCGCTGATTAAATACGCCTGTCCAAATTGTTCATTGGAGGAAAGGGGGGCAATAAGGGGTACAGGCATATAAACTAAAAAGTGTCGACGTTTCGACCCTGGTGCTCTAGGGAGTTTTGCTTCCTCGGCTGCGGGTCTTCATCAGGACGTGGGGGAAAGGGGAGAGACCTGGCCGTGATCACACTTGTTGTCTGGATCAGCCACCAACACAGCTAGTCAGGTGCGACTCCCTCCAAGCTGGCTAGGATTCACCTAGTTCTGGTTCAGATGGTCATATATTGAATTAGGCTTGTAGTATGAAAATGGGACCGATATCATGTAGAGCAGAAGTATCCTACCGGCGCCTCCAGGGCACTCCGGTAATACGGGGAATTATTTGGCCACCGCTTGTATAAATGATTACAAACACATGGCGTAAAGTTTGAATTGCCACTAATTTGTTCCCATAGGAAGTCAGGTACTGGTGTTACCTTCGTTGTTTTCTCGGTTCGGTATCTGCGGGCAATAGTCACCGTCAGTGTTCCTCTCCCCTGTTTGGGAACACTGACGGTGACTATTGCCCGCAGATACCGAACCGAGAAAACAACGAAGGTAACACCAGTACCTGACTTCCTATGGGAACAAATTAGTGGCAATTCAAACTTTACGCCATGTGTTTGTAATCATTTATACAAGCGGTGGCCAAATAATTCCCCGTATTACCGGAGTGCCCTGGAGGCGCCGGTAGGATACTTCTGCTCCACATGATATCGGTCCCATTTTCATACTACAAGCCTAATTCAATATATGACCATCTGAACCAGAACTAGGTGAATCCTAGCCAGCTTGGAGGGAGTCGCACCTGACTAGCTGTGTTGGTGGCTGATCCAGACAACAAGTGTGATCACGGCCAGGTCTCTCCCCTTTCCCCCACGTCCTGATGAAGACCCGCAGCCGAGGAAGCAAAACTCCCTAGAGCACCAGGGTCGAAACGTCGACACTTTTTAGTTTATATGCCTGTACCCCTTATTGCCCCCCTTTCCTCCAATGAACAATTTGGACAGGCGTATTTAATCAGCGGAAACAATACCGCTTGACTGTTGTTTTTTGTAAATATTTGAAACGTATATCATAACTGTCTCTGCATTTCCTTCTTTTCACTTGAGCACCCCTTTCCTCACCTTTGACTATAGCTCTCCTAGTCTTTGCGCCGTGTATTAGTATAATGCTTTTGACAATGTAAATAAATGTTATTTTGTTTTTTGATAAATACAAATTTGAAATGTGGTTATGGTGTTCATTGCTTATTTAATTACCTTTTCTCCCATGTAGCTTGATTCCTTAAATGCAGATTGAATCGCATTTCTAATCTATAAATTATTTTGTGGATTAAGTCAATTTAATCAATAGTCTAGGGCCATTGTTTTGCTTATATCATCGATACCCAGGTCCTTTGATTTTGTGGGTGTTACCCCATTGATTTAATGGGCCCAAAGTTTAATGGTCACATATGGTCATAAGCAAACTATTTCTGCAATCAGCTTCATGGCAATAGCAGGTTCCCAAAGAGATCCAACTCTCTGAAACATGCCAGAGTCAGAAAGGTACACGAGCTACCAAGTGAAATTGTACATCAAATCGGTCTTATTTGTTCCCTTTAAAATCAAGTGGAAGTAAAAAAAAGCAACTAAAAAAGGTGTCACGAAAATGTACAACAAGTAACCACTAGAGTTAGATGTGATGTATTCGAATGATATTCATAATACCATGCCAAGCGAGGAATGCCAACTCATTCAGAGATGGTTCCCCTGTTAGGAAATGGAGCCAAACCCTGTTGGGTATTTTCATTTCTTATGGCAACAATTCAGTACAAAATCTTGGAAATTGAAAAATTATCGCTGTCGCTTGGATGAACAAGGTAGGTGAGTAAACCTATATGTAGTTTTTTGTAGGGATGACGCATCTGTCCATAGTTTATTTATCCATAGTTATTCTTCAAATTCTCAGCTCGGAAAAGCTAGATAACCTGATTCAAAGAGAGCATTGATAAATCAGTTGGACAGTCTTTACCTGGGTTGCAGCAGTCGTGGCAAAAGACATCACAATTCCTGTGTACCCTGACATGGCTCAGGTGTAAACTTATTGAATGAGCTCTATATCGACCACAGGGTTGTGAGTGAAGCACACCATCTGGCAGGAGGTAGAGTCCAATGTAAAGAGACGTTTCTGACCATCAGTTTGTAGATTAAGGTCTATTAGTCATACAGCCCAGACTAAGGGACTGCTGGCAATCCATCACTATGAAAAATCCTCAATGCTTGAAGTTTATTTTTTAACTTCTTCATTCATCATTTTGATTATAACAATTGATAAATATATGGTGCGTCCATGCATGTGTCTTGCAAGCTCTTCACAAGTGTACTCACGTGGACCATTTATAAAAAGGCTCTATAAGCAGAGCGATGATCCAGTGTCTCGAGGGTGGGGCTGTTACCTCTCTAAACCTCGTTTCCCTGTTCCAGGGTTTGTAATGAGTCTTCCTTACCTACTTCCTATGATCTGTCATAGTCTGACTATGGTTGCCAATGCAGCAAACAAATGATGGATGGAATGCTGACAATGCAAACATTCTCCCACAGAAAAAAGATCTCGGTTAAATCCATTGTCCTTTTGCCCACTATGCCACCCCAGTTTGGACCCAGCCATATGCAAATCCGTCTTGATCCTGTGCCCCATAGGATCAGTCCAGACCAAACTGTCAGGCCTGGCCCTCCCTGGACCAGAAACAAGCATCCCTGGGACCGGTTTCAGGGTATGTCACCTTTCTTCAGCCAAGCTAGCTTGAATCCAGTGGCACAATGAGCAAGGGACCCACGTCTGGGCATACCCATCCCACTTCGGGCAAAGAGTGTTACAGCAAACATATGATGGACGGAATGCTGACAATGCAAACATTCTCCCCAGTCAAAAGATCTGGGTTAAAACCTTCGTTCTTTTGCCCACTATGCCACCCCAGTTTGGACCCAGCCATATGCAAATCAGTCTTGACCCTGTGCCTCATGGGAACAGTCCAGACCTAACTGCCAGGCCAGGTCCTCCCTGGACTGGAAACAAACATCCTGGGACCGGTTTCAGGGTATGTCACCCTTCTTCAGCCAGGCTAGCTTGAATCCAGTTGCACAGTGAGCAAGGGACACACGTCTGGGCATACCCATCCCACTTAGGATGAAAAGTGTTACAGAAACCTGTCTGGGCTGGACTGTTCGCATGGGGCATAGAGTCAAGTCTGATTTTCATATGGCTGGGTCCAAACTGGAATGGTATGGTGAGCAAAAAAACAATGGGTTTACGCCCAGATCTCTTTACTGGGGTGAATGTATGACATTGTTCTGCATTCTGTCCATCAATTGTTCTTTTTTTATTTGTCACCCCGGGTGGGACGGGTATACCCAGACGTGGGTCACTTGCTCTCCATGCCACTGGAGTCAAGCTATCCTGGCTGATGAGGGCTGAAAGCCCCAAACCGGTCCTAGGATGTTTGTTTCCAGTCCAGGGAGGAACTGGCAGCTCGGACTGGACTGTTCCCATGGGGCACAGTGTCAAGACTGATTTGTATATGGCTGGGTCCAACCTGGAATGGCATGGTGAGCAAAAAAAACGATAGGGTAAAGCCCAGATCTCTGTACTGGGGTGAATGTATGACATTGTTCTACATTCTGTCCATCAAATGTTCTTTTTACATTTGTCACCCCGAGTGGGACGGGTATGCCCAGACATGGGTCTTGTGCTCTCCATACCACTGGAGTCAAGCTATCCTGGCTGATGAGGGATGAAAGCCCGACACTGGTCTTAGGAAGCTTGTTTCCAGTCCAGGGAGGACCTGGCCTGGCAGTTTGGGCTGGACTGTTCCCATTGGGCACAGGGTCAAGACTGATTTGCATATGGCTGGGTCCAAACTGGAATGGCATGGTGAGCAACAAGACAATGGATTTAGGCCCATATCTCTGTACTGGGGTGAATGTATGACATTGTTCTGTATTCTGTCCATCAATTGTTCTTTTTGCATATGGTTGCCCATGCAGCCAGCTGCCCTGCAGTTTTCGTATCTGTGTTAGGTGCCCTCATACACAACTCCTCTGTTAATGCCCACTGGGTAGTAACTCTATTCCACGCACCCTCGGAGGAGTTTTGGGGGTGAAGCCAACCTATTGCTATTTGTCTCCTAGCTAGCACCTAAACCATTGAGTGAATGTCTCCTGAATTTTGCCTCTCTTCAGCTTTTCAATGACCTCTAATAGACATGGTTTTGGGAGTTTTTCCAGTCTGATTCCAGTCATCGACTTTAATTAAGTTACTACTGTTTACCAAAAAGTGTTCACTGTGTTCCATTGCTTTGTGAGGTGTTTGTTGTAGCTTTAGCGGGGCAGCATCTAGGACAGGCTGCAGGGCTGTCAGGGTGAATTTTATTTTATTTTAGTTAGTCAAATATGTCCAATGTAAGATGTCAAAATGTATGAGTTTGAAGCTCATGGTGCAGGAGACCCCTTTTATTTGGGCATGTGCAGCATTACATGTCCTCCACCTGTTCCCAGGTGTCTTCTTTGAGCCACATTTCACTGCATGTTGTAAGTGTGCGATAATGTAATACAACTCTAAGTGTTGCAGACCCAAGCCCCCTTCCTGCAGATCTAACTTCATTGTACAGAAAGCTACCCAGCTTGTTTTATTGCCCATGTCAAACTGCCTACTTCTTTGAATGCATAATTCGGTATGGGTCTCAAGGAGTTTTGTATTTTGTAGAGGCAACCAGTGAGAAAGACCACTTTTGTTATAGTTACTCTTCAAATAACTTAGTGGGATGGTGTTCCAGAACGGTATTGAAGCTTTTAGCGCATTAATCACTTTGCTCATGTTGTATGCATGTTGTTTCATGAGGCATGTGTTACTGTTATTCCTGAACATCTCCTTCTCCCAGCTTAATCTCACCACCTGCAGGCTCCTGGGAGGCTCCTTGGCTAGAGCGTCTGTTGGGAATAGATTAGATTTATTCGGATTGGTTTGTAGGCCTCAAACACTTCAGAAGATTTAGATTTAGGTTAGGAGCAATGGAACTGAGAGTCTGGGCTGGCTCAGATAAATCAGTGCATCAGCAAAATACAGAGTGAGTATGTAGTGTCTCCCATTTTTATTTCCCAGTCAGTCTGTACCACCCTAAGTTTTATAGCCAGAGGTTCTGCTACATGGGCAAAGCACAGGGACACCCCTGACTAGTGCTGGGCCAGATCCTCTACCTTTCAGCTGTTTTTAACTCGAGCTGTGGAGTCAGTGTACTGTAGCTGGATCCAGCTTAAGTAGTATGGGCGGAAGCTCATCGCGTATTTCTGCACACCTATCAGGAAAATCCAGCTTAGGGTGTCAAAAGCTTGTTCGAGGTCCAGAGCTGCCACTGCCAATTCCTTTTCGGAGGAGTTTGTGTTGTGTAATATGCGTGTGAGCCTGCAGATATTCAATTATGTGCTGCAAAATGGGACGAAGTCGCAATGGTCTTTGTGTGTGAAGGTGCCCACTACCCTATGTAACCTGTGAGCTCGGACCTTGCATAGTATCTTAATGTCTTAGTTGATCATGTTCAATGACCTCTTTGATGAAGAGTCACTGTGGTCCCTGATGGGTTTTACCATCATTCTAATGATGCCTTTTCTTAGGGTCTCCGGAAGTGCCTGTCTGCTTGTCCTTGTTGTAGGGCTCAAGTAGTTTCACTGATAGTTGAGGTGTCAGGGCCCTGATAGAGTTCAGTCGGAAAGCTGTTGCTTCTGGATGCCTTTCCTCTGGGCAAGACTCTATAGCCTTCATCATTTGCTGGACCTCTAGCTCTAAATCCTGAGTCTTAGACTCTGTGACTCTGGGTAGATTCATGCCATTCCTACCAGATAATCTGCCACAGAAACCTAAGCCTGGGACGTTGTATACAAACTCTTAGTGGTGCTCCGTATAGGTTTTAGAATGCTACCTTTATCATTTCCACAATGCAAAGACACAGTCACACATGAACTTGACTATCAATAATGTGAGACAGGCCAAAAACAATAACTAACACCCTAATACTAACAAACTTATGGAAACTACAGAATGGACAAAAAATGGGGGACCCTCATTTCGCTTATACGTCTGGGGGACAGGGTACACAAGGCAATATAAGACAAGAAAGAATCCCCCCACATACAACCTGTATTTCCACATCTATAGTCCAGCAATAATCCATATTCTCATTTTTAATTTGTTAAAAAACACTATTTATTTAAAAAAAAATCAAATAGTGTTTTTAAACATTTCTAATTTATACGCAAATCCTTATTAGCACAAAGTTATCCATATTAACATAATTTCAAACTATAATATATGTAATATCTTACATTCCATTGAACACACATAATTAATGACCGCACATTTAATTTAGGGAAACAAACCCCCCACCACGCATACTTACAGACTCATTTGTACATTAAAACAAATGACCCAAAACTCTAAAACTAATCCAAAGAGTTTTCTTTGTGCATGTTTACTCCAATCTCTAATTTCTGCACTTTTATTTAGCATTTGGTAGGCCTAAAAACTGGTCTGAATGTGCAAACCTCACATGTTCCTTTTAGGAGCTATTTTTATCTTTTCCACTCTGCAAATACACAGTCATACATGAACTGAACCATCAATAATGTGAAACTGCCCATAAAAAAACTAGCCCCTTAAAGGTAACATGCCATTGGATAATTCAGAATGAACAAAAATTGGGTTACCCTAAATTTGCTTATAGAGCTGGTGGACAGTGCACACAAGTCCTTTACAAGTTGTAGGATGAGTTCCTCTCCTCTGTTTTCTATCTGGTTGGTCAGGCCTCTCAAGGCTTTGCGCAGGTTTGTTACTTCCGATTCCAACTCCTCCACTGTATTTTTCAGTTTCCAGCACATTTTCACAAACTAATGCTAGGTCTGTACTCAGCAAGGTGACTTCTAGTGGGATTGCATCAATTTTGTTCTCTAGCATTTGGCTCGGCCTCTCAATCACAGGTAGGATCTGAGCTTCAGTGGCGTTGTAATAAGTGATTGAAATCTTGGAGTCCACCTGATTTACACCTGATTTCCCCTGGTACTGGCTAGATATTGGCCCATTGTGGCTGCTGGGTCATTGTGGAGTGGTGTGGCTCACTGGTTAGAGGCGGCAGACCCGTAAGCAGAGAACGCCCGGCACCAGGGTTCAATTCCCGACGCGGCAGGGTCGTGGACCAGGGTCAAAACGGACTCGATAATTCTCGCCTCGGTGCCTACTCTAACCAGGGAACACACTCGGCAACTCTGGGCATTAAGCTTGCCTCATCTCTACAACGGCCCCCCACAGACGCCGGGAATGCCTGGTTTCACCTTGGAGATACCCAGAAAGGGACCATCTCACAGGGAAAACCAGGACAGGTTCCCCAGCGGTCTTCAGCGCCAGGATACTCCATGGAGTTGCAGTGTGCTTTACAAGTACACCCACATTTACATTTACATTTGTGGAAACGTTTTCTGTCACCATTTTTAGTTTGCTTTGTAGTGATGACTGTCTGATGGCCTGCTAGCTAGGTGTCTGGCGATCACCTGCTACCTGACAAGGTATAAGTAACAGTTGTCTGGTCGCTCCCTGGGAGGTGCAGGTGTAGGGGGATGGGGGAATTTGTTGATTGGAGGCTAATGAGGCTGTCACGTAGGAGTGGGTGGTCAGCAGGGACCCGCTTTGAAGGTGAGTGCCAGGGCCGGCACGAAATGCCTCGCAGTCTCTCCCTGTTTATCGCGTTCACTATGGGGAGGCAGATGAAGCCATTGTCCGAGGGGGGGGGCGGGCGGGTGCAGAGGCAAAATTATGATATCTAGCGTTCACCCACCCTTTAAGTCATCCCATGCCCTCTCAGCTGAGTTATTCAATGGTGATGTGCAGAATTTTGGGTGTCAGGAGGCACCCCGACGCACCCTAGTCCCAAGAGCAACTACACAAAGACCTCTCCCAGGCCCGGGTGGCCCTGGCATCCAGTTTCTACTTTCTTGTGGTTGCAATAGATGCAGTCCTCCTGGCTCCCAGGATGGTGCAGAGTGGAGTAGCATGTAGCCGACTTTCGTCTCGTAAGTACCAACCCCCAGGTGAAGCATGGTGGTTCCATTATTCAGAGTTCATCTGTTTTCCTGATCTCTTAGTTACAAAAAAGCTATCACAATTATGCTATATATATAAAAAGTAATCACTCAATTGATTTGGGCAGTTAAAGATACAGAAGATGTACCTTATAAAGTTGTACTGCTCAGTCATGAATGTCTCATAAATACGCATTGTATATTTATTGACTGGTGTTCATTTTTATTATGCACTGAAGTCAAAAGCAGAGTGTGCTTTGGAGCAAGAGTCAGGAAGCCAACCACCAAGGAGGATTTCAAGCATCAGAAACAGAGCAGCCACCACTAAGTTTGGCAAAGAGGTAAGATATCATGACGTTTCGTGAATGCAGTATGTGTGATAAGCTGACACACTATGTCAAACACAATGTAATTATAGTTGCTGTATTTTTTTTCAAACTATGTTTAGCCCAGATTCACCTTTTCAAAATCTGTTGCCCTTTGATGCTGGTGTAAGCATTTTATTTTGTTGATGGTGTTTTAATGTTTTTCGTTATACTGCATTTAACAATACATGTAGTGCTACTACAACATGCAATAATTTTTGCCCTTTATTCAAACAAAAAATGTATAATTCTAAAGCATACCTACATTCCTTCTGCATGGCTAATTAGGACAATTCACCAAAAGCAGTCAAATCACTTTTTAAGATTGTGTTAAATCGAGAAACACTGTAAAGTCATTCGCAACGCAAACACTTCTTGACCAGAATAAAACTCGCCATCTAAGACCTAAAACCATGAGCCATGAATCTGGGAGACGATCTCGGAAAGTCTCTGTTAGACTACCACCCTATGGAGGATGAAGAACTTTTAATGTCCAATGACACCGAGACAGATAGTTTCTCTTTGTTTCATCTTTGCTTCCATAGGTGGCAGAGGAAATATGGGTAATGTGTTGATCTGGCCTTAGGTTTTGCATGCTGGTTCCTTGGTATCATTTATACCATACACTTATTTACAATTGTATGCATTATAGACTGGATAAATATACGGTGCCTCTGTTTATACATGTGTATTTTGTTCAGTCTGGTTAAATCATAATATGTTTCAATACATGTTTTCCCAATCGAAGAAAAAGCTACAAATGCTAGATTGCTCAGAGCTAGGTACATCTCATTTGTAAATACATTGCTTGTGACCTATATCTCCCTTTTCTGCGAGGCTTTTTGTCTCATCAGTATTCATGAGTTTCGAAGCAATACACCCCAATCAAACAGAGGCATTTATTTCTAAAAGCTGTTACCATAGTGTAGCTGCACACACGGTGCTGCTAGCTAAGATCTTGTAATCTATATAATAATAAAACAAATAGCGCTGTTCCTAAGTAATGTATATCCACCTCTTTTTTTCATTACAGCATGAACTCATATATTTTGAGTCTCTGGTCAAATAAATAGTTTCATTTGTATTCACTGGTTTACATCATTTCTACCTGAAAGTATGTAGAAATATGTATAGTACGAAGTAAGGTGTAAAAGGTTTTATATTGGGCTGTTTCATAGATATAACCCATTCCATGCTGTGGGGGCGTGGCTTGCGCCTGAGAGAGATGGCTGCCTAGCGTGTCTGCCCCATGCTTCATCACTGTCCATCGAGTGCCCAACATGACCCACAAGACATTTGAAGAGACCTGTTGGGGACTGATTTCCAAGGCTGTTCCCCAGCACCGGGCAGCACTCATAATCCAGCTTTTGCCGGTCTCCGGCGTCTTTTTCTACTCGCCCTCTGGCTCTTCGACAGATTCAAGATGGCAGCCGCCATCGTACCTGGGGCACCCATGTTCAGAATGCTGTGCCCACATGATTTCTGTTGGGGTAAACTGCACCGAAGCTGGGGGGCCCCCGGCCCAAACAACTAAACCCCTGTTCTGCGGCAACACTTGGGAGCATGCTACCAGCATGCTACCAGCCCGGCGATGGCACATCATGAAGCTAACTACTCGCGCTCCTATTCCCAGTCATTTACCTGGGCACAGGGATCATAAAGCTTCATCCTGCCAGCTTCCACACAGCACATCCTCCTGGAGCGCCCCAATTGCGCTAACCCCATCAATCAAGTGCTCAAGGCTCAAATTTGATGACGTTATAAGTGACTATTTGATCTAGGATAAGCTATTGATAACATAGTAGCCCTGGTGCTGAAAATATGAACGTCTAACTTGAAGGGTGGGTCCCTATTATAGGGAATTTTACCACACTTCCTTATCCTGATGCACTTACGACGTACATAATACTTTTCAGCCCCCATGTGACCACCTCCTGCTTATCCCGGCCTGATGCTCTAGCCCAGTGCATAGACTCTCTCTGCCATACTAACCATCTTCAGCTCGTACTCCACTCAATATTCCTGAGCCGGTGTCATGCCTGCTAGGCCCTGTTCAGACCAATTCGAGCACTGTGCCATCAAAGAAGACTGGAACCGTAGAGGCAACCTATGTATTTTTGGCCTTCCGGAAAAAATGACCTTTCCTTCATGGAATTTTATAGTCTCTTGAGACTTATGAGCACCGTCGGGAAACTGCCGAGACCTCAACCCCTAGACCTCCCAGGTCTACTAGGTATGTTTATGGGTTGGGCCATTTGGCGTCACACCTATATAAATTACTAGAACCTTCTAGAAAGCACTTACTTAAGAACCTAAAAATGATTTGGCTTCCATACATATATCTTCGGCTCATTCCACTCACTTCACGGATACAACATGGAACATAATCTGGCATTCCCCTTTCACGCCGAAAACAACTCCTGCACTAGCCCAGTCTATCTATAGGCAAGATATATTGGACACCATCCAAATTAAATAAATTGGGGCTTATTTCAACAGACAGCTGTTGGCGCTGCTGTGTGAATGTTGGTTTGCTTGAGCACAGTTTCCTCTCGTGTAAAGTAGTTCAACCCCTCTGGTCCAGAATAGAACAGATGATTGAAGATATTTTTAAGGTGCCATTTATGTGTCATTTCGGACGGTGACACTATGAATTGCATCCCACCCACACGCCATTGACCTACCAGAACATCACCTACTGTTAATAGATCTGATGTTAACACGGGGTGTTAAAATGATATGATCGGAAAGGAAGCCCTCTACCAATGTCCTTTTCAATAAATGGTGGAATACATTAGCTCCACTAGAAGCGCAGATAACCTAATGTACAGGAAACCAAATAACACACCCAGCGTGAGACACCTCTGGACTTCCTTTGACATATATCTACAAAAAGCCAAGCCACCATGAACAGCTTACATCCACATAGTCCTTTAAGTTGGCCAGACTACATTTACCCAGAGAATGTGTATCTCAGATACACTCCTTCTGTGCATGCCTGGCTTGCCGTCATTAGCAGATACCCCTTCCCCATTATCCTTTCTCTATCCTTTATTTCCGCTAGCTGCGGCCTCCCCATTTTTAGGTCTCGCCTGAGCCAGCAATCATGTGCTTCTCTGCGAGGCTTATTGTAAGGACTTCCGACTTGCACAGCTTTTCCTCGTTTTTTTTTTTACTGTCAAGCATTTGATTGGCCATTGCGTAAGGCTTCCACTAAAGAAAGAATGCAAATGTCTAAAGGCTCGGGTATGTCCAGCCTTATCTTTAAATATCCCCTCCCATAACCTATGTGTCTCAGGAGCGAGAGCAGTAATTAGCGGTGCAGGAGAGGTGTCACAGTACTTGTTTTTTTTTTTCATGTTGTTGGATTCTCAGTACAAGAATGTTAGTTTCCGAAGGAAAGTTCAACAAGTCAGGCAGGTAACCCATCCCAGGGTGCAAGTTTAAACACTTTGTGAGGGTGCGCTCTGTCGCAGGCTCGCCGGTTTACACATTTCAGGGGCCAATGTCGCAGGATTGTCGGGTTTACACATTTCAGGGGTCACCCGGGCCAGGGACAGTCTGTCGGCTGGGGTGTCTAGTGACTTCGGGGGCGGGCATGCCCTACCTGGTCTCCAATTTAATATGCAGATTCCGTCATTAAGAGGCGACTGGCCAAGTCTATATTCAATTCTTGGGCTGTTGCCCTGGTTACACACGCCAGGGCTGGGTGCAGTCTACCTGCAATCCGGTCATGGTATGCACTCAAGTGGCCAGGTACCCTCTGACTGCATCCTGCTCCCCCTTACACTCTTGAGTGTTACGTGCTCTTGCGGCATCCTGGTCATGCTTACACTCTTCTGGCGAAGGTGCAGTCTTGCGACAGTCTTGTCACGCATGCACACTTCAAGGCGGTGGTCGCTTAAGCTGCATTTTAAGGGTTATGTAGTTTAAGGGCCGTTTGCCCTGTACCTCCAGCATGCTCATTTGTACACATATCGGGTCGGGGTGCGCCTCTGCCTGTATTCCGGTCATTTGTACAAACCTCAGAGTCGGGTAGCAAGCTGTCTGCCACGTGGTTATTGTTGCACAGTTCAGACTTATGCGCCCTCTGCTGGCAGCCTCGTCACCATACACGTTTGAGGCCACGGGGGCACTCTGCCAGGTCGTCATTTTAATCAGTGCGTGTGCCCCTTCCTCAGGTGAGCGCTACACACGTATGTGCTACAAACTCTTTACCTTGGAATTTCCAGGTGGCTGGTGACGAATGGTTTCTGCAGGATCCTATTGACTGCAAATTAGGCTGGGTTAATCTGAATAATATATAATGGTGAGTTTTGCCTGTATTCGGTGTTTTTAAGCAGTAGAGTGTGCCCTGCTTTTTCCTTTTTGACTTATATAGTCATACCATGTAAAAAATGTAGATTTTGAATCCAGTAGAAACCATTTGTAACTGGTCAACCGGATTTGCGAACGGATTCTACATTTTGGCTCTTTCCGTTCTGCATTAAAAGTTAAACAGGTTCCACAGGAGAAGAAACGTAACCTTGAATTGTTGGGTTGCTAACACCCTCTCGAGCGCGCTCACGCATTCCACGTCTCCACTGCTGTGATGCGCAAAAAGGAGGACATTGGTGAAAGCCGCACCGACGAGTTGTTATCCATGAGGAGCAGGGTTCGAGGTAAACACCAACCCAAACTAGCATTGGCATAGCAAATAGGTCTCACTTTTTCCGACCTTATAAGTATTTAGTTATGCAGCACAATATCCTTGGTTTTTTTTTTTTTTTTTTTTTTTTTTTTTTTTTTTCTTTTTTGGTCCTCATCTCACCTGACAAGCCTCTGCGGGTCTTATGAAGCCGCCTTCGTTACTGGTCGCCCCTACGGCTTACCGCACTCGCTTGGGTCATCCGACCAGTCCCATTGTTTTGTATGGGACCCTGGTGTAATCATAAGACCAATGATGTTACAATAATCTTAAGTCCTTGCCCCAGCTCACCAAGGGGTGCCAGATATTCAAGATTTTATCTTCCGCTCCATCGTACTCTAGTCGCGCCATAGCAAATGCAGCTTTGAGCCATTCCTCCCTTTGCGGGGGTAGGGCATCCTTCCACCTCTTACACACTTCCCTTCTTGCCAGCAGTATCAAATTCAGTAATAGGCCCCTATCTTTCTGCGAAAGGTTCTGGCTGAGTTGACCATCGTCTCCAAAAAATACCAGTTGTATATTGATCTCAATGTTGGTATTAAATATGCCCAGTAAGTTGTCCCCTACCTCAGCCCAGTATCTTGTGAGTGCTGAGCACTCATAGAAAATATGTAAGTCATTTGCTAAGGGTTCTGCGCATCTAGGGCATTTAGGAACGGGAAAAGGAGCAAACTTTGCAATTTTTGCCGGGGTGTAGTAGAGTCTATTAATAACAAAAAAGTGATTTTTCTTTAGGCAGGCAGGTTTAACTGATCTGTACAGGGTCTTCAGTGAGGGTTCATACAAAAGGTCTGCTGATGGTCCAAGTGGGGATCCTGTCCACACTGCTACAGAAGCGGGGGTCTTATGGTCTTCGGCATCTAGCAGACTGTTATACCAAATAGATATTTCCTTATTCAGTGGGCTTGTCTCTTGCAACAAGTCTTCAATCTCCCAGTTTCCGCTTATCTCCCGCTTTTCCGCCTCATACCATGATGTTAACTGTATGTATTTAAATCTTGAGAGCCCGGTGCCAATCTTAGCTCTCAGATAATCCCAGGGGAGTATCCCCCCACTGTCCAACAACTCAGACCAGATTTTGACACTGGCCCTCTTTATCGGCAGTGCCAAGCCATCCTGCAAGCAGCCCGGGGTCCCTGGGCCGTCCCATATAGGGGCATAATCAGAATAGTATCCAATGCCCCATCCATGCCTGAGCCTACACCAAGTCTCCAAAGCTGTCCTTAGAACCTTCAGACGTACCCTCTTGAAGAACCTAGGGGATCCAAATTTATACAGAAATGCTTCTCCGTTACCTCCCCCTTCTACCCGCACCATTTCACCTAATAGCCTCCCCCAAGCTGATTCCCCTGGCTTAACTAACAGCATTCGTATGCTTTTAAACTGGAACGCATCTGCATATAGTCTTACGTCTGGAAGCGCCAGCCCTCCTTTTTTTAATCTACGTCTAAGTTTTTTCCACGCTAGTCGAACCCCTTTATTGCCCCAAATGAAACTGTTGATCTTACTCTGTACTTTACTCAGGCTTTTACTTGAAAATGTCAAAGGAATTGAAGAAAAGAGGTATGACAGTTTAGGAAGGATGACCATCTTTACTAAGTTGGTTTTTCCATATATAGTCAGAGGTAGATTTTTCCATCTGCTGAATAAGCTGTCAATTTCCTTTACCACCCTTTTTAAATTTAACTCAGGGATCTTTTCAATTTCCTTCACTACATAGATCCCCAAGTATCTCATCTCTTCACTTTCTGTCCCTGTCCACTCCAAATTCCAACACATCACCTCCGTCTTGGTTTTATTTACAAGAAACCCAGAAATTGCTCCAAACTCGCGCATACGCTCTTCCACCCTTATAATAGCTGTATCCGGGTCGCTTGTATACAGAACCAGATCATCGGCGTACAGAGCTATTTTTGAGCTATAATGTTCTGATCTGAATGGATAGATTGACTCATCCAATCTAATCGTCTGTGCCAACGGCTCCATATATAAATTAAACAAAAGGGGTGAAATCGGACACCCTTGCCTCGTTCCTCTCTGAATTTTAAAACTCGCGGTGAGGAACCCGTTCAAGAGTATTCGGGCAGAAGCACCCTGATAACAATTCTGCAGGGTCTGAATAAAAATAGGACCAAAACCCATAGCCCTCAGGACCTCCCATAGGTATGCCCAGCAGACCCTATCGAACGCCTTGGCCGCATCTACTGCGATAACGGCCAAGGGTTCTGTCTTCTTGATAGCCAAATCAATGTTGCCTATAAGAAGCTGTGTTTGTTCCTGTATATGTCTACCTGCGACAAACCCTTTCTGATCTGGATGTATTAACCCAGGTATCAGTTTGGCCAATCTCCCTGCTAAGATGCCCATAAAGATCTTATAATCAGCGTTCAGCAGGGAGATTGGGCGGTAAGAGTCTGCCTTTTTTGGGTCCTTACCTGGTTTCAATATCAGAACTATTATTGCTTCTTTCCAAGTATTAGGGACCTTTCCATCCAGACCATAAATTGAGTTAAAGGTGTTTTCCAAGGGTTTGACGAGCTCCTCTTTAAGATGTTTATATATTTCACTCGGGAGCGCGTCTGATCCTGCAGCCTTTTTATTCTTAGATTTATTTATCTGAGCTATGATCTCATCTGATGTAAAGGGAGCATCTAAGTTGTTTTTACCTTCTTCTGTGAGAACTGGAAGTTGTTTGTTTCTGATAAATGACTGAATCACACCTGATCGGGGAGTCAGATCTTCCCTATACAGATCTGAGAACATGGAGAGAAGACATGTCTGTATGTCATCTATCTTATTTGAGATTTCCCCGCCGGCGTTTATTTTAAGTTCTTTTATGTCATTCCTTGTCCGGTCGGCTCTAGCTTTCCATGCTAATAAAGCACCGGCCCTCTCTCCATACTCATAATTCTGCATCTTACCAATTTCCCACTGTGCTCTACATTTAGCTTCTAGTTTCCCTCTATATTCTGATCTTGCCTCTTCTAACTTTCCCAAGATTTGAGTAAGTTGTTCCTGATCCCCATTACTAGCCCCATCCCTGTCTCTCTCCAGGCCACCTATCCTCTCTTCGATACCCTTTAATACCCTGGCTTCGATCTTGTTCTTATAACAGATGACTCCATGGAGTTTCCCTCTGAGCCAGGCTTTATAGGCGTCCCAGACAACATCTGGGGTTGTTGAGTCGGAGTTCAACACAAAAAACTCAGAGGTTGAGGCCTGTACAGCGGTAATCACATCAGGGTCCTGCAGCTTGGTCCTATTAAGGGTCCACCTTAATGCCCGTCGCAGAGTTTCCTTGAACTGATACACAATACGTAAAGGTGCATGATCGGATAGATGACCCGGAAGGACTAAAATCTCTTCTATGCTAGCTAGTGAGCCTCTATCAAGGAAGATATAATCAATCCTGGAGGAATGACGATACTTTTTGCTAAAAAAAGTAAAGCCCTTCTCATTTCCTTTTATTTCCCTCCACAGATCTACTAGATCCATATCGTGGATCATGTTAACTAACGCCCTACGTACCTTCACTGCACCTTTATAATGACTTACATTAGATCTATCTTTAAGAGGGTCAATCAAAACATTAAAATCCCCCCCTATCACATATGGTGGTGGCTCCAACATCAATCTTGATTGCAATTTATAGATATAGTCGGGGTCATCTGAGTTCGGGCCGTAGAAAGAGGCACAGACCATATCGCGATTTTCAAATGCTAAAGTAGCGATCAACCATCTACCGGAACAATCTGACTGTACTTTTTTAATATTACAGGGTGTCCCTTTTTTAATTAGTATGGCTACCCCTCTATTTTGGGCTGTTTGTGTTGATGCACCAAAGCTCTTAACCCAAGTGATTTTTGAGAAAGTTGCTATGCTCTCTTCATGGCTCAAGTGTGTCTCCTGTAGCAAGCATATTTGTGCAGTTGACAATTCTAAATGCTTGAATATAAGCCTCTGCCTCCGAGGGCATCTTAAGCCATTAACGTTCCACGAGATAAAAGTTGCCCCACTACTCCTTGAGGTCACAGTAGCCATCCTCCTCGTTTCCTACCCATGAGTGTTGACCCTTTTTTTGAGGCTAGACTTAACACATTACTTAAAAGGTTTAGATGAGGTTGATTTTTTTTTCCATTTTTTCCCACTGCTCCCCCACCACGTGCACCCTCCCTACCAACCCCCCCCTCCCCTAACCCCGTGACCTCTCTGCCCTCTCTGCCCATGAGGAACCCTCCCTGCTAATAGGCGAAGGCCTATTTAGCCATCTTCCCCCTCCATGAAGCAACTATAAGATCACAATTATTGTTTATAAAAAAAATCCCTACCTATTACACATTATTTTAGTAAAAGACCCAATTAATCTATCTAAGTCTTTATCGCTCCCTACCCCTATTTTTGGTCTCTAATCTTAGCTATGAGGGCATCCGCTTCTTCCCCAGACTTAATCAGGTGCATATGGTTATTCCACATAACTCTCAACTGTGCCGGAAACTTCAGCTGTGCCTTGGCTCCTAAACTGTTTAACACCTCTAGTCTTTTCCCCAACTCCCATTGCCTTGCAGCAGTGATATGTGAAATATCAGATCTTATATAAAATGTAAAGGGGTTAGAGCTATTGAAGTGGATGGGACCTACTTTCAATGCATTGGAGAGAATCTGTTCTTTTATAGAGTATGTCAAAAAGTTAACCAAGATTTTTCTGGGTTTCTGCTTTGTAGGATTTCTCTTGTAGGGGTCACGGTGAACTCTCTGTATATCCCGCAGCAAGTCCACCTCTGCCATATCTTTCAACACTGTCCCCCTCAGCAGAGCGATAACAAACCCCTTGATATCTGCCCCCTCCATAGATTCTGGCACATTAAGGATTCTCAAATTATTCCGACGTGAATAATTTTCCAAACGTTCAATATCTTCCTTTAGTTCTTTATTCTGTGCGTAAAGCTTTGTAACCTCTGCCTCAGTAGATCTCACTGACTCCTTTATCTTAGGAAGTTCCAGCTCCATTACTTCTGTCCTAAGAGTGACTTCATCCACCCTCTTTGTCAACTCCTCACATGAAGCCTTTATTGCTGCTTGGTTGGCCTCCGAGACATTAAATCTGTTTGCCATCTCAGCTTGATTAGTTTCAGAGACTTTAAACCTGCTTGTGATTTCTTCCTTCATGGCCAATAGAATATCTGCCAGCGAACCTGCACTTGCATCTGGTTTATTTACAAGAAGTGTAACACCCATACCTGAACTACCTGAACTATCAGTGGGGTCGAGCTGACCTTTTGATACATCTTGCGCAGTGTTCAACATATCTGCGCATCCAGCCGATGTTTGTGTGTCCTTTTGACTTTCCTCCTCTAAAGCCGAATATCGATTACTCAGGCCAATATCGGCATGTACTATTACCTCTTCTGGAGCAGTATTTATCTCTGAATTTACCTCCGGGATAGCCGGGATGGGCTTAGATAGCTGAGCGGGGTGCGTACCCTTACTATTCTGCACGGGCTGGGTACTAGAGGTAGAAGTTGTGGTTGTGGTAGTGGTGTTGGACATTACTTTGTAGTAGGATTTAAGTGAGGGGGTAACTTTTATATTTACCTCTGCCCCTTGGCCCCCTTTCTTTTTCCCCCTGCTTTTGATAGTTTTGGGGCTTAAATATTGTTCAGAGGTGTTTAGTTTAGTTTTCACCTTTCTTGCCCGCTCTTTCACTGCCAAAATAGGGGGTGAGATGCGAGGTGTATAACCAGAGTTTCCTCTAGATGCGTTAAACACTGTCCTAGCTCTTAGTGCATATCTGTTCTTTCTTTCCGGAGAATGATTTTCCTCAGTGCTACTGGCCCTTCCTAAGCTCTCTTTGGCTTTTTTGCCCTTGTCCTTGTCACAACCTCCCTCTACATCCATGCACCTTGTCGAAACACTCGTGTTGATAACAATGCTGTATAGATGGTGAGTTAATTCTTGATTTGTTATTTGGTGTTTGCTGGCCCAAATATCGCCCTCGCTGTCTTTTCTCACCCCCTCTCCCACTGCCTCCGTCACCACGTCTTTCAGAGCATTGCACACACAGCTACTTGCGGTTCTCTGATCGAATCTCCTCACAGCCTCCGTTCCGCATACACTTCTGCCTGCACCACCGCCGCCGACCCGGAACGCCAGCAATGCAGAGTCTCGCCTCCTACTCAATCTGGCTGCCTCCTCCCACAACCAACGCCGGATCCCGGATACATCGTCACAGCTCCCAGGTGAATTACAGCCGCTCTCCCTGCAGTGCCGGTTCTCAGCCACGACCTTACCGGTCTCACTCGACTGGCAGAAGCAAACATTCGGGGACATACTCAGCAACCACGGAAAAGCCCAGTGCGATAAAGCGATAAAGCCCAATGCGGACAGGCTCACTAATTGCTTATCTTTTCACACGTATATAACGTATATAACACATGGGTCAAAATTACTCATCTTATGCAGGGCGAATTAGTTGCTCCATTGATGAAGGAAGGTGACTACGGCCGCTCAGCTAGCGGCCGCCATGTTCCTCGTAGCCCCCACAATATCCTTGGTGCAACAACAACTGTTGCATGGCTAAATACTTATAAGGTCCCTAAGGGCAAGCCCTACTGACTATGCCAATGCTGGTTTCTTTCCTACTTTGACCCTGTGCATTCTGCTGGAGACATTATATTCATTGTCCCTCTGGGGTGCTCACTTGTTGAATCGTAAAATGTCAGTATTATTGTACCTCACTTTGTTTTTTATTATTAACACCGGTTTGTAGTCGCTCTTGTTTATCTGATGTTTTTGTTCAGTAACTTTAAGACTGTATATGATTACCTTGGCTTTGTGCTGCCACCTTATGTTGACATGTACAGTGTGGTCTTTATTATGCTTGAAATTTCAATTGCAAAAACAACAGTTGATGGACAGAATGCCCCAGTACAGAGATCTGGGCCTAAATCCATCGTTTTGTTTGCTTACCATGCCATTCCAGTTTAAACCCAGCCATATGCATATCAGTCTTGACCCTGTGCCCCATGGGAACAGTACAGCCCGAACTGCCAAGCCAGGTCCTCCCTGGACTGGAAACAAGCTTCCTAGGACCGGCTTCGGGCTTTCAGCCCTCCTCAGCCAGGATAGCTTGATTCCAGTGGCATGGAGAGCACAGGACTCACGTCTGAGCATACCCGTCCCACTCGGGGTGACAAATGCAAAAACAACAGTTGATGGAGAGAATGCAGAACAATGTCATACATTCACTCCAGTACAGAGATCTGGGCCTAAATCCATCATTTTTTTTCTCACCATGCCATTCCAGTTTGAACCCAGCCATATGCAGATCAGTCTTGACCCTGTGCCCCATGGGAACAGTCCAGCCCGAACTGCCAAGCCAGGTCCTCCCTGGACTGGAAACAAGCATTCTAGGACCGGTTTCGGGGTTTCAGTCCTCATCAGCCAGGATAGCTTAATTCCAGTGGCATGGAGAGCAGAAGATTCACGTCTGAGCATACCTGTCCCACTTGGGGTGACCAATGCAAAAACAACAGTTGATGGACAAAATGCAGAGCATTGGTTGAAATAAAAAATAAAGAAATCCATTCCAAACTTTTCCTGTTCATTTTACATGTTTCTGTAGCTGAACAGAATTAACATGAACAATTAGTGTTTACTCCTGTGACCTTAGTACTTCTGGCGATTGGAGACGTCATGGAGGAGTATGAGTACACTTCCCCTTCTCTCTTTTACCAGGGTTCTACAGGAATTTAGCACTAAATGTCTCATTTGAAGGTGACACCCTATGACATCACTGGAAGATTCGGGTCACATGAGCACTGCCAGAATATTAATTTTTCAGAAGGAGCTGACAAGGAGAATTTACTTAAATTCCCTCCCTGTAGCACAATGTATGTTGCTCGTAGTTAGTGTGTCACTGTCAGGGGCCTTGTGTCTTGAGAAGCAGGTGGGACAGAGTGGCATGGTAACTGTTCCTTTGTTGTAACTATTTTTAGGTCGAGCATTCAAGGCCTCTTGTACGTACTTTAGTATATACTTATATGTGCAGGGGCGGTGGGTGACATTTTAAAGTGGTGGGGCGCAAAGTGATTTGCATACAGCACGTAGCGAGCGAGCGCAGCGAGCGAGCCCGAACCCCAAAAGGGGGGTTTGGGGTGATAACCCCCCCCATGAAAATTTTGAAAAAAAAGAAGAAAAATTGTGCATTTTCAAACAAATTTGAGAAAGCAGGAAGGTTAATAAAGCAATTGTGAAAGTGCAGTTATTACATTAATAGATGGCATAACATAGGTAGCTGCTTATTCAGTATAACCACAGAGCTTCATACATTCCGTCCTATTACGCTCAGGTGCTGAATTCAGACTATAAGACTTTCATGAAAATCTCAGCTCTAAGAGTAGAAGAATTTGTTGTGGGTGATGACACAAGGAAAGATCAAATCATTGCAATTGGTGGCACTGACAGAGTGAAGTTATTCTAAGATGGACTCAGCAACCATGGATAAGGCAGCATGATGGAAGGATGGCAGCCATATCAAGATCCTGCCCTACAACATTGGTACTGACTGTTACCCCATTACCAATAAACAGTTTTTGATGTGGAGTAAATAGATTCCTTGTGTTTTCACAGCTTTAAATCAGAATATTTAGCAACTAGAATGGGATGTCAATGACCCATGACTGATGCCAAGCAAGCAACAATGGTATATGCAGAGGAGTAAAATGTATTGAACCGTTCTCAGACCATCCCCAAGGATCGCTTATAGACTAGCATCTGTCCCACCTATTAGTCATGAAAATGCACATGAGCTACCCAATTATAAAACTTTGCCCACAACCACAACAGGAGGTGCCACTGATGTTAGTAGTAAAGGCTAAATTTAAGGTGAGCATTACATAACAGACACATTTCAGACTCAGATACTGCTGGAAGGGGATCCAGTTGTCTTTTGGCTGGGAAGTCACTGGGAAAGCAATGAGGAATATATGTGTGACAGATTAATTACAAATCACTTAATCAGGATATTCCCAAAAAACTCTGAGTGAAAGCGACAAAACGGGAGAGATGAGCCTTGTAATTCAAACGCACCAGCAGAAAAGATGTGACTGGTTTCCTTGCCATCAACATACAATAAGCCTTTTTTTTAATGCACAAACTCGACCCAAAGGTATTGGAGCACTTTACATGAGCACCGGTTATGTTACACAGGGACACATTCAGGCACAGGGAGATTAAGTGATTTGCCCAGAATCACAGTCCTTTTAAACCCATAAGTAATTTAAACCGTGCCCCCAACCAAGGTCCGCAACAGATGCTGCTGCACCCGTCTCACCGCCCTAAAGCCGGCTCTGTATGTACTCCTCCAGGTGCTCGGAGGCCAATATTGGGCGATTAGCAGTGGCTTACACGCACATCAAAAATAAAAGATGTGATGGATAAAGAACAAGTTGTGTTTTACTCCCACCACACATACAGCTGAAGAAGAACTGGTCCTTCGAATAACTCTCCCTAGGTTCTCTAGGCGTGGCTGAACCCGTACACAGCGCCTGGATACCCTCGTGGGCGGCGGAGCGCTCTACAAATACACATAACCTACCCTTAAACATGAATAAAGGTGATGGGGCAGTCGACATGTGGTGTACTGTGAGAAACCACCATGTGCTGCAAACATTAATGGGTACTCGAGCCTTCAGATCAGCAAGTTAACAGCTAACACTGAAAGCCTATCAGAAGCCAGACTTGGGCCAAGACAGAAAATCAGAAAGAAAACACTGACAAACGACACCATAGGGCCAACAGTCAGGGCGTAGGCTAAAAACAAATCAATAAAAAACCAGCCCGTGAATTCACCACTATCATTTTTCAGACTATCATTTGTTTAGCGACTATTAGTCATCATCCTCAAGTTTTTTTCGGATTTCAAAAATCCTTAACACCACATACAGTACAGTTTCATAATTCATCAAAACAATTAAAACATTGTTAAAATAGCAACATGATTAAAAGCAGAAGGGAATAGCAACTACACTGCCTTTGTGAATGATACAGGCTAAACAATATTTCATTAGATAAAAACTACTCTTACAAATGTGTGTAAAGAGTTCACGACACGCAGCACCAATGTATGATAAAGTGTGTGGTTCTTTTTATTTTAAATTGGGCAATTAATATTGAAACCATCACCTGCAGGAACAGAAATCGTAGCCCCGGCCCTGTAAAAGAAGTGCTGGTGCTGGGCACCTGAAAGCACCTGCTCAAATTGAGCACTGGTGATAAAGGTATTCACACAACAGGCACATTCATCCTTGGCCTCTCTGCGAGCATCTTGAAAATGGTAGTGTGCCAATTGTGAGCTCGCATATAAAGGGGGTCACACTACTGTCAAATATGTACCCAAAGAAAGGAAACGAGGATGCAGTGCTCACGGGTGAGTGGAGGGGCATGTTCTGTGCGCATGGGACATGGAAAGGTAGAGGAAATGAAAGGAATTATGCACAAAAAGGAGAGAATGGAAACTGTTGGAGAGGAGAACGACTGCTTGAGAGGCATGCAGGTGCAAGATTCCAGGAATACATGGGGAGGAACATGGGAGCATGTTTCAAAGAGAGAAAGAGTGCAGAGGAAAATGGTGTGAAAAAGAAAGCGAGAGAGAGTGAGACACACTGAAGACCTTACCACATACACAGAGCTTAGTTATTTAATTCAAAGTGCTTCACTCCTTTCAGAGAACCCCACAGCTTTCACACCAATAAAAGTCACTTTCATTTTCAGTTGTTTGTTGCTTAGCGTGAATTAATTTGACAAGAAATGTGGTCATTTTTTTTGTTTTCTAATAAAGGTGCCAGGAAGCCCCTCTGTGCTCCATGTAACGATACATAAATGAAATAAAACAATTGTGTTTGATAATAAACCTTATCACAAAATTTGAATAAATACCCTGTTGCCGGTCAGTTTAAAATCATTTAATCCATCTTAATCAAAGGCCCATTGAGAAAAAAACTTGACTTTGAAACAAATAAGTGAATCAGAGCTATTGCGGACCAACAATCTGCCGAACTAAACAACTGAATTTCCAGCGTCTTTTAGAGAGGGACAGACAGAGGGACGAATATAGGGTGGCAACAAACATTACCCGGGGCTTCACTGGTACCCACTACCCAGTAAACAAAGGGGTCAAAGGTTTACATACTTTAGTACAACACACGCACTGCAGTAAAAAACGAAAGGATGTTTAAACATTTAGGGGGTACAATTAAAAAGACCTTTGATTATAGCTGCAGTGACACCTTGCACTTTCAAAACGTGCAGTTCACAATTGATATTGTAACAAGTCACCGCAGCATATACTGTTCCCCTGCACTGGGGCGTGAATGAGCTTCTGGAGTTCAGTGCCCCTTTGCCTGACAAAAGCCTGCCCCTTACTCCATCCAGCTCAGAGCCGAAGATGAAATAAAACCCACACACCACGTGCACACACACACACACACACACACAACACCCTGCGAGCACCCAGAGCTTTAAGCAAACGTGCTAATAAAAATAGACACAACTGAATTGGACCTACCAAAAGAATAGCGAAGTGTTCTCACTCGCTGACTTTTCTTGTTTCCCAGAATAAAGTGGAGCCACGTGAGAGACTGAGTTCAGGCTCCCTTCTCCGTTTAAGTGGCTGCAAAAGAAATAGTAAGAGGGAAATAGTGCGGTGTTTTCCTCGAACAGAATGGGCCATAATAGATTCGAGAGACTCAAAAGACCCACTCTACTCCACTAAATACTGCAATCGCACAGTCTACGTTGCTGGCAGGAATTGATTTGAAAATAAAGTTACCTTAGATTAGAGGAGTGAGTCCCAGATCATAGTTCCCATACTTTTTTACGCACATCAACTCTGTAGAACTGCGCTGCAAGGACAAAACCATCCGTGCTGACAGGATGCTCCCTCTCACTGCTGCTGTGAGCGCGCTTCCGACTCCAGCAGAGGCACGGAAAAGGGCTGGGATTAGGCGAGGTGTGGAGAAGGGTGGTCGGGAAGGTGTCAGTAGGCCTGGTATTTTTATTTAATATGTTGATTTGAGCAGTCACCTCGGGGTTTTCAGTGGCTTCATAGACATCTCGAGTTTCGCTCTCCTTGCCTCTTTCATGACATTCAGAAACCCCGCAGTGAAAAACGTCTCTGTTATTCACCGTTACAATAACCACTTGTGCCAATCTGCGCGTTAATACCATGGCACCGATACCAAGCAAAGTATGGCCGGATGTGGTTTCAGATGGCTGCCTCTCATTGAATGCACCATGGTACCTAAACAACCTCTAGCCCATCACCTGCTCTTAGCTCGAGGCACTCAGCACCGACCTTGGAGAGAGTGAACATTCCGGCAACTCCGGGGCACAGCATTGGAATTATCAGCGCCGAGTCAGACACGAAATACCCATAGCTGCCAAGGTTTCAGAATGCTTATGTGTGACATTTTCATCATTTCAGTGTATTTATGAGTGACATTCAACGAATATGAGTGACACTTTCTCACAAGCAAAATCAAGCAATGAAGATGAAGGTGAGGGAAACATAAATATCAGAAATTACTCATTTGAGCAACGAGAAATACTAAGAATATCTTAAAACAGCGCAAAGCGCCAGAAACAGAAGTGCACTAACCTAGTGCCAGGTTTATTTTGGCTCAAGATCATGAGGCACTAAAAGTGAAAGTAAATTAAATAAGGATTTGAGAAGGTACTATTAGCACTTACTAGTCTGTAGTGAGCAGCACCTGACTGGACAGACAATAAACCAATCAAATACTGCAGTGAGTGTTTAATTCTTATGACCAGCATAGGTGGCAAGTTTTCAGACTGCTTATGCGTGACATTCTTGTGCTTTCAGTGTGTGTATGAGTGACTTTCTACTGCCAAACGAGTGACTCTTCCTGCAAGTAAATTAAAGCAGTAACTCATATTTTTGTGCTCGTCTGTGAAGTTTTGATTAATATGCAAGATAAAAAGCCAGCTTCAGTAGTTATCCAGTGAAACCAGCCAAGGCCATGCAAATGGAAAACCTAGCAGTACGAGCAACTCCTCAACGTGTCCCAGATGGCAAATTCATTAAGATATAACGAAGGCAAGCATGTGTTCCAACATTTGCTGCAACTGAATTAGCCTTCCCGTAAAATGCCCCTAGGTTACATAGTTTAATCACCAGAAAGACCCAGAAATTTGTTGCACCTTAAAAAAAACTAAAGGGTCCGTTCTGCTGACAACAAAACTGTCCACCCAAACTACCAGCTGAGATGCGCCCCCGCAGATCTCAGCTGCTATTATCAATCAATACAGACAGTGGAGTATCAGCTGAGCCAAGCCCGCCGGGGCGCCACCACCGTCTGAGGTGAGCAGTGAACCACAGGCTGAGGCTCGTGCTGTAAATCATTATCAATCATAAGTAAATATACAACAAGCACACAGACCTGAGTGAGGCAAGCTGGCCGGTACAGAATCTTGCAGCACGCTGGCACACCAGGGTGTGACATTCGGGTCAACTTAATGTGCTGCAGCCTCTGGGATAGCTCTGGTCACCAAGTGAATGAATGTTCGCAGAAGAGGCTGGCACTGTGGCACCAATTAAACTGGCGTACTGGGCGCAGGCAGCGGTCTGGGCACTCGGCTGCAACAAAATATGAAACATAACTGCCGCCCGATTATCTGCCTACAGGCTGTCACAGTAATCGAACACAAGAAATGGGTGATTATCGGCTACATGACGACATGCCACGTGAATGCTGCCGGCCCAAAGAAGTCTCAGCAACAGTATTATGCGAGGTATTACTGAACTGTTTGATGTATGCTGCCAGCGCAGCTCAGACCCAGGATAGCGCGAGCCTCGGTGAGTCTGCAGACCAGTGACCGAAGTCTGTCCTGGGCGGCCGATGCTAGATCGGTCACCGGCTCCGTGACCTGAGGCTTGGCAATAATTATATTTCACATCAATCACATGGCGATTTTTGACGGCCCACCACATGTTGCTGCAGTCACGCCGCTCTGATGCGCTCCACATCCTGTTAGCTCCTCAGCTTGCGGCTGCCACGTCACAACAAAACCAGCCAATTCCAAATACCCCACACGCGCGGCATCCAATGATGGAAGCTGCGGGGCTGACAAGCCAATCCTGGCACTGCCTGCAGAGTCAGGATTGGCTAGAGGGGCATTTTTGCTGCTCGCCCTGTCGCCCTTTGTGAACCCGGGCTGTGGCAGGCGAACAGCACCCCTGGGTCCCGATGGGGACCTTACAGTGCGCATGCTTGAGGAAGTATCCCACTTTCCCAAGCATGCGCACTGTAAATTCCCCATCGGGATTGCACAACTATCGGGATTGCGCAACTGCAGCAGGCCACCTGGCGGCTGATTGTTGCAATGAATGTATTGCAATGCATTTATTTTATTTAAGGATTGCGGCCGGCGGCAGCGATGCGGGTCCATGTGGTGGCTGGGGGGGCTACGCCCCTACGCCCCAATGGACGCACCGCTGCTGTATATGTGTATGTACTTTGTGGGCTCTGGAGATCAGCCCTAGGACATGTCTGCTTCAGGACTTTTTTTTCTATTCAACTGCCTCTATTTAACTGTCTTCACAGAAAACAGCAAGTAGAGGTCAGTAAAATACCAGAATTGCTGTCTGCTTGTTCAACTGCCTCTATTTAACTGTCTTGCTGGAAAACGACCAGTAGAGGTCAGTAAAATACCAGAATCAGAGTGTCTTTCTTTTTTTAAATATTTCTGGCAACTGCCTCTATATAACTTTCTTGATAGAAAACGACACTCAGAGGTCAGTAAAATACCAGAATCACTTTATCATTCTCTAGATTCCAGTCCATAGAAATTGTCTTAGACGAGCACCTGTAGACAATAATATTTTTTTCCAATCCTGTATTTTCAGTGATATGACCACCTAAGGCCCTGATTTTATATTAAAAACAGAGCTTTGGACTATACAATTTCCAACTGAAAGTCAATATTTCTATCCATGTGTTCCCATACCTGGCGTATCATGCAGTTTTGTGCTTACTTTCCCTCCATGTTAAAGAACAATAGATGTTTCAGCGCCCAGGCTAATGTGCTGCATAGCTAAATACATATAAGGTCCCAAAGGTTAGACCGATTGCATTGCAAATGCTTGTTTATCTTTTATTTGTTATTTTGCATCTCATGTGTTTGGATTTTTTATTTAACAGCAAGATGTAGATGATCTGCAGGAAACGCAAGATATTGAGACGAAACACAGAGTGAAATTTGCGGACGCCATCAAGAGAATCCAAGAAAAACCCCAAGTAAGAATTTTATGTAACAAATATTTCATGTAGATATTGTTAGTGTGAAAGTAAATAATGTTACTATATTGACCAGAATAAAATAGTGGATTCTATTCCTTGAATTGGTGGAACCTCCATACTATCTGTGTTGTTGCTGCTCAAATGTCATGTTTCACGTGCCCCTCTACTGTTTAAAAGTATTTTTCTTGAAGAACAATTTACATCACAAGGCCGTTTTGGATTTTGGAACGCCATTTCGCTGCTGGTCAAGGGATACTGTGGACAAGCGATTTCCTTTTGAGAATTTTGAAGAGATATTTGTATTTGCGTTTTCTATTTTTCTTTATCGGTTTCCATCACTGCCAGGCAATATATATATATATATATATATATATATATATATATATATATATATATATATATATATATATATATATTATATATATTGCAGTTTCCATGCAAATTCCTTGAAAAGCCATGGGATTTCAAAATTAGGAACGTAATCCTATAGCACAGAAAGCTCAGTGGCTGAGAATCCTTCTCAGGGGGGGATGGTATCTCCTGTGCAAATGCATTTTTTTCCTGTATGAGGAAAATATTTTAAAGTAATCCCGTCTCCCACACCACATCAAAATTAGGGAGTAATCCATTTGCCCTCCCACCATGGACAGTGATTTACATCAGCCCTGGGCTGGAGCATAATCACGACCCGTATCTGAAAAGGCAAATATTCGCAGTTTGTGAATGTTCACAAATTTACTTTTTGTGCTCATGCACATCCAAGTCTTACCATACCTTGGAATTACGTAGAATGCCCTAAATCACAGCCTGCGCAAATAGGGTGTTCGCCTGCCAGAAATCTCTTTGTGATTTCCTGTTGGGTGTAAATAAGGTAACTTTGATCATAAAGATCCATTTCCAACCGAATTTACCTTTGGGAACTAAACTCAACAATTTTAGATGGGGCAGGATGTGAAATTGAAAAGATCGTAAAAATCAAACATGATGTTTTCTTCTATTTGAAAAAGGGTAGAAAAATATGTCAATTTGCGTACCCAGTTCATTAGAAATTGCAGTCTTAGCCAATTATTTTTAGGAAATAGTATTTTAAAATATATTGCTTTCCTTTATATTGATTTCAGACGGTACCAATTGATAACCCACTCCAAATAACTGCTGATGAAAGGTTTTAGCTTACTCTATTGATCATAAATCCGTTGCATATGTTTTAAGTACTTTTAAGAAAATTGTGCTGAAAAAGGCACCCCTTGGCACCAATCATTTCACCACCTTCAACAGCTGTCCCTGATGATAGTTAGGATGTTTAACTATCTGACTATGTGATCTTCAAAGTTTAAACATTCACCTGATTACTGTTTTTGGGCTCTTGTTTTGAGGTGTCATATGATCACCATCTCCACTTACACTGCATGCTTTAGGCTACTTTCAGTAATATACCCATGAGAGTGGTTTGTTTACATTAAAAATGTTAAACCTTTATAGTCACATGGACTGTTTAAGACATTCCCTGTGTCCTATTGCTTCTCTCACGGTTTCCAATTTCTGCATGATTTCAGACCGGAGCACCTGCTAACGATGATGCCTATAATTTCTTCACTTTCGACTTTGCACCTGATCCGGAAAACATACAGGCTGATGTGAAGAAAAAGAGAAAGGATGGATCAGACCAAGAAGATGAGGAAGAGGAATCTGCTGTAGCTCCTGAGCAGGAGGAGGAATCTGCTGTTAGCCCCCAGCAAGAACAAGAGGAGGAGGGTGGAATGGTAGGAAATTATACACATCGACAGGCTTCATTCATGTATGAAAAGTACTCTTTTTGCTTATATTAGCAGAACTCATGTTGCTTTCTTTTAAAATTGAACCTTAGTTTGTCATGCATTTGTTTAAAAATTTAACAAACATTCAACATAACAAAGCTACATAGCACAATTTTCGTTTTTGACATGTACGCTGGATGTTAAAATGCATGTATACTCAGTTTGAAAGTGAATAGTAGTACTTTAATGCACCCCGAAGATGTGAAGACCTAAACATTTTAATCTAAATGACATTTACTTAAAGTTGTTATGAGACTGTCTCTTTATACTGATAATGATTTACATCTGTTGCTGCCTCTTTCTTTATTATTGAATATTAACTGGTTTTAATACAAATACTTTCAAATCCTCCTTCAAAGTCCTGGAGTTCTTCTATCGCTGAACGATTTAAAGCATTTCAGGCTATAATCGCCTCCAGAGGAGAAAAGAGTAGGGAGATTGAATAAAGCAGAAAGTTTGGAGCTAGGAATGGAGTGGGAAGATTGAAAGTTCAGGCAAATGGAAACCTCATGAAGTGAATGAATGGAGAGTCTCTATGTAGCATCAAACAAACAAAAGATCTCAGCACTGCTATTTTTCACAGCATCTGCATTCCTGTTCTCTTTTTCAAACTACTTAATTGAAGGGAAGAGTAATTCACGTAATAATGTAGGATAAGATACTGGCATGAAGAGTCTCACAGAGATGGTCAAGCATAGTGTTAATGTCAAGTATTCTGGCAACCACGTCAGAAATAAAGGATCGATGGAATTAGCTGCTTCACCTTAACAATAAGTGAGATCCTGCCAACCATAAAGTACTTTTTGTTTTGAATCTGCAACACTCCACAGCTTGTTTCCCAATTTCATAGACATATCCAGTCATCATCATAGTATATAATCAATACAAAAAACATTATACAATTATCATCGAATACTATACAAAAAAGCATAACTCACACTGCCTACTTCAAAAACTGATGTACAGTCACACATATACTAAATAAGGTCCAGGTTCTAAAAAGAGCCTACATGGTGAAGGATAATTGATATCTCTATTGATATATATATATATATATATTTTTGTAGTACTTTATTCGATAAAAAAACATTTATCATAAAAGTAAAAACCAATTTCAAGTACCAACAACCCTTAAAATTCATGCAAAGCAGGATACAGATTGTATGTGCATTAGAAACATATACACAGTTAAAAATGGGTGAAACAGTAAAACCATTAAAAATAGAATAGCAGTATAGTCAGACGCAGTTAACCTGAGATATCATTTAGCACCCTCAATTGAAATCATCTTTAGCTGCTTAGATCTCATCTGCCACGCTCTTCCCAAATATTTCGCGACCCCACGCACCAAAGCCAATGATGAAACATCTGTTGTAAGAATGCGCAGGGCGTTAAGGTGCTGTCTGAAGCCAAGCTCTCTACAAATTGGCCTAAGCCACCGTCTTCTTACACCCCTATAGGCTCTACAAGCGAATATAAAATGTGCTAAAGACTCTTTGGGGCATGGGCAACATGGACATGAGGTATGGTCAGGGAGGGAAGGTCTCCACTTTCCAGTAAATGAATTTAATGGTAGGCTTCCATATCTGAATTTGAGAAAAAGTGTTCTGTCGCCAGGTGATTGGATGAAATCCAGAAATGGTTTGAACTTTTTGGCAGACTTATTGTTCAGAAATTGATCGGTCAAAGGTCCCCACATATGTCCCTCTAGTTCCTCCTTCAGAACTCTGTCTCAATACAATTTCTTAACAACACTTTTTGGTGGGGGGGACTGAGTCGGCCAAAGCTCACCCAATCCTAACCACATGACCAACTCCTTCAGCTTGCTCAGCCATCGAATCTTGGCACAGCCGCCCAAGCTGATGAGTTCATCAAATGCTGCAGCGTAATTAACTAGATCCGTTGATCTTCGCAAGCGCAGCCAGAACAATAAAGGGCGCAGGCGGACTATATCCTTGATTCAGCGTCTGCCCAAATCAAGGAAAAGTGGTTTTAAAGGAGTTGAGGCTGGGAGCGAGACCAAATCTCGAAAAAACTTGTTCTCTGCCCTAACCAGTTCCGGGATGTCCTCAAACCCCCAAAGTTCGGAGCCATAAACTGCTGAAGCTAACGCCTTCCCTTCATAGACTGCCAGGGCCGGGGCTATAGGTCTGCTGGTCGAGCCTCGATGGTGTCGTGCAATAGCTCCTGCCACTCTCTTGAGGTTCAAGAGCATTTTCGAGAAATGGGAGTTCCAGGTAATTTTATTATTAATTCTTATGCCCAAATAGTCGAAAGCCTCGACAACCTCCAGAGGCGCCCTGTTAAGTGAGATGTTTAACCTTTTTACTTTTTTGGATGAGGACAGTGCCATCAGCTTTGTTTTGGAGGTGTTGATGGTTAGGCCACGCTCTACACAAAACAAGCTGAATTTGTCCAGGAGTTTCTGGAGTCCCATTGGTGTCTTTGAAATCAGGAGGGTATCGTCTGCGAAGAGAAGGGTGGGTGTTTTTTTTCCCGCCAGGACTGGGGCATCGGCCGGGTCCTCCCTCAAATAGTCCACCACCCCATTTACAAAGAGGGAGAACAGGGTCGGCGCCATCACACAGCCCTGGCGCACCCCTCTATTCACAGTCACCCTCTCTGTCAGATCTCACTGGCTCCCCCATCTAAACCTGGCATAATTGCCCTTGTGAAGTCTCTTTATTAATTCCAGGAGGTAGATCAGGAAACCCATGTCGTGCAGCACTTGCCATAGTTGTTGCGGGGCACCAGATCAAATGCGGTTTTCAGGTCGATAAAAGCCAGGTAAAGGGAACCCCTCCTGATGGGCACAGATTTCCAGAAAACCGCAAAGAATCTGAAAACCTGGACCATCGTACCCACCCCCTGCCTAAAACCTGCCTGGAAGTGTGACAGAATACTTCCTTCCTCCAGCCATTCTCCCATTCTGGAGACAATGACCCTGCCAACTACCTTCTGCACCACGTTGATTAAACTAATCGGTCTGTAGTTGGCAGGGTCCTCTCTATCCCCCTTCTTATATATTGTCACCACCTCGGCCATCTGCCACGACTCCGGGACAACCTGGCCCTGGGCAATTAGGTTCAACAAGACACTTATGTATGCAGCCCAGGTCACTGGGTCGTGTAAGAGTAGGTCACCAGGCAGGCCATTCGGGCCGGCAGCCTTGCCTGGGGCCATGTTTTTAATGGCTCGCTCGACCTTTTTAGGGGTGAAGGGGTCTGGGTCAGGAAGGCTTCCCAAGCTAGATTCCTGGTAGGGCACAGCTATAGGCTCTGGGTCCAACTCCAAAACCTCATCACCACAATATAAGTTCGAAAAATGGGCATGCCATTGTTGAGCGGTGATATGGTTTACAATGGGATCCGAGCCTTTCCTACTGGAGATGTTAATTAGGTCCCAAAACTTATAAGAGTCTCTTGCTTGAGCTGCAAGTTTTAAATTTTGACAATGGTCTTCCTCCCATTCCCGTTTTGCCACCCTTAAGATCCTGTTGTAGTCCTTCCTAGCCTCTCTTACACCTTCCATATTTTTTGACCGTAGTGCTAGGGATATTGCCTGTCTCTTTGTCCTACATACGGGGGTATACCATAGGTTCCCCTGCATGGAGCCTTCATTATTTTTACTTTTTGAGACATTTGCGAAGAAAAACAACCCCAACTTCTCCACCATTTCCCTGTAACGATTGCTTTCCTGGGAGCTCTGTTTAATGTCCGGGGAGGCATTAAGAGTGTCCAGATCTATATTTCCTCGATCTACCGTTTCTTTAATGCAATCTAGTATGTCTTTTTGACTTGCAATCCTATTCCATTTAAGTCTGTGATTGCAATTAGAAGGGACTACTTCTTTTGATGACAAAAATGGGGCTTTAGGAGCATCTCCGGTAGCTCCCCATCTAATTTCCATACATAAAGGGTTATGGTCACTATCCTGTGACTGCTTAATCTCCATATCCACAAGGTCCCCACATGAGAGCATATCCAGTAGTAAGTAATCAATCCGCAATGGGCAACCAATTCTATTATAGGTATTAGCCCCTTCTGGGTCAGATAGTATTCTTCCATTTAGAGCACGGAGATTATACTCAGTAGTCAGGGCGTTCATTTGGGTGACCACTTTTTTATTGGGGGCAAGGACAGCAGTGGTATAGAGTATTTTGCATCCTCCTCGCTGGTTCCCAAAAAATCATCCTCACTCAGGGGCTCAAAAGTAGTGTTTAGGTCTCCTCCCACCAACACTTTAGCCCATGGCAGGATACCTGCAAGGGCTGAGTCTAGGAGTGAAATAGTGCCCGATATTTGGGCCCCCGGCGTGCCTCGGGCATACACATTAAAAAGCTCCACCTTAAAATTATTCTGGGACCCTTTAATTGATAAATGTAGAATGTCTACTGAACCAGACTTATTCATTTTAATGGACCAATTCAGTGCCACATTAACCCAAATAATAAGGCCACCTGCTGGCCGTCCTTTACCTGAGCTTGTCGCTGAGATAAAAAAAGTAGTGTACCCTGACTTGTATAAGGGGGTCATGCTCCATGTTTCCTGAAACATGCAAACGTCGTATTTGGAAATTAAACCATTCCATTCCGGGATTACCATCTTTTTCTCAAGTCCTGCAATATTCCAGGAAAGTAGCTTGATTACTTTAGCAGTCCCACTCTCCACAAGAGAGGTGCCTCGGATAGATTGTTCGTAGGATACATCACCCAGGGAACCTGGGGTCAACTGCACTATAGGTGGCAAGGTCTCGTTCCTCTCAGATGCCGGTGATTCTCTAAGGGGGGGCGGGACAACAACGCTATTACTAGGTAGTCAGTCCACACTATTGAGCACAGAGTCGACCTGTCCCCCAATAAGAGACCGAGTGGCATGCGTATAATTTGGATATTTGAGTGTTTGGGAGGGCAAGACCGGAACTCAAGGGCCAGCAAATTCTCCCCAATTTCCCTATTGTATAACTCAATTATAATACAGTCAGTCAAAGAACTGGGGAGGGTTATTCTTTCCACCACGGCCATATCTTCTCTGATGATAGAACGACACCCCCTCACGTGACGCAGCCAGTGTATAGCTTTGTTGTGAACCACCTCCCTATCCTCTTTGATAACACTTGCGCCTAGCTTTGGAACTTTCGTCATATAGACAACTAAAGGGTTGAATCTAAAGGGGGGATAATGAATAGGCGGAATAACCTGCCTGGTTCCTACGTTCATTCCTCCTGTAGTGCTTTCTTTGATTAAATTGAAACCCCTGCCCATGTCTTCTCCCGATCTGGATTTCACCATTCCCGCATAAGTACTCGATTTGGGTTGCCCTATTGCCCTATTGCCCTATTATCATTAGAATGTTTCTGCACTAGACTCCCGCCCACTTGGAGTTCTGGACTTTTTGGTTCCGTCCAGAGGTGTCAGGGACAACACCCGAAGACCCCGGAGTTCAACCTGTCTTGGTACACAAACAAACAGAAACACGGGCTTCTCGATGGTGGCGTCATAGACCAAAGGTTTATTACTGCAGGGACACAGAAGTCACAGAAACTACACATGGGCAGTATCTAGGAGCCTGTTCGATTTGTACAAAGAGGATTGCTCCTTATATACTAAATATTGGGCTTCAGGCAAATTCTTTACATGTTACCACAGTTCTAAACATTCGTGCCTTAAACAATAAATATTTGGCGTTGCACAGGAATCGTCAACAGTATCTGATGTCAAAACATTACGAATGAGGGGTTCCCACTAGTCCATCATAATCCCATGTCAATTCTTCATTCAAGACCCGGACCGCCTCATCGTAAATTTCGTTACCTCCCCCTCATAAAGGCCCAGAAGGAAAGGAGCAGAGCCAGGTGTGGAAGATAGAAAGACAGGATAAGAAATGTTTGTGGGTCGTAAATGGGCACGGTTACCAGCTTCGGCCGCCTAATCATGATCAGGCCAACGTACACAAGAACCAGTATAGCAGGACTGGCCTCAGGCTGGGGAGGCAGTTCTTGCCGAGTCATGCTGCCACAGCGTTGCTGGCCTAAGGTGCACGTGTCACTAGCAAGGTGAATCGCCGGTTAAAGCCTACGTGTCCTTTAATAAGAAAGAGATCATTGCGTGTCCATTGACTATGTAAGGGCAAGGAATACAAAATGGCTTCCGTGTTCTAAAATGGATGCCATGGGTAAATCACAAATGTGTTGGTAACAGGAGTGCTCTTGCTCGTAGCATAGCGAAAACATCAGGATATACTAAATGGATCATTTGCGGTTCACTGATACCAAAATTATGTATTTACGACAATGTTATGAACACGAGTAAAATCGTCACGGAACCTCAGACCCTCCTTTTGCCCTTACATAGGCAATTACTCAGTCTATATCAGAGTCAGAGTCTAATTCTATGCTCATTAGGTCAGGGACATGTTGTTGCACCATCATCTTGTCTCGTACTTTTTCTCCAAATGCAGGTGGTTTTCTGAAACAGGTTGCAGCACAGAGACTACACAAAGCGGGACCACATTGGATAATAAGACAGCACGAGAACAGAAATACTAGGATGGCACCAATGACCATCAGAACCTTCCATCCCCACGCTGATACCAGAGTCCAAAACCACTCCATGAAGGACCAGTTTCCCTTGTCTACGTGTATGGAGTCGGAAATCTTATGTAGCTTAGAGATTGCTTCATAGACTGTTGGAGCATTATTTGGAATAAAGACACAGCAGCTCGATTGGATCATTCTGCATACCCCACCTCGATCTGCAAGTATTACGTCTAGAACCATACGGTTCTGCAACGTCATGAGACGATCCGCCTGAAGCTCAGCTGTTAGGTTACTAAGGGCACCTGCAGTTTCTGTGATTGTAGATTCAACTACCCGTGTTAGTTGACGAAGATTTCTACTATTGGCCATAGGCCCCCAAAACGGAAGAAAACCTTTGAAGAAGTCTCCAGCTTCTTGACCAGCGGTATCTTCCTTGCTGAAGACACCTCTTGCTACTCTGGTTTTGTGATAATCTGAAGAAGCAGTGTATGTCGGGGGTAACAATCGAGCAATATAACATGAACCTGAAAAGTCAGCAGGCAGCCATGTATATGCTCTGTCCTGACAGATGAAGTAGGTACCCCTAGCAGTCAGAAAGGCAGGGGAGAAGTTAGACGGAAATACGTAAGTCTCAACGCACTCACTGCTCCCTAGCTGAGCTCTCGGATTTCTCCCATTTCCTTGCAAACAGACCTGACCTCGGTGAGGCACGACCCAAACTGAAGTGGAGCTTTTACGCTTGCTTTCTCCCAAACCAAGGCGGTACTCTGTAGAGTTCCAAGTCAAATACACCAGCAATTCATCTCTAGGATAAGATGGAGTATTATTGACGTCTTTAATCATATCAATAATTCCCTGGACTAAAGCTTTGTTGGCTGAGTTGTATTTAGTGGACCGTGGTGGACGCGGAGGATAGGTCTCAAGGGCATATGAAAAAATGGTCTGAAAGGCCTGAAATGATCCATTATAGCTAAAAGGCGAGACTAGATAGGGAATGCCTTTATCCATAGTGTGAGGTATCAAACCACACACCCAGCAGTCTGTAGTATTAACTATCAGTTGGTGTTGATGCAAGAGCTGTACAAATGTATTGTTCATAAATTCTGAGCGTCGAGCTTGTTCGTGTTCAGGAAATGAGTGAAAAGAATGCATAGAAGAAACCGTAGAAGTAGCAGGATCAAGGGAAGGTACTGTAGTTACTGGCATAAAAATCAAATGTACACCAAAGACGATTCCACCCACCAACGTTATTAAAACAATTAAAAATGTAACTGCACATTGCATTAGAAAGCATTTGCTGTGTAGTATTCTGTTCAGTCTATTTCTGCGAGCATAAATTACATTTTCTCGTTGTAGCTCAGGAAGCTCCATCTTCTACGACCGTTCGCGACCACTGATGATGTGTACGTAGATGAAAATGCCTCTATCAGCCCTGGGAGTTCCCAGAACTAACAGAAAGATCGACCTTGTGTCAGACCCCTGCAGATTCAACTAGGCACACAGCCACGACCCTACGGCTACCCAGACGGCAAGGCAATTTTTAAAACAAAAAGAAACAATACATGGTATTAGCAAACTTCCTGGCTGGAGGCAATGTATAGCAAATTCAAATCTGAAAATAGGCAGTTTCCTGCTTTATTTGTCCATATTGCGAGAACGTAAGTTGTATCTCAGTTTTGCAGGAGCTGTCTGATCTGGAAACAATGTATTTTCAGCTGACGTTGCAATGTTCACGTTCGTAGACGACAAATGTTCTTTTGGTGCAGAAAGCAAATGTTCAGGGTTCAAAAGAGCAGTTTCAGGAGGAGAGTCAGAATTTGGTGAATCCGTGATCAGTTCTGCATCGCTGAAAGGTATGAACCTGGGGACTTGTTCCGTTTCAGAGGCACCGATTCCTTTCTTTACCCAGTTGTCGTAAGGAAGTGGCAGAGGCACACGTTTAGCGTGTGTTGTATGGATCCAATTTCTTCTTCCGGCCACACGAATAGCAGTTCTCGTTGCTAGCAGGACTTGGAACGGGCCAATAAATCTGGGCTGAAGATTTTTCGTTTTTGCAAAATTTCGGATGACCACCTGATCACCCGGTTTCAGCTGATGGCCTGGACTCTCCGATGGCTTTGGCAATGCATCGAAAACCTGTTGGTGAATAAGACTCAATTTAGCAGTCAAGTCGAAAAGGTAATCAATTAACATTGGGTATTCCAGCTGCTTAAATTCTTTCGGTCTAGGTACCCCCCAAACATTTGCAGGACGACCGAAAACTATTTCGTAGGGACTAAGCCCTACTCTAGAATGTACAGTTGCTCTTGTTGATAGCAAAGCCAAAGGCAATGCGTCTGGCCAGGACAAACCCGTGGATGCTTGTATCTTAGCGAGTTTCAGTTTAAGGGTGCCATTGTAACCCTCGACTAAACCCGCGGACTGGGGATGATTCGCACTATGAAATTTCTGTCTAATCCCTAGGCCGGCACACACACTCTGCATAACTTTCCCTACGAACTCACTTCCGTTGTCTGACCATACAATCCGTGGCATTCCGTATCTGGGGAAGTATTCTTTAAGAAGAATTTTGGCAGTGGATAAGGCAGTATTGTCCTTCAGTGGGTATGCTTCGATCCATCTGGAAAAAGCACAAACTACCACTAGGACGTATTTCAGGTTATTACAACGATCCATGTGAATGAAGTCTAGCTGGATCACCTCAAAGGGGCAGGAAGGAGGAGCGAAATGACCTGCAGGTGTGGGGATTCCCTTGCCAGGATTATGCATCAAGCATACCATACAATTCCTCACCACTCTCTCTGCACACCTACTAATCCCGTCATTCTTCCAGACCGGAGCCAACATCTTACAAATCCCTTTTGAACTGATGTGCGCTGTTCCATGTGCCATCGTTACTACTGCAAGCACATATGCATCAGGCAACATCCAACGCTGTTGTTCCGACAAGTCAATCCAACACCCACTCGAGTCCAATTTACCCGTGCTCTCTCTCCATGCAAGTTTTTCCTCCTCAGTCGCCTCTTTCTGAATTTCCTTCACACTTTCCACTGTGTTCTCACACATTCCAGACTCAGAAATCCATCTTGCAGACGTTGCAACATACATTCTACTCATCATATTTCTGGCTGTCTGTTTTGCGATCTCATCAGCAAAAGCATTTCCACGACCAACATTATCCGTGATTGCTTTATGAGCACTGCATTTCACAATCGCAACTTCAGTCGGTAAGGTTAGAGATTCCAACAAGTCATTAACTAGCTGACCATGTTGAATCTTAGTCCCATGGGACGTAATGAAACCTCTCTCTTTCCACAAACGGCCAAAACTATGGGCCACGCCGAACGCGTACTGACTATCTGTGAACACATTCACTCTCTTTCCCTTAGCTAAAACGCACGCTCTTGTTAGCGCGATCAATTCTGTAGCCTGGGCAGAATTCTGACTCACTCTTGCAGTCTCCACAATCGTACTCAAAGTTGTTACTGCATAAGCAGCAGTCACATCACCATTCTCCAATTTGAAGCAAGACCCGTCAACATACAACGTGCCATCTGGATCTGTTAATGGAGTGTCCTTCAGATCGATTCGTCCTTTTGTTTCTTCCTCAGTTTTGAAACAACAGTCGTGTGGTTCGGAATCACTCGACTCTTGACTAGTCGGCAACAATGTTGCTGGATTCAATACATTGCATCTTTTGATCTGAATATGACTAGCTAACAGTGTCAGTTCATAACCTGATAATCTAGCACTGGTAAGGTGTTGCGTCTTGGTTCGGTTCATGAGTGTATCCACAGCATGCGGAACCATAACTACTAACATGTTGTTCATTACTAAACCAGCAGATTGTCGAATGGAGGCTGCAGCTGCGGCTGTAGCTCTCAAGCAACTAGGCAACGCTCTAGCTACTGGATCTAATGTTGATGAAAAATACGCACAAGGGCGTTGTTTATCACCAAATTTCTGCATCAAAACACTCAATGCACAACCTTCTCTCTCGTGGACATAGAGCGTAAATGGCTTACTGTAGTCGGGTGTACCCAATACAGGTGCTGAACACAGTGCATTCCGTAACTCAGAAAAACTCTGCTGACATTCAGCAGACCATGGTACCGGACTCGGGACACCTTTCCCAGTCAAGGCTACCAATGGTTTTGCTAGAAGAGAAAAATTTGGGATCCATTGCCTACAATATGAGGTAATACCTAAAAAGGCACGCACTTCTCTCTGCGTGCTAGGAACATTCATCTGTGTAATTGCTTTTATTCTCTCTGGGGTCAACTTCCTTCCCTCCTTTGACAAGAGATGACCTAGGTAGGTCACTTCTTGGCAGCAGTATTGCATTTTTGAAGGTGACACCTTGTGATTCAAATCTGACAAGTGATGCAATAAAGAAATCGTAGCTGTTTTGCAAGTTTCCTTGTCATCGGCAGCTACTAGAAGATCATCGACATACTGTACTAAAGCAGAACCACTAGGAAGTACGAAGGAATCTAACTGGCTTTTTAATGCTTGACTGTAAATGGATGGGCTTTCACAATAACCTTGTGGAGCGCGTTTAAATCTAAAACTTCGTCCTCCTAGAGAAAAACCGAAAATATCTCTGCTTTCCTCGGCTATCGGAATGCTGAAAAAGGCATTTTTCAAGTCGACAACCGAAAACCATGCTGCTGTAGCAGGAATCAACGTTAATAATGCAGTAATGTCTGGAACCACAGGAAACTGTGGGATCACAATTTTATTAACCTCTCTGAGATCAATTACGAACCTATATACTGGAGGCTTTGTAGGGTCAGTTCGTTTCAAAATAGGCAGTACAGGACTATTACAGACATTACCTCTAGTTTCTTCTACAACATCTTTCTTGATCAGGTCTTGTACTATCAGTAGGAGCGCACGCTCACCTTCACTAGAGATTCTGTATTGTGGGATTCGTGGAAGTTTGACATTCGCTTTCAAAGTTACTACATAGGGTGGAATTTCCAATAGACCTACATCATTAGGACCAGTCGCCCAAAGAGTATCAGGGAGTGAACGCAGCTCTGGTGGGAGCGCATCCATCGACAAGTACATCGGAGAGATTATTCTTTTACCCAACGTAAGCTGTACTCCTGCTGGAGAACAGTACAATGTCGCGTACAGGCGTTTTAACAAGTCTAAACCAAGCAGATTTTCGTTACAACCTGTCGTCAAAATCAGGGGTGCTTTCAATTGACGGGGTCCAACAGAAATAGACAAAGGACCAGAAACAGGGTTGTGAACAGGGGCGCCCGAAAAACCTACTGAAACGTTTGTTGAGCCAGACAAAGGTGCGCCAGGGAGTTTCGCATGTATGATAGAACTTTTTGCTGCACCGGTATCCAACAGAAACGGTTCGACTATACCTGATGTTGCTACCGCGACATAAGGCCCACTCTGATCTACTGGTACTGATACTACTCCCTCTCTTTGTCCATGGCTGTCCTAGTATTCACTTTGCTGACCTTCCTCACTAGCTTCATAATAGTCTTCAACATGATACTGTGGAGACCTATTCTGTTGGGCAGATTGTCCATTACGCTGGTCGAAATAATTAGAGGGGCGATCACTTGTCTGCGGAGGCATAGCACCTCGTCCTCGACCTCTAGAGTTTTGCATAGAACTACCACGACCTCTCTGAGCGGCCGCCTCATTATTTTGCGCCCGAACTGGACAATCACTTTTGTAATGACCTTCCTTTTTGCAATAAGCACATTGATTCCATTGGTATTGTGGCCTTTGGAAATTATAATCCGTTCTTTGATATGACCCTTGCTGCATATTAGTTTGATTCATGCGAGGCGGATAAGCTTGCTGTAAAAGTACTTTAGTTTTTAAATCTTTCGTCTTTTTATCTGATTTTTCCTTCTCTTCTTTATCCCTATTTTCATAGTACTGAGCAGTCGCAAGTATTTGCGCAGTCGTAGAGACAGCCCACGCACTTTCAGAATTCTTTAATTTACTACTAAGTTCTGGCAACAGATTGTGCACAAATTTATCGACAAATAATCTCTGGCCTCCTTCTGTGCTCATATCCTGACCACTATGATCCACGAAAGTCTCCTCGAATCTTGTGAAAAAGTCGGAGACGCTTTCGTCTTTCTTTTGTTTGCACGCGGACAATTTATCCCAGTTAACGCGTAATGCTGGCATCAAGGTTTTCATTAAATCGATTATTCTACCAGGCAAATTAGCAATTAGGGGTTCTGGTTTGGAACCACCTATTTGTTGACCATCCGCTGCAATTATAGCTGCCCAGTCACCACCTAGGGCAACTGGATGATTCTCTTTACGAATTTTAGCCCAAATTGGTTGCGGTACCACATTACCAAATAGCAGATCTATGTCAGCAAGATTCAATACACAAGCGTCAACTGTTTGAGCCAACTCTTTGTAGTACCCTGCAGGATTTTTACGCGGATCTGGCAAGGCCTGTTTTACTGCTAACACTTCAGCTCGCTTCCATGGAATATGTATCCATACTCTCTGGAATTGGGCCGGAGCGGCTGCAATACCAAGCGGTGCATTAGCTTGCACAGCTTCACGCCAAATTGGTGGAACCTCTCTCATTGGATATTGACGATTTCGTTTCGTACTACGTTTCTCTAACTCTCTCGGTGAAAGAAGGGATGAGTCGGATCTATAACTTAGAACCAGTTCCATCGCTTCTTTTATATTTTGTCCAACTATCATACCTGTAGCAAACTCTTTCTGAACATTAATTAATTCCCCTAGATTTGATTCAGGGTCATCCTCTTCCAATTCCTCACGTAGAAGGAAACACATTTCATCGAACACATATCGTTGTGTCGGTTCGTTCCATTGCATAAATGTATCTAATACATTTTGTATATTATATCTTCCAACTTTCGAAACCCATCTAAGAGCAGTGGAATCTAGTATTCCTCTTTCTTCAATACTGGGAAGCTGACTACGTCTCTGCACAGAGTCAGAGGTAGGAGTCTTAATCAGAGTTTTATAGAAGGGAGATAGAATATTAGAGACAGAATCAGTGATTCTCCGACGAACAGAAAACGGAGTCATAATATTAGCAGAGGCAGTAAATAGAGTAGCAGTTGGAACAGATAGATCAGGAACAGTAGGAGTAGCAGGCAAAATAGCTTGTGAAGTGGCAGGTGTGAGTGACACAGGCATAGGAAAAAAAGCCGGCAACCCTAGAAGAGGGGTTGTCGAAGGAACATTAATATTGACCACAGGAGGTACAGGAACTAGATTCAGGGGAGCGGGAACAGGGACACCAGGTTGTCCAGCAACCGGTAATTGAACATTCGGTATAGGTGGAGCCGTAGCACCCTGTGCATACGGTGGGGGTGATCGTAACAAGTAAGACAACAGGGGATCCTTTTCAGGGTCCTCTACTATCTTAGCCGTACTCGATGGCAAAGCAGGATAGCACTTGTCTATCGCTAAATTACGCTCTCTATCGGCCACCTCCATCGCTTTCTCAGACTCGTTGAGTTGCAGCTGCCTAGCAGACTGTTCTAAAGTCAACTCTTGCTCTTTCTGTTCTTTCTTCAACTTTTTAATTTCTCTCTGTTTAGATTCTTTTCGCCAATAACGGAAAGAATCAAACATTGCCGGCCGGGCTTTCTTCTTAAACAACCTTCTTTCTAGATTATCGAGAACTTTAGGTTCAAAACTACCATGTAGTGGCCAACTAAGGACACCATCTTTTTCTGTGAAGCGGATCCATACCTCGTTATAAGAGATAGGGCCCACACCAAATTTGCAATATAGATCATAAAGGGGAGTTCCAATCGGAGGAACCAAACACGAGTCCTCCAACCGGGAATCACTGTTGCAACTAAAACAAGACAACATACAATTTTTCCGACTTACCATTTTATAATCCGGAACACAAGACAAACAAGACACAAACAGAAAAGATGCGCACTCGAACCACGAACTTAGGCCTACCAGAACTGACAAATGTATCGATACCTGAACTGAACAGAATGATTATCGTAACCAGAATAACCAGTGATAATCTTACAGAACTGAACTGAACTGAGAACTAAAAGGATTATCCAAACAGGAGCAATCCTCACAAAATATTTAACTAGCAACCACTGAATACTTAACTGAGGCACTGAAGACGTCACCAAGGAGAAACCCGTCACGTTTCGCCGTACTGAGGACTGCACCTCGGGTCCAAGACAGGGCGACGGTCAAGGCAACGGACCACTGCAGCCGTCTGAACGGGAACCCTCGTGGAAGAGAACGTCGGGGCCACTTTTGCGATATGCCGGGATCGATGAAGTGGGGCGCCTCCCTCTGAAATCTTCACACGAAGCTCCTCGAACTCTTCAGGCTTTTGGACCGGTACCGAATGACGTCGCCCCACGTTGGGCGCCAATTGGAGTTCTGGACTTTTTGGTTCCGTCCAGAGGTGTCAGGGACAACACCCGAAGACCCCGGAGTTCAACCTGTCTTGGTACACAAACAAACAGAAACACGGGCTTCTCGATGGTGGCGTCATAGACCAAAGGTTTATTACTGCAGGGACACAGAAGTCACAGAAACTACACATGGGCAGTATCTAGGAGCCTGTTCGATTTGTACAAAGAGGATTGCTCCTTATATACTAAATATTGGGCTTCAGGCAAATTCTTTACATGTTACCACAGTTCTAAACATTCGTGCCTTAAACAATAAATATTTGGCGTTGCACAGGAATCGTCAACAGTATCTGATGTCAAAACATTACGAATGAGGGGTTCCCACTAGTCCATCATAATCCCATGTCAATTCTTCATTCAAGACCCGGACCGCCTCATCGTAAATTTCGTTACCTCCCCCTCATAAAGGCCCAGAAGGAAAGGAGCAGAGCCAGGTGTGGAAGATAGAAAGACAGGATAAGAAATGTTTGTGGGTCGTAAATGGGCACGGTTACCAGCTTCGGCCGCCTAATCATGATCAGGCCAACGTACACAAGAACCAGTATAGCAGGACTGGCCTCAGGCTGGGGAGGCAGTTCTTGCCGAGTCATGCTGCCACAGCGTTGCTGGCCTAAGGTGCACGTGTCACTAGCAAGGTGAATCGCCGGTTAAAGCCTACGTGTCCTTTAATAAGAAAGAGATCATTGCGTGTCCATTGACTATGTAAGGGCAAGGAATACAAAATGGCTTCCGTGTTCTAAAATGGATGCCATGGGTAAATCACAAATGTGTTGGTAACAGGAGTGCTCTTGCTCGTAGCATAGCGAAAACATCAGGATATACTAAATGGATCATTTGCGGTTCACTGATACCAAAATTATGTATTTACGACAATGTTATGAACACGAGTAAAATCGTCACGGAACCTCACACTCTGCCCTCCCCTTTTTGTGATTGTGTAGTGGGAGCAGTTAACGCCTTTTTAATAATCCTAGGTGGAGGTAAGGATGCTTTAGCTTGCGAGTCATTAGTCGTGGCCAATTTCTGGGTGTCGACAACCCCCTTTAAGATGTTTTTAATAAAATCCAGATCATTCTCTAATTTCTCTAATTTCTTCATTAATAACCTATTTAAATAGGAACAGTTCGCACAACCTCCCCCCCCCCCCCAGCAGCAGTTAACTCCAAAGCCTTAGTACCAACCATTGGGGCTTCAGCGTGGTCGCCCGAAAGGCCTTCCAGGAGTGCAAATCTATTAGAACAGTCAATACCCAGGCTGTGAGATAACTCATCCTCCTCCCCTTCAGGGCCAAGCTCTTGTAATGTTTTCTCGCTGGATTGAGGGGCCGGGAGGTTTGATGGCCCTTCAAGGGGATTATGAACTTCACAAATCGGAGGCATGTAGGGAGCTTTTTTATTGAAGATAGCAGGGATCACTTTTTTACGATGTAGAAGTAAGGCATCAGAGAGAGGGTCAAGTGTTCCAGCAAGATTCGTATTTGGACCCCCAGTCAGAACCTCCTCACAGTCCCTAACAATGCTTTCGATTCTAACAAGAGCACAGTTAGTGGCCGCAAGAGCTGATTTTTTTGATTTTTTACCCTTTTTTGCCTGCACTTGGGAAAGGCCCCCCTCAGTTGCCTTCCTCTTTCTTATTTATCACTACAGATGGTAATCACTACTCAGCAAATTGTAACTGCAGTGATATAACACTGACAAACAATGTCTTTGTCCCCGCTTTCCCCTTCGGAGCCCCACAGTACCTTGATCCCAGCAAATATGGTTTCTTTGGTCAGAGCTTATTGGGGGTGGGGTGCCCTGCCCTGCCTCGTCCAGCCCCGGACGGCCACAGACGGCCCGCCCTTTGCCTGGGCTTTGCCCGGCACGTCCCGCGCGTGTCCCGCGCAGTGGGAAGTGATGATGTTAAATAAGAATTGTGGGCGTGTGGATGGGCTGCAGCACAGGTGGTGGGACGCACGGACTCCTGGTCGCTGGAGTCCCGTGCGGTGTGCTCAAGATGCCCCCACAGCAGTTCTTAACAGCACGGCCCTTGACGGTGAGCCCCTCCTGGGGCGACAACAGCTCCGGTGTAGAAAAGCCCTGGAGAGCGAAGCGGGACCCGCGCCAGCGGGTTCCACAAGAGGTATTTCTGTGCTTGTGGACGTGTGGACGGGCTGCAGCACAGGTGGTGGGACGCACGGACTCCTGGTCGCTGGAGTCCCGTGCGGTGTGCTCAAGATGCCCCCACAGCAGTTCTTAACAGCACAGCCCTTGACGGTGAGCCCCTCCTGGGGCGACAACAGCTCCGGTGTAGAAAAGCCCTGGAGAGCAAAGCGGGACCCGCGCCAGCGGGTTCCGCGAGAGGTATTTCTGTGCTTGTGGGCGTGTGGACGGGCTGCAGCACAGGTGGTGGGACGCACAGACTCCTGGTCGCTGGAGTCCCGTGCGGTGTGCTCAAGATGCCCCCACAGCAGTTCTTAACAGCACGGCCCTTGACGGTGAGCCCCTCCTGGGGCGACAACAGCTCCGGTGTAGAAAAGCCCTGGAGAGCGAAGCGGGACCCGCGCCAGCGGGTTCCGCGAGAGGTATTTCTGTGCTTGTGGGCGGGCTGCAGCACAGGTGGTGGGACGCACGGACTCCTGGTCGCTGGAGTCCCATGCGGTGTGCTCAAGATGCCCCCACAGCAGTTCTTAACAGCACGGCCCTTGGCGGTGAGCCCCTCCTGGGGCGACAACAGCTCCGGTGTAGAAAAGCCCTGGAGAGTGACTATTGATATACTATGAGGTCCTCATTCATTGAATCCCACATAATACTTTTATGTCGGTTTTGGTGGTTAATCCAACAATTTCACAACATCTTCTCAGGATATTATTTTCTAGCTCAAATTTATGAATAAGGACATGGACCAAAAATGTACAAGGATCTTACATTACTTCAGAATATCCATTGTAAAAAATGTGCCACTCAAATTATTTTAATAGTTAGATATATTTAATCTAACCAGTAATTTACCTGGTTTAGTATGGGGAGCAAGCTTGTACACAAGTACCACTTCAGATGCATGAAAAGTATAGAGTAAAACACCACTTCCAACACCCATGGTTCAGAGGTAGCACCATACAAGGTGAACATTTGAACACAATCCTGAGATTGAAAAACTACTAAATTCACATTGGCTTGCAGTCATCCACTCCTTGGCCTCAGTCAAGATTGACACAAACACATTTTACCAGTCCTGAAATATATTTGTTTTCAACTTAAACAATCATGGCAATTTTGCCATTACATCTGGGGACATTTCTACTGCAGCTCACATTATATAATTTATATAGTACATCCATGTCACATCCTTAAGCAACACCATGTACACCCTCAGTAATTATTCTATTGCCCTTAAAAGCGACATTCAACAATTAATTATACACATCCTTGGACTTAATTAAATCTCCATTACTGTCATTGGATGTCATAGCTCCTAGGATAGAACATGACCTTCTCCATTGAATTCTAGAGGAAACACATTGTAAACTTGAAGGAGGAATTCAAAACACATTTAGCCCAAATTACCATATTTCAGTACTTCAGGATTACAGGTCATATCATCCAAGTCATTGTAAAGCAAAATCCTACAAACCCTTGCTCTCAGTGCAAACATCATTTTATTTTTGACCATCAGGTCTAACCTTGGGTACTGCAGACCTTCATATCCTTACCTCCAATGATTTCTTTCGACCTACATTTTGCCTCCCAGAGAACATAGATTGAAATTTGCATAGCACATGCCAGGCTCATATAATAATCTGACTAGTAGGCCACTTAATCAAAGATATATTCTTTTAACATTGTTCTATATTGTAATTGCGTGGTATTAATGTACTTCACATTGCAACAAAGAACATGTAGGTAAAAGGCAATAACTAATGGAAGGTCGAAGTGAGAGCAGATCTTAATAGGTAATTAGACTGGAAGCAACAAGTAATTTTCTATTCTTGCCACCACTGTCCATCCTTGCACAAAAGACATTTGTGCTCAATATCTAAGGTTTCTGGATTTACACTGTGTTGGGTAGAATATTTTTGTTTTGCATTACTGACAGTCATAAGTGTATGTTCATATCCTTTGACATTGTGATTTGTTTGGAACCCAAAAGTTTTGCAAGGAGAGAATCTAGGGTTGTTCGAGGCCATTCCTTATGAGAAATCTAAAAGTGCATGTCTGGTAATTAGACACACCTTATAAAGAGAGAGTTTGTCAAGATACCTTTATGCTTTTAGCTCTCCTTGTTTTTTAAGGTCTCTGTCATTTAAGAAGGGGACTAATCATATTGAAATTAGCCTTGCCCGCACCACAAAAGAGCAGTCCAGTGTCAACTAGAGGCCAGGTGTGCTCTGTAAAAACACATTCTTTATCTGTTTATTAAAGGCAGCATCTCTCTAATGTGCTTACAGGCTAATCCCATGTGTCATAATGCAACGAGGGCCAAAATCTGGGGAAAAAGTTTTGATATTGACTCTGTGCCAGCCCTATTTCATATTAATCAATTATGAATGTAGATAATTGGGCAATAGTGTACCTTAAAATTAGCTCAAAGACAGACCCGCACAGTCCCTAGCTCAGACTTTGTTTTTTCGTCCGGCAGTTTCTCTGCTTTATGATCCCATCCACTTTCCACAACTAGGTACTTACCCCTCACTCCAGACTCTTCTCCACGGTCCATTACTCTTCTTCAAACATTCCTCCCTGGTTATTAATTAAGTAAGAGGGCAACAGCGTCTGACTAACTCCTTTCCAGCTGAGTAGGTTCAAACACTCAAAGCAGCCTTTGATATATATACATTTTTTAATTTTTATTTATTTGTGTTTTATAGAGCGTGAACTTGACCCGTTAGGGTATCAGAGCACTTTACAGGATTCATAAGATGTATACAAGAGACTTCGAGGGGGGTGGTGGATACATTTAGAGTAACCACAAGTGAACTTGGCCCAAAGGGTAACAGAGCGCTATACAGAATTCGCAAATTGTAAACAAGAGAATTAGAGGGGGGGTGGTGGGAACATTTAGGATAAACACAGGAAGAAACATTTTACGAGAAACAGAGAACCCCAGATCCCAGGGTGGGTGCCCGGAGGTACCGGGTGGATTGCAACAGGATAGACCAGATGAATGGTCTCTAAAATGACCCAAGGAATGCATTCTGCCACCCATTACAGGCCCCATTTGGCTGACAGTTGTAATCTATATTACAGACTATGCTGAGAGCGCTATGTGTGCCCAAACTAAATCCCAGCTTAGAAACCGGAGTACGAGCACATAGGAGATGGAAGCAAGTCTGTGATCATAGAGAAATGTAACACATTATATGTTCACTAAATCACTTAAGATACCTTTATACCTCGTAATGGAGTTTATCTATGGATGGAGGGACAGATGCATACTCTTTGCAGCTGTCTTCACTAAATTCTTGAAAATGGGCACTACTTTGTGGGACTTCAGCTCCTTGTCATCAATAACATACTTCTAGTGGTCCTGGAAGCTAAAGAGTTAAGCAAAGTTCCAGGTACTGAAGATGCACAAATATTGTCATCTCAATAGAGCAGGTGCCCACCTCATGAGACTTAACCTTTCTCTTTTTCAATTATTCAAAACTCTCGGTTTATATTGTGCAACTAGAAATGCTGACAAGTCTTTCCGTGTTTGTATATTTTATGCAAATGTAGTTACCAGAAAAAAAAGTATTTAATATATTGGGAGTTAAGAGATCTGTGGTCAGTTATGTTTGTGTAAATAGGCCTTTTCTTAACAAGACTAGCAGTCACCAAGATAACAATTCTTCTAAACTGTTCAAGTAATCCATAGTTACTTGCATTAAAATTCACAATGGCTTTAAGTGCTACAAGACATTTTGTGTGCAGACACGGAAAATGCTAATCTTAAGACCTCTCAATCAATTCACAACACAAGCATGTGACCAGTTGTGAGGTTAAGACAATATCTTCAAATCCACTTACATACCCTTGATATTAGCATCTGAGTCCAACACCTGTACGTCTCTTATTAAGTCTTACATGCAAAGAAACCGAGCATTCAAGTTACAACATCTTTTTGACTAAGACGTACTCGGCACCATGAGTAGGGCTGCCATCATGATCATCTTCTTGGTTTATATAGCACTGTATATTCTTGGGCTTGATCCACTTCTAGCAGAAATGCGGAGAGCAGTATTATAAAAGGCAGGTCTTGAGTGCTTAGGTCAAGGTCATGTGCTGTTCCATTGTTCTCAAGTGTTCGCTGTTACAAGCTGCCCAACTCAACAAGAGCTCACAGGACACTCTTCCAGCAATTTCTGGCTATAATGAATTCTCTATTATTTGGTCAGGAACTCAAAAAGACACTTAATTGCTGCAGAACATTTTGTTCTTGTGTGAGTTAGATTGGAGGCTTGTACCAGATTTCTTGCTTGTTTCCTTGGATGTTATCTATGTCCTTTGCTTGGTAATTGTATATTTGTGGTAAGTAACTGATTGTAGGTAGTGCTGTTTGATGCCCGTTTTCAAATTAAATCACAGAGAGGCTACTGGTTTACTTAGAATACTATTGTGTTCATACATCATGTGGTTCAAGGCTGGCAGCAGTTTATATAATGTGTGTGTATATGTATGTGTGTGTGTGTGTGTGTGTGTGTGTGTGTGTTTGTGTGTGTATGTGTATATATATATATATGTGTGTGTGTATATATATATGTGTGTTTGTGTGTGTGTATATGTATATATGTGTGTGTGTGTGTGTTTGTGTGTGTGTGTGTATATATGTATTCCTACTGGATATAGAGAGATAATTTACTACATAAAGAAACATATGGAAATCAACTACCTTTCTTTTAAAAATGCAGCAAGAAGAAGACCTCCTTGTCCAAGGTAGAGAGGAGGAGGATGATTTGTTCATCATAGATCAAACTTCCCGAGACTTCCTTGAAGTGACAGCAGCCGAGTATGAAGATTATAGCATTCGACTGCAAAAGGAGAATGGACTCCTATTTGTGCCCAGTGTCCGAACAGGTACAAAGCGTGACTTGTTTAAAACATATGTTTTCCTTGCATTTGAGTATCAAAATACAATTTATCTCATCGCGACACCCATTGGTCATTGTGCTCAGTTCAGTCCAGAGTCTTGCGCCTGCAGCCTACACATTGAAGCTAAAAGCCTGTGCTCAATGTGGTGGGACTGTTTTTCCAAGATCTGAGGCGGGCAAGTGTCGTGGGTTTCTTCAGATCCGGGGGCCTCTCACATTTTACTTCACTTACGCTTCAGCAGTTCACCTCTCGGACTGGGGTGTGGTCCTCCTCTGCCTGTGGACACATTCTGGGATTGTTGCACTGGGTCCTCTTATGCTCTGTGGCAGTGTCTGTGGGTGAGCAGGAGGCAGGGCATTAGAGACAGTCATGTTGCTTAGCCTTCCATTGTTTTGTTTTTGAGGATGGAGCCTTACATACATTCCCAAATACAAATGTCTGACCTCCCTGCTACTGTTAGTCCAAACCAATGTGTCTTATTTATGTCTTGTAATTTCATACTTTCCCACAGATCCTGTTGAGCCCCGCTATGTCTGTCAAGTGCCTTGACATCCTTCTTCCTTACTTACAACTTGGCTTTAGAATTTGTGTTCCTTGCCTAAAAATGTTTTGCCATTTGTTATTTTCCTTCTTTTGTGACCAATTAAGGGAAACACGAGCCTTCTCCATGTGCTTCCAATGGCATGGATTGGCAAAGTGGCTCCTGAAGAGAGTTGCACCAACCTCAGGCAAGAAAAACCACACTTCAAGAGCATGTCCTGTTTCCTGCCACGTACAGTGAGCGACTCTCCTGGGTATTCACAGTTCTATGGGCTCTCCTATCACTAGAAAAACCTGATAATAACTGTATGTTCCCGAGTTACAAGTTGTAAGAAAAAAGAACATCCAAGCTTCAACCTGGTGACTACTGACTCACTAGTTGAACTGATCCCTTCCATTCCAGGACTACTATTTGCCTAGCTTAAATCTTTGGACTATGCCCTAACCGAACACTGATGGCAAGATACAAGTTAAATAAGAGCACCAGAAACATGGTGTATGTTGTTCTAGATATTTAGATGGTGGTATTTTCAGAGATGCAACTAAGGTGAAACATCTTTCTTTTTTTCTGCCCAATGACACATTTTTAGAGTTGACACATTTATTCTAACTTGGGTACAAGTGCTGACCCCAAAGTTAGTCCAGGACCAGATATGGGTCCAAAGCCTGTGCATCTGTGTACCTTAATACAATTTTGCAAGAGTTTAACTCCCACTTAGTACTCCAGTTCCAATAATTTCCATAGGTGCTTGGGTCATCCCTAACCCCCAAGCTCCATCTTATAACATTGACCACATGTCACTAAGATGTTATAATACAATGGGAGGCTCTATTTTGAACTCAGATGGTGATAGTACCTTCTAATTGTCTGTATTTTATTTTTGTAGCTTAACTATGTAATGACCTGTAAAAAAATATTTTTCATTTGCTAAAAGAAAACACTTCCTGTGCTTTGATCAGATTTTTTCGTATTTGTTAAGCGCTATGTACACTCATAATTGGGTTTCTTCCTCTGTAACAACAAGTTAGAATATTTAAAAAAAAATATAGTGGATGGAGACAACCACCTTTTCAGCTTTTTTCGCAATTTCAGTAAATTCCACCACCTTCAGATGCATGGGTAGAACATTTCAACATGTCGCAGGGACCACTCAGAATGCATTGCCTCCTACCTTTTTACTTTTGAATTTAGGCAAAGTTAGTAAGTTTCGATTTGCTGATCTGAGTTGGCGGAAGCGACAATACCAGCTACATCTGGACTGCAGCAATAAGTGATGATGGGTATATACACCTTTATATACCAGGCACATAGCTTTGAAAAGGATGCACTGTTTTACCTGAAGTCTGGGTAGAGATGATGGAGTGGCTGAGATACGAACACCGAGTCTAACGCTTAGTGCAATCCTAGTGGCATAGTTCTGAATTGATTGAAGTCTATGCACCTGATACAGTTGTAGACTAAGATAAATGGAGCTACAATAATCCAGCCTACATTATTAATTGTGTTGAATATCTGTAATCGCTGAGACCAAGTGAACAGGTAACGTAGGTGTTTTATGAAATGGAGCTGGAAAAGTAGGATTTCACAACCAGGAGAATTAATGATGTTGAATGTTATTTACTATACCATATTTAATTGACATCGGTAACCTGAGAACATTAAGTGACCAAAAGGAGTAACTTGGACAGCCACTTTGAGAGCCTCAGAATTATGGCCCTGGCAACAGGCCTCTAAAGTCCTACGGTAGACCTGGGCCACTCCAATGGCATCAGGTTCTATCTTTGGAAGTAACAGGGCCTGCAACAACGAATAAGTTATCTCTCTCCATATACATGGGCTGACCTCCTACCTTCTTCTGGCACTTCCCATACCAGACTGAAGCAGAGACCAGTTGCAGGTATCAACCTCAGTCCCCTTTACCTGTTCAAGTGCAGTATGATTAGTCAGCATCTTGTTTTGGGAGTCGAGTTGTGAACCATGAGCGCTATGGGAGAGGTGCTGGCTGATGGAGCTGGTAGAGGGAATGGAAGCTCCCCTTTGGGAAAGTAGGTACCAGAGTAGGGCCTTGTAAAGCAGGACCCACCAGACAATGTTAATGTTAATGTTAAGCCGCACTTTTTGAGCGCACGGCTACCCCAAAAGGGTGTCCCGGTGCTTTAGCAAAGAGGCCCAGAGAAACAAGAAACCACAGGCATACACACTACAGTCACAGCGGATTATTTGGTGAAGAGCAGAGTCTTCAACTCCTTCCTGAAAGCCAGGAGGCTGTTCGCTTTCCGGAGAGGAAGTGGGAGCTCGTTCCACAAGCATGCTGTCACGTGTTGAAAGGAACGACCTCCCATCCGGACACGTTTGACCACAGGCACCTCCATTTTGGCCAGGTCCGCCGACCGCAGCGACCTCCGTGGCACATAGAAAGCAATTCGCTTCCTCAAATAGTTAGGTCCCATCGCATGAAGGGCTTTAAACGCCAAAGTGAGGAGTTTAAATCTGATTCTCCCAGAAATCGGCAGCCAGTGCAGCCTAGCCAGGAGCGCAGAAGCACTGGCTCTCCTGGGCAGGCCATAGATAGCTCTGGCCGCCGAATTCTGGACAATCTGCAGTCTAGATAGCAGATACTTGGGTAGGCCTGCAAAAAGTGCATTTGCATAGTCCAGGCGGGATCCCACAAGCGCCTGGACTACATTCCTACGATACTGCAGTGAAAGCAGAGGAAGGAATTTCCTGAGCATCTTGAGGATGCTGAAACATTTCCCTGTTAATCCCAGAATGTGTGGACGGAAAGAGAGATCCTCGTCAAACACCACTCCAAGATTTTTTACCTGAGAAGATGGTTTCTCTGGGGGGAACATGTCCTGGGGCCACCATGTCTTCCAGCCCGGGTCGGGGGCACAGCCAAAAAAGAGCAGCTCAGACTTGTCTGAGTTGCATTTCAGGCTGTGCCGCTGAAACCACGCAAAGACTGCGCTCATACAGTCCTTGATTCTGCCGCCGTTGAAGACCTCTCCCTTCCTGCAGGTGAACAAAAGCTGGGTGTCATCAGCGTATGAGATGACCCGGGCCCCAAACGCCTCCGCTACCTCCGCTAGAGGGGCCATATATATGTTAAAAATGGTGGGGCTCAGGATAGAACCTTGAGGCACCCCCACCTCCAGCGAAGGCATTTCGGCCGAGAACGGCGGAGCCCAGATCACCTGTCGGCGGTCGGCAAGAAAGGATTGAAACCAGTCCAGCACCGTCCCACGCAGACCAATCTCCCAGAGTCTTGAGAGGAGACCTGCGTGTGGGACGGTGTCGAACGCCGCCGATAGGTCCAACATGACCACAATGTAAAACAAGCAATTGGGTTATTCCAGCAAACGGACCAGAGCATTATCGAAGAGGAAGTTAATCAGAATAAGTAAGGTTGTCTCAGGAAATCTGCTATGTACATGAGTTCAGGGATATACTCACTAGGATTTTGAGAGCCCTAAAAAGTTAATAAAAGTATACGTATTTGAAGCAGAAATGTGATGTGTAGATTTCATAATGTTTTGGGACTCAAGCCTGGTTAAAAGACCAGAATCACCAAGCGAATCTGTGTTACCTTAAAGCGGTGTTACCGATACTCAATTTGTTGCTGAAATTTGCAGGTACATTGACGAATGCCATTTCAGGAGAAGCAACTGCGGTGCTTAGGCCCTGGTTATAGTGCTGGGCAATATTTGTAAAAAATTGTGCTGCTTATTTGAAACCTTTATGTTCTCACTCAGACAATGTTATTATATGTTCATTAGTTCCTGCATCTCAAAAAGTGCCAGAAAATATGCAGCCTCGGTTTTTGGAGGATGAGGGCCTTTACATCGGAGAGCGTCCTAAGGTGTCATTGTCTAACCAGAACATTCTAGAAAACAGGATACTCCAGCACGACCAGGTAACATACACTATGTCTAAATTTGCTCTTTTCTGCATGAACATTGTTAGTCAACAAAAATACTTCCCTGAGCTTTGAGAACTTGGGTCTATCTGCATCCTTGGTGCGCTGTGCCATGGCAACCTGGCTTCATATTCTGACCTAAATACTCCTTCTTGCCGTGCTGTCCCTTCACATCCACATTGGCCAGTTAGCCAGTGTTGTATTCTGTAAAATTATTTTTTCACATCCCATTTTCCTTCATTGCGTTACTGATCAGTTCCTCCACACGTCTGCGCAGGTTGAACATAGCTGCCTGATGCATTTTATTTCACATCTGTACCAGGCTGTATATAGAGTAACACAAGTAAAAATGTAACTTTGGCTACCTTGTGTTTCTAGTATGGGAGAAATGTGCTTTTCTGTATCTGCCTGCATTATTGTGCCCAACTCACAAGACCCTACTTAACCTGACAAGAAACATATCTGAATACAAGACTCTTAAAAGTAGACATCACAAGCCATCCTTGAATCCAATTGGCTACCCCTTTCCTCCTTCACCTTTTGAAGGGACTGAGCCCATGTGCTCACAGTCTGATTTTGGATCAAAAATGAAATAGTCTACTCTTATAGATTTTGCTGAGGCAAGTTTCCAGGCAAGTTCAGGTGAAGTAGTTTTTATCCAGCTGCCAGTCACAAACTAGTACTTTATAAAGCAATTAAGTATTAGTGGCCTTGATAGATTTATTTGTAATGGTAACTTATCACAAGAAATCAGCGTTTCTTAATGTATGAAAGTGGCATGACACTCTAAGTGACAGGCCCGGATTAGTTCACAATCAGAAAGAAGCCTTATGTGGTGCTGCAACCCCAGGAGCATTCAGGCACTGAAAATAATGTCATTTAGGGGAATGATTGGCAACAGAAGGGGTTAATATGTTTTTAACAGCAGGCTAGGAGTCTAAGTAAGCTGGTGTTTTGTTTTCAAATGGATTGTGATTTCTGCGTGATGTGAAATGACAAGGTTGCTAGAATCCTAGCATTCAAACTCAACTACTCTTATGCCGAGGTTAAACCACAAGAAACTGTTTAAGCCAAATATTTCAGGCTACAGGCCATGTTTTTGCTCAATCTGCGAAGCTGTATTACACGTAATCACAGTTGATTTCCCAGTTTTGGCGTACCCTTCTAGCCCTTCCCCTTTAGAGCTGGACTGCCCTAGGCTTATTAATCATCATTGTACCTTATTGGGTGTTGTGTTTCCATTAGGTTGCCCTTTCTCTGTGTTGGCAGGGTTCTCTAAAGTGTAGCTTATTTTCCATCCATGGTTACTTGAAATGGTCTAGCAAATATCAATCAATCAATCAATAAAGCAAGGTATTTGTTAAGCGCACCACTTACCCGTGGGGGTCTCAAGGCGCTAAGGGGTGGGGGAATGCTGCTACTGTTCCAAACGCCAGGTCTTGAGGAGTCTTCTGAAGGTCAGAAGGTCTTGGGTCTACCGTAGGTGGATGGGGAGGGTGTTCCATGTTCCATGTCTTGGTGGCGAGGTGGGAGAATGATCTGCCGCTGGCAGTCACTCTTCGGATACGGGGGTCAGTGGCGAGGGTGTGGTCGGTGGAGCGGAGGTGGCGGGTGGGGGTTTAGAAGCTGAATCAGCTGTTGAGGTACGCTGGTCCAGTGTTGTGGGGTGTGATGTGGCTGTGGCGAGGGATGTCGAGGATCAGGCGTGTGGAGGTGTTCTGGATGCGTTGGAGCCGGTTTAGGAGTTTGTCCGAGGCTCCTGCGTAGAGGGCGTTTCGGTAGTCCAGTCTGCTGCTGACAAGGGCCTGGGTGACCGACCTTCTTGTCTCAGTGGGGATCCACTTGCAGATCTGGCAGAGCATGTGGAGGGTGTTGACGCAGGAAGAAGAGATGGCGTTGACCTGCATCGTCATGGAGAGGGTCGAGTCGAGGATGACCCCTAGGTTGTGTGCATGGTCGGTGGGCGTTGGAGCTGTTCCTATTGCGGTCGGCCACCAAGAGTCGTCCCAGGCCGAGGTCGTGGATCCGAAGATGAGGACCTCCGTCTTGTCAGATTTCAGCTTCAGTCGGCTGTTTCTCATCCAGTTAGCCACGGCCTTCATTCCTTTGTGGAGGTGGGTTTTGGTGGTAAGGGGGTCTTTGGTGAGGGAGAGGATCAACTGGGTGTCATCGACGTAAGAGCGCTAGATCATGCGGCACCACTCTGCCGCACATCCGCGGGCGGCCGCACGAAGAGAACAGCTCCATGGTTCAATGGGGAGCTGAGGCGGACAAAGGCGGAATGTAAACGAGCGGAAAGATCATGGAGGGTAGCGTACGACAGTCAGGCTAGAGAACTGTTCTTAGAAAAAAAGGCGGATACATCATAGGCTGATCAAAAAATCGAAGGCGGCCTTCTTCGCAGGAAAAATTTTAGGGGCAAAGAACTCGGCTAAGGAGCTCTTCGGAATTTACAAGTCTTTGACAACGATAGATTCATCTGCAGATCCGGAGATTTGTTCAACGGAATCATGCGATCGCATTGCCGACTACTTCTCCGCTAAGGTTGCAAAGATCTACTCGACCTTCCCTAACTCTCCCCCATTTGGGCTGAGCCTGAGATAACATCGGAGGATATGGAGAACCTGGGGCTTCTTAGTAGCTTCAGCACCCCCCCTCCTGAGGAGCTAGTCAGGATATGCCTTTCTGTAAAATCTGGCTCCCCTTTAGATCCGGTGTCCCCTAAACGGCTGGGAGACAGCCTGGAGGTTTTGGAGCCTTATATTAGGCATGTCCTGGATGTCTCTTTCAAGTCGGGTATGCTACCTAAAGGGTGGAAACAGGCAGTTGTGCTCCCTCTCCGGAAGAAACCTCACATGAGTTTTGAGGTGTTAGAAAATCTGAGGCCCATCTCTCTCTTGCCTTTTATGACCAAAGTGGCTGAGAAGGTGGTAAACACCCAAATTATGGAACATGTTGAGGAGGCAGAGCTGCTCCATCCCACGCAGTTTGGCTTTAGACCTCGCCATTCGACGGAGTCTGCCCTACTGATGGCTACTGAACATCTGAGACAGGGTGTAGATGAGGGGCATACGATGGCCTTGATCCTGTTGGACCTCAGCGCGGCGTTCGACACTGTAGCACATTCCACCTTGCTACAGTGTCTGAGCAGAGCTGGCATTGCTAATACCGCGCTGAGGTGGATCCAGGCCTTCCTAACGGGCAGAAGTTTCCAAGTGAGGCAAGGAGACTGCTACTCCAAAGGGGTCCCTTTGGGCCAGGGCGTGCCTCAGGGTTCGTCTCTGAGCCCGACCCTTTTTAATCTTTATGTAGCGCCTCTTGCCTCTATTGTACTGAGGTATGGCCTCCAAATAGTATCCTACGCCGATGACACGCAGCTGGTCATCTCCCTGTCATACGCGCCCTGTCTGGCTGCAGATAGCTTCCGGTCGTGCATGAAAGATCTTGCCGATTGGATGGCTACGAACTGTTTAAAACTTAATGGTAGCAAGACAGAGGTGCTGGTGGTGGGGAGAGACCAGTCCGCCTGGTCATCGGCTTGGTGGCCACCCTGCCTTGGGCCGACCCCCACCCCCTGTCCGGAGGCAAAAAACCTGGGAGTGTGGTTTGATGCGGGTCTCACCTTTTGGGCCCCAAATCAACCGTGTGGTGGGTGTGTGTTTTGGAGTCCTGAAGAGGCTGAGGAAAGTTCTGGAACTATTGCCTATGGAGGCCCGTAAAACCCTGGTACATGCATTGGTGACCGCAAGGTTAGATTACGCGAACCTGCTGTACCTGGGGGCACCTGGGAAAAGTCTTGGTCGCCTTCAAGTGCTGCAGAATGCGGCAGCACGTTTAATCCTCAGGCTGCCCAAGAGGGCCCCTTCGAGGGAAGCCTTGCAGAAACTACACTGGCTCCCAGTGAGGAGCAGAATAGAGTACAAGGCTTTATGCACCTGCCATCGGATTCTAAATGGCAGGGCACCTCGACCACTGCAGAGCTTGATTGAATCCTATGAACCTGCTCGAGCATTAAGATCTGCGGGTGGAGGATTGTTGAGAATTCCCAAGGTTAAGAAAGCCCGTATGGGAGGCAGATCGTTTAGGTACTTAGCGGCAAACCACTGGAACAAACTTCCGGTTGATCTGCGCCTAGAACCGGCAGAAATCAAGTTCCGCGCTAAATTAAAAACCTACCTATTTGTCAGATAGGCTGCCTGCCCGTCAGCTAGACTTCCAGCTTCTGCCTTCTCTCACCTTAGCGCGGGGACACGCCGATGTGCGTAACTCAGCGCTTTACAAATGCCCCTATTATTATTATTAAGAGATGATGTTGAGGTCGTGCAGTTGGGCGACGTGGGCGAGCGGTGCCATGTAGATGTTGAACAGCGTTGGGCTGAGGGATGAGAGATGAGACCTGGGGTACGCCGCAGATGATCTCAGTGACTTCGGAGCGGAATGGGGGGAAGGCGGACACTTTGTGTTCTGCCGGAGAGGAAGGAGGTGGTCCAGTCCAGGGCCTTCTCTTGGATCCCGGCGTCGTGGAGGCGTGCTCGTAGTGTGCGGTGGCAGACCGTGTCGAAGGCGGCTGACAGGTCCAGGAGGATGAGGGCTGCAGTTTCTCCGTTGTCTAGCAGGGTCCTGATGTCGTCAGTGGCGCTGTTGAGGGCAGTTTCGGTGCTGTGGTTGCTGCGGAACCCGGACTGGGACTGGTCCAGGATGCTGTTCCCCTCGAGGAATCTGGTCAGTTGTTTGTTGACTGCCTATTTGATGACCTTTGCCGGGAACGGGAGCAGGGAGATAGGTAGGAAGTCTCCGTCTGGAGGGCGATGTCTGGGGTGTTGGAGTCTAGTAGGTCCCAAAGTTCAACGGCGTGTTTGGGTTCGGAGCGAGTGTTGTGAAGGATGCATCTGAGGTAGTTGGGTTCTTTGGAGGTGGGTTGGCGGGCCGTATGCTGGTGAAGCTGCAGTTCCGCCAGGGGAAGGGTCCTTGGGTGCGCTTCCGGGCGGCCAGCTAGCAGGTGCGTGATAGTCCGGCTTTGAGTGCATGGAGGGTGCTGGGGTCATAGCAGAGGCGGGTGTTGTGGTGTTCTCGGGGGCCAGGGGTCCTGGCACTGCGCGCGGTCCAGACGCGGACGGGCGCAGACTGGCTTGCCTTAGGTGCGCCTTCGGCGCACCAGCGACATGGCCACTGCGCTTCCTCCATATGGGCGGATATGGGAGGGAGGAGCAGCTGGGAGCGAGGCAGCAAATGGGAGAGCAGGGGGGCGGGCCGCGAAGGACGCAGCGGAGGGAAAACAAAGGGGGGGAGCGGGCGGGGATTACAGAAGGCAAAATAGAGCGCACAGAGGGAAAAAGACAACAGTGCTAAAGTAATATGAAAACGGGCAAAACCACAGTACTAAACAATAACAGAGCAGAATGCAACAGTGCTAAATACAGTACTAAACAATAACAGAGCAGAATGCAAGCAGTGAGGGATATGCGGGGCACAAACCAATGCGAGCGGCAGCAGCGGGCTCAGGGCACACAGGAGGAGCTGTGTGGCGTAGAGGGAAGCGACCTGCCTGGTGACAGGGTCAAGGGTCACTCCACCAGGTCCACCAGGGCTTGAAAGTAGGTTACTACTCATTTGGTCAATAACTATGATATATGTCCACTGCTATCTTCATACTTCATTCCAGACCTTGAGGGCGCTGGGACTGCATTATTTCCTCAGCTGAGGGAAAGAATAATAAAAGGATTTGTATTCTAGGAAAAATGAGCTAGAAGCCGTCATATCATGCGCTGTGTTCTGGCACACTGCCTTTGCTTCAAGTTGTGCATGCATTCACTATATATTGCGGTAACCCACATTTTCTTAATTAGGCGAAAAAATGGTTTGGAGACGACGGAAAAATCGTAGCTTTGGATAATCCAATAAAGAAGTGTATGACAAGGCCTCCAATATTTTCCAACCAGGAAGACATCGACCCTATGTTGGAGATCGTGTATAGAAAGGTACAGGATATTTTCCTTTCATTTAACATCATATTGTTAATTCTGGTATTATGAAATCTTTTTTCGAAATGCACTGCTTACTGGTATCCTGTGTTAGTTTGTTCTTACAACAGGAACTATTCAACAGAAAGCTAGTAACTTTATGAATTGTAGGGTTACACCTGCTATTTCTGTAGCTACTCGTATTATGAGAATCACAAATATCTGCAGCTGGTGTGCACAAATCAGCAACAATAGGTTTCCTTTCCATGAATATACCCAACTCTAAAGTGACAAATTTTCCACCTGTAAAAAAATTAGCCATTTTACAGATGCATTTAAAGGGCAAATACACCTCAACTTCCCCAACACCGCCCTTAAATTTGAGTGTATTTGAAGCCCACCTGACACAACTATGCTGGCCTTTGCCGGTAGTTAGTTTAGCTGTGTGAGTTGTGTGTGAAGACCATTGTGAAGGTTTGTGAATGTCCACAAATATACTGCATTGTTAGTGTTCACTACCCTCCCAGTTGCCACTCTTTTGACCAATGTAGAAGACTCTCTTATTCGCAGAAACCGTGTTAGGCTCTGATGTACAAACAGGTAGCTGCTTTATTCATACACCAGGATGCATTCACAAAACACCAGCTTCACTTGTTGGTTATATATATGTTTATCTAAAGGAAATCCCCAAGAGCATCACACTTCTCTGCTCACACTCAAATCAAAATTGGTGTAGCTGTTAGACCAATGCTCCAAGTGTCACAGGAATATTTCTTGCAGCATCATACGTATAGTGTAGCTTGGTCACATAGAATACAGATAAAACAAGATATAGCACTATTCACTGGGAGCATCCACTTACACTCCTAATACTAAGACATTGTTCAACTCTTCAATCTACTGCAAGGAATTTGCGGGTGTTAACGTCATAAAGTTTTTAAAATGCAAATGAGAGCTTTTACCCTGTGCCATCAAATCAAATTTTAACCCACTTATTTTGAAATTAAGTTTCAAAAAAGCATGTGAATCAGGCGTGTCACAGTGAAACAAAAAAGTCAAAGAATTGTAAAATTGAATGCCAAGCTTTACTGACCGCCGGCTGCACAAATTCTACCTAGAAGTCATTCTGCTTTACTTATAATACTTGTTTACTGTGTGAATGTCTTGAGGAATAGTTTGAAAATGTCTAATAACAGAGCCTGATGATCATGTGACCCTCACAGTACAAAAGAGTTCTAGAGTTCTCGCCAGCTTCTGCTCATTACATACAATTGTGTCACAGATGAGTTTACAGGTTTGCATATAATTGATTTGCATATTTTCCCTGTTAGATTGGGGGTCTCTAGTTGGCAGAGGTAGGTACATTTGACCAAATAGGGACCCTTGCGTCTTGTCACTCCTAAAATAACCCCTGCTCACCCCCTTGGTAGCTTGGAACGAGCATGCAGGCTTATCTCAGAGGCAGTGTGTAAAGCATTTGTGAACACATACAGTAACCAAGTGACAACACTACAGGTGGACACCACACAAGTTGTAGTATAAAAATAAGTATTTTTATATAGACTTAATACAAGAACACAAACAATCAAAATCCACAATACTGTACTTTAAAAAATGGTAGGAGTAGCTTAGTTCTCTTAAGATGCAAAATGCGACACTTTAAGTTCAATGTACCTTAGGATGCGTAACGCTATACAACGAAAGTGTTGCAGGTAAAGTGATGCGTCGGTTCCTTATACGCAAGAACAGTGATGCGTCGGGTCCCTACTGATGCATAGGGGATACGTTGGTTCTTCTCAGCGAGGGGAGGTGATGTGTCTGGTACTTACTGCGCTTCCGTGGTGATGCGACCAGTAGCGCAGTAATGCGATAAAGATCCAGTGCAAGGAACTATAATGGCATCTTCTCTTGGATGCGACACGATGCGTGCATGCCCGACCTTCCAAAGAACTCCTGGGGAGCTGGTGGGTGAAGTCTGTTGTCCCTGAGACTTCAGCAGGAGGCAAGCTCTATCTCAAGCCCTTGGAGATCCTTCACAAGTTGAATAAACGTAGCACAAAGTCCTTTCTCCTATCTTTGGCAGTCCGGCAACCACAGCAGGCCAATCCCTAACGCTTAGGGATAGTCTCTCCTCAGTCTCTCTGGTTCCTCTCCCCAGAAAGGTTTCTTCTTGTTTCTCAAAAGTGATCTAAAGTTCTGGGATCTGGGTCGCCCTTTTTATACACAGTTTTTCTTTGTTCTCTGAAGGCGGAGAAGCCTTTGCCTAGTCCAAACCAGTTCTGGTCAGTCCTGGAGCACTTTGATGACAAGACTCTTTCTCCCCTTTCACAGTGTAGGGCAGGGACATCAGACGCACCACAGGAGGTGGAGCCAGTATTGTGGAGGGAAGGCACAGCCCAATTCAGGTCCCAGGTGCAACTCCTCCCTCCCATCTGCATACAGATCTCACTATTCAGCCGTGTGCTGACTCACCCTATCTCCTGGAATCCCCCAGCCCCTGTCACTCAAACTCCAGACAAGGAATACACAACCTAGCAGAGGTAGGCTTGGATGGTTAGACAAGAAAATACCTACTTTCTAAAAGTGGTATTTTCAAACACAGAATGCTAAAACCAACTTCACTAAAAGATGTATTTCATCATTCTGAGTTCAGGCATACTAAGCTCGAATTTCTACCTAGTTCCCGGAGTCAGTTAGGATTATAAGATGTAATAATCAAACTGCCCTTTCTGGCCTATTGGGAACAGATAGCCTTGCAATAGTGAAATACAAAAATGGCTGTAATTCACTATTAGGACAGGCCACACACATCAGGGCTTGTCCCACCTTTTACCTAAAATGCACCCTGCCCTTGGGCCTACCATATGGGTGACTAATATGCAGAAAGGGAAGATTTAGGGACTGGCAAGTGGGTGCACTTGCCCAGTCAACATGACAGTACCAGACTGCACTCAGGTTCTGCAATGGCAGACCTGAGACACACTTTTACAGGCTGCTTCTGTGGGTGGCACAACCAGTGCTGCAAGCCCACCAGCAGCATTTGGTTTACAAGACCTGGGCACACCCAGTGCACTGTACTAGGGTCTGACAAGTAAATCATAGCAGCCAATCATGGAGTCACTAATCCATAGATCAATTTACCAGAGGGAGAGCATATGCGCTTTC